>NC_136070.1:451653967-452965630 GCF_964261635.1 Lissotriton helveticus | reverse complement strand
CCTCTTCCTTATGCAGTAGAGTGAAAGGGAGGGAATTGTGTATCAGTGTGCAGACCCCCCGCGAAATAAGCACTGAAGCTTGAAAAAAATCTATTGTGACCCCAGGAGGAGGCAAAGGGAGGGGAACCTTGGGGTGGGAGATGGGTCTCCTGCCAGAAGGCTATCTTAATTTTGTGGTGTTTCAATTATGCGAGCACCAGTTTACATTTTCTTGGGTTATTAGCCCCCTGACATTCCATGTAAGCAAGCGTACATTTACACATGTAACTGCAGTCATGGCTTAAAAAGGAGGAATCGGAGCATGTATAACGGCAACCATACAATAGCGGGAGCAGTGCGAAGTCCACAGCCAAAAATATCTATTAAAAAAACACAATACATCCATAATATAACACACATCAAAACCCACAGACCCTACCACCCCCAGGATCCCACCCACCACCCACTCCTGAGCCCTAAGGCCCCAAGAACCGGATCCCTCCCCCTCAAAACCCCACAACATCCCAACAACAACAATTCCCAAAATAAAGGTTTGTGGACTCATCCATGGAAGGAGGCAAAGCCTCGGACAGCTGATGCCCACATCACTGAAAGAATAGAAGTTCATTAGCAACAACAAGTACAGGAAGGACCGCAGCAACGCCCCCCATAAGGGAATCTCGAACGATCCACTATACTGAGAGTTCACCAAGTATCGAGCAAGCAGGCAGAGGTCAGCCGGGGCATTATGCCACTCCAGGTTCAAGCAGTCTGGGCGGAGCCAGATGAAGAAGAACAAGAGTCAAACACAGCAATAACATGCAACAACCCTGCAAAATGGACAAAAAGAGTATGTAAAACTGGAACAACGTTACCAAAGTTCACCACAATGGGCTACGAGCCTGAAGTAGTATTCCAAGCAGAAAAGTTTCAATCCAATGTGAAGAGTACAGCACTGGTAGCCAGGTTATTGTCCGGAGAAGAGTGTTGGGAGGACCGGGTAGAACTGCGGTGGGACTCGGCCACACGTTGTTTGCAGAAGGGCCGCATGTCTGGGGCATTGTCGAAGAAACGAGGCTCACCATCCACCAACACCCTGAGTCGTGCAGAGTAGAGCATTGCGAATTTTAAGTCCAGGACGCGGAGGCATTGTTTCGCTTCGGTGAACTTGCGTCGGGCCTCCTAGACAACCAGAGCAAGGTTGGGATAGAAGGAAAGGATCGATCCCTGATAGGTTACTGGGGCGGTCTCTCTCGCCAGGGGCAAGATGGTATCCTTGTCCCTATAATTCAGGAGGCACGTGGCAATTGGTCGGGGGGTCATCCTGGCTGCGGGTGTGGGATCAGAGATCGATGAGCTCTCTCCACAATGAACGTGGCAGAGAAGTGTTCAGCGCCATAAAGTTCTTTTAGGAGCCCCTTCCAGAAAGGTTTTCGGCCGACCAATGTTAGTGGTCTCTGCAAGTCCCGCTATGCGAACGTTGTTTCGCCGGGACAGGGCCTCCAAATCCTCATGCTTGATGGCAACAGATTTCAAGAGGTGTTCCGTGCACTCCAATCTACGAGCCATATCTTTGGTGCGGTCTCCCTGGTCAGAGGGGTGCTGCTCGACTTCTCCAAATCGGGTGTGGTGGCCGTCGATGCGCTCCCTCATTCTGTGCAGCCTGAAAGTCAGGGTATCCAGTCGGTCATCCAGACCGCGGAAATCCGCGCGGAGCTCCGCCAAGATGGCCGACATCCCCTCCTCCATCGACTGATGGCCTGTCGTACTTAAAGTGCTCCCACGGTCCAAGGAGAGGGAAGTACGGCCCAAGTCTGCCGATTTGTCAAAGGCCAGTCTGCGTCGCTTAAGGTCCCCACGCCCCATCACCTCCTCTGATTGGGGTTCCTGTGGTGGATATGGTTGAACGCTCACCAATGTGTAGAACCAGGCACACCGGTATATGGCAAAGTGCAGTATTGAAGGAGTATGGGGTCACAAGCCTCAAACCGGAGAGCCGACCAAAGGTGATCGCAGTGCCCCCAACCCGGCAAATAGCAGTGCCCGAGCAGTGATGAGGCCACTTGGGTAGGCCCAGTCCTCCAAGCCCCCGCCTCCACTCCGTGGAGGCAGGGGCTGAGGTAGTACTGAGGCAGCGCTCCCTCGATGGACCCCAACATTGATGGAGAGGGCCGGGCCGGTGCACCCCTACACAGCGAAGGCCGCAGGGCCTAAGGAGCTGCAGAGGCCCGGGCTCGAGTTACAGCCCCACCTCTCAAGTATCCAGCGCTGGAGAGGTGACTCCGCCCCCACCGCCGGCGGGTGCCTGAAGATGGTGATTCATGCTGTGCTCACTCCCGCTCCAGTGGCAGTCATCAGCTCCGTAGATTTACGGGGCACCCAGAGTCATTTAGAGGGCTGAGGGTGAACTCTACACGCTGTTAGATGATGCTCGCAGGCATCAGCGGCCAGAGCTTCAACGCCACACGGCCATGTCAGTCGGCGGCTCGGCTACACCCGCTTAATTTTTAGCATTAAGAGAAAAAGTGCAACTTTTATAAACAGACAAAGAAGAGACTGAAAATAAGTAAACCTGTGCATTCACTATGTAATGTGAAGTGTGGAATATAATGAAACCTTAATTAGGCCTGAGAGATGGTACATGCTGTTATTACCATGTCTTTTATTTTGTTTACTTGTTAAATGTTTCAGAGAGATTTGAAGCTCTGTGGGGTTTAATATCAGTATGTGCCAAAAGGCATGCTAAGCAGTTGTTAATCAAAACCCAAACAAATTGTCATTATTTCAAAGGCATGTTGTTTTTATTATTTTGTGCAAGACTAACGTTATTATAATAGAAAGCAGTATTTAGTTTCACCGATAATAACAACGGACTATTTATTTCATAGATAGTCAAGATACCCTTCTATTTTCTGTTTGTTTGTGGGATCGTTGGTTCAAGAAGCACTCTTATCATTTGGAGGGCAGAATTCAGTTTGGTTTGTATTGTCTTCTCTGCCTTTCTCGGCCTTATCCCTGCCCGTGGAGTCTTCCCAGTTATCATTTGCCTTTGTGCCATTGTTTTTGTGAAGAGTCTAAGGGGTGTGGGGGCCATTCATCTCCCCAAAAGAACAGCCTGGATTTCAGGTGAGTGGCTTCACCATATTCTAACAAGTGCTGCAATGCCCAATGGGCCCCTGACAGGGGAGGATATTTGCCAGAGTTCTTTTACTTGCTTGGAGGCTAATTTAGTTTACTTGAAGGTGAAATATGTTGTATTCATGTGTAGATTAAAAGGGAAAGTGGAAATAAAATTAACTAGGAAACTGTTCTATAATTATTTATTATGTTGAAGGTCCATGCTAATTAATAAAAACAGAGTGGGACATAAAGGAAGGTAATGTTCCTTCTTATTCTCTATAACTGATCCTTGTTAGTGGGTGAGGGCTCTCGCTCTGAAATTTAAATATTTTTGCCGACCTGTATTCCACCTAGTTACACTACGGGTCTTTACTTTAGTGTAAATGAGAACAGTAAATCTGCATTTTTTCTAATTACTTAAAATGGTTTCATGTATATTGTTACTTCACATAATTAGCCACAGCATTTGGGCACCCAATCCTACTCCAAGTCCAGACCCTGCTCCCAACCCCATGTTGCACATGGCCAAAGACGGTGCAAAGTGGGGGTTTGGGTGCCAGCAGAGAGATGGATGCAGAGCCAGGCCACAAGCCAGGATGTCTGCCCAACTCACATCACACACGGCAATGGACATCTTATTTTATGTTAATAAACACATCGAATTTTACTGAAATTCCAAAGGCTAAAATGACGTTACTGTTAGGTTACAGTTAGGTGAAAATGTCGTCCAAAACATACTATTTTAAACAAACAAAATCATTGAAATGCACCAGTTATAGATATCTCAAGTAACTATAATGTGTGCCCTAAAAGTAACTATAACTCATGCCCTCACTATGCACTGCTACTTACCTCCCATACTACATTATTCATGCCATTATCCGTGACATCATTTATAACATCACTGCGACATCTGATATTACATCATTGATAACCACACTATGCACGGTAGTGGTGTGAGTTAACTTCAAGTTGAAAGAGATTATCTGGAACCTGCACTGTGTCTATTAATTTATTAGGTTAATCCTTATATTCCAATGCTGGTACCAGATTTATCACCAGTGGTGTTACATCGAATTATGTTTATCTTTATAGAGGCAAGGATGCTATTGTCTCTATTTTTATATTATCTAGCCTTAAAACCATTAGCATTCAAGATTTAACAAGATCATAACCATCAATTGTTTAAATGTGAAGGTAGACAATTCAAAACACAATAATATGCTGATGAGATGATGCTTGTAATAAGAATTCCAGACAAAACTGGTATCAATTAAAAAATAGATGAATTGTGCAGAATATCTGGGGAAAATATAAAGCAGATCTCCCTCTTAGGGTGCGATTTCGATGTCGGATGGACCTTAGTACATCCGACATCGACCTGGAACTGGGACCGACAGACCTCCTGTGGACGGTCCCAAATCAGCAATTAGGATGTGATTAAACACCGTTCGGTCGCAATCCTATTCTTTGCAATGGGAGCATGCGTTCCGACCAGAATGCATGCTCTCTTTGTAAAGAGCTGATGTGCAGTTCATCCCTGCACCCCATGGCAGGTACCTCAAGGTGCCTGCCTCTAGATGTAGGGATCAACAGGGGGGCACCTTAGATGCGACCTTGGCTGCCATCTGAAGGCTTTGCCCCCAGGGGGGCCCTGCTGGGGGCCCCCAAAGTCGATTTCCCACACCCTTTCTGTGTCAGAAAGACTGGCACATAAGAGCTGTGGGAAATCGGCCGCTGTAATCCTTCGGGCACAAATAGCCATCCTTGGGATTACTAACCGCTTTCCAAATGGCAGACATGCTCTCCGAGCCCGTCGTAAGCCATTTGGAAATCCTGTTTGGATACATTTCTGACAGACTCCCTCAAAATAGATCGGCCGGAAATTAATTCAAACAGGAGATTACGATTCTGTAGGAATGGCTCCGACTGAGGGTCGGAGCCGTTTTCTACGGCATCGTATTTAGCCCCTTGGTCAAAAATGCGATCTAGCACATTTTATTAACTGGAGGACAATATACTTCATTTTGTTGCAGTTTTATATATAGCACAAACTCGTCCAAAGGTATCAGAGTGCTTTACACTAGCACCAGTTGCATTACTGATGGACACATTCATTCTTAATAAAGTAATGGGTCCCGCACTCCGTGGGGTAATCTAAAATTCAAAAAACCTCTGTGTGGAAAAATGCACTAATTTATCTGGCGTGCAGTGAGGTATCGTCGTCTGAGCCTGGACGTAAAGTTTGATGAGTCATCATAATCATCATAATCATTTTATGAATTAATCCAGTCATTCATGTGGTGGCGTGTATTAATGAACCATCATAAAATGAGGTGCAAATTGTCCCCAATGCATTCCTTATGCAGTCCCAAAACTACACTTCTCTCTTCAGTCACGAACATTCATGTTTGTGACTGAAGAGAGACGTGTAGTTTTGGGATTGTATAAGAACATACCCCTGACGAAGGGTATTTGCGATCCCCGAAATGCATTTGGGACGATTTACACCTTATTTTGTGATGGTTCAATAATACACACCACCACATGAATGACTGGATTAATTCATGAAATCATAATGATGATTATGAGGACCTAAATAAAAGGCCCATTGCATCAATGTTTTGAACTTTGATTGAAGTTGGCTCCAATTTGGACACAGGCAGTGCACCTGAGGGACAGTCTCAAATTCATTCCTAGACACGGGGAGATTAATTGATTCGCCCAGAATCACTGGATGTTTTGAGCCTCTCGCCAAACTTGAACTTGGTTAGCCAGTTTCAAAGTCGGCCACTCTAGCCGATAAGCCATACCACTATATGGCCCAAGAAAACAATCATATATTTTGGAATTGTTCTACAGACAACAAAAAAGGATAACATGAAAAAGATCTATACAAACAGTAAAAAAAAAACAGCCATACACTGATCTGTTAACCAGCCCTTCGTACACTGACAAATTTCCCAACAGGCAACTCTCAACTTGTTCCTCTCCTCTTTTACCTTCTCCCTAATTTTCTCCCATCTTTCTCCTATTCCCAGTCCTTTTTTATCTGTCCGTCCCACTGTCACACAGTCAATAGATAGATCGCTATAATAGCAATGTCATTAATACATCTCTTACGTAAGCCTAATCTTAACGGAGCAGGACAGACAATATTACAGAATTGTAGTTGTACCCGCCTTAGCTATATAATTGCAAAATTAATTAAAGAAATTAATACATACAAAATAAAAACATAACAATCCCCTCTTGCTGGCCTTGAATATTCAGTTACACGAGGTCCATTTTGGGTGTAGCAACTGGTATTAAAGCACTTTTCTGCCAAAATAAAGAACTACTCATATATTGCAAGAATAGGGAAATTTCCATTTCCTGTATCTGATGGGCCAGTCTGGAAAAGGCTAACGATCTGAATGATATCCTACCACGGGGGTATTAATTCTGAATTTGTGCATTATTGATTTATAATTAATCAATAAACACCCTTAGGAACTTTTCAATGATTTTAATTTCAGACGCGTCTCCGTAAAGGCTGCTTTAGTGAGGTGCTTCATTAAAATGCGAAAAGCATATACATCTGTCAACATGCAGAGGGTGCAATACGGTGTGTCATAAAATTCAAATTTCTGCATGAAAATGAAAAAGCAGCAATTTCAGTCCCTTTGGGGAAGTATTTAGTAACCCACCAACCGATGAGTGATTAAACCTCCATCCAACAGAACCGTAAGGTCTAATGTAATGTTTCAGAAACCTGATTGTCTCGTAATTCTGCCAAGTAATGACACATTAATTATATGTCACTTGAATGAAAACTGTGTTTGTGTTTGTTTAAAGGCAAGATGGTTGTTTTAACTTTAGTAAAAAGGAAGCATGTAACAATAGGAAAAGATCAAAAACATGTTTTTACAGGAATGACATCAATCACTTTTTTGCATCGTGTCAACAAATGAAACAGGGTTCATATATTTCCATTATTTTTGATGAATATGGAATAGGAAATGGGGCAAGTGGTATTGGCACAGGGGAAAATCCAGGTAAAACTGATTTCATGCTATTTTGCTGCCTTTATACAAACGGATATCGAGTAAATACTTTTTATTTATTCGGCCAAGTTGTCGTTAGCGATATCATGCAAAAATAATACCTAAAGACCAAGTACAAAGTCAACCATACCAGGCTGAAGATCGAAAAGAGTGAATGACGCTGACAGATGTGCACTACAGAACGAGACTCACATCAGAGGTTGAACCACACATGGCTGCACTCAAATCCTGCAAGCAGGTCCCAGATCGACCTGTCTCTTGCACACAGAAACAGGCTGCACTCATAAGACAAATCTTGATAGCACCAAGAACCAGGCCGCTGCTAAACTCCGTCAGCAGTCCCATCCACAGTCCAAGCAAAAGAGCACATTGTTGGTACATTGATACTGGCTACATCTAAACTCAGCACAGTGGCTACCTCACTTGGAGACATTTCCAAGATGAAAAAAACATCAAGGAAAAGGCCACACCTGCAGTGTATAAGCTTGCATCTTACGTTACCCAAGATACCTGACTGTAACCAGGTGCAGGGAGCAGCTGAATCCTGTAAACCTGTCACGCTTAAAAACTAGCCACATTTTCATCCCAGTCTCTCGTGCATCATCTAATACAGCTAGATTGAGATACACGTAGTTCGGGTATCCTGCAGGCCAACATGCTATGAACCCAATGAATGCGTTCACCAACTACTGTGTACAGAACTGCTGCACAATCAGACACAGGCCACAAAAACTACACACCACCATACCCCGCACCTTCGGTTTTTATTTTTCGGCACCACTTCCAAAACCAGGATTCAAGCCACAAGCCATTCTGCATCCTGATTGCCCATGCAGTGCCTGGATGACCACAGTCACACACAGACAAAGATTATGTTGAAATCACACCTTCTGGCTTTAGCCACATACATCCGAACAGAACCCTGTACATACCCCATTCCAAATCATTGAAATTGGATGGATTTGCTTCAGTATCTATGTAGGATACAGAGCTGTTGAGGCATATTCTCCTGATTCTACCTCATGATACTGTAGCTGTGCATTCTGTATGTTAGCATCACAAGCACAAGCAAGGTGCATGTCTGCCCTGTCCTTGAAGGAATGTATTGGAGGCAATCAAATCGAAAGAATTAGGATGCCACACATGTTCTCATGTCCAGGGACTTACATATCAGCGCGAACAAAGAAAAACCAAAGGTGATGATGGACGGAGCGTTGACAATACAAACACTCACCCCCAGTCAACTGATCTGGGTTTAATCCATCACCGTTCTTTAGCTCACTCCGCCACCCCAGTTCAGACATGGCCATATGCAAATGAGTCTGACCCTGTGCCTCATGGGAACAGTCCAGCCCGAACTGCCAAGCCATGTCTTCCCTGGACCGGAATCAAGCTTCCCAGGACTGGTTTCTGGCATTACAGCCGTCTTCAGCCAGGCTTGCTTGACTCCAGTGGCAAAGTGAGCAAGGGACTCACGTCTGAGCATACCCTGTCAACTTAGGGCGAACAAAGAAAAACCAAAGGTGATGATGGACGGAGCGTTGACAATACAAACACTCACCCCCAGTCAACTGATCTGGGTTTAATCCTTATCACCACCTTTGGTTTTTACTTAAATATCAGCGCCGCAGATAGGTAGCATAGATAGTATGGAAATATGATGGGCTTGAATTAGGCTAACTACTGCCAAGCTGTACGAGGAGTGTACAAGATACACCTTTTTATGTTTAAAAGATTTGATTTAAGTTTGATAAAAACAACAAATTAGTTAAACAATAACAGGTGAGAGATAATAAAGTAGTCATAAAGTGTGAGTCACTTCAGTATTTAGATTTTTGTGTTTTAGGGAGAAAAAGAAAGGATGGGAGATATGGACGAGGGGGTAAAGGTAGTAAAATAACTCTTGAATAACAACATCACAATTATAATAATATTGAAATACTAATAATATTGCAATAAAGATAATAACAATAACAATAACCAATGTCCTCAAAATATACAAAAAATTAGAAAAAGCATTGGCAGTTAACTTCAATAACGTCATAGTGTAAATACAAGATAAAATGGAAAGTAACAGAGTAGAGGACGTTTTTGCCATGAGTAAGCTGTCAAGGATACTGTCTGTGGCACTGAAACACCCTGGTGGAATCTCGGTCCCAGGGTGCAACTCCTGCAACTCTTGCCCCAGCCATTGACAGAGGGGCAAGCCTGTATTCCTTCTTCCACCCTGGTGAGACTCTAAGTCCCAGGGTGCAATGGGCCCTTTACCTGCAGCTGCTACCGCTAATGAGGGGGAGGCGTGTCCAACAGTCTTATAGCGCTGCCACTTCCCCCGCGGTGCGGGACACTTTTTGCCGTGAGTGAGCTGTCAGGGATCCTGTCTGTGGCGCTGAAACACCCTGATGGGTACTCCTTCCCACGGTGCAACTCCTGCAACTCTTACCCCAGCCAGTGACAGAGGGGCGAGCCTGTACTCCTTCTTCCACCCTGGTGGGAATCTAAGTTCCAGGGTGCAAGGGGCCCCTTACCTGCAGCCACTGACACCGACGAGAGGGAGGCGTGTCTAACACGCTTATAGTGCTGCCTCTTCCCCCGCGTCACAGGGTGCGTTTTGACACAAGTGAGCTGTCGGGGATCCTGTCTGTGGCGCTGAAACACCCTGGTGGGATCTTGGTCCCAGGGTACAACTCCTGCAACTCTTGCCCCAGCCAGTGACAGAGGGGTGAGCCTGTACTCCTTCCATCCTGGTGGGACTCTAAGTCCCAGGGTGCAACAGGCCCCTTACCTGCTGCCACTGTTGCCGACAAGGGGGAGGCGTGTCCAAGGCACTTATAGCGCTGCCTTTACTCCCGAAGCGCGGGCACTTTTTGCCACAAGTGAGCTTTCAGGGATCCTGTCTGTGGTGCTGAAACACCCTGGTGGGATCTCTGTCCCAGGGTGCTTCTCTTGCCCCAGCCACTGACCGAGGGGCGAGCCTGTACTCCTTCTTACACTCTGGTGGGACTCTAAGTCCCAGGGTGCAATGGGCCCCTTACCTGCAGCCGCTGCCGCCGACTATGTCCAACGCGCTTATATCGCTGCCTCTTCCCCCGCAGTGCAGGACGCTTTTTGCCACAAATGATCTGTCGGGCATCCTGTCTGTGGTGCTAAAACATCCTGGTGGGATCTCCATCCCAGGGTGCAACTCCTGCAACTCTTACCCCAGCTAGTGTCAGAGGGGCGAGACTGTATTCCTTCTGCCACCCTGGTGGGACTTTAAGTCCCAGGGTGCAATGGGCCCCTTTCCTGCAGCTGCTGCTGCCGATCAGGGGGAGGCATGTCCAACGCATTTATAGTGCTGTCTCTGCCCCTGCAGCACGTCCTTGCCCGTCATCAATCGGAAGAGGCCGGGTTGGGCCCACTCTCTTGGCTCAAATTCAGCCCAAAGGTACTGTCCTTCATATTATTGAATTGAATGCCAGCCAGCTAATATTTTAATTGCATCAACGTGAGGGGATAACTACCTACTTATGTGACTCGGTGGGCAACTAATTTTGTAACACACACGGCTGGATTCTAGCCAAATCACACTTTTTACATTCAGTTATTTACCCCCGCTATCGGTTTGGTATTACAAGCAATGGAGAAATGCAAGTCGTTAGGCCAAGCCCAGGGCTTATCAAATCCCAAAAAGAAAGTGGGGGACACGGGGAAGAGTACCTTTGGAGGCGATCAACAATTTGATAGAGGAAGTAGAAACATTGATACGACCAGATCATTTACAAACAAAGGTGCTGGTAAAGGCTAAGCCCCCAGGTCCAGTGCAATCAGAGGGTAAAGGGCCAAAGGTGAAATCATCAGGGGTGGGCCTACCGGGGAGAAAACCATCAGTGAGAAAAGGGCATACTTCCATCAAGAGATACCTATCTACACTTTCCCGGTCAGGGGATAGGCTAAGGGGTGCCCCAAGTAACGACAATCATTGCAACCCTATAGTACATGCCACCTCCCAATGCAATAGCAGAAATGGAGGGTCGCTAGAACCAGCCTCGATCCCAGACCTGAGCCCCTAAAGGTCAGAAGCAATAGATGCACCAACTCCAATGCCAAATCCATCTATTATCAGGACCACGGTCCCTAAAGAAGACTACATTGAGGAATTAAAACTGCAGATTAGCATACTAACGGAGGAGGTCAGTGCTTTCAAGGTAGTATTCGACACACTATCGGATTCCCTCAAATTAGTGGAACTAGACACCTAAAGCATGAAGGACCAATTGTCTAAGCTCCAGAAGTCTAAGCCAAAATAACAGCTAATCTGTAGTATGGTTATGAACAGCAGGGCGACACATAGTAATCCAGTGGATTCTCAATCATTTAGAGAGGACTGTCTTCTGTCTCGAAAGAACAATGTCCACACTCCAGCGTTCCTTAATTCCAATCAAGTTAGGCCAAGTGGAACAGGGTATGATGACATAGAACATGTGAACAACTATCCCAACCACTCTAAAACAACACACTCGGTGGGGAGAAAGACACAGGAAGCACAATCCCACTATGAGCTGCTAAAGGCTCCCAACAACGAATGACAACTTTTTTTTAACTATGTTCCTAAACAAAAATCTAGCCTCATTAAAGATGATGATCACTCCCTTGTTAATAAATGTGTACAGTGGTTTAGACATGTGAGGAAGTGCAGAATACTCATTAGTAAAGACATAATTTCTCCTAAAAGATTTTCCTAAAATGGCTCTGATTTGGAATATGTCCGCCCTACATTAGTCAGTACTGAATTGGTAGACAAATTAGTGGCTTTTGACATCTGGACCTCACTCATGACTTTTACAAAAATCAGGAAGAAGTATAATCCCCCGGATTCATCAAATAATTTTAGAATCTGTGAATCTGTTTCAAACAACACCGAGGGGTCTCCTCTACGTGAGGTTGATTGATGGTTGTGGAGTGCTCCCCAACAGTCTCAACCAAATATATAGCAGGCTGGTCATTCACCCTCTCACATTAGCAGTATACCTAATGAAGCAACTCCGCTTATGGACACTGACCTGTGCTTTCAAAACGCTGGGTCAGAGACACCAAAAACCTAGACCTAATTGAACTTGAGTCACGTTGCAAATCCGACCTCCCCCCCTCCCCACATCACCTCAGCCCGTGACCTCAATGATCACTACACTGTTTCGATGTCGAACATTTTGGATGACCTCGCCCCTCTTAAACTAAAAAGGACTCAAGTCAAAGATAGAAACCCATGGTTCACTGGCTCCCTCAACGACGAGAGAAGATCCCTCCGTCAAGCCGAAAGAATCTGGAGACAGCACCCATCGACAGATCACCTGAAACTTCTTCGCCAGGCCAGAAATGCTTACAACAAAAACATCCTCAATTCAAAAAAAGAGTTTATCAGAGCGGAACTAGGAAATGCTTAGAACAGGCCTCGCAAACTCTTTGAGATGATCAAACTCCAGTCGAACAAACTGTCCAAAACAGCGAAAGAAAACCCCAAGTCTCTCATCTCCTCCGAAGATTTCTCCTCGTTCTTCGCAAACAAAATCATAACCTTAGATGCCGAACTCAAAGCGGCCTCACTCACCCCACCAAACACTGACCATCCGCCTCCTCCATCACCACTACTGACACTGACCTCACCCAAGAACCTGAATTCTTACTCTACGATGAAGACTCCGTCGCAAATATCCTCTCCTCCTTAAATCCGAACAACCATTTCAAGGACCCGCTCCCCTCGAACTGTCTTGCGACGATTACCAAATCCATTATTCCTTGCTGGACCACGATAATCAATGCCTCTCTCCGGCAGGGATCAATAACAATCTCACTGAAAGCTGGACAGCTTCTCCCTATTCTGAAAAAGCCATCGATGGACCCAGCCTCCCCTGACAACTTTAGACCAATCTCCAACATTCCCCTCTTAGCAAAAGTGTTGGAAAAGTGTGGACTGGTCTGAATATATGGAAGCCGAGGATATTTGCATATTCCGGGAAAGGTGGTCCACAAACCTAATCCATCATCCAGGCTACCTCAATTTTTATAAACCTGCAATCATCAGGCGGGTCAACAATCTGGGTAAAGTAGGATCCACGTTATAGGATTCAGGAAGTTTATATTGACAGCCCTGATATCATGACCATCTGCTTACAAACAAGCTTACCTTCACAAACAACAGTCTTTAATGTGTATGCAAGAGGTCTTACAGGTGGAAGACCTAATACAGTTTCCCTCTTAGAGGATTTCTTGGATAGTAGGTTATGAACCGGCAATCTTGTAATTGCAGGGGACTTTAATACCACCTTTGAGCCCCTTGATCAAGATGACAGCAAACACACTGAAGAGGAAGATGGGCATTGGAACATCCCCTTCTTAGAGTTACCACTGATTAAGAGATAGACAGATGCAGCATTCCAATTAAAAGCACTGTGCATTGAAGGGGGTGTTAGGGCAGTTAATGAGAGAACTCCTTCAGATCAGTCAGGCTCTAAAACATTCAACAATGGCCATTGAATGAGCCGTATTGATTATATTTGTATCAACTTGGAACAGTGGCCCTTCCTTATCGATACAGAGATACGAGTGCAGAAAATGACCATAACCCCCTAATATTAAAGATGATAGCCCCAGGACACAATATGGCTCCAATGCAGGTAATGCAGTGTACAACAGCAGATGCCCTGCTCTGTAATGGTATGAGGCGGGTCAAATGGAACAGAATCGTGGAAAATGAACAACTGTTCTTATCAATAAAGGTAGATGTTACCTGCACCTTGGCAGAGTTATAAACAGCCACTATCCAGGAACAACTAAATAAAAACATACCCGAGGACAAGAGGATCAATTTGGTAAAGTTAAGACCTATTTTCTAAAGCCCCTCAGACATCCCAGTAAGTCGAAAGTGAAACAAGCCAATTGGTATAACAAAGCATGTAGAGAAGCTTACAAGTCTTTGGCGGCAGCAATTAAATTCCAAGATCTGGGTAAAATCAAACAAACACGCGTGAGGTATAAAGCCACACAGCTGAAAGACAAGAAAGACTGGGATGAACAGAGATGGCACGATCTCTATCAGGCTAGCACAGGGAAAAATTTACAAAATGTTGGGCAATTGGTTAAATGGGAGAGAGGAGGGCAGGCGCAATCCCCACCAAATCATGTAGCCCCAGATCTATGGGTCACACACGTTTGGGCGCAATTTGTCATAGATGAAGAGCAGGAAACTGCAGAACCATTTCAAATTCCAACACATGATAAAGTTTTGCACTTTGACAATTAGGGAGATTGAAATATCTCTGGGTGCAGTAACCGGAGGAAGTGCCCCGGGCCCGGATAGTATACCGGCAGATTAATGTTTTTTATGACAGTAACATTTGGCAAAGGTATATATTGCTGTTAGCTAACGCCATAGCTAGCGAAGCGGGGTGCTGATATTTTACCCATCTACAAAAAAGGTGATAGATCTAGCCCCAGCAACAGTAGGCCAATTAGCCTAATTGACTCAATACAAAAGATAATGGCAATATTGGTGCTGAGTAGAATACAGGAATGTATCGCAGATAACGACATATTAACACCGCTCCAGGCAAGATTTCGTGCCCATGTGAGCACTATTGATCAGGTCTTCCAATTTATATTAATCTATTGGCAAATCATAGTTATTGCAAGAGGTACCATTTACGCCGCCTTCGTGAATTTAAAATCCACGTTTGAACTGGTCCCTTGGACAAAACTTTGGTCGGTCCTAAAGGACCTAGGGATGCCATTAGGCCTATTGTCCATAGTTGTGAGACTTCACAAGGAGAATTTCCCACAGGTGCACTGGGACACACAGGGAAATAACACAGATCGATTTCCCGTATCTAAAGGGGTCCACCAAGCGTGTGTCATGGCCCCAACACTATTTTCATTATTCTTAAATGGGGTGGCTAATTTTTTTTCCACCTACCCGACGGATGCTCCCTCACTCACAGGTACCAAATACCTATACTTATGTACTCTGATGATACGCTTGTCATCTCGAAAACACAGAGTGGGTTGCAGAGATCATTAACGCATTTCGAAGACTTCTGTAATGATCGTGGTCTTGTGATAAACGCAAACAAAACCAAAATAATGATTTTTCACAAAAACCAAGCTATAAATAGTAGTGTATATGTAAACAATGAGTACCTTGAACAGACGGACACTTTTGACTACTAAGGGATCACTCTTGGAAAAAAGCTTAATTGGAAACCCCAAATAGAAACTAAGGAATTTAAAACATCACCAATTATCAGGAGCATTGCTGAGAGAACATAAGTCCTTACTAACTAAGCCCATCAGTCTAGCATTGAAGATTTATAACATCAAAGTCACCGCCTCAACACTCTATGGCGCAGAACTACGGGGCTTTGATAACTTGACATCGCTAGTCCTAGCTCAAAACTAATTTAGGAGAGGCATTACTGGTATCCCGCAAAACAGTTCGCTAAAGCCTCTATATTATGACTTTGGCTGTAATTGTGTAGATGAGATGGCAAGGTTCCACCCAATAGCATTCTGGTCTAGACTATGGACCACTCTTGAGTTATCAAACTATGCCTCTACACTTAAGGATGTTAGGGAAGCTGACACCTCTTGTAAGTTAATCTGGTTACAAAAGGTGACAAATACACTGGTCAATATGGGCTTGAGACATCTATGGGAAGATTCAGTGGGCCAACGGTTCCCCTCCAAAAGAGAAATGAAGGAGGTTTATTGGTCCATGATCGTGACAAATAGTAAACGAACCAACTAGAGTGCAACATTGTCAGGCAAATTTATAGAGTTTAAACCTTACCCCCGGTATGAATCATACTGGCATGTCATAACTAAGCCTAGAGACAAAAGTCTTTATTTCCAATTTGGGGTGAGTACACTCCCTTTAAAATCTTTCACCCACAAATGGCATAATACTAACTACAGTAGATGCCATCTATGTGCATAACAGGAGGAGACCTATTCACACATTTTATTTGTCTATTCTGCTTATAAGGCCCCTGGGATAAATGGCTTAAACCGTTATGTACAAATCTTGGGACTAGGTCTAGTGCCACTGCCTAATATTGAGGTCTAACACAAATGAACTGTACGCAATATCAACTGCCAAATTCTTAAGCTGGATGTGGTCAAATCGAGACAAAATGCTAAAGATGTCAGTGGTCACCCTAACTAGTAGCCTACAATAAAACTAAAATGGTGCTTGATTCGATAGGTTAAAGTTTTTAACTTGCTGAGAAATGCTCAATGACTATACCACCTTATGTATAAGAACAGTTGTAGCAATGGTTAGCTACAGTCACCTCATATTGTACAGGAATCTGTGTACCCAATAGGCATGGTTAACAAGGAATCATTTATGTATACCTCTCTCTGTCCAATTGGTCTTAGTATCTTTAATATTATTCAATTAATTGTTGATATTTATGATATCTTTTATAAAATAAAGATACCCCCAAATTTGATTGAAATAAGAGAAGAGGAGAATATAATGGTTTTATGGGTTCTCATTTTATATTTAACCTTTTAAATGTGTTATGATCTTGAAATTGTCAATCATGAATTGTGAATTTCTGCACATCTGCCAAGTGTTATGGTCAAAATGGTCGTCCACATCCCTAACAAAATGTTTTATGCATTGTCGTGAATGTCTTTTATGATCTTGGTGATAAAAAGATTATGAACACGGTATTGAGGGAGGTTGAAAATTCTCAGACGATATAGATTCAATGGAAGGACACAGAGGTGAGTTTGGTTCATACAAGTAGTCAGTGGCAACCACAATGATTCAACATTGTGGGAAGGTAAAAAGTGGACTGTATAAATAGTATCAAACTTATGAGGTGACCAAACACAGTCCCATCAAACCTTGTAAGACCATTTAGAGGAGGATTTCCAATTAAATAACATTTGTTGCAAGGCAACTGCTAATAAAATATCCATTAATTTATGCTGGGGAAATGAAATGATAGAAGAAATGGATAATGTGCCAAAAAAGATATTGGGGATTGAGGGTGTGTTCCAAATGAAAAATCTTTGTTAGTTGAGAAAAAACCTTATGCCAAAAAAGAAGGGTATTCGGACTCCAAAATAAGAGATGCATAAGGTCCCTGTTAAGAAAATCACAAGACCAACATTTAGAAGGAGTGTCTGATGAAAATTTGGAGCAATGTATTGGGATAAAATATAATATATGGTAGAGGAAAAACAAAGATTGAGTGATACTCTCTGATCTGGAAGTTTTATAAATACACGACCAAACCTAATTCCAAAATGGTACAGTCCAATTCATACCTAAGTCAGTTTCCCAGGAAAGCTCAGTCTGGGACTTCGTCCTAGAGAAATCAGGACAGGAAAGAGATTTATAAATAGAAGACGCTTTAGGACCAGATTTAAGAAGAGCAGTCAGATCAGAAGCAAGGGGAACAGAAACAGAAATGTGTTGTATAGAAACGTATGTATCTAGAACCGCATTCATAGGCAGCAGAAAACGAGTTTGAAAATGTTGGGGACGGTAAAAAAGCTGTTGAAATCGGGGAAAAGAAATAGAAGAATTATCTTCAAAAAATACCTTTATCCTTCCACGAGCGGCAAAGTATTGAGCTGTTATGTATTTTAGCAAATGCATTCTACCATATTTGCATAGTAAGGAGTAGAGCAGGAGTTAGAGTAGTAGAAGAGAATGTAGATGTAATTAAAGAAAGACTATGATGAAAAATAGGAGAATTGAAAAGAGGAACTTTAGACAAAAAAGTGGAAGCTTTTTTAGGAAAAAAGGATGTGAAAGAGATGTTTCTATTGGCAACCATAAAGGATAACATTGCGAAAGCAAGCACAAAGTCCAAATTGAAACTTGGCATATTCCAAATGTTACATGATCTTGATTAAAACCGGGAACATTCACCCCTCCTTCCAACATAGCTTTTTGTAAAAGGTATCAAGATACTCTTGATTTCTTATTATTCTAAAGGAATTCAATAAGTAGGGAATTTATTTTTTAAAGGATTTTTAGGGAATATGAACTGGAACCCTGGATAAAAGGTAAACATCAAGATGGAATATTATCACCATAATGAACTCTAAGCGACCCCACTAAGAAAGTAATAAGGGATTCCAAGAAGGAATAGTAGATTGAATTTTAGTAAAACGCTTCTTAAAATGAATATTGATGGAATCAGTGATCAAAGCTTTGAACCAAATGCCTAAATATTTAATTTTGGAGAAAGTAGCCAATTGACATCCAGTACTCATCAAGGTTGTCTCACAGTGTATTTATTAAGGGGTAAAATTGTTTTTGTCTTATTTAATTTTGTTATCCAGAAACATTAGAAAATAAGGTAATTTCATGAAGTAGGGCAGGTAATGAAGTTTCCCACCCAACCACACATCAATCAGTATGATGAGTTTCCGGAAGCAAAACTAAATTGGGATGGGATTTACTTAAATGGGATAATACTCTCTGTCTTTTAATAGGAGTAATAAAACCTTTCACATTCCATATGATTACTCTAAATGAAACATGAAATGAAAAATATAAACCTAATGAGGACCAAACATTATATAATACAATTACAATCTAAATCAAAGTCAGTAAATGATAAAAGGAAAAAATATGTGAAGTAAAACAATGATGTGGAAAGGGAAAAGGAAAACGAGGGAGGAGGCTTAGGGAAAGACAAGGGAAAAACAAGATAGAAGAAGAAAAGACAGTACATGTAAAAACACATCGACTAGGAATACATACCTGAAATACGACAAAAGAAAAAGGAATTGGGGTGGTGATAACAAAGTTAAGGGTAGAATAACTGAGAAGGGGGAGACTACTCACCACACAAGAACAATATACAATCAGAAGAAGACCACACAAGGTATACAGACAATGCAGACCTGTAAGAAGCAAAAGAAAGAACGAAATATTGAACACTATTATAAGAAGCATAGCACATACATTAACAATTCAGAAAAGACATTGATGAATAGTAAAGAAAACAGTCAATGCACCGATGGGCCAGCTGTATACATGCTAACAGTCGTATACAATTGATAAAATTCTTAAATACAGTTGGGTCTTGGTAGGAAATGGCATTGTTCTAAAAAGTGACCTTTAAAAGACAAGGATGGAAGAGTCCATATCTGGCTCACAAAGTAAGTAGTGCAGGACAAAAATTGAGAAACTCTTTTCTTCTGTGGGCTGTAGCATTTGAAACATCGGGAGAAATTAAAATATTTTTTCTGGACCAAAAAGATGTTGTTTAGATTTGGCAGTGCTAAAAACTTTCAATACATCTGTAAATTCTAGAAAAAGAAGGATGACTCCTCATGGTTTGGCAGAGGAAGCAGAGGTGGAAAGATGTGGACCAAGTCAATGAGCTCTTTGAATGTTGAGTATCGTGGAAGAGGGTAATTCCAATAATTTAAGCAGAAAAGAAGTAAAAAATGAGACAGGATCAGAGCCTTCAATTCCTTCAGCAAGGCCATAGATGAAAGGGCTATTTCATCGATTCCTGTTCTCCAGGTCCTCCGCCTGCTTTTTTAATTGAAGAACCTCCTTTTCAAGGTGAGCAATTTTGTAGGTTTCATTTTGTAAATCAACTATCTGCTGGTTCACTAAAGAAACCCAATTTTTCATAGCAGTCCATTTATCATCAAGATTTTGAAAGTGTTTGCTTGTCTCTACATCAAAAGGTCTTGGTGCTCGAATTCTTCTAACAATATTTCCAAAGAAATGGGAGATAATGGTTTATCTACTGAGGGAGGGTCCTGTTTCGTATGTTTGGTAGCAGCAGAGGGCGACTAAACCTTGTTTGAACCACCTGGTAAGGAGAAAGTGCGAGGATTAGCAGCTGTAGGCACCCTGTCCACAAAAGAAGTATCGAAGATACAGAATGCAATGAAGAAGGGGCAGACTGTGACCTTGATTTGGTCACTAAATCCTGCTTTTTTTGTCTGCCCATACAGCTATGTCAAATGAGGAGACCAAGCGGGTTTACAAACAAGCAATGATATGACCACCAACAATGCTAAAGGAAACAGTGAAGAAAACACTAGTTCTCGACGCAAATGCAGATAAATACAGCAGGCGTTATATAATAAAAATTAGGGATAGTGTTCTATTTATAAAAGATAAGAATCCAGTGCCGTTAAGTAATACAGGTAATGAAAAGGCATATACATCGCTGCTACCATCGCCTACTATTTTCACAGTGTAGTTGAAAGAAAAAAATATAAAAACACAGATGTCTGCATTATAAACTCTCATATAACTACAAAGTCTGCAAAATGTGAGGCCGATTCATTGTTGTTAGCGCTTCAAGCCACAGCCCAAGAGAGCAACAGTCATAGAAAGACCCGAAGGAGTAAGATGCGGCTGAGGTGAATTAGTGTCAAATTGGCGGCCACGAGTGAAGGGACAACTGCAATGTAGAAAGAAATCTCAAAAAGCACTTTACTTGCTGAAGGAAGCACAGACCCAGAATCCTCACATAGTCCGCAGTGGGTTATGAGTTGAAATCTCCTTGAAATAACACCAAAGACGCTGAAAAAGCATCACAAGGTGCCAATTCAGGCAGCCATCTTAGGTGGCTCCAAAGCCACAACCCAAAAATGATACATCTTACCATAATGCAATATAAAACATAGATAATCATGTTGTAGGCTAATTACTTGAACCTCCCTCATTTGCAAGATGGATACCATGGATCATATCTCAGCCAACATACACATATTTGTTGGGGGTCCGTAAAAAATTGTTTGATATTCTACATAAAAATGTGGTAAAAAGTACATAAATAGAATGATCTAGGTAAGAACATAAAGGAGTTAGAACAGTTATTAGTTCTTTCAATGACAGATTGCAAGAGGGTTACACAAACATCAATAAACTCATGACATTTACCTATTCAAATTCACTTGATTGTAACCAATGCATGAGCTAAGATGCCCAATTTTCAATAGCGCTTCCTCCTGCCATCATGCAGAGGACAATCAAACACTATTGCAATGAAGGTTAGAGACTGAGGATGCCCAACTGTTACCAATCTATGCCATTTAGATTTTTATTCACTCGCCAGCCATATCGAATATGATATGTAAATTGTACTGTAAGCCGGGTGATACCTTGACAATGGTCAAAATGTGTTGCCATATAAAATGCGGTTTGAGTCTGGCACCACACCACTGATCCACATGGAGATGTAGTTGGGTTATTGTTCTGGTGCATGCGAGATAGGGAATGAGAAATAAATCGGAGGAGAAGCTGAGGCTAAGGGGAGTAGCTCTGCCTCCTGTGAGACACCACTTTCTTTCCCTTGCCTCTGCTGCTAATGAATTAAATTAATAGAGTTCATTAAAACACAAGTTTCATGTTTTAATAAAGACTGTCAGCTCATCAGATCAGCCCTCTCGGCCTCTTCTCCAAGATCCTGATGACAGAAGGAGGCCGAGAGGGCTGAGTGGGCTGAAGCACAATATAGCTACAGATTTTTGTTTCAAAATGCAGCATTCTCTGGCTGGATACACTATTGACTCAGCTTAACCTCACATATTTGTCCCAAAAAAATTAAGCAATAAATTAATTGATGAATATCAACAATAATGTATCATGTAATACAACGACGCTTTATTGATAGTTCTTTTAAAATCATCTCCTAATGTCTGGTCGTAGCCATTGTGTTTCGTTCTTACGGACTTCTTCAGGGCTTTGTATGATCTTTCTAATTCAGATGTCAAGAGAACAAATTACTTTATATAATTATATGACCACTACCATCACATAATTCAGTTTTAAGGGTACCCGGGTTCATATTGCTTCTAGTCATCATATCAAGAAGCTGGGAGAGGGCTTGAGGTGGATCTTCCGCTAAACCTGGCCTTGTTGTTCTGTCTGACTCCTTGTTGGGAATCATGGCTTGTTTGTTCTAATGCCTAGCACCAAATTATTGCCTACTGCTGCCATGAAGCCAACAAGTTGCCATCTAAAGAGGCAAAATATGTTTAAAAAAATGTAGCTCTATGCATGTGTGTGTGTGTGTGTGTGTTTGTGAATGATTAGCAGTGACTGATATTGAGTTAGCGTGTGTATGAATGTATTTCAGAGAGTCGATGGGAGTGTGAGTAAATATCTGAGTTTGAGAGATGTATGAATAAATGTAAATTAGTAGGGAGGAGATTTTATGAAAAGTGTAAGTTAGTGCGAGGGAGTAGGTGAAGGAAATGTGGGTACATTATCAAGAGTGAGTTTTTGGAGATTGTTAGAGGGCATAGAAGTGTATTAGGTGTGCAGCTATCAATGGTACAGCAGGGGCAGTTACACAAGGGTCCAGCGTCACTGAGTCTGGGTGTTTGTAAGCGAGAGTCAGAACCAGTGAGTATGAGTATGTTTGTGTGTGAGTAACTGTGAATGAGTATGTCAGAAAGTGTGAGTGAGCGAGAGTGATTTTTATTTGTTTGTTTATAATTGTGAGTCTGCTGCTGGCCATGGCATCCTCAAATATATTTAGGCATATGGCGGCACCCAAGGTAACATGCTGCTGCTGGCATATTGGTGATAAATAATTCCATAAGAAAGAGCACCCATGTCAAAATGCAATGGTGACATGCTAGAAATAATTCTTGGCATAGCCCCAGTGGAAAAATGCTGGAGTTTGCATACTGGAAGAAATACTTGGCATGGGTCATCCTTGGCAAAATGGTTTGGCTGATACTGTGGAGGTAATTCTCAGCATAAGGGAGGGCATCCAAGGCAAAATACAGACCCTGAAATACTGGATCAAAAACTTGATATGAAGGGACACCTATGAATAAATGCTGGTGCTGGATACTGGAGACAGCTATTTGCCTTGGGGACTGGTTGGTATGTTGGGGGACAGTGAACCATGAAAAATGCTGCCCCTGAAAGAACCCATGGAATTTTCGACATAAGGACCATCCATGGTATTTAGGCAATACAGTGCCAAAATACTGGAAACAAATATTGCGTATAATTGTCTCCATAGATGGTACTCATAACTAAATGCTGTCATTGTCACAACTATTGTAATTCTTAATACATTGGCAATTTTTTAGGCAAATTTGGAAAAATGTGGGGGAACTGCTTGCATGAATTACGCCTTACTCTTTTTAAAGATCGCCCGGCGCCACTGCTCAGGAGTAGTACTAACATTTAGTTTGCTTTGTCAGTAAAACATCACATTGCCTGTTAGCATGAAATCCTACAGTACTTGTAATAGATTGTATTGTAATAGACTATAAGGGATCATTATCTCTATCAATGTG
Organism: Lissotriton helveticus; assembly: GCF_964261635.1. Taxonomy (NCBI): domain Eukaryota; kingdom Metazoa; phylum Chordata; class Amphibia; order Caudata; family Salamandridae; genus Lissotriton; species Lissotriton helveticus. Next base: position 452,942,192 of record NC_136070.1, on the reverse strand, counting down.
CTGCTATGTAGACAGTAGTAAACTGGATTGATTTAGTAGCTATCACCCAAGGGCATCTTGGTGCTTGGGCCCAACAGATTAAACTGAACAAAAAGGATAGAGCCAGCTAAGGAAAAGGGTAGGAAACGGGTAGGAAAAGCACAGCAGGAATTTGAAAGAACAGATGGGTTTATAACATCTCGAGAAGATACAGAAGTTGTCAAGTAGCCTTGAGGATATGGAACGCCTGCTTCAGAGTCGTGGACCCAGAACTCTGGAAACCTCTTCCACGACAGTGGGATTTCTTAAAAGGCAGTGAGTGGTACTGTGACAAGAGAATCCAGACGTAAAGAACAGGAAGGGTTGCAAGCAGTGATAATATTAGAGAGTTATGAGACCGGTGCAGTGAAGTGAACCATACAAAGACCTTTATATGTATCTTCACGCATAAGGTTTTGGAGCTGGAATATTTAAGTGGTTAACAATGTTCAGATGAACTCACTTCCCCACGGGTATTAAATGTGGCAAGCATGTGTCATTAGGTTGAAGACTTACCTGCAAACACACAACACAGATTCAGCTGGCCTGTCTTGCCTTTTTACTTGTTATTCCTTGAGTTGTTAGAATTTGGAACAAACACACACATGCATATGTTGAATGGCTGCAGTTTTTAGGGAAAAGAAAACATTTACATATTTTTAAATAGCGCCGTCTCTAAGCCTTGTGGCGTAATGAGTGGTGTTACCTGATGTAACCTATGGTGATGGTGGGCTCTGCATACAGATGGGACCTGCTAGACTGAAACATAAACACTTCTGGGGTGTTTGCCTCCTGCTTTCAGGCGTGAAAACATTCCCGCTTCCGTGATCAAGAAGCGAAAATCATTTCATTAGCATTTCTGTGGAAACCAGCCCCAAATAAAAAGTCTTGCATTTTTAATGTTCCTATGACAAAAAAGCGCGCAGTGAAGCACAACTAAACACAACACCGCGGTTTTAAGAAAGACAATGCATCTTCTAGACTAATTACCTAAACAGGTATTTACATTTTGATTGCCCTTCTTATAATTATGATTATAAACGGCTGCATAAATGAGTTACCTATTCTGCGTGAAAAACAGATATATTGACCGGATTTACTGTCTACCAAAGAATCAACTAGCCAATATTTAAGTTGTCATTTTCTATTATTACTAAACTGCATTGTGCATGAAAGAAACTCCTAATAAATAATCTTAATATATGCAATTAAGTGCTGCGTTTATTAAGGTGGAGATAAGCGAAATAATACCAATCTATACTTTGCAAAACTTACGTTTGAAAAGCAAGGAAAGCAAACAGAGACGTTTTTACCAGATGCCCTTTTGCGTTAAAAAAATGAATATGTTGCTTTATTTGCTTACTATTACAGGCTTTCAGTTTCTCAGCACTGCAAATAAAGGTAAAATATGTCCGTTTCATAATGTCCGCCTTCTCTGTCTATGAAGGATGACAAGCTGAGTGGACCATGCAGAACATGTACCTATAATTGCGTTTTTCCCCACCGATGTGACTAGCTTACATGGGCTGCTAGTGTTTTTGTTTTGCTCAATATCGGGTGTTGCAGGGGTCCAGCTGAGTTATGATGGTGCTCTTCACCCCAATTTCAAGAGCGTCATGTCAATTTGATTTTTCTATGAAAATTGAGTTAAATATCCCTGTTGAATCTATGTATTTTAATAGAGTCCCATCTGCAGTGGTTTGTCAGCGACGGCAGGTACTGCTGAGATTCACGATCTCGGTTTAACGAGTTCAGTTGTTGTAATCCTTCAAGTGAAATGATGCCATAACCCCAATTATCGATATGGAATCACCTGTCACTGCCATTTTTACATCTCCTTATCGAAATGACTTCAATTTCAGTTTATCTGATTTTAATCTCAACCCACTTGGCCAATTTGAGCTTATCACATCTGTCATACATTAAAAGAAAACACGGAGATTACATTGAACAGGTGGGGGCTACTTACTCTCATGTTTCCCACAGAATTATGGGCTGGAAGTGAGAAATGTAGTACTTTAACAACTTTTGTCGATCTGAGCATTTAACTCGTGCATTTCAAACCTCTTGGACCTATTCACAAACTGCATTTTGTAGTATGTTTATAGTATTACAATAATACTACTAAAGGTACTACAAAATGCTGTTCACAGACCTACATGCAGAATTTATTTCTCTGCCTCGCCATTTTCTGTTCAGAAATCTCCACCCTGAGTGTAGAACCTCCACACAGATAAATATATGTTTTAATAGTGAATGTAGACAGGAGGGTAGATTGGGTATGAAATGGGAAATCCTTACTACTAATGGGAAGGGGACTTGGGAGGAATAAGTAGGAATTTAGGAAGGATGAAAGAGGTGTTTTGGAGGGGTACGCGTACCCATCCACAAAAGGGTGAGCCCATTGCTATTCACAAACACCACTTCTACAGTTAGTAGAACCAAAAAAGGACTCAAAATAGTAGTGAATTACACCATTTCAGAGCTGAAGTAAGCCCAGAACCAGCCAGTGGTGCTGCAACATGCCCCAAAAGAAAATAATGGAGTTAGGGAGGAAAAATAACACCCCATAGGAAATAATGTAAAATGTAATGAAGTTATTTTAAATAGTTACAAATATTAGGACATTGAATTTACCATTAACAAAAATATATACAATTAATATTGTTTAGTTTTTTTAATAAAATATGTCAGCAACCTATTTTGAAACTAAAGTTAAGGTGAGTGAAAATTTAAATATATATAATGAAATGTATTGTAATTCATTCTATTCATCACTTAATTGTTGAGGCATACTACTGTTTTACATTTTTTATCAATTTATTTTAAATTAAACTTTGACAATTAATAAAATATAATTTGATATGGTATGTTCAGTGAAGCTGTTGTAGCAAGATCTCTTCTCACCTGGTGTGGTCCTGAACATGGTTGCTGACTGGGAGTAGTAGCTGGATTCACAACAGCACACTCCCAGACTTACAGCCTATGTCAAAATACTGGCTGCACTCTATTTCATATCCCCTGGATCTTAAAATGTTGCCTCCTCTGATAATGTTGGTATCTCACAGTAAAGTCAATCCCAATGCTTGCATGAACAAAGAGTGCACCAGTTTATTGCCATGTCACAACCACTTCCAGGACGGCACAGGATGGCTAGGGAATTTTATGACTTTGTCCACCTTCCTCGTCTGCTAGTGCATTTACCGCAACTCACTGCACAATACACCTTTTCCACAATAGACATCGCTGGCCCTTCATCAATGTGCAGGCTATCTACAATGCCAGAAGCTGCATCACTGATGTGTACGCTGCCTTTCCCCGAAGCACACACAACACCTACATTTTCCTACAGTCACTTTTTGAATGTTGTTTGGTTGCTGGGGTTTTTGGTGACAGGGCCATTTGTAAGTAACATCACCTCACACTGCGCGTCCTTTGTATATGGGGGGCATCTGAAACATAATCAATAATCACTTCAACAAAATACACACACATTATCATGACACACAGTGCATGTAGGTAAGCATGCCAATTAGAATCGAAACCCCTTTGTTAAAGAATAAAATAAAAATTCCAGGTTACACTGGGTAAGCTCTTGCTCCACATGTCCTCAAACCCTACAGATGCTCTGCTTGTTTGGCTACTGCATGTTTGTGGTTGGGCAGTCTCTTGCCAATGAATGGTAGATGAATTATACTGTCCACATACACAATTCTGAGTTATCTCTGTTTACTTTGCATAATGTTGCCAACTAACATGCTAAGCTCAAATAAAAAAAAGTTGACTGATCTTTTACTCACTCATAACATGCAAGGGAGAGAAGGAGGTAAGCTACCACACATCCTCTTCAGAAACACAACTAACACAAATAGGTGTGGTAGCTCAAGGGGAAATACTTGATGCTGTATTGTCACCCAAACACCAGGATATGTGAAATTCCAAATTGGATACTAACAGAATTCTTGTTCAGGAGTGAAGGGAATCGAAGCTCATCCTTATGGAAGAGCAAGCCTCACACACATAATTGTGTCATGCTTTATCATTGGCAACCTCTCCCACCTTGGTAGGACAGTGCCACCAGGGCGGACTCAACCATCATTTGGACTCAGAGCAGGAGAGAGTTCTTAGATAAAAGACTACTGGATAAAAGCGGGATCCAGATATGTGATTTAAAAATACCTTACAGTTTCTCCTAACAGTCACTGTGCCTAAGTATTAAGAAGGGGAACAAGAAAAAGGAAACAAAAATTCCAATACACTCAGTAGAATCCTACCTGAAATGGAAGAATAGCCAGGTTAGCGTATTCAGACAAAAGCAATATTTATACATATCACCTTCCAGAGGCAAGAACCTTCAATATTATAGTGATATGGCCATCAAAGTGATAATGCATGCCACTGCACTCATAGCACACATGATATGTGATAACAAGCTCATGCAAAAACAATGAGCATGTATAGTGCACACTATTATGTACATAGCATTAATACTCAAAAAATCATGATATGCTATAATTTCTTAATTCAAGTATCTGATTGAAACCAACATCTCTTACCTTAGACTTTAGGGGATACCGGATTCCTGGTCAATGAGGGGAACGTAGTCACACACTGGTTAAACCAAGATAAAAAAATTATTACATAGTAAACACAGTAGTCCATTGTGACCAGCAGCAGTGGATCACTGTTAGTTAGGGGTATCTCCACACAGGATCTAAAACCTGCACGTTATTCTCAGCATGATATTGTTGGGGAATCTCCCACTGCAGCACCAAACTTATCATTTACTAGGTCTAGGGCCTTATAGTACCACAGGTGGATGCTCTCAATAGGGTCATGTCCAAGTAATGGCCCCTGTACTTGTTGCGCTTATACATCTTGTCCTTGGTTCTACCTTGAGATATGCGAAGATCGTGTCTTACAAAGAGACTGACTCTTTCCATAGTTTCTACACTTACAAAGAAATCATGCATCATCCAACGTTGTGGTCGCTAGATGTCATTAATGAGTACAGCTTATATTGAGCATATGCCCAGCCTGTATCGATCCGGTTCGATACATGGGAATGGTTCACATAATTTATTCATTTCACACAAAACAAGCACCAGGCCAGCATTCATCCCCTTGAAGTATATTCAGCCCGGTCTCCGCCATACTTGAGGATCATGTCGCAAAAGGTTGTTGATTAATACCCACCTGATTCACCATCAGGTTTTTTTTAATTACCTCACACACACAACAGAATCACAGTTTACATGTGCAAATATGCCAAATGGCAAGTCAATGTAATAGCAGTGCCCCCACCAGGATCCTATGCAAACAGGCCCTTTGCGGACATGCCCCCCCCATACACCCACAGACACAAGAGTTTGGCAATCACTTACTTCATCAAAAGCTACATTGTGTAATCACACCTATGGTCTCACACCCCTCTCTGCTGCTGGTACAAATTGCAGTGGGAGATAGATAATTATTTTTGGGCTGGCTGCCTCCTGGTGATTCTAGCGACGTCTGCATCACATGATGGGGTCACTTGGCCACCAGGTTTCTTCACTGGGGACTTATGGGAATATAGTCCCCATCCCAAGCAGACTAATGGGTGGTTGAATAGACTGTTATCATGCCACTTCAGTAGGTGATATTTGCCTGATAACTGGGTGTCTTTATGATCAGATGCTGCCCCTTTTTCCACTATTGCTTTCAACAACTAGTTGCCTCTCAAAACCTTATGCATCAGATGAGGACATCGCGTAGAGGCTCGTTCTTGCTGGCTGGTACTACTTGGAAATGTAGTACTCTTCCAGATTGGGCTCAAGTAATTGTGTCACAGATGGAGCTCATATCCCCCTACTGCACTGGGCTTGCTACATTGGGAAAACTGTGCATCAAGTTTTTTTACAGCTTAGGCGCACGGCTACAAATTATTTAATGGCCAAAAATTGCCATGATTTTATTCCCACAGTGTCATGTATGTTACATGGGGCTGATATTAATGTGCACATTGGGCACCGTACTGATAGGGAAGTGTGAGTGAGATATATGTTAATGTTCTGCTCAGAATAGTAAGTGTCAATGGGTCAGTGTGTGCTAAAACACCCTAAAACTGTTTTTTCACATTATGCTGGACAACATATGTCTGTTGCTGGAATTTAAACAACATGCTTTTGTACTACTACAGGTCTAATTGTGTGTCCAGTAGCGTGTACAGTACTGTCCGTAATTGATAATGGTAGGTGAAAGGTAGGCTCAAAACACTCCTTACATTTCCTTCAGATCATGCTTCCCCATGGAACCTCATTGTTGACCCGGCTCAGGTCAGTCCGGTGCCTATATAGCCATCTCTGTTCCAAAATAAGAAAAGGTCTGGTCATATTTTTTTTGTTTTTCAAGGACACACCAATCCAGTTTGCTATCCCCATGTCCAGTTTCAATGAAATGTTTTGTCAGTTTTGTTGCGTCGCGTTTGCACCTGATAGTGCTGTGATGCTCAATGATTCAGGCGCATACGCTCCTTCAAGATATGCCAATATACACTATGTTGCAAGGGAATCTGATCATGTAGCTGACGTCCTTGGAGTTACAGTTCATCAGACTTCCTAATTTCCAGGGTGTCCTTAGACCTATACCCACGTCCATCCTTCTGGTTAGGGGGCAAACACTATAGTTTCCGCAGGGTGAATGCCCACCCTGTGGTGGTAAATTCCAGAGGGTAGGCGGATCCCCCTGTGACTCACTTCTTTTGGGCATGTATGCATAATCTGCAGAATCTTCCAGAGTTTGTTGATTATTTTCTGAAACTTATTTGACTTTAGACTGAAGGTGGTAATGGGGGCGTGGCTTGCGCGCCGCTTGGGAATGGCGGTTCGCGCTTGAGCTCCGGGACGAGCGAGGGCCGTCGGAGGTTCGTCTCCGCTTCCAGGGACCCCATACTCGCAACAAACGGAGCCTCTTGTGTCGGAAGGTGCCGTGTGCCGGCGGAACGTCCTTCCTGTGCCCTGGACCTAATGATGACTGCTCTTCTCACGATTTAAGGTGACGCTCGGTGTTTCTGTGGGCGGCCGCCATTTTGGGTCGCCTTTACACGCAGTTCCGAGTCTCCTCAGCAAAGGAGCTACTATGGTTACGAAGCTCTACGAAATGCCCGCAAATAGGTGTTGGTGACTACTATGAACCCCTACCAGCTTATAGAGCCTTCGTTTTCCGTTTTTCATGCTGTGGTGCCTTAAAATATACTCTTGTTGCATTTTACCCTACGTTATTCTGAGCGTCTTCAGTGCCTTCCACTGCTATTAACTGCTCTTTCATACCCTGGTTTACCTGCAAGAGGTGTGCTTGCATAATTTTACTATTTTTCTTTTTTTTTTTTTTCCTGCCTCCTTAGTGAATCATTATCCTCGGGCTTTGGGATTTTCCTTAGCTCTCTGAAGTGTTTGTCTCTTCTACTTTTGTTTGGGAGGCTCTATGGCAGCAAATATGGGCTTGTCGCTGACTGCTAAAGATGCAAAGGAGTCGAAAGCTTCTCTTAAGAGACTTAAACAACTATCTCCTACACCTGAATCCTCTCAAAAAGATACTAATTCTACTCTGGAGGCTATTCTGACACGTCTCAATGACGTGCATGACATTGCGCAGTCTACTAAAACTAATACAGACTTACTGCAGGTGGAGGTATCAGCCATCAGAAATGATCTTAAGGCTCTCTCCATTCGTGTTTCTGCCACGGAGACACACATTAGTGGCGCTGAGGATAATCTGCAGAAGCAGTCTAGATCTCTTTTACAATTCGAGCGCTCAATGGCGGCTTTGCGGAGGGATCTAACTGAGCAAGAGGACCGTAACCGTAGATCCAACCTGCGCATTTTTGGCCTTCCTGAAGAAGCCGAGAAAGGTGCTCCGTCTATGATTGACTTCTTATACCAATGGTTGCCTTCTACTCTGCAAATTTCATTTCAAAAAGACTTTGAGCTGGAACGGGCACATCGTGTCCCCACTTTCCGTTCTAAATCTGCTATGCAACCACGGGCTGTCATTTTTAAACCGTTGCGTCATCAGCACACGGATTAAATTTTGGCTCATATGCGGAAGATTAAAGTTCTTTCTTGGGAAGGACACCGTATTTCGATTTCTCAAGACTTTGCAAGAGACACTGTGATAAGGAGGAAAGGTTTTCTTAATCTTCGAAAGCGTCTATCTGAAATGAATATCCCTTTCTCCTTCTCTGGCCCTTCCAAATTTCGCATTACCTTCAAAGGTCGCTCTCGAATCTTCGATGAACCTGCTGACTTGGCCTCTTTTTTAGACAATCAGATGGAGCTACAGATGGAACTTCAAATGGAGGCTTCGCGTCTGCCTGGTGCTTCTGGCACTTGATGGGACTCTTTGTCTTCCTTGTCTTTTCTCTGTTTTTTCCGGGTCTATTGAGTTTACCTTTTAGACCTGCGTGCTCCGTGGTTGATGGTGCGCACATGGCTTTCTTTTGTGACTGTTGTTGTCAGTCACCTTTTTCGATGATGTTTTTATTCTCGTAGTCGGTGTGCTCTTTTTCCCGTCTTCATGATGTTGTCATTTGACATGGTTTTCTTCCTCCTTATGGTTTGTGTTGTTAGTCTTCGTTCTCTCCTTCCTCATTGCTATATTAGACATATCACATATCTGTTTCCTTGTTACGTTTTGTAGTAGTAGTCTGCTTCTGTATGATCTTTTTCCCGGTAACCATTTTTGCGTCTATCTATTTTTGGTTATGTTGCTACAATGTGTATTCATATTTCTTCTTTCCTCTATCCCCGTCCTTAGATTGTTTATTTCTTTATCGTTTTTGGAGTAGTCTACTTTCTCACTTGATTTGTACTTGATATTCCGTCGTGTGTGCTCATTCTTTTTGTATGTCTTTCGTCTTTTTGACTTCAATTTGTCTGGTTCTGTTTCGTATTATGATACAAGCGTTGGTCATAGGCTAATTATTATATATTTTCTATAGTTGCGTTTAGCTGCGCTCACCATGCTATGATTATTGTACCTTGCATTTATTTATATGCTTACCTAGTTATTGTTTTAATGCTTGGACTGCTTTACTGGTCTTACATGATCTTTTCTATGAGGTCTCAGATATTGGATCACTTTTATGTTTTACTATTAATTTGTCTGAATATCATATAGGACTTTCTTATCTTTTATTGTTCCTTCCTGTTCTCCCTGGTTACTTATAACGGGGTTTATATACCTTTTGCATGTCAATTCATTGATTACAAGTATCTTTAAATATGTATTGTATATTTAGGTTTACTATATACTTACATTGCTGTTTCATTGCTTGTTCTGCTTCTCAGCTATTTACTATTTCCTTGTATTGGTGCTAGGCTATTGCAAATCTGTGCACTTCTCTTATACTGTATAATAAGCTATTCTACTTTTATTACACTTTTTAGTCTCTTCTTTACCCTCTTCTCTCTTCCTATATTTCTGACATGTTTCTGCACTTTCGTGTCAATTATTATAACAAGTTCTCTATATTTAAAGACAATTGATTGTTTGCTTATCTTGCGTTTTTTTTCATATTTATCCTCGTTATGATATAGTTCCTTGTATTTATCTAGGGTAGTGCTTCCTTATTTGATAGATTGACCTCCTGTTTCAGTGCCTTGCTCTAATGTATTTCATCTCTTTTCTTTCTGCTACACCCTGTAGTCTTCTTATAATTATGTTTTTCTTCTATTTATTCTACTTTTCGTCTACTTTTATGCTGTGTTCTTGCTGTTTTCTTCCTTATGATAAGGTATTACTATAATTGCGACTTGCTATTGCATTTCTTTTACTAGATTTCTCTCTCTTTTCCATCTATTTCTCTTTTTTTTTGATTACTTTATATGCTACTTGTGAATTAACTTGATATATGCGTATTCTCTTTATAGATTCATGGATGAATTGTTTTTGTACTACTCTACTGTTATTGGTTTATATTGCAGTTGTTCCTATCTCCTAATTACGTATATTCAGTTGTATACTGTTTTGGGGTTGTTCATATCAATTATAATCATTCCTCATGACGGTCCCCTTGCTCGCCTTCCCACGTTCCCCCTGGTATGAATGTGGTCTTTTTCAGACCTCCCCTGCTGTTTCTTTTCTCTCTTCTTTCTTCTCCTCTCTTGTCTTTTTTCTTCTTTCGGATTTCCCTCATGGACTCTCCCGCTGTGACGTTAATGTTTGAAGTCTGGATGCTTGTACTCGTGCTGCTTGTTTTCTGTTTGCCATCTATGGATTATGTTATTTTTTTTCAATTTCTGTCTATGCCAGGCTTGAATGTGTTGTCCCTTAATGTTAAGGGTTTAAATCATCCAGTGAAACGGTCAAAAATCTTAGATTATTGCAAATCTCTCTCCTCGGATATAGTCCTTTTTCAGGAAACAAAGATTTCTACCAGAGAGGCGCTATTCCTAAAGAAAGAATGGGTTTCAGATGTTGTCTGTTCCGATGCTTGTGGCAAACGAAATGGAGTCATTACTTTAATTTCCAAAAATTCCGGTTTATCCATAATCTATTCTGAGCACGATACTGAGGGTCGGTGGCTATTAACTAAGTTGTCTGATGGTAATGCTGATCTTTACGTTATGAACATTTACGCCCCTAACAAGGATGATCCGTCCTTTTGGAAAACGGTTACCAAAAAATTAAATGACACACCTCATTCTGGGAATATTATGGTTGGTGGGGATTTTAATTTACCAATGGATCCCATTCTAGATAGGAATTCCGCTTTTCAATTTCGCCCTCCAAAATCCCATAAACAAATGCTTAACATGTGTTCCATTAATCATCTTCAGGATGTGTGGCGTCTTAACAACCCTACTGGTAGTGATTTTTCCTTCTTTTCTTCACCTCATTCTACCTTTTCTCGTGTTGATTATTTATTGGTTCACTCCTCTCTTGTTTCGTCTTCCTCCTCTCCGCTTATTCATCCTATTCTGATTTCTGATCATGCCGCGGTTACTTTTACATTGTTGTCCTTTGCCCCTAAATCAAGAGCTCGCTCCTGGAGATTAAATACAGAAATTTTGCATGATACTGCCCAGATTGATGAGTTCTCTAGTGCAATCGAAACCTTTTTCCTTGAGAATGAAGGCTCAGTTTCTTCCCCAATTGTCCTTTGGGATTCGTTTAAATGCACTTTCCGTGGCCAGGTCATTAAATGTATGTCAAGGAGGAATGCTGCTCTTAAAAAAGAACTTACAGATCTCGCAACTGAAATAAAAAAGCTGGAATCTACCTTTCGACAGTCTAAGGATAAATCTTGCTTACAGTCCATCAAGCAGTTAAAATACACATATAACACTATAGTTACCAAAAGAGCCCATATTGGAGTTCAGGCTCAGAAATCTAAAAGGCTGTTGTTCAAAAATCGGGCTGGAAAAATTCTTGCGGCTACATTAAAATTTCAGGATTCTTCCTTCAAGTCTTCTCAAATCTCTTCTATTAACGATCACCTTGGTTCTAAAAAATTTCAGACTGAGGAAATTCTTGAAGTCTTTCGTGATTTCTATAATAATTTATATACCCCTTCTAATCAGGCCTCTTTTGAGCAGTGTCAGGACTTCTTGAAGTCTGTCCCGGTGCAGGCGGTATCCGGGGAAGATAGCAATTTTTTAAGTGGTCCGATTACTCCTGAAGAAATCATTGCCGCAATTAAAGCCACTCGTTCTGGCAAAGCTCCAGGACCTGATGGTTACCCTATTCTGTTTTATAAGACTTTTCTTCCTGTGATTGTTCCCAAGCTTCAATCGGTCTTTGACGCTTTCATTAAGGATGGGTCTGTGTCTTGCACGGCGGCTGATGCTACCATTGTAGTAATTCTAAAAGAGGGAAAGGATCATTCAGATCCAAAAAACTTTCGTCCTATTTCCCTTCTTAACATGGAGGCTAAAATGTTTGCTAAAATCTTAGCCAAGAGATTAGAATCCTTCATTCCTAAACTGGTACATCCCTCTCAAACGGGTTTTGTAAAAGGCTGTCTTGCGCGTGATAATATACGTACCTTTTGCCATATTCTCGGTTCAGCTAAACGTTCTCATCTCCCAGCCGCGGCCCTAGCTCTTGATGTAGAAAAAGCCTTTGACAAGGTTTCTTGGCCTTTTCTTCGTGCTGTCTTGTGTGCTCATAATCTTGGGGACTCCTTTATTAATATGGTCATGGCTCTCTACTCTCAACCTAGAGCTAACATAAGAGTCAACGGTGCTACGTCGTCCTTTTTTAATCTTCGCCAAGGCACTCGACAAGGTTGTCCTTTATCTCCACTTTTGTTTTTATTGTCCATTGACCCTCTCCTCAGATTGATTGAGTTACACCCAGACATCAAAGGTTTTTCTTTTGGTCCTCATTGTATTAAAACTGCTGCGTATGCGGATGATGTCCTCATTTTTTCAGAAGATATTGCCTTGGCTATTCCTGCTATCTCGGATACGATTTCCCTTTTTTCGAAGGTCTCAGGATACACCTTAAATAGGGATAAGACTGAGATGTTCCCCTTAAATGCCTACTGTTTTTCTACGCATATGGGTTCTGCTGGTTTTAAATGGCAGTCTAAACAATTAAAATATTTGGGTATCTATTTTTGTTCGACCTTATATGCTACAATTACTTATAATGAATCCCAGACTATTCTTAAAGTACGTCGTCTTTTGGACACTTGGTCCCCGAAACACATCTCCTGGTGGGGTCGCCTCCAGACCCTTAAAATGATGATTACACCTATTGTTAACTTTGTGTCCTCTATGCTCCCGGCGAAGCTATCGGATTCCTTCTTTCATGAAATTGATGTTCTAACCTCTAAATTTTTATGGAATGATAAACGGGCTAGAATTTCCTATAAATTCTTGCGGAAGCCTTATGACATGGGGGGTTGCAATCTTCCTGATTGGGAGAAGTACCAAACTGCCTTTTTGGCGTCTCAAGGTGCTCTGTGGTTTTCTTCTCCCCCTATTCATATTCCTTCCTGGTTGTTAATAGAACAGGAGTTGGCTTCTCCATTACCGACTGCTTCCTTTTGCACTGCGTCTACCTTGTCCATCCCTTTTTCCCGCTCTATTATTCTGGATACTCTTGCAGCGATTCGGAAAATAGACAAGAAAGTGGCGATTCCACTTCACAAATCTAGATGGTCGTCTATTTGGCGGAATTCTAAAATTAAAATTAATATTGATCCCTCTCCGATATCTTATTGGGCTGCTAAGGGGGTCTCGCTTGTTAAACATCTTTATGGCGCTAACAATGAGCCACTACCTTTTTCCTCCTTAGCTCAACAATATTCTTTAACTAACTTAGATTTTTATACCTTTCTTAAAATCAAAGTAGCGCTGGCTAAGGTGCGTCTTCATCCTACTTCTCCTACGGTTTCTCTCTTTCATATCTGGACTAAATCGGGTCATGTAGCCTCTAAAATCTATAAATTTTTATCAACTGCTTCACTGCCTACGCAGACAGTTGCTCAAACAAAATGGTTGCACCATTTTGAGCATGGTCTTACTGACCATATTTCTTCAGACACTTGGCAGTTGATTGGTAAATTTTCTCTTCGCAATAAAATCGCCCCATCACTAATGCAATCTAAATTTTTCTCTGTCAACCTTCTTCATTGGACTCCTGTTCGCTTACATTCGCTCAATCTCAAAGATGATAACTTATGTTGGAGCTGCGGTTTATTGGCAGGTGACTTTCCGCATATGTTTTTTGAGTGCTCCCTCCTTCAACCCTTTTGGGACCTCATTCACAAACACCTAATGCTCATTTTTAATATTAAGTTCCCACTTTCTTTCCCATTAATTTTATTAGGTCCATTAGCTGCTCCAACCCCTCTACCCTTGGATCCATTGGAATTACAGCTGTTGGATCTACTATTGACTATTGCAGTGAAAGTAATACTTATGGAATGGAAATCCTTTTCCTCTGTTTCTTATCATACTTGGTGGGCTTGGGTTTCCTTTTTACGAAGTGCTCATACCTCGGTTGATCATGCTCACCTGGCTCCCTCTATTGCGAGTGGGGTTTGGACTGCTCTGGATAACTATATGGAGTTGTCGTCCAAGGGGTTGGTTGACCAATATCCCTTCGATTTGTCTGGATGAATGACGTCTTGTTTGTCGTGTTTGTCGGGTTTGTTCGTTGGGAATCCTTCTCTCTTTCTTTCTTTTTCCTCCTCCTTATCTGTCTTCTATCTCTTTTTCCACTCTTTCCCTTTTCTGTTTCATTCTTTCTTCCTTCTTCTTTCCTGTCCTCTCTTCCCCTGATTATACCAGCTGATAGTGATACTTTTGGTGGTAGACTCTGCCTAGGATATTAACTTATATTATTAATTAATTTTTCTGTTTTTGGCAGACTGCTTCTATATTTCGATATATTTGCTATGACTCATTTTTGATTGTCAGCTTCTGATTGCTACTCATCTGTTATCAATGGTATCACTTTTACTTATAATCTGTATCTTCATTTGCTTCTTTATAACAATAAAATTCTTTTGAAATGAAAAGACTGAAGGTGGTAACACAGATCAGTCTGTTGTTTGTTTCTTTGTTGAAGGCGATTAGAAACTGTTCTCTATTATTATTTAAAGCTGTTTTGATCAGGTAGGATGGATATTTCTTCTCAGTTAACCTGGACGTTAGTTTTTTTTACATGTACTTTGTAATCCGCTTTTTCCGAGCAGTCCCATTTCAGGAGTACAAATGTCCCACTGGTAGATTTCCTTGCAATGCTCAAGGATGGAAGCTTCCAAAGCGGAGCAGAATATTACGATCAGAGGTCCCCTTTTCTTTTTTGAAATGCATCCTTATTTCCTTTAAGGAAAATGGGCTGCATTTCAAATAAAAAAGATGGCTTTATTAAAAAGCAATCCCAGATATGGTGGTCTGCTGACCCAAGCAGGCTGACATCGCTGCAATGAAGCTGGTTTGCAATCAGCCTGAAATTGGGACCTACCTCTATAACATTCATGACGTAGATTCATTTGCGACCTACTGTCAATCGCTAGTAAGAAATATAAGGGTTTGCACATTAGGAATACCGTTTTCCTGATTGTGATTCAGAGATAATCACAATTAGGAAACCATGATTCCTAATGTTAGTACATTCTGCCCTTAGTTACATGTGAGTTTCGAAGGTGGTTTTCACTGTGAACTTTGTCATAACCTTACATGTTCTACTTATCATGCTTTGTTGTGGTGTAAAAGTTTTTGAAATTTCATCTTTAGTAACATGAATGTTTATTGTTTATTTTATTTGGCCTGACTACTAATTTGTTGCTCTGGAAATGCTTTAAAAAATCTAGATTGCTGGCAGTATAATAGAATGTCCAATAGTCATCACAAATATCATTCCATTTTGCCAATTGTATTTTCTATAATGCTGGCATAGAGTACCTTTAACTTACTTCCTAACCACCGTATGTTTGCTAAGTTGTACCTCCAAATTTCACACAATGAATAATGTGTAGAACTTTTGATGTGCAAAAGTATAGACCTCCTTTAAAATGCTTTGTAATCTGGTGGAAAATCTGTCTCCTCTCAGAGAACAGATGTATGGAACATGCTGAGAACCTACATTTCAAGAGCATAAATTAGATTTTTGACATACTACAACTATTCTTAACCTTTTCCCGTTTGAATCCACGGTTATATTGTAAATTTGCAATGTTAATGATCCTGAATTACCAACATTTGAGTATGAAATCACAAGATAGTGAGACATTTTTTGATGTTCCATTGTCAGCACTTGTATAGTGAGAAAATATTTCCGATTTACAAAAAGTGTATAGGTAAGCATTATTGACGCGATAAACTGACAAAATCACTCTTTTCTTCACATTCCTTTTTAGCAGACCGGAATGGCCAACATCTATCACAGCAGGACCAGGACCGAGTACACGTATTCTCTGCAGCACACTACTTGACCACACCAGTGAGGAAGATTAAGCCACCATCATCAGGACACCCGCCAAGATACTAACTAGATCTGTCTCAAAGAGACTCTGGGCTGAGGCTCAAAAGTCACTTAAGGCGGCCGTGCATGTGGACACTGCCAATCAGGGTGAAGAAAATCTAGGGTTTAGCCCTGGCCCAGAGCAAGACCAACCTGTGGTGTCCCAAGAGTAAGCCTGTGCGCCATCTGACTCCGCCCTAAGCCCCTCCTTAACTCCTGGGGGTCCCATTCCATTAGGGCCTCCATATCCACTTCCTGCCCATGATTCACTTCCTCCTCCAAGTGCCCACAGGAGGAGAACGTGAGTAGAGGGATACTACTGCTCCCTCTTATGATGCCTTATCTCATCCCTTAGAATGTGTCAGTAGCTGCTCTCAAAGAGGCCCAGACACTGACTGTAAAGGTTCTGGGAGCACTCTCTCTGGATATCTGGGACTTTGCTGGGGTTGTAGAGATTCACCGAGTGATGATCTCTGGTCAGCTACTAAATGTATGTATCGTCATTACTGCATTGAGCAGTTGGTATGTCTCATCTCCCTCTCAACACACCCACCTCCTGTAGTCCCATCTTCTAGTTCTTCTGTGATCCATGTTTCCCCTGCTGCCCCTTTATTTCATTCATCCCATGGGCTGTCAGGTCCTACACAGCCAGTAAATTTACATATGTGTTGGAGGAGGATCTCCGTATCAAGATCGAAATGGAGAGTGAGGATGGCCAATGGCTTGTGCCCCCAAACCAGGAACCACAGTTGGACACACCCTCTGGTTTGGAAGTTTATTACATTATAATTTTGGACCGTGAACTTTTGTGCTTGGACCCTTTATGGACTATGACGTTTTTGATTTCCCTTTGTATATAGACTGATTGCTTTGATGCTACAATTTTGTTCCTTTTGGTCTCTTCCCAAGGGCATGTATTGATTAATTAATGTTGTTGGTATTTTGGCTCCAGCCATGCAGTTTTCTCAGCAATATGTTATTGCAAATGTTTCAGTGATGTTATCAATGTTGCTATAGAAGATGTCATTATTGATGTAATATGTGAGGTCATTAGCAGTGCTTGATGAGGCTGCAAATGATAGTTTGTATGTGTATGTGTAAAATCTGAACCTAACTATAACATCACTGTAACCTTTGGTTTTTTCACGGATTTCTTTTAACACAAAGTAATATTAATTACCATATGGTAATCCAACCACTGTGGCCAAACCCTGCATGCAGTCAACCCCACACTGCACATGGCCTTAGGCTGTGCATGGTGGGGTATTGGCCACAGGGCCAGGACTTTGACAGGTCCTGCGGCCAAACCCACTTTAGAAAATAGAAACCTTCTCAGGGGTCTCACTGATACACCTGGTTCTTTAAACCAACAAAGAAGAGATTGGCACAGAAGCTCTAATATAAAAAAACATCTTTTATTCACCTCAGATGAGGGAGACTATGTCACACAGTACCCTCATGAACTGTAGGAGGCATTCTAAGGAGTACAGAAAACAGGGCCTTATATATGCTTAGGTTACATTAAACAGCATAAAACCAAGTGGAGGTCCTGGCATGTACCAGCATGCAAAATGACTAATATGGGTATACACGGTTTGCTTGCTCAACAAAGTGGAAGGAGAGTTCAAACTGAGCACATTAGTAAGAATAGCCTGACAGTTCTATACTAGGAGCAGGTACATTCTACTAGCTAGGCCCCTCTGAGCATGTGCAAGGCTCTGGAAGAGGGAAACAGCACATGGCGAGCACATGGCTAACTAAAATGGCTGCCAAGTACGAAATGGCTTTCAGCTCATGCTAACAGATCCCTGCAATCTTTAACACCACACATGCAAATAAACCCACATTGCACACCACCTTTGGCCATGCACAGTAGGGTTGGTCAAAAGGGCAGGCATGTGGTCAACCACCCAAAGTCAGCAAACACACAGGCCCCCTACCCTGACTGCGTTTGGTCCCAGACCCCCTCCCAGTGCATTTTGTAGGGGAAGGGGTGCATGGGGCCTCCCTCCCCATGCTGATTTTGGCCGAGGGAGCCCATCCCCTACCACATTTTGGGGTGTGCGCACGTGGCACCTTCCTGGGTCAATTAAAGCCTGGGGATTCCATCCCCCAGGGCCTTGCCATGGAGGTGCACAGCCCCCACCCAAATCTTTTTTTGGCCCCGGGGACACTATCCCTCATGACCCAGGACAATTTCAGTCCAAGGGATGCTATTCCTGGAACATTTCATGGGGGAGAGGGGCACTCCCCCCCCCTCTCAGGTCAATTTTAGCCCATGGGACCCCATCCCCTGGGGGGGCAGCAAAGAGCAAAGTA
Source organism: Lissotriton helveticus (assembly GCF_964261635.1). Taxonomy (NCBI): domain Eukaryota; kingdom Metazoa; phylum Chordata; class Amphibia; order Caudata; family Salamandridae; genus Lissotriton; species Lissotriton helveticus. Next base: position 452,923,895 of record NC_136070.1, on the reverse strand, counting down.
CACGAGGGGAAAGAGGGCACACAGTAATAATTAATAAGACATTTGACCAGCCTGTAGCCAATCATTTTAACCTTGTGGTTGATTTACTATCAGATTTGGAAATTTTCCCTGTGGAACAATTAATAAAGGAACAAGTACTGGACTCCAGACAAAACCTCAGGATGTACCATTTAAAATCACTGCATCCAGATAGACTGAACATCACTGACAATACCACCTGATAATACAGCAGATGAACTCACCAAAGAACAAAAATGTATTTCCGCTACAATGTTTTCAGCTTCCGCCTTTCTCAGGTAGTACAAGATGGTTTGCCCACTGGCTGCACATATGACACTTCTGAATTTTCACAAAGCATCATGAGTAAAGATTCCATTTGGAATGTGGAATCAATGCAGTACTGAAATCTCTTGAGATGTGCAGTACTCAGGTGGTATTTTCAGTGATGTTCAGTCCATCTGGATGCAGTGATTTCAATGAGTCCAGTCGTTCTTCTTCTTCAAGAATTGTTCCACGGGGAAAATCTTTAAATCTGTTAGCCAATCATTTTAACCTTATGGATCATTTACTATCAGCTGGTCAAGTTTCATATTAATGTTTGCTTATTCATGGTTTCTGAATGGTGTACGGAGGTCATTCACTGTTTGTCCTACGTCTTGATTTTTTACAGATTTGACGTTGACACTGAATCACATAAATAATGAATGTTAAGTGACATGTAAGATGCTGTTTTATTCCATAGGACCTTCTCATAACAGAACTAGTTAATGATGATGTTTGTAAAAGGTACTCAGATGACATCCCTGATGTGATGTTATACAGAGATGAGGCGTCAGTTTAGCCCCAAACCAGTGCACAGCAGTGTAGCGCCAACATGGCTATTAAATTGATCATCCATCATTTTAGTCCATTTTTCCAAGTTGCTCAATTTTAACTCATATCTATTCATTTGCTTAAACAATGTTCCACATACGGGGTTCGTTTGACGTATTTCCCATGTTTCTCATGTAGAAACTGTGCCCATCCGAGCCTCTTGTTAATACACGACAGATGCCAAGGTTCGTTCCAAGCAGTGTTTATTTATATCCCAATGCATTTCAGGTGGGATACGCCCTTCATCAGGGGACACTATAAAGTAACAATAAGAATATGGAAATATTACATGACTGTACATTATTTTCGTCCTCATTAAATAAAATGTAACATTTACTCAAATACTGTGTACACTGAATCCATTATTCATATTGTGTTATTACATTTATGCTCACAAACAACCAACTATATTCAATAAATATTAATTCTTAATTCATGTATTACACCCCCATGATGCTGTGCAACTTTCATTACGGGCTAATAAATCGACCTTGATGCTAACCTCGCATTCTGACACCCTTACTGAAAACCTGCAGTTCACAAAACCCTTTTACGTAACTAGCAACAGAGCTCCTTCTCTCCCTTCGTACCTCGAAGTTCTAATCCAATTAACCTTCTCCACCTTTCACCCCTGGATGCCTCGTCTCCCCAGTCATGCAGTCAAAAACCTCTAGTTAAGTTCAAACATTAATTCGGTGTGCATCTTGCACTTACCCCTGTATACTAAATATCTAAGTGATCTGTGCAAAAACTTAATTGAAGAGACCTTTCTTGAATGCCCCATTTTTGCAGAAAACATCCCTTAAACCAACCCTCGCTCTAATACCTGCTCCAGTAAAAGTCACTCTGTTCTCTCGTCTCGCGTGAAAAAAGTCTCCCTGGTGGTTTTATTTTGTGCACTTTTATCTCGTGCTCATGTGACCTCCTGTTTTCTAATTGGTGCTACGTGACTACCCCTCCCTCCTCATTCCAGCTGAGTAATACTTTCTACGTGTAAAAAACTCAATAACCCACAATGCATTCCTCAGTGCACTACTAATATAAGAAGCAATGTAAAACTGTCCGTTTAACTTTCAATAAACATTACTATAAATAGTGTTTGTTCATGTTAAAATGTTTTTCCGTATTGGTATCTCTTTCTTGAAACGCTGCTTTTGTGTCCCGAACCAGAATGATTTCTCCGTGCATGTAGAACTTTCAGCTTCGTTATATTTCATTTCTTATGCTATTCTTCTTTTGGGTGCTACCCCTCGATAGGGCAAAAAATGTGGCTAACAATATACAAAATCGGGATGCACTCCTTCTTTTTATATTTATATTTTTTCTATGCTTGTCCATCATCTGTGAGAGAATGCGTGCAACTTGGTAAAGTGCCTTGCCCCGGTGGCACTTGAATATGTAACGTTATACAGAGATGAGGCGTCAGTTTAGCCCCAAACCAGTGCACAGCAGTGTAGCGCCAACATGGCTATTAAATTGATCATCCATCATTTTAGTCCATTTTTCCAAGTTGCTCAATTTTAACTCATATCTATTCATTTGCTTAAACAATGTTCCACATACGGGGTTCGTTTGACGTATTTCCCATGTTTCTCATGTAGAAACTGTGCCCATCCGAGCCTCTTGTTAATACACGACAGATGCCAAGGTTCGTTCCAAGCAGTGTTTATTTATATCCCAATGCATTTCGGGCGGGATACGCCCTTCATCAGGGGACACTATAAAGTAACAATAAGAATATGGAAATATTACATGATTGTACATTATTTTCGTCCTCATTAAATAAAATGTAACATTTACTCAAATACTGTGTACACTGAATCCATTATTCATATTGTGTTATTACATTTATGCTCACAAACAACCAACTATATTCAATAAATATTAATTCTTAATTCATGTATTACACCCCCATGATGCTGTGCAACTTTCATTACGGGCTAATAAATCGACCTTGATGCTAACCTCGCATCCCTGATGTGATGACATCATCCAGTGAGTGTAAGTGTTTTGCAAATGTTTCTGAGAATAAAAAATATATACTAAGGTAATGCATAGTTAAATTAATATTCTTTTTGTACTACTAATGTGTGATACTGTTTCTAATATATGCCATCTCAGTGGTACTCTGTGTGTATCAGAGAGAGTGGGTGTCTGAGTGACTTTATGGGTGAATAACTGGATGTGTGAGTAGCTGTTTGTGTGAGGGAGTGACAGTGTGAGTGGCTGTATGGGTGGGTGAGTGCGTGTTAGTGGCTGTATCAGTGACTGGTGGCTTTGTGAGTGGCTCTACGGGTCTATGAGTGTGTGTTTGAGTGGCTGTATTGGTGACTGAGTGGCTGTGTGAATGGCTCTATAGGTGACTGACTGGTGTATAAGTGGATGTAAGGGTGAGTGGCTGTTTGACTGGGTGTATGGATATGCAAGTGGGTTGCTGTATAGATGAGTGAGTGGGTGCATGAGTGTGAATTGGTATGTAAGTGGTTTTGAGGATGAGTTAATGGATCTGTGAGTGGCTGTATGGGTGAGTGATTAGCTCTGGTAGTAGCTGTATGGGTTAGTTAGTGGCTGAATGGGTGAGTAAGTGGTTGTGTGAGTGGCTTTGCAGGTGTGCGAAAGGGTATGTGAATGGTTGAATGCTTGTGTGAGTGAATGTGTAAGTGGCCATATGAGACTGTGGGTGGGTGTGTAAGTGGCTGTGTGTGTGTGTGAGTATATATGGTTCTGTGAGAGGCTGTGTTAGTGGTTGTGTGGGTGAGTGAGAGGTTATGTGAGTGGCTGTATGAGTGAGTGTATGTATCAGTAGTTGTAAGGTTCTGTGAATGGGTATGTGAGTGGCTGGGTGGGCATGTGAGTGGGTGCATGAGAGGTTGTAAGAGGGTATAAGTGGATGTGTGGATGGCTCTGAGTATGATGTCATCACTGATGTCATTTGAGATATCATTTGAGATGTCATCAGTGGTGTCACTGACCAAGTCATGAGTGATGTAATATGTGAGGTCATAAGCAGTGCATTGCGAGAACGTAATTTATAGTTTGCTCAGGTAACTATAACTGCTAAATTTCAATGGTTTTGTACAAGTGAAATCTGAGCCTAACTATAACGTCCATGTAACCATTATTTTTTTCAGTGAATTTCTAAGAATTTTTAAATTCTATCTCCTAACTATAACATCCTTGTAACCTTTGTTTTTTTCAGGGAGTTTTAAGGTTTTTTAAAGATTTTATTTACTAACTAGCAGCCCGTCCCGACGTTGTCTTTGTAACCTGCACACGTCACTTTTTCCTCCTGTAATGCAGTATTATACCTCTGTTTACTTTGTACGCTTTTGTAACCTGCACACGTCACTTTTTCCTCCTGTAATGCACCGTTTGGCTCACTTTTGTCATGCACCGTTTGCTTCCTCTTGTATTTTGTTGGCTCACAATTGTCATTTTTGCTTGATTTAATGTAACGTTTTCTTACTTTGTAAGATTTGTAACCTGCACACGTCACTTTTCCTCCTGTAATGCACCGTTTGGCTCACTTTTGTAATGAACCGTTTGCTTGCTTACTTTCTACGCTTTTGTATATCCTGCACACGTCACTTTTTCCTCCTGTAATGCACCGTTTGGCTCACTTTTGTAATGCACCGTTTGCTTCCTCTTGTATTTTGTTGGCTCACGATTGTCATTTTTGCTTCATTTAATGTAACGTTTGCTTTTGTATTTTGCCGCCGCTCACAGCTCCTAAATAAATAAATAAAAAACCTACCTGAATCCGCCGCTCACCGCTCCTCCCCGCCTGTCCGCCGCTCCTCACCGCCTGTCCGCCGCTCCTCACCGCCTGTCCACCGCTCCTCACCGCCTGTCCACCGCTCCTCACCGCCTGTCCGCCGCTCCTCACCGCTCCTCCCTACCTGTGCGCCGCTCCTCCCCGCGCTCATGTCCACCGGTCCTCTTCACGCTCCTATACGCCGCTCCTCCCCGCGCTCCTAACGTCAGCATGCACGTCGCGGCCGGCGCTTCTTCCAAGGGACTACTTTTTTTTTGGGTAGTTTATATAGCCTATGTCCATCTGCACACCCTGACGATTACAACGATGTATCGGGTGTGTGGATTGGCGCTGTGGTTCCCGAGTTTACCCGCATCAAAGGTTCAAAGTTCTTCCTTTATAATAGTAGTATAGATTGTAACCTGTAACCTTTGAGAATGGGTGTGTGAGTGGCTGTATAGGTAGGTGAGTGGGTATGTGAGTGGCTATATAGGTCTCTGAGTGGGTGTGTGAGTGGGTTTGTGGGTGTGTGAGTGGATTCATGGGTTTGTGAGTGGCTGTGTGAGTCACTGTATATGTGTGTACATAACTGTGTAAGTGGGTGTAGGAGTGCCTGTGTAGATCTGTGAGTGGGTGAGTGAGTGTCTGAGTGGGCCTATGAGCATATGCATGAATGTCTGAGTAGATCACAATGTGTGAGTGTCTGTGTGGGTCCATGAGTGGGTGTAAGAGTGTTTAAGTGGGTCTGTAAGTCGGTATGTCTGAGTCTGAGTAGGTCAGTTAGTAGGTACATGAGTCTCTGAGTGGGTGTGTTAGTGGGTGCAAGAGTCTCTGAGTGAGTCTGTGAGTGGATACACGAGTGTCTGAGGGAGTCTGTGAATGGGTGCATGAGCTTCTGATTGGGTTTGTGAATGGGCACAGGAGTGGGCCTGTGAGTGTCTGGTTGCCTCTTTCTTCTCGTTTCTGATCTATATTTTGCCTCGTTCTGTTTATTTCTCACTTTTACTTTGCCTCATTCTGCTTATTTCTTACCTTTATTCTGCCTCTTTCGGCTCATGTCTCACCTTTATTCTACCTCTTGATGCTTGTTTCTGACCTCTATTTTGCTTCTTTCTGCTTGTTTCTGGCCTCAATTTTACCTCTTTCTATGCGCTGCTGACCTTTATTTTGCTACTTTCTGACACCTTTATATTGCCTCTTACTGACCTCTATTTTGCCTCTTTCTGCAGGGTTTCTGACTTTTATTTTGCCTCTATCTACTCATTGCTTACCTTTATGTTGCCTCGTTCTGCTAATTTACAACTTTTTTCTACCTCTTTCTGCTTCTTTCCGACTTTATTTAGCCTCTTTCTGAACATTTATCACCTTTATCTTGCCTCTTTCTGCTCATTGCTGCTAATTTCTGACCTTTATTCTGCCTCTTTCTGTTCATTTTTCACCTATATCTTGCCTCTTTCTGCTCATTGCTGACCTTTCTTCTGCCTCTTTCTGATCATTTCTCATCTTTATTTTGCCTCTTCCTGCTCTTTTCTCCCAGGACTGCAGGTGGTGCCTCAAGGTCCCCACCGCCTGTGGGGACCTTGATCCCTGCCAGATCACTGCCTCTGGTGGGAGTCAGCATTGTTCTCACACAGATGAGCTGCTGAACATGCAGGTACCTTTCCGTGAGAGCAATCATATCATATGTTTCCCTGCCCGCTTGACAGTGGAAAGGAAAACTGACAAAACCTCCACTTCCAGCAAGCAAGAGCATTTTGTCAAAGCTCCAACTAAGTCACAGCAAACAGCTATGTCTTGGGGGTGGGCACCCCTCCCTGAGCAGGCCTATGAAAGTGAAAGGAATAGGGTCGCACAGCCACCTCCTTGAGCCAATAATGATTCTTGGGACCACCACCCCCCCAGGGCTGGCTCAAGAACCCACTGATGATGCCCAGTAGCTTTGGCTGGAAGCTAGTGATAAAATAAGGGTGGGCATATAGGGCTTTCGGTGTTGGCTCATAAAAACAACAGAAGTACCATTTTATCTTAGTAATTTGGTTATAGCTGAGACTTTCTCACTTCTCAGCCTACGTGACCATAAGTTCAGATTCATGTAAAACATGTCCTACATTAAAAGGCATCCCTGAGCACATACAATTGGACCACATTCCTAACAGTGCTTGTGATACATACGTAAATTTCCATTTTGCAGAGAGATGGGCCATGGTAGCAGCAAAAACATTTAAGAATCTGGCTCTATCATAATAGATCCCACTCGAGAAAGAAACTCCTTTTCAGCAATCATGCATGGCTTATCCACGCAAGGCTTAGCATGAAACTAGACATGCATTTATTTCAGGGGCAAGCGATGTTATAAACCTCTTTTCAAATAGAACAACTAAATCTCCTCAAACTTATAAACCCAAGGTAAATTGAACTAAATGTGGCTTACTGATGCATTAATATTTCGCACTGTATTTATTAACACACCTTCACATTATAGTCACCTTTGTTTTTTCTTATTTTAGATATTGTTACTTTTTCATTAGATTAGTATCACTTTTTTCTGGCTCACAGCACTATGCAAAATCAGTATTGGCATGTGAAACAGAAATTATGTTTATGACTTATCAGTACTACACCGCAATTGAAAAAAACCAGCATTTCACCTCGCCTCAACTCCTGAAAACACACACAAACACCATTTTCCCAAGGGCTCCATGCAATATTTAATAGAAAGTCCATTGATACGTTTTTTTCAAGAATAATCACACTTTCGCATTGCTCAGGAATGCTGGGCCAGTTGCCACTGACCCAAGGCTCAGAAGGCAGGGAATACTGCATATTGAGGAAGGAGAGCCTCTGACAATTCTATTTCTAGCCTTCCTTTGCTATTATCGCTGTCTAAGATTTATGTGATAGGCTTGAGTATCTTGCCTATGTGTCTGGCCTGTACATCTGATGATTTCAAGTTTTTAGGGAAAGTTAAGAATTACAATAGAGTACAAATGTAGCTGTGTGAAGGTAACTCATGTTATTGCTTCCAACTTTTGGTCTGTCTGATTTCCCTTGCTTTGGCACTCTGTGTGCTCTAACACTGCTAACACTGCTAAAACAGCAGTAAAATGCCTGTTCTTCCCCACTAATACGTGTATATACATTGAACCTCACTGTTTGGCCTATTTTCCTTGCCTACATGTCAATTGTAAATGGTGTCTAAAATGTACTTATGCCTGGAAGGTTAAATGCCATGTGTGAGTTGCAGTGTGAATTCACATCACCCACATATGTGACAAAAGGATGTGCCTGTCTGTAGAGTAAATGGCCTTCAGTAATACATGACAAGGAAAAATGCACTTGCCATGTAGTAAACCAATATTTTTATATATTCATAAGTCACTCCTAAAGTGAGCCTTGCAAGCCCACAGAGAAGGATGTTAAAATATAAAAATCAGACACACTACACATTATGGTAGTGTGCTATCAAAGTGAACTAAACTCCACTCATTGTGAAGGCTTTGCTAGGTTCTTCACGTCTTTTCTGTCTGAACAAGCCTAGGGGGGGATTCACATCCCTATTTCCCATCTCCTCCAGGGAACATGTTAAGTGCGATTTTGAAACAGGCTCTTCCTGGTAATTTTAAAAGACAGCAAAGAGGAAGTTATGCAAAAAGAGGTGCGGGCTGCCAGAAAATAGGATTGAGTTGCAAAATGTTCCCAATCTGGACCTTAATTCGATGTCGGTTCGGGCGCCGTTTCTGGATTGGGGTTCCGACTGACTTCCGGTTGGCAGTCCCGACTGCTGAATTCTGATGCAACTGCACATAGTGCGCTCGCAAGCTCCCTTTTCTGTCAGAAAATGGCAGCGCCACAAGCTCCCATACAGAAAAGGGAGTTTGTGTTAATCCCTGCACCCCATGCAGGTACCTCATGGTGCCTGCCACACGGTGCATGGATAAACATGGTGGCACCATAGGTGCCCCCCTGCCCCCAACCAGAGGCTGCAGGCTGAAGGGGTCCCTGTTGGAATCTGACATCGTAATCCGGACGGCGTAAAATGCCAGCCATAGGGTTTTTGTGCCGATTCCTACAGGCAGACGATCTTCTTGAACCCGTCGTAAACCAGCCGTAATGTCTGGCCAGTTTCAAAACCGACAGCCTCCATTGGAATGACGCTGTTGGTTTTGAAACCGCGATGATGTTTACAAAGCCTCTCTCCTGTGTTGAGAGTCTTTCCGAGCCTCATCGCATTGAGGCCCTCAATGGTGACTGCACAGAATGAACTTGGTACCTCTACCATCACCTCCTGAAAACATTCCTGGACCTGGGAAGCCTGCACCTAAAGAACAGGACCCTCGTAGAAGAAGACTCCTGATCCCAGCTGGAAGATTTTTGGGCAATTTTGCGCGATTCGCAGATCGCAAAATTGCCAAAAATTCGCAAATTTCGCAAGCAGAACGAATTTTCCGCTCATACTTAACAAAAAGTAATGCAGTCAGACCGTTCACAGACATGTTTGCTAGCCACATTTGTAATATTATTGTGAACTACAACGGGTAAGTAGGCTACTGCACCAACATGTTTTATTTCAAATATTTTTATTGATATTATGTATCGATATTTCAAATCAATGCTACAAAAGCAGAGTGATTTAAAATGACCTAGTTACAAAAATGTACTACATACTATAATAATTTTCACATGTATGCCTTATAATGCTAAAATAAAAATAAGAGAAAAATGTGGCAGTTATTTTTGTATGAAATCAAAAGAAACCGGATTTTTCGTATTCTAAATGATCACTCTTGTTGCATAACACTAATAATTAATATTAGGAATGAATAATCATGTCTTATATGCTATCATTGCTTAGATTTGGCTGAAATACACCAGAAAAATAAAAATGATTTACTAGGCAAGATACCGTCTTGCAAATATGGGTACACTTAGTCAATCTACCTTTTCGCAATGTAAATGAGACTGCTAGACAAATATTGTAACTGTCTATTTTGCAAGTAGAGGCATTATCAAAGTACCACATATGCAGGTCGAAAATGTATATTTTCTTCACCTTGCAGCTTACATATTTAAGCTGCAAGGTGAAGGAAATATAAACATTTGCCCTCCATATGTGGTACTTTAATTTGTGGGATTTTCGAGACGTGCTTAGACAAGACAACTGTTTTTAAAGTTGCCATATTTTATAATAGGGTAATAAAATCTATGTGCCTAAATGTTTTCCATATTTCCATACAAGTTTCACGTAAGAGGTCAAAGTGAAGGAGGAACTGTTCCCACCTGTATTTAAAGTTTATCATACTGGTTTAAAACTGCGTTTTTTACATCAATTTGCAGAGACATTTAAACGTCAAACTGCATTAAAAACACTTTTACAAACCTTTCTCAGGCACACACCATTAAAACCAAATTTGCAGTGTATAGGCACCCTGTAAGAGAGGATCAATGCGATAAACAGACGTTGATTGTCTACTAGGCTTTTCCCAGGTTTGAATTATAAATTATAGCTGCAGGTTTTAACAGGATGCCATCTAGATTCAGTGTTAATCACATGTTTTCACACATTATTGCCTCTATGAATGACGGAGCCGCCAGTTTTTACTTCAAAGGGAGTCTATGAAATGACTCCGTAAAGGAGAGAAAAAGATTCTATGGGATAGTTTTGTTCCTCAACCTCATACTGCTCCACCAAGTGGGAGGGTGGAGGCTGTGTAATTTAGTATGATTCACTTACAGCTCATCACCAATTGCTGGCTAGTTTTACCCTATACTATTTCATTCTTGATTTACTCCCAGCACAGAGCAGACTAGAACAATAAAATGAAAAAATTGCCTGCTTACTGCATGAAAGCATTCTCATCTACCTGACAAAAGACAGATTGAACGTGTGCTTTGTCTTGAATCTCTGGGTGCTGAGAGCTTTTTGTAGACTATCGGTGCTAGACTCTTGGATGACCCCTAAGATGATTGGGAAACATGCTATGTCAGTGTGGCCTAGTTGTCCTTGTCAGGCTTTTATCCTATGGCAAGAGAGTGAAGAGACCGGGAAAAGAAGGTTGTGGTCTGCCTGTAAGGAAACCAATATGCTAGTAGGAACTGAAATTCCTGCTTGCCCTCTCCTGAGAAACATTTTCCATATGTTTGAAGGGGGGAAGGAGGGTCATTAGACAAAGGTAGCTAGTGAGGTTGCAGGGAAACCTCATGAACCAGTTGTAAATGGCTATTTTGAAATAGACCTGAACTATAGGCGTGAGAAGCTCTGCTCTTGTATCCGGGGAGTGGTATCTAAGGTACCAGTTTGGTATGTTAAGAAACGTTTGGAGTGAAGACTCTCAAGTTACAGAACCTTAGTCTGTAATTAAGTCTTTGAAAAATTGGCATATTTGGATGATAGGGAAAAGCTTTCAATGAAAAGGGCTTCATGTTAGAGTTTTCACAAATCAGAGACTTGGTTTTAAGGTTCTGAGTGCAGGGAAACCGCTCCAAAATCATGCATGAACTTGTGGAGCTCTTAAATTAATATTAATTTTCCGCTATTCCATAGTTTCAATGGAAAAGCTTCTATGTTTGCTGTAATTCCCAATCCCATCATCATATTATCCTAATGTTTGTGCCGTTAATATTCTCTATTTCTATCTTACTTGGTTTTTAAATTGTATGATCTATTTTTCTTAAATGTATAGTTGTATTTGGGCTGTTGCACATATAATACATACATTTTTTGAGGAAAGTTTTGCAGCTTAAGTTCAGCCTCCAGATGAGAGTCACAGGGTCTTTACAGAAAGCAGTTTATTTTTATGGAACAGATATATCCCTTTGGGTGATCAATCACATCTAACATCAGGACTGCGTCATCCCTCTTACATAGTTTATGAATTCATTTTGAACTTTTTTTTGATGGAACATTGGTACAAAAGATCACTTAATTACTTATCAAAGATACAGATGGAGAGGGTCATCTTTTGTATGGTATTCCCTGGATTTTTGCCATCTTTTGCCCAACTGTTTATTGCTGACCATAGAACTTTGTGAACTTTACCCCTGCTAATCAGAGATAATGTATTAAGTGCTAACTCCAGTTTGGAGTAGCTACAATTTAGCTGAAGAAATAGTAAGGTTGCCATTTTCTGGCCAGAGCCAAAAGGGATGTTTTGCCAGTGTCCAATGTCACTTGACTGCCGATGGTTCCCCTGTGGTGTGACATAGATTGCTCCCCGACAATGGATAAAGGGCTGGGGTGGGAGAAGGGAATTTTCTTCCTTGAGTAGGGTGGCATGGGGGCTGTGGCCAGCCCTTTCTTCAACATCAAAGGATGACTACCTTGTCACTGCCAGGTGCAGCTCACACCTAGGCCTACAGCCCTTTGTCTTGCTAGTTAGCTTGGCTGTGATCCCAGTGGGAGGTGGAGCTTCCCCAGAACTGGTTTGGAGTTACCACAAAGAAGGGGGGGATTAATATAGCCATACCTCTGATTGGGCACAGGAGGCTCTGTCCAGGGGAACAAAGGTTCTGACATGTTGATTTTGGGCAGATATAGGCATTGAGGGATAGTTTACAGGACAACATGAGAAGTGATGCAAAAGTGGGTAGGAGCACTTCTGCGAACTTGTACCCCATCAGTTAGGGAGAGGCCAGGAGTGTCCCTCTCCACTGGACATAAACGTGGAATCCTCAGTACTCCCTCAGATCACTTCTTGACCTGTGGAAGAGCAGAAGAAGACTGGACCTGCTGTCTTGACCCGAGAATAGCCTTGAGGACTTAACCAGCTCTCCTTTATGTACCCAGGAAGGAAAAGTAAACTCTAAGGGTCCTAAGGCTGACCTCCTGTTTGGGCTACAGGGACACAACACAATCAAAAAGGCCTTTCTCTGCATTCCCAGCTAACCAATTAGAAATAGAACTGCCCGGGACTATGCTGGAGTCCCTCAAGTTTCAGGTTTATTTTATTCATGCTCAGCAAATAAAAGTCATTACAAGTTTATAATAAAAGCTGTTACAAAATGTATAAAACATATAAAACTAGGAGGGGGATAGACCCACTTCCCGATTAAGCCTAGTGCCTGGGCAGTTTAAAATTTTCATTTGAGTGATATATTGCAAACTTCAAATACATCTTGCGAAATAGAAATTTATAAATAAGCAAGCTGGTAAACACTGCCATTGCATTAATTAGAAGAGCATTAAAATGACAATTTCATCGTTATTAAAAGGAGTGACTGTTGACCCCCAAGTGCTGTTCCCAAGGTCCTGGACCCTTGGCTGATGTCAAAGTGTACTCCTTCATACGTTTCTTGAAACCTAAGACAGAAACGTTTTCCAAACTTTTTGCTCTGAGAACTGATGCAGGACAGGGACCAACTTGCCAAGCCAATCCAACAGAAGTTCAGCACCGCTGAGTCAAAGTGCAGGTTGACCCGCTACATTCCTCTCCAAAGTAGCAAATCTGATTCAGTAGGCCGTCGCAGAGAAGGTGGCCAGCCTCGTGGAGCCCTCTTCAGTTACAGCCTTCACCCTTGCCCACTTGAAATATCCAAACTCCAAAAAAGTGACTAATGGCCTTATTATGAGTTTGGTGGTGCAGGAGTGGGACTGCCCCATTCCTGCGCTGCCAAACCTGTGTAGGAACTGCCCGACAGATAAGGAGTTTTCTCATGTCTGGCGGGCGGTTCTTTGGCATTCGCAGGGCAGTGCCTATGAAATAGGTACCACAATGTGAACGTCAAAGGCAGTACCTGCAGGGCATGGAATGCTGCAGTCTATGCCGTGCACGTACTGTTTTGCATGCACACAGGGGCACGGTTTGTGGCCCTTCATGTACATCCAGCATTTCCTCAATGCCATGAAAAGTGTAGCAGTGTGGAAACACATAATATGCTTGGCAGGTCCGCAGTAGCTCCGCAGGCTCCGCCAAGCATACTGGGGCCTCAAGCCCACGGCAACACCACCAGGTATCAGAAGCGGTAGTTCCAGGGCAGCCCGACCACCATGGTCCTAATAGTATGGTTAGAAGACTGCCATCACCATGCCCCCACGAGTCTGGCAGTCCTTGAGCCGCCAGACATGTAACAAGCCCCTAAATCCGAAGGTAGAAAGTTTCGTAAGGTCAAGGTGTGAAAAGTATTCGGCTCACAAGGGACCTTCTCTGGGCACAAAATTCTAATTTCTCCCACTCAGAGCTTTCCCACTGAAAGTCAACAGCTTTCCTAAAACTGTGTCCAGTCTGCTGATGTGAAGCCCTCTTCTGCCACAGCCTGCTGCCTTGCCCCACGAGGATTTTTTACTTCCATTCCAGAGACTGAGGGCCTGAGCATGAGTTTTTTCAGTCCGCTTGAATGCCAAACCCATGCTAAGGCCAGTGATAACCAATCCCACGTGGTCTTGCAGTGGTCTGAGGCCACAATATGCTGGAGGTACAGCTGTTGCACTGCCAAGCATATTATGAGTTTCCTCACTGCCCTCATTTTCATAGTGGTGAGCCTGGCATAAAAAGGGTGGCAGTGAGGAAAGGAGTGCCTCAGTGCACTGGGGTGCATGCAGGGGGGCACATGGTGTGCCCCGTGTTTTTCCACCCCCAGATCCTGCAAGGCATGGACTTTACAGTCCATGTCATGCTGGAACTCGCTGTGGTGTCCCACGGCGCTGCCTTTCTAAGGGTCCCCCTATGAGCCTTTGAAAGGTACCACCTTGGGCCAGCTGCCACAGGACTACCCACTGGGACTACAACTTGTAACCCGGCGGATGGTGGTAGAGTTTGGTGGTGTGGGAGCAGGTTGTTGGCATGCTGCCAACTCCCACATAGCCTCATAATCAGGCCGTAAGTCCGAAGGTTAAACTTTTTACCAAGGGGAACCTGGTCTAAGTATATGACCTATGCTCCAACTTGGTCAGCCTTAAACTGTACTCTTGTCCTTGGCAAGTGCAACCAGGCAGTGACACTTAACAGTTTTTGGTGCTATTTTGAACCTTAAACTTTATAAAAGGATAACTACAGTTCTACTTATTGGATTTTTGCAATTGTTGTGTTATTTCATTTATTAAAATGTACTCAATGTTTCCAAGTTGTTTTGGGATTTTTCAGATTCTGTGTGTTCACTTTATTGCTGTTTGAGCACTGCATACCTACTTTAAACATTGTCTCTAAGTTAAGCCTGACTGATTTATGCCAGGCTACCAAAGGATTAAGCACAGGTTTATTTAGTGACTTTTGTGGTTTACCCTGACAAGGAATATGATTATTATTTGAGGTGGGACTCATCCCCCTCATCTAATATTCCAGTCTCTTACAGATGCGGTTTACATTACTGTAAGAAAGAGGGTTACTAGTTGAGGGAAGTGAAACCCTACTCATACAGCAACCACAATCCTTGTCAGGGTGAAGTAGCAAGCAAACCCCAAATTTACCAATGCTCAGTCCGCCGGTAGCTTTCCAGAGATTAGTCTGGCTTAACTTAGAGGCAATGTGTAAAGTATTTGTGCAACACTTTAAAAAGGAATAAAGTGAAAACACAAACCTAGAAAAATTCTACACCAATTTAAAACAATAGAGTATATTTTAATAAATAAATCAAGAATGAAATACCAAAACATTCAATCAGTAGAATAGGAGATATGCAGGTTTAAAGATTTCAGTGAAAATAGCTCCAAAAAAGCCAACTGCGGTTATCTGGTCACGCCGGACCAGGACAAAGTCACAAGTTCAGGCCAACTGGGATGAAGCGCAAACCTGCTACAGGGACCCATTTAGGTCCACTGAACACAGGAGATGTGTCATGCACAGGGCGTTCTCGTTGGGGGTGCAAAGAGTTGCCCTTGTGTCAAGATGCATTTCACAGCGGTGGTTCTGATGTGCAGCACTGGGTGAGGCAATGTCCATATGTGGTGATGCCTCACGCAGAGGCAATTTCGATGGGCTGCGAGGGGTGATGCAAAGTCCTTGATCAGGGAAGCTCATGCAGCAGAGGTGATGCATCGGTTCTGGGGTCAATACATCAAGCAGCAGAAGCAGTGCACCAGTTCCGCAGGATGTGTGCAGCACCACAGAGGAGATTCAATGGTTCTGCTGAATCAACAGATGGGCTGGCAGAGCACATTCAGGCCCACTTTCAAAGGTACAGGACTAGGGTGGCACGACGTGGAAAGGCAGGACTCACGGATGGCAGAGTCCACTTGCTGGGTTGAAGGTTGTTGAAATCCGGTTTTGTTCCTGATGCTTCTGACCAGGACGCCAGCCCACTAGCCCTGAGTCGCTCTGGGGCATAGGTTTAGAGATACAGGTCCATTCCTTCTCACGCAGGCAAGAGGGCAGCAGGTCAGCACAGTGGGGCAATAGTCATTCCAGCACAGCAGTCCTTCTTCCTGACAGAGTCCACAAGTCCTGAAACTTACTAAAGAGTTGAGTCTAAGAGTTCAATATTTATACCTGATGCCCACTTTGAAGGTTCTAGAGGTTTCCACCCCCCGAGGTGTCATGCATCCCCATCCTCCCTGTCCTGAGCCCAGTGTCAAACCCTTTGTAAGAGTGCCCATATGTAAGTGTGGTAGGTGACAGCTCCTTCTCCTCATCAACTGAACTTATCCTTTTAACAGATAGCTTCCTTTTGTTTCACTGTCTGGTAGCTATGCACAAAGACCAAATTCCAGCTATACCTAGTCATGTGACCCAAGAACAGGCTGCAGGCACCAAATGGTTAGGACAAGAAAATGCCAACTCTCTAATAGTGGCATTTTCAGAATTGTCACAACAATTCTGAAATGACCATTAAAGAGGGCTTTTAATTAAAATTCTTTAGACACCAAACCCAAACTGTCCACGTGCTCCCAAATATAAGTTCTCAGTTATTACATTTAATAAGGTAACCCAAAGTTCTCCTATGGGAGAGGTAGGCCTAGCAGTAGTAAAAAACAAATGTAAGAGTTTTTCACTACAAGGTCATGTAAAACGTGGAAGTACATGTTCAATTTTTCAAATGCACTGTACCTTGCCCTCTATGCTGTTCAGGGCCTACCCTAGGGGCATTGTATATATATTAAAAAGGAAGGTTTGGGCCTGGCAAAACTTTTATTTTGCCTGGGTGATGTGGCAGGTTAAAAACTGCGCACACAGGCTGTGGTGGCAGGCCTGAAACATGATTAAGAGGCTACTGAAGTAGGTGACACTACCAGTGCTGGAGGAACACTAGTAAATTACATTTACAGGCCCTGGGCACATGCAGTACCACTTTACTAGAGACTTATACGAAAATTAAAATGTGCAAATTGGGTATAAGCTAAGAGAGAGCACAAGCACTGTAGCACTGGTTAGCAGTGATAAACTACACGGAGACCTAAAAGCTAACACAAATGCGTTCAGAAAACAGGAGGGTGAAAGCAAAATGGTTGTGAATGACCCTGCAGAAAGGGCCAAGTCCAAAAGTTACTTATTAGAGGTGTGGTTTAAGTTACCACCTAATACAAAGTCCATAAAATATGAATTTTAGATTATCCCAGCCTAAACAGGTATCCCCTGACAAGGACACATGTTCTTACAAGTTGTCTCCTAGCATTGGTCATTGTAAATATTGTAGCCACCATCACTACATAGTCAATGAAACAGTATCAACATTGTTTGTGGTTGGGACACTCCTTTTTCACCCAATATTTGGCAATACAGAACTTCGCTATTAGAATTTTGGCAAAGACAATACCTTCGGGAGGGCTTTAAACTTTGCTATAGGTCTTTTCTAATTTCATTGAGTACCTGTTCACAGTACTTCTGAATCTGATCACATCGCGCAAACAGATGTGCTAGATCAGCCTTGGATCTTAAGCATCTGCAACTGTTGAACCTACTTTTAAACACAATAGGCACATTTTCAGGGATATATTGTATAAGAGCTGTTTACTTTTAAAGTGTTGGACTTTTAAGTTGGTTATATGGACCAGTTTGTGACTTGTAACTTCTCAGAATGCTATTTGTTCGTTCACCATCGGTGACATTCACACCAACTGTTGGCTAAAATCAACCAATTTTCTTTTTTAAGTTTTCATTAAGGAGTTCATAGATTTGCTTAAAATACCTTTACTGTCTTTTTTAGTTAGACTCTCAATTATTGGAATGGTTTCCAAAGAGAATTCTTCTGCATGTAACTGATTCAGATGGCCAAACACTGAAGTAAAGTCATGATAGTGTTCCTATGTCTCTAAAATGTCTATAGAATTGTGCCATATTGGATTATATTTCGTAATCTCGGGAATTTGATAGATTCAGTGCTATGGAGGGTCTAAAGCCAGATTAAATTGGCAACAGGAGTTAATGCCAGGAATTTTTGGAGCTTCTGAATAATGGATTTTTCAGCATTGTTTGTCAAAAGAACAAGATTAATAATGGGCGGAAATGTAGCCCCTTCAGAGGTGGAAAGGTTAACCATCTTCAAAGGAGGCCCTCTTTGTGAGGGCCATCTGAGCACCTTTGACTACATGATGAAAAGGGTGTATGAATTGCATATGGTGGAATCAATGAAAGGCACATGTTATTTCAATAGCCAGCCAGTGGCAGGCTCACCAGGTGATTCTGTAGGTTCAACTCTGTTCAGGAAGATGGTCATTTAATCTACAAAGGTGTATGGGAGACAAAATACCAATAATGTGTGAGTGGAAGGTCCCAGTTCAGAGAATATTTTTTTTTACAAGTCTTCAAATGAAAAGCAATAGTTTAAAATACATCATACTATTTTGACATGGGTCCAGGATTCTGTATTTTGAGGATGGAATGAAGAAGCATGGTTAATCATGGGTGGGCGATAAAGCTGCTTGGTGGGAAAACAATAAAATAAACAGAGGGTTTCAGGACATTTAACATGTTTGACAATTTAGAGAATGTCTAAGGCGAGAACATTTGGCCGTTTAGGTAACAATGGTTATGATGTTCTGAAGATTCATTGTCTTTGAAACATTCCTCCCATGAAGCTGCTATACAGTTCTGAACACTATCATAGAGCTGGGGAGGGTTACTTGGTAGATCACATGTCTGCAGGCGATGACCAGTGTCCAATGTCCACTAAGCACAGTACTGTACCATGTTTACTTTGGGTGGGGTTCTAGGCAGCGGGTATGGCTTCAGTCCATACTCTGTGACAACATGCACAATAGACAGAAAAAGGGAATGCACGCTGGGCAACATTTTTATTAAGGAAACATAATATCATATAGGTTACACATGGATGAATTGTTTGAGTATAAAATATAGCAAGGGAACTGTGAAACTGATGTGTGCCCCAGCCAAGGGATATTTTCTACTCAGTTTCTCACTGGTATTTCGTGTGACTTTGTACATGAGGTATACACTTGTATGTACCTTTCATGTAGGTGACCGAAAGAAATACATTTTGCAAAATGTACCTATTGTTGTGTGAAAATTGCACCCATTTTGTGAGTAATAGTGCAATTTCACCAAGGTCTAAATAGGATATGGTCAAAGGCCCAGTCTAAGGGATCCCAAAGGCAGCTGCGCTAGGTCCAGGGCATGCCTTCAGAGCATCATCATTAAGTGAGGACGTTATAGTTATATATATAAACATAACTGAAATACATTGGACCATAACCATACACTCCTCCAATGGAAAGTTTTTGGGAAAAACATAATGTGCACAAAAATCTGCTTGATGCAAAATCCATGTTTCATTGAAATTCTGTCAACAATATGAATTATTTATTTTTTATAATTCATGGAAATTGCATTATCTCTGTGAAGTATGGTGGTGTTTTGAAATCAGAAAGAAAGCTGCTAAAACATGCGGTGATCTTCAGGTCATGAGTCTGAAAGTGAGCAAGGCTCACTCAGTCTTCTATAATTCCGGTAAGAGCGATAAGAATCAGTAAATTGGGTATGAGTAAAATGAGTTCAAATTAGCAGAAGGGTAAAGTTAAGCATTATATAAAATCAAGTGTATTATTATTAATATTATTATTATTATTATTAATAATAATAATAATTATCAATATAATTACTGTTACTGTTATTAATAACAATAATAATAATATGGTTTAGGAACTACTGTAAACAGAGGAGCGTAAGTAATTAGTTGAGTTAATAAGACTATTGACGATCACTGCTTATGTATGCATTTCCTAGTAATATATATATATAAATATACTGAAGCCGACATCATTAAACAAGCAACATTATAGAGGGCCTATTGTTGGCAAGTTTTAGAAATGCACACCTGGGGAAAGAGAACTGCTGTTTTCTGTACACTGGGTAGACCCTTTAACACCATCATTCCAAATGACATGACGTGATTCCATGCCAGGATACACTTAAACATAGCCATAACACTTCCCTGTCTCGACCACTGAAACAAAACTTGAACTACAAGGAAACACAATTCCGACAAACATCTAACAGGAAGAAAAAGAAGAAGTAACGTCAAACATGAATTGTAAGTTAATTACATGGGGAAAGAATACTAAAAACCTCTGTGGTCTTCAGTACATTTAGAGAATAAATTGCATATTGAAATAGGCATATATATATATATTAGAGTATATACAATTGCAAATCGGTTATATTGAAAATCAATTATTGTGTAACAGGATTCTATAATTTTTTTTTAGGTCTTGAATAGGAGGGCCCGATGTAGGTAGCCCTTTACCGATCGGAATCGGCCGAAAATACCGATTTTCGGCCGTTTCCGATCGGTAAAGGGCTATCGAGATGTAGGGGCACATTTTCGGTAATTTTACCGAATCGTTATCATTTCCGAATCGGTAAAGTTACCCAATCGGTAATATTTACCGATTCGGTAATGATGACGATTCGGTAGAACTACCGAAAATGCAATGTAGGTAGCCAATGTTCCATCAGCACATGGCCTACAGAATCGGTATTTTACCATGGAATACAAATCCATGGTAAAAAACCGATTCCTGTGTACATGCACATCTGTGCATGTACACATGTGCCATGTGACAGACAGACGTGCCCTTAGGGCATGTCTGTGTGCCACATTGCACACATGCCCGTTTTGGGGGTGCTAGAGGGTGTCAAAGTGACACCCCCTGCACCCTTGTGAATTCTTTAATTACCGATTCGGTAAATACCGAATCGGTAATGCCTAATCATTCCTATGGGCTTCAAAGCCCATAGGAATGAATGGGCATTACCGATTCGGTATTTACCGAATCGGTAATTAAAGAATTGTTAAGGATTCGGTAACGAATCCAGATGTTGGGACCTACATCCCATTTACCGATTTTTGAATACCGATTCGGTAGGATTCGGTATTTCAAAATCGGTAAATGGGATTTACCTACATCGGGCCCGGAATGTCTTTAGCTCTCTGATGGTCAGTCCTTTTGTGTCCAATACACATAAAGTTGGTTTTGGATCAGCCGCTCGCTCTTGTTTGAATGGCGTTGTTGTCAATCTCGGGTAACCCCTCTTGAATTGATTTCTTTACTCCTTATTTGTTTGTCTTGCCCTTGAGCAGGAGTGTCTGGTGTCCGCGCAAAGTGGCCGACGGTAGGTTGAGGGGTCGTGAGGGGGAGACTAATGACAAAAAGCTATTAAAAAACAACTTACCTGCCACATCACCGCATTGCCGCTCTTCTCCTCACCAGCACAGACTCCTGGAATCTCCTTCAGCAAATTTTGACCCCACTCTCATTCATGAGAGCTGGTCCAGGAGTGGACTGAGATCCCTCAATTTGTGCTCACAGGGAAACTGGGAGCCTGTGACTGGTGTCTGCAACCCAGCAATGCAGCTGGGGGTTGGAGAGAATTTTAATTCGCATGCAATTTGGCCAGTCTGAGACAGCCGGCCAAACCATCATTTACACTGAATCACAGTGCTCCCTACTCTCCCTCTGTGATGGCCCTCTCTCCCCTGTGATGGCCTGCACCCGCGGCAGCGCCAAGGACATTACGGGTTTTTTCACTGTCAGCGGTCTCATGGCAGTTCTCATGCCATGAAACTGCTGGCGGTGAGGAAACAGGTACTCTCTTGCCCCCAGGCATGGGAGTGTATGAAGGGGTCACATGTTATGCTCCCCTCTGTGCATGCCCCCCTTGTCCATGCCATGCAGGAATGTGCATTGGCGGTCCAGCAGCGGTGCACTTTTAAGGCTCACATATAATCCTTTGTACTGCACTGCCTTGGGACCGCTACTCAACCCATCTGCCAGACCTTGAAATGATTCGTAATCTGACAGGTGGGTGGCGGAGAGGTTTGGTGGTGTGGGAGCGGGCCGATGGTGTGGCGGTCTGCTCCCACACCGCCAAACACATAATTCGGTCCTTTGTCTCCAGCAGAATTAGATGAGTCTTTCCAGGAACAGTGGTTTCAGCCCCTTTATAGCCCCTGAGGACCAGTTGGAGAGAGACTTGGATCCCCCTACCCCCGAGTGCCCTCCAAGGCAGCCAAGCAAAGGAGAAGGCTGGATCAGAGAGCCACTCCTATAATAGCTTCTATATTTGCCCTAAGTTGTGTGACCATTACAATTCTTACCCCAAGACAAGGTTCTTTAATTTTCTCTGATCTGGATCATGGTGTTCTTCAGCTAAGGAACATGAGGAATCCTTGTTGTTGGTTCCAAGACTGCATTGAGTGGCCTGAGGAAAGTAAAAGAAAGACTCAAACAAATATGTTGGTGATAACCTTAATTTGGAATGTTTTATTAATACTTTTAGTGATGAACATTGCTATGCTTTGGTAGTTGGTTGAGAGATTCAACCAAACCCTGAAAGGCACGATAATGGGTCTTACAGAACCCATGAGATGTAAGTGGGAAGTCTTGTTACCATGCCTGTTATTTGCATACAGGGAGGTACCTCAGAAATCCTTAGAGTACAGTCCCTTTTAATTGCTTTATGGGCACTGGAAGAGGTGTGGCGCAGCAGCGAGGGCGACTGCTGCTGGACGCTGGGGATCACGGTTCGATCCCCAGCTCCGGCGACAGGGGTCTGCCCAGCACCTTGTGACACTGGGCAATAGCTCGCTTAATCTTCCAGACGGCCCCCAGCACCTTGACACCTTCGGGTAATTGTTCGTGCTTTACAAATACTGGACACTAACATTTACATTTACTATGTGAGAGGGCCTCTCAGTCTGGTGAAGGAGGACTGGGAGAAAACTCATGGTAAGACACCCCAGGATGTGTTCAGCTACATGTGGGCCTTCAGGAACCAGACTCAGTGCTTCAGGAAGCTCGCTCAGGTGAACCTGGAAGCCAGCCAGGCAGAGATAAAACGTTTGTATGACCAAAATTCCATTCTGGTGAAGTTCCAGCCTGGCTAAAAAGTGTGGATGATGGCACCAGTGCAGCTTGGTGGGCTCCAAGACAAGTAGACTGGGCCATTTGAGGTGGTGGAGCCCAACAGTGAAGTGACCAACTCTGTGAATTTGCAGACTCCTAGGAACCCTTTGAGGGTCCTGCATGTGAACGGCCTCAAACCTCACTTTCAGAGGTAAGAAGTGACAATGCTCATGGCTACAGATGATGGAATGCAAGAGGAGAGCTAGCCTCTTCCTGACCTCCTGTCTGCCAAGAAACATGATGGGTCAGTGGATGGTGTGAACATGGCTCCAATCCTGTCTGCGAGCAGCAGAGAGATTGTCGCCAGCTGCTGGGACAGTTTACCTCCCTGTTCTCCCTGACCCCAGGAATCACCAATTGGTGTGTCAATGATGTGGACACTTGAGACAGTTTACCTGTGAAACACAAGATTTACAGGTTGTTTGATAAGGTCAGAGCTAACATCAAGGAAGAAGTTTCCAAGGTGTTGTTGTTAGGGGTGATAGAGCCCTCCAGCAGCCCCTGAGCTAGGCCAGTGGTCTTGACTCCAAAAGCTGCTGCACCCGGTGCCATTCCTAAAATGTGGTTTGGTGTGGACTACCAGGGCTCAATGCCGTCACCAGGACTGATGTGCCCCCTATTCCCAGAGCTGATGAGCTCATTGATCAGTTGGGAGCTGCCCAGTACCTCAGCACATTTGATCTAACATCTGGGTACTGGCAGATTGCCTTAACTGATGGGGCAAAAGAGAGGTCTGCGTCCTCAATGCCAGAGGGGCACTATCATTTCCGTGTCGTGCCCTTTGGGTTGAAGAACGCCCCTGCCACATTACAGAGACTGGCCAACCAGATACTGTTGGGGCTGGAGGAATTCAGCGCCGCCTACCTGGATGACATTGCTGTGTTCAGCACTAGCTGGGAGGCACACTTGCAACACCCGTTAAGTGTGGAAGGCCCTGCTGAAGGCAGGGCTCACTATCAAGGCCAGTAAGCACCAGATAGGGCACGGGTCTGTGGCGTACTTAGGGCATCAGGTAGGAAGCAGCCAGGTGGTGCCCCAACAACCTAAGATTGACATCATTCTGGCTTAGGAGCCCCCCAAGACCCAGACAGATGTGAGAGCCTTCTTAGGTCTCACCGGGTACTACAGGTGGTTTGTGAAGGGCTATGGCACCATTGTTGCCCCTTAATAGAGCTGACTTCAAGGAAGCAGCCAAGGAAAGTGATCTGGACCGATGTCTGTGAGACCACTTTTGATGCCTTGAAATCTGCCATGTGCACGGCGCCTGTGCTCAAGGCACCTGATTTTTCCCAAGAATTTGGTGTGCAGACAGACGCTTCAGAGCATCGTATGGTGCAGTTCTCTTACAATTGAATGATGAGGGATTGGACCAACATGTAGCTTTCATTAGTAGGAGGCAATTGAGTGAGAAGCTTTTGCTGTGGTCTGGGCACTGAAGAAGCTGAGGCCCTACTTGTTTGGGACTCACCCCCGGGTTCAGATAGACCACAGGCCGCTCAGATGGTTAATGCAGATGAGGGGTGAGAACCCAAAACTATTGAGGTGGTCCATCTCCTTACTGAGAATGGACTTTATGATGGAACACCGCCCTTGTACAAAACACCCCATTGCTGATCTTCTGTCCAGATTCATCTGCCTTTGTGATGAGAACTCCCAAAAGGGTGGGTAGCTTTCCCCACTTTTCAGCTGGAGGGGACAAGTGTTAGACTTGGCATCCTTGGCATGGATTTTTCTGACTTTTCTGCCTCTATCGCCTGTTTTTGATGCTATGCTGGATTTCATACTCCATGGGCGGGGTACAGTGTATGTAAAAGGTAGGACATGTACTGTTGTGTTTTACATGACCTGATAGGAAAATACTGGCAATTTAGTTTTTCACTATTGAAAGACTATCTGTCCCATAGGCTAACATGGGAGTAACATTGTAACATCTTACAAGTATAACTTTCAATTGGGACAAGAAAGAGAAATGGAGTTTGGGCACAATGCTGTCTCCACCTCCTGTAGAGGATGCTGCATTAGAGAGGACAGCACTGGCTTGGACTGGGCTCAGAGACCCTTGCCACAAGGAGAACAATGACAAAACGGGGTATAAGTATTGCACCTTAAACCCCAGAGAATTAGTTCACTTCTCGATTAATGAGGGACATTTTGCAAGGAGAAGAGCTGGAGAGCTGTACGAAGGGGCACTGACTCTTTGATGTGTGCTTTGCTAGGTTGGCCTGCAGTTGCTGCTTCTGCCAAGGAAGAGGACAAATCCTGGAACATTGCTGAGAAACTGCTTGAAGAAGAATCTACAAGGGCTTGTGTGTGCTGGCCTCCTGTTCTGAAGTTTCAGGGACACAAAGACATCACCCCCAGCTTCCCTGAACTCCACTGCTGGGAGTTCTGACTTGTCAGGAGGTGTCTATTCCAGTTCTCGGCCTCTGGAGGTTGTTCCTGCTGTTGGGAGCTGGAAGACACTTTAAGAAAGTAAGAAAAACAACTCCAACGCTGCCAGAGATGCTGCCAGTGATGCTGCGACCTGCACTGAGCCTGGGGCACTGCTTGTGAAGTGAATGATATGCTGCCCTGCCTGCACTGCAGCTCCGACGTGCTTAGATGCCTGCTGATGCCAAAAGTTATCCGTCTTCCTGATGCCAGTGCTCTCACGCACCGACACCGTGGTGAAGCTATTTGTTTCTATAAGTGCTATTGCTCCAAGTAACTGTTTTAAGTACTATTTTGATATATGTATGTTGGATTTGTGTCCTATTGGTCTGGTTTGGTTTAAATAAAGATACTTTATTTTTCTAAACTTATGTGGTGGCCATTTGTGTTTTTTTCACTCTATTACTGTGTGTCTGGAGTACAAATACTTTACACCTTGCCTTTGGGATAAGCCTGCCTGCTCATGACAAGCTACCAAGGGGATGAGCAGGGGTAATCTGAAGCGTGTATTCCCCTTACCCTGACTAGAAGCCAGGTTCCCAACTTTGACTAAGGCATCTACCTCTGCCAATTAGAGTCTGATCCTCATTTCTAACAGGTCAGAATGTAGTTTTTCTTGTTCTTGGTGAGGATGTTTCTAGGCAGGGCTTGGTTTTTGTGTCTGTCACCGATTGCAGCTTATGAAAGGCTGATGAGAGCTGGGTGCTTTGTGTAATTCGCATTGCATTGAGCCCATGTTTTGGATGTACCTGTTTGAGTCAGTTCCATTACTACCTGCTGTGAGAACCATCGCTTTGGAACATTCTGAATCTGTTTAGCAGCCAGAAAATGACATCTGGAAGAGGACCAACTCAAAGCAGTTCTGATTGTGAATTCACATACTCTGTTGAGAACATGTAAGGTGTACACAAGTATGATCCGAACCACCCTACTTTGTTCGAGTTCCAAGTTCTTCATGACCAAGGAAAGGAGTGCTCTGCAGAGAAGTCAAAAGACGCTGTGTGACTACGGCTGGTGTCTTACTAACAGCTGTTCTCCGAGAGCGAAGAGGATATCACACTACCTACGCCTGCATTTTTTTGCTAGGGGAACAAAGGACCTTCCTTGGAGCAAATAAACCTCCTTGGATGCTGGCAGAGTCTAGAAGTGACCCTGGCCCTGGAGAGGAGAGACTGTCCAGTGGAGAGGATCAGCATATTCCAAGTTAAGGACTAGAGAGAGAGGGCAAACAATTGAAATGGAGTGACCCAAGAGCAAACCATATGTAGAAGTGGTTCTGTGGTCTCTCTAAATGATTCTCACAAAGAGCCACATCGAGTCTTTTACAAAAAGCAACCACTTAGTGAAATCAGCAGTCCACCATGGCTGAATGGCTGGTGCTGCTGCCATTGGAGGATATGTTTTCCTGAACTGCTGAAGTGTGCGCCCTGATCACCACAAAGGCTGCAACTACCAAGACCACCTTCAAAGTCGAGATCAGGTAGGAGGATGCACCTTTGAAACCAGTTTCCCTCCAGCCCCTGGTCTAGGGAGGCCACAACAGCTCATGATGTGAAACTGATACAAGAAACCACCACCCTTAGGTCACTGAAGTCTCTGTGTTCTCAGCAACGATGACAATGCCACTTGAAATAATGGAGGTAGATGTTTGAAGCTACCAGTCCACTTTTCCCTGTGCAGGCGGATGTCAACCTCCATTTTAAAAAGGGACAGAGACCCCCCCAGCACCTTGCTGGTGTTTGCAGTGAGTGACAGAACCAACCTGCATGAGGGAACCTGGGGGGGGGTTCCTTGTGCCGTTCCTTCTCTCCTTCCAAGGGGAGCCATCAAAGGATGCACTGTCTGAGCATCATCTCTCTGGAGACTACAGTCAGTTTCTCTCATATTCTCTTTGCCTCTTTGCCTTCATTTGTAATATGCTGTGGGTGCAGAGGGGAAGGGTTCTGAGGGAATGCACCCTAAACATCACCGTCCCATTCTTAAAGTTTGCGTTAATTTGCAAGCAAATGGCAACAAGGAGTACTCACAATGCCAGAAACATCACACACAAAAGACATATGTCTAGTAGTTCACTTGACCTAAGATCCTTTTGGCGAGATCTTTTGTATGACACACAACATATGGTCCACAGTCGCTCTGAAACCCTTTCACTGTATCAACAGCTGCTCGTGAATGCTCACTGACGCACCAGCAATTCTCTAACTGGTGCTGAAAAGTAGGGCTCCAGCTACTGGTGACATTTGTGGGTGACAGTAGCGGAGCTGGTGTTGTTTTTCACAACTAGTACATCATACAGACATTGTGCTGGGCCAGACTCTGTAGTTCCCTGAATTCCCCAGCAGGTTAGATTTGCTGGATTTCCACCTTTTGTGTGTTACTGTTACAGCCGTGGACCACCATAACACACCCTGCAGTAAAACAATAGTTGATGGTTACTGCACTTATTTACAAGCCCCTTGCACCGCCTTTGCGTCATTTTTATTATGGGAAAAATTGACCTATCAGCGGCGCAAGGGGCTGTGGGAAAAGTGACCTACCAGCAGTGAAAGGGGCTTGTAAATAAGCCACTGGGTGTGGCACTGATTAGATGTAGAGAAAATCCCACGTCCTCTTAGGAGTGGGAATCAATGTAAATGTAAACGTCCCCAGCCCTGATCCGGGTTGTTGTGCAGGAGCAATCTCAAGTCTGCACCTGGCTCGATATTATAACGTGCTCAACTTGCAGATCCCCTAGGGCTCATTTATGAGCCCTTGCGTCACTTTTGCACCACTGGTGCGTCACTTTTTGTGACGCACCAGCAGTGTAAAAAATGCGCCTTGTTGCGCCACATTTACAAAGTGACGCATCTAGGTAGATGCGTCACTTTGTAAACCCCTGCGCTACATTATACCTGCTCCAGGTATAATGTATGCAGGGGGGGTGTTCCCACGCAAGAAAGGGTCATAGAAGTGACGCAGTGAAATCTACCAGATTTCACTGCGTCACTTCTAAGACTCAAATGTGTCAAAATCTTATGCATGCCTCACAGCAGGTGTATGACTGACGCAAGCCCTTTCACATGGGGCTTGTCCCATGTGAAAGGACACATTGCTGGGATTGCATCACTTTTGTGACACACTCCAGCAATGCGTCACTTTTGCGCCATACAGATACGTCAGAAATACTGACATATCTGTAACTCCTTGCGACATGATGCATCATACAGTAAATATGACGCATCAGGTGTGTCGCAAGGAGTGCACACTGAGAAGTGACGCATCGCTGCTTTCATGCAGCGATGCGTCATTTCTCATAAATGAGGCCCCCGGGTTTTAGCTGGGCAGATTTTCTCTAGGTCAAAGCAGGTTCATACGAGCAAGGGAAACAGTACCCACATATTCGTAGCACACCTGTAAGTGGAAGATAGCATGCATTATTAGCGCTTTATCCATTCAGAAGATCACCAAGACGATTTGGTGCAAATTACACACTGGTAAACACCTAAGCCCGCACAAAGGGTACTTAACGGGAGCTCAATCTGCACTGGGAGAGCCAGAGACTGCAGGCCTCTCAAAACATGCGTCAGATCCATGTATATGTAATTGCAGCAAACATCTGTCAAGTGAATGTTTAAAGTTCTGAAAGCATGAATCCATCCGCGAACACTGCTGTGCGGCAGTTCAGATTAATGGATGGTGGTTGATAGATGTTCTGCTGCATATTCATCTTCCCCTTGGGATGCACGCCCGAGAGAAGGGTTATAAATTATTTTAATAATCATGACAGGATGGTGAATACTTTACGTTGCCTGAAAGTCAGAGATCGGGGCTTGGAGCACCCTTTTCTTCCCAATATAGAAGAAGCTCAGATGAAAACTTTCTTTCAGCGAGCACCCACCGCCTGATTTTTTTCAAGTTTATGACAATACTTTCATACATCAAATTAACCCATATTGCCCAATTCATAATGCAAGGGTTTCTGCTGCTTATGTTTGTCGGGAGTGCGGACAATGCACCCAGGTCTTGTTCTCACAAATAGCAGCTACACGGTGTTAAGAATCGACTGAGCAGCACACACTGCCAGCAAGAGCCCTTATAAAGAAACAAGAGGCAACATGCACGGAGTCCTTTTATTGATCCACTACTTCTCTCTACTTGGAGATAAGCCAATACCTTGAAGGAAGCAGCAGGCATCCGTATCAGTGGAAAGGGGCTAAAAATTATCACGATGGGGTACTTCAGTGCCTACGGCTGATTACTTTTTAGGTCTGGCCTAAAGACAGCTTTAGCCATTTCCCCAGCCTCGTGTTATAAAAAGATCATAGCTAAAAATTACATACATATATGCATTTATGTAGGAGCTTTGGGCCAGCCTTCATCATCCAATGATATGCTTAACTGTCATTTGCATTTTGTTTCTGCCCACAGTAAGATATAGCACCAATGGGTCACCCTAAACAAGACATTTGCTCTTTTGCAATGTGAGGAAGCACAATCTGCCTGTTCATTTGTATACATCTCCTAAAAAGAAGCACACTTCATTGCTAGAGCTGGTGGGCCAATAGTTAGCCAATGATTTTCTCATTACCCATTTTTAATGTTTGAGTCATCCTAATGACTTTAAATAATGTAGGCAGTTTATAGTAATTCCAAGCCGAAAGCGGCTTTTCCTTGCTCTTTAAGAATCGTATTTTCCTGTGATGTGCATTAAAACTATAAAATATTTTGTATACCCATCATAGTTACATCTACCTGCTAGGAAGCACCCATGCTGTTATATTAAAATTATATGCAACGGTTTATTTTTTAAATGGAACTGTCAGAACACTGTTCAGAGGACATAGGGCAAGCAGGAACTGCGGGGCTCAAACGTGGATGTTGAGGCCTTATGCTCCTGTTGTCCAGGGGCCTGTACTACTATGGATCCCAGGCAACTGGGTCAAGTACCCCTTCAGCACTTGATGCCTAGAAATAGTGTGGCCTGAGAAGTCCAAGGCTCCCTCAGGGGTGGTAGGGAACACAGACTCTCAACTAAAAATACACACAACAGCAGCAACAAAATATGGTCTAGCCCAATACTCACTTTTATGAAAACAGAGAAGAGTTGTTATTTTACCGCTACAAACACAAGGAGAAATACAACATTCACAAACAACTACACAGTCCACCTGAGGTCAGGGCTCTAGGGTTTCGTAGGCAGTTTCACAGTGTCTCAATTCCTCCTCACTCTAGCAATAATGGTTATTCTCCACTCACTTTAGGCAATATCCAGGGTATTCCCTACTAGTAGTCTGAGTCTTGAGAGTCCACTTTGACTCTCTCCTCACTCCAGGTCTAGTCACACTTCTTACTAGTTCCCCTCTGACATATGGGGCTACCGTATCTCTACTGCACATGGACACCAACCAAATCGGCACAGCAGGTGCCTGCCCAGGACACTCCTGGCATATGGGGTCACCGGTTCTTCACTATGCAATGGTGTCAACCCACTCCACACAGTAATACGTCCACAGCAGCCCCATCTGCCATACTGGGAGGCTGATCCCTCACTGCACACAGGCTCTGGCCTAATCGGCACAGCAATAATTTCAGTTCACTTTAGCCATACTAGTAGTCTGAGTCTTGAGAGTCCACTTCAACTCTCTCCTCACTCTGATGATGCTCCAGGTCTGGTCACACTTCTTACTAGCTCACCTCTGACATATGGGGCTACCGTATCTCAACTGCACATGGGCACCAACCC
The DNA here is from genome assembly GCF_964261635.1 of Lissotriton helveticus. Classification (NCBI taxonomy): domain Eukaryota; kingdom Metazoa; phylum Chordata; class Amphibia; order Caudata; family Salamandridae; genus Lissotriton; species Lissotriton helveticus. The sequence goes on along the minus strand of NC_136070.1, from coordinate 452,892,827 downwards.
AACCGGCACAGCAGATGACTGCCCAGGACCCTCCTGGCATATGGGGTCACCGGTTCTTCACTGTGCAAGGGCGTCAGCCCACTCCAAACAGTATTGTGACCACAGAAGCCCCTCCTGGCTTACAGCGTTGCTGACGCCTCACTGCACGCGGTCTCCAGCTCGAATGCACAGCAATATCCACTGCTCACTTCACAACACTCCTCATGCATATGGGAGTCCCTGACTTTGTCCTGCACAAGTGGAAATGAGCCAATCAGTGCAGCAGCCGTTTGAGGTATGATTAGTGCATATGATAAATGAGCATTCTAGAGATACACCTCCATAATAGAGAGTATGAGTAACTAGTGCAACTGTTTAAGATCTGCTTTACTCACTGAATCACTTTGAGTCATTCTCCCTTCATAAAGGCGCACACAAAGGTGGGGGCGTGGCTTGCACGCTGAGGGTGATGGCGGCGTGAGCCCGGAGCTCCGCGCCTATTCCCCACACTAATCCTGCCTGCTGCTGCAGAGAGCCCGGCGCTGTGCCTGGAAATCATCAGGCTGAGCGTGGGCATTGTTGGAGCATTAGCGGAGCGAACGGGGGCCGCTGAGGAGACCGACCTCCGCCGCACTGCAGAGCCGCCGGAGCCGAGCTGGAGGAATGCCCAAAATGGCGGCCGCAGCGACGGACTCGAGACGGGCCACCTAAACTGTGGGCCGACGCCTGGGGACACGGCCGGGACCCGCCGAGGATCGGAACCGGTGTGGAGCCGCCCCTTCCCCCCCCCCCGGGGGCCCTGAGGTGCTCTCTCCCGGAGGATCCGAGGAGCAGCGGAGCGGCCGCTAGCGAGCGGCCCGGGAAAGCTGCGGGGAGAGCGCTGAGCGCTGCGGACACCCTGAGGCCTGGCAGACGCGGCTGGGGCCCGGCGCACCGGAGGAATACTGAACGCTCCCTCCCTCCCCCCCCTGAACTATGAGGTGAGCCACAGAACAGAGCAACACGCAGGGGGGGTCGAGAGAAGCACGGGAGGGGGAATGTGCCCAACGTCCAGGAACACCCTGTATTGACTGCGAGGGAAGCCGGCACGCCAGGGGGTGATTAGAACTGCCTACTGGGGGGCCACGAGAGCTGGCGCGCTTTGGCCCCGGGTAGTGGTGGACGACTGCTGGGAGGACACCCACCCTAGGCGGCGCTGCGACACCGAAACCCCCACCACCCCCGACCCAGGGCACCACGCAAATACCCCCTGGTGTCTGCCCCCTACCCAGCGACACTGACTGCCAACGCTGGATGCCTGAACAGGGAGGGGGGCCTGGCATTGCGAGTGGTCGCGCCACGCTGACGGAGCAGTGAAACGAGTGGGTGCTGCACCGAGCCCCGAGACCACGCGCAGGCCACTATGGGGAGGACAAAAGGCAAGCAAGTGGAGGGGACGGCTGCGGGAGCGGCGGAAGGAGACGTGGGGGAGCCCCCGGACCTGCAGGGGCTACAGGACCGAATTCTGGAGGCCATCACAGCGACGAGAGAAGCGCTGCACAACGACATTGCGCAGGTGGCGTCGGGGCTCGGCCTGCTCCGAGCCGACCACGACAAATTGAAAGACAGAGTGACGGAGACTGAGGGGGCCCTGAAAGTCCTGGCTCCGGCCCACAAAACTCTTGAGGGAAAACTCACGGAGGCTCTTGACCGGATTCAGGTATTAGAACGTCGAGCAGAGGACGCGGAAAACAGAAGCCGTCGCAGCAACGTGCGAATCGTAGGTGTGCCGGAGAGCGAAGGGGGGACGGACCTACTGGCCTACTGCGACAACTGGCTAAGAACTGTGGTGGCACCTGAGGGCTTGTCGCCCTTCTTTACCCTGGAGAGAGCTCATCGGGTCCCGTCCGGACCACCCAAACCTGGCCTGCCACCGAGACCTATCGTGGCTAAACTGCTGCACTACAGAGACAGGGACCTGCTACTACAAAGGGCCCGAGACGAGGGACCGTTCCAAATCGCGAACAGTAGGGTAACGCTGTTCCCGGACTTCACGTTCGAAACGCAGAAGCAGCGGGCCTCCTTCCTGTCGATCAAGAAAGAGCTGCGCACAGAGGGGATCCAATACTCATTGCTGTTCCCTGCCAGACTCCGGATTGTGGTGGACGACAAAGCAATGTTTTTCAACCTGGCCGCTGACGCTTGGGACTGGTGGGAATCCTACAAAGCGGGCACGGATGGCGCCAAGGTTCGGGAGGAGAAGGAAAGGGAACGGGAGAGAGCGCCGGCGAGGCCGCGTCAATCGCGGAGATTGCGCAAGCGACGACGCGGAGCCGGGAAACCGACCGCTTCGCAAATGGAAGCCGAGCGCAAGGCCGCGCTGCAAGCAGTGATCACCATTGGGAAAGGGGGTGGCTCTCAATCCACACGAGGCACGGACACAGAGACGATCATATCGGCCTCGGGCTCGGAGTCGGACCAGTCGGGGGTCCATGATGCCGAGGATCCGGTGGTAACACCGCAAACAGCAGAAGAAATCCTGAATAACTGACTTGGACCTGTTGGGTAAGGGGAATGGACCTTGAGGGGGGTCCACCCGATTAGCGGGAGAGTTGGCTCCAGGCATGGGCGCTGGGTGACTGGCTATGTGCTGTTCTCCGTAGTGGGGGGATGGAGGCGGGCCTGGGACATGCAGCCCCCTCTTGGGCGAGGCCTCGCTCCGCACGCCCTTAAGGCGATTGCAGCTCCGGCTGTGAACTAACTATCTGGGGGTTCTGCGTTAAGGGAGTTTGGATGGGGTCTGGTATCTTGATATTGGGGCCTGTTCTGGGGGGAGGGGGAACACCACAGTTGGGGTTTGGTGCTGGGGGGATGCTGCAGGTGCTGATCTTGACTTTCTTGGGGGTTGACCAGTTGGGAGGTTCTGTTTGGGGACGGGGAGGGACCATCATCCGCGGGAGTGTGAATAGGGAGGGGGGGAAGAACCGGGACTTATGGGACAATGGCTAACTCGAATGTCTTGAAATGCATGACCTGGAACGTGAGGGGTCTACACACAATGCAGCGCAGGCATAAAGTGCATGCCTACCTACAGAGAAGAGGGATTCATATAGCGCTCTTACAGGAGACACACATCACGAAGCAGGAAGGGGTGGCACTACAGAGAAGATGGCGGGGGCAAGTTTTCCACACCTCTTACTCGGCCTACGCAAGGGGCGCTCTGATCTGGGTGAGGACGGGGACGCCTTTTCAAATGACTAGACAGTTGATAGATCCAGAGGGAAGATTTGTAGTAGTGGAGGGTAGGTTGCGGGGTAAGGCTATAGTCCTATGCAGTGTATATGCCCCAAATATGGACCAATTAACCTTTTATGCGAGCCTGTCGGGGACACTGGCGCACTTCCTGGTGGGTCCGATACTCATGGGAGGGGACTTTAACTCCGTGGCGGATGTGCAATTGGATAGGTCCCACCCGCCCCTGAGAGATTCCCCGGTGTGCCGCGTAGCTAAGGGTAGACAAGAATGGCAAGAGAGCTGGGGGTTGACTGATGCATGGAGGGCACAGCACTCAACAGACCGAGATTACTCGTTTTACTCCGGGGTACACGAACTCCACGTTAGGCTGGATGCGATATTGTGCACACGAGACGTGCTGACGCAGGTTGCCTGGTCGGAATACCTGACGAGAACGGTCTCGGACCACAATCCGCTCTTAATCCACTAAGACTGGATGACGGAAAAGCCTCGGGTGCCAACCTGGAGGCTCCGGCCGGAGACTTTAGAAGACCCGATATTCGGGGCGGCCCTGGAGGAGGGACTGGCACAGTACTTCGCCAATAACGAGGGCTCCACGGGCTCTAGAGCAGTGGAATGGGATGCCTTCAAAGTGGTAGTGAGAGGGCAGTGCATCACACAGTTCGTAGGCACGAGGCGGGTGCTGCTGACCGACCTAGAGAGGGCAGACGCCACACTGAGGGCAGCGGAGAGGGACCGACCAGGCAGGCCGGAGCTGCAGGGTACGGTTAGCTCGGCCAGGGAGGCGGTGGCGGCTGAAGTGGAGAGGCTACGGGCTTACGATCACCGGGCATACATGCTGAGATCTCATGTCGAAGGCGACTGTTCGGGCACATTGTTGGCGTGGCTCTCCAACCCCACGAAACGTTGCTCCCCTATCTTGCAACTTGCCGGGGAGGGGGGTAGTATGTCCTACACCCAGTCGGCCATAGTGGACGGCTTTCAGGGATACTACGAGACACTTTATAGTAGCACCCCGGGCGACCGGGAAATGAAGGCGGAGGCTTTCCTGGATGACCTCACCCTACCGCGCCTAGAAGACGAGCAGGCGGCGGATTTGGGAAGAGACATCGGCTTAGGGGAAATCCGAATAGCCATTAAGTCCATGGCCCGTAATAAGACGCCGGGTATAGATGGCCTGCCCATCGAATTTTATGGCAAATATGTCGACACCTTAGCGCCGCGGCTTTTGGCTGTGTTCAAAGAAGCGAGGACCACGGGTCGCCTCCCCCCATCGATGCGAGAAGCGATAGTCATCCCGCTACTGAAACCTGGCAGAGAAGGTAGTAGTCCGGCCTCCTATAGGCCGCTCTCGATGCTCACTGCCGACTATAAAATCTTGAGCTCTATACTAGCATCGACACTCCTACCGCACATGACCACTCTGGTCCACGAGGACCAGAACGGCTTTATCCCTACCCGGAACACGACATTAAACATCAGAAGGCTTATCCGACTCATGGAAGAAGTGCGGGAGGGGAATGGCACCCCACTTGCCCTCTCGGTCGATATAGAAAAAGCGTTCGATAGTCTAGAGTGGGATTATTTATATGCAGTCATGGCGCGTTTCGGGCTGGGCGCAGGTTATATCCGGTGGACACAAGTGCTTTATACGGCGGCTGTAGCGAGGGTGCGAGTTGGATCCCTGGTGTCCCATCAGTACCCAGTGGAGAGGGGCACCCGGCAGGGTTGCTCCCTGTCCCCATTGCTGTTCGCTTTAGCGATCGAACCGCTGGCTGTGGAAGCCCGCAGGGGGCGATACTTTGCGGGAGTGCTAACTGATGACGGGCGACAGTTTATCTCGCTGTACGCCGATGATCTCCTGTTGTTCCTGGGCAACGACGCGACTGAGCTCGAGGGGGCGGAGGAGTTGCTGGGACGTTTTGGCGACCTCTCGGGCCTCAGAGTTAACTGGGCGAAGACGAGCCTCTTTCCACTGAAGGAGGACGCGACCCGCCCGGAACACAGACCGCTGCTTCATTGGGAGCCGACTTGTCTCCACTATCTTGGAGTATACGTCTATCACACAGCGACGGCTTTGTTCGAGGGCAATGTGGAGAGATGCGTCAGGGGGCTGAGGGGTAGCATGGCATTCTGGGCCACGCTTCCGCTATCCATAGCTGGTAGGATAGCACTGCTGAAAATGGTGGCCCTCCCGCGGCTGCTATATTACTTCCGAACGCTTCCGATCTGGATCCCCAGCTCCTTTTTCCGCCGCCTTCGCTCCCAGCTCACTTCCTTCCTCTGGGGGACGGGCAGGTGTAGAGTGGCGCTGGCGACACTCACCCGCCCGAAAGATGAGGGCGGCTTGGCGTTCCCGGACTACGAGCTCTATTATATCGCTGCCCAGCTGCAGATCTTCACGCAGGAGGTGGCTCGGGTTTACCGGGGTCCGGAAGAAAAGCGACTGCGGGGCACGCCACGACACATACTAGCCTATATCGCGCTAGGACAGAAACTCGCCGCTCGGGATCTGTCCCTTGAACAGGATACATTTCGGCGGTGCTGGAACAGAGCGCAGAAGCGGGCAGGGATTCAGCACCCCTACGCCCCGGAGATACCGCTGGGCATGCTGACAGCATTGCCCCATGGAGGCGATTGGTCCCGCCTGCTGCAGTGGGAGGAGGTAGGAATACAGGTGGTAGGGGACCTTTTCGAGAACGGGGAGCTCCTCCCATACTCGGCCCTCCAGGATCGCTTTGCTCTCCCACGCGGGGGCTATCTCCTTCATGCAGCCGTGATGAGAGCCATGCAGAAACACTGGGGACTGGGACTGGCGGAGCCGGAGACGGCCATGGCGTGCCAATACACCATGATGGCGGCGGGAACGGTGAAAGCGGTATCTTGCTTGTACAACAGAATGCTCCACGAGCACCTGCCGCCCCTCGACGCACTGAAACTCAAATGGGAAACTGACCTGGGTAAGCCCATCCCGGACACGACGTGGGCACAGCTGGTGCGGAGAGCGCGAAATAGCACAAGGAACGCCCGTTTTCAGGTTATCCATTATTACATACTACACAGGGCGTACATGACCCCTGGGAGAATCCTGAGGTATTTTGGCGCGACTGATGCGAGGTGCCCCCGCTGCGCGGCAGATGGAGCCGAGCTGGTACATATGCTCTGGTCGTGCCCGGCCCTAACAGCCTATTGGCGAGCCGTGGGTGAATCCATGAACGAGGTGACGGACCGGACTGTTGACTTTGATGCGGCGGCGTGCATCCTGCATTGGTTCCCACACACCCCCAAAAACAAGCTCTCGAGCAAGTTCATAGATATGGGCTTAATGGTAGCCAAGCGCGAGATAACCAGAAACTGGAAGGCGAGGGCGAGCCCGACGTATAGGAGGTGGTACAACGAATTTCTGAAGTGGGCGGCCTGCGATAGCACGCATAGGTATCAGATGGCGCGTAGAACAGCTAATGAGAAAGCGCTAGAACAAGCAACGGCCTGGTAGGTAATGGTACAGGGCCTCAGGGATAGTGGTATGATGGATGACGGGGAGGACTTGGACGTGGCAGGGGTCAGCACAGTATAATAATCTGGTGATAAGAGAACCGGTAGAGGAGAAAGCCTGAAACCCGAGGTTAGAGACACACAACGGGAGGCTCCTGTGCGGATGGTGGGGTGGGAGGGGGGTACAGGGGGGGGGGGGGTAAGGTTTCTCGGGACTGGGGGGGAAGTTGGGGGGGGAGTTCGGGGTTTCATTGGGTGAGGACGGAAAAGTAGACACACACACAAATCCGAGTCCATACTCCTGAGAAAGAGCAACCAGGCATGGGGGTGCGAAACTGCTGCCGCCGCCCGGCCCCCGGGATGTGGGCCTGCAGGCTGTGTATATGAAAAGTTGGTGAACCTGACTGTAGCACTGTGAATGATGCTGAATATGCGCAACTACTGGCCTGTGTATTGTGTGTCTACAATAAAAATTACTTAAAAAAAAAAAAAAAAGGCGCACACAAAGGAAAAGACAAAAATCTACAAACATAAATCTAATTCTAAAAATATGTTTTTGGGGTCTTGTAACTTTTAAAAAAGTTATCAAATATATTACATTGCATATAATACACTATGGACATTATACAGGACACACGACAGAAAAAATATCTCCTGTAGGCGAAGATAAAGTTAATTCATTCTGAAGTGACGTGGAAAGAACATGATTTTTGCTCACCAGTATTTCTCGGTTCGTCTTCATTATAAATATCGAAATTTTACCTTTGATGTGCCTTAGGCCTATATTTAATTTAAAACTTCATAATTTTGCCTTTCAGGGTTTCTTTTTTATGAAGTTTTCGTGTTTGAGAAAATGTAGCTTCTTTGCACGTCTTTAATTAAACTTGCACACAATACTTTTTGTAGGATAATTCAATTAAGTTCTAATTTTAGTAATCAAAAAAGCAGCGGTGCTTTCAATACTCGACTTTTAATTTAAAAATGTGACATGGCATTCCAATTAAAATGCTCAAGAGTTGCATTGTAGCATAAAAAGTCTATTACGACTGATAATCAGTTGAACTCAACGACCCTACAAATGAGAGTGTCTTTTTCTAGGGCATCGGGTTAGGAGTCTTCTAATTCTTAGCAAAACTGAAACATTCGTTTTAAAAATCTTGCAGTCATTTTGAGCAAAGAAGCCTGTAAGTAATTTCTTAGCGTCTTCTGTATTTAATTTTTATAAATCGATGAATTTCAGACAATCATACTACTGGAAATCTGCTAACGCGTGCCTGCCGGGGTCGTTTAAAAAATAAACCACTGACATACAAATTGTCCTCAAATGTGCAAAAATAATAATTTTGGTACAATTACATTCATTCACGAAGTTTTTCTGCACCTACTAGAAATCTGGTAGCACAGAAATTCCTTGATTTAAAAATCACACAGTTTATTGAAGAAAAAAACAGTGTCTTTTCAAAAACTACAATTCTTAGAAGATGGGTGGTGAAGGATGCAGCAGATTGGCGGCTTTTTCACCATCATAATTTGTGAGACAGGATACTTACAGGGGCGTGCAAAACACATAAACCTGCAAGATTGTAGTCTTCACTAACATTTTGCTGGTACTTTCCATCTATAGATAGTCATATAAAACTACTTGTAGTGTAAATACTTTCCTAGAATGGGAAAGAAAACGGTGTGCATATATTAATCAATTATAAAGCTCACTGTTACTTCAATCTGGTTACCTGATGACATAGAAACCTAAATGGTGGGGAGCTTTAAGCAGGGAGACCAGTGGCTTCAGTTAGAAAATAAGTGGGTTTTTAACAATTCTCTGAAAATCCTGTGGGGGCATAATCAGATGAGGATACGTATTTTAAAGAGCTGGGGCCTTATTTATGAAGGCCTTGCGCCACCGGTGCGTCACTTTTAACATAGGAAAAAGTGACGCATCAGTGGTGCAAGGCCTTCATAAATAAGGCCTCTGGTCCTTAAATATTGACCTTGAATACGACACACAGGGGCGGCTCCTTCATGTGGTCATTAGGGCTCTGCCTCACCCCCATTTCTTGCTTCCTCTTTGTAGGAGAGTAGGGTCTGCTATCCTATGGTCACCCCAAATTTTTGCTTTTTGCTTCACTGGTTTTGGACTACTGAGGCTGTGGGCCTGCTAATCAGACCACAGCTTGCTGTTCTCTCTCTAAATTATTAATACATGTGCTATAGGTACATACCACAATTGGAAATGGACTCCTTGTCAGCCCCTGTACCATGCACTATAGGTGCTCAGGGCATAGGTGCCACCAAGGCCTACCAGGGGCTGCAGCATATCTTTTGCCACCCCTGGCTGGTTCTTAAATTGACACAACTGGCTGATCACTCAGCTGGGGCAAGGTGGTGTAATCACCTCTTGCTTAGATATAGTATACTTATATCTAAACCTATATCTGGACACATATAAACCTGTGAGTCACTCCTATGGAAGGCCTTATCAATCCTGGAGGCAGAGTGCGTGGTTTAATGTGAGATGGAGCTCTAGCATGAGCTGAGCCTGTCTGCAGCCGTCGGGAACAAATCCCTAAGCTGTTTCAGGATAATGCCATACCATATACTATTAAGTGCATTATAATCCTCGCGGTTATATAGCAACTTTGGTTTGGCTTTATCAAAACATGTCGTGTAAGGTGTCATACGATTTGGAATACTATCCCCTCGCCAGTTCTGGCGACGGGGATAGCATTCCACCCCTCTAGAGGGGTAAGACATGTTACTTTACTGAAATGCGGTTAATTTCTAAAAGGGCCTCAGATCCACAAAATGGATGCTTCTGCCACAGACACAAGTCTGACCCCCTGAAGCTGACTGAAACTCAGCCAAAGGGGCCTGGACAAAGGGTTTCCTGTCGCAGGGAGGTGTCACACCCCCCCCAGACAAGAGATAGTGGATTGTAGCAGGGAGGTTTGAAAGAAACCAGACACTGCATGGGGAGCACAAGGCTGCCCCTTGCATAATCCGGTCAAACCGGTTCTGGGGCACACCAGCCTCAGTCCCAGCGCGGCCTGGATCAAAGGAAAGGGGTGTATCCACCCCCTTCCTGGGTCCCACCCATAGGAGGGGACCTAGCAGGTAATCCAGCCCCCCAGATTCGAATAAGAGTGGGAGCAGTGCCAATGCACTTCAGATTATCCTGATGAAACATAAGAAACAAAACTCTGGACCCTTCGACATCCTACTCAACGTAGAAGACTGAAGAATCTCCCTTGTGGTCAAGGAGTGACCACCCTGTGCAAACAGGCACCATCCAGCACCTCGACGTCTGCTTTGTTGCAGTTCCCGCTGGAACTCGAGCAACAGAGATCGACGAGATCAAGCTTGCCTGCCTTCTAACAGCCCGATCCACAGTCCCTGCAGAGCTGAGACCCGTGGAGGCGACCAGAAGCGTGGGGCACGCCATCTTGGAAAGACCACGAGACGCTGACCGTGCAGCCCACAAGTGACCCTCGAAGCTGTACACCGGGGTTTGAGAAGCCCCAACCCTGAGCCACTCTTGCACCGAAGTTCAGCCCTCCACACTCGACAAGTGCTGCGTGGGGCCCTTCTGCTTCTTTTGGCTCAACGCGTTGGCCAGTCCCTTGCCAGCTGGCTTGTGGCCCCTGTGCCGACGAAAAACAAAATACAACTTGTGATTCTGTTCTGGTTGCTCCAGATTAGCACCAGCTCCCCTGAAAAGGAGCCCCCACTCTGACCTTCCTGGTCCGAGTGAGAAGCAATCTTCCAGTTCCGCGTGGATTGCTTTTGCCAAGTGTTGTTTGCTCTAAACTTGAAGCCGACAGCGCCGACGGCGAGAGCCTTGTGGGACAGATCGTGACCTGCTCCTGGACTTCATAGATGCCCCAGAGCCCACGTGACAGCGGAGAGAAGCTCCTCGACAACCACCTGATTGCGCCCGACATTGCCTGGTTCCATCCTGGTTCCACCCTGGTCACTGCTGAGTGACCCAGACTCTGTCCCCTCTGCTTTCAGGTACTTTTCGACTTCGATCCACCCTTGGATCCCACCGGACACTTCTCCTTCACAGCGCCTGCAGCCTCTTCAGCTCCAAGCACCAAGAACCAGCGTGACGAAACCCGACACTACTTCGACCCTGTGCACCCGCTTCCTGTGGGTGAGGTAACATTGCAACGCCGGTGTTCCCACACTGGTACATACTTCTAGGGTCTGTGTCTTAAGTTTTGTCTTTCTAGGTTCAGCGGAAGTGTCCTAAAACTCTATTTGCTTAACTTTTACGCACCATTGACTTGCATTGGTGCATGCGTGTGCTTTCAGCACTGCACCCGAATCCCGCAGGCTTTTCCCGACTTCAGCATTGCTTGTCCCGACTGCTCCCAGCGATTCCCTAGGCCCTAGGCCTAACCACTGTTCAATTGGTATCTCCTATACCACTTTCCTAATATATGGTCTGAGTGGCCCCTCGCCCTCATCCATAATTGTGCAACTTTGTATGTTATACTGTGCTTTTGATTTAACGCTTGTGCCCCTTTGTTCATAAAGAATACTGGGGATTGTTTTTAGTAATAAATACATATATTTTTATAATATATACTTGTGTGGTGTCCTTTCATTTGATATTACAGGATGGTATGTGGTAAAACAGCTCGCTTAACACGACCTCTTAAGTTAAGCCTTTAGGCTGCTTAGTCCATGCTACCCCTAGGATAGCTTGTCTAATAAGGTTGACTTACAACCAGACACCGTAAGGGTTGTTTGGACTGATACAAGGTGGTTCCAGAATTGGAAACATCATATATCAGGCCAACTTCTCACATTGGTGAGCAGCGGTGCGGATTTGAGCTTGCTGTTTGTTTTACCATTGCAATCTTTTTATCAAAATGAAAGATCACATCAAGTACCTTTAGGTACATATAAATCAAAAGCTTAGCATATTTAATTTCTACTGAACTTAGTAGTTGTAGATTAAAGGGATTAGCACACCCTGACTACAACTCACTAGCAAGGTACAGTAGGGAAACACTTAGTGTAAATAGGTGCATCACTTACACCACACTAGAGTCATGTCTGACACAGGAAAAGCCTCAGGGTCTGTTCCTGTGACAGTTGACCTTACCAAGGCAACTTCCAGCTATGACAAACTAACCCACAAAGACTTGTTTGCCTTATGCATCTCAAGAGGGTTAAAAAGTGGCAGAAGTCCCACCAGTCCTTCCCTGAAAGCCATTCTAGAACAGGATGACTTAGAAAAGGCGAATGCAGTTCCCTTAGAATCAGGAGATGGAGTGAACCCCATTGTAACTGATACCACTCCAGAGGAGGAAGATGAGGAGGTAGACGAGGAGGAGGATGAGGACTCAGATAGAGAGGACCTTGAAGATCAGGATCAGGGGGTTAACCAGGTTGTAGTTGCCAGGCTTAACCAGGCCAACTTAAACCTACTTGGGAATGGAGAGGGCCAGCACCTCCCCAGATCCCAAAACCACATTCTCCCAGGCAACAGAAGAGTGAGATCTCCATCAGGGGACTCTCATATTTCTAGTGCCTCAAGAGAATATCAGAGAGGGATGACTTCCTCTCAGAAGATAGAACACAGAGCCAGGATGAGGGCTGTCAAACTCCAGATAGAGAGGGAGGAGGTAGCCCTGGCTCAAGCTAGACTTGCCTTGGCAAGAGAGCAGAAATTGTGTGGCTTAGATGCCACTGGTGGCAGCAATATTCCTAGAGAAAAAGACAGGAGCTATGATAATAGAAACCTGACAAAAATTGTGGCCCCCTACAAGGAAGGGGATGACATCCACAAATGGATGACTGCTCATGAGAGAGCCTGCATGGTACAGCAGGTTCCTCAGGATCAGTGGGCTGCAATTTTATGGTACTCCTTTTCAGAGAAAGGGAGGGACAGGCTCCTCACAGTTAGACCTGAGGATGCCAAAAACTACTCTGTCTTGAAGAGTGCTCTTATTGAAGGGTTTGGCCTAACCACTGAGCAATACAGGTTGTTGTTCAGAGACACCCAAAAAGCACAGACTCAAGACTGGACTGATTTTGTTGATTGTGCCACTAAGGCTCTGGAGGGTTGGTTGCAGGGAAGTAAAGTTTCAGACTATACAGGATTGTACAATCTTATCATAAGAGAACAGATCCTTAATAACTGTACAAACCAGCTGTTGCATCAATACCTTATTGACTCTGATCTGACCTCTCCCCAAGAATTGGGAAAGAAGGCAGACAAATGGGTCAGAACAAGGATTAAGCAGAAACCCCAGAACCAAGGTGGTGACCAGAAGAAAACAGACCAGAAGGGTGGGAATCAGAAAGATAAAGAAAAGGACCAGAAGTCTTCAGGCCCCCAAAATAGTAATAAGGAGGGTGGTTCCCAAAATGGAAACAAGAAAAAGAAGAATGATGGCCCAAAGAAACCTTGGTGTAATACCTGCAAATCAGTTTCACACTGGGGCAGTGAATGCACCAAGAAAAATCCAGTCCCCACCACTGCAGCTCCTAAAGCACCTGCACCCCCTAGTTCAGTAAGCAGTGGTGGAACACAGCCAAAGGGTGTAGTAGGGTTAACCCTGGGTACTGAAGTAGGATCTGGCCTAGTCAGAATCCCTACTCAGGCAGTTCTCCTATATGATGTGGACTTAGCTTTGTCCACTACAGTGAGTCCCAGTAACCTGGGCAAATATAGGCAGACGCCTTTAATCAATGAGAAACTGGCTCAGGCCTACAGGGACACATGTGCCAGTGTCACAATGGTGACACCTGACTTTGTGGACCCTGGACAGATTGTACTAGGTGAAAGTTACCTAGTGACCAATGCAAGCAACTCCACTACTTCCCATAGTGTGGCAGTTGTGAACTTCTCCTGGGGAGGGGTAGATGGCCGAAAGAAAGTTGTTGTGAGTGCAGACCTCCCAGTAGACTGTCTGTTAGGCAATGATCTTGAAAGCTCAGTTTGGTCAGAAGTGGAGTACAGGACTCATGCAGAAATGCTAGGGATTTCAGCACATGTCCTTGCAGTGACAAGGACTCAGGCTAAGAAGTGCCTTCCTGAACCAGTGGTGGATCTTGGAACAATAGACCAACCACAACCCAAGAGAAGAAGAAAGAGAGGAAAGGCTGAGCCTTCCACCTTGCCCCAGGTTGAAGATCAGGTTTCACAGGAAACTGAAGACATGGGGGAGGGAGCACCGCGGACATATCCCAGCTGAATTACCTCTATTGCATCTTGGTAGATATAGTTCATTGTTATTACTCGTTCAATTCAATTATTTTCCCTACTGATGATGGCAGAAGCCTGAAACACGTGTCTAGGGATACGCGAGAGAAGAATAATGACACTGGTCTTGAACTTTATGAATTTTGAATCGAATGAGTAATAACAATGAACTATATCTACCAAGATGCAATAGAGGTAATTCAGCTGGGATATGTCCGCGGTGCTCCCTCCCCCATGTCTTTATGTAAAATGGCTCCCGTGAGCCGTGCTGACGAGCACAGGGAGTGCCTGCATGCCTTGGAGTGGTGATGGTCCTGATAAGATTGTGGCAGCATGTCCGGCGACCTAATGATATTTTCCCTACTGATGATGGCAGAAGCCTGAAACATGTGTCTAGGGATACGCGAGAGAAGAATAATGACACTGGTCGTGAACTTTATGAATTTTGAATCGAACGAGTAATAACAATGAACTATATCTACCAAGATGCAATAGAGGTAATTCAGCTGGGATATGTCCGCGGTGCTCCCTCCCCCATGTCTTTATGTATAATGGCTCCCGTGAGCCGCGCTGACGAGCACAGGGAGTGCCTGCATGCCTTGGAGTGGTGATGGTCCTGATAAGATTGCAGTGAAAGCCTTACAGGGGGTAAGGACAAATCCTGGGCACTCTTGTAGGCACCTTGGTGCGTAAATATGTTCAATAAAGTTTTGAGTCAAAAGTTGAACAAAACTGTTGTTTGATTTATTTCATCATATTTTCATCGTCATGGTAGTTTGTTAATCATAGTTCCATATTTTCGTAATCATATTCCAATCATATGATCAAACATCAAAATTTCAATGTTTTTGTTGGATTATACAATCAAAATTGTCCCAGATGCATTTCGTGCAAAGATGCACTTCTTCAGGGGGAATCTAGAAAGTAAAAGGAAACACTATGTAGGGCGCTGATACAGGAGTCCTAAATACAATACATGCATTAATGGTGAATGAGTAAAAAAAGGAGGGGTGAAGTCCGGGTTTATTTAACAGTAATATAAGGGTGTGGGGTCATCACCAGTCTAGTGAGAGGAAACACATGCCATAAAGAATAAAATGTGATTTAGAAAAGTGAGAGTGCACGGAGAGAAAATAAAGAAGAACAAAGATCCTGAAGATTTGACCCGAGGTGTACGTGTAGGTATAAAAAAACGGCGGTGCTCTGAAATGATTAATCACTTGTGAACGGAAAAGACGTTGTGGAAAGCGTTAGAAAACCATTAAACACAAATGTGCCACCTTACCAGGTATGAGTAGAAAAACCGACATTCTACATAATCCAGGGAATCTCCGCGAAAGTAATCGTGAACCCGGAAGACGCCGGGCATGCGCATAAGTGCGAAATAAGATCACGAAGAACATGAAAAGTGAAAGCAGACTAGGCTGCAGGGACGGTAAACAACACGAATGTAACAAAAAGTGTGGAACCAAAGCGGAAAGTCCGAAAGGAAAATGAATAAAAGTAAACAATAATAAAAAATAATTATGAAGATAAAGAATGAAATGGTAAATGAAATATATTAAAAAAATGAGAAGAAGATGAAGAGAAATGGTGAGATTTATACATGGAAATACGCTAACAGGACACAGAGGAAAACTTACTTGAAGTGAAAGAAGGATACGCACAATAGAATAAGAAGGTACAGGGGTAGAAACAAGGTATATGGTAACAGAAGAAATAATAAGGGGCTGTGAGAAAACAGTGAAAACAATGTGAAATCTAGGATGTATAGAGGGCAAAGGTTAACACACATGGGGGAATCAATCAAATAAGCAATAAAATTAGCAATGAAAAGTACAGATTGAGTGATCTGAAATTTCAATTATCTCCTAAAGGCAACAACTATATTCTAATCTGTCATTTAGTCCTTTAGGGTGCATGGCCAGAAGGCGATGTATCCAGTACAGTTCACGGCGTAACAGATTTTTGTTGTTGTCTATATGTGGATGTTTTTCCACCACTTCCAGGATGAGGAAGCGAATTTGGCTGGGGTTATGGCCATGTTGAATGAAGTGAGCTGCTACGCAGGATTTGAGATTTTTAGTGCGTATGTTACTACGGTGCTCTGTCAGTCTTACTTTAATTTTTCGTTCAGTTTTACCCACGTATGGAAGGCCACACGGGCATTTCAACATGTATACCACGTTTGTGGAGTCGCAGGTGGCATTGACTCGAAGTCGTATGGGCGTCCCTTGAGTGGGGTGAGATACACAATTTCCTGGTATGATGCTACTACAGTGACCACAGTTGTAGCATGGTATAGTACCTTTGTAGGTCATTTGTTCTTTGGTGGAAGATTGTTTTAACATAGACCCAATATTTTTAGAGCGTTGGTGTGCAAAGATGGGTGGTTGGTCAAATATTTTGTTGAAGTCTGTTTCAAATTGTAGCATTTGCCAGTGCTTGCGAATAGATTGTTTTATCTTTGTAGATTGTGTCGAATATTTGGAGACAAATACAACACGGGTGTCTGATTCTGTAGGCTTTTCTCTGGGTTTTAATAGTTCTTGTCTAGGTTTGTTCAAAACTCTGGTTTTAGCTGATTCTGTAAGGTCATCCGGATAGCCTCTTTGTCTGAATTTTGTGATGATTGTGGTGCTATTATGGTCATAGTTCTCTGGTGTGGATGCAATCCTTTTAGCCCGCAAAAGTTGCGAGTATGGCAGATGTCGTTTCAGGCTGGGTTGGTGGAAACTCTTATAGTGCAGGTAGTTGTTCCGATCGGTGGCTTTGGTGTGTATTGAAGTTACAAATTCATTATTGGATAGTGTAATTTGTACATCAAGGAAAGATATGGATTTAGAATGAAAACTGTAGGTGAATTGAATACGGTTGTCCACATGGTTTAAGTCATTGATAGCTTGGTGAAGTTGATTCTCATTCCCTATCCAAACAAGGAAGATATCATCGATGTATCGATAGTACGCATGTATATGTGGTTGCCACATTTGATGGTTTAGTATATGTTTGGTCTCGAATGAATGCATAAACAGATTTGCATATGCAGGAGCCGCACAATTGCCCATGGCGACTCCTGATAACTGTTGGTAGAATTGGCCGGTAGAAGCTTTAAAGTAACTGTGGTGTAAAGTATATTGCATTAGTTCCATGATGAAAACTTGTAGGTCCATGGGTTTTTGGCTTTGTACCAGAGCAGTTTCTAATGCTTCTAATCCCAAGTTGTGAGGTATAGATGTATATAGGGAGTTGACATCAATGGTACACAGGATCACAGGTTGGTTGGGTGAAATATTGATGTTTTGAAGCTTGATTAGAAAATCTGTAGTGTCCTGTATGTAAGTGGGCATGTTTGTCACAGATTTTTGTAAATGTTTATCGATGTACTTGCCGGTTGGTTCATGGATAGAGTCACATGTGCTCACTATAGGTCTAAAAGGTGGCTTAGTGGCGTGCTTATGAATTTTGGGGACCAGATAAATGTATGGTATCTGAGGATGTTCTTTGACAAGATATCTTTTGTCTTTTTCCGTGATGGTTCCAGTCGAAACAGCTTTGGTGACGATAGTAATCAGAACTTGTTTGTATTCGTGGGTGGGATCAGTATTCAAAAGCATATACAGATCAGGGTTGTTCAAATGTACGTCAAGATTTTGATTGTAGTAGCAGGTGTCTAAAGCTACTAGTGCTCCTCCTTTGCCTGCTTTACAAATTTTCATGTTACAATTAGAAGAAAGTTGTCGTAGTGCTTGAAATTCATTGGTAGATAAGTTAGAGCGATGTTTTTGAGGAGTTTTAAAGATGGTGTGAATGTCCTGTTGCACTGCTATTTCAAACGTGTCTAACACTTTGTGACTTGTAGGTGGAATGAAAGAACTTTTTGGTCTTAATCCCAATCCTGATAAGATTGCGGCAGCATGTCCGGCGACCTAATGATATTTTCCCTACTGATGATGGCAGAAGCCTGAAACAAGTGTCTAGGGATACGCGAGAGAAGAATAATGACACTGGTCTTGAACTTTATGAATTTTGAATCGAACGAGTAATAACAATGAACTATATCTACCAAGATGCAATAGAGGTAATTCAGCTGGGATATGTCCGTGGTGCTCCCTCCCCCATGTCTTCACAGGAAACTGATTCTGCAGTCCAAGAGGAGACTGTCTCTGAGGAACTTGAACCTGACCAAGTTGAGTTTCTGGGGACAGGGGGACCCTCAAGGGCAGACCTGAGGCAGGCTCAATTAGATTGCCCTTCACTTGAACCCCTCAGACAGCAGGCTGCTGCTGAGGCTGCAGGGAATGCCCAAGGTACCCATACTGTGTATTGGGATGATGGACTCCTTTACTCAGAGGCTAGAGACCCCAAGCCTGGTACAACCAGGAGGTTGGTTATACCTCTGAAGTTTAGGGGTTTCCTTCTTACCTTGGCCCATGATATTCCCCTTGCAGGACACTTAGGCCAGAACAAAACGTGGGACAGGCTTGTTTTACACTTTCACTGGCCTCATATGTCAGAAAATGTCAAGGAGTTTTGTCGCTCCTGTGTCACTTGCCAAGCCAGTGGTAAGTCAGGTGGCACAACAAAGGCCCCCCTCATACCACTACCTGTGGTGGGGGTACCCTTTGAAAGAGTTGGAATAGATATTGTGGGTCCCATGGATCCTCAAACAGCATCTGGGCACAGATTTATACTGGTGGTAGTGGATCATGCCACCAGGTATCCAGAAGCTATTCCCCTGAGGACCACCACAGCACCTGTGGTGGCAAAAGCCCTAATTGCAGTTTTCTCAAGAGTGGGCTTCCCAAAGGAGGTATTGTCAGACAGAGGTACCAACTTCATGTCTAGCTATTTGAAAGCAATGTGGAAGGAATGTGGAGTAAACTACAAGTTTACCACACCCTATCACCCACAGTGCAATGGGCTTGTGGAGAGATTCAACAAGACCCTCAAGGGAATGATAAAAGGATTACCAGAGAAGCTTAGGCGGAAATGGGACATTCTTTTACCCTGCTTGCTCTTTGCTTACAGAGAGGTCCCACAGAAGGGGGTTGGCTACAGTCCTTTTGAACTTTTGTTTGGCCACCCTGTGAGGGGTCCACTATGTTTGGTGAAGGAAGGATGGGAGTTACCTCTGAAAAAGCCTAAGCTAGATGTAGTGGACTATGTACTTGGTCTCCGCTCCAGGATGGCTGAGTATATGGAGAGAGCATCCAAAAACCTGGAGGCCAGTCAAGAATTACAGAAAGCTTGGCATGACCAAAAGGCTGTTCTGGTTGAGTTCCAGCCAGGGCAGAAGGTGTGGGTGTTGGAGCCAGTGGCCTCAGCAGCACTCCAGGACAAATGGACGGGACCCTACCCTATCATTGAGAAAAAGGGAGAAGTCACCTACCTGGTTGACTTTGGAACCCCTAGGAGCCCCCACAGGGTGCTCCATGTGAATCGTTTGAAAGCATTTGTGGACATGGAGGACATGAGCTTGCTCATGGCTACAGATGGGGAACAGGAGGAAGAGAGTGACCCTCTCCCAGACCTGCTTTCTCAGAACCCTGATGATGGTTCAGTTGATGGAGTAGCCTTGGCGGGCAGCCTCACTGACCAGCAACAGATGGACTGCAGACAGGTTTTGCAAGCCCACAGACACTTGTTTTCACTCACACCCAGTCAGACTAACTGGTGCACCCATGAGGTGGACACTGGTGACAGTCTGCCTGTCAAGAATAAGATCTACAGGCAACCTGGCCATGTCAGGGATTGTATCAAGGCTGAGGTGCAAAAGATGTTGGAGCTTGGAGTGATTGAGCCATCAGAGAGCCCATGGGACAGCCCAGTAGTCCCTGTGCCAAAACCTCATACCCAAGATGGAAAGAGAGAAATGAGGTTTTGTGTGGACTACAGAGGTCTCAATGCTGTCACTAGGACAGATGCACATCCCATTCCAAGAGCAGATGAGCTCATTGACAGATTGGCTTCTGCCAAGTTTCTGAGCACATTTGATTTGACAGCTGGCTACTGGCAAATCAGACTAGCTGAGGAGTCAAAAGCCAAGACAGCATTCTATACCCCCAGTGGACATTATCAGTTTGTGGTGATGCCCTTTGGTTTGAAGAATGCACCTGCCACCTTCCACAGGTTGGTGAATCAAGTCCTTGCTGGGTTGGAAGCCTTTTGTGCAGCATATCTAGATGATATTGCTGTCTTTAGCTCCACCTGGGAGGATCACCTGATCCACATGAAGAAGGTTCTGGAGGCCCTGCAAAAGGCAGGCCTGACTATCAAGGCTACCAAGTGCCAGATAGGGCAGAGTAAGGTTATGTACCTGGGCCACCTAGTAGGTGGGGGTCAGGTTCAACCACTGGAGAGCAAAATCCAGACCATACAGGACTGGGCTCCTCCAGTTACCCAGACACAAGTCAGAGCCTTCTTGGGCCTGACTGGGTATTACAGAAAGTTTGTGAAAAACTATGGGTCCATTGTGACACCATTACATGACTTGACATCCAAGAAGATGCCAAAAAAGGTTCAGTGGACAGTTAGCTGTCAGAAGGCATTTGATGACCTGAAGAAGGCCATGTGCTCTGCACCTATCCTGAAGAGTCCTGACTACTCCAAACAGTTCATTGTACAGACAGATGCTTCTGAGTTGGGGGTGGGAGCTGTGCTTTCACAACTTAATCAAGATGGTCAAGACCAGCCCATTGCTTTTATTAGCAGAAGGCTGACCCCCAGGGAGAAACGTTGGTCAGCCATTGAGAGGGAGGCCTTTGCTGTGGTTTGGGCCACGAAGAAGTTGAGGTCCTACTTGTTTGGAACTCACTTCCTAGTTCAGACAGACCATAAGCCCCTCTTGTGGCTCAATCAGATGAAGGGTGAAAATCCCAAACTGCTCAGGTGGTCCATTTCCCTACAGGGGATGGACTTTACAGTGGAGCACCGCCCAGGGACTGACCATGGTAATGCAGATGGTCTCTCCAGGTACTTCCACTTAGAACATGAAGACTTATCTGGTCAAGGTTAGCTTAATGTCCCTGCGTTTGGGGGGGGGGGGTTGTGTAGGAGAGTAGGGTCTGCTATCCTATGGTCACCCCAAATTTTTGCTTTTTGCTTCACTGGTTTTGGACTACTGAGGCTGTGGGCCTGCTAATCAGACCCCCAGCCTGCTGTTCTCTCTCTAAATTATTAATACATGTGCTATAGGTACATACCACAATTGGAAATGGACTTCTTGTCAGCCCCTGTACCATGCACTATAGGTGCTCAGGGCATAGGTGCCACCAAGGCCTACCAGGGGCTGCAGCATATCTTTTGCCACCCCTGGCTGGTTCTTAAATTGACACAACTGGCTGATCACTCAGCTGGAGCAAGGTGGTGTAATCACCTCTTGCTTAGATATAGTATACCTATATCTAAACCTATATCTGGACACATATAAACCTGTGAGTCACTCCTATGGAAGGCCTTATCAATCCTGGAGGCAGAGTGCGTGGTTTAATGTGAGATGGAGCTCTAGCATGAGCTGAGCCTGTCTGCAGCCGTCGGGAACAAATCCCTAAGCTGTTTCAGGATAATGCCATACCATATACTATTAAGTGCATTATAATCCTCGCGGTTATATAGCAACTTTGGTTTGGCTTTATCAAAACATGTCGTGTAAGGTGTCATACGATTTGGAATACTATCCCCTCGCCAGTTCTGGTGACGGGGATAGCATTCCACCCCTCTAGAGGGGTAAGACATGTTACTTTACTGAAATGCGGTTAATTTCTAAAAGGGCCTCAGATCCACAAAATGGATGCTTCTGCCACAGACACAAGTCTGACCCCCTGAAGCTGACCGAAACTCAGCCAAAGGGGCCTGGACAAAGGGTTTCCTGTCGCAGGGAGGTGTCACACACCCCCAGACAGGAGATAGTGGATTGTAGCAGGGTGGTTTGAAAGAAACCAGACACTGCATGGGGAGCACAAGGCTGCCCCTTGCATAATCCGGTCAAACCGGTTTTGGGGCACACCAGCCCCAGTCCCAGCGTGGCCTGGATCAAAGGAAAGGGGTGTATCCACCCCCTTCCTGGGTCCCACCCATAGGAGGGGACCTAGCAGGTAATCCAGCCCCCCAGATTCGAATAAGAGTGGGAGCAGTGCCAATGCACTTCAGATTATCCTGATGAAACATAAGAAACGAAACTCTGGACCCTTCGACATCCTACTCAACGTAGAAGACTGAAGAATCTCCCTTGTGGTCAAGGAGTGACCACCCTGTGCAAACAGGCACCATCCAGCACCTCGACATCTGCTTTGTTGCAGTTCCCGCCGGAACTCGAGCAACAGAGATCGACGAGATTAAGCTTGCCTGCCTTCTAACAGCCCGATCCACAGTCCCTGCAGAGCTGAGACCCGTGGAGGCGACCAGAAGCGTGGGGCACGCCATCTTGGAAAGACCACGAGACGCTGACCGTGCAGCCCACGAGTGACCCTCGAAGCTGTACACCGGAGTTTGAGAAACCCCAACCCTGAGCCACTCTTGCACTGAAGTTCAGCCCTTCACACTCGACGAGTGCTGCGTGGGGCCCTTCTGCTTCTTTTGGCTCAACGCATTGGCCAGTCCCTTGCCAGCTGGCTTGTGGCCCCTGTGCCGACGAAAAACGAAATACAACTTGTGATTCTGGTTGCTCCAGATTTGCACCAGCTCCCCTGAAAAGGAGCCCCCACTCTGACCTTTCTGGTCCGAGTGAGGAGCAATCTTCCAGTTCCACGTGGATTGCTTTTGCCAAGTGTTGTTTGCTCCAAACTTGAAGCCGACAGCGCCGACGGCGAGAGACTTTATGGGACAGAACGTGACCTGCTCCTGGACTTCGTAGATGCCCCAGAGCCCACGTGACAGCGGAGAGAAGCTCCTCGACAACCACCTGATTGCGCCCGACATTGCCTGGTTCCATCCTGGTTCCACCCTGGTCACTGCTGAGTGACCCAGTCTCTGTCCCCTCTGCTTTCAGGTACTTTTCGACTTCGATCCACCCTTGGATCCCACCGGACACTTCTCCTTCACAGCGCCTGCAGCCTCTTCAGCTCCAAGCACCAAGCACCAAGAACCAGCGTGACGAAACCCGACACTACTTCGACCCTGTGCACCCGCTTCCTGTGGGTGTGGTAACATTGCAACGCCGGTGTTCCCACACTGGTACACACCTCTAGGGTCTGTGTCTTAAGTTTTGTCTTTCTAGGTTCAGCGAAAGTGTCCTAAAACTCTATTTGCTTAACTTTTACGCACCATTGACTTGCATTGGTGCATGCGTGTGCTTTCAGCACTGCACCCGAATCCCGCGGGCTTTTCCCGACTTCAGCATTGCTTGTCCCGACTGCTCCCAGCGATTCCCTAGGCCCTAGGCCTAACCACTGTTCGATTGGTATCTCTTATACCACTTTCTTAATATATGGTCTGAGTGGCCCCTCGCCCTCATCCATAATTGTGCAACTTTGTATGTTATACTGTGCTTTTGATTTAACGCTTGTGCCCCTTTGTTCATAAAGAATACTGGGGATTGTTTTTAGTAATAAATACATATATTTTTATAATATATACTTGTGTGGTGTCCTTTCATTTGATATTACAGGATTGTATGTGGTAAAACAGCTCGCTTAACACGACCTCTTAAGTTAAGCCTTTCGGCTGCTTAGTCCATGCTACCCCTAGGATAGCTTGTCTAATAAGGTTGACTTACAACCAGACACCATAAGGGTTGTTTGGACTGATACAAGGTGGTTCCAGAATTGGAAACATCATATATCAGGCCAACTTCTCACACTCTTATAATCAAAAAGTCTAGGCATGTTACAAATAATGCAGATAGTTCAGCAGCCTGGCTGTTACTCTCTGAGCCCGCCTCTGAACATGGGCCAGGCAGTCAGGCACATTTCAAAGCATGAGCACTAGTGCACATGTCATAGTCGGCAGTTGCAGGTCTATTTGGGCTTATCTCCTTCCAGCCTGGATCTCTGAGGTATGAGCACTATTGACCGCCCCTCCTGTGACGTAGTGTAGCGTCGGAGTACAAAGGTAGTCTTGGGTGCTTAAGGTAAAAGCTTCCTGAGGTTGCTAATTCAACAACAAGCTTGTGTCCAATCCTTTTCTGTTCGCCACAGGTTTGGATGAGAATAGCAAAGCCTGGATGACCATACCCACCCTATTGCAAATCAGGAAACAGTGCTCATAGCTCGTGTCTAAGGCTACCTCACGAAAGAGAGGAGGATGGACCAGCAAGCACAACAATATTCAACTGAATAAATGTGCCTTAATCATACTGAACATGTGGCATAGCCTGGTGTGTGGTTTTTCTTGTTAATTTCTGTAAATGTATTATTATCACCATTATTATAAAAAGGTTTGAGCTTTGTTCACGTTTCTGTATTTATACTTTTTCTGCACCTCTTATAGGAATAGGTGCTAAAGGTAATAAAAATGAATGCCCCTTCCTAAGTTCCACTCTGCTATTTTCTTTCTCCTGTCTTCATTTCTGTCCCTCTCTCTACTCACCCTACCTCCAGGGGCATAGCTTAGCCAATATTGTTGGGGGTGGGGGGTTTTAAGAAGTTCCGAACAAGCACTCTATGGAATGCCCAACTCAGAAGAACAGGTGGTGCACATTCGAGAGGAAGCAGTATTGGAGAAGAGTGGAGGCAGTCCTCATTCTGGTTCAGATGCCTATTTTTAGCTGAAGTCAAACCAGTCCCAGTGTACTGGTGGAGAGCGCCATGCAACACAGTCCCCACACATTGAATGTGTGTGTAATGTGTGGAGAAGCAGCCTTCGGGGAGGAGAGAGTTCCATTTATACCTCTCAGTCAAGACAAGGCAGCAAGCATCATGGACAATCACAATTCTCTTAATCAAGGGTGTTCCTAAGCTGACAGTAAATCTTAGAGGTGTAACTCAGAGTCGACCTGGATTCTCACAATTCCTCCAGGCGGGACAGATATACACTCTGCCAAGTCATACATTGCAAGAGACAGATAGATCTGAACTCACCTGTTGCATTTCCGACTGCTATAAATGAGAGTTGCCATTATTATCATGTCTATGAGCTAATAATTGCACTAGACATTAGATAACATTAAACCAGTCTCGACCTTAGAAGAAAGGAATATATTTAAAATTGTGACCTGCAGATCACTGCATGTTTCTTGAGCTAGAATTCAGCTGGTTGAACCAAGGCACCAGCTTAAAAACGGCAATAAGTTAATACCACCCATCGGAACTAATTTTAACCACCTTATAATCACAAAACATTACATTATCTTGAATATTACATGCAATTGTTTGCAGATAGCGTAAAACACCCTGAACTGCTTAACTACTTTTGTAACTTGTCAACGGTAGGTTGCACAAGGATCTCTGCAACAACCACATTAATCCACTGAACTATTATACCTAGTATACATTTGTGATCTGCATGTTGCATGCAATACTCTGCAGTAGACACACGAACCAGATTTATTCTGTGTACATGTAGATCTCACTATTTAGTGCATACAGCAGTTGAGTTATTTAAACACTATTATAAGCTGAAACTCCTGGCAACACATAGGTGTCTGTAATAGGATATTTATCCAACTGAGGTATCTTAAATTCAGTTTGTAACTCATTGAGCAAGGCACAAAAGATTAACTACCACATGCTCCTACTCAATTTACTTTGGGGTAGAGTGTGTGCATAAGTCCTGAAAGACTATCGCCTGTCTCTGATGCAGTTAGTCGTGGCGTACTCCCTCACGACGGGGAACATCCTTTACAACGCAACTTTTACTCCGCACTACCATTATGATGCAGCTATTACAACGCAAGTCGTTACAACGACTTGCGCTGGAGGGCGCTGTAGGATAGGGAATAGTTTAATTTTCTATCCAACACCTTCCCTACTTTCCACGGGAACTGGAGTTGGAATAGAAAATTAAACTATTCCACTATCCAGCGCCCCCCCAACGCAAGTCGTTGTAACGACTTGTGTTGTAAAAACTGCGATGTAATGGCATGCGGAGTAAAAGCATGCATTGTGATGTCATACATCCCTCACGACTCCACCCATCTGACACCAAACATCCCTCACCAGGCTTGTAAGTTTTTTCCATTTCTAATATTGAGGGGAAGTCTCAATGTGCTATTAATAAGAGCATGTGTTCAAGAGCGATAATGATAGGAAGAGTAGATTATTCTGGGCTAAGGCAAGATGATGTTTAAGTCAAGAACCCCACCCACTGAGCAGTACAGGGTAAGGGGTCCCAAGGTGTCACAGGGCAGGAGAAACAGCCATTCATGGTCCGGTCAGCAGAACATTTCATACATGAACTTGTAATCGCCCAGAGTATGCCCCTGAGATGCTGCTATGGGAAATTTGTATAAATTGGCTGAATGGTGTTTTATGCTACCCAGTTGAACCAAGTCATTAAAAACCTGCAAGGATACAAACTTCGGTCTTGCATGTTACAAGCAGCTGCTTGTACAGAGTGCATAACTCATGGAGCCATTTCAACTGGACTCTACCTTGTTACCTACAAGTTATCGGTCAGTAACAAAAGCAGTAACCAACCAAGAATACCAGTGTCGGGCCTAACTTTATATGCAAAAAACATGCACTGCTAACAGGCATGGTCACCGAGACATGGTAAGCATGATAAATCTCCATTATCTACAGATCTTCAGAATGTCACTGCTGCATGAGGCACTACCATCTAAATTAATTATTTATACCGTAGCGATTTAGGATTACAAAATACATTTCACTAGATAGAGTGAAAGTTATTTATGGAATGGGATTTGCTGAGCCCCTGTGTCACTTTAGGACGGATGAATGAGATCAAATGCTGTGTAAATGCCTGAAAACTCAGAGCAGAGGTGCTCTGTGACTCACTAATTATGTGCTGATCTGAGGTGTCAGCAATGATCACTAGCATGTAGACCCAGTAGTTTTTTAGGGAAACTAAAGTGTTTGTAGAGGGCACAGAGTGAAATCAGATCCTACTTCACAGGTGGCTGCTGCACAGAGGAGTGGTCTGAAATCAGAACCTGGCACACAGCTCCTGTGCTGCCATTAGACCTTGCACCTCTTGTCACACTGAAGATAGCCATACAGAGGAAGTCATAAGCATTGGTTTGCAGCGTGGGCACTCAATTTTAAAGCAAAAACATACCTATCCCTGACCACTCCGAAACCTTCATGCAATTATACCCTAGTTATCTGACAAACGCTCACTCTCCCAAACCTTGCTTTTGTCACTGAAGTGATGGTGAGGTGGAGACTTCCTGAACCTGAATCTGGAAAATAATTGGGGGTGTGTTCCACCCCATACACCCCTCTGAAGATGCACCCCTATCACTACGTCACAAAAACCAAATGTCCTCCTTTTCTACAGATTTTTTCACTTCGACCATCCAACATTGACCTTCATCTCTCCATAGCTCCTCTTGCAAATGCATGTTTATTAGTTTTCTAGCGCTATTAATACCAGTGTAGGGTGTCAGAGCACTTTACATCACACAAGCTATGCAGGGACAATGAACCATACGTTTGTAAATCAGTCTGTAGGAAATTGTACATAAGACAATGAGGTTTACCAGGTGTAGGAATCAAGTCATCCATACTAAGCCTGGGCGTAGTTTGCGAAGTAGCGCTACGCGTAGCTACGCGAAGTACACTTCGCACTAGGCAAGGTACACGTAGCTACACGAACTGTATAGTGCACTGTGCAAAATGCTGTTCGCACTGATTGCACAGTGCCGGATGCTTGTCCGCACTGTGCAATCAATGCAAACTGCATCTAGCACAGTGCAAGCGGTCGTTTTCTGCCGCTCAAGTAGATTTCTACTTGAGCAGCAGCTTTCTCAATGCGGACTGGTAGTTTCTCATCACGAGCGGTCGCGAGCATACGCAACCACTCTCAATGAGAAACCTGACCTCCCCGCGTTGAGAATCTCGCCGGGAGGTTTATTTTTCACGCTCGTGATCGGCAACTTGATGTTGCGGATCGCAAACGAGGAAAAAGTCTCACCCGGATGTCTTTTTGCCTGTTCGCGATTATCAACTCGACGTTGAGGACCGCGAGCAAGCAAAAAATGACCGCTGCACTACGCTACGCTTCACGTGTTTGCACTGTGCAAAGTGCAATTTGCGTATTGCCAAGTAGCGCAAACTTCGCAACCTACGCGAGCGTAGCGTAGTGCTTTGCCCAGGGTTAAGTCATACTAGTGGCCAGTATATTTTTAGGCCTGGGTGGAGCTTGCAGAGTTGCACTTCATGAACTCCACGTATTCAATAAAAAAGTCCATAGCGCTACTGATTGGAGCTTGTCTGTGCACCCGTTGGTGGTGTGATGGGAATGTGGAGTGCATCCCCACACTCCAAATTGCCTACAAACAGCACCATGCAGTTCTCTAGATTGTTCTCAAATTCTAAATCTTGTGCGAACTGCATCATGCAGTCCGCATGGGCGCATCCCTTTTGTTTTTCTACTCTCTGTTATGATTCTGGACCTAAATCTGAATCTCTCCTTAATCTCTGTAACCCCCCTTCTTTAAAACTTATCTAACCTCATTTTTCTTTTTTATATTTGCATGTGTCTTTGTGTTTTTTACATTTTTGGCAGAGGGACAGCTCTGTTGCAGGCGTCACAAACGACCAGTTGTGCAGCCCCGGGTGATTTTTGGAAAGGAGGTGGTGGCAGCACTCTTTTTTTTCTGCAGCACCACCTCTCCTCCATGCTGGCAGCATGCGGCAGGCCTGGTGGAGAATACCCCCTGCGGGGGCATCAGCGGCGCTGGGGACAGTGCGGTAGTGTGTGTGGCACACCAGCCAGGTTCGGTGCACCTCCCAGCAGCTGTCGCACCACTGGGCGGCATTCTGGACCAGGAACAGTACCTGCTGGGTGTCTAGAATCCGGTGCTCTGTGAATATTATTTGTTTGTTGAGTTTCTGTTCTACAATGCACATTTTCTTTTGCCAAATAGCATGCTGCTCACACTCAGAGGTAAATTACTTTTAGTTTACATTGGACTATTATTGTGTGATCCAGTTTCTAGGTTTCTGCTATGCAGGGGCTCACTCAGCGCTACCTAATCGTACTTATCATTGGTGCTTGCTTTTGCTGATTAATTAAGAAGCCATTGCAGAAGCCTGCCACTATAGTGAATCAGTGAATGGCGCATTTTCTCTGTGAATTTCTTCATGATGCTTAACATTTCCAAGCTATTTATTTCACAGCGATGTGAAGTATGCATCTATGGATTCCAAAAGTGGGAGACTGAGTTGGTCCATCAAGGGGGTTGAGAAATGGGAATAGAATCAAAGATTATTCACTTCAAATCATTAGTTCCAAATGGAGTGTTTGTTGAGGAAATTTGGAATAGGGATTTCAGGATTAGTATTGGCAACTCAACAATAGTCGATAGACTTGAGTCGAAACTAGTAGTACTAGAGGAGATCTGTTTTAGAGTAGTACAATGTGACTGCATTTGCTTATCATAAAAGATTTTGTGGAGATTATTAACTGAGCCACTAATCTATTTTTTTTAACTTCTGAATTTCTTACATTAGCAGCCAAGGGCAAGAAGAGGGACATTGTCGAGGGTCCGGGAGAAGATGGCCATTCAGCGCCGACAACCAGCGCCGCTACAGAGGGCTCTGCTGACCTCAGTATGTCATGAAGATAGGCTTTGCCTTCACACTGTGTTAAGTTAGCATGAGCTTATTAGAAGTTTAACCGCTTCCGTGCGGCGCCGATTCAGCCCCTGTGCTGGACATTCCAGAACAGGGTGCGGTCGTGACGGAACCCTTCCGTCATCAGCACAGCTCAGCCGTGACTGATGACGGAACGGTTCCGTCACAAGCATCAAAGGGGTTAAACGCAATTTTTACTTTTTGCTGCTTCTGCACACGGCACATTTTGTTATTAATGCTTTGAGCCTAGTAGAATATTTTGCTTCACACGAGAATAATATGTTTTCCTATAGTATCAGCTTTGTTTGGTAAGCTATGTCTGAACAGTGAGTGCCGAGGCCTTCAAGGTTATTTCAACACAGTGGTTGTTGTTCGGTTTGATCAGCGCACATCCTAGACATAACACAAATGCAGCTGTGGCCAACTCTGGCTTTTGGCACATTTAATATTGCCCCGCGCAGAGCATGCACACACACTTGCTGAATATTCTCATGAAGAGCGCAGGGGTAGAAGATGATGTGATCCCTATCTACTAAGACCAGAGGTATGGGGCCGCCCTTCTAAAACCCAATGAGACCTTATTTAGATATAATATAATATACTAGCAAGGGAGGGTAAGACTGAGGTGCCCTTTAGCCTTCTTCCCTTTAGCATTTTAATATGCTTTCTCCCTTTGTATTTTATGGACTAGTAACTATTCTGATTACCTTGTTGCTAATAATATGTTCGCTTGGATTAGCTAAGATACTGTGCCTGAGAACACGGCATTAGAAATAAATATTTCAAACTTGCACGTGTCTTCATTTACTCCTCGTTTTGGATTGGTATGTTAGTATAACGAAAGAGTGTTCATGTGTTCCACGTTACCTGAGGTGTTCTAAGTCCATGTTCTGGGTTGTCTAATCATTGGGGGTATGGAAGAACCAATGAGACACTGATTGCTAATCTGGTAGGGGATTTTGGATACTGAGGTGAGTTTTGGTACACCCTAATTAACTGAGGTTCTAAGTCTCTATGCACAGTTCTGTGCAGGAGCAGAATCCCTGCAACAGTAAGTCCTATTATTTAATATTATTATTTCACTAATGTTGAGTTTGATGATTGTTGTGGACTTCTTAGGGTAGAATCATGGGGTATTGGAATGTTGGTGCTGTCTATCATGAAGATTCAGATTGCAGGCCCAAGTAAGCTAGTTTTATAAATAAAATTCACCATGTATGTTTGTTGAGAAGGTTTTCTTTTTCCTGCTCATGCTCTAACACAGTTGATTTCATGAGAGAGTGGCCATGGTATTCATGGACCACCTCCAACCATCCAATGTAGTATGCTGCTGTATCATTCATTTATAGTTACAGTATACCAGCAGTTTCCCAGGACAGTGCAGCATGGCTGGAAAAAAAGTATGAGGTCCCACTCCCATTGCATTTGCCAACCAACACTATGGGGCCGATTCCGATTCGGTAAAATCCCGTACAAATCACCGTACGGAGCATTTTTCCCACACGAGTCGTATCCTCGAATGTCCCCGTACGTACGATGTAGTACAATGCGTACCCAAAGCAGTTCTCCATCCGATTCGTACCAAAGCCCGTACGACTCAATAATCCGTACGAATCGCATTCGGAACGCGCAGTACGCGATGTCCGTACGGATCGAAGCATCATTTTCCGACCCAGCAAGTACGATTCCTCCAGTGAACACGACTACCGGCATGGTAACAGGAAGTGCCCGGGCACAATCTTCGGGAGAAATATATAATTTGACATCATTTTGAACCAATAGATACAGTCCTGTACTTTTTGCACCTGGCCATTGATGACATTGACACCTCTCTGCCAGTGTGAACACCGAACTGTTTTAGGTTATATACCTTGACTGACTATATTTCGTTTGAAGAGATGAGACGGGGCTCCACGCGGATTTTGTATATTCATACATTTCTTGGCTCGTTTTCATGTAAATAAATTAGATCAGTGTCACTATCATTTGACATTGCTTATTGTGCTCCTTGGAATATTCAGCTTGTACTTCAGTTGGATTTTACTCATCGCCTATTGGTCCAATTTAAATAGAGCCCTGACGAAGTTCCTGTTCGGAACGAAACGCGTTGGCAGTGCGCTTTGGTTGTTAAAGATTATCTGAATAAAAAGAAAGAAATATTACTGGATTAAAAGTGTGTGTGTCTACTTTTAACGAGTGCACCTTCCTCCTTCTGATGAACATTTTGATTGACTTTGTACCTTGGAACGACGGGTGCGGGAAGTGTGTTGCACCAATCCATGAGTATTGATGGTACATGTGTTTTGGTTGAGCTAGACCCTGGCCGGTCGTTCTGTTTTTCATTATTTACTAATTCTACAAGTAGTCGCCTTCCCAGTTTTCTAGCAAAGTTAGCTTGTGCGGCCGTAACTTTTAAGAATAACAATTTTCTTGATATGACTGCATGAGGTCAGGTCCTCCTATGATCAAAGAGGATGCTCAAATAAGAGAATCTATTAATACATTTGACCTTATTGTTATCAAGAAATATGTCTTGGCATTTTGCACTGCTTGTTCCACATTTCAAGATACATTTTTTGGAAGTGTTCAGTCGAAGACCCACATCGTACATAAATGTTGAGAAACTAGTCACCACTCTTTGTAGCTCAAGTTGTGTTTGTGACATTAAGACAGCTTCATCTGCATACAGTAAGGCTGGAATTTGACGTTGTCAATGTATGGCAGATCCTGACACTGGCACACCAAAGCTTGGCCTAAGCCAAATAATGTAGAGTGTAAATAAAAAAGGGTCCAGAATGCATCCTTGTCTAACCCCTTTCCTTATTGCAAACTTAGCAGTACACTCTCCCATTATTCCATTAAGGACACTGGCATAAGCATTGCAGTATATCTGCCTCATAAATTAATAGGTGAGGTTTCCACATCCATATGCTCTAAAATCCTCCAGAGTTTATCATGTCTGGCACAATTGAATTTGGAGGTAAGGTCTACAAACGACAAGTATAGCTTTGCCTGCTTGGACCACATATATTTGCCCAGGATAGTATTTAAATTTAGTCCCTGCTCGATCGTGCCTAAGCCCTGTCAGAAGCCATATTGTAATTCTGATAGAATGGCAGTATCTTCGGCCAAGACCTTTAGTCTATTCAATAAAATACGACTAGCCACTTTGACCATAGAATGCAATAATGAAATTGGTCAATGACATGTAGGATTATTACGGCCTCCCTTCTTAAAAATAGGGACCAGAATCAACTCTGAACAAGATGGAATAAAACCGTAAGAACAGCACACTGTCAATACTAAAGTCAGTAGGGGGCCCCAAAGAGGTAGATTTGACTTATAAAGGTCCACATGAATTCCGTCCGGACCTGGTGCTTTGCCACCCGAGCTTGCATTTATAGCACATATTACTTTGTCCAAGGTAAAATGGACATCTATTGGATGAAAATTAGGTGATACTAACTCCGGATATTGTTCACACATGACCAGTTGTATTGGTTGGACACTATCGTTATACATAGATGAATAGTGGTCCACCCATTGATCCTCATCAAAAGTTAGCTCTATAGATGGAATATCTTGTGGAGATAAAAAAGGAGCATTTACATCCTTCCAAAAGCGTGTATAATCTCTGCGTACAGAGGCCTCATGCAATGCCCTCCATAATTTGTCTCTCAGGTTACCCTTACGTTATTTAAGGGTGAGTCTGTATGCCCTTCTGAACACCGTTATTTCAATTGAGTTTCTAATGGGTTTATGTAAAACATTTTTTCAAATCAGAATGGGCTTTAGTGCATTTAGTGTCAAACCATCCCTGATTATTATTATGGGATTTTTTGCTTTCCACAAATGGGTACTTTTGACCTCAGAAGTAATCAGCATAAAAGATGTCTGGGCTTCGGCATAGGAAGTAGTCTCATCAAGACAAGCTAAGAAACCTTGTTTACATTTAGTTAAGAGGGACTTAGTGAATTCAATCAGCTCCATTTGAGGCCAACACAATGTATATCCATTGATTTTATTCAGGACAATGTTTTGTACAATGTGGTCTGATTTAACCTTTTTATTTAAGCATTGCATGGAAATTCAAAGGAAATTCTTAAAGGGAAGTTATCACTCATTGCATTGGGGTGAGTCACAAAGTTATTCAACCTACTAGAATGTCTGTTTGAGATCAAGATGTAATCAATATTCAAACTCATCCCTCTACTATTAAATGTACAACTGAAGGGGACTGTAGGAGAACATAAATCGTTAGCCTCCCTTAGTTTGCGGACACAATACAGAGTTAAAATCCCCGCCCCAAATAACACACACATCTTTGTCAGTATCGTTCTGAATATTGCGAAAATTGCTCCGTAGTTTTCTCAAGAGCTCAGCAGACTGATATTTAGGGATGTTATTATAACATTTCAGCAAGGGTATACAGTATATGTTAACAACGTTAAACATCACAATTTGATAATAAGTATCCAAAGTCTTTAGTTCAATCTTTTTAACTTTAACTCGGTTGGACACATATGTAGACAAGCCACCCTTGTTTCTCCCATGTACAGATAATATTGCAGGAGTATGAAATGTTTTATAACCATTAATATGCATGGTGTTCATAGTCCAGGTTTCTTGGAGACATAGTATGGTTAAATCCTCTACTAAATCTAGCCATGAGGGATTGATAAGGTTAGAGCGCAGACCTGCCGCATTCCAGAGTAGTGCATGGCAGGCGTGTATCCTGCTATTGTCTATGTTACTCACTTCTTTATTTTTATAGTGAGTCTCTATGATGGGGGATTTTTCTGGCGACACCATTGTAACGTGTGAGCCGACTGAGGAATTTACAGGGGTAACTAGATTAGTACCTTTTGTTGAGAATGCTACCAATTTGTGAGAAGGTTTCTGTATAACAAATGTTAGATATGAGCCGACATCACTTGGTTGAACAACATGTATATCTGATGCTTTTAGCCAGTCTATTTCCTCCAATGTGGGCAGGATGTTAAACCGATTATGTTCAGGGACGTTATAAGTATGAGGTATGTGTTCGTAAGGGCCCTTCATTTGTATTTTCGTGTAAGGTACATGTGGCGTTTGGTAAAAATATCCCAGGGGGACTATGTTAATACCAGAAGTCGTAATGGATTAATTTCTTTCTCTAGTCAAGATCGCCTGTGTTAATTGCGGGGCTTTGAATATCAGTATTATACAATCGCCCTGAAGAGTTCTATAAACTATGCCAACCCAGCTGACCTTTCTTGCCATTTTAAATTCTGCAAATAATGTCTCTATTAACCCAGTTTTCGTACCTAACCAGAATAAAGCTTTGTTTCTTAAAGCATCTCAGTAGTTTTCCCCTGTAACAGTAGTCTCTTTACGTTGGCCAGGACTATTGTATCAGGGGAGGCTGCCAGCGGCAAGTCCAACTTAGACATTTCCAGTTGTAAATTAGTTGAAGATAGGAATAGGTTCAGCTGATTAACCCTTGTGTCTGATTTTGTGGATGGCCTAGAGTTATTTTCTGTATCATGATGAACTATTTATGCATTTAGTTAGAAGTAATTGAACCTGTTACTATTTTTACAGGATTTTATGGAAGCATAGACCACGGCAATTTGTGATATACCCCCATTGGATGTTGCCCTACATTTACTGAATTAATCTTAGTGGGACACTGTTGGGTTACTAAGTGCTTATTTAACATCTCTTCAATTGAGGCCACCCTCGTTGATAAATTATTTAGGGCGTCCCTTGAGTCTGGTCTCTGAAGAACCAGAAAACAGGAGCCGACCCTACAATTAAATCAGGCTAAGTGTGAAAGGGCCAATCACCTCCAGAGAAAAAAATGGAAGCCCTTCACGAGGTCCCAAAAATTGTAAATCAATAATCATCTCAAGAAATTTCCCATATTACAGTTCAACACACCCTACCTCACTGTCAGCCTTCACACCAATCATCACTCAATAATCTGACCACTTATTGGTGCAATGGTTACCTGTTCCAATCCAGGTAGAGCGGTAGGTACACTATCTCCCCTTCAGTGCAAGCAACAGATTAGAATTTGGCAGTCTTGTAAATCAAACAATTGTCTGGGGCCGCCATCCTAGATGATGAAAAAACAGAAGGATCCTGTGAGTGGACTACACAGGCTAATTGATTTAGCTAAGTAAGTTTGTGAAGGCCAATCAACTCCAGGAAATAAATGATTGCCTATCACTCAGGCCCAAAACATTGCAAATCAATCAACTCAGGCAAGTTGCCACATCACTTTTCAACCCCCTCCATTACTGTCTGCCACCACATGAATCATAAATCATCAGATATTTTACATCATGACCAGACGGGGTTTGTGAAAGGCCGTCAATTGTATGAAATGACGTACGATCTGATAGGGGCCATAGATATGGCAACAACTAATTCACTCCAGCTTGCAGTTCTAATGCTAGATGCTACCAAGGCCTTCGACAGGGTGAATTGGGCGTACCTGTCGGGGGTCTTGGATAAGTTTAATATTGGGGAGAGTTTTCATCGAGCAGTTAGACTCTTATACTCTAATCCGTCAGCCTGAGTGTTAGTGAATGGTGAATTATCTGACCCTTTTCCTATCACATCGATCTATATATAGAGCCCTTCGCCCAGTTGTTAAGGGAGGAGGAGTCTATTAAATCATTTATTTACGAAGGGTGGGAAAGAAAAGTGGCATTATATGCCGACGATATTCTGCTATTTTCCTCAGATATATGTACAGCCCTCCCAGCAGCTATCAAGCTCGCTTTAGAGTTTGGGGAAATATCAGGATATGAGGTTAATGCCTCAAAGACCGGGGTAATGGTGTGGAACGATAGGGACTGCGCTGCGGCATTTCAGCACACTCCAAGCCTACGTTACCTGGGTTTGACCATCACTAAAAACATCAATGATATTGTCAAAACAAACTTTGCCGTAGTCGCAAGGGAATGCCGTAAACTCGTTAAATCATGGTCTCATCTTCCTTTCTCTTTGTTGGGACGAGTCAATTTGGTTAAGATGACGATTCTGCCCAAGGTCTCATTTGTTTTTAACACTATTCCCCTCCTTTTTGACTCGTCAGCTATATCTAAGTTACAGGGGGATATAACATCTTTCATTTGAGACAAACACATTCCAAGGATTGCATGGAAAAAGCTTTGGCGCCATAGGGAGAAGGGCGGCCTGGCAGCCCCATATCTGCAAATGTACGCTTGGGCGTTCCAACTTTGTCATGCCCGAATGTTGTTGAAGATGCCCGTAGATCATGGGGTTGGCAGCATGTTTTCAGCTATGCTAAAGGGGGAAGCAGTAGCACAGTTAGGTTTTTTGTTCAAATTTGTAGACCCAAAGTTTTTTAAGAAAATTAAATTGAAAGTATTACAGGGGATGGCAAAAATGTGGATTAAGGTGAGGAACGCAATAGAGCGTGGATATTTCTTTAGTAGGGCCCCATTGTGGGATTCACCTGGAAACCCTGGGTGGCTAGAAGATAGTCTGGCTGCTCCTCTGCGGGATGGTGGACTGGAGAAATGGGGAGACATCTTTGTGGAAGGAAACTTGTTGCCATGGGAAGTTTTAAAAGGAAAAACAGGGCCAAACTTTTCTAAATTTAAGTACATCCAGAGGGCTAGTTGGGCTCATTCGTATACCTCGCAGGCCTTAGTCCGAATTAGAGCTCCAGTTGGGGGTGGCAACCAATTTGAGTCTCCACTTTTGGACAAATCATCTGGTAAAAAAAGAGGTATCTTTGTGGTATAACCTAATACAGGATGAGTCTGATGGGGATTTCCAGCTGCCCGAGCTGTTGTGGGGCTCTTCCCTAGTTTGTTGTACTCTAAAAGACCGGTGGTTGACATCATTTAAGGTCCGTGGGATATTGTGAAGCCTGCATGGTTGCGTAGAAACCATCTTTATACACTCCAGAGAGCATATTACTCGCCACAGAGATTGTCAAAATTTGCCCAAGGTTCCTCGGTATCCTGTGCCAGATGTGGGCTAATAAACGCCACAGATGCCCATATGTTTTTTGAATGCCCTTTGGTTTCTGCTTTTTGGGACTCCATCAGCAATTTGCTTTCAGTATCTTTGGGCCTTCAAATTTCGATCGATCTCCCTTTTGTAATCTTTGGAGTGACTGATGGAATACGGAGTCCGGCGAAAAATCTTCTTTTTTATTCCATTTTATTAGCCAGAAGGGAGATCTGCAAAAGATGTAAAGATCATCAGCCTCCGACGTTGTTGGATTGGCAAGCTTTGGTCCTACAAGTGTCTAAACTTGATTTGGTAAGATCCGGGAACCAAAACAAAATATCCTTTTGGCTTTTGCTTAAATGGAATTAATTGTCCGGGGGTTGGTTTTTTTTTCCCCGTTCCAATGATTTTGCTGCTGTGGCTCACTCCATCTGCGGGCCTGCCCCTAAAATTGGATTCCCATATGTGTTAGCGGCATTGTCCACGTTGAGATGGTTTCTTTTCGCAGGGTTTGAATAGACCTTTGCTTGCTGAAGGGTGACGGTACAAAAATTTACACAACCCTTACCAGTTACATACTGAGACAGCGCAAAGGACTAACACCAATCCTGTCATATTTGAAACCATGGTGGAAAATGAGGACAAAAAAAAAATGAATCATAAATCATCATCATCAATCACACAATCAGTCACCAACCATTGCAATAGTTGTAGTTACCACTTCCAATACAAGCACAAGTAATTTAGGTATTAGGTAGTCATCTTTGATGCAGGCAACACATTGTAATTTAGTATTTGCAGTCAGTAGATAATAAACAAGTGAAGCAAAAAGGGATAGCCAATAGGCATGCAAGAAGGAATTGTGGAGGCTTCTTCAATGCACAATGGGCCAACTGCAATCCCAGCAAAATATGTGACTAAATAAAGGTGGGGTAGCATAAACCTGACACAAAAATAATAATGTCCACTAACAATTTTTTTTTTGCGAAGGTAAAACCAAGTTCAACAAGAAATAATTCAAAAGTTCCATAGGAGCACAGGCATACTTTGTCCAGAAAGCAGAGTTTGTCCTCAAACTCAAGTGTCTCACCCAGATATTGGTCAGTTAACACATTTGGTTCAATTTCAAATCAATCACCCTTCTCCTCCCTCTCTACTACTATTTCAGGAATGGTGTACTTGTGTGGTAAAAAATGTTGGTTCATTTTGATCATATCAATCTTTTCATGTTTTAAGGCAAGAGACTGGTCCCTTTCACTGTAACAACTGCACCAGCTGCACTGAAAACACATTCAGCAGACACACTGGTGACAGGACAAGCCAGATATTGTATTTCCATCCTGCAGAGCTCTGGCCATTGGCGCATCTTTCCATATCAATACATCAATGGATTTTGATCCAGATAGACTGCTTTAAGATCATCCAGGTACTCCTGGAACATCCTGTGGATGGTCATTGGTGCTGCCACTTGCTCACCCTGGGTTGCCAATGCCTCTGCACTGGACGTGAGCCCTACCAATTGAACCAATACAAGGCAGAGTTTGGGTCGGGTCCTTCTGCTGCTGTTGATATTGGTGTTCTGGTTGATGGTGTTGTTGGCTGCTGTCAGACAAGACTGCCCTCTCTGGAAGTTGAAGACGGCACCCCAGAACTGTGTGGTGAGACTCAAAGTTCCAGCCGTTCTTCTTCCAACTCTGCGGCTTGCTCTGGAATCCACCTCTTGTATTTTAAAACATCCTTTCCAGAGAAAGGAATGAAAGTGGTCCGAATTGTGTTGTACAGTAGATCAAGTAGTGTGGCACAGATATACTATTTGGATATGATGATGTCATGTTGCAGCCTTGAATTACAAGCCAAGCAAAGCATTAAGGTCTCAACCAAGGCATGCACCTTTTGAACACCTTCTTTACCTGGTCCTCTAGGAGATGCAACAACCGGATGGCTTGGCATATCTTACTGTCCTCCTTGCTAACTTCCCATATGAAATCCTCCAAAGGTAATAGCATCTGTGTCAGACATTTGACTAGGCCTCATTAGTCTGCATCCATGGTCACTGCTTTCCCAACTGCATTCCCTCCTCTTAGATTGACAGTCATTGATCAATTTGTACTGCTTAAACAGAGGGTGCAACTTGTAAAAGTTTGAGTTCCAACATGTTGGCATCTCCCGTATCAGGGCTTTAACTGGTGCTCTATTATTGCACTGAATCATCTGCAACCGATGCGGCATTTAAAAGAATGGCTGAAATGAGTACAGATACTTTTATAGGTGGTCAGTATGTTGCTGACTATGTCTTTATTTTTTAGGAAGTCTTTCACCACAGGCTGATTCAATGGGCCAAATACCTGACCCTGAAATAGCCTCCATCTGACATGGCCTTGACTATGTTACTGTCATTATCCGTGGCAAGAAATGCAATTCTGAAACCTCTGGGTTGTGACATTCATCCACCTTGCTGTTAAATTCCTCCAAGATATTTAAGCTGTTTGTGATTTCTCCATGGTGAACATGGTCACTGTTGCATGCCACCAAATGCTCTTAAAACTTTCATCAGGGCCAAGACCTGAAGATATCTTTTGCTTTAGCCAGGCAAAAGAGATCTAGTGTGCAGTGATGCACATGTAATCAGTTGTGCAAAAACGGAGTACCTTTTCCTGATTGTACCTTATGTGCGGTGTGCCTACCCCTTTGGTGGTGGCCACCGACGTGACAAATGACTGTGCAATATGGTCTAGGTTACCAAATTTACAATAAAAATATCAAGACCCTTCTGTGCAATGGGGAACCATATATGAATCAAAGACTTGTTTTTATAAAAAATATTTGTGCGTTTATTAATAAAATTAAGTTAAAAAGATCATAGTATCACAATATTGTTACATAAGAAAACACAGTATGATATATATTCAATTGATACACAACATATTCATAACACAATCATTAAAACAATTCTAAGTTTAAAAACTGCTTGTATAGCTATGTTTACAAAAGACATGTTTATACATAGTGGTAGAAAAATATCTTAGTAGGAACAAAACTGTCGACGCGGCGTTTCGGTGCCTCTTTTATTCTTGCACCTTCTTCAGGACTCGTTCCCTGATTGATCACATCCAGGTTATATTCCCTGGCTCTTTTTCTCTAGTCTTATGAGTCCGTTTAGCATCTGCTCATATTTTTCATTCCCTTTGTTGCTATGGAATTTCTTATTGCTCGATATTCTTGGTTTTTCCTCAGAATATATGGAGTTTGACCACTTCAGTACTATAAGGCAAAAGAATATGTATTTTTCGGTCCTATTTCCATTTATCTCTTGGTCAGGAGGAGGACGCCTCTGGGAGCTCCCTTCAGATCTTTCTTCTCTTTACTCCGTCTTACTGTGTGACAAGAGCTACTTTTAATTTCCTTCACTCTTATGTTTGTCAATCCACTCTGGAGTTGGAAATCTTTATGTTAAAGCCTTTTGACTTAGCTTCTATCTTTGATTGTGGGAGCTGAACTGCGTGGCGTCCTCCTTGCCTTCCGAGTCTTCTTGATCATGTAATCAGTCACCTCACAACTGGTCCACATGTCTTTCATCAGGTGGATGGTGTGAACGACACTTTGCTGCAAAGCTTGTCCAGCCAAATTCAGCACATCGTGATGCAGCACAGGAACAGCATTTCTGACAAAAATAGGTCCTACTTGGAACCATACATTTTGGCCAGATGCCTGCCACAAATTGTAAGAACCGCACTCCTTCTACAAAAGAAAAAAGGAGGTGGTCCAGCGCTAACAGATTTGCCAGCTTCCCATTGTACAGAAGTGCGGTTGGGTGTATTCGCTCTTAAGGCCCCTCCTGCCTAAACATGCCCCTAATAGTAGCCTGGATTTTTTCTTTTATGGGGCCACTGACTCAAGTGCATTTCGAGAAGTAGATGGTGGTGGTAAAGCAAAATGTGCGCCATGGTGGGCCACACACTGCATGCTGTGGTTTCTCCATCTCACTCTGAATCTCGTGCTATTGTAAAGTCACAGAGGTGGGTGAATCTGCTGGCACTCTGCTGGGCACAGGGCTGCTTTGCGTGATGATGTCACCCTTTTTATTAATCATTTTCTACCAAGATTGGACTTGTAGAGGATGTTCCCTGGCTCGCCTAACCATTACAACCATGTTCAGAAATGTGTGTGAGGTGCTCCTCGAATGTGTGGTGTTTTTTCATATGGGTCGTTTGCATCTAGTACCATATTGTGTACCGGGCTTACCTCAACAAACACATGGGCTGCAAATGCTGCATACTGCAATGTGCTCCCCCTTTTTGCTAACCATAAAAATGTCCCAAACTGGAGAGGAGTACTTTTTTACTGTGCCAATGCCAATACCTGAAGAAGAACGGGGGTAGTTGGGCATGTCGTTAATTGCTTCTCTGCTTCTTGTGAGGTAGCGTTTGGTGGAGGTCTCAACTGGGGCTTTGTAACAATGAGAGCTACGTGTGCCACATCCCTGGGAGCAATTTCAGACTCCTCTGTGCCACCTTTCACCATGACTGCCTCAATGGCATCATCCTCCTCATCATCCCCTTCCATAAGTCTAAGTCATTTCGGGCCTTTTCTTTTCCCTTACCTCTCCTGTCGTCTCCATTACTCTGCCCATGTCCCCTCCATGTCCATATCATCATCCTCCGAAATGAGGCTTGGAGAAGATTGTGCATTAGTACTCTGCCTTTTTTTTTGCTTGAGGTCTGGGAGCCAATGATTCTAAAAGAGAAGCTTCAACTTCTTGCTCGGAAAGAAGCTCAACCTCTTGTTCTGCTCCAACATCAGGCAAATTTTCTATTGCTGGCAGCAGTCCACTTTGCTCTGTTTCCTGAAATGATTTTGTACTACTTTGCAAAGGGGACAAATTCAACTCAAAATCATTACTCTTCGGCATCGACATGATTGTACTGGCTTCCTCACTTACTGACATGGTCCTGGGCTTAGATTGGGGGGTGGTGCTGTTGATGCAGGAGTGCTGCTCTCAACTTGCTCAACATAGGCTGGTGCAGCAGGCAAAGGTTTGCTGAAAAAGTTTGTGGTCAGCACGCCAGTGGTGGAAATCTGCTTCTTCTCCTCCCCAGAAGCACATTTTGTATTTTGATCTAATGCCATCCATGGTCTAATTGATGTTTTAATTCAACAGACACCACAGAAACAGTTGTTTCATGCACTCAAGACTAGTACTGGGCTTACTGGCTGGCAACAACATGGTAACATGGTAACAACTGCAAGCAGGAGGCCTAGAAAATGGAGAACACATGTAGGTCTATGGCAAAAGCACACTGGCTGCCTACCAAAAATGACCACCGGCCACTCGGTCAAACAGCAAGCAAGGAGGCACGGCCACAACAATGAACACATGCAGGCCTATGGAAAAATTACACTGACTACCTACAAAAAAAGACGCCAGCCGTTTGGCTACAACAAAGAACACATGCAGGTCTGTAGCAAAAGCACACACTCTGTCTACACAAAATGGCCGCTAGCCCCAAGATCACAACAACAAGCAAGAAGGCATAGGGAGCAAAGAGAAGACATGTAGGCCTGTGGACAAAGTACACAGGCTGCCTACACAAAATGGCCACCAGCCACATAGTTGCAACAAGCAGGAGGACGGGAAAACAAAGAACACATGCTGGCCTATGGACACTGACTATACAAAATGGCCCCTGGATACATGACATGGGGAACAAATACAAATGGTGGTCTATTGCAAACACACTCAAACACTGACCAGACAAAAGAGGCATGGTAATACAGAGAACACTGAATGATAAGACCTATGCACTCACAAGTTATTAAATTAATCGCATACTCCATTAGTTGGTGCTGATTGGTTAATCCTCCTGAGTATGAGGTAAACATATATGAACCAAATGCAATATCCCCATCCTGTGGGGAACGTACCCAATCTGCACTCGAGCTTATAATTC
This sequence comes from Lissotriton helveticus, assembly GCF_964261635.1. Lineage (NCBI taxonomy): Eukaryota > Metazoa > Chordata > Amphibia > Caudata > Salamandridae > Lissotriton > Lissotriton helveticus. Next base: position 452,849,277 of record NC_136070.1, on the reverse strand, counting down.
AAATAATCAAAAACATATTCAATTAGGTTCCACAACGTTGACTTTATTTTCTTTTTCACTTCAGTTTGAACTTCTGATATTTATGAATGTATCAATATTTCATAACACAAATGTATCCAATGCATTTCTGGCTGTGCCCTTCATCAGGGGGACAATCCTGCAAACATAGAAGAAACTTTCTTTATTAAGAATCCATAAAAGTCAATCTTTTCCAAATCTCCATGCAATTAATTATGAGGTGCATTCAAGTATCACGACGTGGTTACGAAAACATCTGTGATGTATACAAGTTGAAGTTCACAAAGTGCCTGACTGCGACACTAAACCGTGCTCCTCCCCTCAACGTACATGCAAAATCCTGTACCATGCAGTTAAAACATGCTGATTCTTAACACCTTCGCTGCTGCGGCTATTTCGCCGCAGCGCTAAGGGGGCGGGGGGGCGCGCGGCGCTCACACGCTGGTGACAGAACCGCTCGGTCACCAGCCCCGGTTGAGCTGTGCTGATGCGGAGCGGTTCCGTCATGGCCCCGCCCGCCTAATAGAACGCGCCGCGCAGGCGTGAAATCAGCGCCGCGCAGGCGCGTCGGGCGGGCCATGACGGAGCGGTTCCGTCATCAGCGTCGAAGGGGTTAAATAACAAAAGTAAAATGGTGCACTGCGCTAAGTATACAAAAACGCATATTAAATAAACTTATAGCAAACCATATGAACAAATTGGGATTCAGAAATTGGTGCAATGTGTCATACCCTGTTGCCAACCAAGTACTCCAAATACCATACTGTGAATGCAGAAAAAGTGTCAAGTTCAAAACTCAGGGAGCCGTACAAACAAAAATATAGTGAATATCGACACCGTGCACATACCTAGTAAGTATCAAAGTGTGCCAAATACATCCCCGTCTCATGTAGAAGTCACAGTATTTGTAAAACGGCTTCCATAGTTAGTCTTATCATGTCTGTCAAAGTAAATAAATGGGAAGTATTGTGTTGTCGAATTCCCATAAGGTAAACATGAACCCTGATAAAGAATAAATCCCCGTAATCATCAAGGAAGTGAAAACAAATATTGTATCGATTTGTGCCAAATATGAGTAAACAAAGGTTAAAATATTAAAAATTATTGGTAAAATATACAAGTAAAAAGAGCCTAATCATATCAACTTCCACAGTGCCACGAGTGAAATACCAATACAAACAGTGCGACCAAATGTGTTGCATGCGTGATAGCAATAAAGATTTATCCAGAAAAAACTTGAAGTACTTCATCCACCCCTGTATGAGAAATGTATATGAACATGTCTATAGTGTATGTGAGAAATACACAATTTGTAAAGATTTATTTTTAACATATCCAGTTGATGTTTATGGTAGATTCAGTATCACAGTGAGAATGAAATATTATGTGTATTAATAACGTTTAAAAAAAGAAATTACCAGTGTAGAATATTTAACTGCAGGCAATCTCCTGTGAACTAGTGTAACAAAATATATGCCACTGAAAAATATAACAAAACCCAAAACTGTAAATACTTAATAGGTAAACACAAAAATATCATGTTATCACAATAAATGCAACTAACTCTTAACATGTGTAGCACTTGCTTAGGAAACACTACCTCTATGGTCGTCACAAATTTTGGCATAGGTAAATGACAATCTATAAAAAACAACCTAAGTCCATACATTCATTTAACCCCTTGGGGTTGACAATGTTCAATTTGTTAATCCAATAGATTTCTTTCTGTAATAGAATTTTAGTATTGTCTCTGTGTTGTAACTTAAGTCGCATTATGGTATCTCCCGTCACCCCCACCCTTCCTACCACTTGGTAGGTGCCTGCACCCTTGTTGAAGGCTGAGTTAGAACGTTCATGTTTGGGACCTCCTGTGTGAACCCTGTCAAGCCGGGGGCACCATATGTTTATGCTGCAATAAACCAGTATAACATTTAACCTGTTTGGGCCCATATTACTACATTTTGTTGGCGACGAGGTCCGGAGGCTGTGTCAGGGACAGTCTTTATCGAGTGCCCTTCCCTGGTTTATGTGACGCTTGACCGGAGGATTAAGAGAAGATATTTCAGATACAAATGAATTGTATGAGATAGGGATCTTGACTTCCCGGTGAGTGAAACGCAGTTGGAGGCTACAGCGGAATGTGAAATTTAATAAGAACTGGTGCGGGAAGCTGGTGGAAAAGAAAAAAAAATATTTGTGTATTACTCACAGCTGAGAGACTTGCCTCCTGCCCGCCAGTGGTTCGGCACTGTTTTTATGGTGTCTGGAGTAGTTGCAGTGTTGATTGATTCCTTTACAATGAACTGACATCGGAGTTCAGTCTTGCCCAAAGTTCAAAGTTCAGCACTTTTCAGGATCCTGAAGTCACTTTCCCTTCAGAGCAATTAGAGAAAATTCCTAAAGTGAATGCCTCTGACTCCGCGTTTAAGTTCCCGCTGTGAAGGCTGCGCAAGTCTGTGCAAGGAGTGTCGTGTTTTCCTTCAGCCTTGCCGCTTTTGCTGAGGTCAACCTGAGTTGGGTGCTTCCAGTCAGCGTGAGCCGTTGTGCAGAGGGACAGGGTCTGACACTTTTGCAGCGCGGTAATCGTGAGAGGAACAGTCTTCTGCCCAGCAGTGGTCTTATTCAGCTATTGTTACAGGAATTTGATATAAAAGAAAACGGTGACGCAAGAGAACTGAGCGCTGTCCTCCTGTTTCTGACTGGATCTGTTTCCTACAGGAAGTTTCCGCCTCCTGGCTTTACGCGGTACTTATTGGTTGAGGGAAAAGCTAAATAAAGTACATAATCTGCCATAAAAATAGGACTAACATCAGCTTGGTAGTGAAGAACAGCATTTATCCTCCGCTTTTCTCTTGACTGTTTCGAGGGATGTTGTACCACTGAAATTTTTTGTTTATTTATTTAGATGGAGGTTTGAGCAATAGGTTATAAAGATTAATTCGGTATCTGATATTCTCTATCCACCTCTCAAAGTATATTATTTTATTTGATTGCCTGTGGGACTCATGGTAGTCTAGCAGGGACACTTATGATCTGTTCTGTGTGTTTGTGCGCTTTAAGCATTAGCATTTTGATGTTTTTGGTCCTTTCACATCCTGTGTATTGCCTTTGTTAGGTTTGAGCCTTATACTCCCTCTTGTTTGGCATTAGGGGGGGGAGGCGTTCTAGATTGGTGTTTTTCCCCATATGGCAATGGCGGGAGCAGGTATGAGTCACCCACCACCTTTCCTAAATGAGCTAGGTGAGCCTGATATTCCATGGAAGAGGTGGGAAGGTATTTTTAAGTCTTATCTCATTGCGATAGGTGGGAGCAACTATAGCAATATTAGGAAGCAGCACATTTTGCTCCATAATTTAGGCATTCAAGGAAGGAAAGTTTTTGAGGACATAACAGGTAGATTGGTGGATGATGAACAGGAAGAAGTTGAAGGTACTAATGCATATGAATATACCCTAAGGAAATTAGAAGAGCATGTTAAAGTTAAAGTGAATGTAGTGCTGGAGAGACACAAATTTTACAAGAGGGCGCAAAGGAAAGAAGAAAAGGTGACATCATACATTGTAGTTTTGAGGGGTTTCTCAGCCACTTGTGAGTTTGGAGCACTTACTGATTCCATGATTAGAGACCAGATAGTGAGGTGTACCAATGACCCTAAAATTCAAGAAGAATTGCTCACTAGAAATCCTGACCTGGAGGAGGCTCTAAGTATAGCGAAGGGTTTGGAACACACAGCGTTAAGCATGAAAGAGATGAAAATACGGGATGGAGCCAACAGTGTAAAGAACGAGGGAAAGGTTACAGATGTAGGGGAAACGGTTTGTAAGGTGGGAGAAAAATACAAAGGTAACCAACGTGGAAAGAATGAAGGTTTTCATTGTTTTAAATGTGGAAGCACTAATCATTTAGCGAACAATTGGTAGTGCCCGGCGAGAAATGTTGTGTGTAGAAAATGTAATAGGAGGGGGCATTTTTCAAAAGTTTGTAAAACTGTTGGTCAAAAAGTTAATGCAATTGAAAATGTTGAAAGAGAGGAAGAGTGTGAGAAAACGTGCATATTTCAGGTGGCTGATGAGAATGCAAAGGAAGATAACATTTACCCTACATGCGAAATAACCTTAGATGGTGAAAAGTTTCAAGTTTATGCTGACTCATGCTCTCCTTTTACTCTAGTTGACAAAAGTATTTTCGAAGAGAAATTTGCCAGACACCAGGTAAAGCTAAAAAAAGTAGATATTTGCCCAGCGGGCTATAATATGGGAACGCATCCCCTTAGAAGGCATGGCGATAATGAGGATATCCTTCAAGGACAGGCATACAGTAGGAAAGGTTTATGTAGCTACAAGGGGTTCCAGTCTTCTGGGGTGGAAGCATCAAAAAGAGTTAGGGATTAAATTAGATCCTAACAATAGAGAGCAAGTACTCTTGGTGGAACCTCCCAAAATTGCAGAAAGTTTAATTTCAGAATTTAAGGAAGTGTTTAGTGATAAGCTGGGTGTGCTCAAGAACTACATGCACAAGATTGTCCTTAAAGAGGAGCCAGTACCTGTCGTACACAAGACCCGTTCTATTCCTCTGCGCATGAGAGAGCCATTGAAGAAAGGAATTGGAGAAGCTGGTCAGCCAAGGTGTCATCACGGAAATCGAAAGCTCGGAGTGGTTGGCCCCAATCGTGATCACGACCAAGGATGGGGGAAGCAACATAAGGCTCTGTGTCGATCTGAGAGACTTAAATGCCAACATCCAAGTGGATACATTTCCCCTGCAGAGGATAAGCGAGATGATAAGCACAATCCAGGGTGTGAAGTTTTTCAGTGTCCTGGATTTGTCTTCTGCATATTACCAGATCCAATTACACCCGGACTCTCAGACCTTAACAGCTTTCATGACGCCATTCGGAAATTACAAATTTCAGAGGATGCCGTTTGGTTTGGCGTCCACTGCTGCAACATTTCAAAGGGTAATGCAACATATTCTAAAAGACTGCATCAAAACTATGTGCTTCCAAGACGATATCCTAATTTATGGAACAAATGAAAATGAGCACATTGACAACACGGAAAGAGTATTGGAAAGATTAAAAGAGGTTGGGTTCACCACGAGAGCGAGTAAGTGCAAGCTTGGAGTGAGGTCAGTGGACACACAATATCTGACGAGGTAATCAAGCCAAAGTGTGATCTGGTCAACGCAGTGAGAGATGCTCCCACTCCGGTTAACAGAGAAGATGTCATGTCGTTTTTGGGATTGGCCGAATACATGGCCAAATTCATCAAAGACTTTGCCACAAAGTCACATCCTCTGAGAGAACTTATCAAGAAGGATAGTAAATTCAATTGGGGAAGGGAGCAAGACACAGCTTTTACCAACATAAAGGAAGCTATCATCCAGGCACCCTACATTGGAAAATTCAATCCAGAAAAGGATACCATAATTTGAACAGATGCAAGCAACAAAGGGATTGGAGCGACAACAAAGTGAAAGTGGTCACTTTTGCATCCAGGACGCTCACAAGTCCGGAAATTAACTATTCTACAGTTGAGAAAGAGGTTTTGGCCGTCTTCTGGGCTATCAGGCATTTCAAATTTTACGTGTGGGGTGTTCCATTTGAAGTACATACAGACCACAAGCCGTTGATTTCAATGTTCACTAACAAAGACATGGAAAATATGACCCCTCGCATTGCCAAATGGGTTTTAGGGCTGCAAGGCTACAATTTCAAAATGGCGTATATTCCAGGGCAACAAAATAAAGTGGCGGATTTTTTATCGAGAGCACCCATCAAGGAGGAAGCTGAAGAGGAAAAATCGGAAATAATATCCTGCAAGTGAACCTAGCGGCATTGAACAAGGACGAATGGAATGCACACATGGAGCAAGATAGTATTTTAGAGAGAGTAAAGAAGTACATCGTGACAGGTTGGCCAGATAGATGCAAGGATCTTGACAATGAAATCCAACCATATTGGAATGTTAGGGACAATCTTTCTGTGGAGGAAAATTTCATTCTGAAGTCAGGAAGATTGGTTCCGCCTGAAGGGTTGAGAAACCAGGTGATTGATCTAGCACACGAAGGCCATCTGAGCCGAAGTCTCAGCAAGGCAAGACTACGCTCGGAGTATTGGTTTCCAGCCATGGATCGTGACATGGAAGAAAAAGTAAAAGACTGCTTTGCATGCAGTTTAAGTGACAAGTCAAGAGTGACAAAACATGCACCCCTGTGCCCAGTGGAGGTGCCAAAGGTACCATGGGACAAACTGGGTTTTGATATTGCAGGTCCCATTCAAGGTAAAGGGCCTCAGGATTGGTATTTGTTGGTACTAATTGACTACTACTCCAACTGGATTACCAACAAGGTGGTACACAACATTAACACGAAGTCTCTCATCAATTTATTAAAGGAGGTGTTTTCTAGAGATGGTATTCCATCTACGATGGTAACGGACAATGGAGTTCAACTGGTCTCGGAGGAGATGAAGGAGTTTCTTAAGTACTACTCCTTTACCCATGTTCGTACCCCTCTATATTGCCCAAAAGCAAACGGAAAAGTAGAAAGAGCAAATCGCATGCTGAAAGAATGCATACAACTGGCCAGCAAATCAGGTGTAAATGTGGATAATGCATTAAGAGACATGTTATGGGCGTACCATACCACGCCAAATGTAACCACAGGACATTCTCCTTTTGAGCTTTTGAGAAGAAGAAAAGCAGGTTCAAAATTGGCTCCCAACTGGATGGGAAAGAAAACAACGGTGGAGATTGATCAGGAGGAGACAAGCAAGAAGATTGAACACAAACAAAGTAAATACAAAGAATGGTACAACAAGAAGTGGGGCGCAAAGGAGAGGAACTTTGGAAAAGGACAGAGTGTGTACATCAAGAAGCCAGTAAGACTAGCCATGAAGGGGGACAAATTCTTTCCCCCGGGTAAGATCAGAGAAGTTAAAAGAAATGTGGTTGTCATGGAGGATTGGAAAATGTGGAGTCAGGACCAGGTGGTTCCTGTCAGAGGAAGGGAGCACACAGTAGAGCAAGGCAAGTCTGCAGAGGGCAACAGCTGGAAGAATGAAGGGCAGTGTAGGAAAAGTTATAGACAAAGATCCTCTCCGCTCTGGCACAGACAATATAGCATGAAGTGAGTCAGTTTCTCTATTTTCCTTTACCATCACTTATTGTTTCGGGGTCTTCTGCGTAAGACCTGGTCAAGCTGTGATTCATGTGTCAATCCCATTTCCATCCTCATCCCTTTCCTTCTCCTCCCTGCCCTCACCCTCTTGCTCTTTGTTTTCCTTTTCTGTTTGTCTCCCTAGGGAGGATGATGTGTTGTAACTTAAGTCGCATTATGGTATCTCCCATCACCCCCACCCTTCCTACCACTTGGTAGGTGCCTGCACCCTTGTTGAAGGCTGAGTTAGAACGTTCATGTTTGGGACCTCCTGTGTGAACCCTGTCAAGCCGGGGGCACCGTATGTTTATGCTGCAATAAACCAGTATAACATTTAACCTGTTTGGACTCATATTACTACACTCTGCTAATATTAATTGGAATTTGCTCACAAATTAAGAATCTGAAGCAGCTGTAAGAAATGGCCGCTACCTAGGGAGGCTCCGAGACCCAGCCAACATCCCCGGAGATCCGATAAGTTATCCGCAGGCATAGACCCCAAAAAAGTACACAGCAGAGTATCGGAAGTGGTGGAGCGTTGATACCACCAAGCGCAGACCCCGCACGAAGAAAGCCGGCGAGACAGCTTTCAAAAGAAGCGGTGCAGCCTGCATGGCAGACTGCAGCCGGGGACTCGATTGCGAGCACGGCCAAGCACAGAGGAAGTAATACACCCTAGGCACAGAAGTAAGATACAGCCACACCCTGGAAGTGATGACCGCCCGGCTCATGCCCGCACAGACAAAGGTAGATCAGCGTGGAATTGCAGCACTATATTATCCCCATCAGCACCGGTGCGGCGTTAGAGAGAAGGGAAGCAGTCTGTGCCACGAAGGAGAGAATAAACACATCCGAGGCAGCGTCTGCCCGACGTGAATAAATTGCTCAGAACAGGTCAGCGCAGTGCTATGGAGGCAGTCACTGATCAGCCATGCACAGCACATCTTAGGGCGAAACAGCGAGACTCCAGAGGAGCCTGGCGGAATTGACCACCACTGACAACGCAATGCCCCAATTAGCCGAATAGGCCCCCTGGTATTGTTGACACTCCTCCCCATCCCCTCAAGTACAAGATATGGGACACCACGCGCAGGCTGCAGGCATCACGCTACGTGGGGGTAAACCCCTCTGATAAAGGCAACTAAGGGGATACAGATGCTTCAGTAGGTGGGGCAGGGGAAACAGGCCACCAAGAGCCCCCCCAGAGAAAATGGTGTAGCTGGACACAGTGCGCTAAGTGTCACCCTGGGAGTAGGAAGCAGAGCAACATGACAGTGCAGTTTGGCCCCAAGACCCGGTAGTGCGGTGAAAATCCAAACCCATCGCACAATGCCTCACAGCAAGGCTCATTCACAGGGAGAGTCCCGGCGGGGAGCCCCCTGATCATCCTCCCTATTGGTTACAAGAAGGCACTACGACAGTGCTGAGGTGGAAAACCCGAAAGACCGTGTGTGCCTACATGCCACACAGGCAGGCAGCGGTGAGTACTACCTCAGACCCATTTCAATTGATGTAAATCAGCTGTCTCTTTGCCGCAATGGGGGGTAGAGGCCAACACAGCATGCATTAAACTAAACTAGACAAATATGCCTGCGCCAAGACACCTCCGGAACTGGATGAACATGGAATTGCCCAGGCGTCAAACCCTCCTACAACGGCAGGTCATGAGGTCAGGCTAAAAGATATTTTGACTACCTTGAACAATGTTCACACCTCCTTAATAGGTACGCTCTTGGTGGAACTTTCTCTGATCCGTGATGATTTTCAGAAATTGTCTGCTTGAGTAGTGGAGGTTGAAGAGATTATGACAACCCTCTCTAAAGATTAGGCCGCTCTCAAGAATCAGGTACGACAACTAGAGGTTGCCAATAATGTAAAGGCTGCCAAATTTGAGGACCAAGAGGGCAGTTCGAGAAAAAAACACATTAGAATTGTGGGTGTGCTGGAGAGAGAGGGGGTCCAGCACTAGACATATTTGTTGAACACCTCATCAAGAATCAACTGCAGCCCGAGGAATGTCCAATAATTTCTCTTTAGAAAGGGCCCACCATGTGCCAGGTGGGAAACCCAGGCCGGGGGCCCCCCAAGACCGATACTGGCACGCATTCTTAATTTTCGAGATGGGGACTTTATTCTCCTGACTGTCCATGTCACCCCTCCGCTGTGTCTCGAACACAGTACTGTAACGTTCTTTCTGGACTACATGGCGGCAGTGACAAAACATTGCAGAGGGTTTCTTGAAGTCAAGAAGGACCTGAGGAATCGTGAAGTCAAGTACTCCATGCTGTTCCTGGCATAATTGTGAGTATTGACAGAGGGAAAAGCATGGACTATATGATGCCTGAAGAGGTTCAGTAATGACTGGAAGGATGGTGCCGAGCCACGGGCCTGGGACGACCCGGCAGACAATATAGCCGCCGCTTACAAGGAGAAACACCATCGGTGCTGGAAGAGTCAAGGTCAATCGAAAGATCCTCACAGCAGGGTACAGACGAGTGAGAAATCCCACACAAGCAATGACTATCGCCACTAGAAGACACTACTTATCGATACAGAAGGATATACGCTTGAACAGACAAGTCATAAGTAGATTGACAGTGCCAAACCAGCACATTGGAGCTGAAGTTCGGGAGTCAGTGATTGAGCATATCCTTTAAGATAGTTGAGGGGGGAAAGACAACTATTAGACTAAAGTGGACTTAAATACAATTTGCTCTCTATACATTGTAAGTTCTTTACTCCTGCTGCGAAGAGTTCGCCTGTAAAGTATGTCTTGAATTGGGGGTGCTCTGGTTGGGTAGTTGGGAAACACTCTCCCCCCCCATAAAGGTACAGCGGGATGGGAATTAAGCACTCTGCGCAGTTGGGGTGGCGGGTAGTTTTAAGTCTGTCATGCAGGGAGGCAGGGAGGAGGGTGGGCTGAGGGGGTAAAGTTCTAAGGTATTTAGTTATTGTATTGTCAAATGCAATGCTTCCACACACTGCTTCAGACACAGTCTAATGCGCACTCATACCACACAATTATACAGATGGCAAAAACATCACCGCGGACTGACACAACAACCACAACACCCCTGACCCCCCTGACGTCGGGCTCACCCCTAGCAATCCTTACATGGAATGTAAATGGCCTATGCAACAAATTATAGAGGGGATTGGTCCTGCAATACCTCAACTTTCAGTCACCAGCAGTGGCCCTGCTGCGAGAGAAAGATTTAGTAGGATCGGCATGTAAGGCCTTAGACAGGTGGGGTTTCCGGATGGCGGCACATTCTGAATTTATCTCAGGCTCAAGAGGGGTGGGCATCCGGGTATGGAAACAATTTCTGCTCATTGTTAAACAAGCATGGATGGATGACCAGGGATAGTTGGCAGCCATCTTATGCCAATGGGAGGGACGTGCATATAATATAGTCTCAGTATATATCCTTCCGCACTTCATGCAGTAGCACTTCCAGCTCTCAGCACTTCTTACTTACACTGCCAGAGAGGGAACTGCTAGTGAATAGGGACTTTAACGCCACAGTGGAGGACATGCTAGGCCACAAGCCCCCTAGGGAACACCGTAGTACAACTTCTCATTTTGCGGATTTCCTCCAGGCGCTAGGTCTAGTAGATGTTTGGCGCTCCCAATTTCCTCTAGAATAACAGTACACATTTCCTTCTGTGGTGCACAACAGCCTCTTTAGAATAGACTACATATTCACACTGGCAGACAGTTTTGGGAAGCTAGAAGGGGAAACCCACCTACCGTGAGGCATCTCTGACCACTCTCCTGTCTCTGCTAAATATATGCAGCATGGAAGGACTGAAGGACGAATATTCCTGATATATCCCGGATTTGTTAAAAACCCCTAGATATGGAAAGGCCTAACCAAAACAACACAACAATATTTTAGAGAGAATGAACACTTGGTCACATCTCCAGCAACCTCATTGGAAGCATATAAGTCTGTTCTCCAAGGCCAGGCCATCTCATTGATTGCAGGTAGCAAAAAAGAAAAGCGGAAGCAAATAGAAACCCTAGAATGTGAGGTAGGTCAGGGGGAGGATACACATGCCCTGAATCCTAATGCAGCCAATGCCCACAAATTACACTTGACAAAAAAGGAATATATGGATTATATGTGGGAGGAAGCAAAAGCCAAACTGGTAGCCACTCAACATAAAGTCTATTAGGTTGGGGATAAAGCAGGTAAACTCTTGGCGAAGCTGGATAAGCAAGAACGAGCAAGCCTTTGGGTGGCTTAACTCCAACTAGACAGTGGAGACACTGTAACGGACCCACAAATGGTAGCAGATACACTACCGTCCTACTACGAAAAAATATATAACTCGTCGACCACAGTCACAATTGAGGAGGCACTAGCATTCCTCAAAGATATCCAGATGCCCACGCTTCCACCAGAAGATGTCCAGAATCTAGAAACAGACCTTACTGCAGAAGAATTAGCATTGGCCATTGGCAACTTACAATCAGGAAAAAACATGGGACCTAATGGTATACCCGTTGAACTCTATAAAAGAGCAGCAACAAAACTCACACTGCACTTGCTAAACATGTACATAGCTAGCTTAGATGCAGGGGGAACTCCCCAGGGACCAGCGAAGGGCGATAATAGTCACTATACACAAACCCAGGAAGCCGGCCCAGGACTGTACGTCCTACCGGCCCATATCATTGATCAATGCAGAGGCCAAAATACTGGCTAAAACACTGGTGGCCACCCTATCTTGCCAAGTTGGTCCACCCGGACCAATCTGGATTCATGCCGGAAAGAAACACGGCGCTCAATCTGCGACACCTTCACAGCGTGATAGTGCCCATACCCACCATCCAAGAAGAAGCAGTTATTCTTTCCTTGGAAGCACGTATGGCCTTCGAAATGGTGGAGTGGCCCTTTCTCTGTGGTCCTCCAGCATATGGGTTTTGATCCCAAATTTTGAGCATGGGTTCAGTTGTTTTACACAAAACCTTTAGCACACGTGGTAGCAAATGGCTGAATCTCAGCTTATTTCCCCCTTGGGAGCAGAACGGGTCAGGGTTGCCCCCTGTCACCACTTTTATTCACCCTGGTGCTTGAGCCACTGGCAGCCTGGCTAAGGAGGGACCCGGCCATTCGCAGACTTCGCTGGACAAAGGACTGGGAAGACTGTATATCTTTATATGCGAATGATGCGCTGCTATACTTTGCATCTCCCAGGCACTCACTTAACACACTCATGGACATCTGTAAAACATTTGATCGATTCTCTCGATACACTAGATCCACTGGATGACTAGATCGATTCTATATGTCCTGTAGGGTTCTCCGCCGCGATTACCGACAGGATGTGGGGTGCAAATCGTAGAAGGCAGCTTTAAATACCTAGGAATGTATATTACACCGCTACCTGGGGAATTCATGGAGTAAATCTCCTACAGCCCCTGAAACCGCTCTGCCAAGATGCAAAACATTGGCAATCCCTTCCTTAAACGCTGCTCGGATGAGCCTCACTTTTCAAGATGATGGCGCTCCCCAGATTCCTATATGCCTTGCAAAATACCCCATTCCCAGTCCCTTTAACGTATTTTAAGGCGATTGAAGCAGAGGTCAGTAACCTTCTATGGGATGGGAAACCAGCTCTCGTAGCCATGCATACATTGGTAAAGGGTTGGTATGATGGCGGAATTGCCCTCCCGAACATACAAACATATTACTGGGCAGCCCAGCTGGTCGTGATCAACCTGTGGCTTCACGCCCTCAAATGGAACCGGCATTCCGTTCAGACAGATGCACCCTGAGAGAGGGAGGAGTACTGAGAACACTCTAATATAGAACCCGGAAGACTGCTCCAATGGGACCAACCGCACACACAGTACAGGTTTGGCATTCAGCAACCTAAAATCTAAGTTGGGACGGCATTATAACACAAATGACTCAGCTTTGGGACACCAGCAAATTGGGCATGTTCAGCACCAGCAAGGCTTTAAACAAAGGGATTCCATAGGAATATCAAGAGTGGGAGATCCCTGGTGTAAAGGGGAAGTCGTTGCCTTTTCTCAACTTCAAGATCAATACGAGAGATATTTAGATACACTCAGATTAGACATGCACTCAAGACAGCTATTCCATCTGGGACCATACTTCCAGAGGCGTCCCCCTTAGATGACAGGCTCCTAACGGACCATATGAATAAGAAGGCCATTACTTTAACTTACCGGAAGCTCATTAATAACCACCCATGCCCCACAAAAACTCTCCGTGAAAAATGGCAGGCCGAGGTGGGTGACCTTGATGAGACAGATTGGTAGGAGCACTCGCATCCCCACGAGAAGTGACAATATCCTCAAAACTATGATTGGTGCAGTTGAAGATACTGCATCGAATCTACTACACGAGAGTAGCCCTACATAGGATGGGAAGGTCTGAGATCCATCTCTACGTGAGAAAATGCAGCGCAATCGGTACTTTCTATCATACACTGTGGAAATGCCCCGAGATAGCGACATACTGGGGGACAATCATGCACACTATTACTCAAGTCAGAGGAGCCACGGTCACACAGGAGCCTAAAAGATGCCTTCTAAACATTTGGGAACCCACATAAATTCAGCACGTAGCTCAAGACTGGGCTACGCTATGTATGATGTTTGCTAAGTGGAATATGGCCGAGCACAAGCCACTCCCATGTACCGTGAATGTTGTGGCTATATGGATGGGGCTATGGTGGCTGAGAAGGCAGCATATATACATCGAGGGTGCCCCAAAAAATGGGACTGGGTATGGGGAAAGTGGAACAAATTTAGAGGGAATATATGCACTCCACCTCCTGATGAGTCGGCAACAGACACTAGTGACTGAAACAGGGGCGAAGTCCTGTCAATCAATCTACCACAATCTCAATGTAATACTGTAAGTTTACCAAAGGAGTCTCAATGTAGTGTGAAGCACAAATGTATGTCAACCATTTTTCTGTAACCGTATTTATTGAAGAGAAACATGTACTCAATAAAAAGAAGTTTAAAAAAAAGGAATTAAGAAGCTGAGTTGGCTAAAGTTGTGTTGATGTGAATTGAAATGAACAGCAACAATGGATTTTTGGTTGTTCGCCTGTATGTTACTCTTGTGTTCTGTCAAATGTGTTTTTTTTCCTCTCGGTCTTTCACACATATGTGAGTCCACATGGACATTTCAGCAAGTAAATGATGTTACTGGAATCACATGTTGCTGTTAATTTTAGTTTGATCTTTGTACCTCGAGTTGGGTGCACCAGTACATGACCTTATTTAATAGAATTACAATTGCCACAATTCATACAAGGTAAAGTTCCTCGATGACCTTTAGATTTTTGGTCTAGATATTTATTAAGAAGTTGTCCCAAGTTTCTTGTGCGAAGATAGGCAAATATTGGTTGCTTATCAAACAAACCTTTAAAATCTTTCTCTTTTTTTAACATAGGCTGTGTGTTGAAACTGCAGATACAAAGGCCATTCGATTATCATCCTTGTTTGGACTTCTTTCCTGGGTAGTTAATAAATCCTCACGTGTTTTCAAGTCAACTCTGTGAACAGCTTCTTCTGCAATTTGATGTGGGTAACCTCTTTGTTTAAACTTTTATACCATGATGGTTAAACTGGTATTGTATATTTCAGTGTTGGAAGAAATTTGTTTAAGTCTTAACAATTGTGAATATGGTAAATGTCGTTTGATGTGATGACTAATGAAAGCTCACTTAATGCAATAAATGATTGCGGTCAGTTGGTTTGGTAAAAATACTGCTGGTTCGCTTCTTGTCAGTTATTGTGATTTGAACATCCAGGAATGTAATGTTATTGGTACTGACAGTTGAGGTAAATTCAATTCCATCATCCATGACATTGAATTTCCCAATTGCCTGTGAAAAATCTCTTTCCGATCCTTTCCAAATAATAAAAATATCATCAATGTATCTCTCATACATGATAAGGTTGTCAATCCACTCCTGTTGATTCAAAATGTTATCTAATTCAATTCTGTACATGAACAAAGTGGCGTACGATGAAGCAGCACAATTTCCTATAGATGTCCCAGAGAGTTGGATGTAAAATCTTGACATTTAAAATAGCTGTGATAAAGCATGAATTGTAATAGTTCCATAAGGAATATTTTCAAATCATCATTTTTATCTGAATTCACACAAAAGGATTCAACCACAGATAATCCTAACTTATGGGGAACAGATGTACCAGAGACATTACGTCTATGGCACATAATACCACATTTTGGAAATAATCCAATTCTATGCACTCTATGGTATTTAAAAAATCTGTTGTATCTTTGAGATGTGTAGACATGTTTTGTTCCAAAGGTTGAAGATGTTTATCCAAGTATTTTCCTATTGGTTCGTGAATTGAGTTGACCGTAGACCCAATAGGTCTGAAAGGCGGTTTTACAGGATCCTTTTGAATTTTGGGAATCATGTATATGTAAGGAGTACTTGGGTGTGTTTTGATTAGATATTTTTTCTCTTCCTCCAAGATGGTTCCAACCTCAATGGCTTTGTTTATCAATGTTGTAAGTATTCTCAAAAGTTCTTTAGTGGGGTCTGATAGTATTCTCATGTACATGTTGGTATCATTCACATGCATGTTAACATTCTCTAAATAGAATTCCGTGTCCATAATTACCAAGGCACCTCCTTTGTCAGCTTGACAACAAGTTCTTTCAGATTTAGAAGTGATTTGAGTCAATGCTCTTCTTTCTTTTTGGGCAATATTTGTGGTCTTTGATTTATTCATCTTGAAAATCTTCTGAAAGTCTTGTTGTAGTACTGTTTCAAATGCATCCAAATCGTTATGACTAATAGGAGCAATGTATGTGTTTTTTTCCTTAATCCCAATAATGTATTAACCATTGTGTATTGTGTGGGTTCTACTATGTTTTAATCTTGAGCTTCTCATACATTTTTACAATCTGAATTGTGCTTCCAATGTATTTGATTGCTACGTAGGTACGAAAGATGTTCCCTTTTGTAGAGTTTGTATTTGAAGAGAAGTTAGCTGATGCCTTGAAATGTTAATTACCATGGTTTCTGGCTCCTTGTGAATTTTGATATTGGTTGATACTTTTGTTTTGTGCCCCCCCCCCCATCCGGGTTCAACTTCGGGTCCTAGGCCTTTATCTAAAAAAGGCACCTCCTTTAAAGTTGGCCAGATATCAAAGGATGTTCGCTTAATGTGCTACAATTTCCATGCTGGGTAGAGGATTTGTCTACATGTTGTGATTCACCAGACAATGTTTCCTGTATCTGTGGTTCTACCTTTGTAAGATCTTTGATGTCGCCTGCATGCATAGATTTCTGCCCAATTATAAACTTCAAGTTTATAATCAATAGTGTCCCTCTTACATTTCCAGATCTTTCTTTCATTAATTTCTTTCATGTACTCATCCAATTGAATGTTGATGTCTTTGAGTGTTTCATCCCATTCCTTTTGGTCATTTTATCTCTCAGTTCCTGTTTGAGTCTTACTGCACATAGAGCCAATACCTTTTGTTTCACAGAGGATGAAACTCAAAGAAACTATTAGTTAATAGAAGAAACAAAAAGTATCATCACCGGTACAGAATCCAATCAAATATCAAACAACTTTTATACATTCCCAAGAAAGAAATTAACCAACGCCTACACACAACTACTGTTATCAAATATCACAACACACACCAGATCGCGAGGGGATTACGAATATCATTAAAGTCGACTTTATGCAAAAATAACACCAGATTCACTGAAAAATGGTACACTATACTTAATAAATGTTCACTTAATAAATGAGACCCTCAGAAGCGGTCGCTCCTCACGCTGCTCCCTGCTCCCATTCTGGTATAGTAGCGCTATTCTGCCTGAGTACTCTTTGCCCATTGCTCGTATTGCCCCTGCATCTATTTATGCCTTATTAGCGCCTTGACTGTATCTCTATCGTAGCGCTACACTGCCTGCTGAACTGCGCTTTCATTATTAATCGATTGTGCACTGCTGCCTTTGAATTATTTATGCCTGATTGTGCCGGTGACGCTTCCCTTTTAACAACGATTGTTGGGGTCTCGTCCTGTGTGACTTTTGGCTTGCTGCCATTTTGTTGTTTGTTGTTTGTGCCTTCCCAGCCCGGCTCTCCACCCCGCTCCCGCCTCCCAGCTGCTCCTCCCTCCCACAGATAGATTAGGCTCTCCCCTCTCACCCCAGTGCTGTGACCGTCCTGAGACCCTCAGAAGCGGTTGCTCCTCACGCTGCTCCCTGCTCCCATTCTGGTATAGTAGCACTATACTGCCTGAGTGCTCTTTGCCCATTGCTCGTATTGCCCCTTCATCTATTTATGCCTTATTAGTGCCTTGACTGTATTTCTATCGTAGCGCTACACTGCCTGCTGAACTGCGCTTTCATTATTAATCGATTGTGCACTGCCGCCTTTGAATTATTTGTGCCTGATTGTGCCGGGGACGCTTCCCTTTTAATAACGATTGTTGGGGTCTCGTCCTGTGTGACTTTTGGCTTGCTACCATTTTGTTGTTTGTTGTTTGTGCCTTCCCAGCCCGGCTCTCCACCCTCTCGCCTCCCAGCTGCTCCTCCCTCGCCCCCGCCCCCTCCACTATCCCCATATGACAGATTCATTTGCGCGCAGCGGTCACGCGCAGCGGTCGCGCCCCATGTTCGCCGAAGGTGCGCCAAAGGTAAGCCCGTCTACGCCCGTCCGCGCCTGGACCGCGCCCAGCACCAGACCCCCTGTCCCCCGCAATATACTGCCTTCCCGCATAACGCCGCAACCCTCTCAGCCCTTAACCCCGGTCGGCCACCTATCTGCTACCAAGCAGCCCCAGGACACACCCATGGACCCTTCGGCTGCCACCTCTGCAAGTTCGACAGCACCAGGACCCACACCAAGTCCATATTCTACAAACAGAGCTCCGACACCAACCACCTGAAGTGCATCCTACTCAACACCCGCTCGGTCCACAGACACTCCATCGAACTCTGGAACCTACTCGACACTACATCGCCGGACGTCGCCTTCCTTACAGAAACCTGGATGAACGCCTCATCAGCTCCCGACATCGCCATAGCCATTCCGGACGGCTACAAGATCATCCGAAAGGACCGCACCAACCAAACAGGAGGAGGAATCGCCATTGTCCATAGGAACACCATCCGCATCACGACCAGTTCCGACGATAACCTCACTACCGCCGAAAACCTTCACTTCCAGATCCACACCGACCCCAAGACCACACTTAGAGGCACCCTCATCTACAGACCACCAGGACCCCACACACAATTCAGCGAAGACATTGCTGAATTCATCAGCCCACATGCCCTCCCTTCAGAGAACTACATTCTACTGGGAGACCTCAACTTCCACCTGGAAAAGAAAAACGACAGCAACACCACCACCCTTCTGGACAACTTGGCCAACCTCGGACTCGAACAACTTGTCAATACCCCCACCCACTATGCCGGACACACGCTCGACCCAATCTTCACCTCCAGCAAGCACATCTCCTTCGATCACACCACAACTCTCCATTGGACGGACCACAGCTGCGTTCACTTCAACTACAAAAAAAACATGACCCACAACCCCCCACAATATATTCCCCGAAGAAACTGGAACAAAATTACCACCGACCACCTCTTCACATCGCTTCGCCAAAACCCTCCTGCCAAATCATCGAACCCAAACCAAGCAGCCACCAACCTCACACAATGGATCACCCTCAGCGCTGACGAACTAGCACCCTTGAAAAACCATCAAATCAAGCAAGGTAGCAAAAAAGCCCCCTGGTTCAACGATGACCTTAAAAAATCCAAGAAGCTCTGTCGTACCCTCGAGAAAGCCTGGAGAAAAAACCCAACCACGGACAACCTGGCCACCTTCAAAAACGCCACCCGCATACACCACCAACTGATCCGATCCACCAAGAAATCAGCATTCAAGGATCGACTTGATAACAACGCCCAAAACAGCAAGGAACTATTCAACATCGTCAAAGAATTTACCAACCCCACCGCCAGCACCAACGACATCACTCCCTCCCAACACCTCTGCAACTCTCTATCCTCATTCTTCCACAACAAAATCGTCGACATACATAACAGCTTTGAAAACCAGTCTGAAGACCAGCCCACTCCACCCACCTCCGAACCAAAACCGCACTCTAACAACCTCAACGCCTGGAACCCAATCACCACTAAAGACACCATCCGCCTGATGAACTCCATCCATTCAGGTTCGCCAACCAACCCATGTCCCCACCACATTTTCGACAAAGCAGACTCCATTATCGCACCCCATCTCCGAGACGTCATCAACTGCTCCTTCAACTCCGCCACCTTCCCGGAAAGCTGGAAACATGCCGATCTCAGCGCCCTTCTGAAGAAACCCACAGCAGACCCCACCGAACTTAAGAACTACCGCCCCATCTCGCTCCTCCCATTTCCTGCCAAAGTCATTGAGAAAGCCGTCAATAATCAGCTCACCGCCTTCCTTGAATCCAACAAATCCCTCGACCCCTCACAGTCCGGCTTCCGAGCCAAACACAGCACTGAAACCGCCCTCATCGCAGCAACAGATGACATTCGGACTCTACTGGACAACGGAGAAACTACCGCCCTCATCCTACTTGACCTCTCCGCAGCCTTTGACACAGTCTGTCATAGCACCCTCATACAACGCCTCAACAACGTCGGAATACAAGGAAAAGCATTAGACTGGATCATCTCGTTCCTCGCCGGAAGAACACAAAGAGTCCGCCTCCCCCCTTTCAAATCAGAGGCCACCGAAGTCATCTGCGGCGTACCACAAGGATCTTCACTCAGTCCCACCCTCTTCAACGTATACATGAGCCCCCTCGCATCCATCGCGCGCCAACACAACCTCAACATCATCTCCTACGCAGACGACACCCAGCTTATCCTCTCACTCACCAAAGACTCAAACACCGCCAAAACCAACCTACACGAAGGAATGAAAGAAGTAGCCAAGTGGATGAAGAACAGCCGTTTAAAACTAAACTCAGACAAGACAGAAGTCCTCATCCTAGGTTCATCCCCCTCTGCCTGGGACGATTCATGGTAGCCACCGGCCCTGGGAACCGCACCCATACCTACGAATCATGCACGTAACCTGGGCTTCATCCTGGACTCCTCCCTCTCGATGACCAGACAAGTCAACGCCGTCTTATCATCATGTTTCAACATCCTACACATGCTCAAAAAAATCTTCCGCTGGATCCCCACCGAAACAAGAAAGACGGTCACCCACGCAATGGTCACAAGCCGCCTGGATTACGGAAATACCCTTTACGCCGGAACCACAGCCAAACTACAAAAAAAACTCCAACGCATCCAAAACGCCTCAGCCAGACTCATACTGGACATCCCCCGTCAAGCTCACATCTCCGATCACCTGAAAGACCTCCACTGGCTCCCCGTCAACAAGAGAATAACGTTCTGTCTCCTTACCCACGCACACAAAGCCCTCTACGACCTAGGACCCGAATGCCTCAACACGCGATTGTCCTTCTACACCCCCACCCGCCATCTACGATCGTCCAATCAAGCCCTCGCCGATATTCCGCGCATCCATAAATCCACCATGGGGGGTAGATCCTTCTCCTACTTAGCGGCCAAAACCTGGAATCTCTCCCCACCCACCTCCGCCTTACACAAAACCACCTCTCCTTCAGAAAGCAACTTAAAACCTGGATATTCGATAAGTAAAGCACCCCCTCCCTCAAGCGCCTTGAGACCCTCTGGGTGAGTAGTGCGCTTTACACATTTTCGAACTTGAACTTGAACTCGATTTAATTCTTTTAATTATTGAAGAATTATCTAAGTTATTGGAATAATTAAATAAAGAAGTTACTCAACTCAAACAGGAACTGACGGATAAAATGACCGAAGAGGAATGGGATGAAACCCTCAAAGAGATAAACATTCAATTGGATGAGTACATGAAAGAAATTAATAAAAGAAAGATCTATTAGGAGGGAAACTGTTGATTAATAACTTGGAGAGGTTTATAATTGGGCAGAGATCTATGCACGCAGGAGACAACAAAGATCTTACACAGGTGGAACCACAGATACAGAAAAATCGTCTGATGAATCACAACATGTAGACAAATCATCAAACCAACACGGACATGGAAGAACATTAAACAAACATCTTTCGACAACTGGCGGAACTTCAATGAAGGTGCCTTTTTTAGAGATAGTCCTAGGATCCCAAGTAAAACCCGGAGAGAGGCCGCAAAACAAAAACATCAACCAATATCAAAATTCACAAGGAGCCAGAAACCTTAGTAATTAACATTTCGAGGCATCAGCTTACTTCTCTTCAAATCCAAGCTCTACAGAAGGGAACATCTGTCGTACATACGTAGTATTCTAATGCATTAGAAGCACAAATCAGTTCGTACAAATTTATGAGAACTTTAAGATTAAAGCACTACTTTGAAAACATAGTAGTATAATTCCAATTGTAGATAAAATTGCTGTCATGCAGAGATAGCATATGTTACGATGCTGCTCAAGCACTGGGCCCAGAGTGCGGAGCCCTACATATTAACTAAAGTGCGAAGGAACGTGTTATAGGCATTGCAGTGGAGTAAGTGACAGGCAGAGAGAGGCCTATTTCTCTGGCGCAATTGTGACAAATTAATTTGGATGTGTGTTTTGAGCTCAGGGCCCTGCTTGTGCTCACACATACTCCCTTATCCTAGTCCCAGTAATCATAATAAAATAAACGCATGATTACTGCCAGCAGAACCAATTATGCTGCCACATAACCGACTGAGCAATAATTTGGGGGGGTGTTCCACCCCATACACCCCTTCCTTCCCCTCCATGCCTATCTAGTTATTAAGAGAAAACAGAGTGAATGGGAATTTCACTGCACAGGATACATATGAGTCATATGCATCCCTATGCAGTAGGGATATACACTCAATGTTTTTAAGTAACATCATTTGTCTTCTTTGATATATTGCGATATCCACCCACGTTTAAGAGAGTTTTGCTTGACTTCCCTAAGGTTCCGAGGGACCAGGGCGCAGATTGGCAAATTCGCTGTTGTATAGTGTGCTTCAGTGGAATAGAGGTGTCAGGTGCGCATGTGATCCATTTATTAAAAGTAGCCGTATGACTGTTCAGAACAGTTGAATGCGGAGACAGGGTACTAGAGATAAAAGAGGCAACTTTCTCTGTTGATATTTTGTACCATTGTCTACTCTGGTGAGGTCCTCTGGAAGTGCAGGTTATAGTTTGAAAACGTGTAAATGGTACATAAAAGTGAACTGCTAAATGATCCACCCAGTGTAGAGGGCTACAGTTGCATTTTGCCACACGGCTGATTGGAGCAAAACGCAGATCGAGTGTGTGGCCATTGATATGTTTGGAGTGGAGAGTTATTTGCTCTAGATTAAAATTGAGGTGTTGTACAAGGAGCATGTCAGATCCTTTGTTAACTGTACAATCAGCATGGAGATTAAACTCCCCATGGGTGAAGGAGTCATTAGTATTTAAACAGAGTGATGCAATACCATCAAGGAAGGCTTGGGCACATTTAGGGGCATATGTACAAGGGGATTCCGTCACCAGACCATCACTTTTTTTGATGTTCTGGTGGTGCAAAGCCCTGCAGGGAAACATCCTTAACAACGCGGTCAGTACACCGCAATGCTGTTACATCGCGGTCGTTACAACGACCGCATGTAACAACGCTATGCCAATACAACGCAAGTCTTTACATCGACTTGCGCTAGATGGCGTGCTAACATTAAAAATGGTGTAGTTTACTATCCCAACACTTTCCCTACTGATAAGTGGACTGTAGTTGGAATAGTAAATTACACTTTTTTAATGTTAGCACGCCACCTAGCGCAAGTCAATGTAAAGACTTGCATTGTAAAGGCATAGCGTGGTAACATGCAGTCGTTGTAACGACTGCGATGTAACAGCACGCGTTGTAATAACACGCGTTGTTACATCATACAACCTGCCCTGCACCATATTTCCAAAGTGGCATTAAGCCACTTTGCATGGCTTAATGAGCTTTGTAAATATGGCACGTGAAAGGGGCGAGCAATGGGTGTTGCTTTGGGTGTTCCACTGAACAATCATTGCTTTTTGACGCTGCCCCAGATTGACAAGGATGTGTAAATCTGAGGCTGTGCCAAAACCTAATGCCGTGCAAAAGCAGGCATTAGATTGGTGCAAGGAGGAGAAATACTTTTATTTCTCCTTGTTTTTGCTTTTTTTAGCTGTGCTGCATTCTTCAGCACACATAGAAAGCGTAAAGGCCATTAATGATTGTTTATGTGCAGGAAAGGACACCTTCGGCACATAAACAATCATGCCTGTCCTGCAGGCATCCTTGCACTATGGCGCAAGGGTGTCTGTGTTGGTGCTAGGCAGCTATTTTTAGCACCAGTGATTGGGAAAAAAGCAGGGGTGTGCCATATTCTTGTAAATATGATGCATCCATGCATTTTGTAAAAGATGCAGTGCTGCACTGTAAACTTTGCCTTAGCGCCGCGTTACACCATTTCCTTATACATATGCCCCTTAGTATTATGGTGGGAGGTGGTCAGGTCTGTAAACCATGAGCACTTTTATAATAAAGTCTGTAGATAGATTTAGTGCCATAACAGGAAGTTCAGGCTCTGTAAATTGCAGAGAATCTAGAACTTTTACCTAGTAGCGTGTATTTTAAAACGGATAGAAGATCAATGCCTCTAGAAGGCATGAGATCACACCTGATAATTGTATCCCCAGAGGTAAGCTCACTAGAATATCCAGGTTTGAGCATCCTTTTAACCAAATTTCAGAAAGCAGTATCACAAAAAACTAGCACTGGCAAAGCCAATCAGTACTGGTTTGCTAATTCTTGTAAATTGCTGATGTTGGCGGCTTTGACAATGCAGTGTAAGCACTTGCAAACCAGTGGCACTGGGCAGCGATGTTGGATTGCATTTTTCGATACTTATAAGGTGGCCATGACTTTGCATGTATAAATGTGGTGGCAGTCATTTTAGAGTTACAGACATGCCATTCTAAGCTGGCAAATTGTTATTGTGTTTATGGCCACTGTATGTGTAGACACAACACAGAAGCTATATTGAAAGCATAGAAAATAACATTTCAAGGTGGCTAAACATAATTTTTTTATACTTTCTAAATGGATAGCACATTGTGGATAGTTGGCTAATATGGAAGAATATAATACCCAACATTCTCGTAATTTGCTTTGCCATTGCTTATAAAAATAACTTTGCAAGCATTGGCAAAGCCAATAGCTGTGAGCAGCTGTCGTGTTTTCTACCATCTTGGCCAACGTGACGGCGGGTTGAATTCTACAAACAAAGCCAATAGTGGCAGAGGCAGATAGGAGAGAGATGCCAACTTGCAACAGAGTTCAGAATCCACAGTGAAGGGATTGATAGAGAGCAATATAGAGGCATTCGGTGATGGAAGGGTGAACCAAAGATAACTTGGGAGGGGGTTGGGAAGAGAGACAGATGGGGAAAAGATGAAAAGCTAGAAACGCGAGAGAAATTGATTGGATGAAGCATGACATGCACTCTCACCAAGTACTGAAAGTACTAAAGTGAATTACACATGAAAAAAAGCAAAAAGGTAAATAGTTCGTCAAGATCAATAGTTAAAGTATGTACTTCATCAATCAAACTGCAAGCTGAAACCAAAAATCTTCAGGGGCAAGACAGACATAAGCATATTGACCAAAAGCCATTTTATCTGGAACAGGACATTTACATAGGCTAGAAATCCATCCAATTATGAACATAGGACTGATGCAAAACTTAGAATAAGTATATGTTAAATTACTGTTCACAATGTTCTCTGCTGCTCATATCTAACGCAATCTGTTGCAAGAAACTGAAGAAAAAAGGTAATTGCACATACTCACATTTCTGCATTGTGCTCATAGAGACACAAATAACTCTACTTTCCTTTAAGGCTTGTTTATTCTATTCAGCATTATGAAGTGTCCATACAGTGGCACAATATCCTCAAGATGCATTCCTGGGCATAAACATCAAACTTAAGCCATCTCACACAGAAAGCTCTGAAGAATACTTTGACTTTCAAATAGATCCACACACCCTCGTCCAATATAAACATTGCTTTGAGCCTTTAGTAGGTACTGGTTTCATTCCAATCTAATTTCAGATGCCTGCTATGCAGCCCTACTCCGTGCTTTAGGCTGTTTCTGAATGTTTCAATGGGATAGTGCAAAGTTTGGCATAGCCATAAATCAGTATCAGCTTCACTTCATTGTTTGCCGTAATGCTTTCCCAGGTGATGCCTCAAAGGTCATCTTTGTTCTCATGTGTCTCCAAGGAATTCACACCACTTCTTGAAAAAAATGATAGACTGGTGAAAATATTTCCTTCCTTTAAATACATGTGCACATTGCTCGCTCATCATAAATTCATGCAATTCATGCTCTGGTGCTCTTTAACTTAACTTTTGACAGATTAGTGGTGAAAGGCATTTAGCTAGAGGGTAAGAGATGTTCACTTTTTTACCACAGATTTCACAATTAACTGAAAGGAGTATCATCATGTGTAGTAGATCCACCAGAATCTTATTCCAAACCCATATATTTAGTTGTTAACTTAGAACGTAGTTTTCCAGAAAGAAAGAGGAGACAAAGGGAGAAATACTGATACTAAAGCACTATTTGTTAGAGAAAAAGTTAAAATAGCTTACACAGAAGGTTGAAAAAACTCAGATGCCAATGAGAGTATGCAGATAGGAGGTATTCAGGGGTCTCATTAGTAATGAGAACAATTAATAAATTAAATAAATGTTTTTATTGCAGGGACATGGGTCATTATGTTTGTAACTGCCTCACAAAGACTATGAGCACAACGCCAGCCCTGAGCGGCGAACTCCGCTCAGCTCGCGGAGTGCAGAAAACTCCGCTCCGTGTAGTGCAGCAGAGATTTTTTCCACGCTCGCCAATGGCAAGTTGACGAACGCAAGCTGTCACTCAGGTACAATTTCTACTCGAGCAGCAGGAAGATCAGTGCAAACTGCAGTTCGCACTGCACTCCGCCACTTGCAGAAGTCCGCTGAGTTTTTTTGTCACTTCGCAGAGTTCCGCTTAGCGAAACTTTGCGTACTACGCCCAGGCCTGCACAACACCAGTTAGTGAATCTATCCCAGTCACTTAAGCCTCTTGTGAGTCACCAGAAAACTGTTAAGCTCAGCGTTGAGTAGTACCACTTTGCCAGCTGGTTCAACTGTCTAGACTGAGTTCATTCCTGCAACCAAGGCATTTGTCCCTGGCACTAGCTAGTGGTTGGTGGATGTGGTGTGCAAATGTGAGTCCTGGGCACTTCCTATCCAATATAGTAAAAGTTCCTAGAGGCAACGCACTGACAATGTATGTAGCTTCTGTTTGCCTTACTGAAAAAAAAGCCGAAGGTGTCATATGGCATTACATTTGCAAGATCACAAAGTTTTCAGCCACGCTAAACTTGAACTCTGAGGGTTGTGGGTGTGTAGGGGAGTGCAGGATGGTAATAACTAGTGTCCTCCCACATCTAATGTAAAATCCAGTTTGAAACAGGCCATTATCTACAACACACCAGGAGACAAATGTCCTATAGAACAGAAGCAGGGTCCTGCAGCCCCTAGAGAGGTGTACAGGAACTGTCCTGGCATTTTGTTTTCTTCCTTTCAAGTGTGTCAAAATGTTACATGTAACTCTAATGGACCAATCAGGAAGGATTTTATGTTAGGCTGCCAACAGGTTGGTTGCTCCCAGCCTTCTGCAGAGCTTAGTTGGGCCATTTTGTCCCCACACACGTTCTCCCTTTTTTCCCATAACTAAAACATCATTTTCTGTTAAATGTGCTATTGCTTATTTTCTTACTATATACATTTTGATTACCAAAACAGGTCCACAATCTATTTCACATTTTTTGACTACTCTTTGTGCAACCTTGGGCATGAAAGATTGACAATCTTCAAGTTACCACCTTGAAGCGGATTGACACATCAAACAGACAAGCCAGTCTGTGGGAGGTATTTGTATTGCTTCTAAATCAACTACGAAGATGACTGCACTTCCTTGTAATGGACAGCTGAGTTTGTCTATAACTATGCGTCAAGCACTGCTTTTGGGGCATCACCTGTTCAGTGTAATGAATAATAATGTATTTACACAATGATTGAGTTGAGTAAACTTTTTTACTTTTTTCTATACGTTTCCACACAGTCAGGGGGGGATCTCCTTATGATAAGTAAAGGGAGAATTAAAAAAGTTAATTACATTTTATAATAAATTAATAAATATAAGCTCTGTTCAATATTAAAGTAAATAATTGAATACACATGTTAAACGTAGAACAGATGCTGCAGCACTATTAACTTAATTTTGAATTAAACCTCTAAATAAATTAAAGATATTAAATTAAATTAAAATGTTTTTCTGAATATTACATAAAAAAAAAAATTCCACTAAAAATTTCCATTATGCAGGAATAATTATTAAACATAATAGATGATATGTCTATGAATTCTGCATTGGTAAAACTTTTAACAAAAGTGTGGAAAAAATTAGAACACCAGAAAACAAAAAATTAATAATTACTCTATTTTCTTCCTTTTTAGGTCTCGGCTAGTAACGTGCTGAAAGTGCGTTCTCGCCAGAGAACTATAGTCGGCGTCTCAGCAGTCTGAGAACGCCGAAGTGAGACAAGACCTGGCCGCGCGCAGCGTTTCCCCATAGGATAACGTTGTGCGCGCGGCCAGGTCTTGTCTCCACAGCATGCCAATGCAGACCGGATCGCGTCGCGCGCCTCTCTGAAATGCAGGGGGAGTCTGCAGAGAGGCGCGCGGCACTGATAAACAGGCTGGCTGCAGACGCCGTGGTGCGGCACCGATAAACAAGCAGGCATTGCTTCTTCCCGGCCGCTGTCTGTGTCCTGCCCGCTGTCCGTGTCCCGCCCGCTGTCCGTGTCTTGTTTAATACTTCCGCCGTGCTTTACCATTAACTTGCTTATTCATCCTATGTTTACTGCTGTGGCGGAGATATGAGTGCTTCACGATTATATCACTGCAAGTACCAAGTCTTCTGTGTTTTCTTGGATAGCGGTGTTACCCGACTGACCGCCGGTTGAGGGAAAATGCTTCACGTTACGTGAGCTGTTCTCCAGTCACTCTTTCTGGAAATGTTGCAGTGCGCTGAGAGTGTGATGTGACGCAAGGCCTGCCTTCGTCCTTGCTGCGTCATGGCTTAAGAAAGTGAGTGAAAGGTTTCATTCTACTCTCACTACAGCTGTGCGACCCGAAATGAGCTAAAAGTTTGGACAAAACGCTGAGTGTCTCAATAAAACCACCCGGGGACTATTTACAGGAAGCACTTGAAGGATTTGCGATAGCATTACTCGGGGGCATCTGAACTCCGCGTTTAGCTACTGCAACCTGGACTGATAAAATACTGAATTATTCTGTAAATGAGACATCGGTGTTTGCACAGAACCGCCGATCTTAAAGTTTCACGAGAGAATCACTCATTAGAATTGCCTCTTGGCTTCAGGATTATATAGGGTTTTCAATTTCGGTTTCGTCTGTGTGTTCTCTCACTTATTACAACATGTAAACATCATACATATAACAGGTAACAGTCAATATATTTCACTGATTAAATTAACACGTCACATATGCATGCGCCAGACCCATTAAAACATCAATTGATTTAAAGAAGAAAAAAAGAAAAAACACCTTCCCCTTCCTCCTTCTCAATTACTTAATTGAAGCTTGCAAGTACTTCGTCCACTTTGTTGCCCAAAGAAACACAGTCACTTCCTCATTTTTGCTATTCAAGTTATGTTTTTTTGACCACACGTGTGTCCGCGTTAACCGCACTATCTGCGAGCTTTGTGACCTTTCAGGTGTGCTGTGGAATAATTCTCACAAGTAGTTTTGGTCCACTTTCTTTGAACTCATGAACCGTAGCTGTGGTGGGGCTAATAGTTCTGCAGGGGGGCAAGTGGATAGGGCTTTGCATTCTTACAATACACCAAGTCCAGAATTATGGATAGGTCGAGCGAGGGTCTAAAAACAAAGCTAAAAATGTACAGTATTTGTAGGAAATACCCCGCAAGTACGTCGTGCAAATGATGTATGTCTATGACGTGATACACATATAAACATAACTCGGTGTAAGAGTTACAATCATGCTCATGCCATGAATTCCCCACCATACCCCAACCAATTCCTGTGGAGACGATATATTTGGACCAATAACAGATATATTTTTACTATATTATGCTAAACTGCAGCTGAGCCATGGACGTCAATTCACCAAAATGCCAGGGGTACAGGAAGTGAAATCACACCCCATTTGACCTTTACTTTCATTCACACACACATGCTTACACACCGTCAGTGCACGCTTTCACCAGGTGCACTCACCACCAGCCGTCAGTGCACGCTTTCATCAGGCACACACACCACCAGCCGTCTGTGCACGCTTTTACCAGGCACACACACCACCAGCCGTCAGTGCACACTTCCACCAGACACACACACCTCCAGCCGGCAGTGCACGCTTCCACCAAGCACACACACCACCAGCCATCAGTGAACAATTTCTACAGGCACACACACCACCAGCCATCAGTGCACACATCAATTGTTAACGCATCCACAATAAAGTATTGTAGCAATCGCAATATGGTGCACTTTACTTTTAAACATATTCATCTAAAGCGACGCATGCCACCATTGCTACAATTCCAATCCAACCCACATAATTTCACTACACACAACATGCATACACTCCATAACACATGGCTAAAAGACATTGCCATTTACAATGCCATTAGCTCTAACTCAAATAAATCCGAGACCTATTGCATTTCCAGTGCTTGTTAAAAATGTTATTGATATGCATTATTCTCACCTCATTGTAAAGAATTTTAACAAAAATATTCATTTAATAAGATGTATCGAATTTTAAAGAATTGCTGCTACTCAAACTGTATATAATGGATTATTGTATGAATTTGTTTTATTGTAAGATTTTAATTAATTAAACAATAAAGGACTTGCTATCTATCTACTGTTCCTGTATAGGTGCTGCAAAACGAGCATACTCATAACAAATTTGTGATGCCTCATTATGGATGTAACACAACAAAAAAAAATTGCACTTTTGGAAACTAGTGGCAACAGTGGATGGGAAATGTTAAAGTAGGGCATAGAATGGAACTAGACAAGAAGTTACACTTTTTAATCTGGAAATGTTATGTGGCATCGACTGGAATATTCTTGCTAAACATTTTTTATATCTTATGCAGGACTGGATTGTTTGTGAAGGCATTGTCCCCTGGTTACAAATGGGCTGTAGACTATTATTGGTACTTGCAATAACATTATAACGTTAACGGTTGCCACAATGTGGATTATAGACTGGTCCTTGACAAGGCAAAGTAAGTAAAAACGTTGCTTTGTTGAATATTAAACCCTAACCGGATGTGAAAACTGATAACCTTCCATGAGCCTGTTGGATGCCTGCTCAACTTCCTAAAAGTGGTGCTTTAATTTACGATCCCAACCTATTATACTCTCAAACAAGATTGCATTTTCACCCCAAGTATGTTCAATTTAACTAGTGCCGATTTTTTTGAACAAACTTTATTTTTATGTCTACATTTATATTTAATACGTTTTCACAGTACCTATCCTATAATAACGAGGGCCACTGGAATTATGCAATTCGGCAGCCGCAGCTTGGCGACTCAAGTATTTCATGAAACGATACCGTAACACCACTAATACAATAATGTATTACTCAGCTTTCCTCACTTCCCTCCTTGTTTGCAAAATTCCACATCAAGGTTGTGGGACCAAATCATAGCATCCTGTATATATCGCATATTTATATAATTGTTTAAAAACAGATGCCAATTTCCTACAAGTTAGAGGACTGAAACATTCTGTTTTTTGCACATACCAGCAAAATGTTAGGGCTAGTGGCAGCAATATTAAACTGTCGTACCATCTAATTACTTCAAAGTGTTGGCCCCTTGCTCGACCCTTGACCTTCAAAATCCTCTATATTCTAATGAGGAGCAAGAGAGAAAGGCAATGAGCCGAAACTGCAGACAGCAAACAGGGCTCTTAAAACACAGTTTTACTTTTTGTTCCTGCAGTAACCCACCTGACCCAGGAGGCCAGGGGTAGCAAAGGCGATGCTAGAGTATCAAGCCAGGTGTAGTAGTTGCTAACGCTGGCTATACTTAATTGACCTCTGTGATAACTGTCTTGCCTTGATAGGCGGATCTACAATTTGTTTAAAAAGACTGTTAAATGGCATTGTTAACTTAAATGCTCAAAATCGCTTTATCCTGAACTCTGTTAAAACCAAAATATTGGATTTGGGGAAAGTCAGAAATGAACGTGCATGATTTGTCAATGGAAAAGGATTAAAGTGGCAAGGAAAATCTCTTTTTTTGGGAAGGAAAATGAAATCCACTCTTCCCTAGATGTCCCATCAGGAATGTAGTGATGGCATTCGTGTGTGAGGTACTTGCTAAACACTTTTTTACTGCTTACGGTGCTGTGTCTTATTCCTCACTGCTGAATTTGTTTCTGTCAAAACGAATTTTATTTACGGATAATTCATGATGGTGTGCAGCTGGAAGTGCAATACTAAGTTAAAATAGATACAAAATCACTGAGCTGCATAAGCTATTGAAACTTTGGGTGCTCGATACCACCAGCTGCAATCAGACTTGAACTTGCAATAGTTGCTATGGGAGCGAAAGCTGAAGAACTGTTTTGAGCGATTTTCACATACTACCCCTCACTGATAACTATTATAAGCCGAAAGCAATTTGTTAAACTGCTAGCATTTCAAGCAGCAATTTTAGAAGGCTTGTTTGTGCCTTGCTGCAGAGAAACGTTTTACTTTTCAATGTACCTTGAATAAAGGAAAAGAAGGTGGGACTTAGTAAAAAAAAAGAAAAAAAAATACATGCAGAGAGCCAAATCATGTTTTTGGAATCTGTCGATTAACAGGGCTGTTAAATACCAATGAACAGTTTTATTAATTTTAGCGCAATGCAGTGCAGTGGCCTAAGTTGCGGAGTCATATTCATTAACAAGCGTTGGCTGCAAACCTTTTGTCAATTTTCGTTTTTTTTGTCAATTTTTTAAAAAACTTTTATTATTCAGGAATGCTACAGGACCACACCATTGTAAAAAAAAAAAAACAATGTCTGAAGGCAAAAATGTTTTTGTCTCAAAAGAATCACACATTACCATAGTACTCCCTGTCACTGAAGGGAACTGCTTTGTGTGGTGATATGCTCCTTGTGAAAGGGCAGTATGTTGTAACTCGTAGTGAAATCAGCCAATGACTGAAGTGAGCTGACACATTGCCCCTTGATACATGCTGAAGTGGGTGGAAATCCCCTACAAGTAATAGTTTATTGTTGAAGTTCACATAAAGCTACATACCAAAATTATTTACAAAAAACGCACCGCAAAATATTAGTCAAAAACACATAAGAAATTGACGCTCATTAAATAAATGCGAGGCTAAGTATTTTCCTCCCAGAGCTTGGTAGCATGCCTGAAAAATTTTACAAAGTTACCCACCACTTTTACAGTACCACCTTTGAAGGTATTTACATTGTTCATATGCCCTCTGTGTTAGACGTTGACCTTAAGTATTTTTCCGCATATCTACTAGGGCTGGACACAGGCACATTATGTGTTCAATGGACACTTTCGGCTGACTTACACATCTTACATGACTTGACAATGCAGCTCGTTAATTTACATGCGCCATCGAAATCCTTAAAAGAGAAGTAAAAAAAAATCTGAATTGCATAAAGGGGATCTTCTCCTGAGGCCGTAGATTAAAATCGGAATAAGGTTGCCTTAAGCTAAATAAGGTTTCTGTACTGTACTTAATATGCTTGTATCTAGACAATGCGTCAATTTTTCTCCTTGCACTTAAGGTTTTAACTCCCTTTTTCAACACTAGTTTGTGCACTGATCTAGACTTAGATGCAAGCGACGCCATTGAGGGGAGCTTATATTCTTTCTGCAGCTCTTCCAATCGCCTTTCTGAAAGAAATGCTCTTCTCCAGGTTGCGGTTAATTCTTTGGAAATAAGTGATCTTAAAGTGTTAGTTCCAGCCTCCTTCACCTCTATTAAGTAGGAAATTTGATTACTGTCAATCAAAGCAGATAATGATGTCAAGCAATCAATTTTCAATCAATCAATTTTCTTATAAGTACGACTACTCACCCTTGAGGGTCTCAAAGCCCTGAGTGAGGGTGCATGCATTTCAGTCAAAGTGCCAGGTCTTGAGGTCCTTCCTGAATTGTGATAGTGATGGTGATTGCTTGAGGTGCAGAGGCAGGGAGTTCCAGGTCTTTGCAGCGAGGTAGGAGAAGGATCTTCCTCCACCAGTGGTCTTGTGGATCTGTAGGATGGTGGCCAGGGCCACTTGGGTGGAGCCGAGATGCCTGGTGGGAGTGTAAAAGGAAAGGCAGTGGTTGAGGTATGCAGGTTTGGCGTTGTGGAGGGCTTAGTACGTCTGCATGAGGAGCTTGAAGGTAATTCTTTTGTTGATAGGTAGCCAGTTAAGGTCTCTCAAGTGGCTGGTGATGTGGCTGCGATGTGGGATGTTCAGGATGATTCTGGCAGAGGTGCTCTAGATGTTCTGCAGTTTCTTTTGAAGTTTCTGGGTGGAGCTGGCATAGAGTGCGTTGCCACAGTCCAGTCTGCTGATGATGAGCGCATGGGTGACCGTTTTCCTGGACTCAGTGGGGATCCACTTAAAGATCTTACGAAACAGGTGGAACGTGTGGAAGCAGGAGGATGAAACGTCATTGATTTGGCAGTTTATTGAGAGCAAAGAGTCCAGGATGATTCAGAGTTTTTGTGTGTGGTCCGTGGGTGTGGGGAGGTTCCAAGCGCTGTGGGCCATCAGGAGTCATCCCAGGTGGAAGGGGTGGAGACAGGATGAGAACTTCAGTCTTGTCTGAGTTTAGCTTGAGGAAGCTTTCTTTCATTCAGGTGGCAACTGCCTTCATCCCATTGTGGAAGTTGCTCTTGGCGGCTGTGAGTTCATCTGTGATGGAGAAAATCAGCTGGATAATGTCAGCGAAGGAGACAATGTAGAGTCTGTGGCTTCTGACGATGGCTTCAAGTAGGGCCATTTTGCCTTTGAAGAGGGTGGTGCTCAGGGAGGATCCCTGAGGCACTCTTTAGCCGATCTCTGGGGGTTCTGAGTTGAACGGTGGAAGTTTGACTCTCTGTGTTCAGTCAGTGACAAAGGAGAGGATCCATTATAGGGCAGCATCGGGGAGTCGTGCACAGAGGGTGTGGGGGAGATGGTGTCAAAAGTAGCTGAGAGAGTCCGGAGGATGAGGGCAGCAGTTTCGCCTCGTTCAAAGAGGGTGCTGATGTTGTCTGAGAGCTTTCTTGGTGCTGTGGTTGATTCTGAAGACTGATTTGGTGAGATGTGGTTTGTTTCAATGGATTCAGAGAGTTGGGCTCTGATGGCTTGCTCAATTACTTTGGCTGGGAAGGGGAGCTGAGAGATGGGTCTGTAGTTCTTGAGGTTCATTGGGACAGAAGAGGAGTTCTTCAGAGGTTGATCCCTGCATGCTTCCAGTCTTGTAGGAAGGTGGCTTACTCAATGGAGCAGTTGATGGTGTGGCAGAGACCAGGTGCAATGGAGGTGGGGCTCTGTTGAAGATGCGGTGAGCGCAGGAATCAAAGGGGCTCTGGAGCCGATGTTCTTCATGATCCTGGGGGTGTTGTCAGAAGTGAGGGTGGTCTAGTTGGGCAAAGTATGCTGGTATTAGGAGCCATTAGGTGTGGTGGTTGCGATTTTGATTGTATTGGTGTTTTATTATGAAGCTGTCATAGATCTCCTTGACCTTGTGGTGGAAGAAGGTGGCGAGTTTGTTTCAGAGTTATTGAGAAAGGGGAATGACGTTTGCCTCTGTGCTGGGTTTGGTGAATTCTTTCACCACGTTGAAGAGTTTTTTTCTGTTGTGTGCGTTAGCATTGATGCATTACTAGATAGCTGCTTTCTTTCTTGTTCTTATGAGGTGGTGGTGTGTTGTCCCAGCAATTTTGAAGGCTGCGTGGTCTGCCATGATCTTGCTGCTCCTCCAACTTTTCTCGAGCCATCCGCAGGTGCGCCTGGACTCTTGGAGGGAGTGGTAGAACCAGCTGCTTTTCTTAGAGGGCTACTTGACTGAGGGTTTCCTGAGGGGAGCCAGTGTGTTGGCGGAGTCAGAGATCCAGCAGTGGAGCTTGCATGCTGTTGTGTTGGCATCCGTGGATGTCGGTGGTGGGGTTTTGTTGAAGGAGCTGGTGTGCTGGTCTTCGGTGACTATGTTCCAGATTCTGTGAGGATCGCGGTGGGTGTGGCGGCATATGGTGGTTTTGGTGAAGGAGAAGTGGACGCAGTGGTAGTCGGTCCAGTGTGGTTCGGAGGAGTGGCTGATGGAGATGTTGCTGCTTGTAGAGTAGATATGGTCGAGTGTATACCCTGTTGAGTTGGTTGGTGTTGTGACCAGTGGTTTGAATTCGATGGTGGCGAGGATCTCCAGTAGCGATGAGGTGTTGTGATTTTTGAGGTTGTCCAGGTGGAAATTGTGGTCACCGAGGATGATGTGGTCCATTGAGGCGAGAGCGTGGTGAGCGATGAAATCTGCTTTGGCTTAACTGACTAAGGGGTGGGGTCTGGGAGGTCTGTAGATGAGAGTGCAATGGAGAGTGGTCTTTGGGTTGGTCTGGATCTGGAGTGGAGGTGCTCTTTGTCGGGTGAGGGGTCAATGGAGCTAATTGTGAGGCAGAGGGTGTACCCTGGTCCGCCATGGTAATCAACAATTACGCAGAGGGATGCGACTCCTCCCCCGACCCTCCCACTCATGGTTTGCATGACCAGCGGACACAGCCACACTACTTAAGTGGCATGTGTGAGTGGCCGCGCAGAAGCCATAAGTAGCGAGTGCATGTTCCCACCTCGCTCTTGAAATTGGTAAAACCTTGTTCAATTGCTGTGACTGAATTTACTGAAAGCATTTTTAACCTTGTTTTAATTGTTGTTTGCCCTTCGTGAATGCTGTCAGTGTGCTGCTGCTCCTTTTAAAATAATTGTTACTACTATGTTTAAGCGCTTTTATCTGGACAGTTCACTGCTGAAGTTTTTTAATAATCTTACCGCTCTGCGCATAACTCAGGCACCTCCTTACAGGTACCCCGGTCCGCCCCGGTAATCACTGATTGCACAGAGGGACGTGACTCCTCCCCTGACCCTCCCACTCACAGCTTGCGTGAACAGCAGACACAGTCACACTACTTAAGCCGAAGGCATGCCAAAGGCAAGCTCGTCTGCACCCGTTCGTGGCAGTCCGGGGCCAGGGGCCACCCACTATGCCTGTTTGGAGCCCGATCAACCTTTGCGGTATTCTGGCAGCTCCTTGCGGACAATGGAGAGGTCTCTGACTGGATCTTGCTATCACACATTACAGGCCGGTGAGGGGAGGACACATTGTACCAGCTTCACTTTTAGTCTCAAACCCTGCAATACTATACCCCAGCAAGACCGCATGAAGCTCACCCTTATAAATTATAGATCCCTCGTCAAACACAAAATACAAATTTATGATTACCTCATTGACCACCAGCCTGATGCGATGTTCCTCACTCAAACCTGGCTCAGTGAGGACTCTGCCCCCGACATACTAGAGGCACTTCAAATAAATATGGAATGGTCAAACAAGATCGCATCTTAATGCACGGGGCGGTATAGCCATAATTTTCAACCTATCCCTCAACTGCACGCTAGATAAAGTTCTAGTATGAAGCTCAGAGGCAGCTCTTTTTAGTTTAAAAAGAGCAAACGCGGCTGCGATGAGCGGTCTCCTAATTTATCGCCCGCCTGAGCTGCTCAATGATTTTACCACTAATCCTATGGACCTGGCCTCCCAATTAGCCCTTAAATACACAAATTGTCTGGTATTGGGTGATCTCAATCTACACTTAGAGGATCAACTCAAAACAGAGGCATAAACCTCATGTAAATATCTTGCCAGCATACAATTAAAACTCGAATACATGGCACCTACACATTGTGCAGGCCACCTACTAGACCCCATTTTCTTGAACCATTTAGGCCTGGTGGTTGAACAATCAACCCCTGTCCCATGGTCCGACCACTACCTCAAAGAATTTCACATACCTTTACTCTAACCACACTCTACAAAAAAAACACTTATCCTACCTTTCTACACAGGAATTGGTCCAAGTTTAAGTGCGAGAGCTTTTCCAGGGCACTTCGGAAAACATCACATTTATCTGATAATGACATCAATCTGGCTAATGCCTTGATAGATAAGTGGATAACAGAAGCACTAGATCAAGCTGCCCCCTGGACCTCAACGACCCCCAAACGAGGGACTAAATCAGCGCCCTGGTTCAACAATGAGCTCAGAAGTGCCAAACAGGGATGTAAGCACCTAGAACGCAAATGGAGAATAGCTTTCTCCAAAGAAGTGAAAGAAGCTTATAAAACAGCGCAGAACAAATACCACTCTCTTCTCGAAAGGAGGCGCTCAATATACTACAAAGAGAAGATTGACATGGCAGAGAACTTCTCCAAAGAACTGTGTGCCACTCTGAAAGAGATCTCATCGCTCGAGGGAACACTTACATCACCTATCAGCTCTGAAGAGCGATGCAATGTAATTGCAGATTTCTTACTCCAAAAAGTTTTCACTATATACAACTCTTTCCCTGAGGAAGCCCGTAACTGCATTAATGAACCTAAAGAGGTATCCAATGAGCAGAGTGTGCCATCTCTGAGCATGTTTCTTACCCCTCCTATACTAGTGCTCAAGGAAATGCCTTTAAAAATCAAATCTGGCTCCCCGACCCATCCAGCGGCACCAAACAGGATAAAAGAAGGCATTGAATTAATAATACCCAAAATACAGCAACTAATAGACACATCCTTTAAGGGCAGAGAAGCCCTCTGCCAACCATGAGCTACATGATAATCTGCGCCCCATCTCTCTGCTCCCCTACATATCCAAACTCGCTGAAAAGGTTGTGAACCAACAATTAGTGGAACTTATAAACTCACACAACCTTCTACATCCAACTCAATCAGGCTTTAAAGCATCCTTTTCTATTGAGTCCACTCTCCTCTTTGCAACTGAGACCATAAGGAGACGGGCGGATCCTGGTCAGACGGTGGACTTGGTCCTATTAGACCTAAGTGCCGCCTTCGACACAGTATCCCACCAGCTACTCCTTCAGCGTTTACGGGTGTGTGGACTGGATGGGGCAGCTCTACAGTGGATGCGTTCCTTTCTGGAAGATTGTAATTTCCACGTTGTTCAACACCCCCACCGATCAAAATTCCTGCCACTACAGCAAGGGGTCCCACAGGGATCTACTCTGAGTCCCACCCTTTTAAATCTGTACATTGGACCATTGGTTAGGATCATGGACAAATACAAGATCTCCATGGTGTTGTACACTGACAACACACAGCTTGTGGTGACCTTAGAACAAGACTCCAGTGAGTCTGCAGTACAGTTTTCCTCTTGTATCAGTGATCTGGCCGCATGGATGTCGAACCACTGCCTTAAATTGAATAGCAGCAAGACAGAGGTCATGATTATTGGGAAATCTCCCTCCATCTGGGGGTACAGCCTAGTGACCTCAGGCACTGGGGCCTATACCTGAGCCCAAAACTGAGGTAAAAAAACCTAGGAATATGGCTCGATCCTAAACTCTCATTTGACACCCAAACTAGAAAGGTGGTAGGGAGATGTTTTCAATCAATCATAGCATTTGCAAAGCGCACTACTTACCCGTGAGGGTCTGAAGGCGCTGGGGGTGGGGGATAAGGCTACTGCTCAAAGAGCCAGGTCTTGAGGAGACTTCTGAAGGACAGCAGGTCTTGAGTCTGCCGTAGGTGGATGGGGAGGGTGTTCCAGGTCTTGGTGGCGACGTGGGAGAACGATCTGCAGCCGGAGGTCACTCTTCGGGTGCAGGGGACTATGGCCAGGGCCAGGTTAGCGGAGCGGATCTGGCAGGTGATGGTGTAGAAGCTGAGTCGGCTGTTGATGTACGCTGGTCCGGTGTTGTGGAGTGCCTTGTGTGAATGGGTAAGGAGCTTGAAGGTTATTGACGGGGAGCCAGTGCAGGTCTCTCAGATGAGGTGTGATGCGTGATGTTTTGGCACCATGAAAATACTAAGAAAAACCCTAGACATCCTTCCTGTATCAGCAAGGAAAACCATAGTTCATACTCTGGTGACCTTGCAACTTGATTATGGGAACTTCCTCTATCTGGGTGCGACAAAAGACTGCCATGACTTCAACATACTAATAATGCAGCGGCACGTCTTGTTCTTAATCTACTGAGTTGATCATCAACGACACAAACTCTCAATTCCTTCTGTTGGCTGCCAATCGGGAAGAGAATTCTCTTCAAAGCAATGTGTTTCTGTCATAAGAGCCTACAGGTGAAAGCTCTCACCCCATACATTCCTGGACGACAGTTAAGATCAACAGGAGCACAATTACTCAAGATTCCCAGGATAAGGAAAGTTAGGATGGGCGCACAATATTTTGGCTATCTAGCAGCCAAGAACTAGAACACACTTCCTTTCTGGTTACGAGCTGAGAAATCTGAACCAATCTTTCGCAGAAGACTGAAAACCTGGCTTTAAAAACTTTAATCCAGTTATTCACCCAATCCTACTGTAGGGCTTCTAGCGCGGGGACACACCTCTGGGGGTAGCCAGGCGCTCTATAAATTAACTATGATTATTATTATTATTATTTATGATCGGTCGGTTGATGAAGTCCTTGTGAATTTGTAGCAATCTGGGATGGCGGTTGCAATGTCCAGGGCTGAGGTGGGGTTCATCCAGGTTTCCATAAAGAAGGCGATATCGGGGGAAATGGAGTGGAGCAGGTCCCAGATCTCCACGGTGTGTCTTTTGAGGGGACGGGTGTTGAGTAGGATGCATCTGAAGTGGTCGGTCCAGTTCTTGAGGGTCGTGCGATTGGTGGTCTGGTATGTGGAGGCAGGTGAGGGTGCAGTAGTTGCGACTGGTAAACGGGACTTTGGTGTACGTCAGTGATTCGAGGTGACAGGCAGTGGAGCATCTGGTGTTGAAGGCATGGAGGTCGCTACAGTCGTAGTGTTGGATGGTCGGAGGACCAGTGCCAGTGGCACTGGGCATGGTCCAGGCTCAGAGAGGCACAGATGGGCTTGCCTTTGATTCATCTTCAGAACAGAAGCAGCGTGCCCGCTGCAGCCGCCATTAAGTAGTGTTGGGATAGGCTGGGCAGCTATAAGGCGGGAATCGGGAAAATGGCACTGGAGGGGGTGGGCCGCAGGGGATGAGCAGCGGCAAGGGCATAGAAAGTTAAAAAAGGTGCAAAAAAGAAGAGAAGCAAGAGAAAGGGAAAAAGGCAATAAAGGCAATAAAGGATAAGAAAAGAAATACATAGATAGAAAGAAAGGTGAAAAAAGAGCAGAGGAGCAAAAACGCAGAAAGCAGAAAAACTGAGGGCAGGGAGCAGCAGCAGAGCAGAGGTGCTCCCCACTGGACTACCAGGGATCAGAGCCTTGAACTCTGGACCTAGAAGGGTCAGGGGGCACAGCAACCAGACGGAGCTGTGCGGCAAAGAAAGAAATGCTCAGACAAACCTAATTCTAGCCTAATACGGCATAAAGGGGTCAACTGCCTTACATGAAATAGTTTTCAAATGCAATTCATGAGAATGAGAACTAGAACCCATTAGGGTTCCATATAAAAGAGCAGAGATGATCTTTGTCTTTAAAATATCCAACAAAGGACCTAGCGCTCCTCCCGTGTAGAGAAAGGAAAACCTTTTTAATACCTCCCAAAATTCTACTTTTTAAGTTCTCCATATAGCATTTCCCAGAAAGACTTTTGCCTATTTCAAAACCTAGATATGAGAATTCCCTGCTCTGCCCTATTTTAATGGCCCCTATCTTCTAGATCAACTTAAAACCAAAATGGCCCATGCAGGTAAGAATGGTGGGTCCATGTGGGGGGGATTTTGACAGATGACAAGGGAAGATCATTTATATATTTAATTCTCCCTCATGGTCGTCTGTCGAACCCACTCCAAACCCGTTCCGCCGCTCTTACCTGCACAGGCCGCTCCTGCTCAGAATTATTTCGGCCAAAGGGCATACCTTGGTTTTATTGATATTAATAAAAAGGTTATTTTCTTGGCTCTATACTTGGATTCAATTGAGTTGAGGATGACCAGATCATCATAAAAGCTAAAAAAGGGACTTTTCTTGACCCTAGCTTCGGAGCATCATCTAAGCTAGAAATGATTACTTGGGCTAGGTCTGATATATGCAGGGTAAAAAGGAGCGGGTCTAAAATGCAGACTTTAAGGCATCATGGGTAGGAATGTTAGGAGCTAGACCAGGACCGTGGGCCCTCATGAACGCATCCGATCATCTTGGTCTTGGTACACCCAACAGTTATTGGCAAGTCGCTAATACCCATATGATTTTCGGGGCCTTTGAAAAAGGATATATTGTTCAGGATATTGTTTGGGTGGACCCTAGAGAATTAACTGGTTGTTTCCTTTTGGAAATGTGGATATTTCCTCCCCTCTACTGTTTTTATGATCATCCCCCAATGGGTGGGGGGATACAACATCTGCTTTTCCAAGTATTGTTTCATACAGATGATGGTTGGACCAAATTGTGCGAGTACTTTTCCTTTGCAAGTTGCTGCTAGACACAAAGTAAATAGAAAGAAGATTCCCTGATTTAAGATGTTCCAGGTCGGGAAAATTATCTAGACCCTGAGAATATTTTGGTGATTCAGGATATCGAAGGGGGCTTCAGAGTAATAGCCTGGACAGAAGTCGATTTCCAGACGAGTGTCTGTCTCTCAAATGTAAGCACAACTAGTTTGATCAAGCTCCTGCGTGAGTCTCCCCAAGGTCTACCTTCAGCTTTTGGTAGTTCCCATTGTGTCCACATCTGGTTGTCTATTACATGTCATGGGATGCATGCTGTTAAAGTATACTGGTGTTGAGGAGAAGAATCAGTATTGGTACTCATGAGATTTAATGTCACCTTTTCTTCCTGAGGATTTTGACGTGTCTTTAATATTACAGATGAATATATGATGTTACAATGCAAACAATTACAACGCATGCCTTTACAGTGCAGTTTTTACATCGCAACTACCATTACAATGCATGATTTTACAACGCATGCCATTACAACACATTTTTAGGAACTACCATTACAATGCATACCATTATAACACATACCATTGCAATGCATACCATTACAATGCATAATACTTTTGGGGCAAAAGTGGGGTAAGTGTTGGATAGTGTAGAGGTAAAAATTACTATTCCCACTTCAGTGAGTGCAACAGTAGGGTAAGTGTTGGATAGTGTAGGGGTAAAAATTGCTATTCCCACTCCAGTGAGTGCAACAGTAGGGTAAGTAATGTATAGTGTAGGGGTAAAAATACTATCCCCATGTGCCCCAAAACCTATACCCACTCTAAAACAAAACAATCCCCATTACTTACCTTATAATGCATTTTAATGGCATGCATTGTAATGTTATGCGTTGTAAGGGCATGCATTGTAGTGACATGCCCCGCTCAAGAACCCCCCGAACACCCACACCAGCAAGAGAGCCAGCTGGTTCACCAAAGGCCTCCAGGCCTCCAAGTGAACCTGCCGAAAACTAGAAAAAAACTGGACCCGCGAAAGAACACCGGAAAGCTACACTGCCCACAGGAACACCACCCGCCGACACCATCAACTCATCAAATCTGCCAAAAAGACCACCTGCAAAGACCGCCTAGACAACAACGCACACAACAGCAAAGAGCTCTTCAGCATCGTGAAGGATTTCTCCAACCCCAGCTCCAAAACCAACGACATCCCACCGTCACAAGACCTATGCGACTCGCTGGCCACCTTCTTCCATCGCAAGATTTTTTATTTTTTTTAAAAATTGTTTTTATTGCAGAATTATGGACAAAACACCGGGTGAAATCAACCATCATCACCCCCTCAATACAAGGTACCATACATTCTCAGGGTTGTACACAGCCCATCAGCCCACATCCCGGAGGCTGGGCGGCGCAACTTCAAAGTCCAACAAAAGGTCTCCTAGTATAATACAGAGGGGTTTCTGGTCAACAACATAATGATGCATCCGCTTTTTTGTTTCCCCTCAACAACTCCCCCTCTCCCCCTAGACACCCCCTGGAGGAGCCGTTCTTACCATGTGAGCAACACATGGACCCACTGGATCTGCGGAGTAGGGTCCCGCTAATACACTATTATGTCGACATTCCATGTCCCCTACCCATCGCTACCTGCGTTCCTATCCCTACCAGGGTGGTCAAAGAACTCCCCTCTACCCCCCCCTCCCCCTAACTGCTGCTGACGTGGGTTGTAATTGTGGGTTTTGGACAGAATGGCGCGCCATCAATAATGATTAAGTGTTCGTGCCTCTGGTCTCATGGAACCTCAGTCTCCGAAAGTCTCTCCTCCTCATCTCCTGTCAAATAATCACACAAGGCCTGCACAATCGTCTCCCAAGCCCTAGCCGTCTCCAGGCTCCTCTCATTCCCCATTCTGGTGGCCTGCCTCATTCTCAGTACACTCTCGCACCTTGACCATTTCAACAACTCACTCGTCCATCTCCTCACCGCCGGGCCTTCCTTGGTTTTCCAGCGCCATGTAACCTCCCTCTGGGCCAACATGAGCCCCAGATCTATGAATTTGCTTGTGACTTTCGTTTTCGCTGTGTGAGGAAACCAAAGTAATAGGCATGCAGCCTTGTCAAATTCCACTTCCCTATCCGTGATCGTGTTCAGAAGTGCACCCACCTCAGGCCAATACGTACCCAGCTTTGGGCAGTCCCACACCATATGATCCAGTTCAGCCTCCGGTGCCGAACACCTCGGGCATGCCGCGTCCTGCACTTGAAAGTGCCGGCGGAGCTTCCCCGGGGTCAGATAAGCTCTATGCAAAAGGAAAAAATGTACCTGTTGGAACCTAGCATTCCTACTACCCTTCCATGTTCTTGCTAGAATGTGGCCCCACTCTGCATCCGGAATAGGCTTGCCTACACTCTCCTCCCATCTGGTCTTCAGCGCCGTGAGCGGTTCTAGCCCTTCGTTCAACATCCGTGATTGGAGACAGGTTACCGCCTTGATCGTACCCGCGGCCATCACCACGTACTGGCAAGCCATGGTTGTGTCCGGCTCCGTCAGTCCCACCTTCCAGTGTTTTTGCATCGCTGCAGAGATCGCCGCATGCAGGAGATAACCCCCATCTGGGAGGCCAAATTGCTCCTGCAGCACCTCAAACGGGGCCATTACTCCCTCCGCAAACAAATCACCTATGACTTGTAGGCCCAGCTCCTCCCAGTCCAACAGCGGAGACCAATCTCCCCCATGCGGCAGCGCCGTCAGCATCCCGAGAGGGATCTCCGGGGCATAAGGTCGCGCAGCCCGTGCATGTTTCAGGCTCCTATTCCAGCACAACCGGAGGGTTTTTTCCTCTAACGTGAGCTCGCTTAATGCCAGTCTCTGTTGCATAACTATATAGGAGAGTACGTGCCTCTGGATACCCGTCCCACGAATCCATTCAGGGCCCCTAAATTCCCGAGCGACATTCTGTGTCAGAACCTGGAGCTGGGCTGCCAGGTAGTATAGT
The DNA here is from genome assembly GCF_964261635.1 of Lissotriton helveticus. NCBI lineage: Eukaryota > Metazoa > Chordata > Amphibia > Caudata > Salamandridae > Lissotriton > Lissotriton helveticus. The sequence goes on along the minus strand of NC_136070.1, from coordinate 452,804,295 downwards.
TTGAAATCCGGCACTGCCATCCCTCCCTCGAGCTTGGGTCTAGTCATGGTGTGCAGCGCCACCCTACCTCTGCCTTGCCCCCAGAGGAACTCAATAACCAACGACCTGAGGTCCCTAAAGATCCGCTGTGGGATCCAGATAGGCAATGTTCTGAAGTAATACAGCAGTCGAGGGAGAGCTACCATTTTTAACAATGCCACTCTACCCTGCACCGACAAAGGGAGGGAGGCCCAGAAGGACATGCAGCCACGCAATCCCCTGATACACCGCCCTATATTACCCTCTAGGAGGCTCGCTGCGTCATGATAGATCCGGACTCCCAGGTACGTAAAGCATCTGTCCGCCCAGATCACGTCTACTGCAAGAGGAGGGCATTGGATATCCGGTCGCAGTGGGAAAACACAAGTCTTAGCCCAGTTCACCTTAAGTCCTGACAACCCGCCGAAGGAGGAGAGCAGCCCCATGGCCCCACTTAAAGCCGCCTCCATGTCCTCCAAATACAGCAACAGGTCATCAGCATACAACGAGATGTAGTGAGTACTCCCTCTATAGTGGATTCCGTTAAAGGACTCCCCCATCCTGGCCTGCGCCGCCAGTGGTTCCATCGCGAGAGCGAACAGAAGGGGAGAGAGCGAGCATCCCTGCCTAGTTCCTCTGCGTACCGGATAAGCAGATGATATGAGTGACCCCAATCGCACCCTAGCGGTGGCAGAGGAATAGAGAACTTTCGTCCAACGTCCAAACCCCTCACCTAGTCCGAACTTCTCCAGTACCCTATCTAGGTAACACCATTCAAGGCTATCAAAAGCCTTCTCAATATCCACCGACAAGACAGCTGATGCAGAGTCCGAGCTCAAGGCCCCCTGCAGTATACGGATCAGCCTGCGGGTGTTAATGGCCGTGTTTCTAGTAGGGATAAACCCTGCTTGGTCATCGTGTACCAGCATGGTCATGTGAGGTAGCAGTCTGGTGGCCAAAATATGGCTCAAGATCTTATAGTCCACCGTCAGCATAGAGAGGGGTCTGTATGACGTCACCTCCAGCGCATCCCTACCTGGTTTCAGAAGCGGAACTACCAGCGCCTCTCTCATGGAGGCGAGGAGGTGCCCCAGAGTCACCGCCTCCGAGTACACTGCCAGTAGCCTGGGCGCCAATACATCAACGTACTTCGCATAAAACTCAATAGGCAGGCCATCTACCCCGGCGTCTTGTTTCTGGCCATCTGCTTAATAGCCCCTCGGATCTCCATTAAGGAGATCGGGCCGCCCAAGTCCTTCGCCGTCCCCTCATCTAGCACCGGGAGCTGCACCGTACGTAAATAGTCACTTATTTCGGAGGGCCCTGCCTCCAACTGAGTATCATAGAGGCCCGTATAATACGACTGAAAGCGCTGCAATATTGCCGTTGGAGAGTGGACCACCTCCCCCGTGTCGGTTCTGATACACATAATTGGGCCACTCCGTGGTTCCGGGTTAGCAAATTTCGCAAGCAGTGTGTCCACCTTATCCCGTTCTGCATGGACTTTTGTGAGGTATAGCTTATAGTCATAGCATCGCAGTCTCTCCGTTTCCCTCGCCACCACCTCCTTCGCTTCCAGCAATCGGTCCTGCAGATCAGGCCGCTCAGGTCTGCATCGCTCAATCTCTCTCAGCACACATTCCGCCTTCTCCAGATCCGCTAGGACAGTCGTCCGTACATTCGAGAAGCTGCCCATGCATACACCCCTCACTACCACTTTCATCGCGTCCCACTCTATCGATCTCGTGGCGGCCGAGCCCTCGTTCTCATTGAAATAAAGTGCTATACCCTGGTTGACCCTGTCACCAAACACCAAATCCTCTAGAGTATCCGGCCGCAGCCTTCAGGTCGGGATCGCAGACCTCGCCCCCTGCCATCTTACCGCCATCAGCAACTGATTGTGGTCCGAAATGGTCTTAGCAAGGTATTCAGTGTTTGTCACCATGGCTGCTATGGGGGCGCTACACAGTATGGAATCTATCCTGACATGTAGAGCGTGCAGTGCCGAGTAGAAGGAGTAATCCCTAATATTAGGATGTTGTGTTCTCCACACATCCAGCAGGTCCCATCGCTCTTGCCAGTCCCTCCTACGCTCTGACAGTTTGCGCACCGGGGAGTCGGCCAGCGGCGGGTGTGATCTATCCCACGCAATATCGGTGATTGAATTAAAGTCTCCTCCTAGTATAACGGGGCCTGCCAGAAAGTGGGCCAGCGAGCCCGTGAGAAGATCAAAATATCGGGCCTGATCAACATTGGGGGCATAAACACTACACAAGACCACCTCACGGCCATATAGCCTCCCCTCCACCGCCACAAACCGACCCCCAGGGTCCACCAATTGACTCGTGACCTGGAAAGGGATCCCCGCCCTGATCCATACCAGCACCCCCCTCGCGAACGCTGAATAAGAGGTACCAAACACAAGGCCACGCCACCTTTTCTGTAATGCATCACATTCTTGTTTGGTTAAATGAGTTTCCTGCAACATAGCAATTTGAACACCCCTCCTCACCAGATAGGCGTGCACCTTGTATCTCTTTGACACAGTCCTTAGTCCATGAACATTCCATGTGAGGCACTTCAAATCAGGTAACGACCCCATCGCTGCCATCCCCCCTCCACCTCAACAGAGTTAACCTACTCCCCCATCGTTGGAGCTATACCCCCCCCCAAAACACCCCAACAAACTTCCCCAACCCCACTCCCCAGGACAGGACCTAAGAGCACTGCTTTAGCCCCCATCCAAACCTGTAACATCACACTTATTCCACTATCTTGTGGCTGTCTCCACAGGAGGCCTTAAGGGCAGTAGGGGGTGCTTCAGTACCGACCCGGGGCAGGTCAACCCTCACCCCAAGCCCATGATCCCATATGAAAGTTACAACAGAGTACCTGCCAAACGCCAACCATCAGGACAAATGTGCTCCAGTGGAGGGCCAGCACCATGCCCCCATACTATTCATTAAACAGTCCATCTGCCGTTTGTGGTGTGACCGTCGGTCCTCCAGAGCTGTCAGCTTCAGAGAGTTCACCTCCTGATTTTCTTCCTCCGCCCTCCGAGTCCGAGTCCTCCTCCAACTCCCCCCGCTGCGACCCCGTAATAGTCGCCGTTGCAGCCAGCGCTTCCTTCCTTTCCGCCACCATCAGGTCTTCTCTCATCGCCTGCTTGAGTCTGTCGCGTTTATGGATCCGCTGAGACTTTCGGATCTGAACTGGCCTCTTTTTCTCCTTCCCGCCTTTGTGCTGACGGTCAGTTCCTGCTCTGTACAATTCTAACCACGACCAAGCCTCATCAGGGGTGTGAAAAAATTGGGTTGCACCGTCCAGGATCACTCTCAGTCTAGCTGGGAAGAGTAGCGAGTATTGTATCCCCTCCTCTCTCAGTTCCTTCTTGGCCGCTAGGAACGTAGCTCTGCTCCTCTGAACTTCCTGTGTATAGTCCGGGAAGATTGTGACCGAGCTATTGTCCACCTGGAAGGGTCCCGCGGATCTCGCCCTTTGTATCAATAAGTCACGGTCTTTGAAATGCAGGAGCCTGGCCACCATCGGTCTGGGGGGGCGACCCTGCATGGGCGGGCGAGACGGGACCCTATGCGCCCTTTCGATCGAAAAGAACGGAGATAAGCCTTCAGGAGCTACGGTGGATCTGAACAATTCCTCCATATACGCCACTGCATCGTCCCCCTCGATTTTCTCCGGCAGGCCCACTACCCTTACGTTGTTCCTGCGGTTGCGACTTTCGGAATCCTCCGCCCGTCTCTCCAGCGTCGCCAGTCGGGTAAGGATATCGGACAGTTTATGCTCTGCAGTGACCACCGCCGGTTTTAGCTCCTGGAGTAGCAGTTCATTTTCTTTCACCCTATCGGAGAGTTTGGCGTGATCTGCCCTCAGGAGGCCCAGTCCCGTGGCCACCTGCGCTATATCTTGGTGCAGTGTCTCCTTGGTCGCTGTGATCGCCTCCAGTATATTGTCTAGGTGTGCATTCAGTCTGCGTTCCTGTGCCGATGCATCCGGGTATTCCTGGAGCGTGTCACCCATGCTCAGCTCATTCGATTGACCCTGGTTCAGCCCTGCCGCCGCTGCGCCATCGACATCAGCCATCTTGGACACCACTCAGGTCTTCGCAACAGCACCCAAGGGCGGACTGTTCAGCCGCGGCTCCGACTCCCTGGGCAAGGATATCCTCCGTTCCAGCACTGCGTGTGCACCGGGTATTAACTCTCCCCTTCAGGCCATAGGTCGCCCGGTGTGAGGGAGATCACTCAAGCGATCAAAATGGCCAGCCTCCAATTTATTTATTTATTTATTAATACAACTTGTAGAGCGCGTGCGTTTGCCCGTGGGCGTCTTGGCGCTAAATTGCTCTTCTCAGGAGCAAACCACCTCCCAGCAGTCGGCGGGGCCCTACGCCATTCAATCTCGGGTCCAATCTCCCCGTGTCCTTGTGCTTGCAGCTGATTCCCTGCCACTCCGTTCACTGTCCCACGCGAGAGCGTAATGCCTGAGGGGGAAAAGAAGTCCGCAGTCCCTCCGCCTCCGCTGAGCTCCCAACCCAGATCTGAACTGCAAGCCCTGCCGGGGCCCTCAGCCGCCCGATGCGATGGTCGCCGGTGTCATCCGGGTCAGTCCACTCTAATTGTAGATGGCAGCGCTATTCCGGGCCAGCTCTGCACTAGCGTAAGAAGCCGCACACTAGGCACCGCTAGAGCCTGCGTCCCACTCCCTGCTATCACCGCAAGACCCTCCTGACTGCAGGGCTTCTCTCAGGGGCCCCCGCCGAACAACCGACCAGCCTCAGGACCGGGGATCTGTTCCACAATCCCGCCGCTCTGCTCCTCCAGGGGCCTCCGTCTCTTCTGCACCTGCCCGCTTTCCAGCGCTGGCCCCGCCGTCACCGCCCAGCTCCACAGGGCAGCCCACTCCCCGAGGGCAGCCGAGGACAGCGGTGGGGGAAGGGCCTCTCGGTTGCCGGCCGCAGAGCAGTCGAGCGCTCACCTCTCCGCGGATTTCGCCAACCCCCTCCGTGTTGTCGGGCCTCCGTTCCGCTGTTCCCACCCGGCAGCAGCTCCCGTTTCACCGCAGCCGGAAAGCGCTGTGGTCCGTTGTTCCCCCGCCGCCGATCGGAGCCGCCGCCATCTTAGGTCCTTGGCTCCAGTCCCTCAGGAGCGCCGTGCCGGTGCTCCGCTCTGCCGTGGGGCCTCCGCTGTCTCCTCAAATCTTGCCCCGGTGAATCCGACGCGGAGGGCAAAGTTTCCGGATGTTTCGCCAGCTCATTCGCGAGGAATTTCAGGAGAAGTATGGGATCCGGGACGGAGCTCCGGGCTCACGCCGCCATCCCAGTCGGCGCCCAAACCACGCCCCCCTTCCATCGCAAGATCACAGACATCCACAACACCTTTGACGCCGCCACCACCCTTGCAACAGCCCACCCCCGCTCCCATGACCACCACCCTCACCAACCGTCTGTGAGCCTGGACCAACATCAACGACAACGACACCATCAAGATCATGAACACCGTCCACTACAGTTCCCCGGAAGACCCCTACCCACACCACATCTACAACAAAGCCAGCAGCACCATCGCACCCCACCTCCGGAAAACCATCAGCATCTCCTTTGAGACAGCGACCTTCCCGGAGAGCTGGAAGCACGCATAGATCAACGCCTTACTAAAGAAACCCAAGGCAGACCCCAAGGACCTCAAGAACTTCCGACCCATCTCCCTGCTCCCGTTCCCGGCGAAGGTCATCAAAAAGGCCATCAACAAACAACTGACCAGCTTCCTCGAAGAGAACAACATCCTGGACCCATCCCAGTCAGGGGTCCGTAGCAACCATAGCACCGAAACTGCCCTCATCGCCGCCACCGACGACATCAGGAACTTGCTCAACAAAGGAGAAACCGCGGCCTTCATTCTCCTGGACCTGTCAGCCGCTTTCAACACAGTCTGCCACCGCACACTTAGAGCACGCCTCCATGACGCCGGAATCCAAGAGAGGGCCCTGGACTGGACCACCTCCTTCCTCTCCGGGAGAACCCAGAGCATCCGCCTCCCCCCCTTCCGCTCCGAAGGCACCAAGATCATCTGCGGTGTACCCCAAGGCTCATCTCTCAGCCCAACGTTGTTCAACGTATACATGGCACCACTCGCCCACATCGCCCTACAGCATGACCTAAACATCATCTCCTACACCGAAGATACCCAGCCGATCCTCTCGCTCCCCAAGGACCCCCACACCACCAAAATCAACCTTCACGAAGGAATGAAGGCCATCGCCGACTGGATGAGGAACAGCCGACTGAAGCTGAACTCGGACAAGACGGAGGTCCTCATCCTCGGCTCCACCCCCTCGGCCCGGGACAACTCCTGGTGGCCGACGGCACTAGGAGCACCCCCTATACCCACCAACCAAGCACAAAACCTATGGGTCATCTTCAACTCCACACTCTCCATGACAAAGCAGCTCAACGCAGTCTCCTCCTCCTGCTTCAACACCCTCCGCATGCTTCGCAGGATCTTCAAGTGGATCCCCACTGAAACTAGAAGGACGGTCACCCAGGCCCTTGTCAGCAGCAGATTGGACTACGGCAATGCACTCTACACAGGAGCCCCGGCCAAACTCCTGAAATGACTCTACCGCATCCAGAACGCCTCCGCATGCCTGATCCTTGACATCCCCCATCGCAGCCACATCACACCCCACCTGAAAGACCTGCACTGGCTCCCCATCAACAAGAGGATAACCTTCAAGTTCCTCACCCACGCAAACAAGGCACTCATGACACCGGTCCAGCGTACCTCAAGAGACGACTCACCCCCGCCCACCAGCTCCGCTCTGCAGACCACGCCCTCACCACCGTCCCCCACATCCAAAGAGTGACCGCTGGCGGCAGATCATTTTCTCACCTCGCCGCCAAGACGTGGAACACCCTCCCCATCCGCCTACGGCAGAACGAAGACCTTCTAACCTTCAGGTGACTCCTCAAGACCTGGCTCTTCGAACAGGAGCAGCTCCCCACCTCCCCCCCCTCCCAGCGCCTTATGACCCTCACGGTTATGTAGTGCGCTTTACAAATGCTATGGTTGATTGATTGATTGATGCATAGTAATAGCATGCATTGTAATGGCATGCAATGTAAAGGCAGTTGCATTGTAACAGCTGCATTGCAAAGGTAGTGCAATGTAGTGACTGCATTGAAATGGTAGTTTCCCATTACAGATATTCTTTCCAGAATCTTGAGTATTTTTCTTCTCATCTTGATTGTTCCTCCTGTTTTCCAGTGGTTACAGGGTCGGATATCATATTAGTCCAGGGGGTGTTACCATTCTGTGAATCAGTGGCAGAAGTTGCTACTTTCCTTCGTTTGGGAGAATTATTTGTTTTAAATTGGTTTGTGTTAATAATTGTAAAGCTTCCAGTAGAAATAATAGGGTTATCTCGGCTTTTTACCTTGTCAGCCTCAGTTGATTGTGTAGGTTGTGTTGTTTGTGTGGCCCTTTTGATTGACAACTTCTTGAAGAAGGGGTATTCAATCTGGCCCTGCACTTATTGAGAAAGGGCTGTCCATGTATTTTTACTTCAAAAGTTTTTATTTAATTTGTGTAATTTCTTCAAGCGCTATTTACTTATATACGGCTGAAAGGGAGCTGAGTATTCTTCCTTCTAAAGTAAGTATTAGAAAGGGCTATAGAAATTAGATATTCTTCTTGATTCTTTCCTGAGCCCTCTGGGCTTGAGTGTGCCTTGATAGCTTTGTGGTATTCAGTCAGGGAGATGTTGGTGTATTGTCATTATCATCCAAACCATGGCTCGTTATTTTTTCTCTGTGTCAGAGCTCATGTCCTTTGGCAATCTGGATGTGACTTTATAGTTTGTTAATATATTGTTGGCATTTGACATAGCATTAGTGCTTGCAACTTGCTTTGATGGGAATTACCCTAGTAGCTCCTTGCATTTATAAGCCTGCACGGTTAATACATCTATAATGTCATCAATATGCAAGAGCTCCTGGGTTGTAGCCATCCTCTCTCATGAGAAAATACCATGCAGTAGGCGGTCTATGTAAGTTTCTTTCTGTGATTGTAATGTTTTGAGGATCATCTTTAATAATGTAGGTTGACTGGCCATTGTGGTAGACTGATCCACCAAAGTATATGTCATTTTGGTTCAGGTATTACTAATGGTGCACATGGCAACTAGCACTGGATAGGTCGGTGGGACCACATCATCCCCTTCAGATCTCATCTGGTTCGATGGAGTGCTTTTTGCAATTGCATACTAAAGCTCTACTATATATGGGTTGAAAACAAGGGTGTATATTGGCCCCACTTCTCATTAGCCTTCATTCAGTAGATTTTTCAACTTCATTGTCATATGTAAAAAAAGCAATCTAAAGTGGCCATGTATGAGTAACCTTACTTATGAAGACAGCCTTCTACTTTTGCCACTCACACCTACAAGATGCAGATGTTAAGATTGCTTATTATTTTATAAACATATATCTATTTCAGTTGATTTATTAGCATACATAACTACTAGTTCTCCAATTAAGCGGTTAGCTGCTGAGCTTTTCCCTGCCCTAGTGCTGTGATACAGATAACAAGAGGGCGTGTTGGCCCCCAAAGACCCTCAGCATTCAAGGGGTCTTCCTTCCCCAAGCACCTCTGCACCAGGGGCATGTTTGCAGAGTGGTGGTGAAGGGATAGTGGCCTATGGCGGCTTGCCAGAGGTTTCTTTTAAAACATAGATTTTTAGGGGCTGATTTCGGCCCCAGGGACCCCATCCCCATGGGCCAGTCCTTTAAGAAATGGGGAGGGTATGTGCGGCCTCCCTTCCCAGGCCAATAATGGCACGGGGACCCCATCCCCCGAGGCCCAGCATTTCTTATTTTTGTAATTTCTTTTTTATTAAAAGAAGGGGGGCATGTGGCCCCCTTCCCTGTGCCAATTGAGGCCCCTGGTCCCCATCCCCTGGGGCATGCCCTTTATTTTATTTATTTATTTATTTTACATGGGAGGGTCCTGCATAGCCCCCTTTCCTGGGCCAATTTCGGACCCGGGAACCCCATCCCCCAGTCCAGCCTTTTAAGAAATTGGAAGGGGGGGTCACATAGCCTCCCTCTCCAGGCCCAGCATTTCTTATTTTGTTAAATGTTTTTTAAAAAAAATTATTAAAGGAAGAGGGGCAGTGCGGCACCCTCCTGAGACCAATTATGGCCCCGGGGACCCCATTCCACTGGGCCAGACCTTCATATTTAAAAAAAGAAAATAGGGAGTGGGGCCCAAATGGCCGATATTGCCCCAGAGATACTAACCCCCGTGCCAGGCCTTTTAATTTTTATCTTTAAAGGTGTGGAGCCCAAGCAGCCCCCCTCCCAGGCCATTTTCAGCCCCAGGGACCACATCCCACTAGGACAGGCCTCTCCACTGGGGACCGCGGCGGGAGCCTGCCAGCTCCCCGCCTCCTGCGGGAGCTGGCTTTGCCTTTTACACACAGGGAGCTGCTGACATTTAGCTCCCTAAGTGTAAAAAGTAAAGAGTGCTCCGCTTTGAGCAAGGGAGAGCAAAGTGCTCTAGCTTGATAAAAGCGGAGCACACTGTTTGCTATGGCATGCCAGGATCGGTGTTCTCACCATGCCGTAACAAACTGCAATGTACCGGGGGTGGGCACCCCTGAGACACTGTCTCACTCCCATATTCTATGTTTATTGAGTCTGGAACCATGTGATCTACTATTTAAGATATGGGAAGTACTAGCGTCCAGTGTGTGTGATCAGACAGTAATTACTGCCTAAACACGTTACTGCCAGAAATAAATGTGAAGTGATTTTTACCCTACCCTGCTGTGTAGGTATCCGGTCATTGATTTAGAACTGGGATTTGTGTTTTTATATATATATATATATATATATATATATATATATATATATATATATATATATATATATATATATATATATATATATATATATATATATATATATATATATATATATATATATATATATATATATATATATATATATATATATATATATATATATATAAATGTGTGTGTGTCTGTGTGTGTGTGTATAAATCACTAAATGCACTAAATTCAAATCCAACTCCTTACATGATGGGATTGGGAAAAATACAACTCAAAACGCAGCCATAAAGTCAATATTAGTAACTTTACAGCAGTATTTTAGGCAAAATTCCACCAAATTCAGTATTAAATAGCATATACAGCTGGTAAACATTAGTACATATGTGTGTGTGTTTGTATGTGTGCCCTTGTGTGTGTGTGAGTGTGTATTTTGGACATACACTATGTTAAGATATTTTTTATAGTTCATTAACAAACGTATTTTTAATGTTTTCAGTGTGTGCATCTTTTACTTTTACATTTATATGTTTAGAATATTTATTTATTTATTAATCAAAGTTTATGACTAGTTTTTACATTTTTTTATTTGCTTGATTTTTTAAATTAAATTTATAAGATAGTTTTAATGTGAGTTTGAATTTACTCCAGTGTATCTGACCTGATAGTGTTAATCCCCACTTTCACTGTTTTTTTATTTGACTCCTTTGTAGTACCCCTGAGTTTGGTTTGTGAGTTATTCCAAGGTCTGGCTAGAGTAGATTTGTGTGGGTAGTAGTACCAATGGAGTAGATGTGAGCTTATCTTTGGTAAATTGCAACTGACCTACCCATTGGTATGTGTGTCTTTCTATTTTCACGTACACCCTTGTTTCCTTTCTTAATTTTCCATTTACTCCTCGCTATTTCTAGTAAATATCCCCCATTTTAATTTTTTCATCCCCTGATACTGACACAAGTATAAATAAAACTTAGGAGTATGTGTGTGGAGTTCTTCACAATGTTGGTGAAGAATACAGCACCCAAGAGAGAGCAGGTATAGGTGTAGATCTGCAACCATACCATTGTGAATTGCATTTAGGCGTACATGAACTAGTACTACAAGAGAACTATTGCACATGCATGCAAATCTTTTTGTGAGTTTGATCCCTTGTGTACTAAGCATATACCAAAGAAACAAACTGAATAATAGTAATTTTTTGCTGACTTATGGACAAGTGCAGACAATCCGTATGCTCAAACTCTGGTCAACATGTATAACATTGTTAGGTAACCATATTTAAAAATTACTCTCAAAGCAAATGTATATATGCCTTCCTTGCTTCAGATTATTGAATAGTCTGACTCTCAAATTTGAGGGACTAAAGTATGAAATCCCAAACAAAAGTCACCACTGTCTGGCAATTAGGCCAGAGAGTAATTTTAATTGCACCAGATTAATCAGAGTAATTTCATTAACTCCACGTGGAAAAGCCGATAATAACATGCTTATGCCCGCTTGCATAATAAAGTTTAATTTGACAGAAAAAAATCCTACTGCATCAGCACATTTAGCGAGCTGCTGCTTGCACTGCTGTTTATATTCTGTTGCATTCAATGTTACATTCTTAGAGCAATATTCATCCTTGCATCCATTTTGGACGCAAGGATGTATTTTGCAATAAACAACTACCAATAAATGCCAGGAGTATGTTGGGGGAAAATCCTACCCCAAGTCGACATTAACAAGTGCACAACTATTCATGATCAGTTTCATTTAACTCTATTTGTTAGCACACAATGCATTCTTGCATCGATTTTGGATGTGAGGGGGTACTTTTGCATTAAGATAATAGAGCTAAATTCAGAATTACTTTTCTTGCATAATTCTGTGTAATCTTGTGGACTTTTTAAGTAATTCCATGTGATTACTCTGCATGGAATTAAGTGAGTTAAGCCCATCCCTAATGGTAATGTGATGAAATACATCCATTTCTAACAAAAATGGCATTAGTCCTTGTTCTACTCCCTTGCCTTCCTACAGTACAATTAAGGCCCCGCCTCCCACGCAGACCCACCCCCGCATAAAAACTCTGTCCGCCCCCCACCTCCACCTGTACATAAACAAGCCGAGCTAGCACTCAGTTGAACCGCACTTGGAGTGAGGGAGGGTCCTCGAAGGAAGGCGAGGGAGTAGGACTAGGAGTAATGCCATTATCGTTAGAAATGGATGCATTACCTCCCGTCCCTCCCTCGCCTTCCTTCAGTACAATTGAGGACATAGCAAGCAGAAGAAAACAGAGGCGGACAACTGAGTGACAAAGAACACAAAACAGTGCCCCAAAAACAGCAGATCAACATCCCTGGCCTAGCAAAGAGGACAAGACTCCGTGGCCCGAACCCCACAAGACGAACCACCCCCACAAGAGAAAAAGCCACCAAGGCTGCGGACCAAAACCAACAACCCCACGGAGCAGAGGAAGGCAAACAACACCTGAGTCCTGAGTCAAAGCGAACAAACAAAGAGACCTCGACCCGGAAGGACTCCACAACCAGCAGGCACCACGGCAAAAGATGCCGGACAGCCAAATAGAGAAAACGAGACTGCACAGCCAAAGAAGGAGCAGGACAGAACACAGGCAAAACCACCCCGTGACAGAGCCAAAACGCCGAGCCACCGGAGGGACAAAGACGGAACCGGACCCAAAACCAACAGATCTGAACAGACCAGTCAGAAGGGAAAAGTACAAGACAGGGCCCACAACATCCTCTAGCGCCCGCAGAGTCGCAACCCAAGACCCCAAAGGAGCCCAAAGGGAGGACCAGATAGGACATCCAACACCAGCAGCAAAGACCCCGAAGGGAAGGACCCGACAGGGCAGGGAAACAAACACCCCAGACCCAGAAGAAAATAAACAGGCAACAGACCCCAGACAACACGCAAGGAAGCCAGGAGCACCAAGAAGCCGGAATGCCACCCACTGCACCCACAGAGGAGCCACCGACAACCCCAGAAGAGCCCCAGCCGGAGGGAACCGCCACACCAAAAGGAGGCCAGCACCATGGGAACATTACCCAGAGCAGAACACCAGGCCGAAAAGGCCAGCAAACACCAAGCACAGGGCAGCAGAGAGGAGGACCGACGAGAAGCCCGCAAGCCACCGCCAAACGGAGAGGAACCACCAACACAGCCAAGCCCAGCCACACAACTGCCAGGCAGCAGGCGCAACCCCCGCACAGAACCCAGGGGAAGGGCTCGAAACTCCAAAGGGCACAGAACCACCGGAAGGAACCTCAACCGAGCGCAACACAACCCGGACAGGAGAGGAAAACAAGGAGCCCGAGGCCAATGGGGAGCAAGCAACAATCCCCAAGCACAGACCCACCGGACCCGCACCAGAAAGTCCTGGAGTGGCGGAAAGGTGGGGTGGGGGAATGGGGGAGGCATACAGAAGACCCAGAGGCCTAGGAGAGGGCCAGCTGATGACCCCCCCAAGTCCCGGGACCCCAGTCTAGAGACCGGAACTGGGCCACCCTGCCCGACCCCGGTGCCACAAAGAGGACCACCACAGGGAGGCCCCAACGACCCACCAACAGGCCCGACACAGGGAAGGAGAGAGAAAACCCAGGATGAAGGAAGGACGCAGCACAACAGGACTCCCAGCACACAGGCCAACCACTGAAGGCAGAGAGCCGACAGCCCCAGCACCCAGACCAGAGTCCACAGAAACAGGACGCAGGCAACCAAGTAACAAGGACCAGAACCTGGACCCACCCTAACCGCGGCAGAACGCCTCAACATCCACCAGCAAGATGACCCCCGGGAGAGCAGCAGGAACCAGAACTGGAACCCGAACCGAACCCAGCCAAGCCCCGAAAAGACCGGTGACCGAAGCCACCATAAGCAGAGCCGGAGGAGCCAGCGAACACCCAGCCAGAAGGCAATGGCGGTCGAGCCACCAGGAGAACCCCCCCGGAGACAGACCGATAAGGGCAGCAGGGACAACAGACCCCGGAGACAAACCCAACAGGAGCCACACGGACATTGAGGTTCCGTGAATTCTGAACCCGTTCCATAAAGGTCATGGTTTCGTTATGAATTTGATATTAGCGAACCGTAACTAGTTAGTGCGGCAAGTATGAGTGTTTTCGTCATATTAGACTGATGGATTCACTACGTATTTAGGGATTTCGTTCTGAACCCTTGGGTTCCATTTTGTGTATGGCAGCCATTTTGTGGTTGCCCTCACATAGGCCGATGACTGTGGCTGAACAAGTCTTTTAAGTACATGTAGACCTTAGCTCCAGTTCGTGCTGACTCCTGTTTGACCTGAGTGAACTGACCCTGTTGCCTGAAGCTGACCTTGTTAAATCAGTTCCTGCCCTTTAGCTGATCAAGATTAAGGATCAGAGCACAGGACATCGTAAAGTTTTATTGCACACAAATATGCCTTATCCTACTCTCACCTGTTTCTGCTCCTTTCTTTATGGTCTATTTATGATTGGGTTGTGGCCTTTTTTATTATGGGTTCGTTTGACCTGTCTAAAAAAGAATGTTGGGTTTGACCGATGATTGATCGTGGGCTGGGCAACTGAAAAGTGGGTTTGTCGTCATGCGATACTTTAGTTGTGGAAACATGTGATTGGTTAAACTGTAAACAAGGAATGTTTGCCTGAAGCATAATGTTTGGCATAAAAAGGGATGACTTGCTGTGTAAAATTGAGCAGTCTCCTGAGAACTCATACCGTGATGATTTCTAGGACTTCTGTTACTGGCTGCAGCCAATAAATTTGATCTTTGACGCCACCAAGAAGAGTCCCGTGTCTCTGTATTCTAAGACAGGTGGAACCCGAAGACTTTGGGCATGCCCCTGGTGCTGCTGGGTATTAAATAACCCGGTTCTTCAGTTGGCGCCCAACGTGGGGTCACTTCAGCGGTACCGGTCCAAGCCTGAGGTTCGTGAGGAGCTTCGTGAGGAAATTCTGGAGGACGGCCACCACTTCATCGACTCCGGTATGTCGAATGTGGACTGAAGGTATTTCTGCGAGGCTTCCCGCTTTCCTGATGGCTACGAAGGACTGCTGCCCTGACTGTCCCCCTGTCTTGGACCAATTTGTGATGCTTTGTACGGCGAGATGATAGACGTGTCTTCTGGTGGCGTGACTGATACCTCAGTTAAGTATAAGTGGGTCGCTCCCAGTCCTTAGTTTATGGTCCTTTGGTTCTTAGTTTGTTTGGTCCTTAGTTTTGATTTGAAAATTGCAATTTCCAAAGCCGAGGGTCTTGTATATTTACGAGTGTATCGGTAGAGATAATCCCTTGAAGTTTGAAGCTTGATTAGTGAGCGAAGATGCCTAATCGTAGCAAATTTGGTACTTGGTTTGGTTGTGGTTGCAACAAGGATTCCCGATTGGAGGATTCGTGTCCGATACCTCCGGTTGGAACTCCGACTTATGAGCTCTATTCTAAACACGGTGTGGGCCCCATTACATTCAATGAAGTATGGGTCCATTACACTAGAAAAGATGGTGTCTTACAATGGCCCCAACATGGTAGCTTTAATACAGAGATTTTAGACAATTTAGAAACTAAATTATTTAGGAAGAAAGCCCGGCCGGCAATGTTTGACTCCTTTCGCCTTTGGCGTAAAGAAGCCAGACAACGAGAAATTAAACAAGCTAAAAGAGATAAAAGAGAAAAGGATGTATCAATAATGCAAGCTGCTAGGCAGTTTAAAGAAAACGAAGAAGATAAAGCAATTGAGGTGTCAGATAGGCAACGTTGCATGGCCATAGATAAATGTTATCCGGCCTTGCCGTCTACTCCTCCGAAAGCGATTGAAGATCTTGAGAAAGATCCTTTGATGTCTCATTTACTGAGGTTACCACCTCCTTATGTGCAGGGTGCTACTGCGCCTCCATTACCACCGGTTGTTCCACCCTTTGTTGTTCAACCTCCTGCTGTTGCTCAGCCACCTGGTACTCCACAGATGGTTTTACCTCCTCCTGCGCAACCCGCTCTAGGGTTGCCAGCTTTGCTATCAGCTTTGCCTCAAACTCCTTTGCCTTCCGCTTCTGCATCTGAGACTCCTACTGTTCTTATTCCTACACCTTCTTTGCCTCAAAACACTTATTCTCCTGTTCTTATGACTGCTTCTTCTCCTTCTGTTCGAAAACGAATGACAGAAACTGTTTCTAGTTTATTGTCTCCATTGTTTGGGTCACTGAATATGACCCCCAAGCAGAGTCGTAGTCAGCTTCCTGGTTCCGAGGAACGGCATGTGTTGGATTTGTTAGCTCGTAAATGGATTATGAATGCCTCAAGGTATAGTTTGCCAGCGGTTATGGATGTTTTCTTTCAGTGGGAACCGCCTAAGCAGAGGTATGTTTTTAATATGATGTGTATGTTTCTGCGTCAGGAATGGGAAGATAATGATTTGGGTTTGATCCCACAGGAACTACTTGATGTTCAGTCAGATTTTGCTAAAGGGATGATAGTGGAATCTGATATTACAGATGCTGTAGAGACAATACTGGCTTTTAGATCTAGCCTTCCACCTCAGACATTGCACGAACCTGACTCCTCTTTTAGGAGAAAAGCGAGACAGTATCCCATGAGAGAAGTTCCCCCAGTTTGGAAGGAAGGGGACCCAAAAGCTAATCCAGATATTCTGCCTCATTTTCAGCGAGTATGGGTACATGTCCCTTGGAAGAGAGCAGAGGTCTTGGCTCTTAAGCAGACCTTACCTGATCCCTGTAAGAATCCTGCTGGCTATTACAAAGAATTGTCCCAGACAGTTGACGCATGCATCATGAATTTGGCAGACATAGATATGCTGTTGGGTAATGTAGTACCTCAACCTCTATGGGCAAAGATTCGTCATGAGAATCATGCGGTAGAATTATGAGATACTTGGGCAAATATTATTGCAGCGGATGGTAGACAACAGGGAGGTGCTAAATCTGAACCTTTGGTTACGGAATTTCCAGGTAGAATCATTAATTTAATGAAGACGATGATGCCAGCGTTACGAGTAAATTGGGACAAGTTAGCAGCATGTATGCAGAAGAAGGACGAAAGTGTATCTGATTTCTTCACTAGATTTGAAGAAACATTTATAGATCATAGTGGTCAGGATATGAGTACGAAGGTGGGCAAAGATTGTTCGTAGATAAGTTTGTTTTTAACTTACTTCCTGAACTGTATAATAAGTTGAAAGATTCTGAGAGTTCTTGGGCTGTTTCCTCGTCTGCCCAGATATTAGCGACTGCACAGTACTACGAGAATAGGGACAAGGATGAGAAAGAAAGAGTAGAGAAAAAGACCAAAGACTTAAAGACAAAGGTTCTTTTGCAGCAGGCGTATCCGCCTCGCTTGAATCAGCAAGAGTCACAGCAACGACCACAGTTTCATCAACCTCCCCCACTTCAGAGACCGCCACAGAACGCTGTTTTTTTTCCTCTAAGACCACCCTTGGGTTTAAATCAGTGTGCGTATTGTAGGGAGGAAGGCCATTATAAAAATGAGTGGCCTGTGTTGCGACAGCGCGCGAGTGGTATGACGGCCCGAGAGGCCGTGGTGGTTTTCAGCAAGTGTCTAGGGGTAGAGGACATGGTGCGTTTCCTCAGAACGAACGTTCCTTTCCTCCACAGAATTCTATGAATTGTTTGATCAAGAGAAAATTGCATCTGGTCAGTCGACTCAGTACTATGCTGATGACTATTATGTTGAGAGTGAGAATGCTGATTATAATGATTGCTAGGACAGCCATGGACAAAGAGAGGGAGTAGTGTCGGTTCCAGTAGATCAGAGTGGGCCTTATGTTGCAGTAGCCACATCAGGTGTGGTAGAGCCTTTTCTTTTGGATACTGGTGCAGAGAAGAGTTCTATCATGCACTCTAAACTCCCTGGTGCACCTTTGTCTGGCTGAACTAATGTTTCAGTAGGATTCTCTGGCGCCCCAGTTCGTAACCCAGTTTCTAGTCCCTTGTCTCTTTCTATAGGGCCTTGTGAGTTAGAAGCACCTCTCATTTTAACGACAGGTTGTGGTGAGAATTTGTTTTGTTTGGATTTGTTGAAAAGGTTGCATGCAACATTACGTTGTTCTCCTGCGGGAGTACAGCTTACATTGGGTAAGAAAGTGATCCCTCCGATGTATTTGTCTAAAGATCGGCTTCCACCGGAATTGCGTTCTCTCCCTGATACTCTTTGCGCTACTGGTCCTAATGATGTGGGTCTTTTGGAGAATCCACCTTATGTTGTAACGCTTAAAACGAATGTTAAAATGCCGCGTATTCCCCAATATCGGATTTCTAGCGATGGTGAAAGAACGCTTTTAGCGATCATCTATGATTTGATTGAGAAAGATATGATTGAAGAAACGAGAGGTAATGTGTGTAACAGTCCTGTTTTGCCTGTCCTGAAACGCACTGACTCTTATCAGCCACCTGTTTACAGGTTTGTGATCGATCTTAGAGAGGTTAACAAGATTGTTGTGCCACAGTTTCCAGTTGTTCCGGATATTACTGCTTTGCTGACTTTGATTCCTGCTTCAGCTGCCTGGTTTTCAGTCATAGACTTGAAAAATGCTTTCTTCAGCATTCCAATTGCTGAGGAGAGTAGAGATATTTTTGGCTTCTCTTTAGGAGGCCGAAGCTTCTGGTTTAAGAGAGCTCCCCAAGGCTATTGTGAAAGTCCTTTTATCTATAGTCAGGCTTTGAAAACTCAACTTGATACTCTTGTGTTGCCTGCTGGTGCTGCTCTTATTCAGTATGTGGATGATCTGTTAGTGGCTGCTGATGATGAGAAAACCTGTAAAGAAGCTACTCTTTCTTTGTTGCGACATCTGTCGGACTTGCATCATAAAGTGTCACCTTCTAAGTTGCAGTATTGTCGCCAAGAAGTGACCTACTTAGGTCATCTCTTGTCAAAGGAGGGAAGAAGGTTGACCCCAGAACGAATGTTAAAATGCCGCGTATTCCCCAATATCGGATTTCTAGCGATGGTGAAAGAGCGCTTTTAGCGATCATCTATGATTTGATTGAGAAAGATATGATTGAAGAAACGAGAGGTAATGTGTGTAACAGTCCTGTTTTGCCTGTCCTGAAACGCACTGACTCTTATCAGCCACCTGTTTACAGGTTTGTGATCGATCTTAGAGAGGTTAACAAGATTGTTGTGCCACAGTTTCCAGTTGTTCAGGATATTACTGCTTTGCTGACTTTGATTCCTGCTTCAGCTGCCTGGTTTTCAGTCATAGACTTGAAAAATGCTTTCTTCAGCATTCCAATTGCTGAGGAGAGTAGAGATATTTTTGGCTTCTCTTTAGGAGGCCGAAGCTTCTGGTTTAAGAGAGCTCCCCAAGGCTATTGTGAAAGTCCTTTTATCTATAGTCAGGCTTTGAAAACTCAACTTGATACTCTTGTGTTGCCTGCTGGTGCTGCTCTTATTCAGTATGTGGATGATCTGTTAGTGGCTGCTGATGATGAGAAAACCTGTAAAGAAGCTACTCTTTCTTTGTTGCGACATCTGTCGGACTTGCATCATAAAGTGTCACCTTCTAAGTTGCAGTATTGTCGCCAAGAAGTGACCTACTTAGGTCATCTCTTGTCAAAGGAGGGAAGAAGGTTGACCCCAGAACGAATTCAAGTGATTGCGCAAATGACTGTTCCAAGCACACAGAGAGAAGTGCGTGCTTTCTTGGGTATCACGTCGTATTGTAGACAGTGGATTCCAAATTTCTCTCTATTAGCGAAACCTCTGTTGGCTTTGACTTGTAAAGATACATCGAATCCTCTTCCGTGGTCTGATGATTGTCAGAAAAGATTTTCTGAGTTGCGTGATGCATTGTGTTCTGCTCCTGTGTTGGGTACTCCCGACTACAGTAAGCCTTTTGCACTCTATGGCCACGAGAGAGAGGGCTGTGCATTGTCAGTTTTGACTCAACAATTCGGTGATAAGCAGCGTCCATGTGTGTATTTCTCGTCAACTTTAGATCCGGTAGCTAGAGCGTTGCCGAGTTGCTTGAGAGCTGCAGCGGCAGCGGCTGTTTCTATCCGACAGTCTGCTGGACTGGTGATGGATAATACGTTGATTGTGATGGTTCCACATGCAGTGGATACTTTATTAAATCGGACAAAAACTCAACACCTTACTAGTGCAAGGTTGTCGGGTTATGAGTTGACACTGTTGGCTAGTCATGTGCATATTAAGCGATGCAATGTATTAAATCCAGCAACATTGTTGCCGACGTCTGTGGATACAGATGGTCAGGAACAGCACGATTGTTTTCTGAGGACGGAAGAGGAGACGAAGGGTAGGATCGATTTAAAAGATTCTCCTCTTCCGGATCCTGATGGTACGTTATGGGTTCATGGTTCATGCTACAAGCTTCCGAATGGTGACACGACTACAGGATATGCCGTGACGACATTAAGTACAGTTGTTGAAACTGCACGAGTGAGCTATAATTCAGCACAAGCAGCGGAATTGATTGCATTAACGAGAGCATGTGTTTTGTCTGAAGGAAAGAGAGTGAATGTGTATACCGATAGTCAGTATGCGTTTGGTGTTGCCCATAGTTTCGGACGTTTGTGGAAAGAAAAGGGATTCCTCACATCCCATGGGACTAAGATTCAGCATGGACAGTTGGTGAATGAGCTTCTCGAGTCACTTACTTTGCCAAAGCAAGTTGCGATTGTGAAGTGTAGTGCTCATCGGAAGGTTACGGATGATGTTGGCCGTGGTAATGCGTTTGCGGATGAAGTTGCGAAAGACACAGCAAGAAATCTGATGAGTCGAATGTATGTGGCAGGCCCTGTGAGATGGATTGGTGATGTTGGAATGTGCGAAGATACGATTGAGAGTGTGAAATCGATACAGGCTGAAGCTACTGAAAGTGAGAAGAATGTTTGGAGAGAAACTACGGGTAGATTGGATTCGACTGGTTGTTGGGTTTAATTGTCAGAACACCAAAGATGGATGTTGCCAGATGCGTACGTGCTTGCAGTGGTTACTATGGCACATGGTTTGTCTCACATCAGTGTGAAAGGGATTTGTAAGTTGTTGGCTCCAATAAGGCAGAATGCTGGAATTCCCAAGTGTGCGGAGAATGTGGTCAAGAATTGCATGGTGTGTTTAATGTAAAATCCTGGCAAGGGAACCCCAACTCCAGCTGGTCACTTTGCTCCTCCGACGTATCCGTTCGAGGTTTTGCAATTGGATTTCATCCACATGGAAAGGTGCAATAATTTAAAGTATGTCCTTGTAGCTGTTTGCGCCTTTTCTAGATGGGTAGAAGCATACCCCCTAAAAGATAATACTGCCTCGTCCACTGCTAAAGTCCTGGTCAAAGAATATTTCCCTAGGTTTGGGTTGCCAAGGATGGTATGGAGTGATAACGGAAGTGAATTCGTGGGGAAGGTGATGAAGAGAGTGTGTGAAGGGTTGGGAATTCACCAGAAATTCCACGCTGCGAACCATCCCCAATCAGCTGGTTTATTTGAGTGCTATAATGGCACGTTAAAGTTAAAGCTGGCTAAGATTCAAGCGAGCACTGGTCTTCAATGGCCTGATGCTTTACCGTTGGCACTTTTGTCGACTAGAACTACAGTACATTCCCGGATAGGCCTTAGTCCGTATGAGATTGTCTTTGGCCGTCCGGCAAACGTTTGGGGAGTGCCGAGGCCAACGAAGTTTAGTGACATCGAATACCTTATGCTAGTGGACTACTTGTATGACTTGACGACTAAATTGCGCGTCTTACATCAACAGGTTCATGATAAATTGCCGCCAGCTTCTGCAGACCCAGGTCCTCAATCCCGGTGACTGGGTCCTGGTGAAAAATTTTCAGCGGACTAAGAATGATCAGCCCCGCTGGAATGGACCGTACCAAGTCATGCTATCTACGAGGACTTCAGTAAACGTTTTCGGGAAGAAAAACTGGATCCACGGCGTACATTGTAAGAGGGTGCCGTTGCCTCTGCCGTACGACCAGTGGGTCCGTGAAGGTATTGCAGATTCAGAGACTGAAAGGGTGCCGAAGTTTGCACCGTTTAGCGACGCTGAGTTGGTGTGGAGAGGCTCCGAGAAAGAAGATGACGATGTCCTTCAAGAAGCTGTGCCTGTGTCTCAAAGATTAGACACTACTGAACCTGAACTGTTGTTTCAGCCTCAAACGAGGCCTGGAAAAGAGCGTTATAATCTACGTCCTAGAAACAATGGACTAATAAAATAAATGAATTCCTTTTTTTGATTTTTGCAACTGAACTCTCTCAGGAATTGAACTCTCTCAGCCAAGAAACTTTTTTGGTATATTTTTGTGAACCACCTTCCGTTTTCAGCTGTAGGGTCACGGTGTAAAGACTAGAGAGTGCAAGCCGAAGACGCAAGGTCAGCGGTTCTGGTTGGTCTAAGGGAGTTCCCTGGGCTGACAGAAGCATTCCTTAGCAGAAGAAAACCAACCGCCGTGAACAGCATCGGTTAGAGGATGGAGTTTTTTGAGATTGAGAGAGCCGTTGAGAAAATTTACTTTAGGAAGAAACTGTGTAAAATTATGCATAGCAAATGTTTTCTGATCACATGCCTTTTGATGTTTTTTAGCATGATGTTAGCTTTGGTGGGTTGGTTTGTATTTTCTCTTCAACTGATTTCTGCACCCATTTTCCAACCTACGACTTTACCTGCTACTACTTCTTTGCATTCTTTTCATACTTTACCTGAACACGAACAGATTAGAAGGTCGGAATTTGTGAATAATTCCTTTGTGCAACTTCTCCGTCAACACCAGTTAGTAGTAAACACCACTAATTGTTGGGTGTGTGGTCTTATGCCACATAATATGGATAGAGGTATTCCTTATCTGGTTCTGACATTCAGTTACAATGGGTTCGTATGGGCATATCAGACGATGTTTATTTATGCCATCGAAATCTATCCCCTGCGTTCCATGAGAGATAACTCAAGTAATAAAGCCTTGGTGAAGGGAATTACAGATATGAGTAGAGATATCGAAACGTATGAGACTATTCCCAAGGATGAGTTACTAGCATATGTTGGTTGGAATGCAACCGGATATAGTATTAGTCTAGGTGAGAAGCAGAGACGAAAAAGGTCACCTCCGATTTGGATTGTACCCCATCGTGGTCATTTTTGTCTGCAAGGGAAAGGCAAGAATCCGAGAGCTCAGTTAGGGAAGAGTGTTTGTACTCAGACGTATGTCTTTGCGTCCCAAACTTCCCCACCGTTTTTAGCCGCTAAGGGCACGTATTTTGTCTGCTATGATAGAGCATATACATGGTTGCCCCCTGATTTTTCGGGAACATGTTATGTTGCATATTTGTTGCCTCCTACGTACACTGCTGCCGTAGATTACCACAGAACGAGAGTCGTTAGGGGTGTCTTCAGTAAGGAAGATACCACTGGACAAGAAGTGGGAGACTTTTTCAAGGGTTTCCTACCGTTTTGGGGACCTATGGCAAACAGTAGAAACTTACGGCAATTAACGAGAGTGGTTGAATCCACCATAAATGAAACTGCCGGTGCCCTTAGTAATCTGACCGCTGAGCTTCAAGCGGATCGCCTTATGACGTTACAGAATCGAATGATTTTAGACGTCATACTTGCAGATCGAGGTGGGGTATGTAAAGTGATCCAATCGAGTTGCTGCGTTTTCATACCAGACAATGCTCCTACAGTATACCAGGCCATTTCTAAGTTACATAAGATCTCTGAGTCTATAAATGTGGATAAAGGAGATTGGTCGTTGATAGGATGGTTTTGGGAAATGTTATCGACCTGGGGATGGGAGATTCTGATGATCATTGGGATGGCTTTAGCGATTCTTTTCCTTTTCTGTCTTTGTGTGCAGTGCGCTCCTGCTATATGTGGCCTCTGTGCTACTACGTGTGCAAGGAGACCTGTCCCAAGAGAGGTACTAAGTAATAGGATTATGCTCCAGCAACATCTTGATGATCTGATGAATATAGACCTGGATTCAGATTGACGTGAGTTTAGGTTATTGACTATGTAAGGGCAAAAGGAGGGCTGAGGTTCCGTGAATTCTGAACCCGTTCCATAAAGGTCATGGTTTCGTTATGAATTTGATATTAGCGAACCGTAACTAGTTAGTGCGGCAAGTATGAGTGTTTTCGTCATGTTAGACTGATGGATTCACTACGTATTTAGGGATTTCGTTCTGAACCCTTGGGTTCCATTTTGTGTATGGCAGCCATTTTGTGGTTGCCCTCACATAGGCCGATGACTGTGGCTGAACAAGTCTTTTAAGTACATGTACACCTTAGCTCCAGTTCGTGCTGACTCCTGTTTGACTTGAGTGAACTGACCCTGTTGCCTGAAGCTGACCTTGTTAAACCAGTTCCTGCCCTTTAGCTGATCAAGATTAAGGATCAGAGCACAGGACATCGTAAAGTTTTATTGCACACAAATATGCCTTATCCTACTCTCACCTGTTTCTGCTCCTTTCTTTATGGTCTATTTATGATTGGGTTGTGGCCTTTTTTATTATGGGTTCGTTTGACCTGTCTAAAGAAGAATGTTGGGTTTGACTGATGATTGATCATGGGCTGGGCAACTGAAAAGTGGGTTTGTCGTCATGCGATACTTTAATTGTGGAAACATGTGATTGGTTAAACTGTAAACAAGGAATGTTTGCCTGAAGCATAATGTTTGGCATAAAAAGGGATGACATGCTGTGTAAAATTGAGCAGTCTCCTGAGAACTCATACCGTGATGATTTCTAGGACTTCTGTTACTGGCTGCAGCCAATAAATTTGATCTTTGACGCCACCAAGAAGAGTCCCGTGTCTCTGTATTCTAAGACAGGTGGAACCCAAAGACTGTGGGCGTGCCCCTGGCGCCGCTGGGTATTAAATAATCGGGTTCTTCAACAGGCGGAGAAGAAGAAAACAAGCCCAGGGAATCAGAAAAAACACAGAATCCAGGTTCCCCTGCAACCGCAGCCACAGGACTGCCTGAGGAGCCCCCGGGACCACAAGACCCGACCCCACGAAAGAAGAGAGATCAGGCACCCACCAGACAAGGGAACGGGGCCGAGCACTGTCAGAAGACGAGCCCTGATAAACACCTTGCCCCGAGAGGGGACCAAAGAAGACACTCCCTGGGTCACCAAAAACCTGATCTTCCAAAGAACCACTATGGACCTCCCGAACAGACCGAGCAAAAAGACACTCAGCCGCATGCCTCAAGAGGTCGACCACAGAAGGATGAAGGAAAACCCCTGGCGCATGAAGGAGAGCCACGCGAAGAAAGACCCAGGGCGAGGGCCTGAGGCCGAAGGGGAAGGACGCAACACAGAAAATGGGTGTCCCCCACAGGGAACCGCAGAAAAGAAGCAGGAACTGGGATGCAGAGAGAGAGGCATCCTCGAGACCCCCAGCCCGCCAAAAGCCACCAGGCAGGACCAGCGAAAAGACGGCCCGAAGGGCCAACACACAGAAGGGAACAGGCAGACCCCCAGGAGAACCAGGACGGGCTGAAAGCCACAGGACACCCCAGCCCCAGAACCGAGCAGGCCCCAGACCCGAACCTCCTTGACAGGAACCCAGCAGACAGATCACATGGCAAGCAAACAGGACACCTAGTCCAGCAGGGCCACCCAGCGGGAACCGGAGACAGGCACCGGAGGCAGCCGAACCCCAGAACCGGAGGAACCTGCACCAAGACGTCCCCGTACCCATGACGCACATTACACAGGACCCAGCCAACAGAAACGTTCTGCTGTCACCGAGGAGGAAACGCCAAAGACAACCACCTATCGGCAGGGAACCACCAGACTGCAGCAACAGGGACCAAAAGGGCAGGGCTCTCAGGCAAAGAGGCAGCAAGCCAGGGAGAAAAAACGGCCAAAACGGCGCCAAACCGAAAGACGGAGGAGACACCTACATCAAGGACGACGGAGCGGACCCAGGGCAAGGCACCCGAGAAAGCCAGGACACCTCATACAAGGCAAGGCATGCAGAGGTCCCAAGGTGGTGACACCCAGTCACGCCAAACTCCTGCCGCCAACTCCACGAAACCCTGCACAAGGAGGGCACCGAAGAAGCAGAGAACAGGCCAGCCCCCAGCGCCATGGCAGCAGCCAAGCAGAGTGACCAAGACAGAGCCCAACAACACAATGGTAGGAAAGGGGCGATCCACCCAAGAATACGGAGGGCTGAGGAGAGACCGCACTCGGCAGGCTCCACAGGCAACCGACAAGCAACTGTCAGCTGGGCATTACAAAAGTGGACAAAGCCACACACACAATGCACACAACAGTGGATACAGCTGAAATACAACAAGTACGAGCAACACACACCACTCCCACAGCAGCAACCCACCACACTGGGACAAAGGGCAAGCCTAAGCGGGAGGGCCGGGAACACCAAGGAAAAAAAACACAGTCCCTGCCCAGCAGGAAAGTGGAAAACCCAGCAGACCAGCACAGGAGTCTAGCGACCCACGTCCCGAAAGCCCACCACCCTGCAGCCACATGCAGCGTCAGAGGCGGGAGAAGGAACCATAACATCCAAGAACCCAGACAGGAACAAGTCGCCCACAGGAACTGCCGAACGAGGAGGGGACGTGGAAGGCACCAACCGAACCCTAGAGCACAGGACAGAGCAGCCTCAATCAAGTCTAGCCTCAGACATGAGAGGCAAAACACCCACCACGAAGCCCACGCGACCAAGGAGCCCCAGGGGGACCTGAGACCCAGCCGCAGAGGAAGAGGACACCAGCACGCCCCCAACAACCCCATGCAACCCAGTGGTAGACCACCGCCAAGGCCACCACCAAATGAATTATGGAGCATAGGCAGGATACGAACCCCATCCAGAGAAACCCAGTGCCTCCCAAGGCACAAGAATATCCGCCGAGGTACAGCACCAAGGCCAGTACCAGAGGGCAAGTGAGCTGCCCAAGCAGGAAGGGGAAAAGAAACAAAAAACGGGCACACACCCGTCCTACCTGGCCTCTGGGAAGATAGCATACCGGGAGGAGGCAGCCACACAGCCCGACCCGGAATCGCAACCCCAGCCACAGGAGGACCGCCCGACACCGCAACGGATTCCTGAGCCACTGCTCCACCCCATATCATGAGGGAGATGAGGAGAGGAGGCACCGCCAGGAGAACGCTGCAGAGGGCTCCGCCGTTGCAGAGAACCAGACCAAAGACTCCTCTACACCGCCACAGGGAGGAGCTGAAAGCGTAAGTTTCACTAGAGAGACAGAAAAAAACAGGTGGAGGTGGGGGCTGGCAGAGTTTTTATGCTGGGGTGGGTCTGGTTGGGAAGTGGGGCCTCAATTGTACTGATGGAAGGCGAGAGAGGGACGGGAGGTAATGCCTGAAACAACTGCTCATATTACTTCATTTGTCCACTAATGTCAGACAAAATGCATGCATGTGTTTTTAGTTTTCAACAAGGTTGGTGCAGAACCTGTAAATGGCATTTGAGCCACATATTATAACACTTTGCACCAGTGCATAGTAACCAAAAGTGTGCAAATCTGTGCAAAGTGTTTAATTAGGACTTACATTCCAGTGCAAAACTTGTTTTACGTTGGAAAGCAGCCCACAGTAATGCAAAGTAGCACTTGGTTGAATTATGAGCATTCCCCTGCAACCACTAATTAGCATTAATGCAATGCCTTATCTACTAACATTTGTACATAGGGCTTTGTTCCAAAAAGTCATGCCTCCTCGAGGCATGCGAAAACTTGGATAACAGTTTTTTTTCACCAGTTATTTCAAACTTTGCTTGTGCGCTGTATTGGACAGCACGTATACAAAGTTGAAAACGTTTTAAACTATGTCTGAGTACTGTTTTTGTACTGGAAAGTTACTCTTCCACTAGAAAACCTATTCTAGCCATAACACAGACAGCCTTGCAGTCTGGTTCAATGGTGTTAATGTGGTGCATGACAGCATGAAGTGCACCAGCACTGGGGGTAGAGGCGTAACAATAGCCCCCGTCGCCTCTGCGTTGAGGTGGGTCCCTGGCCTCCAGGGGGCCCCCTGTGCATGGGTGGCTGGCCCAAGGCCTGAGAGCTTCTGTCTGGGTCCAGAGCATGGGTCCCGCCTCCAAAATCTTTGCAGGGGGGTCCCCTCAAGTTGTGTTATGCCACTGACTGGAAGAGGCATCAACAGTGCCAAATTGTAGTAGATTTGACACTCTTCTGCTCACTCCCTTTCAGACAACATAGCCAGAGTTGTTCATTTGTGATAACTTTTTAAGAGCAAATTAGTCCAGTTACAACATCTTAGTCAAGACAAAACCTACTCTCTTTAGTTTAATAATCAATCAGTCAACATAGCTTGGATTTTTGTATGTTTATAGTTATATCTATGATATTACACTAAATATTTTCAAAGAGGAACTATGACTAATGCTTGTTCTAGGTCCTGTACATGTAGCTGGTACCTGTTCCTGCGTTTTACTGGGAAAATTAAAGAACGTTCCACCGAATAATATTCAAATTCTACAACTATTAAGAGCAAGCACTTATATTTCATATTTTGTGACGTCCATGTTTTGCCCTTAAGAGGAGATAATACATGTGGTACGATATAGAGTTTATTTATGGTCCAGTTCGTAAACAGAGAATCCTTAATCCCTCCAAAGTAGGCGTCATATTTGCACGTGCTGCACAATTTAAATGCACCACATTTGCTGAGTAGATTATGAAAAAAAGAACTCATAAAAATGTCACTAATTTGAACGTTGTTGCACGAAAAATTTGCCACAATAATTTTCCAAGAAAGCTCCTAGAAGGTACGGCAATTTGTGCGCTGTATCTAAAATAAATTTAGGTTAATTTGATCTCAATGAGGCAGTAGGTGAGGTTTGGACTATGAAATGGATCTGCAGTCCTTATTTCTCAAAGGTTTGCAATGATGAAAACCCATCAGGCTGCCAAATCTGAGATGAAGTATCATCTGGTGTTTGAGCTAGAGTGCATTTTCTATCGTGCCCTGAGGTGTTTTTTATGCAAATTATAGCACAAAAGAATTTATCAAAAGATGGAGGCGCCATCCATCTCGTAAACTACTGCACATTAAGCCAGCAGGAATTCCAAGCACAAATGTCCTGATCTCGGGTGTAAAGTTTCATTAATTTTTAAGGCAGGAAGTTGCAAAAAATCATTAAGAGTGGAATTTTATGAATTACTGAAATTAAGTTAACTGATAATACGAACGGCTACTGATTCTGCATTCTCAAGTTGTGCATGCTCATAAATTACTTTATCTCCCTAGGTTGTACATTTCTCGATTAATCAACAGTTCTGTAAGTGGCTCCAGCCTGCATGTTTTGATACAATTAACTGTGTTTTCACACATCTTTTGCTGCCACCCTGTGTAGTTTCATATGAAATAAAGAAACAGATTTTTATTACTAGTCATCTCATTCGCTCACATTTAATTTACCTCGGAAGGATGAAAGCCTGAATCAAAGCAGCATATACTGAATCATTTGCCAGGAAAAGTTCACAGAGATCGCAGAACTAATTATTGGGATGTATGTTAATGAATGATTTTAGTGGGGGGATAACGTGTAGATTCCCCAACAAGTAAAGAAGTTCACTCAAACCAGTTGAGTGACAAGCAGATTGTGGTGGTTTGAAGGAACAGCGAGAATCGAAAGCTATGGGTGATGATATTCTGAAAAACAAACAATATTCTAGTCAGTATTGTTGTATCAAACGAAGTAAAGATATTCTGTTTTTCATTTTAAAGTGAAGAGTACTCAACGCTAATAATTTGCCTTTTCTAATTACCTTTAAAAGAGAGGAATACTGGAAATAATTGTATATCTTATTCCAATACAGACCTAGGCCCAGATGCCTCAAACGTTCATGCAGGGAAAGGCCAGGAATGTGTCATATTTAACATTATAAGGCACATACCTGTCCTCTCCTTGTGCCGGTGTACAATGTGCGGCCTGGCTGCAGGCATCCTTGCACCATGATGCAAGGGTACCTGCGTTGCAGTAAGGATTGTTTTGGTGCAGGAAAGGACAATCTGACTTTAGTGTTGTGTTGCCCCTGCGTTTCCTTGCATGATGCAAAGGCAATGCAACACTAGGCTATATCTGCCCCAAGTATCATTAATCCATTCTATAGATCTACAATTTCCCTCTGTTTTGAGTTACACCAAGTGGCAATATCCCAATATTGACACATTTCTACAGGTTTAACTATGCACATTTTTCAGACCTGCAACATACATAACAATTCCTTCATTGGAACATCAGGAGAATTTTCACTTATTTTCAGCTCTCTGCAAACTGAGATCCCTTATCTGAGATGTCACAAAGAGCTCTTACCAAACATCTTTGTTCTGAACTTAACCTGTTGCTTGCAGGTCGTCGTGTACTGGAATAATCCAGAATCTCTCACAATTCTCTGCAGAGTTCCCAGTACAGAGAAATCAAACGGCTTCTCACAATACTTGTGTGATTCATCCTTAACCATGTACTGATGCCCCAGTACAGAGACATCAGCAGGGCCCTCACAAATAGAACCTCTATATTAATCTTTAACGAGTACTTACATTTAGTACTGTTGCTGCTTTCCATATTTGCTTCTGCCTTCCGGCCAGATCCTGCTCTTCGTCAGGTTGGAACGCACCCACACCATGCATGGTCAAAAGGTACCTTCACCGCAAGGAAGTGAGTTAAGGAAAAACTATAAGCCTTGTCTTTGGCTTGGCTTCTGCATGGTTGAAAAGGCATCATGAAATGGGGCATTCTTTGGCCTTGTTGAATTGTTCCTGCCTCCCTGCCGCATCCTGTTAGGACTTAGGTCAGAGCCCCATTGTCTCATGGAAATAAATAAAGCTGAGAACAATCCATCATAGTGCCATAAAGGAAATCTCAGGTAGCTTTCAGAAGATAGGGGTGCTACTCCTGCACATCAGTGGTGCAATACCAGCAAGCATAGTGCATACAAAACCCTTCAAGTGCCACATGGGAAAGGAAAAAGACCACAGGACATGGCTTATTTTGAAAGACTCCTGAAGCAGTTCCAATCTATAAACTAAGGGCATCATTACGATGGCGGGCGGACAAAGTCCACCCGCCACCGCAACTGCAAAAAGGGACCATCCGCCATAGGTGCGGCGGTCCCGCTATGCCAATCAGGATGCGACCGCCATGGTGGCTGTAAGCAGCACCCACCTCAATGTGAAAAATGCATGTTGTGCATTTTCATGCACAACGTGACAGGCACTGCGCGGTGCCTGCCAACTTGTGCATGCAAATGTAGGGGGTACCATGGGTACCCCCCAAGTGCACCCCCAACACCTGGGGGGCCCACAACGGGCCCCCAACACAAAAGACCGCATGCCTTTCCATGGCGGCAATGCTGCCATGGAAAGGCCAATTTTCTGCCTGCATCATAATATGGATGGCATGTTATGCCCCTTTTTCGCCCGGTCGACAAGTTGACTGGCGGAAAAGCGGCGAACTGTCTTACTGTCTGCGGCAGACCCCCTCAGCCATACTAATATGGCGGAGTCAATCATGCATGGATGGCTGGCGGATCGCCCCCGCCGGGCCAGCGGTGGCTACCGCCAGCCCGGCGGTGGCGATCCTCTTTAAAATGCAAATTGTGCCCAATGTTGACGTTTGGGTTTGGGGCACTTACAAATTGATAAACTACTATGTTGGGGCATATTAGGTATCCCCAGGGGTTCCCCTAGGTGTCCCAGGCGTTAGAGGTCAGGTATCTACAAGGAGGACCCTTATAAAATGAGTGTCATATGCCCTGGGTTTAGTGAAAATGCACATTTCACTGCCTACATTGTAGTATAGTGCTTCCCAAAATCGGCTTTTGTGCTAGGAGCACTGTGAAGTGAGGATCTGCAATATTTTGATATAATCAGAACCCCTAAAGTCTTTCCTATGTATTCTAGGGGTGGAGGGTCCTGTAGGTATAAGGAGGATCGTTATATAGGCTCTGGTATTGGAAAAATTGGCCAGTTAATTTTTCCATTGCAGATCCCCAGCCCATAGGTCATGGGTACTCACAAACTTTCTCTCAGGGGCCAATTTTACAGTGTGGTTTGTGTCCGAGGGCCGCACAAAAAAAACCTGTGACCATGAGGTTGAACACAGGTCCCTGCAGCGGACGCCTTTGTCCACTGAGCTACCAGACCCGGCATATATATATATATATATATCTGTCTCCTTCCCTCCATCCCTCTATCTCCCTCACTCCATCCCTCTATCTCCCTCTCTGTCTCACTCAATCTGACTGTCTCACTCCCTCTCCCTCTCTCCTTCCCTCTCCTTCCATCTCCTTCCCTCACTCACCCTCACCCTCCCTCTCCTTACCTCACCTCCACTCCCCTTCCCTCTCTCCCTCCCGCACTCACTCCCTCACTCCCCTTCCCTCACTCCCCTTCCCTCACTCCCTCACTCCCTCACTCCCCTCCCTCACTCCCCTTCCCTCACTCCCCTTCCCTCACTCCCCTTCCCTCACTCCCTCCCTCCCTCACTCCCCTTCCCTCCCTCACTCCCCTTCCCTCACTCCCCTTCCCTCCCTCACTCCCTCACACCCCTTCCCTCCCTCACTCCCCTTCCCTCACTCCCTTCCCTCACTCCCTCCCTTACTCCCCTATCCTCACTCCCCTTCCATCACTCCCTCCCCTTCCCTCAGTCCCTCCCCTTCCCTCACTCCCCTTCCCTCACTCCCCTTCCCTCACTCCCTCCTTCACTCCCCTTTCCTCACTTCCCTTCCCTCACTCCCTCCCTCACTCCCTTCCCCTCACTCCCTTCCCTCACTCCCTTCCCCCACTCCCTTCCCTCACTCCCTTCCCTCACTCCCTTCCCTCACTCTGTCTCCCTCCCTCCGTCTCCCTCCCTCTGTCGCCCTCCTCCCTCTGTCTGTCTCCCTTTCTCTGTCTCCATGTCTCGGTCTCCCTTTCCCTCCCTCTCCCTCTGTCTCTGTCCCTCTACCTCCCTCTGTCATCTCACCCTGCCTGTGTGTCACCGGGCTGGGACAGCTTCCCCAACCAGCTTCCCCAGCGCGCACAAATACACAGCCCCACCCGAGCACTTCATAGGTCTTTAAAAAGACCATTTGCATGTGACTGGCACTTTGTTCACCTTTTAGCACCCCTGCAGCCCCACTCTGGCCTCCTGGAATGAATCACCCGACACCACAGAGCAGCAGAGTCTCTTAGAGTGTCTATGCAACCGGCAGCGTTTGCAGACACTCTTGAAATAATTTTTTTTAAAACATGGGTACGATGTCTCATGGTCCGCGGGCCGCCACGGAAGGCTTGCCGGGCCGCTGCTGGCCCGCGGGCCGTACTATGAGTACCCGTGCCATAGGTTAACATTGCAAGAGGTTATTAATTAATAACTGGAGAAAGGAAAGCCATACAACTAGGATTAAAGGACTCAGAAGAATGTTAATGATAGATGCAACAATGTGGTATTGTTGAATTTATTCTAAAATGTAGAAACAATAAGTTATAAGACTTTCTTGTCTGCAAGCCACAATTCAGCCCTCTAGTGCCCTGCCTTGATTTGTCAGAGGTAAGTGGATTGGACTTGCTGTTTGAAGAGGTTAGAAATGACCCCTAGAGTTAGGAGGCCTGTCTGGGAGTAGAGGTTGCTGGGCATAGGAATGCCGGAGCCAGGGGGAGGGGTAGTAAACAATGCTCTTCAAGAGAAGGAGACAAGCTGGAAAAATCCCTTTCATTTTTACCTCTCCCACAGCCGGATGGGGGAATTAAGGAGGAATTCCCAGATGTAAGGGGAGTGGACCTAGGTAGATGAAGCCATCCTGTAGGCTGGTTTAGTTAGTTCTGCTCCCTCTGCTGGAAAATCAGCCATGATGAATTTTGGAGAAATTCTGCTCTCTTTGGGAAAATAATGCCACACTTTAGAGGATGTGGTCATACCCTGGAGCATTGCCCTGCACCTCATTGGACGGAAGTGTCCTCCTTTTTGATCCAGAGAACTTGGAATAAGTATCTGGAAGGAACAAACCTCGCAGATGATGCTGCTTCAAACTTGGGAGAAGAAGTGTCCCTGCTGAGGAGTTTGATTTGAACCAACCAGGCCCTGGACTGAAGATTGTGCCTGTTGCACAATCTGGAATTACAGTCCTATGGACTACCTTGCTTCAAAAGGACTAAAGAGTGGACTCCCTGCGAGCTGAAAGTTAACAGAGCACAACTGGACCACCAAGAATCCCCAGCTTGGAGAACTACCAGTGATTTTGAAGGGGTTTTGTCTAAGTGTATTGTGGTAACTGAAGTCCATTTCAAGGACCATCTTGGAGATTACAGACCCTTGGAGTACGTTTTGGACACTTTGAGACCCTTCATAAAACTTCAGGAAGAAGTTCCAGAGGTTTGGAGAAGTTTGGAGCAACTTTGGTAAAAAGCTCCATACGTGGACCGACTCATCAACCATGAGTTGGCCTGCCATCCAGGTTCCTCCCTCTGAAAAGCTCCAGGGGTCTGACTTCCAGAGTTTGATCAGGCGTAGGCGGAATCCCAAGCTAGCGACCCCTCACCGAATCCGGCCTAGTGAAAAGCATTGAGGGACCCTGCAAGAAAAAGCTCTGCAAACATTTCTAATTCCGAACTTAGAAAGGGTGACCGGGGCCAACCATGAGAGCCACGCCATCCACCATCAAGTGTGTGCCAGCCTGCACCCCTAGCTCGTACCGCTGGAAAGCTCCGGAGGTTGGACTTCCTTAAGTTTGACCGGGAGTTCGTTGCAAGGCAAGCCGGCGAACTCTCACCGAATCAGGGCTGGCTGAGAGCTTCGACGGACCCGGTGAAGAAAAGCTCCAGAAAAGTTTCTAAGTCAGAAGGTAAAAACTTTGACCGAGACCTACTGCAAGGAGTAGCCCCACAGGGCTTCATTGTGGTCGGCCTGAAACTTTGACTTTGAGCAGGTCCAGCATGACCAGATGTACCAAAAGGGGATATACGTTCTATGTGCTATATCGTGCTAAATTTTTAAAAAGTCATATTCCCAGTTCCCTACATTGGATTTTTTTCATTTTAAAGAGAAAAATATTTTGTAGTTTTATAAATTGGTGTTGGATTTTTATTGTGTGTTGTTTCTTAATTATTTACTGAATTGGTGTTTTTAAATGCTTTACATACCTGCTCACAGTCAAGCTACCAAGGGTTGAGCATGAGAATAATTTTCGAAGACCGGTACGGAGCTATATATTGAGGTAGTGTCCTTATTGCCGGGGACAGATATACATTTGCCCCTACTATTAACCCACTTTCCAACATCCAGACCAAGCACTCTTAAACAATACTGTCTACAAGTATGGATGACATGTGACTACTACACCCTGTAGTTTTATTTAACATTTCCTATACACAGATTTACACATCTATGATTGACGGCCTCTGTGTACTGTTAA
This sequence comes from Lissotriton helveticus, assembly GCF_964261635.1. Lineage (NCBI taxonomy): Eukaryota > Metazoa > Chordata > Amphibia > Caudata > Salamandridae > Lissotriton > Lissotriton helveticus. The sequence continues at coordinate 452,769,009 of NC_136070.1, read as the reverse complement.
TGATGTAAAGTGTTGACACCCTGCACTGGTATGAGTGGCGCTATACAACTAATTAAATGCATCTGAGAGAGTGCTTATTTAGACTTGAGCAGCACTATTAAAGGGCGGTAGTGAGGGAATCCGTGGCGGAGCTTGGTTGTTGAATACCAAGGCTGTCTATCTGATTTCATCTCCTGCCTCCTTTATCCACCAACATACTCGCCCTCCACATTATCTCACTCTTCCAGGTTCTTTCTCATCTTTGCCTTCTCCTTTTTCTCTGTTTTCCTTATTTCCCTTCTTCCAACAACTCTTGATGCCTTTCTCTTGTTCGGTTTTACATTCTGATCGTTTAAATAATGTACTGGTCTCTAACAAAGAATACAGTTACGCCTCACCTGCAGACATCAACTTAAATTAAGCATCATTAGCTTGCAGCCAACAAAGGAAATGCCAAAGTGGCTATTCTGGCCCTTTCTGCATTGTATATCCTTCCTGAAGAGCAGATACACCTTTTTCTCTCCTTTCTGCAAGAAACAAGGATCCCAGCCATCTCCATTCTCTATGGAAGGGAGAAGTGTGCATGGCGATCGGTCTCTCCGACTGCCAGGGAACCGCCCGCCATTGTAGTATGGCAGGCAGTAATGCAGTCAGCAATGGCGGTGGGACTGACAACGACGCAGTGATGTGGCAGTCCCACCACCATTATAATCACCCCCTAAGTTTAATGTGCATGCAAATCCAACATTACCAACCCCTGGTAAGTTGCACTACCAGTGCTGAAAAAGTCCAATGGAGGTACCAATGGACGAGATGGACTGGCCTCAAGGGTCTTGTTACCTCAGTGACAGAGTCACTGTCGCTCTAGTGTATGCTTTTTCGTATGCCTGCTCGCAAGACTGGAGGTGAACTGCATGGATTGTGGTGGACAGGCCTTCAAGGTTAACTCACACTTGCCACCGTTAGGGTCCACCTGCTGGTGCTAAGACACCAGGGCTTCTAAGGTCTATAGGGCCTTCTAAGGTGTAGCATCGGAATGAGCTCTGTCGGGAGTGTGGTCTGGTGGACTGGTCATGAAGGCTGAAAATGGTGCTCCAGTTCCAAATTTGGCAGCTCTGGCCAGAGTGCCACACCCTCTCCCCTACTGAACACCATACTGCCCCACTGGGAGAAACTGGCACTGCTTTCAGCTACAACCCAATTGTGCTGAGACTCAATTCAAATTATGCATTGGACAAGAGTAAAATGCTGCCTGAAAAAAAGTAACAACACCCTGTAAAAAGCAAACACTGAATGCAAGGATGAGCAAAGCATGTGAAATGAAAGCAGGAACAACATGGTTACCTTAACTGTTTTAAACTCATTATTCAGAAATTAGTAAGTGATTTTGCCTGCAAATTTCAGGACATGACTACAGGACCAGGAAGGGACCCGTTTCAATGTCCATTGCTTATATCCTTACAACATGTAAGCAATTTGGTTTAAAAAAGACCAAATCCCTCAACACAGAGCTGCGGTACACATTTTATAGGCTAAAATAATTAAAACAGTTGAAAACGCTCATATTAAACGTTTTCCACTCCACCAGTCAACCAGTCCCTTTATGAATGGTGCACTTCCCCACCCAGGGAAATCAATGTTGTTCAAAGAAAGATGATAAAAAGAAAGTAGCACTTCACTGGAAAACTCTGTAAAGCAGCGCAAAGGTGCATGGGCGTAAATAACAATCTGGCCTGTCTGCTGACCACTCTGTATTGCTTTATTTGGTTATTTAATTATTTTTCTTATTTTTATACTTTTTTCTCTCTGTCCCGAAGTAGTAATTTGGAATAGAACCCTGTCAGAAAATGAGGACATTTCCAGCCAAAGTGTTCTGATCTTTTTTGGATCCATTTCATGGGGGAACAAATAAAGAAAAGGAGAGGCAAGAGAGAGTATGTAACAGCTGTCTTTTGAAAACAGCACTTAAGGATAAGCGAGACAGAGACAGAAAGAGATGGAGGAATAAAGAGAGAGAGAGAGGGGGGAGAGGAAAGCTACCAGAGCGGAGCAGGAGAAGCGGACACTGTCCTTGCCTTCTCTGGGCATGAAGGAAAAGAGTTTTTTTTCCTTCTCTGCACTTCCCAGACTGGCCAAGCCTTCCTGCAGAATACCAAAGGGCAGAGGGCGGATGGCCTCTTTGACTGCAGGCAGGTGAGGTCACAGGTCAAGTACAGGGCCATTAGGTAGTGCTTTCGCGTGCTAATGGCCCTGCGAATAACAGAAGGGAGAGTGGAAATTCTTTTGTCCCCTCGTCGTCCCCACCCTTGTCCCCCGTGTCCCACCCTCTCCAAAATCTGGGGGGGGATATGTCCCCCGCGTCCCCCACACTTCCTACACCCATGTGCACACCACTGGGCTGTGGATGAGTGCAAAAATGCTTTAAAGATCTGAAGTTTCGTGTTAATGACCGGCTTTCCAAGCACTGATGGAAGAGTCTGGCCAGCATTATAAGCATTTGAGGGAATCAAAAGGGGATGTGTTGAGGAACCAGGTGAGTGGCAATTAAAGCAATAACACATATTACACCAAAACGAAATATAAGCCTAAAGGTAATTTTGAACTATAAAGATTGATGCTTGCATGAAATAGAAAGTTCTGAGTTAAAGCCTATGGGTCTAAATATGATTTGGTGTATTTCACCAGGTGTTTTACGAATCCCTTCAGAAATTTTGTTGTCAGTCAGTCAGTCAAATATCTTTATTTCGGTCAATTAAGACCATAAAAGCAATACACAATTCATTTAAACCTACATACATTATACAAGTAAAATTTACAAATATACAAATATACACATGATTGTAATTCATACGTTCATTCTTAAAACAATTAAAATCTTTGATACAAAGAATAGATACTGAGGAGTATAAATTCAAAAGGCCACCCCTGTTTCCCACTATGCTTAATACATTTTCCCAAGACGTAGTTGACAAACTATCAACCTAGTTAATTGTTCGTCTGGGTGAGTCTTATTTTGTTTATACGAGCTGCCGCTACCAAAAAACTGGCTACACTATATGCGACCTGCACAGAATTAAGCATTTGCAAGTGTAAAAGTGCAGGCCTCACCTGGACAAAATTAAGATCTTTCAAGATTGGATATAAATTTTTTTTTCGGGGCATCAGATAATGTTCACAAAACATCACTAGGTGAAGCGTGTCCTGTGTACAGAAACTATCACAGGTACAAGGTGGGGTATTTACTGGGGTCCCCCACTTTGTATAGGCACCTAGCACAAGGTGAATGAGGTTGAACCTGAACCTAAGTAAAAGAAAACGATGGTATGGTTTAGTCACGTATTTTAAGTAAGGTTCCATGACTGGGGAGATTGATAGTTGATATATTGATCTCACCATTGGTTTGCTAAGTTCGACCTCCTCCCTTTCTGTCTCCAATAAATTTCGAAAATGCAACTTAACCCACCCTACATCCTCTTTCCTAAGGCCCTGTGGTGATAAATACATGTCCGGACGCCCCAGCCTCACGCATGCCGCTCTAACATACGCAAGCCAGGGTATACTATCCGCTTTATCCAAGGCCATACAGTCTTTAAGTATGAGGTGGTTCAGCGTAATCTCCTCATTTGTCCAGGTTTTAACCCATCGTAACAGAGGGGTTATTTTTAGGAGATCAGTAATATATCCCAAGCCCACTTCACAGTGGATTGAAAATGTAGGGGATGACTTTGGGAGTGACAAAAGAGATCGTATAAAATTGTTTTCTATAGTTTGAATGCCTGGTGATGGTACGTAGCCCCAAATATCGGCCCCATAGGATGCAATTGCTAAACATTTTGATTTATACATACGAATCATAGCCTCCATGGGTCTCGAGCCAAGTCTTTTAGAGAAATTCATAAGACCTGTGGTGGATCTTGCAACCCCATTGCCCTTGAGTTTCAACTGAGGCCCCCAGGTTCCTCTTTCATCAAAGGTGACACCTAAATAACAGAAAAAAGGTACCCTGGAGATTGGTGTTTCATTACATCTAAAAGTTTTGATCTTCATACTTTTCCTGCGTAGACCAGTTACCATCACGTGGGATTTTGATGTATTAATTTTTAGATCCAAGGCTTCCATAAAGGAGCCAAAGTGGTCTAGCAGTCTTTGTAAGCCTGTGCCTGTACGTGCAAGTAGGACAGCGTCGTCCGCGTACAGGAGGACCGGAATGAATGCCCCTCCCATACGCGGAACGTCCAGGGTGGCTAGGTTCAGAGATTTACCCAGGGAATTGATATAAAGTGTAAAAAGGAGAGGGGCCAGAATACAGCCTTGTCTGACCCCTCTCCCTGATCTGAATTGCTCAGTGCACCTACCTTCCCTTGTTACCCTAACAGAAGCGAACAGATTCTGATGAAGATCATGTAAAAAATTAACCCAGGTAATGTCCAGACCCATATCCCGCAAAATAAGCCATAGTTTAGAGCGATTAACCAAATCAAAAGCGGAGGATAAATCCATGAAACCTAAATATAAAATCCCCTCCTTCACCACTGTGTATTTACTAATAATAAAGTGAAGATTTAAACATTGGTCCATGGTCACCCTGTGTGCTCTAAAACCACACTGGAGGTCAGAGAGAACCCCACTCCCCTCAAGCCAATCTCCAAGTCTTTGTAGAATGACTCTGCCCAAGATTTTAACAGCAGAGTCCAACAAGGAGATTGGCCTGTAACAGGCAGGATCCCCCCTGTTCCCCTTCTTAAAAATCGGGACAATAACGGAGGAGGACCAGGACGATGGGAAGCCTGCTGAAGGTAATGCATTAAAGACGTTAGTTAATATTTTGGACCAGAATTGTGGATACTGAATGTAAAGATCGGCAGGGACCCCATCGGGTCCAGGAGCCTTATGTTTACTTGTGTCTTTAATCGCCCTTTCCACCTCGGAGATATTAAATGTCATGGTCGTGGTGTTTCGGGAAGGCGTTATGACTGGGGAAGTTGGAGCCCCTAACTCAGTTTCATAGATTTGTTTAAAATGGTTAAGCCTTCTTTCATCTTCGATCACACAGTCCATATCTGTTTTCCCATCTTCGGAGAAAAATGACTGATTAATAGTGGCCCAAAATGCTTTACTGTCTCTCAGTACGTCTATGGATAATAATTTGTCCCAGGCTTCCTCCTTGATTTGTTTCTTACGCTTTGCAAGTGCAAGTTTGTATTCCTTTCGAAGGCTCGCCACCAGTGTCTTATCTTTAGGTCTGTGTTTAAGTGCTTTCAGTAAGGCACTATGTGTAAGCGAGCATTCCTTGTCAAACCATTTATATGTCTTCTTAATACCTTGTGAGCCGTTACTGGACTCCAAATTCTTGGAGATCCTTGAGCATATCTCAAAATAAGCAGCCACAACATTAGGCCCTGATGAAGTGGGATCAAGGCAGACTGCCATCTTTGCCTCGGTTTCCTGCGCTAATGTTTTGAAGAAGTTTCGGGGACAATCTTGTCCCATTTTAACCTCCTACCCTGTTCCCTAGTTGAAAGATCTCTTGGGGCAACCACCCCTGTGTCTCTTCCAGTCAGGAAACAATCCAGGTCTACGGTCAGTAAAACAGGATTGTGATCGCTGAAAGTAGCGGTCACCACCCTGTATTCCCGTGCTTTTACCAGCACCCCAGAGGATACAAAGATGTAGTCAATGATGGTATTTGCGTCTCTCCCAATGAATGTGGGAGCTCTGGTCTCATTATTGCCACTCCCCAATTCGAATAAATTTAAGTTGGCAAGAAGACTCTCAAGCCCCTCACCCTCCTTAGTGTGTTCAAAGTGGGGAATCCCCTCAACCGGTGATCCTCCATATATGTCATTATAGCAGTCCCCCTCACAGGGGTGAATATTAAAATCGCCCAGGATAACCATCTCTGGGGCGGAAGTGCAATCATGTTTATAGACTGACAAAAAATCTGACAGGGCAATCAGGTGCTCATTCACAAAAGAGCCCTCCCTGGAATTATAAAAGTTAATAAATAAAAAGTTTTGGTGGTCCGAAATAGCCCACTCAATTATTAGCGTATTCATAGGAGCAGGTTCTATTTTTTTTAAAACCCCAACCAGATTAAGTGAAAACAGTATGAGTAGGCCTCCCTTAGCTCTCCCTCTTACACCCGATACAGCTGGGGTGGAGAAACTGTGGAAGCCATCCAGTGAGAAACAGGTTGATATATCCCATGTTTCTTGGAAAGCCAATATATCATATTGTTTAACAAACCCCTGCCAGATAGGATCTAAAGCCTTAGCGGTTAATCCCGCCACATTCCAAGTAAGAATTTTACAAATAGTTTTTTGAGAGTTATACGCCCCCCTGGCCTCAGCAACCACAGGACCTTTGTCAAAAGTTGGAATTAGATTTGGCTTCCGCATGTCCAAAATACTATTTTCCTTTTGCGGAAGAGTGGGGGAGATATGAGGCCTCTGTCTAGCTAGTGGGCCCTGTGTTTGTCAGTCGACCCAGTCCGTCGTGGACAGACATTCATAGCGGTTAACAGTTGGGTAGTTGTGGTAATTGTCATACCCATTTACAGTCTGATGATAATAATGTGGGTGACTATTTTGGGGCCCTGCGACAAGCCTCCCTTGAAGCGGTCTGCCTCTTCTTCTACTAACCAAGTTCCATTCCTCCTCTCCACCCTCATCCCAGCCATGAGGTTGCGCCTCCCATGGGGGATTAAACCTCTGTCTGGCTTTTTGGTCTTGTGGACCCCTTAACCAACTCCATCTTTTGTCTACTTGATTCCCAGGTAGGTAGAAATAAGAGAGGGGCCTAGCAGTAACCATGCTTGCTTGATATCTAGAGGATCCTCTACATATATATTCTACCACCCGTGTGTTCTCAAAAGTGACCACAACGCAACCCCCTTGTAGGTTTTTTCTATTCCCTCCCACCCATGGGGTTCTCTCCACCATTAGAATGTTACTTGGAATATTCGGCGGTAGGGGATGGTTTTTGGAGAGCCAGTGGCACACTTTATTTTTCAAGGCCTGGTAGGATTCTACTTCAGATGGTGAAATTTCAGTAACTCCAGTAAGAATCACTACATAGGGGCAGGCATCTGGGGGAAGATGGATGTTTCTGCGGTCCACTAACTTGACTCTTGAGGCCGGGTCCGGATTTGGGGTCGGCGGAGTGGGATCATTAAGTTTAACTTGGGGAGTTGACTTAGATTTAGTTGGAATCTCTGGTTGTTTTAGATCAGGGGTCTTTGCTTTAGTACCTCCCAGGTTTGGATTGTTACTAGGGTTCCTGGGAACATTGTTTTTAGGCATAGTGACGCTTGTGCCAGCCAAAGATGACTTATTAGCTGTAATTGCGACATGGGGTGTCTTAGCATTCAAGGTAAAGCTTGGGGCACTTATGTCCTTATGAATGTTTGTCAAAATGGTTTCTAGACAACGTAATCTAACCTCTATGGGTTCGAGTAAGGCTTTTAACATGTTAAAAATATTAATATTATTAGCCGTGCTTAACCCGCTCCCATCTTGGCTGTGTTTGGCTAGATTATTGACTTCGCCGCTAAGTTCCAGAATTTCCTCCAAACTTTTGTCAATAATAGTGTCATCTGGAAGACTTAGAGGCAAGCCAGGTTTTGTCGAGTGCACCCCCCTGTGTCATTTGCACAGACTGCCAAGTTATTATTCACAGATGCCGGGTCTAAGATGATATTGTCTCGGTTGTGGACAGTTTGTGCTTTCTTCCCTTTAAGAGTGGTTGGTTTGTTGGCCTTTTGTTTAGGGATGGCCCCTTCTATCAAACCCCTTTGATTCATGGCACTTGCCAAGGGTGAATTGTCTGACTCATTTCTGTCTAAGCCACCCTCTGTCAGAAGATTAAGATTAGGGGTAGCTTCCAAGTCCTGTTGTGATCTTAAGACATCAAAATCCCCGGTATCCCCAGTGTTATGTACCATGACAAAAGTATTGGGGCGGGACTCAATGTTGGGCGTACGTGCCTGGGCAATGAGGCATAGGGAAGATCTCTTGGCCGTGGCTAGGTCTTGGGACACCCTCCTGTCCATTAGTACTATCCCCTCATCAATAAGTGCGTTGGTGCGAACAATAAAGTCGTCCAGAGTCCTGGTTAACTTTTTTGCTCCTGCAACGGCCATGCTTCTGGTCTCCCGACAATTCATAGCGATCCCCAGTACTAATCTCCAACGACCGGTTAAAATGTTAACTCTATAATAACAGGCCCATGTACTTATGGCTTAGCGATGGATGGCAACTAACAACCCTTTATCCTGTAATGAGATATTAGCAGACTTACAGTTTCTGTGTCCAATAGGTATGTGGGCTGAAACAAATCGGGCAGGGTTGGTGGCCCAGGCCAGTCTCCTCAGGCCTCTGAGGGCCACAGAGGGCCCGCCCTTTGCCCGGGCTTAGCCCCGGGCGTCCCGCGAGGGAGGGGTTACGCCGCTTATGTGCGCCTCCTGGCGCTTGCAGGCGGTAGGCGGAGACCGTGTGGGGTGCTGGGGTTTGTAGTTGTCCTGCCCGCTCTCCTCGCTGCGGCAGCACTCCGGTTCTCGAGGGAGGCGTGCGGCGGGAGGCGGGACGACTCCAGGCAGGAGGGCAGCAGCAACCCAGCCCCTACGCCTGTGAAGTTTCCAGCAAAGGGTCCAAGTAGCAAGCCCAAAAAGTAAGGTTCCCCCGCTCTGCAGGGGTTACGCCGCTTATGTGCGCCTCCTGGCGCTTGCAGGCGGTAGGCGGAGACCGCGTGGGGTGCTGGGGTTTGTAGTTGTCCTGCCCGCTCTCCTCGCTGCGGCAGCACTCCGGTTCTCGAGGGAGGCGTGCGGCGGAGGCGGGACGACTCCAGGCAGGAGGGCAGCAGCAACCCAGCCCCTACGCCCGTGAAGTGTCCAGCAAAGGGTCCAAGTAGCAAGCCCAAAAAGTAAGGTTCCCCCGCTCTGCAGGGGTTACGCCACTTATGTGCGCCTCCTGGCGCTTGCAGGCGGTAGGCGGAGACCGCGTGGGGTGCTGGGGTTTGTAGTTGTCCTGCCCGCTCTCCTCGCTGCGGCAGCACTCCGGTTCTCGAGGGAGGCGTGCGGCGGGAGGCGGGACGACTCCAGGCAGGAGGGCAGCAGCAACCCAGCCCCTACGCCCGTGAAGTTTCCAGCAAAGGGTCCAAGTAGCAAGCCCAAAAAGTAAGGTTCCCCCGCTCTGCAGGGGTTACGCCGCTTATGTGCACCTCCTGGCGCTTGCAGGCGGTAGGCGGAGACCGCGTGGGGTGCTGGGGTTTGTAGTTGTCCTGCCCGCTCTCCTCGCTGCGGCAGCACTCCGGTTCTCGAGGGAGGCGTGCGGCGGGAGGCGGGACGACTCCAGGCAGGAGGGCAGCAGCAACCCAGCCCCTACGCCCGTGAAGTTTCCAGCAAAGGGTCCAAGTAGCAAGCCCAAAAAGTAAGGTCAATTTTGTTGTCAACTTCACATCAAATAATTATAGGCCAGGAGGCTCTGGACGTGATGCAAGTGCTTCAGAGTAAGGGACTGTGGACAGCATTGAATCCTGCAATACACCAAACCTAGAGTGACAGGATAATGCCCCCATTTCACCTTCCCCACCCCCACTGGTCACCAAGCAAGCACTTTCAAATGTTTAAAACCAGCGTAAAACATCAGATTTATTTTTTACTGGATTGGTGAAACTATACATTGGAAAGATCCTGCTATTTCTGGTTCCATACAGTTATTCAACATTCCACAGAAAATGTGCATAATGTTTTCAGAAGTGAGAAATCCAGCCTGAAATATAGATTTAGATTTAGGGCCCCAGTATCCCTACAGTATAAATAAGCACATATTTAGGTTTTAAATGTTTATATAATAAGTTTTTTAGAGATTTTCCTAGTGAAAATACTAAATATGTAGTTTAATATTTCTTTACTAAACACACATCATTGACAGACTCAGAACAGCCCTCGACGACTGCATGCCTCCCCACCACGCCACTACACTGCAAAAAACCTGAAAGCAAAGTCTGTGAACGTAGCAAATTCTTTAAACAACAATCCCTACTGCATACTCAATCACTACCAGCAATCACACCAAGCCAGCCTGCCTCAATAATAGCGATCACTGCACAGAGTCCATCTGAGACAAGGTCATCGTTCACAGTCGCCATTATCCAATCAGTTTTGTTGGGGCCCATTCCCCAATGCCTGTTAGATGGGCTCATGGGCAAGGGGGGAAAGGAAGTAGACAATGAGAGTAAGAGAGAGGCACATGACAATATAGACATAAAGTGGAGCCCTTGTGCATGTGCAAAGGAAGGTATTTAATTTGTTTATGTGGAAAATCGAGCACTTGTGACCACAACATGTCTTGTAGACTTAATGGCCAACAAATCACAGAGAATTGCTGTGATGAAAATGCATTCTGCTTTACAACAAAATTTGTGTGACTCCGCAAATGTTGACATTGCAATGAATAAAGGAGTGGACAATGCGTGTGGCAACATGAGTCAAATGGTGAGGCTGTAGCAACTGTAAAAACAGTTCCGCTCTATCGCATACAGTTGCAAGATGACTTGAGCTCTGCTCAAAGACAATGATTGGTGACCCTTGCAGAACAGAAGACCAATCGAATTGCCACCCCCGCATGACATATGCAGTAAGACAATTCAGAAGCATGGCCGCAGAATGACGTCACCACTCTTCCTTCGTTCGAGGCACATACTTGCTGTTCCTTTTAAGAGGGAGTGTTTGGATAAATTACAGGTGACCATGTCTGTTTTACAAGCACAAGCATCCATTCATCTCCTTCTCCTATCCACCCCTACTACACCTTTGGAGCAGGTCTTCCCCATAACCCATGCACTGTGCCCACCCATAAATGAAATGTAACCCTTACATTTTGCTCTTGCAATGAATTAGCCAACAGGTGTTGTTATGTTGTGGTCGATGTTGGCCGCAGTTTTTATTTGCATGATATAACATTAGTTCTCATTATACAATGCCCTGGTCATAACTTTATGACCCCGACCATAAATCATCCTCATGAACTGTTATACATTAGTATCATAAATCATTTTCTCATCTTATAGGTAATAAATCCTCCTGTGATAGTTTGTTATCCTGCCCCATTACTGGGGTCATAAATCATTCCTGCCGTTTTTGGGGGTGTCATAAAGTTTTCCATTGGTTTCCATGATGATTGCATGTGGGGGTAGCCTCTCCCCACAGTTAGTCCCCGACTCAGTAAATTGTTTGTCCCTTTTGTGCCCTGCCATCCGGCGGGTTTGGGCTGCGAGTGCTGTCTCCGTTTGCTACCCGCTTTTCTGGTCTACTAACCCTGCTGTAAGGCATCCCCAAGTGAGTGGTCCTCCTACTACACAATGCTGTGTCAGTGTGCTCAATAACCAACAACTGTACCCCCTCTTATCCGCCACGTTGCAAGGGAGGCTTACGTCTCCCTGCGGCTCCCCCTGTTTGCCTTTAAAAAAGATTTTTTTAATGCTCCATTGCTTCCCATAGGTTGGCCCAAAATACCTGCTTCCCGGCTTCTGACAGGTGGACCCCATCTTGTGCATAAAGCTCAGGGTGCCAGGGTTGATGAGGCCATGCCTGATGCTTTCCAGGCCATTGACCCTGCAAAATCTGCTCACTTTGATTTTCAGTTTCCTCCTCGAGTTTTCGAATGCCTTATGTGACTTTGCTCCTCACCAAACCAACCTGGGTATCAATGCAGATCATATGATGATGGTGTTCCCAAAACCCCTGGCTGTCTCGGTCAGGTCCACCTGGATGGTGAGGAGGAGGTCTTTCCTTCCCAACTTTGAGAGGTCCCTCCCCCACCAGATGGATTAGTCGCGGCACTGCTCCCCTGCTCCAAGAGGTAGAATAGATGGATTGTGCTGGCGGAGCGGTGCCTTATAATCCCCCCCAAGCCTCCTTGTTACGGCAGCCGTTTTCCCATTGGGGTGTTCGAACCAATACCTGACCCCCATTGGCAAGGTGTTTCGGCGCCAGTTTGTTTGCATGCAAACTTTTGGGGTGGGAAGCCTGCCCTCTCACCCACTTTGTCTCTGGGCACGAGGACGTGCCTAAACCAGATTTTTCGGGTCCCCGGTGGCTGTTATGGCATTGCCGGCCTCTGCAATCAGGCCGTGAAGAAGGTCTGTCCGTATGGCCATCATAGAAAGACAAAAGAAGGTTCCTGAAAAAAGTGGGTGCCATAAGTGTCCTTAAGAAGAGGTACTCTAAAAACTTTAGAGTACTGTAGTGTGTCATATATGCATTTTAATCTTAATATTTTTTTTCTTTTTGCTTTATTTGGTGTTTCGTGTTTTAAAAACATATCCAATTTAAATGTATATATTTTTTTCACTTTACAAATATATTTCATAACCACTTTGTAAAAGAAAACCAAAGAAGCTGTATACAGTGCTAACTTTTGCAAACAATGGATTCCTTTTTTCCATCTAAGATGTATTTTAAAGAAAATAATTCTTGAAATGATTGTCCTAAATTAAAAAAAATGTCAATGTGTGTGCCTGTGCCTTATGTACATACTAAATATAATATATAATATATGTGCAACTAAAGTAAATAAATAACATACCTCATATTGATAAGTTGATCTTTAAATAATTGCTCTGCTATTGCTTAATCAGAATTATATTTTTCATATATAAAACAAGCTTTCATAGTTTTGACACGTTTTCTCAATTTCATAACTGTGCTGCACCTGTGACATATGTTTACCATGCACCTGGGCAGGTGGTACATTTTGTTGCTGCTTCCTCATCTGCACAGTCTTACCACTTAACTTAGAATAGAAGTGTGGTTTTATCATGTGGTAAACATATGGGGCCTTATTTATGAAGGCCTTGCGCCGCCGGTGCGTTACTTTTAACATGGGAAAAAGTGACGCACCGGCGGCGCAAGGCATTCATAAATAAGGCCCATGGTTTTTCTGCCTGCGACTTTACAGGTTATTTTTTTGCGCAAGTGAAAAAATAACTTGTGGAGAAATACATAAAACTATGCAGACATGTGGCTCCCTATGACTCCTAATCAGGGTCTTGATGTTGCCATTCAACTGTGGTGAAGTGTACCAGGTGAAATTATCAGCAGTTGAAGTCTTTGGTTCTCACAACATGGACAAGGAGTCTACTACAGTAGTACACTCATGATGCCAGTATTGTTATTTTTACTACTACAAAAAAACCTCATTACAAGTGCATATATAATTAACCGAAAAGTGGGATTTTCGCATCACCTTTACAAATAACATGAGGATCTGTATTTTCAGGATGCAGTATCACCTTTGAATTATGAGCGACCCATGTAGAATAGGGAATTAAAGCAGAAACTATCTTTTTACACCAATTTCGTCAGGCAATTCTTGAATTCAGGGCCATTCCCCAAGGTTTTACATGTTGAAACGATTCCTTGGAATATAGAATGTGCAGTAATACCACCTGTAGTACTTTCAGAATCCACATTCTGAAAATTCAAGTGGAGCCTCCCATTTCCGCTGCAATCAATGTATCAAGAGAATGCTTGTAATGAGAGTCTAAGAGCAGTAATGCTACAAGTGATAGTGCTACTACAATTGACTGGGCAAGTGCTACTGATTGCTGTGTCGTTTTCTGAATGTAACAGCAAAGTGACCACTGCATGGATCTCTGATCTTTGGCCCCACCCATTGAACCATGGCATTCCTCTAGAGCGTCATTACATCCAGGCATGCTCCGGAACATGAAACTACCCTCCTCCACAGACCGCTCTAAAATAGGCCTGCATAACGCTGATGCATTTGGGAGAATGTGCATTTTCCCACTGGCGGCTACAAAATGCCAAATTAGAATCCTAAGCATGCAGTGGGAGGGCCCGAATTGCATTTGCATGAGGCATGGCCACACGCAAATGAAGCTCCCCCAGATCATTGTCTGCCAGCTCACACTGTCTGAGCTCCCACTGGTCTAATTAACAAATTTTCCAATTAATTCAACTACAGACTTTTTGAGCTTGGAGTATGCTTATTAGAACCCCCTTGCTGAAAGCATGGAATTTCTTATATTTCTATCCCTGTCTACACCATCGATGACTAGTGAACAAACTGAGCAGCAGTAAATTAACACAAATGAGGATGTAAATGAATAGAAATGTAGCTCTTTTTTGTTTTTCATTACCTGTGGATTGAGCCTTTTTAAAAAAAAAAGATTTCGGCAGTTGATGTTTTTTCCCAAAAATGAAAAAAGTGCTGCGCAAGAAAGTGTGGGGCAGATTTACAATAATTGGCGCATCTCTGCATATTAGCAGAGCTGCGCCAGTTATTTAGCGTCATGGAAAAACAGCCTTGCGCCACCAGGTCACATTTACAATGCGGTGCATAGTGGCGCAAGGATGGAAAGATGTGTGACGCATCTTCTGACGTAAAGGCAGGGCATTGCTGGAGTCGTGTCGCAAGCACAATGTAACTCCAGCAATGGTTAGGAATACCTATTCCTAACATGCTGCGTAACTCCTTACGCCTGCTTCAAGCAGGCGTAAAGTTTTGACACAGTGGTGTCGTCAAAGTGACTCAGTGAAATCTTGTACATTTCACTGCATCACTTTTACGAGGCTTTCCAACGTCGGATCGCCCACCCTGCACACATTATGGGTGAACAGAGAAAGATATACATTTCTGAAAACTAAAGAAAACTCTGAATACAGCAAGTGGTTATCTTTGCAAGTCGCTTAAGGTTTTCTATCAGATAATTCAACAAATGTAGGTGCAAAGGATTTCATTTGTACGTTTTTGCACTGCAGCTTGATCTACAAATCCTCTGGCTCCAACCTAATATACTTTCAAGTCCATCAGACACTAGTAGTCACACAAATATATAGGGCCTTATTTTAACTTATGCCAGTCCTCCTGCGGCACTGCTCCACCCACAGGAGGATCGCCAAAGCTGAGGTGCGCCCGTCCGTCGGATTCAGAGTTGGATCCAGGGCAGCCGGGTGGTGCTGTGCAGTTAGGCTCATAGGAGAGCCTAACATGCAGCCTGCAGCCGTAATAGTGCTGACTGCATGTACCAGCACGGTGAGGCATGCAGCCCCCCTGCATGCACCCCCAGGCCCAGATCCAGCAGGGGGACCTGTTAGGGACACTTTAGCTGCCTCTTTGCCACCCTTTTCATGGCAGGCCAACCGCCATGTAAAGGGTCATGCAAAGGCATCTAGTAATATGCTGGGCGGTGCCGACAGTGACTCTGTCAGCATATTCATGCTGGTTGCAGACCCCAGGCTCAGTGGAATTCTTGATCCTGGCAGTGCCGGTGGGTATGATGGTAGTCTGACCACCACACTCACTCAGAATACTTCTGGCGGACCCGCAGTGCAGAGGTGGTCAGACCGTCACCACGAGTACAGCAGTCCTGAGAACCGCTGTACTCGCAATAAAGCCCATCGTGTTTGTTGGCTGTCCAGAGCATGATACCCAGACCATCAACTAAGCAGTGGCTTATAATGATTTTATAGGTGTTTCAGGGATGCTGCAAATCATTAGGTACAATTTACTGATCAAAATATGGTATAAAGGACAACTGCATTTGTTAGTTGTACACAAGAATCTGAAATGAGAAATAGGGGTTCTGCATACAAAATGTTTTCTTTTGTGCACACTAACTTACATTTGGAAGCCACAAATGTAGAGGAATATAATAAAAATTATAAATGTCCTGCTATTCTGTGTTCCACACTTCTCTGACATGCGTCAGTGGCCTAGTGCTGGGGACAGGAGCAGGCCAAAAATGCACCATGGAAACATCAAGATTTTTCTTTTGAATTATAATATGTGTTGTGATTAGGGTGAAATCAGTATTACGGCCCAGGGTTAGACAGTACTGGGGGCAACCTACCAGCCACAGAAATGTCCATAAACTAAACACTGGAGGAGTTGAGTGTGGTGTGGCCTATGTAGATCACAACTCATGTTTTATGCCCAGAATGCCCTGCATGGGCTGTAGACGGCTGGAATGCCAGAAACCGGTCCTCGGAAGCTTGTTTCCGGTCCAGGGAAGGCATGGCTTGGCAGTTCGGGCTGGACTGTTCCCATGAGACACAGGGTCAGACTGATTTGCATATAGCCATGTCTGAACTGGGGTGGCAAAGTGGGCTAAAGAACGGTGATGGATCAAACCCAGATCTTTTGACTGGGTGTGAGTGTTTGATTGGTTCAGATGCTCCGTCCATCACCACCTCCTTTTGTACCTGTTTAACATTGTGGCATGGGATTTGGACACGGGAAGAAGCCAGGTTCGACAAGAGTATAATTCTTGACTACCTGGCTCTAGATAATAGTAGGAACATTTTGTGGCTTGAATATATACAAATTTTACTAAGTAGCTGCAAATTAACCCTAGCCCCTAAGGAACCTATGTCTATTCAAGATTGTAGCAAGAAAGAATTGAAAACAAAGGTTTATTACCACCATGGACTTAGTAAGGGAAGGTGAATCTAGTGTAAAACAAAGTGTCATTTCTTATCATGAGCGTCCGCTCTTTATGGGTATACAGCTCTACCTGATTATAGTAAGAAATGTCCATCACGGATTCCTTCTGACCAGATGAATACTTGGTACCCTACATTATCTAGTTGCGTTTCCTAAGATCAGGAGAAGGTACCATGTCTTACCAAATTGTCCATGTGATGGAAAATCTTACCAAACCATGCTGCATTTTGTACTTTTCTGTGAATTTTATAGGGACATTCGTAAATTCTCTTTGAAGCCGCTTTCTTTAGCAAATAAATATTATTATTATTATATTATTATTATAAACAAGCTTTTAATTATATATGAAGCTTGGAAGGATGAAAAGATTATGAATGCTGCCTGCAATTTTATTCAAAAGTCTATCAAGAAAAGTAGGACTTAGTCCCATTTGGAGGCTCTAACCTATGAAAACTATGAGAATTGATGTTGGATAATATAATGCACACTATTTAAAATATGTGATACTAAAAACATTTATGTATTTTTATTTTTTGTGATGATTATTGGATCTATAAGATTTTAATGAAATTATATCAAATGCCCCCTCTGGATATTTTGTCAAATAATATTTGTCAATACATGTGACTCTGTAAATATTGTATTTCTTATTGATGTTTTTATTATGCTTTTATGGTCATGTGAAATGTACCGAATAAAGCCTTTTTGATTTGATTTGATTTGATTTGATATTGCAGGAGGCAAGGGTATATCCTGAGGGGGTGTTGGATAATGAAGATATTGCGAGGGTTCAGGTTGAGTAACCTGTACACACTCAAAGTGCCCCAGGAGCAGCTTCTCTACAATTTTGCCTGCC
Organism: Lissotriton helveticus; assembly: GCF_964261635.1. Classification (NCBI taxonomy): domain Eukaryota; kingdom Metazoa; phylum Chordata; class Amphibia; order Caudata; family Salamandridae; genus Lissotriton; species Lissotriton helveticus. Next base: position 452,751,708 of record NC_136070.1, on the reverse strand, counting down.
AGGAAGGGTACTTAGGATTGGACTGCTAGAGTCAGCAGATCGAAATCGAACACCGCAGTCATGACAGCAGTCCTGTCAGATTGTAGCTCCACGTGCCATATGATGAGTGTTAGACCTGGCATCATTGGCGTGAGTCTCCCTTCCATTTTGACGGATTGCCTCCTCTGTTTTGATATGTGTTTGCTGGTTTTATGCTTTGGGCACTGTGCCACTGCTAATCAGTGCCACAGTGCAAGTGCTCCCTATGTTAAATTGATGTACTAATTGGGTATTCCATGATTGGGTTATTTGATTTACCTGTCAGTCCCTAGTACAGTGCACCATGTGTGCCCAGGGCTTGTAAGTCAAATGCTGCTGGTGGGCTTGCAGCACTGGTTGTGCCACCCTGAGAAGCAGCTAGTAAAGTGTGTCTCAGGCCTGCCATTGCAAGGCCTGTGTGCAGTCTAGCACTGCCATGTTGACTTGGCCAAGTGCACCCACTTGCCTGTCCCTAAACCTTCCCTTTGTTTCATATTAGACACTACTATGGTAGGCCCAAGGGCAGGGTGCATTGCAAGTATAAGGTAGGATATGCTCTGGTGTGTGTAGCATGTCCTAATAGTGAATTACAGCCATTTTCGTTTTTCACTATTGAAGGCTACCTGTTCTCCATGGGCCAGAATGGGCAGTTAGATTATTACATTCTTATAATCCTAACTGACTCAGGGAACATGGTAGGATGGCCACCGCACCCTGGCACCCAAACCAGTGCTGGTAGCGGCCCCACGACCTATAACCCTGGGCGTAGTGGTCATAATGAGTCTATAGGGGCCAAATCATGATGAACCCCATTTCTATATCGCGCTGGAGGTGAAGCTCATTCAATGGGCAGGGATCCCGCAAGTTTGGGGGGGAGACTTCAACTGTAGCCTGGACCCAGACATAGATCTGTCCAAAGATGAGCCTAGGTGCCCAGCGGGCAGCGTGGTTAGCTATAGCCAGCATAATACACAGAGAGGGCCTTCTAGACATATGGAGGCACAGACATCTCGGTTTTATACACAGCGCTTACTGCCTGGGTGAGAGTGAGGGATGCAGTGTTGGATACATTTGCCATCACTCGAGGCACGTGGCAGGGATGCCGCCTGTCTCCCTTACTATATGCGATCATAGCTGAAGCATTGGCATGTGCAGTTCATGAGTATCGCTCACACAGGGGGATGAAGTTCCCAGGGTATACACTAAATATACCTGCATATGCGGATGAAACCCTGCTGTATATTCGCAACCCAGAAGTTAATTTGTCCCCAAAGCTGCGAGAAGTGGTTCAGTGCGGCATAGACTCAGGGTTGTGAATCAACTGGGACAAGTCCATAATATTCCCTCCCATTCCCATCACAATGGCACATGACTTGGAGTTCCCGTTACGGTGGACCATGGACTCAGTAAGATACCTGGGTATAAAGGTACACACGGAGCCAGAAGTAGTTATCCGAGAAAATTATGGGACAGCTGCGCAGAGACTAACAGAGGATGTAGATAGATGGATTAAACTCCCACTATCGCTAATGGGGAGGGTGGCCATAATGAAGATTGTGGCCCTACCGTGTTTTATCTTTTAATTCCAAAACATACCAATTACATTGCCACGCTCTCTATTCAAGCAACTACACACACAGCTCATTCGGTTGGCGTTGGCCAGGAAGCAGCCCTGAATAATATGGGACTCTCTCACCTGCCCTACGAGCTGGGAGGGTTGGAGGCCCCAGATCTGAAGAAATACTACAGAGCATCGCAGAGTACTTTCGCTCATTACTGGGTACATGGCCCACATGAAATACCCTGTCTGTACTTGGAGAGGGAGGCAGCAGGCTCACCCTGCCTCAGACACTATTCCATCCATCGCCCAGGAGATAACAAATATTTGATTCATTGGCCACCATGTTGCAGGCATGGCAAACATTGTTACACATGCAGGCAGGAGCTTTGCTGTACTCTCCAGAGATCCCATTAAGTTGCTGCTTATGGTTCCCCGTGGGACAGGAAGGTGACTCACTACAGGCACTACGGACTGTGGGCTTCTGAAAGATGGCAGATTTTTTCATTGATCGGACGGGAGGCGCTTCAAAAGCCAGAAGTGCAGCCGTCCTGCTCAGCATTGTTTCACTTTTTTAGGGCCTGACACACGTGGCTTCCCTCTTGGGAATGATGGAAGAATCATATTGCAGAAAACTCAGAAGTACAGCACCTCTCTTGCTTCTATTACCACTCTCATCAAAGTTAGTGAACCCGACAGGCTAATCACAAGGTTTTATTCCAGCATGCAGGGGTCCCGGCGAGCGAAAGTATTGAAGGTTAGACTACAATGGCAGCACAAATTAGGCCCGCCACTGAGCGACAAAGAAGGGGAGTATAGTTGTACCCGCACCAGGACTGTCTCTCTTAACGGAAGGCATAGACTCTTCCACTATAAATTCTTGCATAGGGCCTATTGCACCCCAGAGAGGCAGTATCGATATGGGCTAGTAGAGAACTCTCCGTGCCAGCAATGTGGGTGAGAAGAGGCAGGCTTTCGGCGCCTGGCCCTGCAGTGCCCTGGGGTCCAGTCATTCTGGGGGCTGTTTTCAAGAACTGGGGGTCATTATAAGTGCAGACCTGGAGCCAGACCCTAAAACGACACTGTTGGGTTGGGACCTTAAGGTGGATAGAGCGATGTGCCCATTGGTAGCCATTGGTCTTCTACTGGCTAAACGCCTAGTGGCAATATAATGGACGGGGGCCCTGTACCGACCATAAAGGAATGGCATGCAGACATTTTATATTGCAACACACAATCTGACACATTTAATGAATTGCTTCCTTCCACTAGTAGACCTAGGAGTTTTTGGGGTCCCTACCAAACATACCAAAAGATTAATTTGCTATGTCTTCATACAGACCTATAATGCTTCTAAATACAGATTACAAGATTTTTATAAACATTTTAACCAATCATATTTGTGCTGTAATAAACTGCTTGATTCACCCTTACCACAATGGTTTTATTAAAGGACATAAACTGAGGGACATTCCTTACTTATTGACTGAGTTTAATGATCTTGTTACAACCAATAACATTCCCAGGGCTGTAGACCTGTTGGATGTGGAAAAAATGTTTAACCTTGTGTGCTGGGATTTTCTATTTAAAATGTTGGGGAATTTTAATTTTCAGAGAACATCTAACTAGCTCTATCACCAGATTGTACAAACATATCTCAGCCCAAGTTAAAATAAACAACCAAAGTGTGGGATTTATATTTCCCAGCAGAAGAACACATAACCTATCATCCATTTTGTTTGCTTTATTTAAAGAACCCATGACCCAATATATTTGTTTGCATAAGGGAATTTGTCCCAACGAGTTAGATTATGCCAAAATTAAATTATATGCAGATGGCGTTGCTCTGTACCTATCTCCTGATAGAGATAATATTGAGATAGCATTTCAAGCAATTCAGAGATACTCTAGATTGGGGGATACAAATTCAATGAAACTAAGACTGAATCACATCTGTTCAACACTTCTCCAAGAGTGTTACCCTGGACATAAGGGATAATTACAATTCATACCCTAAATGGTATTTAGGGAAAATTTACTTATTCAGTCCTTGAGAGCTATGTAACTTAAATATTGTCCCATACTATCAAAAATTCATATTCTTTTGGAAGTTTGTAGATCTCTCCCGATATCTGTAATTGGCCAGATATCGCTAATTAATATGTTCATTTTACCTCTCATATTGTTTCTTTTTATAAATGTCCCTTGCACATTGGAGGATAGAACTTTTTAATAAGCTGGAGAGTAGTTTGATGTCAATTATATGGAGAAATAAATCTCCCGTAGCTAGTTTAAAGATATTACAACTGCCAAAGTCTGAAGGAGAATTGGCATTCTTGTGTTTTACAATATTTATTTCTTATTTATAGTTGTCCAGATTCATTTCTTAGCGATAAAGGACTCCCAGTTTATTAATTCTTTCATCTTACCTATGCTGTGTAGTCATGGTATAGCCAGTTTAGTGATGCATATTAATGAACCCAAATTACCAAAGAAAATGAGATAAAAGACCATAACAAGCATCAATTCTTTCATTAGTATAAAATACTGCTGATTCACACAAAGAAGACCCTGATGTGTTGTATGCACCTTTCTCCCTGTCTCTCATTGGCTGCCATTAGGAGGTGGAAAATAGTAACATCTATAAAATAGGAATGATTAGTCTGAAGCAAAGATTTGTCCAAGTAATGTTCTGTATGACGTCTCTCTCAGCTTTCTTATAGAGAGATGATCTCTGTTCTCAATAGTCTTTCTTTACCTGAAGTTTACCAAGCATCTGGGATGGTTAGAAAATTATTCATGTTGAAAAAGTGAAGGCATCCCTAAGATATTGGTACAAAGCACTCAAACAAGAAAGCTCTCATGTTACTGTTCATATATGTATGAGATGGCTGGAGCGTACAGAAATACAGATTGACAGGGATACATGGTCAAAATATATGGGTTTTCATTGTTCAAAGGTAGAAATGTTCATAGAATTATGTTTTTTTTATTGTTGGATGCTCTAATATACCCATGGGAGGCTTAACAACATGATTAGAACCACCAACAGAAAATGTCCCAGATGTAGGTGACTGGGACCACATGTTATGGTCGTGTGAGACAGTTTCCAGATATTGGATACAGATATTTGAGTATATTTAACTAATAGTGGGTTGCACAATTAAACCCTCATCACTTTGTTTGGCTTAGCCATTCTGACACAGTTTGGGAGAAGGTGCGCACAATTAATTCATTTCCCTGCATTAGTGGCTCAGTCTCTTATTATGCGTTATTGGAAATCATCCGTGAATCCCAGATTTGGGGAATGGTTATGAAAGATGAGGAAAGTCAGGATTAAGGGATTACTGGTACTATGCCTGGGTGAACAAAAAACAGCAGTATTAGGAGGCATGTGGATCCCTTGCAGAAGAAGAACCCCCCACCCATATGAGAGATGGGTTCTTTTGCACTTTATTAACAACGAACATGCACTTTCCAAACTCCATTTGATAAAGAGAGTATTTTCCAATCTCCCTCTGCTATAGAGGAAAGTTTGCATTTTATTCGCACTGTCACTTTATTGAGTCAGTGTGCGGTCAAATATGCAGGTAATTTAACTTCTGTATTTATACAGTCACTATATTTAGTCAGGTGTTGAGGCAACAGTCACTTTAATGAGTTAACTGGTGGGTTAGCAACAGATATTTTTCGATCTTTCTTTGATATAGGGGAAAGTCAGCACTTTATGCGGAATGTCACCTTATTGAGTCAGTTAGTCAATCAATCAGTATTCGTAAAGCGCTGCTAATCACCCGTGTGCGTATCCAGGAGCTAATTTGCTTGACTCCACCAGTAAGGGTGATGTCTGGAGGTGGAGGAGAAGGCAGTTCCAGTACTTGGCAGTGTGTTAGGAGATGGAATGGGCTCTGATGTGGCTTTAGCAGATGTGTGGTGTCTGTGCGAGGAAGGCGGAGTAAAGGTCTCTGGATGGTTGGTGGAAGTTCAGGCAGTGGTTGATGTATGCTAGCCTTAGGTCATGGAAGGCATTGTAGGTGTAGTGGTTAAATAAACTGGTTGTTCTATTGAGTCAGGTGTTGGGTTAATACATATAAGGCACAAGGGAAAACCTAGGAGGTCAAGTGGCAAGGAGACTTCCCTTGATGAAAGTGTGACTACAGGGATCACCCTACCTCGATGCCTTATGGAGCCTAAATAGAATCCTTCAATATATAATACAGGGGATAAGGTCCGCAATGGTCTGTACTAGTGTGCATTCTTTGCACTTGTATGTGTGAAAGAGTGATACCACTAATACATTGAGATACTTTGCTAATACTAAGTTACTGATTGCAGGGATTAAATTCCCACATGTCCTGAAAAAAACCTGATGACCATTAGAGGCCTATAGAATGTTGAATCATGTTGACCTTTGGATGTTTTGGGACATTATACCCAGATACATCACTTTGTTTCTAACCTTGCCAAAGGACCTCAGTTTAAATCAGGAGAGGATCCAGAAGGCAAGTTTAATCATAACATAGAACCCTGGTTTTTAGTAAAGTGCTCCATTAACAAACTGCATTGAGCCCACCCACACACAAGAGGTGCAGTGAATGAGGATCCGATTATGGAGCATGACACATGTGGTACCTGAGGGTGAGGATCCTATAAAAATATCTAGGAAATGCCAGGATCCCCCTAATGATCTTTCATAATTGAGGGATCACAGCTAAGATTAGGCATTCCTTGATTGTAGTGAGTTGGCTTAATATATGCAGGATATTTGGAATTACAATTTGTTCTTGGAATAATCGGTTGTATATGAATGACTGAAGAATGCAAGCTTCATAACTTTGAGGATACTGTGAAATATTGACTAACTGCAGTGAATGGTCATGTTGTTAGAAAAGCCAAATTCACCAGCAGTTTAAGAAGGTGGTTGTGGTTTTCTTGTTGAACAGTTTATTATTTTGCTGCTATTCTCTCTGTATATTTTCTTAAAACAAGACCATTAAAATTTCAGACTCACAGTAAAATGTTACTTGAGATTGTTGAATTTTGCCTGAACAACAACATTTTTCTATTTGGTGGGCAACAATACCTACAGATCCAGGGAACTGCAATGGGCATGTGTTTCGCCCCCAGCTATGCAAATCTTTTCGTAGGCTGGTGGGAGAAGCACTTAGCCTGGGCAGAGGCTAATGAAGAATGGGTCGACAAGATAGCCCTATGGGCGAGATAAATCAGCGAAATATATCGACGACCTTTTCATTGTCTGGAGAGGCACTGCTGCAGAAGTGGAGGAATATATTCAGATCTTAGAAAACAATGATCTGAATTTAAAGTTTTCCAGCAATATTAGTAGCAAAGAAGTGCCTTTTCTAGATCTCTTGGTTTGTGTGGCATAAAGACAGAATATGCACAAAACTTTACAGGAACAATAGCAGGCAATACTGTGTTACATTCAGACAGCCAGCACCCATGCAGTTTGATTCACAGTATCCCTTATGGGGAATTACTGCGACTCAAAAGAAATTGTTCACTTGCAGAGGATTATTCTAAAGCAGCAAGTGAATCCCTTAGTAGATTCAGAGAGAGAGGGTATAAGAACCATATACTACACAATGCTGCTGTAAAGGTGCAAACAAAAGACAGACAGGAACTACTTATCTACAAACCATCTACAGCATCTGACACTGAAAATGATGCTGTGAGGTTGATCGTTCGCTTTACAGCTGAGTCACATAAGATCAGAGGTCTTGTCCAGCGGAATAGCAAAGTTCTGCAGGCAGATAGTGAATTGGATGATTATTGCCAAATAGACCAGACATCACATACAGAAAGAATGCTTCACTAAAAGATATTTTGGTTCAAAGCCATTTCTGTGAAGCGAAAGGAGCAAGGAGAACGCCTATCATAAGGTTCTATCCATGCACTACTCCTTAAGAGCGTGGCGGGAAGATTGAGGTCCACACATTCCTTGTGTTGATGGGGACTTTTTATACAGGCAGTAAGGTGGAGGATTCACTCTGACAGACTGCAAGACTTTTGATGTGAGCGAAACTTTTGGTGCATGTCCGGACCGGAACTAAAAGAGCAAATATGCAGGATTCGAGTGTTTCATTGGATCCGGGTGATGCGGGTATTTGGGTACCCGGGATATATAAGATTGGCTGTGATATTAGGTGTGGAGAAAATACTCCAGATATGTTTATACCCTTATCCTGATGAAGCTGAAAGAAATTATTGGCTGAAACGCGACCGCGACTGCGTCGACAAATATAGGAGAAGTCTAATTATATTGAATTTTGTCTTAGATTACGGGCGCCTAAAGACAAATGAGAATTGAGGTGTGATACCTCAGGCGCACAGGGGACTACCTCAGAGTGTATTACTCAGAATAAGGAGTGTGCATGTATTTAGGTTACATTTAGGCTCTTTTGTAAATGTTGTGTATATGTATTGTATTATATATGTGATTGTGATTTATATGTGACTTTATGTATTGGTTAATGTCCTGTATATATTATGTCTGATGTATGAGTACTTGATCTTGTACCTCAGCCCAGTCACATGACACGTGTATTTGATAGAATCATGTATATTTAGATGTACAAAATATTGTAAGCGTCAAGGATAATTGATGGTATCCTCTACGAAAATAAAAAATTGATTGATCCCTCCGTACCACTTTTCCTTGTTATACATCTCTACTTGCAAGGCATGCAAGTGTAGTATCAAGGTAATGGATTATTCAGTTCCAGGAAAGAAAGTCAAACAAAATATCAGTAAATTTCTCAATTATAACACCAGTTTTGTGTGTATTGTCTGGTCTGCCCGTATGGTCTCCAATATGTTGGGAGTATAATTCATCCAGCAAAGAAACGTATATTGGAGCACATATACGCAATCACCAATCTGGACAATTCGTATCCAGTGCCCAGACATTTTGCTGAAGCCCATAACTCCAGAAGTGACAAGTTACGTTATTTCTGTCTGGATCAGGTTCCAGTGAAAGAGAGGGGTGGAGATAGGGTCAAACTGTTGCGACAGCTGGAGTCAAGATATATAATCGAGCTTTGAACCCGTACCCCCTGGGGGCTCATCAGTGAGGAGGAACTCAGTTTTTTTGTGGGTTGAAAATATGCAGCTGATTATTGGCCCATTAAGGGCACTATTGGTTCATAGCTTTTCCTTTTACCCATATGTGTTTATGTAAATGGTGTTATTCAGTTAGGCCAAAATCAGTTTTCCATTATTATACCGGGGACTGTAAGGACAAATTCATTTGATGGTAAAATGGAATTGGAATAGACCTTCTGCCCATCGAGGGCGCAATTTGTCCATGGGTCTCACTCCTGTCAATATGGGGCTTTTTGTAAAATGTGTCATTTTTCATTTATTTTCGGGAGTTTTTTCTCTAGCACAATGGGGATGGTAAACACAAGTCTACTTGATTGATGCAAGTGTCAACCATTGGTTAAGAAAGACCCATTCAGGGCGCTATTTTGTAGACTGAGATAGACCAATGTTGAAAATAGTGTGATGGTGTAAATGGGTCTAAGATTTGTTTGACCTTGGAGTATGAAATTACGATTTCCAACAAGGAATTTATAAGCTGCTATATCAGTGACTCTCAACAATATATTCTTATAATGAGTTTCCTCCCAACTGATCAAGGAGAAATGTCTTACCAGCTATGTTAAGATGGGACATGTCAAAATGGCCGGCACAGAAACACTCAAAAAGACCTTGTATAAGTCCTTTCTTTATTTTTGTAATGAATTATCAACCAATGATTTGTTTTTTTGCTTTAAGGCAAAAAATATGTGCGGTAATTAACATTGACGAAGGCGAGGTGGCTGAAACCCGTTTGAAGCTGGAATAAATGTATCTAATCAACTATGAGCCGAAGTGCGCAGTCTTGTGTCTCCTGTGACAACGTTTTGTGATATATATATATATATATGATATATATATATATATATATATATATATATATATATATATATATATATATATATATATATATATATACAACACACAGTTTGCCTGCAATAAGGGGGCCCAAACAGGGAAAATGGTTGTTGCCTTTCATTTATTAAAAGATGCAGTGGGAGCAGTCAGGTCCTTTCGCCAATATTATCGCTCAGCTCCGCCCGACGCGTTACATGCCCCCAGGCACTTCCTCAAGGGCAATCTGGCTTTCGAGAATGCAGGCACGATAATTGTTTTAAGCACCAGTTCAACACATCAAATCCCGCCCGGTTGGGCGTGGCCACGCCCGTGGCCTCTTGGTAGATGTAGTGCTACAGTATTTCTCATGTGAGTATCTGTGCCGCTTTCAAAGTAACGAAAAAAGTTTTAAGACCACAGTGGGTTGCAAAATGTTCCTCAGCTGCTGACCCACGTCCGTTAATGTCTCTTAACAGGCTTCCTTGTTCCAATGCTGCCCCGGAGTTAACCGCTGCTGCAGGACGGCACGCAGTGCCGCAGGGCACCCCTCGCGGCCTCAGGCTAGCCGCTCAAAATACAACACACAGTTTGCCTGCAATAAGGGGGCCCAAACAGGGAAAATGGTTGTTGCCTTTCATTTATTAAAAGATGCAGTGGGAACAGCCAGGTCCTTTCGCCAATATTAACGCTCAGCTCCGCCCGACGCGTTTCATGCCCCCAGGCACTTCCTCATGGGCTATCTGGCTTTCGAGAATGCAGGCACGATAATTGTTTTAAGCACCAGTTCAACACATCAAATCCCGCCCGGTTGGGCGTGGCCACGCCCGTGGCCTCTTGGTAGATGTAGTGCTACAGTATTTCTCAGGTGAGTATCTGTGCCGCTTTCAAAGTAACGAAAAAAGTTTGAAGACCACAGTGGGTTGCAAAATGTTCCTCAGCTGCTGACCCACGTCCGTTAATGTCTCTTAACAGGCTTCCTTGTTCCAATGCTGCCTCGGAGTTAACCGCGAGGGGTGCCCTGCGGCACTGCGTGCCGTCCTGCAGCAGCGGTTAACTCCGCCAGATAGCCCATGAGGAAGTGCCTGGGGGCATGAAACGCGTCAGGCGGAGCTGAGCGATAATATTGGCGAAAGGACCTGGCTGTTCCCACTGCATCTTTTAATAAATGAAAGGCAACAACCATTTTCCCTGTTTGGGCCCCCTTATTGCAGGCAAACTGTGTGTTGTATTTTGAGCGGCTAGCCTGAGGCCGCGAGGGGTGCCCTGCGGCACTGCGTGCCGTCCTGCAGCAGCGGTTAACTCCGAGGCAGCATTGGAACAAGGAAGCCTGTTAAGAGACATTAACGGACGTGGGTCAGCAGCTGAGGAACATTTTGCAACCCACTGTGGTCCTAAAACTTTTTCCGTTACTTTGAAAGCGGCACAGATACTCACCTGAGAAATACTGTAGCACTACATCTACCAAGAGGCCACGGGCGTGGCCACGACCAACCGGGCCGGATTTGATGTGTTGAACTGGTGCTTAAAACAATTATCGAGCCTGCATTCTCAAAAGCCAGATAGCCCATGAGGAAGTGCCTGGGGGCATGAAACGCGTCGGGCGGAGCTGAGCGATAATATTGGCGAAAGGACCTGGCTGTTCCCACTGCATCTTTTAATAAATGAAAGGCAACAACCATTTTCCCTGTTTGGGCCCCCTTATTGCAGGCAAACTGTGTGTTGTATTTTGAGCGGCTAGCCTGAGGCCGCGAGGGGTGCCCTGCGGCACTGCGTGCCGTCCTGCAGCAGCGGTTAACTCCGAGGCAGCATTGGAACAAGGAAGCCTGTTAAGAGACATTAACGGACGTGGGTCAGCAGCTGAGGAACATTTTGCAACCCACTGTGGTCTTAAAACTTTTTTCGTTACTTTGAAAGCGGCACAGATATTCACCTGAGAAATACTGTAGCACTACATCTACCAAGAGGCCACGGGCGTGGCCACGCCCAACCGGGCCGGATTTGATGTGTTGAACTGGTGCTTAAAACAATTATCGTGCCTGCATTCTCGAAAGCCAGATAGCCCATGAGGAAGTGCCTGGGGGCATGAAACGCGTCGGGCGGAGCTGAGCGATAATATTGGCGAAAGGACCTGGCTGTTCCCACTGCATCTTTTAATAAATGAAAGGCAACAACCATTTTCCCTGTTTGGGCCCCCTTATTGCAGGCAAACTGTGTGTTGTATTTTGAGCGGCTAGCCTGAGGCCACGAGGGGTGCCCTGCGGCACTGCGTGCCGTCCTGCAGCAGCGGTTAACTCCGAGGCAGCATTGGAACAAGGAAGCCTGTTAAGAGACATTAACGGACGTGGGTCAGCAGCTGAGGAACATTTTGCAACCCACTGTGGTCCTAAAACTTTTTTCGGTACTTTGAAAGCGGCACAGATACTCACCTGAGAAATACTGTAGCACTACATCTACCAAGAGGCCACGGGCGTGGCCACGCCCAACCGGGCCGGATTTGATGTGTTGAACTGGTGCTTAAAACAATTATCGTGCCTGCATTCTCGAAAGCCAGATAGCCCATGAGGAAGTGCCTGGGGGCATGAAACGCGTCGGGCGGAGCTGAGCGATAATATTGGCGAAAGGACCTGGCTGTTCCCACTGCATCTTTTAATAAATGAAAGGCAACAACCATTTTCCCTGTTTGGGCCCCCTTATTGCAGGCAAACTGTGTGTTGTATTTTGAGCGGCTACCCTGAGGCCGCGAGGGGTACCCTGCGGCACTGCGTGCCGTCCTGCAGCAGCGGTTAACTCCGAGGCAGCATTGGAACAAGGAAGCCTGTTAAGAGACATTAACGGACGTGGGTCAGCAGCTGAGGAACATTTTGCAACCCACTGTGGTCTTAAAACTTTTTTCGTTACTTTGAAAGCGGCACAGATACTCACCTGAGAAATACTGTAGCACTACATCTACCAAGAGGCCACGGGCGTGGCCACGCCCAACCGGGCGGGATTTGATGTGTTGAACTGGTGCTTAAAACAATTATCGTGCCTGCATTCTCGAAAGCCAGATAGCCCATGAGGAAGTGCCTGGGGGCATGAAACGCGTCGGGCGGAGCTGAGCGATAATATTGGCAAAAGGACCTGGCTGTTCCCCCTGCATCTTTTAATAAATGAAAGGCAACAACCATTTTCCCTGTTTGGGCCCCCTTATTGCAGGCAAACTGTGTTGTATATATATATATATTCACTGAAAAAACCGTAGGTTATAGACCATATATAGTTAGGAATTAGCATTTAAAAAACCTTATTTTACTCACACAAAACCATTGAAATTCCATATATAGTTAGTTGCACTAACTATATATCGCGCACCCGCAATCCACTGCTGATCATGTCACATATTACATCATTCATGACATGGTCAGTGACATCACTGATGACATCACTGATGACATCTCAAATGACATCACTGATGACATCACTGATGACAACATCCAGTGACTATGTTTCTGTAAAGTTAAAATATGTCTTACATATTGAAGAATGAGTGGATGTATAAGTGTCTGGATGAAGGATTTAGTAGGTGCATGCCTGACTGTATGAGTGAGTGATTAAATGTGTCTCACTGAGTGCATGGGTTAGTGACTAAACTGTCTTAATTTGTGCATCATTATGTCTGTTGTTCTGTAAACTGCTGCATGTGTTGATCAGTAGCTATATGAGTAACTATATGGGTTATTGATTGGTTGCCCAAGTATTTGTATGGGAGACTGAGTGTGTGTGTGGGTGGCTGGGAGGTGTATGACTCTGTGCATAGATGTGTGAGCAGTTGATTCACTAGATGTATGGGTTCAAAAGTGCATGTGGAAACAGCTGTATGGGCGGTTGATTGTGTGCATGAGTGTATTGGTGAGTGAATGGATATCTCAGTGCTGCATGTCAAAGTAAGTACATATGTAAAACACAGTACATGTGAGAGTTGACATATATAAATAACTGTGCATAAGGGCCAGTGAATGTGTGAGTGGCTGTATGGATCACTGTGAACTTGTATCAGGGATTGTATAATAGAGTAAATATGTGTTAGTATATGTTTGAATAAGTAAGGTGTGTATAACTGTATAGTTGAGGAAATGGAGGTGTGATTGATTCTTTGCATGACTGACTAGGTGTGTGAGTAACTCCATGGATGAGTGACAGTCTGTGAGTGTCTGTTTACACTGAGTGTATCTAAGGTTATATTAGAGTCTGAAGAGGTTCATCGTATTATCACATGAATGATGTCATCAGTGATGTGATCAGTAATGTCAAATGAGATGTCATCAGTGATGTCATCAGTGATGTCATTTGAGATGTCATCAGTGATGTCATCAGTGATGTCATTTGAGATGTCATCAGTGATGTCATCAGTGATGTCATTTGAGATGTCATCAGTGATGTCATCAGTGATGTCATTTGAGATGTCATCAGTGATGTCATCAGTGATGTCACTGACCATGTCATGAATGATGTAATATGTGACATGATCAGCAGTGGATTGCGGGTGCGCGATATATAGTTAGTGCAACTAACTATATATGGAATTTCAATGGTTTTGTGTGAGTAAAATAAGGTTTTTTAAATGCTAATTCCTAACTATATATGGTCTATAACCTATGGTTTTTTCAGTGAATTTTCAAGGTTTTGTAAATGCTAATTCCTAACTATATATGGTCTATAACCTATGGTTTTTTCAGTGAATTTCAATGGTTTTTTAATAGCAAATATCATAAGCTGTCGAATGTCAAGTACGTGGTAAGTGAAAACATTTTCGTGTTTATGCACACTGATCTGCTTTGAATGGTGCCCCCCCCCTCATTTCTATTAGGAGTACTCTCTCTTTGCAGATAGTGAAAGGTAGTTAACGCAGGCCTTTGCCCCCGTTGTAATCCGTCGTGCCTGCTTCTCTCTCCATTTGATTGATTGTTATCCAAGTATTTACTGTCTTAGAATTAGTTCTCTTTGGTTCATTCTCTATTTACAAACAAACACAGAGTCGCAATACTCTGTTTAGTCTTTGCAGATAACGAAAAATCGTGTAAAAAAAAAGAAAAGGAATCGAGTAAAATCAGTAGGCCACTAATGGGATCTCTTTTTGACCTCGCTAAAATAGAAACATTAGGAACAACCCCTCATGACAAATACAAAACTAGTGAGATGAACTGAACTCCACACAATGATGGCTGCAAAACAGCTCGGCTCCGCCACCCACCCCGCCCAAAATAACGATAAAGAGCGGCTGCCATGATTGGTTGCGGAATGGCCACAACGGAGCTACGAAATGGTGCTGCTCTCATGCTAACCCCAGCTTCAGTCTGAAACATCCAGAAACACTGTAGACTACCAATTCGATCAGTTCCGGTAGCGCCCCAATGTAACCCGGTAGAGAAGAACTAGCCCTCCCCTCTTTGACTGATGGTTCTTGTTGCCTGTCCCTTCTGTTGTCATTTAACAGAACTAATTAGCCTGCTGAAAGGGGTTGTGTTCCGACCGCTGGTTGGTGGAGACATTTTGACTATATTCTGGACCTGCGTTGTCGCGTAATGCGTCATATGACGCGCCGCGTTAGCGCATCCGGAAGTCATCCGGGGCGCGCAGCGCGTAACGTAAGCATAACAAGTCATGTGACTTGTTAATAAAACTTTTCATTGGTTCATTTTACTTTTCTTATTGTAATGATGAAAGGCTTGGTCATATCACCTAAAAATTACGCTTTTCATTACTTCCGAACATTATTTTTTCTTAAATATATGTTATAATGTTCCAGGCTAATGTACTTTCCCGGAAATTTTACAACTGTCCTGCAAGTAAAATATATTCTTTTTTCGAGAAAAAGAGCGTTTCTTCGTCCCATGACGGAGCCGTTGAGCAAAAGAGGGTCGACCTGCTGTCTTAGTCGCCGATACGCCTGAATATGAGATTCTTATCGATCACTTTATGTTGCAGGAATAGAAAACACAACAGCCCTTGACCATTTATCTTTACTGCGTTCCTTCGTATTATACCTTTTACCCTTCATGTAATTGGTCTGCTTTATTTCACTTGCCTTTTAATGATTCTAAAACAGGGACTATTATTAAAAACTTTACCAATGTATATACTACTACCATGTTTTCTTTTAAAAACCTTTATTGTGAAAATTTCATTATACAAATACGAGCCTATAACCACGTGGGCCTGCCACGGAGCAAACTGTAATCGTATATGATGAATAGACATTTACACTGTAGAGGAACGTAACGGGCGGGCCATTAGGTTGCAAGAACTAAGATGTCTAACAGTTACGGAATCGGTGGACGTACATTTTATAATTAAAATACGACAGGGCCAGTTACAATAAAATTATCTAGATATACATTTGCGGGCAAGTACCATGGGTGACGTTAATTCGAACTTTCAACAGTACAGTAATCAATAACACATCAGAACTTAATATCAATAGGGATGTCGAAATATTCAATCAATTCTCGTCCCCGCCCGCCATGTGCTTCAAAACTGCATACGTATCTCGTGATTTCAAGGTTCTGCAACCAGTACACAACAAGGAGTTACGAGTCCCATTTATTCCGGCGCCATTTTGGGCGAGGACGGGCAGGTCCAGGATATAGTCAAAATGTCTCTACCAACCATCGACTATGATGATGTTCATATGCTGTATTTATTAGAGTAACACTCATCTGTCCACATGAAATTAATTTACCACAATCTAAACATGTCATTTTAATCTTTCCAAAGTTCTTCTAAATATTTGGGACCGTTTCCCTTGCCTCTGAAGCTCTCAGTGCCACTTCTTTGATGAATGTACTAGCAGGTCAGGGGTTCTCCTCCAAATCTCTCTTTTATGCAGCACTATAATTAATTGGTGCCACCTCTCCATATGACGATGCATGGTATAGTTACCACAACTATATATTTTTTCGGTTCCTCTGGAGAGTTCATCGTGGCAGATGAAGCGTGTAACGTACCGGGCATTTACCTTTTTTTGCATGTACAGGAAAGGAAAAAAAAATCGAGCGTCCGAGTTCTAAGGTGTCCCAGGGCCATTTTAGTGGACCAGGCCCAAATCCAAAGAACAGGCCGCCATTTTGAAAGTCCTCTTGCAGCCGCCTGTCGCTGTAGCATCAACAGCAGCCGAAACTCAGCTGAATGGCAACTGAAACGGTAAAGGGGCGCCCCACTACAGCAGACGAGCCTCCACCTAGGAAGGCCCATTCACGCCGGCTCCCCCCCCCCCCTTCGGGCACCCCACGCCGTTATTCGGAGCAGTATTGTAGGATGGCCACACCAGTGCGGCAACTTGCTAGACATCTCCCCGGTGGTAACCGAATCTCAACGCCTTGTGGTGTCTTCTATTCAGAAAACATTGTTATGCTGCCTTCGACCTATTCGCCGCAAGTGCGCACACAACTCAACTGCATAGCTTGCTAGACACCACCTCGGTGCCATCCGGATCTTGGAATGTCAGCGCCTTTTGGTGTCTTCTCTTCAGAAAATATTGTTGCGCTGCCTTTGGCCCCATTCGCACATCGGTCCGCAACTTAGACATCACCTCGGTGCCATCCGGATCTTGGCATCTCAGCGCCTTGTGGTGTCAGTCAGAAAATATTGTTGCGCTGCCTTTGGCCCCATTCGCACATCAGTCCGCTACTGACACCATCTCACAGGCCAACAGGGCGCCCCACGCCGACTTTTACCATTGTAGGATGGCCACACCAGTGCCACAACTTGCTAGACACCACCTCGGTGCCATCTGGAACTTGGCATCTCAGCGCCTTGTGGTGTCTTCAATTCAGAATATATTGTTGCGCTGCCTTTGACCCCATTCGCACATCGGTCCGCTACTGACGCCATCTCACAGGCCAACGGGGCGCCCCACGCCGACTATCAGCATTGTAGGATAGCCACACCAGTACAGCAACTTGCTAGACATCACCTCGGTGCCATCCGGATCTCGGCGCCCCACTGCAGATGAAGTTCCTCTCAACTATGAAACCACCACGGTGACATCCGGATCTTGGCGCGTTGTGCTGCCTTCGGCCTATTCGCACATCGGTCCGCTACTGACGCCATCTCACAGGCTAATGGGGCGACCCACGCCGAGTTTCAGCATTGTAGGATGACCACACCAGTACAGCAACTTGCTAGACATCACCTCTGTGCCATCCGAATCTTGGCATCTCAACGCCTACTGGTATCTTCCATACAGAAAATACTGTTACGCTGCCTTTGGCCCCATTCGCACATCGGTCCGCAACTTAGACATCACCTCGGTGCCATCCGGATCTTGGCATCTCAGCGCCTTGTGGTGTATTCTCTTCAGAAAATATTGTTGCGCTGCCTTTGGCCCCATTCGCACATCGGTCCGCAACTTAGACATCACCTCGGTGCCATCCGGATCTTGGCATCTCAGCGCCTTGTGGTGTCTTCTACTCCGAAAATATTGTAGAAAATATTGTTGCGCTGCCTTTGGCCCCATTCGCACATCAGTCCGCTACTGACACCATCTCACAGGCCAACAGGGCGCCCCACGCCGACTTTTACCATTGTAGGATGGCCACACCAGTGCCACAACTTGCTAGACACCACCTCGGTGCCATCCGGATCTTGGCATCTCAGCGCCTTGTGGTGTCTTCAAATCAGAAAATATTGTTGCGCTGCCTTTGGCCCCATTCGCACATCGGTCCGCTACTGACGCCATCTCACAGGCCAACGGGGCGCCCCACGCCGACTTTCAACATTGTAGGATGGCCACAGAAGTGCGACAACTTACTAGACACCACCTCGGTGCCATCCGGATCTTGGCGCGGTGTGCTGCCTTCGGCCTATTCGCACATCGGTCCGCTACTGACGCAAACTCACAGGCCAACGGGGCGCCCCACGCCGACTTTCAGCATTGTAGGATGGCCACACCAGTGCGGCAACTTGCTACACACCACCTCGGTGCCATCCGGATCTTGGCATCTCAGCGCCTAGTGGTGTCTTCTATTCCGAAAATATTGTTGCGCTGCCTTCGGCCCCATTCACACATCGGTCCGCTACTGACGCCATCTCACAGGCCAACGGGGCGCCCCACGCCGACTTTCAGCATTGTAGGATGGCCACACCAGTGCGGCAACTTACTAGACACCACCTCGGTGCCATCCGGATCTTGGCGCGTTGTGCTGCCTTCGGCCTATTCGCACATCGGTCCGCTACTGACGCAAACTCACAGGCCAACGGGGCGCCCCACGCCGACTTTCAGCATTGTTGGATGGCCACACCAGTGCGGCAACTTACTAGACACCACCTCGGTGCCATCCGGATCTTGGCGCGTTGTGCTGCCTTCGGCCTATTCGCACATCGGTCCGCTACTGACGCAAACTCACAGGCCAACGGGGCGCCCCACGCCGACTTTCAGCATTGTAGGATGGCCACACCAGTGCACCTTACTAGACACCACCTCGGTGCCATCCGGATCTTGGCGCGTAGTGAAGCTGCAGCAGCTGCAAATAAGCTTCAGACAGTGTTACAACCGCTGCTCAGAACTCTCAACTATGACACCACCTCGGTGCCATCTGGATCTTGGCGCGTTGTATTGCCTTCGGCCTATTCGCACATCGGTCCGCTACTGACGCCGCCTCACGTGCCAACGTATTTTCTCCGCATTTTATACCCTATGCTGCATAACAGGTCATGTGATTTGTTTATAAAACTTTTCATTGGTTCATTTTACTTTTGGTTTCCTAATGATGGAAGGCTTGATCATATGACCTAAAAACAACACTTTTCATTGGATGAAAACTTTTTTTTTTTCCCAAACGATGAAAGCCCCACCTTGTTTCTGGATGTTTCAGACTGAAGCTGGCGTCAGCATGAGAGCACCACCATCTCGTAGCTCAGTCGTGGTCATTCCGCGAGCAATCATGGCAGCCGCTCCCCACCAGAAGCCTGCAGGAGTCGGGGCCCCCAAAACTTTTGATGAATTCTCAAGGCGGAGGGGACGCTTTCGAGAATGGGGTCCAAGACCTAGCAGACAAGCGTCCGATTTCCAAGGTGTCCCAGGGCCATTTCAGTGGACCAGGCCCAAAAAGGAAACAGCCTGCCGCCATTTTGAGAGTCCTGTGACAGCCGCCTATCGCTGCACCGCAAGAGTGGGCGCAACTCAGCTGAATTGCGGCTTTTGACACAGTGGACCAAAAACGGACGGAATGGCAACTGAAACGGTAAAGGGGCGCCCCACTACAACAGATGACACTCCACCTGGAGAGGCCCGTTCACGCCGCCTCCCCCGGGGCGCCCCACGCCGTTATTCGGAGCAGCATTGTAGGATACCAAAACCAGTGCGGCAACTTACTGGACATCACCTTGGTGCCATCGTTCTGCTGCCTTGGAACTATTCGCACAACAGTTTGCTACTGATGACCCACCCCCCGCGACGCCCCACGCCGTTATTTGCTGGGTGGCAACTTACTAGACATCACTTTCGTGTCATCTAGATTTCAGCGCGTTCTGCTGCCTTGGAACTATTCGCACAACAGTTTGCTACTGATGACCCACCCCCCGCGACGCCCCACGCCGGAAATCTGGACGTTGTGCTGCGTTGGGACTATTCGCACAGCCGACCGCTACTTCGTTGTTTTTCCCTAAAAATGTTTATATGTTATTACTATTTTTGTTTTCTTGTATATATTTATAAATTATTAAAGTTTTATAATCTTACTACTTTGTCGGAGTGCTATATATTTTTAATGTGACACATAATTGTAAAAACTTTGATGTACAAAGAGTCATCCCTGGAATCTTCCGCTTCAGGCTCGGTCCCCTCCCCAATCACAATACAGGATGGTTTTCAGATAATAGCAACGCTTCTGCTGTGACGGATCTCATCGAGTGTGGGCCTTGATCTACTATAACTCCTTTGAAGAGGGGTGATTCTTTACAGCTGTGGCCATAAACTACATCTGCAGGGCTAGCTGATACCCTAGGACCAGCCTGGACAATCGGACACAGAGGAAAAGGAGTGTCAGAGGGTGCGGTAGTGAATAGGGCGAAAGGGAGGTGTCGGGCGGGCACAGGGTGTGATTCTCAGGGAAGAGCAGCGCAGATGGGGGGAGGTTTATTACCCATGCATAAGACAGAGAGCGGGGGTGACCACTGCCTGGGGGAGATGCTTGCGAGGGTGGGGAGCCATGCTAAGGATCGACAGCGTGCACAGAGTGGGTCTGGTCAAGGCATCTAAAATGGCTGCCGTGCACGACAAAAGTGTGGCATTTGAAAAAAGACAAGATGGCGCAGACAATGTTTTTCAACACTTCCTGATTTCCTTCGAATCGAACGTTAACAGACGTTGGGGCATATTACCAAAGTTAAGCGATATTTATCCCTAACGATGCTTAGCAACGATTTTTTTACCGTCAGAAATTATCGCAGATAAACCTTGCTATTATCAAGGTTTATCGCAAATACGATAAAAAACGACCGCAATGCATTAATATCGCTGAAAACTCAGCGATATTCATGCATTACCGAGCTAATGCTCTTAGCCATGTTATCCACCTCCCATTGGATAACATGGCTAAGAACTGCTCAGGGCAGGTGGTAGCTTTTGGAGATATTCGCGCTTATCTCGAATATTTCCAAAAGTTGATAATAGGAGATAGCGATGTTAGCGACTGTTTCCAGTCGCTAACATCTTGGCATGCCCACTTTGCATGTCATTAGTGATAAATATCACTCACATGCAAAGTGGGGCCCAAGATGGTCGCTATCTTCTACTAGCCGTCGCTAACTGGTGTTAGCAACAGCTAGGTAATACACATATAATTTTATCTCCGCGAAGCGGAGCGCTGTTACAGATATATATCTTGTTGTTGAACGTTAATTTCTCAAAATGCACTGAAGCACATATATTGAGACCTAGCAAAGGCACATCGGGCTACCAGTCCCTACAATTTTGCCAAGTTTCGTGCAAATCCATTCAGCTGTTCGATCCTACCGAGAGACAAGATGGCGGCCGCTACGGACTGTTTGGAATGTTTACAGACACCGGAGAGCCAATCAGCTTCGCTTCGCAAAGCTCCGTAACGCGAAAAGTACGCGAAGCGGTGCGCTGTTACAGATATATATCTTTTTTTGAACGTTAATTTCTCAAAATCCACTGGAGCACATATATTGAGATCTAGCAAAGGCACATCGGGCTACCAGTCCCTACAATTTTGCCAAGTTTCGTGCAAATCCATTCAGCTGTTCGATTATTATTATTATTATTTTTTTTGCCCCGCGGGGCCCTTTTAAAACCTCCACATCAAACCTAAACGGTCAGGGAGGATCTACTATGCCCCCTTATGGTCATTTGCCCCTTCGGTTTGGCCTCCGCTTGTCTCTCGATCCTACCGAGAGACAAGATGGCGGCCGCTACGGACTGTTTGGAATGTTTACAGACGCCGGAGAACCAATCAGCTTCGCTTCACAAAGCTCCGTTGCGCGAAAAGTACGCGTCCTGGAGCGCTGCCCGGTCCGCTGTTACAGATATATATCTTTTTTTAAACGTTAATTTCTCAAAATCCACTGTAGCACATATATTGAGACCTACAAAAGGCACATCGGGCTACCAGTCCCTACAATTTTGCCAAGTTTCGTGCAAATCCATTCAGCCGTTCGGGCTAAAAGTGAGGCCAACCGCCCTATGGAAAACTCAATGTTAAAAACACGTTTTGGGACCCCCCTTTTTTCTCGGCCCCCCCTTGACGAACCCCCCCCAAATTTTCAAGGGCTACTCAGAAACAAAATGTGCCATTTTCCTGAAAATGTCAGCCAATTCCGTCCACAAACGCCAAAGTTATTAGACATAGAATTTTCAAAAATCCCATAGAGAAAAAATCCTAACTATATATACCTACTGGCGACCGCCAGTAGGTAATATATATATAATATATATATATATATATATATATATATATATATATATATATATATATATCCACAACACTTCTTTTCCAAGAAGAAATGGGTCGCACCACAGCAACACGGTTTGTTATAGTTCAAAGCTGTTTTATTCCATCGGGTTTGGCAAACAAACACACCAACACATTTCGTTTTTATAGTATTCTGCATCTTTGAGCTGTTCATGCGCTACATTGACATACTCCAATTTGTCCCAGATTACTACATTAGCACCTTTATCGGCCATTTTCATTTCTATGGTTTTATCTTGACACAGAGATGTGAGAGCTTTCCTTTCTTCTGGTTTCAAATTATCCACATAATGTTGTTTTTTAAAATTATAAATATCATGTATCACTGCATCGTGAAATACATCTATTTTGTTGCCCGATGGTATTTGTGGATAAAAACGTGATCTTGGTTTCTTCTGACTCAATCCCGCCCCTTGTTGGGTGCACGCTTGATCTAAAGTTATTATATGGAGTATGTCAATGTAGCGCATGAACAGCTTAAAGATGCAGAATACTATAAAAAGTTACCCACAGATCCCACAATCTCAATGAAATTGGAATTGGATAAAATACTAAAGGAATGGTTGCAGCTAGGATTAATAGATCATGATGAATGGAAATACCTGATAGTGGAACAGCCAGTGACTGCAACTATGTACTTCTTACCAAAAGTTCATAAGAACAGAACCAGACCCCCGGGACGCCCAATCGTCTCTGCAAAGTGGTCATTGTTTGAGCCCATAGCTAACTACCTTGATTTTTTTCTTTTACCATATGTTTCAATTGACTTTATTTATTAAAGATACAACGGACATGCTAAAACAACTGGATGGCATTCCTTGGATCTCCACTTACAAACTAATAACAATGGATGTCATCTTGTTGTATACAAACATAGATCACGAAATAGGAATCTCGGCCTGCAAATTTATTTTACAGGAAAGGAATATCCAGTAAACACGTCATAACCAAATGTTGGAGGAAATGATGAGAATGTGCTTGACTCAGAATGTATTCTACTTTGGAGAAGAAATATATGCCCAAACCAAAGGAACTGCTATGGGTTTTTCAATGACGTCTTCGTGAACAAAACCATACTTTGGTTACGTTTTATTGACGACCTCCTGCTAATATGGGATGGAACGGAAGACAATTTCAAGAAGTAATTTGAAATCCTAAACAACACATCAACCAATCTCAAATTCACATTTGAAATGAGTGACAGAAGAGTAGTATTTTTGGATACTGAAATTTACAAAGAAGGAAACCAGATTCAAACTACTTTACATAGAAAAACAACAGCAACAAATTCAACTTTACATGCCAGCAGTTTTCATCAACAATGCCTATTTGAGAACATTCCCTATGGTGAATTTTTAAGAGTCCGACGAATATGCTCGGAAGAATCAGAATGGGAAGAACAAAGTGCATCAACAGCAAGGAGATTTGTGAGAAGAGGATATGCAAAAAAATCACATTAAAAAAGGATGGGAAAAGGCAAAACAAATGAAGAGAATGGATCTGTTGAAGACCGCTAAGAATGAAGATAAGAAAGAGGAAATAGAGCCTATCAGATTCATCACAACCTTATCAAAAGAGTCTCTGCAAATCAAAAACATTCTGAAGAAAAATTGGAAGATTCTCAAATTGGACAGCACCATAGGCCCAATAGGGGGAAATGCCCCACAAATAACATATCGATGGGCACCAAATTTGAAAGATCATTTGACTCACAGTCACTTTTGTAAAGACAAAAAAACACGATGGCTACAAAATACTGGTTTCAAAAAATGCTACAACTTCAAGGTTTGCCAAATAGCCAAGACTGTACAGAATGTGATGATGGCAAATGGAAAAATCTGGGAGATCAAAGATCTAATAACATGCAAATCCCAATATGTAATTTATGTCTTCGAGTGCCCATGCCATCTGAAATACGTGGGAAGTACTAAATGCGAATTAAAGAAAAGGATTTTAGAGCATGTAAGAGTGACAATGCATCTGGACAGAAGCAATGCCGTAGCTAGGCACATGGAAACTCACATGATGGGAATTGGAAAAATGTGATTTTCAATGGAATCGACACAGTGACAAAGCCAAAACAAGGTGGCGACAGAGAAAAGCTGTTGAGAATGAAAGAGTCGAGTTACATTCTAAATCTACGCACAATGAATCCACATGGACTAAATCAAAGTGAAGAGATGTACATCCATTTGTAAATATTGTAAATATTGGAAATATAGTAAATGAAATCTGTTATAGAATGTTTGAATTACAATAGGGCAACATCCACCCTAGTCTTTTGCATCACAGAAATTCCTAGGTTTAATCACAAATTTATTTAGCACCAGAATCCCAGGACCACTTCATTAGTGTTTATACTTGTTTTCACGTTACCATTTTTGCAACAACATCATTTAGAGAGTTTAAATATGAATGAAATATAGGAAATCAAATTTTGATTTAGTACAGGAGGTATATCTAATCTGAACTTGGCCACTGGAAGCATAAGAATGAAGATCGACACCACCGAAGGCGGTAACAGTCAAAATGAATTTAATTGAAGATGTAATTGTAACGAATGAGTAATCTCCTGTTTAAATTCAATTGTAGTATAATAATGAATGAAGGTTTATGCCACTAGAGGCAGATATAGTTGAAATGAAGGTAATTTAAAAAGCATGCTCAATGAATGAGTAAACCTCCTGCTTAATTTCAATTACATTTTAATTCTAATTTTAATTTAGGTAGAATCTAAATGTAATTTGTATTGGGTTCACGTTAGAAATTTAGCTTTGCAAATCAGAATCACTTTCTGTTAAATAATTTTGTTAATAATTTGTTTTTCACTACATCAACCATAATGCCCCAGTATTACAATCACAGGATATGACATCATGTTATAAAAAGTTTTGTTAAATAACAGGAAACTTCCCTGGGGCGGCACCGTCAACAAGTTGTAAGTTAGAACGAAACGCGTTGGTGTGTTTGTTTGCCAAACCCGATGGAATAAAACAGCTTTGAACTTTAACAAACCATGTTGCTGTGGTGCAACCCATTTCTTCTTGGAAAAGAAGTGTTGTGGATATTCGAGGCGGGTGGCTCGCCCGCGGGGTTACGCGCGGCCGGAAAGCAGGGCCAGTCAATCTTAATTTTTCAGGGGAGATCAATTCGGTTAAAGTGAATTATCTAGACCTGAGAGTAGAGATCCTAGAGGGTAAAATCACCACTTCCTATTTTAGAAAACCCACTGCAGGGAACAGCACACTTCATGCCACAAGTGCCCATACTAAGAAACTTAAGAACAGTATCCCTTACGGTGAAGTTTTAAGATTAAAGAGAAACTGTTCGAGGGAATGTGATTTTGAAGTTGCAGCAAGTGAGAGCATGGATAGATTCTTGGCTAGAGGGTACGACATGGATCTTCTTGAAAGCACTCTCAAGCGAGTTAGAACCCTCCTTAGAAAAGATCTATTGAACTCTAAACTCGATCAAAAGGATGAGACAGGAAAGTTTAGAATGATTACCACCTATTCGGGTGACTCCAATAAACTCAGAAACATCATGAAGAAAAATTGCCATATACTCAAAACAGACAACATCATTGCAACTGACATACCAGAGGGGCCTTTGATTACTTTTAGGAAGGCACGCTCTTTAAAGGACAGTCTGGTTCACAGCCATTTAGAAAATATGCCTCCTCAACAGGGAACTTTGAGGGACATGAAGGGTTTCTATCCTTGCGGAAAATGCAAGGCCTGTGCCTTCAGTCAAAGAACCCTATTCTATAAAATCACGGGTATGAAAAAAGAAAAAAGGATTAACAAATTCATGACTTGCCAGACTACCCATGTGGTGTATTGCCTAATGTGTCCCTGTGGGTTAAAATACATAGGGAGCACGATTAACATGGTGAAACTGAGAGTATCGGAGCACATGCGCGCAATCACGAAAAAAGATTTCAGTTATCCGGTGGCGCGCCACTTTTCTGTAAAGCATAACAGTGACAGGGATCTGTTTCGTTACTTCTGTGTTGACCATGTACCACTTCACATAAGAGGAGGGGATAGAGTTCTAAAACTGAGAAGGTTGAAATACTACTATATTGTTGATGTTGGTACAAAGTCCCCGAATGGACTAAACACGGGGAGGAATTAATAGGACACCTAGGCAAATAGGATTACGAGTGGAAAGAAAATGATGATCGAATATGTTCAGTTGATTAATGTAAAAGCAGCCCTCTTTGCACTTAAGGGGAATTATTGACCATAAGCCTATATAACGCCTGATAATCATGAGATAGAGAGTACCATATCAGCAACCGATAATATACACGGTTGCGAATACCGATCCACGGCAAGAGAACTGACAATATGTACTTAAAGAATTAAAAAAATATATTTTTTTAAATATGTGTACCCGTAGTGCATTTATGCACAATAATGTGGTTAAATGAGATATCTTTTCTTTCAAATGACGTTGATATTTCTTTGCAATACATTTATGTATTCAGAAAGATTGTGTAAATATGAGATATCTCCTTTTCCAAAATGGCACTGGTTGAAAATCTACCACATGCGAAAACCCTCTTCCATGTTAATGAAATGAGTGTGGTTTCCCCTTTAAAAATGATGACGGTATGACGAATTGTAAACACTGACAAAGGAAAACTTTTCCGAAACGCGTCTGTTTCTGCCGAAATAAACTTGCTGCTGTAACGAGGTCCCGGGAGTGCCATTTTTCCTTCTTTACTGCATGACGAAGGATTTTGGAGCCTGATATATTACCTACTGGCGGTCGCCAGTAGGTATATATAGTTAGGATTTTTTCCCTATGGGATTTTTGAAAATTCTATGTCTAATAACTTTGGCGTTTGTGGACGGAATTGGCTGAAATTTTCTGGAAAATGGAACATTTTGTTTCTGAGCAGCCCCTGGAAATTTGGGGGGGGGGTTTGTCAAGGGGGGGCCGAGAAAAAAGGGGGGTCCCAAAACGTGTTTTTAACATTGAGTTTTCCATAGGGCGGTTGGCCTCACTTTTAGCCCGAACGGCTGAATGGATTTCCACGAAACTTGGCAAAATTGTAGGGACTGGTAGCCCGATGTGCCTTTGCTAGGTCTCAATATATGTGCTTCAGTGGATTTTGAGAAATTAACGTTTAAAATTAAAAAAAGATATATATCTGTAAGCGCGCTCTGGGCAGCGCTCCGGTTCGCGGACTTTACGCGTACCGGAACTTCGCGTAGCGAAGCTGATTGGCACTCCGGTGTCTGTCAACATTCTAAACAGTCCGGAGCGGCCGCCATCTTGTCTCTCGGTAGGATCGAGAGACAAGATGTGGTGAAAACAAAGGGGGAAATGACCATAAGGGGGCTTAGTATATCCTCCCTGACCCCCTAGGTTTAATGTGGAGACTTTAAAAGGGCCCCGCGGGGCAAAAAAAATAATTTTTTTTTGCGTGGGTAGCGCCCGGTTCGCGAACCAGGAAGCGTTCTGGGCAGCGTACTATAATGAAAAATGAATGATAGACTTTTCAAATACTGTATGTTAATTGATTGTTGGTTTTGTTGATTATTTTTTAATTTTTTTATTTTTTAAGCAATTATTTATTATTGTGATTGTGTTTCAAAATGTAATAACATTTCTAACATTTAACTAGTTTATGAATTACATATAAAAATGATTAAAGACTCAAACAATTTTTTAATATTACATACAATTTTATTTTTCAGATTGTTTTTCAAAATTTAATAGAACGTCTAGCATTTGACTGTCCGATATGTCCTCTTGTTGAGTGAACATAAGTTCCCACATTTGACCGTCATCATAATGGAGTAAATGATCGACAGATTCTACACATTGAAGTAATTCATAGTCCCGTGACTCATCCATGAATTCTAAGTCATCAATGGGTTCCATAACTTGTTCATTGTTGCTGTCCAGAACAATTTCGAAGGAAACATTCTGCTCACCTTCCATTTTATTGCTGTAATTTGCATAAAAAATAAATATATCAGTAGTGATAGGGCACTGTTGGGTTTAAGTTCAGACAGGTACTTGTGAGTTTATAACAGAGAAGTAATCTATGGGCACTGTATGGTTTCAGGAGTGAAGTAGTACTATTAAAAAGTGCCTGTGAAGAAGCCTAAGTAAATTCATAATTATACCACAGAAACCTAAATCAATCCATAATTATAATAAAGAAGCCTTTCTCAATGTCTAACTCTTACAGAGGGATAGTAGAAGAAGCCTAAGTAAATTCATAATTATACCACAGAAACCTAAATCAATCCATAATTATAATAAAGAAGCCTTTCTCAATGTCTAACTCTTACAGAGGGATAGTATATAACTATCTGAAAATGTTTTCAAATTTATAAAATAATATCTCACCTTCTAAAAACAAGTTTAAGTTGTGAGTGAAAATGATCTTGCAATGTAATTCAGGAAGTAGTAGTCAAAATGGCTGTGTTTCTCTCTCTTTCTTTATATATATTCAGGTACATAACCAATCAAATGTCAGGTAAAAAAAGTAGAAAATGAAAGTAACATTTTAATTGGTTGTCAATTCCAACACTTCAGATGTGTTTTGTGAAGTAATTTACCTCAGGGTATTTAGAGAGGTCTACAGGCTAAATGGTTAAATGGAATTTCAATCAAATTTGTGAAAATGGTAGACATTGGTATGTAGTATGAGGTAATCTATATTTGGTGAAATTGTCTCCAGTCGCTTTTCTGTAAACTACTTTCCCACCTTTTTTGATGGTGCGCTTCCCAGGGAGCGACCCGGTACGCGAACTGGTGAGCGCCCCGGTTCGCGAACCTTAAGCGTTACGGGAGTCCACCATTTTGTGTTTCGGTCGAATTAAGATACAAGATGGAGGGCAAATAATGTTCAGAATGGGTAGAAGGGGGCACGGTAGACTTATCTTGACCCCCTAGGTTTTCTGAGGGTGGCTGAGGAGGCCCATATGTGCGAAAAAAAAACATTTTTTTAAAAATTTAGCGAGGTTAGCTCCCGGTTCGCGTACCGGGAAGCGCCCCAGGGAGCGTACTTTGTTGAAAATTAGTGAAAAAAGTTAGAGTAAAATAATAATTGTGAGTGATCAGATGTAGGGTAGCTCTGAGAAGAGCTTTTGGGTTTATGGTACATTTAGGTACTTATAAGTAGGTACCAATGCACAGTCTTAAATTCAGAATGAAAACTCTGTTGCCCTCATCTGAGAAGTGAACTCCATCTCCTCTGTAGATATCTTGCATGTAGTAACGCAAGTTATTGTTGTACAGGGAGCCCATTCCATGGTCTCTCATGTAAGCTGAAACAGATTTGTTTACATGCTTCCTCGACTTCTCAATTTGTGGACAAAATTGGTTTGACCACCTCCATATCTGTCTTTCGCATATATTTGAATATACCAAGGCAGTCTGAGGAAAAAGTGCCATCAATTGCTCAAAGGTGTCCTTTAAAAGCATTTCCAGACCTACCCCAGTCAAAGTGCCCAAATCATTACCTCCACAGTGCACAATTAACAGGTCAGGTTTTGGCAAATGCATAAAGGTTTTCACCAATGGTATCAATTGGTGACATTTTAATCCTCTGTGGCCAAACCACTTAATTTCCACATCTTGTAAATTGAGGTTAGGTAAATTCCTGTTCTCAGCATACCTCTGAGCCCAATAGATGTAACTATGTCCAACAATCCAGACAGAAAACATGGTGAGAGAAGGTTCTCCTGCAGTCAGATGAAGTGTGGCAATGAAATGGCAGTTGAAAAAATAAGAGTTTAAAATGAAAAAAACTGTGGAGTTTCTGTGTTAATGAAGCAGTAACAGTGATTGGTGGAATTTGATTGCTGAAAACAGAAAGTTAGGGTGCATGGATGAGTTGTTTGAAAAATGTATTTTGAGTGGTCAGGAAAAAATCATTAAATGAAAGAATGCACTGGATATGAGGTGCACTGAGAGTTCAGAGTTCAATTGCAACATTGTTGTGTGAACTTGCAAACACCAGAAGTCTTCCAAGAGGTGGTTGCCATGCAGAAAAGGCAGAAAGGGCAGAGGGGGGAAGGGTTTTCATTTGAAAAAAA
Organism: Lissotriton helveticus; assembly: GCF_964261635.1. Classification (NCBI taxonomy): domain Eukaryota; kingdom Metazoa; phylum Chordata; class Amphibia; order Caudata; family Salamandridae; genus Lissotriton; species Lissotriton helveticus. The sequence goes on along the minus strand of NC_136070.1, from coordinate 452,721,157 downwards.
GTGAGGGAAGAGTTTTGATTGGGTGACATGAGAGATATGTGTGAAGAATTACAGCATTTCTGTGCTTTTGATAGCTGCAGACTCTGGAGTGCATACCTTTTGCTCTGCTGAAGACAAATTGGTGTGTTTCTGAGACTGTTTTCAAACTCAAAGTATTTGCTAAGGTGAGAAAATATTTCTTTAATTTAGATAGAGAATAGTGTGCTTTAAGGAGAAAATTATGAAGAAAGTTATGTTTTTCAAATGTTGCTTTGTCTCAAGTGTTTTACAAATAGATTTTGTTTCTTTGAGAAAATGTAATTGGAGAAAATGTGAAGTATTAGTACTGACAGGGTGTTTTTCTGCATAGGAGCTGTGGAGTCTTTTCAAATTATGACTAGAAAATCGTTTTTGAGGAAAATTAATGGTTATAATATTTCTGACAAGGACATAATGGTGTATGCTTCTTTATAATGCAATTGACTGTCTCTGATGTTATTTTTCCCATTTTAATGTAAGACCTTTCTCTGTGGCGCAAATTGCTTGTAAATATGCTCCCACCTGTGCATGGCAAATTTAGATTTTGAATGTTTGTGTTACATTGCCATGTTAAAAGTGATTCAAACATGCTGCAAAGGCAATCAAAAAACGCTTTTATGTGTCTTAAGGACATTTGATGTCATTTTTCCCATATTACATTAAAAGACCTTTCTCCGTGGGGCACATTCCTTGTAAATATGGTTACACTTGTGCATGGTAAATTTAGATTTTGACTGTTTGAGTTACATATCCATGTTAAAAGTGACCCAAAAAAATTGCAAAGGCTTTCAAAAAACACTTTCATGTGCCTTAAGGACATTTTAAGTCATTTCCCTGTGGGCAGTGTTTTCAAATTATGAGTTGAAAATCGTTTTTGAGGTAAAGGAATGTTGTTAATTTTTATGTGCGCCATATGCCCCCAAATTTCTTTTTCAGGGGTGCAGCAGGGTGTTCTTGAGACACCCCTGCACCTTTGGAAAAATTCCTAATTTGTGATGAGCTAATTGCTAATCGCAAATTGCACCTTCATTCCTATGGGCATCCTGGCCCATGGAAATGAATGGGTAATTTGCAATTAGCAATTTGCTCATCGCAAATTAGGAATGGTAAAGAATCGCTATTTATTCTTTAAAATTCGCTATTTTGGAAATGCAAAATAGTTTGATGATACATATGGCGGTTGATCTCTAACAAGATAAGAAGCTTAGGGATACATTTATGATGACTTACTTCATTGGTAGAGCTTTACATGTATTATCTCCTCTGTATTCTTCATCAAGCGTAACTTTAATCTGCAATCCTGAGTAGGCCTCACCTTAAACAAACCTCTGGATAGGCCACACCTTATCGTCATCATGAATTAATCATTTAAAATGCTAGGGACAGATTTATGATAGGTGTATGCCTCTTTTGCGCCACTTACAAAACACTGCCCATGGGGAAATGACTTAAAATGTCCTTAAGACACATGAAAGTGTTTTTTTAAACCCTTTGCAATTTTTTTGGGTCACTTTTAACATGGCTATGTGACTCAAACAGTCAAAATCTAAATTCACCATGCACAGGTGGGAGCATATTCATAAGGAATGTGCTCCATGGGGAAAGGTCTTATAATGTAATATGGGAAAAATGACATCAGAGACAGTGAAAAGCCTTATAAAGAAGCATACACCAATATGTCCTTGTCATAAATTTACAAACCATTCCTTTTCCCTAAAAACGATTTTCAAATAAAAATTTGAAAACACTGCACATGTGGAAATGACTTAAAATGTCCTTAATTCAAAATTTGCTATTCCTTATTTTGCGATTGCACTGAAGGATTTGCAAATTTTGCGATTCCTTAAATGCAATGTATCAAACAAAAAATATGTAAAAAATGACATTAAGGATTTGGAAACTACCACCAACTTCTAGTTTGTGGTAATTTGCGAATTCTTTTCAAAAAGCTTTTTTTCCCAAAAACAAAAGGTGCCATATGACGCCAATACATGCCCTTAGGGCATGTATGTGCGCCATATGCCCCCAAATTTCTTTTTCAGGGGTGCAGCAGGGTGTTCTTGAGACACCCCTGCACCCTTGAAAAAATTCCTAATTTGCGATGAGCTAATTGCTAATCGCAAATTGCACCTTCATTCCTATGAGTCTCCTAGCCCATGGAAATGAATGGGTAATTTGCAATTAGCAATTTGCTCATTGCAAATTAGGAATGGTAAAGAATTGCTATTTATTCCTTAAAATTCGCTATTTAGGAAATGCAAAATAGTTTGATGATACATATGGCAGTTCATCTGTAACAAGATAAGAAGCTTAGGGATACATTTATGATGACTGGCGCAATAAAGTGGACATTACTTACTTCATTGGTAGGCCTTTACATGTATTATCTCCTCTGTATTCTTCATCAAGTGTAACTTTAATCTGCAATCCTGAGTAGGCCTCACCTTAAACAAACCTCTGGATAGGCCACACCTTATCGTCATCCTGGATTAATCATTTAAAATGCTAGGGACAGATTTATGATAGGTGTATGCCTCTTTTGCGCCACTGTGCGTCACTTTTATGATGCAGCGGCGGTGCAAAAGATTTGCTATGAGGCGACAAAATTACAAATTGATGCATTTAGGCAGATGTGTCATGGTGTAAAAAAAACGTGCCACATGAAACCGATGCAGCAGTGATGCAAAAGATGCACCATGTTGCAAGACAGGCCTCACTTGGGGCCATATGTATCAAGCTAATTAGCATTCGCAAAGATCAAAATTCTGCAAATTTCGGCCTTTGCGAATGCTAATTAGACAAATGGTATGTATCAAACAAGTTTGATGCAAAATAAGGAATAGCAATATTTGCTATTCCTTATTTTGCGATTGCACTGAAGGATTTGCAAATTTTGCGATTCCTTAAATGCAATGTATCAAACAAAAAATATGTAAAAAATGACATTAAGGATTTGGAAACTACCACCAACTTCTAGTTTGTGGTAATTTGCGAATTCTTTTCAAAAAGCTTTTTTTCCAAAAAACAAAAGGTGCCATATGACGCCAATACATGCCCTTAGGGCATGTATGTGCGCCATATGCCCCCAAATTTCTTTTTCAGGGGTGCAGCAGGGTGTTCTTGAGACACCCCTGCACCCTTGAAAAAATTCCTAATTTGTGATGAGCTAATTGCTAATCACAAATTGCACCTTCATTCCTATGAGCCTCCTAGCCCATGGAAATGAATGGGTAATTTGCAATTAGCAATTTGCTCATTGCAAATTAGGAATGGTAAAGAATTGCTATTTATTCCTTAAAATTCGCTATTTAGGAAATGCAAAATAGTTTGATGATACATATGGCGGTTCATCTGTAACAAGATAAGAAGCTTAGGGATAGATTTATGATGACTGGCGCATCACCAGGGATGTGCCAGTCATCCTGCGCCGCTGTTCCGCCACCCATGGTGTGCTGCATTTACAATGCGGCGCAGCATGGGGCAAAAATGGCACAGATGCGTGACGTATCTGTGCTGTAAAGGTGGCGCATTGCTGGATTAGTATTGCAAGTGTGATGCAGCTCCAGCAAGGCTCAGAGGTGCCCCATCTCCACAATGTTGCGTCAAGACCTATGCCTGCTTAAAGCAGGCGCAGGGTTTTGACGCAGCTTTCTCCTATCTGATTGTAAATGCGGCACACCATGGGTGGCAGAGCAGCGGTGCACGTTAACTGGTGCATGCCTGGGGATGTGCCAATTAACATAAATCTGCCCCTTTACATTTAAGTATCTGCAGGGGACACAGAGTCGGTGAGGCTTATCCAAGGTTAAGAAGAGATGAGTCCTGTTCACTGAAAAATTAGACATAGGCTTCACCTGCTCAGCATCGCTGGACATGGCTAAATAATAGCTGCAAAATGTTACTCTTGTTAAACAATTTTACTATTATAATCTCTGAGATTTGTCTCTTACTCTGCAACATCTCATTGTTGTTATCTTACTTTAAAGATAAAGACAACATCAACATGAGCGATAATCTGCAATCAGTTGATTTTGACCTCATCATTGAACTTGTAATTGAAACATCAGTGGATGTTGATCCCTTGGATAATTTAAATCCTGAGGATGAAGAAGAACGTGATGAGGATGCAGATTTGTCCGAATTATATGACATAGGGTGGGAAGCTGACCTGCTTGAGCCTATGGAACTATAAACATTTATTTTAAAATTTTATAATAAAAAAAAAGTAAAAATGTAAACCGTTTAATTTAAAAATAAAGACACCTTCAAAAACAGGTTATGTGTAGTGTCTTCAATAAAATATTAAAATATGCTCATAAAATTAGATCAGATTCACATATAAGATAGCACAGGTAACATGATTATAAATTCCATTTCTTTTCTGCTATTTCTGTATTCTAAAATTGCCATGCACTAAAAAATCTTATATGTAAAAATGTAAAGTAGTGTTTTAAGTTTTTGATTACTGTTATTGATGTACTGTTGGGTAATAGTGGTTAATAACATTTTTAAATATATTTTACCACAGATTCAACTGCAGATCATTTCAACATTTCACCATGCCAACGAAAGAAAGACTGAGAAAGGCTGCAAAACGTCAAAGACAGCAGGTGATTGAAAAAAAGCAGCAGTCCTCTAACAAAAAGATTTGTCAAGTCAACAAGAAAGCACTGGGTAAGAGTACAAAAACATTCATAAGAAATATTTGCAGTAAAAAAAATATTACTACAGAAAATGTTTCAGTCCAGAAAAAGAGAACCAATTCAAATGGAAAGGAAAGGCCAATCAAAAATGTTACTGCTAGAGCAAGAGATAACTCTGTGCATGATAGTAGAAGGAAACAACAGTTTAGGGACATTCGTAAACGAATGTTCCGCAACAGGATAATTGGCAATTTGTTAAAAAATATTAAGAAAGGTCAACAGAAAGTGGTTTTTTATAAGAGAAAAAAAAAGTTGAGAAAGTTATTGATCAGGCATTTGAAATTAAACGTAAGTTATTTATTTTGATAATCAATAGAATTAGGAAGCTAAACAAGGCAATTTATGATTTCAAAAGAAATAGTAGATGGAAGAGAATAGTTAATCGTAGTAATTTTTGTGAAGTTTTTTCTGGAGAATGGATGCATAGTTCAAGCTGTGAGGCATTTTTTAATGAGGAGAGTTATTTCCAGGATAATGATTTGGTGCATGCAGTTGACACCAGTGGTCGTGCTTATGAAGTGAAAGATGGTTGTCCAGTTGAAAAAGAAAAACTTGTGACAACAGAGGCAGAAGAGGTGTTAGGTAATGAGGTTTTAGGAAGACGTGCTAAGGGTCCTGTGTACACCTGGAAGTGTAGTAGTATTTGCAGTGTGCGACAGGATTCCATCAATTTGCTTTGTGATTTTGTACGGTCATTTAATAAGAAAAGTTTGAAGCAGAAAATAAGGTTGTTGCAAGAATTAGATCCTTGCAGAGTGAGAGAAGTGACAGGTTTGCATGGTCATTCACTGGCTTGTCTTTCCAGGAGAGTATGCCAGAGTGTTTTTCATCATTTCAGGATGCTAGCAGTGCATCATAATAAAGTGAGGAAATTAGTTAGAATGTTGTATTATGCTAAGAGTCCAGCAATTATGCTTAAAAAATTATGTGCTGCTCTTTTGCATGGTTCTGAAATAGATGTGTAGAATATATGTGAAGAAATTGAGTTTTGTTACTTTGGAAGTAAAGAGGAGAATGTTGAAATTGACCAAGAAGAAGCGGGTAATGTGGAAGATAGTGTACAGGTTTCCAGTACAGATAATTTCCAGAGGGAAATTGCCACGTTTCAGGTCAAATCAAGTGAGAGGCCCAATTTCACTTGTGTGTGTTGTCGACGCACTTATTATAAGAATCAGACTAAGTTAGTGGATTTATATGCAAAAAGTGAAAGGGAAAATAATAGTGAATGGAAGGATTTCGCAACATACTTGTTGGTAGAAAATTGTTTTGATTTGGGATTGGATCAACGTGTGTGTACTTATTGTTGTTGCAAATTAAATCAAAACCAGATGCCTGCTAGAGCAGTTCATAATAATCTGGAATTGGTTGAGATTCCTTCTGAATTGAAGGATTTAAATACTTATGAATCTATTTTGATTCAAAGTATCCATCCCTTTCAGGCTATTGTAAGAATGGAGCCAAAGACAGGGAAATTGCCTCCATCAGATTTACAGAGAGGATTAAAGGGAAGAGTTGTTTATTTGCCTCTAGATTTGAAGAAAAACATTAACACAATTGGAGTAGAAAAAGTGGACGAGGAACCTCTGGTTATCTTAGTTAATGAGGTTCCGACAAAGAATAAGACAATATGGCAAGATTTAGTAGATGTTAGGAAAGTTAAAAAGGCAACATTGTATTTGAAAAAAAATAATAAATACTATAAGAATGTATATGTTGCAGAACAGGAAGTAAGTGAGGAAGAGGATAGCGATTTGTGTGCTGGTCAAATTGAGAAAGTAGAAACTTCTACTAGTGAAGAAATATATGAACATTATAGTGTTCATCCTTTGCATTCCAAGGAAGTCATGGGGAATGCTATTGAGTTGTTTCAAATGAAACAAGCCAAAGGGAGTCCCATTAGTGTTTGGGAGGAAAGTTTGGAAGCTCGGTGTTTCCCACAGCTTTTTCCAACAGGTCAGGGAGGAAGATATGATGAGCGACCTCATCAAATTCCTGCTTCTGAATACCGGACTTTGCGATTGTATGCAGGAGATGCTAGGTTTCGACAATGCATTCCTTATTTGTTTCATCTCCTGTTTGAAAGCGATCTGTCTGGACTGTCATATGCAGTGAACCACATCTTGAAAAGTGGTATACACATGCAAAACATCTCGGCAAGTGACTTTATGGATAAAGTCAATGTCCAAGACAGTATTTTGGATTCTCACCTGATTAATCTCATGGCGTGTCAGCGTGGTACTAATGAGTACTGGTACCGTCGTCATGGTGATTTAAAATGTATGCTGAGGAACTTAGGTACTCCCACATGGTTCCTCACTCTGAGCTGTGCCGAGTATGGCTGGGAAGACTTACTTGAATTTCTACGAGAGGCAAATGCTAACGTAGAAAACATCGAATTCAAGACACCCGGAGAACTGTGCTCTTTGGATCCAGTCAATGTATGTAGGTACTTCAATCATAGATTTGAAGCTATGATGTCTTTCATCATGAATAAGAAGAATCCACCTCTTGGAGAGGTGTTGGATTTCTTCTGGAGAAAGGAGTACCAAGCAAGAGGTGCTCCTCATATACATATGTTGCTGTGGATCAAGGATGCACCTAAATTTGGAACGGATCCAGAAGACTCAGTGATGAGTTTTATACAACAGTATTCTACGTGTGCTGTTCCAAACGCAAAGGAGAAGAAAAGCCTAAGAGAAAAAGTTCTGCGTTTCCAAAGCCATCGATGTGGAAAGTACTGTCGTCGTAAATTCCGAAACAAGGACAAGTTCTACACCAAATGTCGTTTCGGTTTTTCACGACCGGTGATTTCTAAAGGAAGAGTAAACAGTTTGATGTCTTCGCTGCGACATAATGTGATGAAGAAATCACCTAATAACACATACAATTTGAAGAGGAACGAAGAGTCCAAGTACATCAACGACTACAACCCGGTGATTTTGTCCATGTGGAATGCTAACATGGATATACAGTTTGTGGCTGATAACTGTATGGCTGTGGCTCGGTATGTGACGTCTTACATCACCAAAAAAGAGAAGACAGAATTGAATGATATGTGGGAGGACATTTCCCGTGAAAAGAGCCTCAGCAAGAAGTTGTACAGTTTCAGTCTGAAGATGTTGTCGCATCGAGAAATCGGAGCGTACGATTGTTCTGACCGGTTGTCTTCAGCAAGTCTCTATGCCAAGTCCAGGAGTATCATTTGGGCGAGTCTTGGTCTTGCTGCAACGCGTAATCGAGTTCTCAAACCTGTGCGGGAAATTGAGTATTTGGCGGAAAAGGAGCCAAACAGTACCGACATTTTGAAGACCAACATGTTGGATACATATTATCCAAATCGAAGCAGTCACCTCGAGAATGTTTGTCTGTATGAGGTTCTGCAAAATTACATATTCAAGAGGAACATCAAAGAAGATACTGAGAAAGGAGTGTATGCTGTAATAGGAAGTGAGGGATGTCTGGTCAAGCAAAGAAAATGCCACTTGGTAAACCATCGAAAATTGAGTGGCGAATCTCCTGAAAAAAATGAGTTTTTCTATTTAGCACTTTTGCAACTTTTCAAGCCTTGGCGTGCAGAAGAGGAACTGCTTGGAGATTTTCTCTGTTACGAAGACTCTTTCAATGCCGCCAAGGAGACCATAGAATGTCCTGCTTTTCCCAAATATGTAGAAATGTTGAATGCGGAAATTGAGCAGGAAGCAATGATTGCAGCCGAGATTGCCAGAGACAGTTCTCAGGACAGTCAGAGTTCTGCTTCATTGAGTCAGGATCCACTAGGAGGACCTGTTATCGAAAATGAAGCTGCCACTGCTATGAATGAAGTGGAAAGAGCCATGGCACATGCTCAGGAGGATGCGGTTAACTTAGAAGAGTTGGAAAGACAACTCAACGTTGAGCAGAGGAAAATATATGACGAAGTTACCATGCAAATTGATCATGGATTAAGTCATGACAAGAAAGAGTGCTCATGTACGTCGTTGAAGCCTGTCCGACTGTACGTGAGTGGAGAAGCGGGAACTGGAAAAAGTTTCCTCATTAAAGCAATTTCATGCTATTTGCAGGAAAGGACAGAGTCATCGCTGTCTTGTGTTGTCACCGCTCCAACTGGACTGGCAGCACATAACATTAAAGGGATTACTTTACATCGTTTACTGATGCTGCCAGTGGAGCATGACAACAAATTACAATATCACAAGCTATCTGGAGATGCTTGTTTTGAAGTTTCAAGAATCTTGAGGAAAATGAAACTTCTTATCATTGACGAAGTAAGCATGGTTTCCAATGTCATGCTTGCCTTTGTGCATTTGAGAATGCAAGAAGTTCTCAAAACAGAGTATGATGTGTTATTTGGTGGCAAACACATCATTGTTTTCGGAGATCTTCTGCAGCCGACACCAGTGAAAGGGCAACCTGTGTTCAAAATGCTCACGCATGAAGATACCAGGAAGTGCCTAGGCAGCATTGGCAACGTCAATATATGGTTAAACTTCAATTATGCTGAACTGCATGAAAATATGCGTCAGGCGAAGGATGAAGTTTACAAGACTATTCTACAAGATGTTAGAATTGGAAAAGTGACCGAGCATGGGAAAGAAGCTTTACATGCACGATTACTGTCAAATTAATATATCCAGAACAAGATGTGCCTGAGAATATTTTTCAGAAAATTACTGAGAAGAAATCTGGAATATGTTTGATGCCAACTCTTGCAGAATGTGCCAAATTCAACAACAAAATGTTGCATTTAGAAAAGCAAGAGATTGTGAAACTGGAAGCTATTGACAGAGTAGAGCATATGGGATCAACAATTATTTTGTCTGCGAATCTGAAAACAAAATTGGATTCATTAGAGAAGAGTATATCTAAAACTGCAGGTTTTTAAAAGACTCTGAATGTGTGCTTGAACTGCCGTATAATTTTAAGAAGGAATTTACATGTTGAAAGAGGTCTGGTAAATGGATCAATGGGTAATGTTGTTGATTTTGTAAAATACAGAAATAGAGATGGAATTGAATTTTTAAAAATTAAATTTGATGGCATTGAGGAAGTACAGCTAATTGGTCGTTGCTCTGCTAGATTTTTGCTTGTAAAAGACTTATATGTTCCCCGTAAGCAGTTTCCTGTTTGCTTGGCATATGCGGTGACAATCCATAAATCGCAAGGTTTAAGTGTAGACAGTGCATTGGTGAATATTGGCAGTTCTGTGTTCAAGGAGGGTATGGCATATGTGGCATTGTCACGAGTTAGAACTTTATCGGGATTGTACTTGATTGAGTGTGATGTCACAAGCATTTGTGCGGATCTAGATTGTGTTAAGGAATACAATAGTTTAAGAAGAGAGTATGCGCCACATTTGCCTCAATATCCTTTGTTTGAGAAACGTGTGGTAGGCCGGAAACGAAGAAATGTAACCAATACTGGGGAGGTTGTAGCAAAAAGACGAAAAGTCGATGAACCTGAAATTATAAGCAGAAACAAAAAGAATTCTGTTGAAGATGTTGTTGGTTTTCAATTTGAAAACAGTTCTGGTGTCAACTGCTATGCTAATGTAGTGGTTAATGTTTTGTTTTCTCTAGAAAATGTAAAAGAAGAGATTGTGGTCAATTCTGATCAAAGATTTTGCAGTTTGTTAAATTCTGTGTTAGAGAAATGTAGCACTGATAGAACAAACATAGAAAGTGTGTCTGAAATTCGAAATCTGTTAGACAGATGTTCAGGCCAAACACAATTCTCTCAAAATATTCAGCAAGATTGTCAGGAGTTTTTAATGTATATGCTTGATGTATTGCATGCTGAAGGTGTAGATGTAGATCAGCTGTTTGGGCTTTCTTATCAATGGCAGCATGACTGTGAGAACTGTATGGTATCAAGTACTACTAGTGTAGACTCAGAAAGATTTATATATTTAACTTTGCCAGACAGTAAATCAGTCTCCTTTAATAAGCTAGTAAAAGCAGCTGATCACAACATGGAGTGTAACCAATGTAAATCTGAAATGATGTCCACATTATTTATACGGACATATGGCCAGTATGTCATTTTAATGTTCCAACGATATAGGCCTGATGGAACAAAATTGACAACTTTAATTAAAAATTTTGTAGCTTCGCAGTTGTCAATATCAGGAAGGACTTTTGTAACTGCAGCAATTATATATCATGACGGTCCTTCAATAACATCAGGACATTACACAGCTTATTTAAAGTCTAGAAATGGCTGGTCATTCTGCAATGATTCTGTTTTAATTTTCAAAAAAAAATTGCCGTATGACCTTAAAAACTCTTACCTGGTGTTTTTAAAACCAAAATTTTAGGGAAAGAATCTCGGGATGTGCTCTGTGGAATTTCAAGAAGTTCTAATGGCTCCTACACGATTTGGCCTTGAGGATAAGTGTAGTACAGAGACATAACTTCTTACCATAACACTGGACGTCATGGAAAAATAAGTGCACTTTGAATGAGTTCAGAAAAACTGTTTCTTTTTATAAGCTAATTCAAGCAGCCAATCAAAACATGGAGTAGAGGGAATGTAAGTCTGCAATGCTGTCTACTGTTTTACATTGCTTTGTGATTAAAAGTGATGTAGAGAATTAAATAATTGTAGTAGTCATAGAGGTAGTGTAAGTCTGCTTCATAGTAAGCAGTATCAGTGTCATAGGAAATGTAGAACATGACTGAGCAAGAAGGGGAAGATATTACTATTCCAGGATTGTGAAAATGATCTTCAACATTTTAATTCTGAAAGTTGCAGAAATGCCAAATGACGGGATTGGCTTACAAGAAATCCAAGAGTTATAAATGGCTCTGACAAGATTTGGCTTTGTGGAAACTTGTGGTAGAGAGCAAGAAGTCATTTATTGCATGTAACATGTTTTTAAAAACGATGGAGGTTTTCTTTCAGAAAGTGGCGGGCTGAAAGTAATAACAGCACAACAGAGTGTAAGCTGTTCATAGGACATCCTTTGACGTCATGGAAAGTAAGTTAACTTTAAGGAGTTCTGAATTCTGATTTGTTATGTTGTATGGGTTTTTTAAACACAATCATTTTGATTGTGTTTTTTTTCCCCCGCTGTTATATGATGAATACCTTCAAGTCACTGTTTTTAGTGAATTTTGATTCATTCTGAGAACAGCAAAAATAAACCATTTAACATGTATAATTAATTCTGTACTGTTTGCATTTATGATGTATATGTAGAACTGTGTAGGAGGCATGGAGAAGGTGAGGCTTCTGTAAGTGTCAAAGTTGTTGCATGCAGTGCTGCACTTCTGCGTACTCTTTCATATGCTGGACTACATCTGCACAATGAGATACCTAAGCAAAGGAAACACAAGTGATGTGATTGTGAAATGAGCAAAAGAAATTGCACGTATTTCAATTACATCACCTGTGTTTCCTATCATTACGAATCACATTGTGCAGATCAAGTTTAGGTCTGTCCAGGGAAACATAGGAGGTTTGGACTTTGTTCAAGAGTGCAGTGGACATGACTCACTTCATTGGTAGACCTTCACATGTATTATGTCCTCTATTCTCTTCAACAACTCGAAATTTCATCTGCAACCCTGAGTAGGCCTCACCTCAAACAAACCTTTGGATAGGACACATCTTATTGGCATCCTGAAGCAATCATTTAAAATTTTAGTGTCTTGCGACACTTTTCTGAGACAACAGCAATGCAAAAGATGCACCATGTTTTAAGATAGGCCTCACTTCATCTGCATCAAGATACTGTTAGTTTAAAATGTATATCTTTAGGACTGTGTAGGGGGCCTGGAGAAGCAGAAGCTTCTGTAAGTGTCAAAGTTGTTGAAAAACTGTTTGTCCTTCAATCTTTTCCCTTGTCTTTTGTAATTTTTAAATACATGTTTTAATATTTTTCAAATGTTTGTTCTCTCTTTCACAGATTGAAAGTATAAAAACAAAAAGTGAGTAATTTAACGACAATTATAAGGTAAATGTTTTGTACTCTTTTCGTTACATTTCTATCACATTTAACTTCTATTAGTTCCACTGCTTCATTTCTTTAACCCTCAGTTTCCTGCCTTTGCTACTTCCCTCATTCCTTTCTCTATTACCTACTTACTCAACTCCTTCCACTCTTTTTCTCAGTCCCTCTCTTCTCATAGTTCCTCACTCTTGTTCACTCACTCCGTCTCTATTACTCTTAGTATCTTTGACTGATCACTCTATCACTATTTGTTCATAATGCTTTCTCTGTGTAGTTGAAGCACACTAAGGGGCATATTATGAACACAGCCAATAAAATTATTGCTGTTTTTATTGGCAGAAAACTGGTGCAAAAGTGGTTTTAGCGGCAGTTTTCTGCCGCAAAAGCGGCTTTAGCGACACATTTCTGCCAATAAAAGCTGCAAAACTTTTATTGCCTATGTTGATGATATGGCTCTATGTTACTTACATTTCTTTGCTGTTTCAATTAATCTTTTTCTGTTATTTTTTGTTTTCTGTTTTCTATTTTTTCTCTCTGTTATTCCCCATGTTTTAATCTTATTTTGAACATTCACTCACATTCTCCAAGAAACTCTTCTTTGTTAATGTTATACTCTCTTTTTTTTTCTTTCACTTCCTTATCTATTTTGTTTTTCACAATTATACACTCTTCCGTCTTTTCTTCGGTAAATAGATCTATTAAACAGTATCTCTTCTTTACTCCCTATAGCTGTCTTTCTTTTAACATCACTCTCTGTTTACTTTCCTTATACTTACTCTTTTTTGTTTTTTTTTGTTTTTTTGGTTAGCTCCCGGTCCGCGTACCGGGAAGCTAACCGGGAAGCGAACCAAAAGAAATAGAGCTTGCCAGAGTGCTAAACATTCTAGCAATTTTTTTTGAAAGGGGAGGTAGTTCTGAAAAGAACTTTTTTTTATATTTTTGTTGTTTTATATATTTTTTTTTATTTTTTGAACATTTTTTGTTTTTTTTGTATTTTTTGAACGATTTTATATATTTTTTGGTTTTTTTGGGGGGGGAAACAACAAAAAACAGGCATTGAAAAGGGCTCAACAGGAGCAAAAAAAAAATTACTGGGGGCGGTTAGGGCAATTATGATGTTCATAAGCCAGGTTGATAGCATTTATACTCATATTGCCACATGCTATCAACGCACCACAGTGCATACAAGTATGTTTCATGTGGCCAAAATTCTCTTGTATGTTTGGCACAGTTTCCCGTGCCTCTGCTGGTGTCAATGAAATTGACGATCTTGATCTGGCCACAGGAGTTGATGTAGGATTTTCCTCCAAATCCCGTATTTCCGCCCGGCTGTAATTAAGTGGATGCTTCCTGGTCATGTGCCTGTGCATAGTATAGTTCCCATAACTATACTTCTTATCCGTCCCCCTTGATAATTTATCTTTGCAGATGAGGCAGGTGACATACCTCGCATTCACTTTTTTTTGGCCAGGAGGGATTGAATAAAACTGCCAGATGAAACTGGCTTTCTTATGGGAAACCCGGGGCACCTCTTCGAGGAACTGTGGTTCTTCTCCCTCCTCTTCCTCCATTTCTTCCTCTTCCTCCTCTGTGTTGGTCATGACCTGGGGAGGTGGTCCTCTCTTCCCATGAGGAGGTGGAGGTGGTGGTGGGGGTGCACCAGCTGAAGCAACTACTGAAGCCATTTCTGAAGTATTGAAGTACTAATAAAGGTCTTCCTCTCACAATGATGAAAGTCAGAGTGAGGAAAGAAGGAGGGGTTTTCATCATTTGGGAAAAACAATAGTTCTCAACCAATGAAAAGTGTTATTTTTAGGTCACCTGACCTAGCCTTACATGATTATGAAACCAAAAGTGAAATGAACCAATGAAAAGTTTTATTAACAAGTCACATGACCTCTCACGCTCATGTTACGTGCTGCGGAACGCGCCCCGGTTAGTTTCCGGGTCGCTGCGCTTCGCGCCTCGGTCCGCGCCCCGGAGCACTTCCGGGTGCGCTAACGCGGTACGTCACAAGACGCATTACGCGGCAACGCGATACGTCGCGCTTTCGCGACGCGCCATGGATCGCTTCCGGGGAGCTGCGTTTCGCGCCTCGGTCCGCGCCCCGGGGCACTTCCGGGTGCGCTAACGCGGTACGTCATAAGACGCATTACGCGGCAACGCGATACGTCGCGCTTTCGCGACGCGTCACGATGTTGATTTCTTACCGGTTCGCGGACCGGGTCGCGGCATCAATTTGAGCTAACGGAAAGCTTTCCGGTTCGCGGACCGGGAGCGAAACAAAAAAAATATTTAAAAAAAAAATATTAATAAACATATAAAATATATTTTTGGATTTAAAGAAGAATACATTTTACAGCTATAGATATTAGCTTTTAAAAAACCAATGAAATTCACTGAAAAAACCATAGGTTATAGACCATATATAGTTAGGAATTAGCATTTACAAAACCTTGAAAATTCACTGAAAAAACCATAGGTTATACACCATATATAGTTAGGAATTAGCATTTAAAAAACCTTATTTTACTCACACAAAACCATTGAAATTCCATATATAGTTAGTTGTACTAACTATATATCGCGCACCCGCAATCCACTGCTGATCATGTCACATATTACATCATTCATGACATGGTCAGTGACATCACTGATGACATCACTGATGACATCTCAAATGACATCACTGATGACATCACTGATGACATCTTAAATGACATCACTGATGACATCACTGATGACATCTCATTTGACATTACTGATCACATCACTGATGACATAATTCATGTGATAATACGATGAAGCTCTTCAGACTCTAATATAACCTTAGATACACTCAGTGTAAACAGACACTCACAGACTGTCACTCATCCATGGAGTTACTCACACACCTAGTCAGTCATGCAAAGAATCAATCACACCTCCATTTCCTCAACTATACAGTTATACACACCTTACTTATTCAAACATATACTAACACATATTTACTCTCTTATACAATCCCTGATACAAGTTCACAATGATCCATACAGCCACTCACACATTCACTGGCTCTTTTGCACAGTTATTTATATATGTCAACTCTCACATGTACTGTGTTTTACATATGTACTTACTTTGACATGTAGCACTGAGATATCCATTCACTCACCAATACACTCATGCACACAGTCAACCGCCCATACAGTTTCCACATGCACTTTTGAACCCATACATCTAGTGAATCAACTGCTCACACATCTATGCACAGAGTCATACACCTCCCAGCCACCCATACACACTCTCAGTCTCCCATACAAATACTTGGGCAACCAATCAATAACCCATATAGTTAATCATATAGCTAATGATCAACACATGCAGCAGTTTATAGAACAACAGACATAATGATGCACAAATTGAGACAGTTTAGTCACTAACCCATGCACTCAGTGAGACACATTTAATCACTCATACAGTCAGTCATGCACCTACTAAATCCTTCATCCAGACATTTATACATCCACTCATTCTTAAATATGTAAGACATATTTTAACTTTACAGAAAAATACAGTCACTGGATGTTGTCATCAGTGATGTCATCAGTGATGTCATTTGAGATGTCATCAGTGATGTCATCAGTGATGTCATTTGAGATGTCATCAGTGATGTCATCAGTGATGTCACTGACCATGTCATGAATGATGTAATATGTGACATGATCAGCAGTGGATTGCGGGTGCGCGATATATAGTTAGTACAACTAACTATATATGGAATTTCAATGGTTTTGTGTGAGTAAAATAAGGTTTTTTAAATGCTAATTCCTAACTATATATGGTGTATAACCTATGGTTTTTTCAGTGAATATATATATATATATATATATATATCCATATGTTCGGAAAGAATTGCCTGGCGCTTGGAGACGCACTCGCTTTTCACCACTCTTTATTGGTAGCGTCAGAGAACATCCGGTAAAATCACTTAATGACATTAACCATTTACATCTTGACGCGTTTCGGGCTCACACAACCCTTGTTCTCAGGTATGTTAAAAGCAATTTGATAAAGTGCAGCATTCAAGTTAAAAACACACCTCCTTTCCAAGTGGTGCATTATGGGTGTCATAGTTCTGCATAGCACTAGTTTCACCTCAGTAGGTGCAAACTGCCAGGTTCTTCTTACCCCAAAGCGGGTTTCAACATTCCACCTTTGGTCTCCTTAATCACGGTGACCAGGTCGAAAACTCCTGTGTGTGGCAGAACATGTCCATGGCCCTCACAGATCCCACACAATTTCAGTGGGGCCTCTCCGCGCAGGGGGCGCCGGTTAAGTGTTAAGAAAGAATTGCCTGGCACATGGAGACACACTCGCTTTTCACCACCCTTTATTGGCAGCGGCAGATAACATCAAGTGAAATCACTTAATGACATTAACCATTTACATCCTGACAGTATGAAAGAATTTATTTGTCCATTAAGACGAGGAGTTTTGGCAGAAGCCTTTTTTGAGTAACCATAAAGTGCCCAATTGCCTTTAGAAATAGTCTTAGTAACTCATGAACATAGAAGGCATACTATCGTACATTTGAATAGCGTCCAAATTTGAAACAAAGAATTCATATTGTTATGACGCATCTATTAGAATTGTTCCTCATGATTTTAAATTGATCATCTGAAAAATACATTTTTATGATACAAATGTACATAAACAAATATCCGGTATCCATTTCCAATATCCCATCTGAGTTCAATAAAGTTAGCAGATTCAAATCAAATCTCAACAAGTAAACACACAGCTGTGTCCTATCATATACTGGCAATTGATACGCCTTGTGCATATTTCCTCCATAGATTTCTCTGGGAATTGAGAGAATTTAACCAATTGATATTGTAACCATTTTTGCAAAAGGGAACAATAAAGTTACACAGTGTAAAATAGGCAATACAAGATATATATGTATGTATCGTGCCAACGAGTATCCTTTATACTATTAGAACATCTAATTTGGCAAAGGTATTACCCGTTAAGTGCAAAAAATCTGATCTATAACTGTTAAAAGTGAAACAAAACATAATATATATAAAAGGTCGGGTTGTTCTCACTATGTCACCCCTTCTGAGAACCTGAGAGGATGGTGCAAAAATCCATCTGATTTGAATATTCAAATTTCATTGTCTATTTTATTCAGAATCTATTCCTCGATTCTCTCATGCTGTAGCAGTCCTGCTATGTTCATGGGCTGAAGCTGTATGTGGGTGGTGAACAGAATTCTTCTATATCCACATATGCATTAGTTAGTGAACATAAACGGTGATCGTGTTATAACTGTGATCATGTTCCTATATCACGATCACCCCATACCTGCGTTTGTTAAAAAATTAAGAGAATTAATGTGCATAAAGTGCTAAGTGAGACTGATAATCCCATGTGATCAACCCCGAATGGGATAAAAAATATACGTATGAAAGCCATAATTCTGTATTCACAGTTGCAGATAGTATTACCCATAGATTGATGGGTATTTCCCAATCAAAGAGCCCTCCTTTGGTCCCATCCCTGTGTAGGCAGCTATACACCAGACAAGTGGAAGGTATCCTAGTGGGTGGCCAGACATATGCAAGTTACCCTATATGGGTGGCCAGTTCCTCCCCTCCATTAGGATCATTAGGGACTTTGGTATTGTGATCAAGGTTGCAGATAGTACTACCTCTAGATGGATGGATGTTTCCCACTGAAGAGCCCTCCTGTGGTCCCATCCCTGTGTCTGCAGCTATAACCCAGACATGTGTGAGTTATCCTAACGGGTGGCTAGGCATATGCACCTTATCCTATATGGGTAGCCAGTTCCTCCTCTCTATTAAGACCATTAGGGACTTTGGTATTAAGATCAACAATCTATCTCAATTTTAGGGCATGTAAATGTTTTTTCCTGTCTCCCCCTCGGGGTGTGTCATGACTCTATTCATACCAAAGAAACTCAACAAACTACTGTTGCTGTCATGTTGCTCATAGAAATGTCTAGCCGAGGTTTTTCACCTACGTATTTCACTATTACTGGATCAGTTGTGCCACAGTGATTATTTTTGGAGTTCCTCGAATTGCTGAAACTTACCAATTCAGATGGAGGCTACTGCCGTGGCGTGCACTGGTACCAATGGAAGGAGAACAGCCAACAATAGGTAGTTATAGTTAGGACCTAGTTTCCATAGGAAAAGCATTTTTTCTATTCCCAATAACTTTGGCGCCCGTTTATGAATCTTTGAAAAAAAAAAAAAAAAGTGACCAGCTCCAGTCAGCTTCTGTCTTGAAAGTTTTGGGGTGGTTCTTTAAGCGGGGGCTGAGAAATAAGGGGGGTCCCAAAACACGTTTTCCCCATGGTAATTTCCATAGGAAAATTTAGACACAGCTACAGCCCAAACTGATGAACGGAATTACAACAAAATTTTTTAATGGTGTAAATCAGTTCAGTAGTTCTAGAGAAAATAGAAAAAGAAACATTTTCAATATCTGGTGGCAGCGGTGGGTTCAGGAACCCTCCCGGGCATGAGCTTCACTGTAATTGGTTGACAACATTACAAACCAGGAAGTGTTGGCAGCCATCTCGAGACTCGGTAGAACCGAGTCACAAGAAAACAATGAATCAAGGTGAAAAATTAAGAAAAGGGGGCAGGGTAGAAACCCCTACATGAGTGTCTATATGGGTTATTGATTGGTTGCCTGAGTATTTGTATGGGAGAATGAGTGTGTGTGTTTGTTTGTGGGTGGGAGGTGTGTGACTCTGCGCATGGATGTGTGAATGGTTGATTCACTGGGTGTATGTGTTCAAGAGTGCGTGTGGAAACAGCTGTATGGGCAGGTGAGTGTGTGTATGGGTGTGTTGGTGAGAGATTGGATATCTCAGTGGTACATGTCCAAGTAACTAAATATGTAAAAGGCAGTGTATGTGAGAGTTGGAGTATATAAATGACTATACATGAGAGTCAGTGATTGTGAGAGTGGATGTATGGATGAGTGTGTACTTGTATCAATGATTGTATACAAGAGTAAGTATTTGTTAGTATATGTTGGAATAAGTGAGGTGGTGTGTGTACAACTGTATAGGTGAGGAAATGGGAGTCTGATTGATTCTTTGCATGACTGACTAGGTGGGTGAGTAACTCCATGGATGAGTGGTGATGTGTGAGTGTCTGTATGGGTATATGAGTGCATATGATAGTGTTGTATTGATGAGTGACTGTATGAATGAGTGGATGTTTGTGTAGACCTAGGAATCAGTGAGTGCATATGTAGTAACTGGTATTGGTGTGTCGATGGTTTCGAAAATGGTAGTCTGTATTTTACAGTGGGTGTATCAAAGATTATATTAGAGTGTGAGGAGGTGCATGAGATTTTGACGTGGATGATGTCATCAGTGATGTCATTTGAGATGTCATCAGTGATGTCACTGACCATGTCATGAATGATGTAATATGTGACGTCATCAGCAGTGCATTGCGGGGGCGCGAGTTATAGTTAGCTGAACTAACTTTAACGGGGGAATTTTTATGGTTGTGTACCAGCGAAATGTCCAACTAACTATAACGTCCCTGAAACCTATGGTTTTTTCAGTGAATTTCTAAGTTTTTTTAAATGCTAATTTCTAAGTATAACATGCCTGAAACCTATGGCTTTTTCAGTGAATTTCAATGGTTTTTTAAATGCTAATTTCTAACTATAACGTGCCTGAAACCTATGAGTTTTTCAGTGAATTTTAATGTTTTTTTAAATGCTAATTTCTAACTATCCCTACAAAGTTAGGACATGTGAAGAAAGAGGAAGAAAAGTGCAGAAAAAAGCAAGACAAATGCAGAAAGAGGCAACACAAGTCAAGAAAGACGAAGAAAAGTTCAGGAAGAAGCAAGAGATGTGCAGAAAGAACCAACAGAGGACCAGAAATGTGCCCCCAACATTTTAGTGACAGGTACTGGTGGTAACTGACTCAGGACCGGAGCCAGTGCTATGCTAAAAGACACTTAGAATACAGTTTCAATCCCCGTGCCTCTCCGCGAAAGTCCCTTACGCGACTTCCGCCCACCCCTAGTAAAGACCTCTCCAAGGGGATAAAACTGACCAATATAATGGATAAGGGAGGGATTCAAATATTTGGGAGTGTTTATTGCAGTAAGCCTTCAGGGAATTTCTAAATCAAAATGTTGATAGAATTTTTAGGAAATACAAAGTTGATGTAGAACATTGAAGAAAGCTGCCATTATCCCTAATGGAGAAGGGAGCTTTGTATAAAATTATCAGATTACCTACGATTTTGTACATATTACAAAATGCACCATACATGTTACCTGATTACTTTATTCAGTCCATCAACTTAGCCGCTAGCAACTATTAAGGGACGGAGAGCCTTCCAGGTTTGGGTTACCTACTTTAATGCAAGGACAGTACCGCAGGGGATAGTCCTACCTAATCTAAGATTACAATACTGCGCAGTGAAACTAGTGGGGATTAATGGCTGGGAATTTGGAAACCAACAAGAAACTTCTTTGGCGGCTGACAGGAGGACGATTACTTAGCAAGTGCATTGAAGAGAACTATAGAGCCAAAGGGCCTCACGGGCTAACAGATGTCACTACCATAATGATCAATGAAATCTGGAAATGGGCAAATCAAAGTACGGGGTGGGGGTACATCGCTTTGGAACTCTTGGATTCTTGCTGGCCTAATGAGGCGTGAGTGTTTCCATAAATGGGATCTTCTGAGCATCTCCGAAGTTGGGGATATATGGGGTCTTCACGATATGCGGATGTTTGCCAAACTTAAAGAGCAGTATGAATTAACTAAGTCCCAATATTACAAGTACTTTCAAATCTGGCATGCCCTAAACAGATCCAACAAGCCCTGTACAGGTACACAGACACTTTGCAAAATATGGCAGATGAATCACAGTTAGACTTTCAATTACTAGCTGAACCTAAAATACTACACCGAGCCTATAGTATACCTACACATGTCTGTTTCAAATGTGTAAGATAACATAGAATAGATATTTGAGAGAATGCAATCATGCAGGCTCAAAGGTACATAAGCTGTGGGACTGTTCAGGATTGCACCATTATTGGTTTGTTGGACAGCACACTATAGCAAGAGCTATTTACATAAAGTGGGAACTGAATAGTCGAGTGACGTGCTTGGGGATAAGGGGAGACCAGACAATTCAAAAATACACCGAATTGCTTTGTAATTCGGCCGAATTGGGGCCAAGATGAATGTGAAAAGGTTGAGAGGAGTTTTTAAGTATCAACAGTGGTGCAATTAGTCCAAAATATGGACTGGTGAGTGCATGACAAAGAAGTAGTGTACAGAGCATGAGGTTCTTCGCAGAAATTGCAAAGGATGTGGGATATTTGGCATGACAACCGGGATACAGACTAATAACAGTTGCCAGGCGACTATTGATGAGAGGATGTGATAGACATAAGGGTCCCAGTTCCACGTGTGTTAGCAGTGTCCTTGATATACTGTTAATTACAAGGCGATTTTTTTCATGGCAATTAATTGATAGACAATGTATAGAAGTTAATTAACACATGCATGTGTCACAACTCCGTGGTGTATATGGCCGCCATCACAACGTTATGTTTTTCTTATATGTATTTGTATCTCTGTATTAAAACTCAATAAAAGTTGTTTACAAAAATATTATTATTGGTCTGAAGATGTTGATAGTGACTCAAATAATGCAGAAAAGGAATGTAGCTGAAGTTCTCTGTGCATTTTCTAGATAGAAACGCTACATATATTGATTACATTTTGTATGTGTGGTGTATTGGACTGTACAGCATGAAAGCATTTCAGTTTAAAATACTGTCAAAACTGACGGCTCTGCAATGAGCTGGTAAAAGCAAATTATTTTTGTTTTGCAGAGTTTTATATAGCTCGAACTTGACCCGAACTGAATCAGGTATCAGAGCGCTTTACATAGCACCAGTTACGTTACATGAGGACACACATTCATTTTTGTAAGGCACGGGTAGATTAAGTGATTTGCCCAGAATCACAGGATGTTTGGCGTCGTTACCAAGACTCGAACCCAGATCCCCAGGTCCGAGGTCGAGCGCCTTAGCAGTTAGGCCAACCGTTAGGACACTGTCAATAAGCATGGCTGCTATCTGTTGAAAGAACTTTCAATAGTAAAACGTAATCGTCTTGTGAAGGTGCATTGAGAGTAATGAGTGAAATACCTAACTGCAATCATAAAAGCACTATCGGTTTTGCAAAACCTTCTTCACGCAAGTTTAGTGACTAATAAAAGTTTAACAAATGTAAGTCCTAGGAAGGGATACAAGAATGACTCCTTTGAAAAATAGGCTGAAGGAACTCAGGGTGTGAACCGTCCCCTTGGCATAGTTGATTTGGCATAGTTGATTTTCTTGAATAAAACTTCCAT
This sequence comes from Lissotriton helveticus, assembly GCF_964261635.1. Lineage (NCBI taxonomy): Eukaryota > Metazoa > Chordata > Amphibia > Caudata > Salamandridae > Lissotriton > Lissotriton helveticus. Next base: position 452,698,059 of record NC_136070.1, on the reverse strand, counting down.
CCATTCATTTCCTCCAAGCTCTTGTTCAATTTTAAATAGTGCAAGTTAACAAGAGGCAATTTTATTCAGAGAGGGGTTAAGTAAACATAATAAGAATACTTTAATCAGGGTATGGACTCTGCCTGTGAGAAAAAAGACTGGAGTTCCGTGCTTACCATTGCAGTATCCTATTCCCATCTTCTCATTGGTATGCATGCCTTTTAGCCAGCCAATAGAACTGTGTGTCTGGGTTTGCCTGTAATTATCACGGTGACCTTGAACTTTGCATTTAAGCAAAACACTGGCATATCCCATAAGTCAGAGCTCAGACAGTGTTCTGCTTCAGGAATGAAGACAATTGGATGATAAATCGCCTTTCATAACACGCCCTGATTTTCATCTGAAGAAATGAATTCGGAGGAATTTCTGAATTCATTTTAAAATGCCTTAGTGTGCGGCCTGGCAAAGGAAAAGCCCGAGTCAGGTACTCTTACTGGGAATACAAATATGTTAAGCAGATAACTGATGGAGCCTTGGATAGTTTTTCACAGAATAATTTATTAATAGTTGATCAAAGGTCAAATAAAGGAGAAACTATCAGGAGGAATCTTTAATCAATAAACAGCAATTTGGACCGCCACAGCTACACATTGTATCGCATCCTAATGACAATTTTGGAAGAAGACCTTAGGAAGCAAGACATATTGCTGGAGGATTTCAGGTTGTTTTTCAAGGGGGTTATGGCTCATCTTTATCCGCGTTACCATTTATTTCAAAAACTGCTGGAGGGAAATTACTTCTGCAGCCGATGGAGACACCCACAGTTCAGGCAAGACCAGTCAGGTTTTGCTCAGTGCAAGAGGTTCCAATTAAGACCTTCGATTTTATTATTAAAGAAGGCAAAACAAAACAAGATCAACATTGGAATGACACGATTTCAGGGATTTCATCTGCGGTTTACGTCATTTTCATGTACTCACTCACCTCTGGCCTTGTAAGCGTGTTTGGTTTCTGCCTTTACGGTATATATGGCTCTTCATGCCTCTGGCAAATGGTCTAATCCCTGGGACGACATCGGGGGCTAACAAATCGCTCCCAAATCTTGGGGAAGAGATTATATCACTAAGGTGGATGGAAGCACACACCAAGCCACTTCATTCACTTCATTCAAGAGTTTGCTAGTGCCTGAAAAGGTTCTGTCACAAGCAGCACTTTATTTGCACAAGAAAGAGTGCTGGCGCTCGAAACTCTGCTCAGAAGCCGTTGGTCAGTACAATTAAATGTGGACAGCTGTATGGCTGGCTTTAGCGCTGGTGCATCCGGTGCGAAAATCTATTCTGGTGCCCCCCATGACCTCCTCTTCCTCTCAATACCTCACTACTACCAGCAAAAGTGCTCCTCTTCTCTACATAGCCCCTGTCTCACATACCTTTCATTTGTTATAAAGCTCTGGTAAAAGCTGGCTTTACTAATCTACTCAGCTATCCACATAAATGTTTTTTGCAGCAGGCTCATTGGCCCTCCGTGCTACTTTATCCTGGCCAAAACTCCGATCTCACTATATAGCAGGAACATTCATCACAGGAGATATCTTGACATTTTTATTGCTGCCTTAAAGATGGACACACATGGGCCTCATTTATGAAAAGTGACGCATCGCTGCGTGAAGACAGCGATGCATCACTTTTCACTGCGTCTTCCTTGCGACACCAATGATGCGTCATATTTACAGTATGACGTATCATGTCGTAAGGAGTTACAGATACGTCAGTATTTCTGACGTATCTGTAAGCGCAAAAGTCACGCATTGCTGGGGTGTGTCACAAAAGTGACGCAACTCCAGCAATGCGTCCTTTCACATGGGGAAAGCCCCATGTGAAAGGGCTTGCGTCAGTCGTACGCCTGCTGTGAGGCAGGCGCAAGATTTTGACGCAACAGCGTCCTAAAAGTGACGCTGTGAAATCTCATAGATTTCACTGCCTCACTATTACGAGGCTTTTTGCGGGCGAACACCTCTTCTGCATACATTATACCTGACGCAGGTATAATGTAGCGCAGGGGTTTACAAAGTGACACATCTGCTTAGATGCGTCACTTTGTAAATAGTGCGCAACAGGAGGCATGTTTTACGCCGCCGATGCGTCACAAAAAGTGACGCATCGGAAGCGCAAAACTGACGCAAGTCTTCATAAATGAGGCCCCTGGTACTCTGGCTGGAGCAGGTGCTTTGCAAAACAAAGTGCCCTCCGTCTGAGTTCAATGCGCCCCCTCTAAGTCAGCGCCCAGTGCGGCTGCACCTGTCACACTGCCCTAAAGATGGCCCTGACACACTGCTGATGATCTGAAATCCACCTCATGGCTCTTTAGTCCACTGCAGACGTTCCCGTCCCCTTTAACTCACTCTTGTAGAATCCTGTTTTCTCCTTTTGTGACGTTTTCTGTCTTCCCCTGCCTTTCGGATTTGTGTGTTTTCCTACTGCTTGCCCTCGGTTTGCACAAATAAGTGCCGGTTACCCAAAATAAACGCCAGTTGCCTCCACTGGTAAACACGTTCTCAAATTAAGCACTGTTTACAAGTTCACATGTGCCCCAAAACAATCTGTGTCCTGTTACAGTGTCAAAAGGTTAAAAAATAAATTAAAAAACAGGTGTTGTCTGTCAGTGAGGGGGGCAAGAAAGACATCAACACTTTCACAAAGTGTCTATACATCTTAGAGAAGACATTGCAGTATTATGGGAATGGTAACTAAAAAACATTGTGTCTGCTTTATTGAGAATTTGACAAAATCCATTTTATACTTGCACTGCCATTTAGTCTCATGAATAGGTGCTTAAACAGGTTGTAGGAATTAAAATTGAGAAGATGATAAAACCTGCTAGCAATAGGAACTGAGTGCAAATTGTGCTTTCTCCAATTCAATTCAGCACTCTGGAATACAGTGCACAAGGAGTATTAGCACATTGAAACTTGTTGCAAAAGACTTCTGCGCACGTTAATACCCACCTCAAAACATTGAGTGAAATTCAGTTAGATACTCATTGTAAATATTGTTTGTACCGGTGTGATTTCACATCAGTTAATACCTCAAAAGTCTAATCACGCTGTTGTGGGATGCTTTTATTGTTCAATGAACCCCCCAAAGTGTATTTCACTGTGGCTCAATGTCAAGTGATCTCAAAGAACATGGCATTGTGCCTATTTTAGGGGCTGGTTACGATGGCGGGTGGAACGCCACCGCTGGGCCGGCGGTGAGGACAGCCACCATCAACCCTGAAATTCCCACCGCCAAATTAGGATGGCGGTGGGAATGTGAATGGTACCGCGGCCAACGGAAAGACCTTCCGCCGTGGTCCCGCAAGGCGGTCCTTTTCCACTCGTCTTGCGGGACCTGGTACAATGTGGGCATTTTTGTGGTGCCGTGCAGGCACCACCGTGGGCATTACAATGCCTGTCTTTTTCGGCGGAGATCTTGCTGCAAAAAGACAGGCGGAGAATGCCGCCCCCAAGGGGGTGGGGTACTGAGAGTGGGGGGTACCTATGGTACTCCACTGCATTTGCATGTACAAGGTGGCAGGCACCGCATGGTGCCTGTCACATTTTACATTCAAATGCACAACATACAATTTTACATCGTTGCGGGTGCTGCTTGCAGCACCACCCACCGCCATGTAAAAAGACAGGATGCACCTGCCAGTGTGGCGGGCACATCCTGATTCGTATAGCGGGACCACCGCACCTATGGTGGGCAATCCCTTTTGCCAATGCGATGGCGGGAGGACTCGTCCCCTAAGACCTTGAGGGTTATGCATTAAATGAGTCAATATTTTTTCATTTTTTGTATATATATATATATTTATTCATTTTGCACAACCGCAGAACAATGACTAATGTTACAGGAGTACAAATTACAACAATCCATATTTAGTTCGATCAAAGGTATAAGACATCTAATTATAAATATAAATAAGATTAGACTGAAGATACCTCAAAAGATATAAGTGAAAGTAAAGAATTATCATATGACATTACAAATGAATAGCATCCGTAGTATTATAAGTTGTTTTTCATTTAATTTGTCTAATTGTCTGACAGACATTATTTAAGAAGCAAATATTGTCATAATTGGAGGAGACAGGTATCAATTTACCTTTGAGGAACCCTACTTATATATCGACCTTCTTTCATCCCATGAAATTCACATAGCATTTTTGTAGATGCTGCCATAATGCTATTGTGAGATGTGGCGGTTAGTTACATGCTGTCCATTTAGAGAGGGTTTTGGGGAACTGAAAAGCTGAATGCTTTTCAATTTCGTCCTTTCCTTGAATCATGAAAATGATGCTTTAAGAGCAGGAATCACAGTTAATTTGAGTGCACAGACTACTTGTAAGAAAAAAACACAGTTACGACTCAGGAACTGATTATGACTCCGCTGGAAAATGTTGACACCTCCTCAAACCCAAGATTGCACAAGGGTTAACATTTCGAGGTGTGGGTATATTATCGTACCCAATTACTACCAGATGCAATAAAGAATGCACATCTGATAAATTTCTTGCTGGAACTTTACAGAGCTTAAAGGCCCAGTAATAACTGGGATAGGTATAGTTTGGTATGGTAAGCATCATAATTTCTGATTAAAGGGAAACTCTTAATATAGGTGGAATTTATTACACCCATAATATTCCTAAATCGGGGGAATCAGATGGTACAGAGAACTCAGATGCCTAGAAATACTAGATAATACAGGCAGTGGGTCACCATCAATGGGCAAAGGTTGGAGGCTCTGAGAGACACTAGAGCCAGCATGACAACCAATCGATGTCATATTTTGACCTCAGAGCAGGCAGTCCATAATGAATTAATGCATTCCACAATGTTGTTGCAGCTGACAACCATGAGAGTCACTATCCAGTGGCACTGGATTCCTTTAACTGGAGGGGTTGGGGTCTCAGGTTCCTTGAGGGTAGCTGTGAGTCCAACCAGACCTGTGAATTGTCTACCTGTCAATGACCTGGAGCAAACCATCTCGATAAAGGTGGAGCTCAGGTCCCGCATGGAGATTTTAGGGTTGCCTGAGTGGGTGTGCCTGACCACACGGTCCATGGCAGCACCAAGAGGGTAATCAGAAGGACCTGGAGCCTTGACAAATAGTCCAGGTTCCTGCCAAGAAGAAGCAGGGGAAGCGGCAGGGGAAACCCTCTCCTGAAACTCCCACAGTCTGGGAGAAGGCTGAACCTGAGGGGCATTCCCCTGAGCATGAGGGGAGGATGTTGATTACCTTGGGAACCTACCAGAGCTGGCAACTAGCAGAAGGAAGTGGGTCCCACTAGTGAGGAGTTCTACAAGGTGCAGAGGGAATATCCTATTCTTGTGTGCCTTTGGCAGAAGGCTGAGGCAGCTGGTGACACCTCTAGTGATCACTTGATTTGTTGGGAGAGTGGTCTCTTCTATAGTGAGATCAAGGTTTCTGAGCCCGGTGCAAACTGTGTGTCGGTGGTCCCCCAGTGCTACAGGGACTTCCTACCCGAGTTGGCTCATGTTGCACCCCTGTCAGGTCATTTGGGGCACAACAAGACCTTGATAGTCTTGTTATCCACTTTTACTGATCTCAAATGAGAAGGGCCTCAGATGCATTCTGCAGGTCCTGTCGTAAGTGCCAGACCAGTGGCATTTTAGGAGGCAAAGGCACGGCTACTCTGCAACCTTTTTTCCTGTTATTGGCACCCCCTTTGAAAGATTGAGTATTGACATCAATGGGCCTCTGGACCCTGAGATGGCCATGGACAAAAAGTTCATCCTGTTCTTGGTCGACCTTACCATCTGGTATCCCTATCCTTCTGAGGGCAGTGAGTGTGCCCGCAGTTCCCAGGGCACTGATAGGGATCTTACCTATGTGGGGTTCCCTAAAGAGGTGGTGTCCGACTCGGGGAGTGGAGTTTTCCGAGCTTCGCAGAGCGTGGAGCACGGAGCACGGAAAATTCTGCAAACTCAGCAAACGGAGCAGAGTTTACCGCCCAGGCCTACTGACTACATGGTGTACCCATGATATTGATACTGGGGACAGCTTGCCTGTGAAGAGTAACATCTACAGGGTGTCTAACAAAGTGAGAGCAGGCATTATGGAGGAGGTATCCAAGATGCTGGAGGTGGGTGATACAGAGCCCTACAACAGCCATGTTCCAGCCCAGTGGTGTTGGTTCCTAAGGCTGCCACCTCAGATTTCACTCCAGAGCTTAGTTTCTGTGTGGACTACTGTGGGCTCGATGCAATCATCCAAAATGACACACACCCAATTACCGGAGTTGATGAGCTCATAGATTGGCTAGGAGCTGCTAAGTTCCTCAGCATATTTGATTAAACGTCTGGGTCCTTGCAGATTGCATTGACCAAAGTGGCCAAAGAGAGGTCTGCGTCCTCTACCCCAGAAGGGCATTTCCAGTTCTAGGTCATGCCATTTGGATTGAAGAACACCCCTGCCAATTACAAAAGGTTGGAGAACTTTAGTGCTGCCTATCTGATGAAATTGTCGTCTTCAGTCCTAGCTGGGAGGATCACTTGTGCCACCTCAGAGAAGTGATTCAGGCTCCTCAGAGGGTAGGCATGAATATAAAGGCCTGTAAGTGCCAGATAGCGTAGGGGCAAGTGCAAGGTGCAGCTCCTTCAGGCCAAGATTGAAACCATTCTGGCTTGGCAACCCCTCAAACGCACAGACAGAGGTGAGACCCTTTGTAGGCCTCACTGGCTACTACAGAAGATTGTATGGCACCATTGTTGCACCCTTGACAGAGCTGACGTCCAAGAAGCAGACACGTCAAGTGATCTGGACAGAGGCATGCCAGAGAGCGTTGGACTTCCTGAAGGAGACCATGTGCACATTATCCATGCCTAAGGCCCCTGATTTTACCAAGAATTCAGACAGATGTCTCAGAGCATGGCATAGAAGCTGTGCTCTCACAACTAAATGAAGCAGGACTGGATCAACATGTAGCCTTCATCAGTACAAGGTTACTTCGCAGGGAACAGAGGCGGAGTACAATAGAGAAGGAAGACTTTGCTGTGGTCTGGGCACTGAAGAAGCTGAGACCATACCTGTTTGGTGCTGACTTCTGGGTTCAGACAGACCACAGACCCCTCACATAGTTGATGCAGATGAGGGGTGGGAATCTCAAACTATTGAGGTGGTCCTTCTCCCAACAGGGAATGGACGTAACAGTACAGCCTCGTCCTGGAACAGACCACACCAATGCTGATGGTATCTCCAGGTTGTTCCTCTGTAGGGCAGAGAACTCCTAAGTGGTTGGGTAGTTCTCCCAACTTTTAGCTGGGGGTGACACATTTTAAACCTGGCATCCTTGGAATAGTTTTCCCCTGACTTTTTGCCTTCAGACCTTCTGTTTTGTGTGGACATTGTTTTTGCTGGCAATACAACTCAGCCCACTTTACCGCTGCTAACCTGTGTGAAAGCACTTGCGCTCTTTTCCTAAAACCTGGTAACTTTGGTTTATTCCCAATTTACATATTTAATTTACTCATAAGTACCTAGTAAAGTTCACTTTATGTGCCTAGAGCCTGTAAGTTAAATGTTATTAGTGGGACTGCGGCACTGACTGTGCCACAAACATAAGCAGCCCTTTAAACATGTCTTGTTGTGTGGTGTTTTAGATTCTGAATGAATTGTGCCGATTCATGTCCTTATATAGGTACACTTTACATTGCCTTACATAGGCATAGAAATCCAGTCCTTATTTAGGCATAGCCCATGCTACCCAAATACAGGCATGGCAACTTCCATCCATTCATCAACGTCACAACGAATTCTTGGAAACCCAGACTCCTAAGCAGAAGGGACTTTCCCTAGCCTGGATATTGATTTCTCCAAGAAACTCATTATTATGCATGAACAACTATTCCTTAAGCGTTCATACATGACGTTCTTATGCCCGACTTTACGTCAAAGCTGGCATTCCTAAACACCTTCAAGGTATAAATATACCTTCACTTGCTCTAGCCAAGCACGGTGTTGTTCAGTGCATTTCAACTACCTACTTGGCCAACGCAGCTCACTACAGCAAGTGCCGAAGGAAGCCGACTCTCCAGCTGACGCACTGAACCGCAGCTGACATCCTCCTGCCGAGAATCCAGCTCCAGTGTTTCTGACTCCCCTTGCGGGGAGTTGGGAAATCGTTTCCGAGACAGAGATACCAACCTCTTTCATTCTAAGGTATGGAGCTGATTAGAACCTAGAGAAACCTTTGGCAGTTCTTGGCAAAAACTAAACTTATCTAAAAGACAATACTTACTTCTTCCCTCGTACTAGACTTAGGTTAGGTACATTGGGGTAGGCGTATTTTTGAAGTACCAGTTGAGTATTTTAGACTGTGTTATTTATATATATATATTTTTATATGTCATAGCACTAGACAATGCCATTACAGTATTATTTTATAATACTATTTTCGCTGTACGCATTATACTTTGCATTCCATCTAACGATTGTAGCAGTTCATCTCTCTTGCGTGAAAAAGAAGACTGTTCAATAAACCCTTTTATTGAAAACGTCCGTCTCACTATATCTCTGCAACTCTGTAGAAACGAAGCATGCACGATTGACTGAGTAAAGTAGGTATTTATTGTTTCCACAACTCTGAAAATATTTGTTCAGGTCCTAGGAAAACAAAGCTGTCATGTTATATGGTTGTCGGAAACTAATCCCTTCTTGTGTATTCGAGAAAGTTTCTAGTGACCTCTGAGCTAGCTGGCACTCACAGTTAAGTTTAGTATATTCGATAGAGACATACTGACCTCAGTCCCATGTCACATCTATAGGATATATTATTCCAATGCGCAGAGCCTAATGGGAATATAGGAACTACACTACATGGTGCCCAACGGTTTGGTAAGGCACTCATTTAATGCTAGATATTAAAGTAACTCAGTCATGCTTTTCTCAGAGACCCCATACTCATAATACTCCAATAGACATCTGGAGTGGGTAAGGGATAATATCTGCCATAGCTGAGTAGGATGAAAATCCTATGTATTAGCTTTTTGGTTTGTTCAACGTTGAAGGATACAGTGTTCCAAAATATTGTGCATCTTATCTTTGTTTGTTTCCTTGAAGCTTGCTTTGCAAAGTTTCAGTCAACAAAATTGCAGACGAAGATAATCCCGGGGCCAGTGGAGCTGCGGCTGATCCAGCAGCTTTTAACATAAAAGGTTTTAATGAAACCGACGAGGATGCTATAAGCATTCCTATAAATTTAAGGAAAGCCATCACTATAAAATGTATAAAACATGGCCTATCATCGATAGGTGGTAGGGCAGTTTTTGTGATAGAGGCACATGAATATCACCAGACAGAGGCATTCTATTCATGGATAGTCTTCCCTGAAGCAAATCCAATAACACATGTGTTTCACTTCTACAAAGAAGATGAACACCAGAGGAATACATTCCTTTCGAGGATATTGAAATTCCACTAACATACCAGGAGCATGAGCTCTGGTTTAAATGTGGCCTATAATATATAAATCACATTACCATGCTCGGTCCACTAGGTAGACCAGGAACAACATGTGTGATTTTAGCTGGCTATACACCACATCCTAGCAATGAAGAAATGTCAGATGTGAAACTACTAGCTCAACTCAAAGAGCTAATCAAAATCTACAGACAATTCGTTCAATATGTCATGCAGACTCTCACAGTCCAACCTACCATAGTTATTCCACAACAGACCTCTCACCAGGGAAATACCCTAAAAATAACACCACAGACTCCACACTCAGTCATTGGTAAGTTACCTGCAAAACAGGAACATACTCCATTCTGGATAGTTAAAAAAATACTCAGATCGAAGCAGTATTTCCTAATTCTACCCCTCATAAGAAACACAGAATTTTAACAATCTGTTTACCAATGGGGATCGCATCATATCTGGAGGACTGCAACACTTGAGGTACAGTCTTCGCTGCTATCTACATTAAACACATAGGGGGTGGCTCCGCCAGGCTGGCGGTGGGTACCGCCCGCCTGGCGGAGGCAATCCGCCCGACATCTTTCCCTGCATTCCCTCCGCCATATTACGATGGAGGAGGGGACCGCAGCGGTGGGAAACACCGCCCGCCTGTTTACCGCCCCGGCCGCTTTGCGGCCGGGGCAGAAAAGGGATAACATGGTGGCGGTGTCTATCAGACACCAGCAGCCATAATATAATGGGCATTCTTTAATGCCTTTCCGTGGCGGCAATGCTGCCACGGAAAGGCAGGCGGACTTCCCTCTGGGGGCCCCCTGCGGGCCCCCAGAGTGAAGCACAGTAGGGGGGTGCACACAGGGGGGTACCTATGGTACCCCCCTGCATTTGCATAATGAAAGCGGCAGGCACCGCGCGGTGCCTGCCGCTTTCATTGTACAAATGCTGCAATGCATTTTCAGCATTGTGGCGGGCGGTGCAGAGAGCACCGTCTGCCACAATGCTGGAAATACAGGATGTGCCCGCCACTGTGGCGGGAACATCCTAATGGCACCCCCCGGACCCCCGCCCTTAAGGCGAGCGGTCCCGTTTTCCAATAGGATGGCAGGCGGGCAAAGCCCGCCCGCCATCCTAATGAGGCCCATAGTGTGCCGTCTATGGCGGTAATACCAGACGTCCTGAAACAGATTCAAAATGAATACGGGGCAGAGCCTGCTTTAAATTTGGGTATGTAACTACAGAAAGATTTCAAACAGGTCTCAGCAATAATATTAGCTAATATTAAAGGTGAAGCAGCATCTGTGGCGATCCGCCAGAAATTAAGGGAATTCGGTATAACCGAGCAAAAACAAGAACTGGCCAGAATATTTGAAAAATCCTGTGAAGAATTAGGCAGAGACAGTCTGGGTGGGAAACCAGTGAAACCACAACTGTCTGAAAGTCCTGAAACGGTCTTTACTAAAAAACACTCCTACCTCTTCTAAAAAGAAGTGGGAAAATAGCAAACTTCCAAACAGAAGCGTTCTCATTCCAGAGGTAGGTCTCCTCAAAAGGATTTGTGAAAACCTGATAGATATCACAACGGTGATACACGTTCCTCTCGTACCTTTCAGACTTCATCACAGAAATCCGAAAGAAGAGGACGGTCAGAACACAAGGAAGAGCGCGTGAAGTTCAAAGACGATCTACACGTTCAGAAAAACAAGAAACCTCAATTCACCAAAAAGAAGGTAGCAGGTCTATAAATCAGACATCCCGAGGATCTTGAGGACACAACTCAAGAACGGGGAATGGGCTCAGACAATGTTGGACAGCACAGCAGAAATCACCATAGTTCGCAAGAACTTGAAGGATCATTTGGAGACAGTGGACTTGAATGAATTCATTCAAGTCGAAACTGCGGATACCAGGGTTATTTCTGGACATAGGTTATATGAAATAACACTCCGGATAGAGGGAGACATACCAAAAAAAATAAGAGCACTGTTTTGGGAGTGACTCTCTAAGGGTTATGACATTTAAAATATACTTATGCCAGGAAATGGGCAGTTGCCCAGGCTTCAGCATTATACAAAAATCCTGTAGGATGGGATGAGGACTCGCCTCACCATAAAGTCCAACTTAAAAGTCAACCAACTGTGCAAAGGCAGTACCCAGTAAAGCAAGAAGCTAAAAAACAGGTCAGGGAGATATTAGATCAACTTGAATACCAGGGGGTGATTGAAACATGCATGTCGTCTATGAACAATCCTTTGTTTCCTGTCTCCAAACCAGACAATACATATCGTCCAGTATTGGATTACAGACATCTTTATTCTTGTTGCAAGACATTTGCAGTGCAACATGCACACAGTACAGCATTAATGAATAACATTGTGCGTAAAAAATTTAAAACCACTTTAGATATTTCTAACGGTTTCTTCTGTCAAAACATTGCACCAGAAAGTAGCTACGTGACCGCTTTCTCAATTATGGGGACACATGGTCACTTCTGTCGTCTCCCACAGGGATTCAGAACAGTCCTGGATTATTCTCAGCAAGGGTAACAGAGTTACTACAAACTTATTATTATGAAGCATTATCATAGAGTGGATAGGCACTTGAACAGAGTGAACACCATTATACTAGGGTTCATCTCCGAAGGGTACAAATTCAATTTTAAGAAATCTAGGTTTTGCCTATTGAAATGTCCTGTTCTTAGGATACGAATTATCAAGTGAAGGCAAAAGCCTAGAAGCAAACTTTCTAGAGAAATGTGCGCTGCTCCAACCTCCAAAAATTCTGAAAATCTTACAGTCGATTCTAGGATTCTTACATTTTGGAAGAACATACATTCTGAATTACGCAGAAAGGGTTAAACCTCTCTACGAATTAATCAAACCTGATTTCAGAACAGTATATTGGACACAAAAACACACAGAGATTTTGCGTGAATCATTCCAGGACAATGCGGATTCACGTACTTAACTTTTAATGAAGGTGAAAAAGTACCAATAGCTTACAATTCACACAGAAATGAAATTCACTTCACCAGAAAAAATTCTGAAAGGGGTTCAAACTGCAGTAGCAAAAGAGAAAGCCCTCGCACAGGTTAAGCACATTATGGTCGTTACACCTGTACCTGCCTTAGAGGCAGTGACAAAAGCGAGCATACCAAATGATTTACATCCGAGATGGATACAATGGGTTAATTCTCTTGCTGCAACAGATGTTGAATATGTTTTTCACCCATATTTGAAAACACAAGCATTTCTACAATACGAACAAGAATGTCCTCTGCCTACTGAAAGCATGCCTCTGGAGCAGTATGAATGTATAATTTGTACTGCCAGATCAACTCAACCCGCTACGGAGGGTAAATAAGACTATAGTGCGGTGTGCCTGATCGTTAAAGGTCGCTGGCGCAATGGCAAATTTCTACCAATGGTCACTAAAACTCAATCTCTAGGAGATTGTACAGCTCAGCGAGCTGAACTACAAGCATTCAAGATGGCACTTGAAAATACAGATTGCGAATTCCCCACACTCATAGTGTGCGATTCGCATTATTGTGTTCAATCTTACAATGAATACTTGCAAAATTGGCTTCAAAGCGGTTTCAAAGATGCAAAAGGTGGCACAATCAAGCATAAGCTGATTTGGGAAGAAGTAGTTCAGTTTCACCGAGGACTACAAAACACTCACGTGATACATACGCTGAGTCATCAACGAGATGGTGTTTACGTTAAAGGGAATTCATTGGCTGATGAAGCCGCGAAGGCAGCTGTGCAAACGGCTTCCGTAGCTGCAATCACTCATTCAAAAACGGAAATAGGCAGCAAAATAATGCTAGCTGTTAATATTTCAAGCAAAGACAGTGGTAAAACATTACCAAAAGGGTTTCCACTCAAAAACTCATATATAACTGATGCAAATTTTTTTGTTTGCTCGAATCCCTGGAGTGGGGGATAGAGTAATTCCAAACATGGAACATAGAATAGGACTAATCCAAGCAGCACATGAAGGGCTTGCCTCTGCACATGCAGGTGTTTCGGCCACAGTTTTATTATTAAAACAGAGATACTGGTGGCCGCACATGAGGAAACAAACCAGAAACTATGTTTTGGAATGTGAAATATGCCAAAAGATGAAAGTCTCTACTGTGAAACGTCCTGCGCAAACACCCCTGTCAATTTCAGACAAACCCTTAGCTTGCATTTACCTGGACCACTGCGGTCCCTTACAAAGCGATGGCAACTACAAATATACCATGGTCGCAGTGGATTCATGCTCAAGGTTCATTTGGATGTGGCCTCAGGGCTCGGCTGACGCTCGAACTGTTATAAAAGATTTGCGAGTCTTTATCGGCACATACGCAATCGGGCACGCTACATTCTGACCAGGGTCCTGCGTTTAGCTCTCGAGCTTACAAGGAGGCAACGACCAGTTTGGGCGCTGCATTGCGGTATTCTAGTCCATTCCATCCTGAGGGAAATTTGGTTGTGGAGAGAAAAAAACGGGACATAAAGCAATCTATAACAGCTAGGGTATTAGGCTCGGGTGACGGATGGGTCAAATACCTAATAAGTGTCCAACGTAGTCTTAATAATCCGCTTAGAAGTTCTCTAGGGGGTATCACTCTATATGAAGTCCTGTTTGGAACCAGAATGCTAGTAGTGGACCTCGATTGTCAGACGTCAGTGGTAGACTAAAAACCATTTGATATCAAAGACCGTTTGGCTGTTTTACAGGACTTAAATGAAATAAGAACGAAACAAAGCAACGTGTTCCCGAAGCCAACCACCACTGAAGAAAAACCAACCGTCCTAGCAAAGCCTGTCTGGATTCCTAAGCTTGGGGATCTAGTCAGAGAGAAGATCGCGGACAAGAAGGAATTTGGGCCTTCTTACAGAAACCAGTACCTATCCTAGCAATCCACGGATCAAGAACATTATTACTGCTGCCACTTGCTGGTAAAAAGAAGAACAGATTTGTGTCCATCGACCTGATCAAACCACATCAAGTGGCCGATACTAAGCAGTAGGCCAAGTGGACTCCGACCAAGTAGCAGACACCCTAATGTGGCTACTATCCAAGAGGTTCAAACTGAGAGACTCACCACCTTTGAAGAATCTGCAGTACGAAATGAAGGACTATGCAACAAAGCCATGGAACTTGTACCTCTAGAAACCCAAATACCAGCTCATCAAGAAACACCTGTCTACAACGAAGTAACAAGTGAACAAGTGGTTCCAGCAATTTCTACAAATCCTGATGCAATCCCAACAATTGACAGAACTGCCTCTGGCAATTTCATTAACTTTGATACGTTTTCCAAGGATCCCAGCAAACTTAAATCGACACCAGTAAAAAGAACATTCAAAGAACAAGCAACAGACCTTTTTCATCACCTGGAAAAGACTTATCTCGTTTCACCATGGATTAAACTTTGGATTGTGTTGGGTGTGCTTTTTCTTCTAATTTTGTTGACTCTGGTAATAACTTTGGGAATGCTGATTAATGGAAGATATGTCAAAATGGACACATCAACGTACTACTCAAGCTGCACAAATCATCCCATTGTGAACAAAGAAACTTGTCATCAATTAGCATCACAGCTGTTCCTATACCTGGTGGGATAAGTTGGGACAGACCTGACTATGACATTTTTGGCCCGTCAGAGCTGTTGAAGGTTCCACACCAGTTCAAGATTTCATTAACTGACTTTGTTTCATCAAGTACCTTTTCTGATGATTGGGACTTCGAGACTATTAATAATATGATGTCAGATTTAGAAAAGACTGCAGTATTCAGAAATCATGATTATTTAGAAGGTTCATCTGACTATGAACAAATGTATTGTAATAACCATTATGGTCACCATTTCTTGCACAAATCAACAATGCCTAGAAATGTATTAATGTATTACCAATGTGAACATTGTCCTACTCCACCAAAGGGTAGCTCAAAAACATTTGCAAGAAAATTCCAGTACTTTTCAGGGTTCAATCAATCAATCAATCAATCAAACCATTTGTATACCGCACTACTCACCCGGGAGGGTCTCAAGGTGCTTGGGGGAAGGGGTAAGCTACTGTTTGAACAGCCAGGTCTTGGGTTGTTTCCTGAAGGCGAGATGGTCCTGGGTCAGCCGAAGGTGGATGGGGAGGGACTTCCATGTCTTGGCATCCAGGTAAGAGAAGGATCTTCCTCCGGCGGTGGCTCTTCGGATGCGTGGTACGGCTGCGAGGGCGAGGCTGGTGGACCGTAGCTGGCGGGTGGGCGTGTAGAAGGTCAGGCGGTCGTTGAGGTACTTGGGGCCCAGGTCGTGGAGAGACTTGTGTGCGTGGGTGAGGAGCCGGAACGTGATCCTCTTGTCGATGGGGAGCCAGTGCAGGTTCCTCAGGTGGCTGGAGATGTGGCTGCGTCGGGGGACATCCAGGATAAGTCGGGCGGAGGCGTTCTGGATGCGCTGGAGTTTTTTCTGTAGCTTGGCTGTGGTTCTGGCGTAGAGGGCGTTTCTGTAGTCCAGTCGGCTGGTGACGAGTGCCTGGGTGACGGTCTTCCTGGTCTCGTTCGGGATCCAGCGGAAGATCTTGCGAAGCATACGCAGGGTGTTGAAGCACGATGAGGAGACGGCTTTGACTTGTCTGGTCATCGAGAGGGAGGAGTCCAGGATGAAGCCCAGGTTGCGTGCGTGGTCGGTTGGCTTGGGTGCGGTGCCCAGGGCTGGGGGCCACCAGGAGTTGTCCCAGGCGGAGGGCGAAGATCCCAGGATGAGGACTTCCATCTTGTCCGAGTTCAGTTTCAGGCGGCTGTCCTTCATCCACTCGGCGACGTCTTTCATCGCTTTGTGTAGGCAGGTTCTGGCGGTGTCGGGGTCTCTGGTGAGGGAGACGATCAGCTGGGTGTCGTCGGCGTAGGAGATGATGTTGAGGTTGTGCTGGCGTGCGATGGCTGCAAGAGGTCTCATGTAGACGTTGAAGAGGGTGGGGCTGAGTGAAGATCCTTGCGGGACGCCGCAGATGACTTCGGTGGCCTCGGAGCGAAACGGGGGGAGGCGGACTCTTTGTGTTCTTCCTGCGAGGAACGAGATGATTCACTCCAGTGCCTTCTCTTGGATACCAATGTTGCTGAGGCGCTGGACTAGGGTGCGGTGGCAGACAGTGTCGAACGCAGCAGAGAGGTCCAGGAGGATGAGGGCCACTGTTTCCCCCTTGTCTAGCAGGGTCCGGATGTCGTCGGTGGCTGCGATGAGGGCGGTCTCGGTGCTGTGGTTGGCTCTGAAGCCGGACTGTGAGGGGTCGAGGGATCCGTTCGTCTCGAGGAAGGTGGTCAGCTGACTGTTGACGATCTTCTCGATGACTTTAGCTGGAAAAGGGAGGAGCGAGATGGGGCGGAAGTTTTTGAGGTCGGTGGGGTCCGCTGTTGGTTTCTTCCGGAGGGCGCTGAAATCGGCGTGTTTCCAGCTCTCCGGGAAGGTGGCGGTGTTGATGATGTTCCGGAGTTCAATGTATCCAATGCTGAATCATTTTACTTTAAAAATGTAAACGTTTTATAGATGCCGGTATCTTTACTGCTTATAACGAAGCATGGAAGATAACGCAAGCAAAGACTGCAGAAAGAATACGAGAAATTGATCATAATAATTTAGAGAAAACTCTCTTTGTAGTTAACAATGGGTTAACAACTCTGTTGTCCAGGATATATTCTTTGGACAGCATAGTGTCTCCCGCCATAGACATCATGGAACAGGGCTTGGTCATGCTGCAACATGGTCAGTCGCAATTACGTTCTATCATGCTATTAGACTGGACGTTGCAAAACCTTTGTTCAGGCTATACTACGTCACTGTTTTCAGAATTCAATCTCACTGATAAACAGATCAAACTGGCACAAAGGGGAGCAGACTATACGGTGCTGAGCATTGAAAAACTGGAATGTTGCCATTTACAGTCGCTGAAAAAACAGCTACTGAATGTATAATACATGGAACAATCCCTCTGCCTGTCAGTATTTTTCATTTTCAGTATTGCCTAAAACATGATACCTAGTTAAGTAATATAGGTAAATGACATATGCCATGGTCCCTCAAATGATCTACTACAGAGCATAACAACTTTGTGAAATACCATAGGGCTAATTAAAGGCTGAATGGTAAAAAACAAAAACAGCAACCTTCAGGAAGTCAATGAGGAGCTCTGGCTCACGAGCTTTTCAAAGGGCCCCTCTCTGGGATAAGACACTTGACAATGGCCGTTCTAACATACAGGGACTGGGGTACACATTGATGACCCTTATATACACATTGATGATCATTATATACACATTGACAATCCCAGTGTTCTAGAAATATCTGTTGGGTGACCAACAACTCTCTTGTCTTTCCATGGTGCTGCGGAATCTGAAAATGACTTGGGCAAAATGCGTGAACTTTAAGCATATGGATGAGCTTATTAATCAAAAATGTAAAATTAACATTTTGAGAGACTGCTCTTCACTAGATTGCCCTGCTCACTATTGGATTACCCGCCGGTGGATTCGATTTTGAAATAATGCATGTACTGGCATAAGTTTTAAACTGCACACTGAGGGGGTGATTCACCAACATTTTGCACTGTTTGTGAGTCAAAAAAGTGATGCAAATCAGCACAATTTTTTGTAAATTATTTTCTGTTTTGCGCAGGAAATAAACTAAAAGTAATGCAAAGTAGCACAATGCGCTACTTTGCATTTCTTAGCGTTAAGGGGGCGTTACATGGCCGTTCCCATGGTATCACCCACCCTTTGTGATGCAAAACCATTTCTACCAAAAATGGAGACCGTTTTGTGTCGAAAAATATCTCATTTTGAAACCAGTTGTTAAAAGGAGAACTGTTTTCACTTCTCCTTTATTTTCTGACTTTGAATGTGTGTTGCATTGTATAGCAGACATTCAAAGTAGGAAAAGTGTTAGAAGTTGTCTAGGCACAATATTTTGCACTGGAAGGGAATCCTTCCAGTACAAAACCTATGCTAGATTCTCGCACACATCCTTGCACTATGGCGCAAAGCTGTGTATGTGGCGCACACCAGCAAAATTCAGCACCGGTGCAAGGGACAGGGGAGGAGAGTGACATGTCTCTATAGATATGCCACTCTCCTGCACCCTCCCTGTCACACAACGCAGTGAAGCATTGTTTCCTGCTGCGCTGACTTGGGTGACAATTTAGTAAATCTGCCCATGAGAGACAAGAAAAATTAATTGTTTGCTCTGTATAATGATTGGTTTGGAAAGTTAATGTCTAACTTCATGTGTACATAAGTATCAACAGATGGATTGTAAAAAGCTTTTGAAATAAAAGTGAAGGTTCTATTGTAAAATAATGATTTCAGTGTGCCCTCCGATTTCATTAAATATACAAGCATTGCTTAAATATTCAATCTTAATTGTGATATTAAGCCAGTTGTTAAAGGTTAGTAAAACGGGATGCCAATGTTGACAATAAAATTTTACCTTTTTGGTGGAATCGAGGATGTATAGCAGAAAGGGTAGAGAACTGGGATGAGGATGATTCCAACATTATATGAGCATATGGCTCTTCCTACCACTTCACTTTACTTACCTGCATATGCCTACTACCCCTCCTGGGGTATTGGCAATCAACCAAGACTCTCCTGGGCTTTTCTTTCAATCTGACTCCAGGTGTAAAACCATCTTGAGGCCTTGGCACCAGGTGTTTCTTGGCTTTCTTCCTATCCTTTGCCTTTGAGGGTTCTATGTCAGGGTTTGCCTGAAGGTGTTTGATGTGGGCTTCCAGAGGGTGTGACCTATCCAGCTTTAGTGTTTTCTCATGATTTTTTCATGAGGAGGGAGTTGGAATGTCAGCTGCCATCAGTCATTGTTGCTGATGGTGTTTGGCCAGCAGATCTGGATACAGGTGTTGATGAAGGTCTGCACTTTGTCTTGGTCACTGTTGTTCTCTAAGTTACAGCTCCTTCCATAAGGACTGATTTTATGTTGGTGTTAAAAAGTCTGATCTTGGTTTGCAGTACTAGGCCCTTGGATTTCCAGATTTCTTTAGCTGATTGAAGGCAGCCTTTGCTTTGACATTGGCATCTGTGCCTCACTGCTTCTCTATGATACTGCTCAGTAGGTGAAGGCCTCAACCTCTTCCATTGTATAGCCTGCATGAGTGACTGCCCTTGTGCTGGTCATATTAGCCTTCAGGATCTTGGTTTGTCGCCTGTGAATGTTGAGGCCAACTTATGCTGATATGGCTACCACCTTGTTGGTCCTCTCTTGCATCTGCTGATGGTTATAGGAGAGTTGGGCCAGTCCATCTGCAAAGTCCAGGTCATTAAACTCAGTCCAAGGTGTCCACTGGATCCTATTTCCTCTATTTGGTGTGGATGCCTTCATGATCCAGTCTATGGTGAGTACGAAGAGAAAAGGTGAGAGCAAACAACCCTGGCCTCACTTGGAAGGCTTGCATGAGTCGTCCTTAAGTGACTATCTTGCAGGCCAATCCCTCGTAAGAATTCCTGATTATTCTGGTGAGTTTATCTGGGACACTGAAGAGTGGAGGAGGAGTTTCCAAAGTGTCTCTCTGTACATGCTGCTTTTGTATAGTCTATGAAGTTGACATCAAGGGGGTAGCTCCATTCCACCGGCTGCTCAATGATGATGTGCAGTGTTGCAATCTGGCCTGTACAGGATCTATCTTTGAGGAAGCTAGGTTGCTGATCTTGCAACTGAGCGTCAACTGCTTCCTTCATTCTGCTCAAGATGACTATGTGAAACACTTTGCCTCGGGTTGATAGAAGAGTTATTTGGTTGCCACTGTAGTTTGACATTTAGTGGGCATTGACTTATGCCAGAGTGGGTAGATGAAGCGCTGCAAATTCCTTGTTGGGGGTAACCAGGAGCATAAACTAAAAAGTGTATTCCTTGACTAAAGAGAACACTTCACTACTCTGAAAAAACATTATCTACTTATTGTCTTTCTATCACTTTATTCATGACATTTTTTGCGTTATTTTTTAAGGTTTCTATCTGGCAGGTTGAAAATCACAGTCAGCAACCAGCATGTAACTGGGTAAGTATAGTAGTTGTCTTAAAGGTGGAACTCACTGTACAAACTTGTAGTTTAATATGTAATGAAACATGCTTCATTTTTACCATGCCAGCCTGTAAGGGCCCAGGAAAATAGGATAGAATAAACACGATCACAGTGAAAACAGAGAGAAATGGAAGAAATATAACTTAGCATTCCAACTACGAAATGGCAGGTTACAGTGATTCTAGATGCTACATTGTTAACAACAGAATCCTCATCATGAAATCTTTATTTGGCTGATAAACCAGCCATAAAAGCATACAAATTACATGATTATAAAGTCATCACAAAAAAATTTCACGTAAAATAACAGTCAATAAAACAAAAATATCTCACACAGCCTGAACAATACATTGACTAATCAGATCTCGATCTCCTAGACACAAGACAGCTCGCAAAAATTATAAAACAGTAAAGATAACACATTCTTCGGGGGCATCTGGATTTAAACCAAGGCCGGCCATACTTGGGAAAAGTTCAAAAACTTCAACAGGGGGATTAAAATGACGTTTCCTGGGCCAGCTAAAATAGGAGCAAAACATTACAAAATGCAGGGTGTCCTGCAGAGACTTACTGTCACAACCACAGGGCGACCTTGCATTAAGCAAGGCCCAACCACATGGGGATGTCAAAAGCTGATGATGAAAATTAAACCTGAACATGGCCAGGAGAAACCTATCTTAATGATGGCGAACCTGAGCTAGATATGTCTCCATACCCTGCACAGTTTTGTGTATCATGTGATCCTGATGGTGTCTTAAGGTCATGTTGCTCTCTAAACAGAGGGCTCAATCCTTAAAAGCATTTTGACACAAACCAGCTCTCATGAGGGCAAATAAGTAGGGTCAATAAAGATATCAGACCTCCCTAAGGAGGCAAAAGCTGCCTTGACGTAGACTATCTATGCCATTATATGCGCCCTGTCAAGGGCCAGACAGTCCGCAAGGATTAACCGGTTTGATTGAATTCTTCCCTAGTCCATACCTTGATCCATCACAGCAGGGGCTAAGAGACACCATCGGTCACTTAACCAAGGCCAAGCTCTGCCTGCTCAGAAAACGCTGGGGTAGAATGCCTAACCTGTGCTACCTGATGTAGAAATGTATTCTCTGCAGCTTTGATCTTACATAAGTTTACATACACCCAAACCTCACCATCATACCAGAGCTGGGATACGCATTTAGCCTGATACATTTTTAGGAGGACCCTTGGTGTCCGCGACCCTCAAGTACATGCAAAACTGGAGACCGCTGATATAGTTTTAATGAGCTCAGATCTTTTGGAGTCGATTAACGGCTTTCAACTATTTTTGGTGTCAAATAAGACTCCAAAGTAGGTGAAAGCTGAGACTTTACCTAAGGTATTATTGTCCACCGTAACAGTCTTGCTGCTCCTGGATGTGGAGCCAACTACTATAATGTAGAACTTAGATAAGTTAATCAACAAGTCCAAATCCCCATAAATGAAACAAACCTGACCAAGAGTATATCCAACCTCCGGGCTGTGTGGGCCAAAAGAAGCG
Organism: Lissotriton helveticus; assembly: GCF_964261635.1. NCBI lineage: Eukaryota > Metazoa > Chordata > Amphibia > Caudata > Salamandridae > Lissotriton > Lissotriton helveticus. The sequence continues at coordinate 452,676,004 of NC_136070.1, read as the reverse complement.
CGTCATAGACTTATAATAAAACTGGAAGGGATCAAGCTTGAAGCTGGACTTATGAAGGTAACTCTTCAGTGGGACTAACCTTGTCACTGTATCCAATCCATGCTCCATGACTGGTGGCCTCAAATTGTGAGTTTCCCTCTGTCCAGCACAACTACATAACTGAAAGAGGAACTTCATGTCTTTTAGGGCTGTTTTTACATGAAAATCTAAAATATAATATTTCCTTTTCTACTGATTGGATTCTGAAAGTTTTATTGACAATTTATTTGGGGTCATATTAGTTATTTTTCTAAGTTGGATTGAGATATTTCTAATTTCACTTTATTACTTTTGTGAGCTGCATAAATGCTTTACTCATTGCCTCTAAGTTAAGCCTGACTGCTTTTGTGCGAAGCTAACAGAGGGTTCTGCACAAGTTCATTTAGTTACTTTTGTAGCTAAACCTGACGAGGATTATGTTTATCACTTGAGTAGGGCTTCCACCCCTCTCAGCTAAATATCCAATTTCTTACAATGAAATTGTAGAAGAAGCAAGTGTTTTTTTGTTTTTTACGTTTGTGCAGGCAGGGCATGGATAACCAGGAGAGTACCATCATAGTGCATATGAAGTGGTCATATTTATACAGGTCCTTGATGAGGCATGCTTCAACATGTGGGTCCTTAGGTGGACCCATATTGGAGTCTGAGAGGCCTCGAGAAATGGATTTTGCAGGGCTTGGAAGGCAGTTCTGAAGTTACATTCTTGGAGTAATGGTTTCACTTTCTGTAGTAAAGAGTATTGATGTTCGGCTGTCTTGATTTTCCTTCTGATGTATCCCTTAAGGATAAGGATGGCGTCAAGGGTAAATCCGAATAAGCTGCTATTATGTAAGGCTGGATTTATTCTGCCCAGTATCGTATTACTGAGTAAAATTTGAACCAGTTGTTATTTGTTGCTATTGGTAGGTTGCTCCCCACACCGCACAGCACCACCTGTGTGCCCTTGCCCTAACCCAGCTGCCGCTGTTGCTGTCAGGGGTTCGAGGCCCTCCCTGCTCTTGCTCGTGTTCTGGTATTTTTATTTAATTGTAATTTGTATTCTTCACTGTGTGTCTATTGCCCTCGTTTGCCCCTCCCATCTGTGCCATTACTGCCCCCTTTTATTTTCTGTGTCCCTCGCCGTTCTTCTTTCCCGTTCCCGCTGCTGCGTCCCCTGTGGTCCTACCCCCCGCTCTCTCATTCGCCCGCTCACACCCCCCAGCTGCTCCTCCCTCCCATCTCCCCATCTTATGGCAGCCGCTGCATGGCGGGCACGCTGCTGGCGTGCCAAATGCAAGCCCGTCTGTTCCCGTCCGTGCCTAAACTGTGCCCAGAGCCAGAACCCCTGGCCCCCGCGATTCCCAACACCGCTACGATGCCAACACCCTCCATGCACTCAACAACAGACGAGAACACGCATGCTGCCTGGCCGCACCGAAGTGCATCCAAGGACCCTTTTCCTGCCGGAACTGCCACTTCACCAGCATACGACCCGCCAACCCACCTACCAGGATATATCCCAACCACCTCAGATGCATTCTACTCAACACCCGCTCCGCCCGCAAACATGCCGTTGAACTCTGGGACCTCCTTGACTCAACCTCCCCATATGTCGCATTCTTGACAGAGACCTGGCTGAACCCCTCCTCGGCACCCAACATCGCCATACCCATCCCGGACGGCTACAAGATCACCCGCAGGGGCCGCACCAACGGAGCAGGAGGAGGAATCGCCATCATCCACAGCAACACCCGCAGAATATCAACCAACACCGATGACACCCTCAGCACTGCCGAACACCTGAACTTCCAGATCCACACCGACCCCAACACCACCCTCAGAGGAACCCTCGTCTACAGAACCCCCCGGACCTCGACCACAGTTCAGCAACTCCATAGCCGACTTAGTCAGCACACACGCCCTCACCTCCATGGACTACATCCTCCTCGGGGACCTGAACTTTCACCTTGAGAACAACAATGACACCAACTCCACCACCCTGATCGACAACCTCGCCAACCTCGGTCTCAGACAACTCGTCACAACAGCCACCCACTCCGCCGGCCACACGCTTGACCCCATATTCTCCGCAAGGGCCCGCATCTCCTTCAACCACACCACTGAACTCCACTGCATCCACTTCACCTTCGGGAAACCCACCTTCGCACCACAGCACATAACAGATGCCTCGCTGCTGCTGGAGCAAAGTCACCGAAGACCAGCTAACCACCACCCTCGCCCAGAGCCCACCCGCCGACCCCACCGACCCCGACACCGCTGCCCGCAACCTCAGACAGTGGGTTGAAGACTGCGCCAACACCCTTGCCCCGCTTAAGAAACCCTCCAACAGTCACACCAGCAAGAAAGCCAGCTGGTTCACTGAAGACCTCCAGGCCTCCAAGGAAACCTGCCGGAAGCTGTAGAAGAACTGGCTCAGTGAACGAACACCGGACAGCTACGCAGCTCACAAGAACGCCACCCGCAGACCCCACCACCTCATCAGATCCACCAAAAGGACCTCCTTCAAAGACCGCCTAGACAACAATGCACACAACAGCAAAGAGCTCTTCAACATCGTGAATGAACTCTCCAACCCCAGCGAAATCCCACCCTCACAAGACTTGTGCAACTCGTTGGCCACCTTCTTCCATCGCAAGATCGCAGACATCCATAACAGCTTCAACACCACGACCGCCCCGACAACCAATGATACCTCCACCCTCACAACCACCACCCGCACCAACCGCCTGCTCTCCTGGACCAACATCAACGACGATGACACCGTCAAGATCATGAACACCATCTACTCCGGATCTCTGTCGGACCCTTGCCCACACCACATCTTCAACAAAGCCGGCACCGCCATCGCACCCCATCTCCGGAAAGCCATCAAGATCTCCTTCAAGACAGCAACCTTCCCAGAGAGCTGGAAACACGCAGAGATCAACGCCTTACTTAAGAAACCCAAGGTGGACCCCAAGGACCTCAGGAACTTCCGGCCCATCTCCCTGCTCCCGTTCCCGGCGAAGGTCATCGAGAAGACAGCCTAGAGGAGAACAGCATCCTGGACCGGTCCCAGTCAGGGTTCCACAGCAACCACAGCACCGAAACCGCCCTCATCGCCGCCACTGATGATATCAGGACCCTGCTAGACAACTTAGAAACCGCGGCCCTCATCCTCCTGGACCTGTCAGCTGCCTTTGACACGGTCTGCCGCTGCACACTGCGAACATGCCTCCACGACGCCGGGTTCCAAGAGAAGGCCACTGACTGGACCACCACCTTCCTCCCTGGCAGAACACAGAGCGTCCACTCCCCCCTTCCCCTCCAAAACTGCCGAGATCATCTGCGGCGTACCCAGGGCTCATCCCTCAGCCCAAAGCCGTTTAACATCTACATGGCACCGCTCCCCCACGTCGCCCAACAGCACGACCTCAACATCATCTCCTACGCCGATGACACCCAGCTGATCCTCTCCCTCACCAAGGACCCTCACACAGCCAAAACTAACCTCTACGAAGGAATGACGGCTGTTGCCGAATGGATGAGGCACAGCCGACTAAAGCTGAACTCGGACAAGACGGAGGTCTTCATCCTCGGATCCATCCCCTCAGCCTGGGAGGACACCTGGTAGCCAACCGCACTGGGAACATCTCCAACCCCCACTAACCATGCACGCAACCTAGGGATCATCCTCGACTCTACCCTCTCCATGACTAAGCAGGTCAACGCCATCTCTTCCTCCTGCTTCAACAGCCTCTGCATGCTCCGCAAGATCTACGAGGGGATCGGGAAAAACAGTCACCCAGGCTCTCGTCAGCAGGAGACTGAACCACGGAAACGCCCTCTACGCAGGAGCCTCGGCCAAACTCCTGAAACGGCTTCAACGCATCCAGAATGCTTCTGCGTGCCTTATCCTCGACATCCCTCGCTGCAGCCACATCACACCCCACCTGAGCGACCTGAACTCTCTCCCCGTCAACAAGAGGATCACCTTCAAGCTCCTCCCCATGCACACAAGGCACTCCACAACACCGGACCAATGTACCTCAACAGACGACTCAGCTTCTACACCCCCACCCACCAGCTCCGCTCTGCCAACCTTGCCCTCGCCACAAGTCCCCGCATCCGAAGAACGACCTCCGGTGGCAGATCGTTCTCCCACCTCTCCGCCGCCAAGACATGGAACAGCCTCCCCATCCACCTACGGCAGACCCAAGACCTGCTGGCCTTCAGAAAACTCCGCAAGACCTGGCTTTTCAAGCAGTAGCAGCACTCCCCACCCCCCAGAGCCTTGAGACCCTCACGGGTAAGTAGTGCGCTTTACAAATGCTATGATTGATTGATTGATTGGCAAAAAGCATGCATTTGTTTTGGTGGGTTTAAGCTTTATGAATGCTCTGGTCATCCTGTTTTGGATGAGAAGCAGGTATTGTGGGATGTGTTGCATATTTAGAGTTACAAAAAGCACTAAAAACCTTTAAAGGCAATGCCTTGGTATCTTGAAGCTCGAATTCAATATTGCTAGGAGACATCTTAAAACAATCCAAGAAATGGGAATATGTCAATTTCTTCATACAGCCAGAATGCCAGACTGTTCCTACTCGTCACAATATTACCAGATCTAGTCCAAAATCATTTGTATAATAGCAGAATTACATTTAGGAAACATGCATGAAAGAAAGAAAATGCTTCAGAGATCAGGATATCCAGAGAACTCCAAATTCAGATGGCAGCACTGCATCCCTTAGCACCCCAATTTTCCAAGGGGTGTGAGGGAATTAAAGACTTTATATTGATAAATGATTTAGCTGTGAAGAAAATAAACGCAAATGGACATGTGTTATTGCTAGCTTGCACTTGTACAGCAAACCATCTGCCAGCCTGGTAATCCATATGGTTGCTGAGTTTATAGATGCAGACATTCTGTACTACAAAAATTACACATGTCTATGCTTTATGTCAGAATTTGCAATGCTGCAAATCTCTGCAAAACATGTACCTTCAAACCCTTAAACTCTTAAAATAGCTTTTTTGGGCCATGAAGATGATCTTTAACTTTTAATGTTGAGTATATGAAATGTAATCAGTAACAATTCAGGTACATAAGGAATATGAAAGCCAGAGGAGTTACCATTCTTTTGACATGCACATGTGTATACTATCCCAGACAGCGACACAGAAGATTAATATCTCCCCAACTCTTGAAATATCTGCAATAATAATATTACTGACATCACTTTAAAGTTTATCGAGTCAACTGATATGCAGCTAGGCATATATAGGCAACAACTGGAATGTTCTCAGCCCCTGCTGCACTGCATGGTGGCATGAGACCTGCAGTCACTTATGTTATTTCTGAAAACAGTCACCTGAAGAAAGGAAGAAGAGGACCCCCCCCCCCCCCCTTGTGTTTGGGTGACATTTCTAGGCTTGTTCTGTCTAGGATTACATGGCTGTTATGGCCGCTCCAAAAGAAGCGACACTGGTGGGAATGATGTTGTAAGACTCTTCAGTGCCATTCCCATTGGTGACTGGTCCATGGCAGTTGTTCACTATAGTGAGGCCTTAAGTGGTTCCTTGGCTACTCTATCTGGAAAGCTCCTTCAACTCCACCTCTTCATGAGGCAAGGTAAACAAGAATGGGGCGGACATGACGTCTCCTCAATTTTGGAACATATCCCAGGAACATAACATGGGCCCCTACATCCTTTGTCGCGCAGAGTGTCCCCAACGTTTCAGGGGCCCCTAAAACCTTCCTTTGGGCCCCACTTAGCCCAAGGCCAATCTATATCTGTGAGATATTGGAGATTTAAGGTCCGCTTTATTTCATTCTTTGGTGGGGACGGGGGACCATTATTTTCCATGACACCCGTTACATGACCCATTCGCATTATGTGCTAAATGACCCACAAAGAATATTCATTATGTTTATGTTGATGTTTTTATGCTTGTAAAGCGCTCGAATGCCGAGGCGTCTTGTGCTGAGGTGTGGGCAGAGGAACATTATGGTTGGAAGCCTAGGCAGCTGTGAACAGCCAGGTTTTCAGACTCTTCCTAAAAAGTTGATAGTTAGATTGCAGCTTCATAGGAAGTGGCAGTTTGTTCCAGAGTTTGGCCGCACAGTGTGGGATTGAATGGCGGCCCCATATTGCCCGTCCAATCTTTGTGGTTTTAATGAGACCTAGAACGGCCGATCTGAGGGTATGTGGGGGTACATATGGTGTAAATAGTTTTTGAAGGTCCTCAGCACCGCCTCCGTAAATTGCCTTATGCCCAAGACTTAGAGATTTGAATTCTATGCGCTGTTTAATGGGCAGCCAATGAAGAGATTTAATTCTATCCGAGGTTGGCTGTCCTCTAGGAATATTTAGTAGAAGTCTTGCTGCAGCGTTTTGAAGGGATTGCAGTTTTTGCAGTTGGAATTTATCGATTCCCATGAATAAAGCGTTACAGTAGTCCAATTTGGATACTGTCTTTTGTAGTTCTTGGGTGATAAAAGGAAAAATCTTTCTCAAGATTTTTAAGAGAAAAAAACATGATGAGGTAAGGCTATTTATCTGGGAACCGAAGTTCAATTTATCATTACATTAGAAAACATAAAGGGGCATTTTTATGAAAAAAATCACAAAGCAAAGCAAGTCATCTTGCTGTGCTGTGCTGCGTGATCGTGAAATGCCAGGAATGCACCTTATTTAACATAATGCATTCCTGTCTTTTCCCTGCACTGGCACAAAATGAGCTGCCTAGAGGCAATGCAGACAGCCCTGCACCATGGTGCAAGGATGCCTGCATTGTAAGCAGGATGGTTTCTTTGTGCAGGAAGGGACACCTTCCTGCATACAAGCAATCCTCTGAGACATTTTCCTCTTTCTATGTGTGCTGCATTATGCAGCACACAAAATGCAGCACACAAAGAAAGAGGAAGTAACAAGGAGAAATAAGGCATTTCTCCTCATTACACCTCACCTGGGAGGCATAGCATTTTGAAGCATTCCCAGGTCTACCATTAATGTTAAATCTGGGAATGCACCAATATTTATGGGTGGGTGCGTGGAAACACCCACACTCCACCATGGAACGCCTCCCTGGGGCAGAGTAATACAACGCAGTCATTTGCACTGCATTGAGTTACTCAAGATTTATCAAGTCACAGAAGGTCACACGAGTTTTTTCGCTCTTGTGCCGTTGCGTGGCGCAAGGGCGATGCAACTCTTTAATATGCCCCTTAATCTGCCCTTGGTTCATTTACGGTGCTCCGACATCTGATTGAAAGGAACACTTACTTTAGGAGTAGTCCTATGCTGAACATGGAGAACTACAATGAGTTTAAAAGACTTTTTATTACATTGCTATATCCGTTTTCCTCAAAATTGTTTTTTTTTATTTCTATTCCCTACATTAATTCTATATATCTTTATGTTTAATATTGCCCATATGCACCAGTTGATAGTTATAAATGTATTCATTGAATTGTTCTTCCGTTTAGCATTTTATAATGTGATACCCCGGAGCCAGTAGAACTGAATATATGAAGGGAAAATGACTTTTAAAACACACACCACTTGTTATCAAGTTCCCTTGGCGCACCTTCGATAAATTGCTTTACCGTACGCTTTATTATTAATACGATTGCGCATTATCAAGTCGGCAAATATATTCCCTCTCCACACACCCTGTCTGTCCCTGCTGCCTAATTTACCGAGGCTGTATTTTCGTACTGTGTTGATAGTATGTCATCCTATAAAGAAGCAAATATATTATACGCTAATGTAGTTCCAGTGATGAAAATATAGCCGGAGCCAGCATCACTAATCGGAAAACATCCCTTTTTCTTACTCTGGTCGCAGATAGCAAAATCTTATTATTATAAAATATTTGTACACGTACATTAAATAATTCGTTTCAAGATTTGTGTACTAAGATTCCTAGTTGAACAGTACATTATTCTTAGCCATGTTTTGCCTGTTCTGTATTCTCCACAGTCTCGCTTTCTTCTCTGTTCTTTATCCATTCCTGATTCACTATCCCACACTGTTTTCTTTTCCCACATCTCACACTTTCGTGCACCCACCACTGCCTGTTCCTATTTGCATTAGCACTGTCCCTTTAGGTGCTAGGGGCCATCAGCCTGATTCATCAAGCTGATTTGCGCTCGCAAAGGGCCAGATTCTGAGAATCTGGCCCTTTGCGAGTGCGATTTTTGCATTTGGGATTCATCATCCCAAATGCAAAAATCACTATTACCGAAATCGCATATTTGCGAGGAATTGGATTTAAGGAATCTCTAATAGAGATTCCTTAAATGCAATTCATCAACCAATTAGAAATAGCGAAATCGCAATATTTGGTCTCAATTTACCACCAAGTCTGACTTGGTGGTAAATTGCGAAAATAGTGTAAAAAGCACTTTAGTGCATTTTTTTCTTTTGCATGTTACACACACACATGTCCTTTGGACATGTGTGTGCGCAACACCTGTTCAAATGTGCATTTAAGGGGTGCTACAGGGTGTCCTTTGGACACCCCTGGCACCCTTAAAATCGCTATCTTATTTGCGAGTAGCAAATTGCTACTCGCAAATAAGGGATACTCCCCTCTCATTCCTATGGGCCTTTTGGCCCATAGGAATGAATGGGGAGTTATTCCTTATTTGCGAGTAGCAAATTGTTACTCGCAAATAAGGAATGTGTAGTAATCGCTATTTATTTAGCAATTCCTACATGAATACCGTTTTGCGAGTCCTCAATAGCGATTCGCTATGATTCGCTATTAGGGGCTCGCAAAACGGCCCGTTGATGAATCAGGCTGCATATTTTTACACCCGGCTACGCTGCGTGACTGGGAAAGGGCAAGAATGTGCGTTATTTAACAATACAGTGCTTTCCTGCCTCTTCCCCAGCGCTGGTGCACAATGGGCTGCCTACTGCCAACTCAGACACCCTTCCACCATGGTGCAAGGTTGCCTGGATTGTATGCTGGATTGTTTTGTTTAGGGAGGGACACCTTCCGGCACAATAACAATCCTCTGAGGCAGTAGGGAGTAATGAGGAGAAATAAAGTTATTTCTCATTGTTACGCCTCACCAGGAAGGCATTGCATTTTAGTGCATTCCCAGGTCTACCATTAATGGTATATCTGGGAATATGTTAAAATCCATGAGTGTTGCATGCAGCAGTGGTCGGCAAGTTGACAGAGTGGCGGGACAGCGGGGAGGTGGGAAAAAAGGGACTGTTGGGGGAGACACATACATATATATTTTTTTTAAGCATGTATCTTGCCACCGCAACGCGATCCTCGTTTCTCCAGGCACCGGCTCCCAGAGAATACTAGCTTGAGGCGGCTCGCCAAACTCACATGCACAGTGAAGGTAGTGCCCAACACTCACCCTCAAGCCTGTCACCACCCTGGCCTCACCCTAACCCTCGGCTCGGAGAGAAAAATAAAAAAATTATTTAAAAAAAAGTTTATTATTGCTTTACTTTTCATTTTTTTGCATGCTGGCAGGTGGGGCGACGCTACTCTGCCAAAGCGGAGGAGCTGCTGCTGGTTGCATGGGAATATCCTTGCACCACCCATGGAATGCCTCCCTGGGGCAGAATAATTCAAAGCAGCAATCTCCACTGCGTTGCATTACTCTAGATTTCTTTATAACAACAAGAGAGAGAGGGAGCGAGACACTCTTAAACTCCCTGTAAATCAATGAGTAACAACAAAAGAGTGACTATAAGTGCAACCTGGAGATGGTTGCACTAAGCAGTAAAGAACAGAACCAGTGTTTGTAAAAGGAACCCTCACTCACCGACCTGGTCGGTGACATGCTTCATCATAGGGTTTCACCAGAGAAGCAGAACGCTTCCCTGGTGTGCTTCTACGCCTGGTTTACAGCGGAGCAGGGAATTTGAAGGCGTGTGTGCTAAAGTGATGGTAGTGAAGTGAGATTAAAAGGTGTTTGGTACTAACCTATCAACTACTTTATTAAAGGCTGACCAAAGACCATTTAAAGGGTGAAACGGATGTAGGCTAGTTCTATAAAGTAACTGGTAGCGTCCGATTTAGAAGATGGTCGACATGTTTCTGCTTGTGAGTTCCATTAGCAAAGAATTCATCAGGACCTAATTAGAGGTCCACGGTGGTATGCGCTCGCTAAGGTGCACCCTAACCTGTGGAACGAAACAGTGTGGTACACCTCACGGTTATACTGCGGGGGTCTTGCGTAGATTCAAAAGACCTTTCAAACCTGCATACAATAAAGGAGAAAAACAAGGGTATAAATGTACATTAGCCATTAAACAATCAAGGAGGTGCAGGTTGTTTAGCATACAAACACGGGAATACTGTAATGAGCCTAAGGTAGTCCATTTTAATCATGAAGTCCTATCGGCTTTACTGTGTTTTTTAAAGAATGCAAGAAGTCTTAGAAATATCTGTCTTCCTACTAACAAAGCCAACTATGCTAATATTTTGCAGATGCTAAGAAAAGCGTCTCAACTGGACTATTTTTTTGCTAATGTACATATATACCCTTGTTTTTCTCCTTTATTGTTTGCAGGTTTGAAAGGTCTTTTGAATTTACGCAAGACCCCCCGGTATAACCATGAGTTGTACCAACCTGTTTCGTTCCACAGGTTAGGGTGCGCCTTAGCGAGCGCATACCGCCGTGAAACTCTGTTTAGGTCCTGATGAATGCTTTGCTAATGGCACTCACAAGCAGAAACATGTCGACCATCTTCTAAATCGGATGCTACCAGTTACTTTATAGAACTAGCCTACATCCGTTTCACACCTTTTAATGGCCTTTGGTCAGCCTTTAATAAAGTAGTTGATAGGTTAGTACCAAACACCTTTTAATCTCACTTCACTACCATCACTTTAGCACACATGCCTTCAAATTCCCTGATCCGCTGTAAACCAGGCATAGAAGCACACCAGGGAAGCGTTCTGCTTCACTGGTGGAACCCTATGATGAAGCATGTCACCGACCAGGTCGGTGAGTGAAGGTTCCTTTTACAAACACTGGTTCTGTTCTTTACTGCTTAGTGCAACCATCTCCAGGTGGCACTTATAGTCACTCTTTTGTTGTTACTCATTACTCTAGATATACCAAGCCACTCAGGGCCACACAAAGTGGCCTTGCGTGGCTTGATAAATCACATTTTGGGGTTGCGCAACACATGCACCACGTTGCGTGGTGTGAAAGCAATACAACCCCTTGATAAATTTGCCCCAATGAGTTTGGGTGCTTCACCACTTGATAAAAGCAGTACAAAATTTCTCATCTTGTTTTAAACAGTCCACCAGCATTTCTGTTTGCCATGTAACACCTGTGGAAGATAGACTGCTCTACATTTTCTTATGTTGCACTGAAGAGTCCCTACTGACCGCCTTTCACAGTTTTGGAAGAAATATATAACAGGGCATTATTCTAGTGAATAACTGCAAAAATAAAAGTGGAGCTAGACCAGAGTAAAATTATGGGCCCTTCACGGGTCCCATATTATTTTTTAAGCACCTAGACTGCTTTTGTCCACTATTGCTTTCATTAAAAATGCAAATGTTTGCAGTTTTAGACGCATGCACTGCCATGGGCCGGTAATTGAAAAAAGAATACTTTGATGCAAATTGTGCTGCGTACATGAAACTGCCTGCTGCACAACCCCACTTGTCGTGACTGCACGGTGGAAAGGAGAGGTGAGTGACCAATGGGGTTTGTGACTTGAAAACTGGTGCATCATCCATTTTTCTCTATTGTGATGATAAGCCTTCACTGTACTATAGAGTCTGGAATAACTACAGTGTAGTGTGCCATTCGTAACCCACAGCAGTGCTAAAGTAGCATTGTGGATGTCCTTTGTATAGCTTCCTTTCCAGCCTGGGAACTCGAAAATGACTACGCCACACAGAGAGCTTAGTATTACATGTCTTTATTCTTCAGTGTGTGTTAGAAACAGGGTTTCTGGTAGTCAGAGGTATGTACCATGCACAAGCAGGAACCGCAAACCTAGTCAGGGTAATTGAAGTAAACACTAAAGGGGTACCTGTGCTCACCCTCTGGTAGCATGGTTCAGAGCAGTCACGCTAAACTAAAGCGGCAAGGTGAAAGCCTTTGTACACACACTACACACAAAATAACACAGTGAAAAAACCCACAAAATTACTCTGCACAAGTTTAGACACATAGCCAATATTTACTTGAGCAAAACGATAACAATCCAACGTGCAAAAGTAAAGTTATGAATTTTGCAAGCTTAAATCATAATGCCGTGCTTAGAAGTCAATAGCTCCACTTGGACTATCTGATCATGCTTGTATGGGGAAAATCCAAAAGTTCAGTACACAACCGTAAGGAGCGCAGGCCAAATACAGGACACATGCAGACCAGCTGACAGTACCTTAGATGTGTCGAAGCTCTGGGACAATGCACTGAAAAACGGAGGGGATGCATTGCAGTTGAAGGCGATTTGATGGTTCCGAAGTTGGACAACATCGCTGATGCCTTCATGTCAAGAGCGCCATGCGTCGGTTCCAAGGTGTCAATGTTGAACTGCTGGGTTGTAGGCGATGCATTGGCGTGAAGTAGAAAAGGCCCAGGAATGCATCGGGGACGGTGCACCGCAGACTTGGCGATGTGTTGTCCGATACTCACGCAGCAGCAGTGATTCAGAGGCACTGCATCAGCAAAGTGGGGCTGTGCTGTAAGTCGAAGTCATTGTGCAGTCGGTGAGCGGTGTCCGAAGCTTCAGTGCAGGCAGCAGTGATGCATTGATATCCCTCCCAGGTAAATTTGCCAGTTCTGAATCACACTTCGGTGTCAATGTTTAGGTTTCTTGCGTTGAAGCACCAAATACTCACTTCCAAGGGGCCAGGACTGGATTTGGCACCGCTTGGCAGAGCAAGACTCACAGCAGAGGAGCCCAGGTGCTGCTAGCATGATGTAGGTGAAGTCTTTGATATCCCTGAGACTTCAAAAACAGGAAGCAAGCCTAACAAGCCCCTGAAGAGCATTTAGAGATGCAGGATGTAGAGAGTCAAGTCCAGTCCTCTCAACCCAGTTAAGAAGCAGCGGGAAGAAGCCCAACACAGCAAAGTAAACAGAAAAGTGTCAGGTCCTCCTGGCAGCACAACAGCCCTCTTTCCTGGCAGAATGTCCTCAGTTCCAGAAGTGTTCTGAGTATATGATGTCAGAGGGTCAGTATTTTTAGCCATTTTAGCCTTTGAAGTAGGGCGGCTTCCAAAAAAGATCTTTCCTGCTCTCACTCCAGAAATACAACAGGCTTGTATATAACTCTTTGTGTGGGGACAAGCACAGCCATATTCAGGTGCAAGTGTCACCTCCTCCCTCTCACTCTAACTCATTAAGACCCATTAGCCTGATGATGGTCCATCAGACTATGAAGGGCACAGCTCAGCTGCCTTTGTGTGTGGCTGTGTGGAGGAAATTCACAAAGCCCAGCTGTTACCCACCCCAGACATGTATTCGAGAGATAGGCAGAGGTATAGAATGGGTAAAGTTAGAAAAAGCCAATGATGTTGCTTTACTAAATTATGTTTATCTGTAGATTTCCCCTGACCAAGGGTGATTGTACACCTGAAATGCACTGGGAGTGAGGAATATTCACGTTTGAATGCATTACTGTATTTAAGAATCAACAATAGAGTTTGTTGAAGCTGTTGTTTTTGAATAAAGCACGTTGAAGACACACAGTTGGATGCAGTTATCACCATCATTATTTTTTCTGCTGACTATTGAGAGACTCTTTGTAAATAGGATGACTTTGTCAATCTTTTCATTCAATGACTAAGGTTTTTGATTAACATTGAGTTGATATACTCATTTTGAGTTTTTTAGGTAGTGTGCTCTCTGTCTAAGACTTGTGTCTTAGTTTTGCTTTTTCTTTAACTTTCTAAAGTGGAATTACCAGAACTGCAATTTAAAAACAAACTTAACTAAAAGATGTGTTTTTGATGTGAGTCAAGAGACACCAAACATACTCTTCCTTTCTTTTTCCCAATTGTAAGTAACACTTGTAAAGTGTTACAAGGCATCTCCAGTGCTAACATTTGTGAGAGATAGACCTTGCTGTAGTGAAAAATGAATTGAGCAGTTTTTCTGTACCAGGACATGTAAAACTCAACAGTACATGTCCTACTAAGTAAATACACTGCACCCTGCCCCCGGGGTCTACCCTAGGGGTGAGGTATATGTAATAAAAGGGATGTTTTGGGTCTGGCAAGTAGGTGAACTTGCCAGGTTGAAAATGCAGTTATAAAATGGCACTCACAGGCTCTGCAGTGGAAGGCCTGAGGAATGTTGGAAGGGCTACTCATGTGGGTGGCATAATCAGTGCTGCTGGCCTACAAACATTATTGTATTTACAGGCACTGGGCACATGTAGTGCACAGTGATAGGGACTTATCAGTAAATCAAATATGGCAGTCATGGAGAAACCTAATGCCATTACATTTTAGACATAGAGCACACACACTATAGCACTGTTCAGAAGTGAAAAAGTGCACAGAGACCTAAAGCTAGCAAAAACAAAGTAAAAAGCAGAGGAGGAAAAGGCAAAATGTTTGGGGTAACCCCACAAAAAGGGCCATTTCCAACAGCGTGTAACTGCAAACTCAGGGGTGAATTCTCAATGAAGTGGCGGTGAGAGACGTTAGCTTTCTTGGCTTCATGTCTCTCACCGCCACTTCGGAAGCGTAAGGCTGCACCCTATTCTCAAGAATGTGGTGCAGCCTGACATTTCCCCATGCAATGGCGCTAAGTTTCACAACTTAGCACCAATGCAGACATCCTTGCATCAGAGTGTAAGGGTTTCTGTGTGCAGGGGAGGGTTGTTCATGTACAGGAAGGTGCCCCTTCTCCTTTTGTTAAATAGCAAATATTTTTTTACAGATATATATATATGCTAGATTCTTCACACTTCAGGCATCTGTCTATATTAAAAAATAGTGCATTTCTTAGTTGTGCAAATTATTCTAGTATATTTTTGGGTACTCTCCCTCAAGACAACTCTGGGTACTATGGTTGGGTACAGTGCAATGTGCAACAGATTCTATAGATTCTACCTTGAGTGCTGGAGGGGAAAGAGTAACACATGTTTAAGCAAATAACTAATTTGGTAAAAGAACACCTGTCGGTTGATAAAAAGCTGTTGGCTTTATCTGATGAATGTATATAACAATGCTAAAAAATCCACATTAAAACTAATTGTATTATGCAATTAAAAAACCTGGAGGGAAGATAATTACAGTAGAAATAATGATACAATAAATATGTGTGAACGTGGTGTAACAGCATATATAAAGGTTGCTGGGAACTAAGGGTTTCATGTGTGGGTTTTCTTTAGGATGGCTCTATGAATGCACCACATCGAGTGTAGGAACTGAGAAATGGTGAACACAATGAGTGTGTCACTTTCCTGCTTAAAAAGCCTGTGCACCTCCATGTAGTGTCTGATTCCCATGTTTCTGCATAATTGTAGCAGCCACCGGACCTTTGCTTTCAGTAGGCGGGACAAAAATAAAGAACATGCAGTTCAGTTTCCTCAACTCGATCGCACCCTGGACAGTCTAGTTTATGGGCTCCCGGCCATTTGTTAGTAAATGCTTGGAGCGGGAGCCCCCCGTTTATAAATTGAAGAAAAAGTTTCTTTGTCATAAGGAGTTGGGTGTGATCAAGTGCAGATTCTGTATTGCTGCTTGATAACCAGAAACCTGGAGGTTAAGCAGCTCTGTGTTGTCTCTTGCCATAGTAGAGCCAGTTTGTGTTCTCTGAGGGAGTCAAGTAGTGCCTTTCTGGATATTGTGGGTCAAGTCTCTTCTGGTGCTGTCCACATATTTGTCCTCCCTAAAGCCTGGCAAGAATGCCTTATATGAGCTAGCCAAGGGAGTTTCCCCTCACCTAGAAGGCTCATAGCATCCTTCAGCTCCTCTTTATAATCGGCTAGTTGAGGTGTACTCCACAGGCGTCGCCAGTATAGGAGGGGTATAGACAAGACTATATCTGCTATAGGGCCAATCCCTAGGTCCATCCTAAGCGGTGTTAATGGAGTACTCATAGGGAGGCCCAGCAGTTGCCTGAGGAAAAGATTATCTGTCATAGATAGGGAGGTTGATGGGCAATGGCCCCATAATTCTGCCCCGTACAGTGATGCTCCCCTGGCCTGTGTTTTGTAGATTTTCTGCTACGGGACCCATCACTTTGTGTGATCAACTTTTGTAAACTTTTTAAATGCCCCCTGTGGAATGGGTCAATTTTAGACTGGCTTTCTTCATTTGTGTCCCCCACCCCATTTTTTCAGTAAGTGTGATCCCTAGATAATCAAAATGGACACCCTCTCTAGGGCCCTTCCATCCAGTTGGGGATGTGGGCAGTTTGTGATGTTCACGTTGAAAGCCATGTACTTGGGTTTTTGGAGGTTAATCTCCAGGCCCCTCTTTTTACAGAAACAGCTAAATACCTCAAGGACCCTCTGCATGCCCATGGGCGATTTGGAGAGAAGCAGCGTGTCATCCGCAAACATAAGGGCTGGGATTTTGCGGTTCACCAACCTCGGTGCATCAATGTCCTTTCCCTCTAACAGAGATTCGATTAAACTATTTAAAAAAAGAGAGAAGAGTGTTGGGGCCAGGACACATCCCTCTCGCACCCCTTTCTCTACAGGGAAGGGTGCAGAAATTTCACCATTTTTACCATATCTGATTCTCGTGTAGTTGTCTTGATGCAGGCGTTTCAACTGGTGGCAAAGATATTCTGGTACTCCCAAATCGAGAAGTATGCCCCATAGCTGATCTCGCTGCACTAAGTCAAAAGCGGATGTAAGATCCACAAATGTGAGGTAGAGGCTGCCACCCTCTAGGACCACAGTTTTCCAGTGGATGAATTGTAGTCTGAAGATCCGGTCAATGGTGGAGATCTTAGCCCTGAATCCTGCTTGTAAAGGTGTTAACATGTTGTTCTCTTCTATCGAGGATTGCAAGCGCCCCAGAAGTACACGAACAAAGATGTTTTGTGTGACGCATATACTTTCATATTTTGCTTGTGGCACAAGCCTGTTTGACGAAGTTCACCATCTGTTGTAGATCTTCTGTTGGTCCATTGTGGTAACTTGGACGTCATGGCTCTCCCAAACATCATGGTGGCAGGACTTTCCCCTGTCATTAAATGAGGAGTGGACTGGTAAGCTTGAAGAGCAGCATGGAGAGCAGACTTCAGTTCAAGCTTCTCCAATGTAGCATGCTGGACAGTCTTTTTAAGTGTGCTAATAAAGTGTTCAACACGCCATTTGCTTGAGCCAAAGAGGTGTGCTTTTCTGATGCTTCATATTGAGATAATTAAGAAAGTATCTGAATTCTCGACTGTTAAATGTGGGTGATTGCCAGACTTATGAATTTAATATTTTATAATTAAATATACCCCATATTGCAAAAATGCTATCTAACATATTGATGATTCTTTCTTGAGTGGCCAATTACAGATATTCTACCAATGTGAAAACAGGAGTATTCATCAATAACCACCATCGGGTGATGTCCATTGTCAAGAGGACCAAAGAAATCCATGGTGATTCTCTTCCAAATATGTTTTGGCAAATCAGACATCTTCAAGGCATTTTGAAAGGTTTTGGGAGACAAGCAATTGCACAAACGACAGGCCAGCAACTTTCTTCCAACTCTCTCATCAAGATAAGGAAATCAAACTCAATCTCAGAGAGCTCGTTTAGTGACAACAATTCCACAATGTCCTTCATGGGCCACTTCAGTTACTTTTTGTAGCAGACTCTCCGCTATGACAATTCTTGAACCTCATAAGACACGTGCAAGAGGTCTAGTGGTCTGTTTGCAGGCACCCATGAAAAGTAGTCAGCAGAGTTTTGACTTTCTGTTGTCAGTGCATGATAGTGTGGTCATATTCCTGTAATTGCATACTCCAACATTCAATTCTAGGAGGCATCTTGGTTTTTGGGTTGCCAAAGAAGGTAAGCATTGCTTGATTATCCGTTACAAGAGTGAACGGTTCTCTATATGGGAATAAGTGGCTATGTTCACAAACCCATACCCGACTAAGCTCTATTTCTCTGGTTGCAAAAATAGGAGAGTTTAGTTTGTGACAAACTTCTGCTTGCATATGCCATAATATGCCTTCAAGCATTTGAGTGACCACTGTGTTGGACAAGGACCACACCCAAACCAACCGGGCTTGCTTCAACAACAACCTCAGTTTGGAGTTTTGGATCAAAATTGTGCATTTCAGTGGTATTCTCAATTGCATGCTTGATTTTATTAAAACTTTGTTCACATTCATGTGACCAGTACAATTAAATATAAGTCTCTTAAGGGAGCACATATTGTGGCAAAATCACATATGTATCTGGAACAGTAACTGGCCATGCCAAGGAATGAACGTACCATGGTAACATCTTGTGGGGAATCAATTGGTGCCTGACAAAGCTTGTGCTTTCCCTTGATCACTCTCCATGCCCTTATCAGGAAAGATATAGCCAAAGAATTTGAGTTTTGTTTTGTGGAACCCCTATTTTTCAGCATTCAAAGTTAAACCTGCATCAGCAAGTAAATGAGCCACTTGTGTGAGAGCTTTATCATGTTCCTTTTGTGTACTAAGAAAACTAATATGTCATCACTGTTATTGAAGGTATTCCTGACATGCTGTATGATATGTCAAATGAAATCTTGAGAAAGTTTGGCAGCTGAAGACACACCGAACTTAAGGATTTATATCTGAAAAAAACAACTTGGGTAGAAAAGGTGGTACTGTACCTGTATTTTTGTTCAAGTTCCCATTAATGATACCCTTTGTTCAGATCAAGATGAGAGGTGACGTTGGAACCATTTAGCTGTGTGATCATGTCAACAATGTGCAGACCGGGATTTTGTTCTCTATCAATTGCCTTTTTGGCATGGCGAATATCAACACAGCTGCGTACAGCTCCTTCACTGTCCTTTTGGGGCACTATCACTCTGGAGGAAACCTACGGAGTTGGACATGTAGATCTCTCAATGATATCATGCTTTAGTAATATCTCAAACTCTTTCTCAACAGCTTCTTGTAGATGACATGCAATATGTCTATGTCTTTGAGCAACAGGACAAACATCCGCATTGATATGGAGTTGCATTTTTCATGGTCTTAAGTTTTCCCAATCCATAAAACAATGACAGGAATTGAATTACTAATTTGTGATGAGCATTCATGTTGAACTTCACAGATATCAGTCCCATATCAGCAGCAGTTTTGAAACTGAGTAAACAGGCACTTGACACAGTACCTTGAAGTACAGAATGGGTGCTTGCACTTTTGCCCTTTTGTGTTTTATGGTTTCTATGAATGAACCTTGACACTTTAATCGCGCTGATGCAGCCCATGAATACACTTTAGGTTTAGGAGACAGCTCATTGTATGTCTCCTCAGGCATAATATTTATTGATGCACCACTGTCAATAATAAAAGGTATACAGCAACCATTTACTTTTAGTGTAATTGTGGGACAATGTTTGAATTAATGTTGTGATTTCAATCTTCCAATTTGCTTTGACTTGTATTCTTCTCTGCATGCAGCCAGTCTGACACGCCCACATTTTTCTGAGGTAAACATCGACAGCACACATCCATCTTTCTCACTGTCGCTTGACAATGAAACTGAAGAACTATTGAACGAAGATTTATATGATGGTCGACTTTGTTTAGTGTCAATTTGCTTTAGTAGATGCGGCTACTTGGCCTTGTGGGAGTGTGTAGAACGTCGCCTCTGGAACGTTCGGGCATCCACTTGTTTTCTCCTCGTGACACAGTTAGCTTTTCCTTTGCCTTACAAACCATTACAAAATAGTTATCCTGCTCACATCCTTTGCATGCTTGTGAAATGGCAGTATATTTACCTTTGTGTGGACATGAAAATTCATATCCAAAGCACAGTTTCCTTTTCTTTTGAGACATAACTCTGTGTTCTTCAGCTCGGTGTTTCTGGGTAAAATTCATGTTCATGACTGGCTTACTCTGGGCAACTCTAGCCTCCATGTCAGCAGCTTGTTGATCATTGCCTTCCTCAGCTCTAGCAGCCATGACAACTCACTCCAGACTGAGGGTTTCTCCCACCATTCATTGTCTGAGGGATTCTGACACACATCCCTTGTTAACGTGGAGACGTATAACTTCTCCATCATTGAATTCTTTGAACTTACAGTGTTTTAAGAGCGTATCAAGTCTCTCAACAAATTCATCAATTTTTTCACCAACTTTCTGTCATTCCTGACTGAAAATATATCTTTCGTAATTGACATTCGGCATCAGATTAAATTTGAGATTTAATGCATATTTGATTTGAAGGTATGTGACTACATTAGTTTACAGTAATTTCTTGAGCATTTTCTCCTCATCTGCAAAATTTTTGATATATTTGAAATACTTTTTGTTATCTGTTTCTTCCAGTGCATTGATAAAACCATCAAACGTTTCTACCTAGCAGTCTCCAATCACCAATATTCTGCCTTTTAACAGTTTCGAATGGAGGTAGTGGTTTCAGGAAGGTGGCATCTGTGTAACCAGTTGTGGAAGAGTCTATACTGCTCATCTGTGCTTGCACCAGTCATACCATCGGCAAGTCCTTGCAACGTTCTTGCCTTAGGGTTGTTATGACAAATCTGAATGGCTAGAGCTTCTTTTTGCATGGTAATCAGTGCTTTTCAACTCTTGAAGAACGTTTGAGTTGTGCAGAACGAAGCTGGCACCTTCGGCGGTGTCCACTTCATGGATCAACAGCTTCGTGTTCACAACCCTGGCTTTTCTTCTTGTGGCACAATGCCCAAAGATTCTTGCTTCTGGGTAAATACCACAATAATTTCTCAACCTGGTTTTCTCTTCCTTTATCACTTTTCTACATTTGGTTATTTCCCTGCCAATGCTTCCTCACGCTTATCTGTTGCTGCTTCCAATGCTTCCCTAAACCTCGTGGTTTCCATCTTTAGCGTTATCGTTCCATACGATTTATAGCTCACTATTGCGCAGAGGAGCAGTAACTCTTTCCCAGCCTTAGTATCAGATTACTGCCCAATGATAAGTAAACTCTATCCTTGCTAATTCCTATTTCACCTGTTCCTTTCTTCAAATGGCACATTTAAGCCATCAGTGCTCTATCGACACTGCCTATAAAGATGAGGCAACTAGGACCAGATAGATTCTGTTTTTAGACATAAACGGAGAGAGTGGAAATGCTCCATATCTACTATAACATGGTGAACTGGTGCTTTCTCATAGTACTGGTGCAGACTGCAGCACACATAGAATGTGGAAATAATGAGGAGAAAAAATGGTTTTTCTCCTCGTCACGCCATCCTCACGCCAAACCTTTTACAAATCTGGAATTGCATGAAATCCACCCGCATCCCAGAATGAAATGTAACACAATGCAGTGCAAGCTGCTGTATTGTGTTATATTTTATTTATGAAGCCATACAAGGCAGCACAAATTGCCCTATGCATGGTTTTGTAAATATCTACGAGCATTTTGCACATGAAGGCATCACAAAAAGGGTTGAAGCCATGATGCAAACTGTTAGTAAATATGTGTCAAAGTGCTGAGACACGGGAATAAGCATGGCTCCATCCCTTACCTCCTAAGATCCTAACAAAAGGCTGCGGGATTCAGAATAATGCCCTTCAGTCTCATGACCTCAGAAGCACATTACTGTGGACTATGTTTGAGCTAGCATGTAGCATTTTGATGTGAAAGGATGGATTGAGTGGCTTAGTTCTATGGGATCTCTTCTATTCAAACTGAATGATATGCATAGCTGAGTTTGGTGCACATTAATGACCATTTCACATTAAGTGAGTACTGCAAGCACTAACATAAAACAGGTTCTCCAGGGGGCATGCCCAAGATGGCGGATAAGTAGGTCGCATCTACTCGCCGCTCCTGCCTACGGACCGGGCCATGCCAACATAGCACCCTAGAGAGCACTCCTACCGGCAGATCCAGACCCGGGGCGCTGCTTGAGATCCTGGTGTGCACCGCCGGTCCACCTTGCAGGGGAGAGAACGCCAGTTTCCAGCTCCAGATCCCGGGCGTGCGTGTGACCGGGCGCACCTGGAGAGTAATTGGCAGCAGCGACTGCAAGCTGTGGCGGTGGAGGCTGTCGCTGTGATCAGCGGGCGCTTCGGTGGCACCCCGCTGCCAACTGGAGAGACCTAGGTGGTTCTGAGACAGTGCAGCCACTAAGTCCACGGCCGGCATGAGCACGGCAGCACCAAGATGGCGGTGCAGGTTTGAAGCTGGAGAGGTCCCTGCAGCGCCCTCACGTGGGAGTGCAGCCGCTTGGAGAGGCTCTGTGACTGAGCAGGTCGGAGGCGAGGAGAGCCGCGGAGGCCTCTCTCCTCGCCTCCGCCGTGTGTGCCCTGGCGTGCCAGTGTTGTGATTTGCGTCCCCGCCGTGGGAGCCGCCTGGGCTCGGGGAGGCGTGGTGAGACATAGGTGGGCTGGAGCTGGAGCCCGCTCCACCCGTCCGGCCACTAGCATTAGAGAACAGTGAGCGTTGGGCAGCCATTTCACGGAGGTGAGCTGGGATTGGTGGCTCCTCCGCTTTAACACTGTAAAGCACACGGGGAGTCAGCTGATATACAGCTTCCACAGTCCCTGCCTTGTGACCAGCAACATCTTGACATGAGCAGTCGGGTCCAGCCTTGCATGCGTCTTTGCTTCCATGGCCGCTAAGCCTCAGGTGCGGCTAGACGGGGAGAGACTCACCATTTTGCACCTACTTCCCAGCATTCTGATCTGAGCAGGGTGGCCCTTGCTGCCGGGCCGGGGGCCTTTGCCATACAGTGGGTGGGACCCGGTGGGACACGGAACGGGATGACCCAGGCACCCCTCTTGCTGCCACCTATGAACAAGCTCATCCCTGGGGCAGACCGTAGTGAGTGGCTGCGCTGCCTGGCGGTCTCCCCTTAGCCACTCTCCGGTTCCTCCTCATGATATCAACGCTGCTGAGGGTCCTCTCTCATCATCGCAGGCTGGCAGTGGTGGCGGTGTGCAGCAGTTTCCCTGGATTACGGTTAGCGGCAGAGGTCATCCTCTAATGTCCTTGGTCGGGCAGGTTGCCACGTTGCGCTGAGAGCCTTGTGCTACCACCTCTATCATCCCCTGGGCTGTGACTCAGTTGCACGGCTCTTCATACAGGGCAACTTCCAGAGGCCGCAGGGACATGTCTTTCAAAGACCTACTTCTCCAGGCCGGGAATAGTGGAGCTGCGGCCATGTCGCATCAAGGTGGAACCGCGAACAGGCAGGGCCAGGCAGAGCTCAATGGCCCTGTCACACGTAGCATTCTGGAATCCCTCTTTGCAGACCTTACTAGAGAGTTCCATACGATGAAGAAGGATCGAACGGACATTGACTCAGTGGGGGAGTGAGTAGACCATTTGGAGAACCAGACTGCAGTCAGAGATGAGGAGGTGTCTCAGCTCCAACAAGAGGTGCTTCGACTGCGCGAACAACATCTGGACCTCCAGTCCCACGCAGAGGATGTGGAGAACCGTTCGCACCATAATAACATCCGGATTTGGGCAGTTCCTCAGGGTGCAGAGGCGCAGGACATAGAAACCTTTGTTGTAGATTTGGTCCGCCATATCTTAGGAGGTCACACAGATCAGGAAATCAGGCTGGATCGCACATATCGAGTGGGCCTCAAAAAGTCACCGACAGCTCCTCCCCCTGACATCCTGACATGCGTTCATGATTTCAAGATTAAGGAACGCATCCTACGTGAGGCACGGTCCAAGCACCCTATTGAATTCCGCTCATGTAAGCAGCTCCTCTTCCAGGACCTATCTGCATCCACCCTTCAGAAAAGGAGTGATTTCCGGCCCGTCACCACATTCCTCTGTTCTTAAGACATTGCTTACTCCTGGGTGCACCCATTTTGTCTTTCAAATGGGAGGGCAAGCTCCTCCAAATCAGTTCTTTGGAGGAGGCGTCTTCCCTCCTGCGCCTCCCGGGGGCAGGCCACGATGATCAGGTTAAACACGATAGCCCTAATCGACGAGAGGACGACAGCCGCTGGTGGAGAGTGGGAGGCTCATCGCCAGTCTTTCGCCCAGACACTGACGCTATGGCCAAGGAATGCTAAGCAGTTCTCTGGACCCTGTCGGAGGGCTCCACCCTCACCTCCGCTGATTGACCTAGGCTCCTTTCCGAAGTATCCACCATCTTTGACTCAGTTTTTAGCTGCCTGGTGGGACCACTTTGGCTGATATGGCCGGGCCCGGGACGTGGGGGCGGGGGCTCCTGATATCCATCCCACGTCTCACCACAGGAAGGCCGCCTGGGACATTTGTGAATTCTCCATTTGAATAATTTTCTTGTTGGGTTAGTTTGGGGAGTTTTCTTTATGTTTTCTTTTGTTGCTTTCTTCTTTGGGTTGCCTCCTACTCCTTTGTTGTTCTTGCAGGCTCTTATCGATGACCCTTGCACGCCTCCCATTCCCACCCAAGGGGTGCTGTTGGCTGTAACACCTTTGGATTTCCCTCCCTATGTTCCCTGACATCCATGCTGTGTCCCTAAATGTGAAAGGCCTACACAATGCCACTAAACGGCGAGCGCTTCTGTCATACTTGGAACAATCCAACGCCCATATATGCCTGCTTCAAGAGACGCACCTCCTCACAGCCGATACTTATC
The DNA here is from genome assembly GCF_964261635.1 of Lissotriton helveticus. NCBI lineage: Eukaryota > Metazoa > Chordata > Amphibia > Caudata > Salamandridae > Lissotriton > Lissotriton helveticus. The sequence goes on along the minus strand of NC_136070.1, from coordinate 452,651,287 downwards.
GCCTTCGATCACTGGCGTTTCCATTCCAGATGTTTTCATCAGCCATCTCCAAGACTGCTGGGGTTGCCATTTTTGTCTCCTCCCAGTTACCTGGACGGGTTGGTAGCAAGCAAGCTGAAATGAAAGGATGTTTTTGGCCTACACCTTCACCATAGACACATACACACTTGTGCTAGCTTTTGTATATGTCCCCAACAGTGGGCAGGAGGGTTTTATAAAGACGGTAATTCAAGACATCACAGGTCTGCCAGAGCGGACATTCTTGCTGGGAGGGGACCTCAACATGGTTTTAGATGCGGACATGGATTGCTCCGGACAGCGGTGGAGCCAGGCGGGGATGTTTTCCAAAGCCGGGAGGCGATTACTAACTGAAGCGGGGCTCACTGACATATGGGGACTTTGACACCCTAACACTAAGGCCTACACGTTTTACTCTTACCCGCAAAAAATGTATAACCGGATTGATTACTTTTTCACCTCAGACCTTCTAACACAGTGCACCCGCGAAGTGGAGATTCTCCACTGCCCCTTGTCCGACCACTCTGCGCTGTGGCTTTCCCTGATTTCCCCCCCCCAAGGCGTGCTACTCGCCGCTTCTGGCGCCTATGGGAAACCATGCTCCAGCGCCCCTCGGTAGTGCGACAGGTAGAGGGTAGTATAAAAGACTACTTAGCCTTAAACGATACCCCGGACATCTCCATGACAACTCTATGGGAGGCAGTGAAGGTGGTTATTAGAGGGGTCTTTATTAACATCACATCAGCCGACAATAGAGATAGAAGGGAGAAGCGTGAGACGAGGTTGTTGAGTTAGAGCGCATTCACCAATGAACAGGAGTGCCAAGGGTCTGGAGACAGTTGAAGGCAGTGCGGGCACTGATTGCAGGGTTAGATATAGACCAAGCAGAGTATGCCGCTTTGCGCCTTAAGCATGCCTTTTATGTGGGAGGTGATAGATGTGGGCGTCTCCTTGCAAACCGCCTCCAAGCACAATGACAAGCACACAGGGTGACTTTGATACAGGATCCTGGGGGGGAGCACAGCGAAGACACTGCGATTGTGGGCACATTTCGGCGTTTTTATGAATCGTTATACTCGGCTCAAGTCCAGCCTGACACTGAACCTACCCGGTATCTGCAGGGGGTGGCCACTTCTAGGTTGTTACTGTCCCAAGTCGCAGATCTAGAGGCCCCCATACGGCTGGAGGCGGTTATCTCAGTGATTGCACGCCTCAAGCACAACAAATCAACAGGCCCTGATGGGTTTTCTTCCGGTTTTTATAAGAAATTCTGCGGGACGTTGGCCCCCCTCTTAACGCGTGTTTTTAATTCCGTCGGGTCGACGGCGGCTTCTTCCTTCCCTCCTTCTATGTTAGAGGCCTTAATTACAGTGATACCCAAACCTGAGAAGGACCCTCGCTTTTGCGGCTCATACCGCCCAATACTCCCACCAATGAATCAATCTGTGCATTTGCAAGCACTCAAACTCATTTGCTCATGATCCATCACCCCACACTTGTACATTCATCTGCCCATGCTAATCTACACCGGTACTCTTGAATTCATATTGAGACAATACTGCAACCTAGCAAGCCAGACAATACAAATCTAGATCATTACAAACCAGACCATTCCCATTCAGGCAAGTTTATAGCCAGGTTATTCCCATCCAGATATTTAACAGTTCCTCTATCCCCCCTAATTAATTAAATCATTCCCATCCATACTATAGAAACCTAGACCTTTAACTAATGAAACTGTTCCCACCACAACCTCCCTCCTCAAAATGTCATGCCATCTGTGACTGTAGGAAAGATCCTTTTTTGCATGGTTAACCCCCACTTTTTGCCTGATACTTGATGTGATTTCAAACTATAAGTGCACTGGGTCCCCGGTACCCAGGTTCCCAGTGCCAGATGTCTTTCCCAAAACACTGTACCACATTTGTAACACCTTCAGCTATCCCTGAAGGTCCCTAGTAACTGCTTCCCCTGGTACCTAGGGCATGGGTACTGAAGAGGGCCCTCTGGGGCTGCAGCACAGGTTGATCCACCCCAGGGTCCCCTCACCAAGGCTATGCACTCTGCCATTGCGGGCTACATGTATTGGTGCAGAAAACTCTGAAGAGTTGACATGGCACACAGCCCTGAGTGCCATGCCAGCCATACACTTCATATGGTATAGGTAAGTCACCACTGCTGCAGGCCTTTAGCCTCAAGTCAGGGTGTTAACTCTTTATTGATTGGTTTATCAAACCATTTACAATTTAAAACATAGCTAAATCGAACAATAAAATGACAATAATAAATGTTAAAAAATGTGGATTTAAAATTATTAAAAATTCGGTTGAGCATTATGGGCTAGTAATGTTCTGCTGGAAGACATCGTTCTGGACTCCAATTGAATTATTGAGTCTGTTCACTCAACCGCTATACTAAGATGAGGAGGGTTTCGCTGTGGATATGGCTTCCAGTTGTTTTGACTCTTTTTGGATGAATTTCGTTAGCTAAATGTTTAGCTTGGTGCTGTCAGGGTTAAAAGCGGTCATTATTGCTTGGCGGCACAATCAAACTCCCAACTTGATAAATTGTCCTCGCAGCAATAACCGTCTGGCAATGAGCAATGCGGGGCATGCACAGACGATATGTTCCATTGCTTCAGAATGGTAACCACACAACCTGCATTCAGTACTGCAACCTGGCCAGCGCCATTCGTGGAGGTTCTTCAGAAAAGGCCAGTCATCCATCCTCAGCACTAAAAATATATTTTTCCAATAAAGTGCGTATGTGCTTGAAAGATAGAGTGGCTGAGCACCCACTTTGAAATTGGAGATTACTGCCCAAGCGTGTTTCCTCATTGACAATGTAACCCTGTCTGAGTGAAAGGACCATAGTCTGGCTTTTTTTTTAATAGCAGTCTTTAATACCGGGAATGAGGGGGTTTATTTCCCAGAGATCTTTTACTCCTAGTAACTGTTAACTGCGGTCTAGGCGATGCCAATGCTTAAGCTGGTCTGGTTTTTCTGTATTTCCTGCCATATTCGGGCCTCCAAGGAACCCTCCCGGGCACGGCGCAGTCTTTGACTTAGTTTGATAAATGCACCTGCCTCCACTCCACGGTGGTCTTGTAGTCCCAGTTCGAATCTCACTTGGGCTGGTGAGGCAGATTTTGGTTACCGGAAAGCTCTTTTAAAAATGTTGGTTGTTAGTTTATTAATTAAAACGTTGGTTGTGGCCATCGTGATCTCATGCATATACGTCAAGGAGTTGATTACCTTAGCCTTAATCACTTGCAGCATGGGAGTTAGGCTGGGGCCCAGTAACTGCTTTGCCAATTTTGCTGCGGCCGCTTCTAACAACAAGGCTTGAGTTTTCAGGGTTTCTTTATGGTTGGTAAAAGTACCTCTTGGTTCGAAAAAGATGCCCAAGTATTTATAACTGGGGGTTGATTCAAGCTTTGCGTCGTTGAAGTGCTACCTTTCTGTTGACTTTTTTGCTTCCCAAAAGATATTGTTTTGGTTTTTGTAAGGTTCAGTTCAAGGCAATTTCTTGTCGTGTAAGGTAGCAGCTCATTCAATAGCATCTGGAGACTCACTTTTGTGTGGCTTAACAGCACCAAGTCATCGGCATAGAGCAGGTTGGTGATACGGGTCCCATCTAATTGAGGGGGATGGCAGTTTACGTTGTCGAGTACTGGGGTAAGGTCGGATATAAACAAATTGAAAAGAAGTGGGGCCAATACACAACCTTGTTTGATGCCAATTTCAGTATGAATCTTCCTAGAGACATGAGAGCCATCACCAAGCATAATTCTTATCCATGTTTTTGTATGGAGTTGGATAATTGCTTGAAGAAGCGGAGGGATATGCCCCATGATTTTAGTTTCTGCCATAGCAGGTCCCTGGGCACACGGTCGAAGGCTGCTTTGAAGTCAACAAAGCAGCAGTGCAGCTGGATTTGTTGGGCTGTTGCTTTCTCCATCAGGAGTGTTAGTGTTAATAAATTAGTTGTAGTACCGGTGTTAGCCACAAAACCCGTCTGATTAAAAGGGAGGCGCGCGGTTGTTTTAGCCCAGGCCTGTAGCTCCTCCAATAGGATGTTTGCATAGTACTTAGATTCCACGTCGAGAAGTGCAACCAATCTATAGTTTTTTGGCTCTTTTCTCTTCCCACTTTTGTAAATTGGGTGAATGATTGCTCCTCGCCAAGACTCTGGTACCGTGCTGTGTAGACTGCAGTAAAGAAATAAAGGAGTCAGGTATTCAGACCATAGGGTGATGTCGGATTTGAACATGGCCTGGGGAAGGCCGTTTGGGCCGGGAGCTCCATCAGCTCTGGCTTTCGTTATGAGGCATGATATCTTGTTTTTTAAAACATCTGGAGGTACCATGGGTTCTAGCTGTATATCGTTGGTTTTTGCTGGATCTTTATATAACGGAACTTCAGATGGAATGTTTGCGGGGTGAGCTCGTCCCGGCTCTCCATTCTCATGGGGGAGAACCTTTTGTGACCTGGGCTGGAGGAAATGGTTTGAGCATAGTTTGCATTAAGCGGGTCACTTCCTTCATCTCTCCTGAATTTCCACCATCTTGAAATGGTGAGAAAACCCCCAATAAGGGCTAGGGTAGTTCCTCCTCCCACAGCAAGTGGTCCCTAGGGGATATAGACACCCTAAAGGTAAGTAGCCCATTGGCTTCTCTCTGTTTCCCCTTGTAACACCCCTAAATTCAGTATTTAGGTGGTTCCCCCGACACCTGAAACTCAGATTCATAGGACCAAAGAAGACCAGGACAAAGAAGACCTGCTGCACAAGAACGGAAGCCCTGCTACAGGAGAAAAAGGCACCAATACGTGCCAGCTGCTCCAAGGACTCGACAAACATTGCCTGCTGTGTCATCCTGAAACTGAACCCTGGAGCACCTACAACCTTTGAAGAAATCGCAGCAAAGCAGCCTTGGAGTGAAGGTATCCCTCCCAAGCATACCGCAGACACTGTTCCTATGAAGGCAGGTTTGTCGCCTTGCTGCTCCCCGATTACCCCGACTCAGCACCAAAGCAAGAAAAGGTACAACAGCTCCGGAGGTTCAGGTCTGCCTCTCCACCATGTTTGAAGGTGCCAGGACCTACCAAAGCCGCTGTGTACCAATACCTGGGGTACCAGCCCCTCAACAAACAAAGCCAAGAACAGTCCACACCAAGCCCCCTTCATCTTTGTGCATCAGTTTCCAAGACCCACAGCACTTTTCTCCTACCCAATCCGGAACATTCCCCAACATCTCCTGCTGGAACTTTGGACCTAGTCCCGACATCGACCTAAATTGAAAAGGTGAACTTCAAAAAAAAGCATGGACTGATATTATATGCATTTTTCCTGTATTTTCCCCCATTGATTCCTATGGTGTTTAATTGCACCCAAAAGTGATATCTTTTCTGAACTTTGAAAAATCGTAGCTCTGACAGTACATGCTTTTTAACTGTGTTCTTGGTCTTATAAAATACATAATAATCGACAAGTGCTGCTGTGCTCATGACAGAACCATTCCGTCATGAGCAGATGCTCAGAAAATTCCCTTTTTTTGCCTGGGGAGGAGGGGAAGAGCTCCCCCAACCACCCCAGGCCTATTTTTAGTTTTTTTTTGCAATGACGATCTCGCGCATGACGCTCTATCGTCATTGAAACAAAAACGAAACTGAAACTTAGTTTCAGTTTAAGTGTTTCAGTGCTTGTGGGGCTATATAGCCCCCGAGCAGTGAAACACTTGGGAGGGATATCGTTGGAAAAAGGAGAAACTCCCCTTTCCAATGGTACCTTTCCCCAGTGGATCCCTGCTTGTGTGGCCCCCAATCTGCCCCGAGGGGCAGGAACCTCACTAGAGGACAGGGATTTATTTTTACTGCAAAATAGGGGTGGGGGATGCCTCATATAAGCACCCCAGAGCTCCTACCCCCCTGCAAAATTAGAGTATTTCTGCTCCCCCTTGGGGGGCAGATGGGGCAGTAGGCCCCAATCTGCCCCGGGGGCGGAAAGGCCACTAGAAACCAGGGATTATGTTTTATTAAAATTGGGGCGGGTGCTGCCCAAAAAAGGGCATGGCAATGCTCCCCCAAAGAAATGTCAGTCTTTCTGCCCCCCCAGGGGCAGACGAGGGCAGTAGCCCCCATTCTGCCCCCTGGGGGGCAGAAAGCCCACTAGAAATCAGGTATTTTTTTTTGTTATTGACATTGGGGTGGGGGCTGCCCAAAAAGGACCTGGCAATGCCCCCCCAGAGAAATGTCAGTCTTTCTCCCCCCCTGGGGGGGCAAAAAGCCCACTAGACGGCAGGGATTTTTTGGAGCAAATCTGAATTAGGGTGTGGGCTGCCCAAAATGGGCATGCCAATGCCCCCAGACCTCCCCGACAAACATGACAGCATTTCTGCCCCCCTGGGGGGCAAATGGGGGCATTAGCCCCCAATCTGCCCCCTGGAGGGGCAAAAAGCCCACTATACGCCAGGGATTTTTTGGGGTAAATTTTAATTAGGGTCGGGGCATTGGCATGTCCATTTTGGGCAGCCCCCACCCTAATTCAAATTTGCCCAAAAGAATCTTTGGCATCTAGTGGGCTTTCTGCCCCCCATGGGGACATAAAGCCGACTTGACACCAGGGATTTTTTGGGGAAAATTTGAATTAGGGTGGGGGCTGGCCAAAACGGGCATGCCCATGCCACCACCCCCTCCCCTGCAAAAATTACAGCCTTCCTGCCACCCCGGGGGGAAGATGGGGCAGTAGCCACCAATCTGCCACCCGGGGGACAAAAAGCCCACTAGAAGCCAGGGACTTTTTTGGGCAAATTTTAATTAGGTTGGGGGCATTGGCATGCCCCTTTTGGGCAGCCCCCACCCTAATTAAGATTTTCCCAATAAAAACCATGAAGTGTAGTGGGCAATCTGCCCCACATTAGCCCCCAATCTGCCCCTCCCGGGGGGCAAAAAGCCACTAAATTCCATGGATGTTTTGGGGCAAATTTGAATTAGGGTAGGGACAGCCCAAAACTGGCTTGCCCATGCCCCTACCCCCTCCACGCAAAATTTACAGCCTTTATGCCCCCCATGGGGGTCAGATGGGGCAGTAGCCCCCAATCTACCCCCCAGGGGGGGCAAAAAGCCCACTAGATGTCAGGGATTTGTTTGGGCAAATTTAAATTAGGGTGGGTGCTGCCCAAAGCGGGCATGCCAATGCCCCTACCCCCGCAAAAACTACAGCCTTCCTGCCCCTCCTGTGGAGCATATGGGGCAGTAGCCCCCAATCTGCCCCCTCAGGGGGCGAAAAACCCACTAGATGCCAACGATTACGCTGGCTTTTTTTATGCGTGGGGGTGGAGGCTGCCCAGAATGGGCACACCAATGCCCCCACCCCCCCAAAAAAATAGCCACAGTGTTTCTGCCCCATATTGGGGCAAAATATAGCCACAGTGTTTCTTCCCCATAACGGAGCTACCCCACCCCCGATACCCCCCAGGGCGGCAGAAAACCCACTAGGCACGGACTTGTTTTTAGCAATATGTCTACCTGTGGATTTTAGGCCCTAGCGCAGCCTGCACATAGGGAAACCTAGCAAACCTGTACATTTTTGTAAACTAGACACCCAGGGAAATCCAGGATGAGGTGACTTGACTGGCTCTCACCAGGTTCTGTTACCCAGAATCCCTTGCAAACCTAAAAATGTGTCCAAAAAACACATTTTCCTTACAATTCTGTGGTGGAAAGTTCTGGAATATGCGTGGATCCACAGAATTCTACCCACCCCAAGTTCCCCAATGTCTTCCGATAAAAATGGTACCTCGCTTGTGTGGGTAGGCATAGCGCCTGCGACAGGAACTGTCCCAAAACGCAACGTGGACACACCACATTTTCACAGTGAGAACTGTCTTTTTTTTTGCAAAGTGCCTAGCTGTAGATTTTGAACCCTAGCTCAGCCGGCACCTAGGGAAACCTAGCACGCTATACATTTTTGAAAACTAGACACCCAGGGGTATCCAGGATGGGGTGACTTGACTGTCTCTCACCTGGTTCTGTTGCCCAGAATCCCTTGCAAACCTAAACATTTGTAAAATAAAACACATTTTCCTCACATTTCTGTGGTGGAAAGTTCTGGAATCTGCGTGGGTCCACGAAATTCCCCCCAACCCGCGTTTCCCAAAGTCTTCTGAGAAAAATTATACCTCATTTGCGTGGGTACCCAAAACCTATTTAGGTGACATCAAAATGATCTATCACAAAAAAAACTGTTTTTTTTCAAGGCAGGTCCCATGAGTTTTTGGCCCCGGGCTTGGCGGCCATCTAGGGAAACCTACCAAACCCACACGTTTCTGAAAACTAGACACCCGGGGGAGTTCAGCAAGGTATGGCTTGCATGGGTTCCCCAACGTTTTCCTACCCAGAATCCTCTGCAAACCTCAAATTTAGCTGAAAAAATCACTTTCTTCTCAAATTTCTGTGTGGGAAAATTCTGGAATCTACGTGGATCCACAAATTTCCTCCCACCCAGCTTTCCCCCAGGTCTCTCAATAAAAATGGTACCTCACTCATGTGGGTGGGTCAAGTACCCATCGACTGGCAAGGGTCCAAAACCTATTGAGGCATCATCAAAATTTCCTATCACAAAACAACCTGGTTTTGCAAGGGGGTCCCATGAGTTTTTGGCCCCGGGCTCGACGGCCATCTCGGGAAACCTACCAAGCCCACGCATTTCTAAAAACTAGACACCCGGGGGAGTCAAGTGAGGTATGGCTTGCGTGGGCCCCTTACGTTTTCCTACCCGCAATCCCCTGCAAACCTCAAATTTAGGTGATAATGTCACTTTTGTCTCAAATTTCTGTGTGGAAAAGTTCTGGAGTCTACGTGGATCCACAAATTTCCTCACACCCTGCGTTCCTCCAGGTCTCCCGATAAAAATGATACCTCACCCACGTGGGTGGGTCAAGTACATGCGACAGGCATGGGCCCAAAACCTGTTGAGGCGACATCAAAATTACATATCACAAAACAACCTGGTTTTGAAAGGGGGGTCTCATGAGCTTTTGGCCCCGGGCTCGACGGCCATCTAGGGAAACCTACCAAACCCATACATTTCTGAAATGTAGACACACAGAGGAGTCCAGAGAGTTATGGCTTACGTGGGTCCTCTAACGTTTTCCGACCCACAATCCCCTGCAAACCTCAAAATTAGTTGACAAAATCACTTTTTTCTCAAATTTCTGTTTGGGAAAGTTCTGGAATCTATGTGGATCCACAAATTTTCTACCACCCAGTGTTCGCCCAGGTCTCCAGATAAAAAAAAATGGTACCTCACTCGCGTGAGTGGGTCAAGTACCCGCGACAGGCAAGGGCCCAAAACGTATTGAGGAGACATCAAAATTACCTATCACAAAACAACCTCTTGTAGAATGGGTTAATGATCACCAGAATCACCAAGGTCAACATTCAATCCTACTATTTTCATGTCAAAATGAAGCTTGGAATTTATGGTGCAAACCAAGGCTTGATACATACAACTTCACCCAGTCAAACCACTGTGAGTGCTTCTAATAGAACATGTAAGCTGTTCTCACTCTTTCCTCCAAGATGGAACATGCACTATGATAATTAAAGCTGCAGATTACACAAAAATAAGCGCTGTGTGCAACTCTTACATGTGCCTAACAGGAGCACAGACATGTACTGCTATAGATAAAACATAGGACCAAATCCAAGGTAAAATATGAATGCTTAGCTGCACATGTGCTGGCTTTCAAATAAACAGAAAAAAAATATAGGCACCAGCCTAACATACCTCATGGTGTAAAATGCACAGGCGAATGATCCAAGTCATGCTGCTGGTCATAAAGTTTCTTTACTACCTCAACCTTTTGTTCATACAGCACTACAGTTTGCTGTCACCAAAAGAGTATAGCTACCAGGATTCTCCTCTATGACCAGGTACAGCAGTGATTGGTTCAAATCAAATAGTAATAATGCATTTATTAGGTTTGTCTCTTCTTGATAGATCCAGACAAAGAAGAAGACAGGGTGATAGTGGCTTGGGATAACAGCACTCACCACTCCACAGTATTTATCTCACATTCTAAGTAGAAAACCTTAATTCGGCCACTTTTTGTCATTGGTCTGAAAAACAGAGTAGAAAGATTGTGTGTTATATGCTTGCTACTAACATTTTATCTGCTGTAATCTCAAAGAGGTGCAAACTTATCGCCATCCGTGTACATCCTTCACACATGTGAAGGGTGTAAATGGATGGAGATATGTTTTTTTCTAACTTTGTTTTCTTTATAACCACATCTCTCAAATATTGTACACCTCATTACTGCCTGTGTCTCTTTCCTCCAGTCCACCTGCTTAGCACATGTTCATTTTTCACAAACCTGCCCCCAGCCTCCTCGCTGCATGTTTGTAATTTCTATTGGAGAATAAATACAATATTTTCTTCCATGCTGCTGTTTTTCTCTGGAACCCTTCTCTGGCAATGGTTGGTTCACCTCTTGACTATGCGGTTTGCCTCTAGATCTCCCAAAGTCTTACCCTATACTCAATTCCAATGCTTGGGATCTCAAATTGCCAACTGCCTACTGTGTATATGATGCTCCCACTCTGCTGCCGATTCAGAAAAGGGGGTGGTGATGAACAGAGTGTCTGAATTAAGCAGTCCAAAGATCAGGACTTGATCCATCACCGTTATTTAGCTCACTGCCCCATCCCAGCTCAGAACCTGGCTATATGCAAATTAGTCTGTCCCTGGCCCAGAGCATCATGGGAACAGGGCAGACCAAACTACCAAGCCAATTCTTCACCAGAAAGGAGACAAGCTTCCGGGGACCGGTTTCTGCCATTTCAGGCGTCGTCGGCCCAGCTTGCTTGAATCCTGATGGAGCAGTGAGCAAGGGACTCATGTCTGAGTATACCCTGCCACACCTATAGTGGCCAAAAACAATTCAGAAAAGGGGGTGGTGATGAACAGAGTGTCTGAATTAAGCAGACCACTCTTACCCAGTTCAAAGATCAGGGCTTGATCCATCACCGTTATTTAGCTCACTGCCCCATCCCAGCTCAGAACCTGGCTATATGCAAATTAGTCTGTCCCTGGCCCAGTGCATCATGGGAACAGGGCAGACCAAACTACCAAGCCAATTCTTCACCAGAAAGGAGACATGCTTCCGGGGACCGGTTTCTGCCATTTCAGGCGTCGTCGGCCCAGCTTGCTTGAATCCTGATGGAGCAGTGAGCAAGGGACTCATGTCTGAGTATACCCTGCCACACCTATAGTGGCCAAAAACGATTCAGAAAAGGGCGTGGTGATGAACAGAGTGTCTGAATTAAGCAGACCACTCTTACCCAGTCCAAAGATCAGGGCTTGATCCATCACCGTTATTTAGCTCACTGCCCCATCCCAGCTCAGAACCTGGCTATATGCAAATTAGTCTGTCCCTGGCCCAGTGCATCATGGGAACAGGGCAGACCAAACTACCAAGCCAATTCTTCACCAGAAAGGAGACAAGCTTCCGGGGACCGGTTTCTGCCATTTCAGGCGTCGTCGGCCCGGCTTGCTTGAATCCTGATGGAGCAGTGAGCAAGGGACTCATGTCTGAGTATACTCTGCCACACCTATAGTGGCCAAAAACGATTCAGAAAAGGGGGTGGTGATGAACAGAGTGTATGAATTAAGCAGACCACTCTTACCCAGTCCAAAGATCAGGGCTTGATCCATCACCGTTATTTAGCTCGCTGCCCCATCCCAGCTCAAAACCTGGCTATATGCAAATTAGTCTGTCCCTGGCCCAGTGCATCATGGGAACAGGGCAGACCAAACTACCAAGCCAATTCTTCACCAGAAAGGAGACAAGCTTCCGGGGACCGGTTTCTGCCATTTCAGGCGTCGTCGGCCCGGCTTGCTTGAATCCTGATGGAGCAGTGAGCAAGGGACTCATGTCTGAGTATACCCTGCCACACCTATAGTGGCCAAAAACGATTCAGAAAAGGGGGTGGTGATGAACAGAGTGTCTGCTGCCTGCACACGTCTATGATTTCCATATTCCCTGCTCACCACATGGTTGACATTCCAGTGTGCTAATCACAAGAATCCCCGTGATTGTTTTTCATTGCCACATCTGCTCAATCCTGATCGTCTCTTTCCTACACAAGATCCAGCTGCACACAAAGAAAACGACATGGGCAGTGCGAGAAGGCTTATAGTGGTGTGGGGTTGACAGAATGAAGATTCAGAATGCTGTGCATTACTAACCCCCATATATGTGTCACGTGGAGTGTGTTTTTGATAAATAGTAAATAGTTCCAAAAGCTTTTGTACACGAATAATGTAGCTAATGTTGCACGTGGCTTTGGTTTTCAAGTGACTAGTCCATAGAAATTAAAAGCATTCTAGGTCACAGGAATATAATGTGGACAGAAGGAGCAGTAGGGCGGGGCGGGGCAGGAAGGAATTCGACAGATGACTCAACAGGTAAAATAAAATAAAAAATAATTTAAACCACTTACCTTGCTCTCGCTTTCTGGCAACCGCAAGGCAAGTGGTTTTATGTATTTATTTTATTTTATTTTTCCTATCCTGTAGTCTGTTGACTTCCCCCCACCACACCCTACTGCTCCCCAAATCTCTTACGTGTGCCAGCCGTGCCTCGTGGACTTTGTGAGGAATAGCTTGGGCATGTGGCGGATTCATGTGTGTAAGTTACATTGTAGAGGTAACACTGTAAGTTTGTAATTGAGCAGCATACCTCAGCCTTGTATATATTTTTTAGACTACCATAAAGAAGATCCACCTCAATTGAACAGAGAAAAAAACAACAGTTCATGGTGTGAGCACCGTTGCTGCTATTGAGGTAGTGAACACTTTCAATGCAGGCGACATTAATTTTCAATGTCATTGTTTTCCGAGAATTATTAATGCTCTTGAAATGAACTTCTAATTAAAAAGTGACTTTGTCGCTTAATTTCAGCTAATTTCATTATGTAGATGACCTTCTGAGCAACCATTCATGTATAAGTCTTCCTGACAACTGATAATGAAGAAAATTAAGCATTACAAATATTTGTAAAACTATGAAATGGGGATTGGATTAGAAAGGAAGTTGTGAGTGGCATAGATAATGTAAAAACTGAGGTGTGCATCTCTGTGAAGAGCACATCCTATATCCCTCCCTAAATTAAAACATTTTTTTGCACTTGTTTTACTCCTAGGGGTGCTTTATGGTTTGACTGGCTGTGTGATCTGATAGAATTACATCCATTTTAGGTTGGGTTTTCCTGGTCATTTTGAAGTTATCCTGTATTTTTTAACAGTAGTATCCCCAGGTGTGACACTCTCTCTGCCTGATCTGGTGCTTAATTTGAGCCGGTGGTGGCCAGTGGGGTCGATGGCACTCAAGTAGTAGGAACCTGCAAGAGTGACGTGAGGAGCAGAGAGTGTCTGGCAGTAGATTAAAGATGTCTGAGATGGATTCATAACTAGAAGCCTTGGTTTTAGTTGCACTGACATTTAATAGGGCTTCCTGCGGGATTCTTAGCAGTGCTGGTGTAGCATAAATTTGGCTCCATCCTTCTACAGTTGGCTATGCTATATTTTATAAATATAAATATATTTATATATATATATATATATATATATATATACATATATATATATATATATATATATATATATATATATATATATTTATATATATATACATAATATATACTTACCTTTGGCCTAATGTACTCGAATGATGCACTAATACCTGAAGAGGGTGCATTATAGGCATAAAGGGTGCATTTATTGTGTGTTAGATATATATATATATATATATATATATATATCTTCAAACACTTCACTCGGAAATGAGGCCGCTCACCACCGCAGGTTGGTTTCCAAACCTTTATTCGAGGAACATGCAGCTCACAGGTCCCGTGTTATCATCCTTGGCCTTACGCGTTTCGAAGCAATCCCGCTTCTCATCAGAGGCCGCATCACACGAATCCAGTTCATTGCGGATACATCCCCCACGTGCTTTCTTATAATTGCAATTGGCCTCAGCTGTGCCCAAATTTCAAAGTACAATGTTTGCTGGGAGATGTAGTCCTTTTACAATTTTTTATACCCTCCAATGGGTTCGATTCATGTGCGCCAATCCAGGATTTTTTTTAGCCCTCCAGTGTGCTCCGGGCTTGTGAGCGACATGCTCAATTCTGCTACCTGCAGCGCCATTGCAGAGGAAGCTCGTTCTCTCCCCCGCGGTCCTTAACCCTTCTAGGCAGTGCGATCCCTCCACGGCCGGAGCTGTGAGCTGCATGTTCCTCGAATAAAGGTTTGGAAACCAACCTGCGGTGGTGAGCGGCCTCATTTCCGAGTGAAGTGTTTGAAGATATATATATATATATATATATATGTATATATGTGTGTGTGTGTGTGTGTGTGTGCATTAACATTTTTACTTATCAGAAACACCTGGATCACTGATATTACTCTTCTATAGGTTTAGATTGTAAGGTGGTGCACAAAAATGCATTTAATGCAATGCATTCACCAGGGATTAGTGAGAAAAAATCATATGTGTGTTCAATGCTTTCGTTATAAAATGTGGCCCCTTAACAAGAAGTTACCAAGCCTCCTTGACCTCCTATTGTTTATTTATAAATCTGTTTAATTTATCATTTTCTATCATATTTTTTAAAAATGTGTATGTACTGTTCTTTACGATTTCTGTGAACCTTTGATTGTATTCATATCATCTTCTATATTATCTTTTTACTATTTTAATGGATATTATATATCGTTATTATTCTTTATTACACCTTCATGTATTTATGTATTAACAAATAACTGCATATACGAAGTATTGTTTTTATGATCATATTAATCTTTTCAATAAACCTTTTCTTGAACTTAAAAAAATCTGTGACCAGTTGTCTTTTTTAGTTAATAATTTCTTGGTTTATTGTACCACATGTAAGAGTACAGTATAATTTTTTGGATTATATGTAGGTTGTAGAATTAACATGCATTTAACGAAAATTGTTAAGTTAGTGTGATTGTGATTTGAGACATTTATTACTAACGTGAACGTTTTCTCCTCTGTAGGTGCAGACCAAAGGCATTTGTCAGTAGGTCAAAATCACATTGTATTTCAGAGCTAGTGAGGTGAGGAAGAACTGTCGAAGTCAAATCATTTTAATGAAGAACAAAGGGAGTGTTACCAGTTGGTACTATCAGATGAAGGGAGGAATCCAAGTACATCCTGGAAGCGGAGACTGGAATATGGGAGAAGTTTCAAGGCGCCAAGTTCTTTCTTGGGAACTGGAAAAGTACTATGATGTTCATAAGATCATATTTCTCGAATATTGAATATTCATTGTGCATTTTAATTAGTGAATCCCTCTTGGTTTTGGTCAGATTCCCTTTGACGTAGAGAGGTACCGACCTCTCTTGTCATCTCTGCTTGTGGCTTCATGCTATAAATGACTCCTTACGGATAGAACGTCTACAGAGATTCTGATGCTGACATCTTTTTTACTTCCTTGATTCATTAGGGTTTTCCCTATCCTTTGTTTATTGTAGGGTTTAGTAAATTGTGTGACTCTTTTCCATGTAGGGGGAGAAAGATCAAAACCATTTGTCTAGTCATCAAATCCTATTCCATATCTTTTGCATTGCTGCCACAGAAATTCTTATATGCTCCTTGCTGTTGAGGACCAATGTTGTACGCTGGTTTGGTCTTCCTTTGATAAACCTGTACTTTTATAGTAGGTTCTTGAGATTGATTTATAATAGTCTGACTTTGAGTTGGTAATAAACCTTTTAACTTCACGTTACTGACTCTGGATTTTATTGTGTGGGCCTACTAGTCACACTGCACCTTAAGATTTAAATTGTTGTGAACCCCTTTTCCTCTCAGGCTACAAAAAGGTCTATTGACCAGAGTTGAATTGGAAAAAATGACCCAGAGCATTCTCAGAACCCATACCCTGCCTCGTTCAAGCCTTTCCTGTCCCCTAGTGCTCTACTCATGCTTTCCGTCCTCACCTAGCACAGCCGTACCTCTTCCAAATTACCAGCTGCTAAGAGCATTTGTTAAATGAGAGTGAAATTGTCCCCAGAGTTTAGGTCAACATCATCACCAAGCTTAAACCATCCTCACATACCAAAGATCCCCTCCCAGCCTATCTTGTAGAAGAACTAAAACACATCATCGCCCCATGTTGGACCCCTATTATCAACACCTCCCTTGCCACTGGGTGTGTCCCTGCGTCCCCCAACTTGGCCAAATTACCCCCACCATCAAAAACATCACGGCCGACCCTAATGACTTAAACAACCTACACCCTATCTCTAACCTTCCTTTCTGATCGAAGGCCCTGGAAAAATGTGCCCTACTTCAATTGGACAAACACATCAACTCATTCAATCTCTTGGACGCTTTATAATCAGGTTTTAGAAAAGGCTGTAGCACTGAAACTGCAATGCTCAACATTATTGATGACATCCATTGCTCCCTAGATAAGGGTGAATCCTCCCTTCTCATTCTTCTAGACCTCTCTGCTGCCTTTGATGCCGTTTTCAATGCTTGCACAGTGCCGGATGCTTGTCCGCACTGTGCAATCATTGAAAACGCATCTTGCACAGTGCGAACATGCTACTACGCAGCTCGCGTAGTGCTACGTGAAGTTCGCGTAGTGCGAAGTGCACTTCGCGTAGCGCTACTTCGCGAACTACGCCCACCCTTAGTTTCTATGCATGCTTGTTTCTGATTTTCTGTTTGTCTTTACCCTCTAGTAATCCTGCGTTTTTGTCTTTTGTCCTGGGTAAAAGTCTGATAATGAAAACTACGTTTGTATCTACAAAAATGAATGGTTGTGCCGACCATCTTATAATACTTGTATCAATGATGCACTGCACAAACACTGAAGCAAAAATCTATCCCTATGAGCCTCAGTTTTACCAAACTCATCAATTAACTTGTTTTCTTTACCAAGTTAGTTAGTAGTCCCCACAAATATTGAGTGCATGCTGCAATGTTCTCTGTACAGGCTGACTCAGCCATACTACAGTGTAAGTTCCACCCAATTTTCACATTTACATATTTTTAGAACACCATCAGGTGTCAATCCAAAATGCAACATGCCTATGATAATCAACCATGTCTAGACAAGGTCATCAATGTAATGTCGTGGTGCATGCACTTCAGCCCTCAGGGGTAATTGTATGGCCCGAGTTGTCTGGTGCTTTCACTATGCAACATGGTACATCTGCAATGGACAACTTTTATGGAATATTCTCACCAATCAAAGAACACCTTGGGTAGCCTTGCGAGTCTTATGTGATGCACTGCAAAAGAAAAGACTGCATTGCTTGAATCAACACCAGAAAGAGGTCCCAGGACTGTTGCATGGGTGTAGCCATGCAAATTCCCTGGTTTGAGACACATTCCCAGACATGGTACAGTCGCGAAACATGTGAATGGACTAGAAAGTCCAACCATGGGGTAACTAGGTGTCATACTTTTGAATCTCCTTGTTACTTCGTTTTCACTGTGTGCTGCATTCTGCAGATCACATACATGTTGACATAAGCCTCAAATTATATTTAACTTAGCAGGAAGGCACACCTTCATACACCAATACATTCCTGCATGTTAATAAGCATGCTTGCACCATAGTGCAAGGGTGCCTGCGTTAGGACTAGCCAGCCTAAATGGCCCTGATGAAGGGGAAAAGGCATGAATGCATTGTTTACAATTAGATGCTGCACATTCCTGCCCTTTTAGTCTCACACATAGTAGTGCAGTAGGGTGACTTCATGCAATGCACTGTGTGGTCATGCTCATATGATACCCCTCTGTTAAGTGTTACTGGACAATCTTGGAGCAATATCGTGATACACATGTTTTTGGTTAACACCTGCATCATGGCATGTAGCAGAGACACTCAGTCACCACACATTAAGGGATTCTACACTCCCTATTGACTGTACTTATGTGTGTGAGACCCACACCCACATTCACCATGTGAACCCTATTCCACATTGGGAGCCATGTGTTGTGTATGTCTTGCCCAGGCACATGCAGTTGCACATGATGTTATAATATACACATAATTACAGCATGATGTTGAGTAGGGGTGAGCGTAACACACATCAACAGCACGGTAGGAGCGGTGAGTGAGCCAGAGTGCCTTACTGCAGTGAATCAGGGCCACATGATCATGTTCACTGCAAAGGTTCACTAAGCATTGTGCTGCCAACCCCACCTTTGCACTGTCTTAGTCCTGTCAAAGACAGTAACAGTGCATTGACTCTGAAGGTACATATTTCTGTGGCCCTCCTGGACAAAGAAGACTGCACTACATAACACGGGCCTATGTGATCGGACACACTCAAATTCCATTTTCCCATTGAGATGTAACAGTATGTGTGATCCCGTCAACAATGCACTTGCACACTCAGGGCAGGGGTTAACTAATCTCACCATGCAGAAGTATGTTCAAATCCAGAATCCGCCATTGCACCATGTTACATGCAATAGTGTATGCACACATGCATTTATGTGACTTGTGACCTGGACACTTCACACTTTTTCAATCTCTGGATACTCCAGGTGATGTGATTGTTACAAGTACATCCACATTGCATTACTACTCTGGCTAATGCCACACATTACAAGGTCATCTGTTCATAGTTTTGTCCTACAGGCATATAAGCCTTATTGCATTGCTGTGCAATGCATGGTAAATGTGTGATTTGTCAACTGTGGCATGCTCTGGTATATTTGACAGTCTGGCCAGCAATTGAGTCACATGTGTTGGGTTTTGAGGATGGCCACACATGCATGTGTGCCTTCCTAACAAAGGTCATTATCACATATTCAGATGTTACTAGGCCTTTGTGCGTAACAACTGTCACTCATGATGAGTGATGATATCTGCAACAGCATTTGTTCCAGCAAAGTGCTGCCATTCTGCATGCTGCCACATTGGTGAGACAGACCACAACGAGGGGTTTGACTCATGTATGGCCATACTGGTAGCTTAAGGGCCAACACTCACTGAGTACCATCTGACTCACACTTTGCTGCTGCTGAACACAGCAATGCTGCTAGCTGCGTAACACTGCAATGCTGAAGTGCGTGAGGACAGTTATGGATGTAGACATGTGGCAGGCCTGCCCTGTCACTGAAATGCAGTACACCACATCAAATTGCATTTCTGCATTGGTAGTTTATTTTTTGAACGTCATGGCCCATGTTACTCAACGGGTCTGTCAACATGATTGTTGTTGAGAAGATGTGAGTGACTTGATGCTTACAGTAACTGTGACTTCAAACCCAACACATTGATTGAGTTAAAAAATGTATTTTCATGTTGAACATTTCAGTGGATTGCAGGCATATTGCTAATCATGTAACCACAAAATTAATTAAAGAGATTATGCACAATGTTCTTGTGTGGCAGCCGACAAGCCATTGTGTTTTAGATCGCTCCTCCATTGGCTCATTTTCTTAATGTTCCAAGTCCCAGGGAACATTAGTATGAACACAGATGTTGTAGAGGGTCGCACATACCGGTATTATCTTGCACACCATCGGTGGTGAGTATTACAATCTCCTCCCTCACATGTCCACGCATTGGAACCTGGACGTCAGTACACCAAAAGTATGTTCAACCACATTCTGGGTATTCACAAGAGCCTGGTTGTACTATCATTGTGGATCTGTCTGGGGATATGCAATTGGGGTTAGGAACATGGCTGCAGACCATATACTTGGTCACCTGAAAGTCACGTAATACATATCTGTTAATGATCATGCACATTGTTACAGCCACATTGAATTGATTTGATTTGATTTTTCGTATCGTATATATAACTTTATTCGATATACAATATCATAAAAGTATAAAAGCAATTTAAAACGAGTTAAATAGGAGATGTAGGAGAGAGACAGCCCTTTGTTATTACATTCACACAATATATAAAAAAGATATATAGCGTAATCGATCCTCAATATTTGATATATACAATTAATCATAATAAAAAGTACAAGACATACATTTAAAAAAGTGGTTCATCATAAAAAAACAAAGTACAGCCCAATGGAAGATGACGATCTACGAATCCACGGCCTAGCCCTGGGTCACCCTAGAAAGCTTCGCTCTTGTCAACCAGGCGCAGCCCAGGTACTTAGCTGTCCCACAAATCACACTAGGGATCGAGGTCTCAGATGTTAGGATACGCAGTGCCTCCCTATAGTTTTTACATCCCAAGTAGGAACAGATGGGTTTCAGCCATTTTCTTCTCGCCTGACCATACACTGGGCAGGCAAAGAGAAAATGAGCAACAGATTCCGTAGGGGAGGCACAGCCGGGTGCCCCTTTTTCACTCTCCCTTGACTCGACTTCCTCCAGCCTGCTCTGAAATCATTCAGTGGGAGGGTACCATACCTAAACTTCAGATAAAGTGCCCTATCTTTTGGGGACTCAATAAGATCCAGGAAGGATTCTAGTTTGGGTGCAGGCTTCACATCTAGAAAAATTCCTGTCAGGGTGCCATGATTCTGATTTCTTGTTGCAGCTTCAGAAACCCAGTCCCAATAGGCCTTCTTTACAACCTGTTTAGACGGTGGGTTCTGGCTCACCCAGGCCTCTCCCAATCCAATGTTCCCCACTAGCTGTTTCAACTTGGATAGCCAGGCTATCTTATGTCTTACATCTAGTTGGATCAGCTCAGTCAGTGCAGAGGCATAGTGACATAGTTCCGGGGTCTTTCTGATGCGTGCCCAAAACAGTAGGGGGCGCAGCCTTGCCACCTAATTTATTGGGTGTCTCCCGAGATCATAACGGAGCGGCTCTAATGGGGTCGATGGAGGAAGGGAGACCAGATCCCTAAAAAACTTGTTCTCTGATCTTATTAAGTCTGTAACATTCTCGAAACCCCACAGCTCCACCCCGTATAGTGATGACGGCAGGGCTTTTCCCTCGTAGACCTTGATGGCAGAAGCCACAGGTCGACTATGGGCAAAGGCGCTGGTGTTTTGCAATGGCCCCCGAAACGCGTTGGTGATTAAACAGCTTTTTTGAGAGATGGGAGGACCACTTCATCCGGCTATTAATCCGCACTCCCAGGTAGTCAAAGGCTTCGACAAGTTCCAGAGGGGAATCGTTCAGCCTAATGTTGTTTCTAAAACTTTTTGATGGTGCCAGTGCCATTAACTTTGTTTTAGATGTATTTATAGTCAGGCCTCTGGCATCACAGAACTGCGTGAGGTGGACGAGTAGTTTTTGTAGCCCCGTAGGGCTTTTTGAGATCAAGAGGGTGTCGTCCATGAAGAGCAACGTGGACGTTTTTTACCCCGCCAGGGTTGGGGCATCGGCCGTATCCTCCCTCAAATGGTCCACCACCCCGTTAACAAATAGGGAGAACAGGGTCGGGGCCATAACGCAACCCTGGAGGACCCCCCTCTCAACCGCTATCCTCTCAGTCAATTGGCCCTGGCTACCCCACCTCACTCTGGCATAGTTCCCCTCATGGAGACCTTTAATGAGGTCCAAGATCAGGGGGGGTACCTAGATCGAACATTACCTGCCATAGCTTGGCACGAGGGACCAGGTCAAAGGCCGTTCTTAAATCTATAAACGCCAAGTAAAGGCTGCCTTTTTCGATAGTGACAGACTTCCAGCATATTGCAAAAAATCTGAAGACCTGGTCCACCGTGCCAACCCCCTGTCTGAACCCTGCCTGGAAGTGTGACAAAATTGGATTTTTTATTTATAAAGTGCAAACTATTGTCCGGAGGCTTCTACACACTACTAGCCTGTTGGGAGATACATTTGACAGTGAGACAGAAATACAGCTGAGTCCTATGATTTGTTGCAGTCAGTGACTACAGAGTAAATAACCATGCTTTGAGAACCTTTCTGAATGGGAGCAGTTCTGAGGAGTGTTTTAAAGTGCGGAAAGGATTCCAGAGTTTGGATGTAGCTGTAACAAAACTTCTGTCTCCCCATTTTGATAACCAGAATCTAGGAACCTCCACAAGATTGGAAGGGGAGGAGCGGAGACTTCTTGGTGGTATATATCAATGGAACTGGTGTTTTAGGTATTCGGGTCCATAGTTGTGTAAGCACCCTGAAAGCAAAACACAGGGCTTTAAAATTGATCCTTTTCTTCAAGGGGAACCAATGGAGTGAGCAAGTGCCTGTTTGGCAGACTGATGCCTCAGAATTGCTGTCAAAAGTTGGGCAGCCGCATTCCGGAGAACCTGTGACTTGCCAATGAAACCTTTCCATAGATTGACAAAGAGAGCATTGCAATAGCCTAATCTAAAGAGGATAAAAGTGGAGACCACTATTTTCTGAAGATCATTGGGTATTAATGGGAAGACTTTCCTGAGCATTTTTAGGGTGCAGAAGTCACATGTGTGTTCTGTGTACTGAGTATCTCATCCCCATTTCTTGCATTTTTTAACCAAATGTGTAAAATATACAGATGAACATTGGTTGACACATATCTCTTCCAGTTCCCTGTGTCTTAGTAAATGTTGACCATGCCCTGATACTTTTGACACTTTTACATGCTGACTTTCATGTTTAGGCAGTAGATTACTGTCATACACACTTATTAAAAATATTGTGCACTCTTTGTTATGTGCACTCACTACAAATTGTAAAAAAGTTGTATATGATTTCCACCCATATGTTCATCCCTAGATAGGTTGTGCGGTGCCAACATGTTGGACAGTCACTCATAAATATGTCCTTGTGAAACCTTAGCTGTTTTCCTTGCCTGCATGCCACTGCCACATCCTTTGAATTGTTTGCTTACTGTAGATTGTGATTTATCTGCACACATGTAGTGCATTTCCAACATTTAACATGGACGATTGTACAATTAGTTGTGAGCCTTAAGCTAGTGCTTTTTTGTCCGACAAGGTGACATGGTGCACTTGAATTGATACATAGGTCTTGCAATGAGGGCTATCTTTATGTACAACAAACTGATACGGCTACAAGTAGTTTCAAATACAGACCTAGGCACAATACTTTGGGATTTCACATGTTAGTGTGTGACTCCAACTTGTAGGGGACTCTGTGGTTCTATGCTTTGATTGCACTAAAAGGAATCAGTAACAAGTTGTTGAATATATTGAAACGAAACAAGTGCACTGAAGAACTCATCAATTAGAATTTAAATTTCTATGCTTTGATTCTGTCATCTTTGAAGTGGCCACTGAAGGTTGTGATTATTATCTGGAGTACATTGTGACACCTTGTCTTTGTTGCATTTTACTCTATGTCAATTACTGAAGTATTTTACGAAAGTGAGGCGACATTTCGCCCCAGCCAAATGCACAGCTTAAGTTGCGCCTTCATGGCGGTCATATAATTATTCCAATTTTCACCTTTTAATTGATTAAAAGGTGAAAATTGGAATAATTATATGACCGCCATGAAGGCGCAACTTAAGCTGTGCATTTGGCTGGGGCGAAATGTCGCCTCACTTTCGTAAAATGTTTTGATCTAATGTGCCCTTGGGCAGGGCAAAAACCAAGTAGCACGCACTCTGTTTGAACAGCGGATAAAATTTGAGAAATTATGATGAGATGGTGTGCATCCCTCCCCCCATTGAAGAATAATTACTGAAGTATGGCATGTTTGACTGCATTGTGTTTGAAATTGTGACTTTAGCATTACTGGATTCATATGCATGTAAAATGGCCATCTTACATCACAAAACTGATGATCCATCACATTGGCCACATATGTCAATGTGGCTTTATACCTATGTGTGTGCGTGCACCTAAACCATCAGTATGGCAGAGACATATGTACGGTTTGCACTGTTGGTATGTCATTGGTGCCCAATATTGACATTTGCACATGTATGGAACCTACACTTACATTGCATATCACACATCGACTTTGCAAATACATATTCCAGTGTTGCTCCTGAAACTTTGATCAACATACAATACTGCTATGTGTGAAACACTTCCTAATTTACACAGTAGTTGTTATCACACCATTGCAGATGTGGCACTTTGATGGTGAATCTAGGCCTTCCATTGATGAGACACGCATCTCACACTTATCTCTTGTGCAGACTTTGTACTCATAATGAGTTGTCTTGGCTACAACAATGGGTTGTTATGATTGTTTGAACAGTGCTGATTATGTGGCTCTTTCCATTTCCAAACTGTGGACTGTCACTGTACTATATAAAGATGTTCTGTAGTTACTGCCATTGCAGGATTAGTGTGAGAATAACGGAGTTTAAAATCACTGTCTACACCTTGCAGTATGTTGTTCCCACCATGAAATTAGGGGCCAGATATTTGCCAAAGTGTAACAGTGTAGTGCAGCAAGTCGCCTAGGTGTGCTGCACTGCATCACTGAGAAAGGGCAGTAGGGCATCACATTTATATCATACGGCACATTCCTGTCCATTCACCCTGAACTGGCACACAATGGAGGGCCTAGCACAGACATAGGCACCCTTGCACCATGGTGCAAGTATGCCCACGTTGCATGCAGGATTGGTTAAGTGCAGAAAGTGGCACCTTCCTGCTTCTCAACAATCCTTAGAGGCATATCTGTCTATCTATTTGTGCCACTGAATGGAAAAGGAAGTGGGCTGGATGAGTTAAAGTTATTTGTCATTGTTACTGTTATAAATTGAGCCTCTAGTTGGCAGAGGTGTGCACCCTGTCCAAGTAGGGACCACAATCTTAGTCACGGAAAGTCAGATACAAAACCTAAATTAACCTGTGCTTACCCTCTGGTAGCTTGGGACAGAGCAGTTACGCTTAAATTAAGAGGCAATATGTAAAGTATTTGTGAAACACTTTAATTACAGTAAAACAGTGAAAACGCCAGAAAAATACTCCTCATTATTTTAGAGAAATAGAGAGTATTTATCTGACTAAAACAAGACCACAACGACAAAAATTAAATAAGTAGAACTTGAGATATGAATTTTCAAAGATTAAATGTGAAACCAGTGCTTAGAAGTCACTAGCTATCAAAAGGCGACTTGAGGTCATGAGGGACTGGTGCGAAACCAAAGTACAGGTTGACTGCGATGGAGGGCAGGCCGGCTACAGAATCCACACAGTATCCTATGAAGAGGTACCTTGTATTGAGCAAAGCATCGATGTCAAGAACACAATGCGTCGGTTCCGTTCCAACAGTTGGGCCACTTTCATCCTCAAACCATGCAGGAACTATGCCACATCATCACCAAGCAGCGCAGGACTGGGGTGCGTCATCATCCAGCCTCACAGTTGGGACCCACATCGTTGTCAATTCAGTACTGCATCAGCGTCAAAGATGGTGCATTGAATTTTCTCACGTGGTCGAGTTAATGCCCTAGTTTGTGCAGGTAAACAACTGCAGAACCCACATCACTGACCCAGGACTGGAGGGGGCACCTCATGCAAGGGTAGGACTCACAGATGGAAGAGTCCAGCAGCACCAGCAGAGTTGCAAGAAGTATTTTGTGTCACTGATACATCAGAAAACAGGAGGCAAACCAGCAAGCCCTTGGAGAATCTTGGGTTCAAGGTTGAAGAGAGCAGGTTCAGTCCCTATTACTCCCAGGCAAGAACCAGGAGGCAGCAGGTCAGAATAGTAGAGCGAGTGACAGAATGGCAGTGCCTCCTGTAGGACAGCAATCAGCAGGCCAACACAGCAGAGGAAGTTCCAAAGTGGCAGTCCCTTCTACAGCACAGCAGTTCTACTTCCAGGCAGAATGTCCTTTGTTCCAGTAGAGGTCTGATTGGTGGGGTGAGGGGACCATTACTTAAACCCAAATGTGCCTTTGAAGTGGGGGAGACATCAAAGAGGTATTTGGAGATCTCAAGGTCCTTGGATTTCCAACCCTGCCTCCAGACTCACTACAAGGGGTTATGCAGCTCTTTATGTGGGGACAGGCACAGCCCTATTCAGGTACAAGTATCAGCTCCTCCCTCCAAATCTACCCCAGGAATGCCCATCAGCCTGGTGAAAGGCCATCAGGATGCCAATGTCACACCTCTCTTTGTGTGACTGCCTAGAGGCAATGTACAAAGCCCAGTTGCCACCCTAATGCAGAAGTAGATTCAGATATGGGCAAGGTACAGAACGGTTAAAGTAAGAATACTTTCTAAAAGTGGATTTTTTAGACCTGCAATTTAAAAACTGATTTTACTAAAATATGTTTATTTAGAATTGTGAGTCCAGAGACCTCCAATCTTCTATGGGCTCCCAAAGGAAAATTACACTTAGAAAATGTTTTTAGGCAATCTCAATGTTAACCTATGTGTGAGAGGTGTTGTGCAGCGGCCAGGGCAGCTGACTTCGGAACACAGGGTTCATGGATCGATCCCCGGCTCCAGTGGCAGCTCAGCTCAGCACCATGTGACTCTGGGCATAGCTCACTTAACTTCCACGAAGGCCCCCAGTGCCCTGAGACCCATAAGTGTGAGTAGTTTGCGCTTTACAAATATGAATTTAAGATATGGGAGAAATAGGCCTTGCAGTAGTGAAAATAAATGTAGCAGTTTTTCATAGCCAGGACACGTACAAGTCAAAAGTATATGTCCTACCTTTGAAAAATGCACTGCATCCCGCCCATGGGCTACCCAGATCCTACCTCATGGGTGACTTACATGTAATAAAATGGAAGGTTTAGACCTGGCAAGTAGTTTAACTTGCCAGATCTAAATGGCAGTTTAAAACTGCATGCACAAACTCTGCAATTGCAGTCCTGAGCCATGGTTAGAGGGCTACTGAGAGGGTGGCACAATCGGTACTGCAGACCCATTATAGCATTGAATGTACAGGCCTTGGACACATACAGTACACTTTACTACGGGAGTTATAAATAAATTAAATATACCAATTGTGGATGAGCCAATTTTACCATGTTTAAAGTATGGGGCATATGCATTTTAGCACTGGTTACAGTGGTAAAGAGCCCAGAATCCTAAAGCCAGCGAAAGTGAAATCAGCAAAATGGGGAGGGGGAAAGCAGAAGGTTTTTAGGTGACCCTGCAGAAATGCCATTTCCAACAGTTGGACATCACCTGGGAAGTCATATTTATTTAAACATTCCCAGCTTTACCTTGTTTGGTATACATGACATACATCAACAACCATGGGAGTTACATGGATACGCCCACACAATGTCCATGGAACACCTCCCTTGCACACAGTAATGCAGCACAGCATTTTGCCCTGCATTGCATTACTCCAGATGCTTTGACCTCTTTCATAGTCAGGCTAATTAGCTTTGCGTGTTTTCAATTATCTCACTGCTTGCATCACACATGTACCTGGATGCATGGTGCAAGCATGAGGCACACTTCTCATAAATATGGCCCTAGATCCATCAACAGGCACCTAGATGGCTTTGTCATAAATAGCAAACTTGGATTTTGTATGTTGTATCCTTCAAATTTCCTTACCAATAACGAAGACATTTGGGAAGCACTCATTGATGATACGGTGCCGGAAGATGTAGGTATTATGCACACATCCTGGGTAATTGGCCAGGACATTTGTGAACATCCTCTGATGGTCCACAATGGCCTGGAAGTTGAGGAAGTATGTGTACTTCCGGTTCATGTACAGGTGGGATATTTCAGCAGGGGGAACCAATTGCACATGTGTGCAATGAATGGCCCCTAAGAAGTAGGGAAATCCCGCAATGGCATAGAAGCTTTTTCTTAGTGTCCATTTGTTGTTGTTGGGCCGGAGGATGTACTGTATTGTTAACTGGATGATGGCATCCAGGACTGAGGATGTAAAAATGTAAATGAAAGAAGGCAGAAAATGATGCCTGGGATGTTCCTGCTACTCTGACTGGGAGGGACCAGATGTTAACATGTGGAGTACTGCCAGCAGTTTGACCTATGGAGGGATGTTGTTGGGCAAACCAGTTTGTGGCTGGAGACTTGGCCAAATCTGGTGGAGCAATTATATAATAGACTTCTTCCTTAGTCTATAAAACTTGATGACGTCATCCTCCCTGAGGTCAATGAGGGATAGACGCTGCCGGAACACACACTCTCTTCTCCTTCGCTGCCTAAGTGGCATTAGTGGTGGCCTCCTGGTGACTCTCAGCTGCAGAGTAACCACCTCCATGGTGTAGTTGAACTTTGCAAATTGTGTCATGCTGCTTGTCTTGTTATACCACAGACACTGCATCATTTTCCACACCTGTGTTGCCAATGCACAGAACTTTTGATACATTACATCCTTTCCCCACCACTTGCCAATGATCTGTCAAACATTGCCATGCTCATAAATGTCACTGCATTGTAAATACACTAGTATTTACATTGGAATCCCAAACTTGCATATTTTAACTTGCACGTAGTGCAGCTTTTTGCCGACGCAGGCATCCAAAGCCCAATGCATTTGGACGAATGTGTCTTATTTTAATTAAGGAGTACTGCTTCTGTCATCATTGCATCAAAAATAATGATGCACTGCTGTGGCAAGCTTCTCATAGTTATTTTGGTCATTCTGTGATTGGAAACGTATCCCACTTTGTGAATGTATTTTAATGTCAATAACTCATATTAAACCTTAGATAAACATGTGTATCCATTGATTACATTAAATAACTTAATAAGCTGTAACTGGTTAGTGAAATGGGAAACAAAACTAAAAAATTGGGATATTTTGCTCTCTCTGCCACACCTCTGACTCCACTCACTGACCAATCCACGGGTTATTACAGCTCTCTGATTCTTCGCCCACAGTTCCCCTACTTTTTTCCCCCACTTCGACCACTACCTGAGACACTGTTGTAAATTGCATTTTGTGAGTCGCAAAATGTAAGGGTCATACATCTGACTCATTGCATGTTCCACGGTTGCAGAAAAAGGTGGTAAATACAGTACACCTCATTAATTTGAATGTTTTAATTCTCAAATGTTGTAGTTGTTGTTTACTTCTCAATGTTTACTTTTCTTTTGTAACTTTTTCCTTCACCCATTTTGTTCGCCTTTTTTCACACCCTTTAAGAATGTAATAAGATTTTACAATGAGAAGTGATATTTTAAAGTATTTTTTTGGCACTAGCAAATCAAAACTGGTCCACGTACAACAGACTAGCAGTCATTAGTGCTCATGAGCGGGACTTTCGCACCGGGGAAAAGCTGAGTCCATTTGCCCCAAGAACCGCTCTATTAAGGATCTTGTGCTGCTATATTACTTATATATCAAAAAACACAGATTCGTCCTATTTTGATGACTGATTCATGATTAAGCAGTAACGTTGGTGGCCACTAGGTGGTGGCATACAGTGGTTAGTTGCCTAGGTCAAGCTAAAACATCTCACAGATCTGGTAATCAGATTCCTCAATAGAGAAAATAACTGTATCCATTGCATTGTATTGACTGTATCTATATTCCATTCCCTAAATTTAGATCTGCGGATCCATAAATAAACTCTCATATTTTCTTTTTAAGTCACGTCTGTGTAGAGAACAATTGGATTGAGACTGCTAGTTCATAGTTCATCACTTTTAAAAATGAATTCCCACATTTGCCCTCACATATTAGATTGGGCAGGTTGATTGTGTAAGTGCTATGCAGCCTGGCCCTCTTGCATATTGAAATATTTGACCTGCATCTGATAATTTATCATGCACAAAGCATGCATTAATTCCCATGTGTTATGTGGTTCATTGACGACAGCTCTCCTCAAGACCTCCACCCACATGGTTCGGGAGAGCATTTGAAGGCCCCTTTAGGAAAAAGTCCCTGCTGTCAATTCTAGTGCTAATTAGTGCCAACAATTAAATGAGGAAAACGTGTAAGTTGGTGTATAGGGCGGGGTACTGGAAACAGGAAACATGTTTGTATGCTGTGCAGACATCTTCCACGGGGTCAGAGATGTGCTAGGTGACAGATGCAGGTAAAAGGGAGCCAATCAGAATACAGATTTAAATCCATCCTTCAATATAATACAGCTGGACTTGCTTTAGCGCCTGCATCATTTTGATCACACGCTGTAGCGCAGCTTTTTTAACTGTGCACATGTCAAAACATGCGCACACCCAGCATACTTTGCCCAGGCTCCCAAAAATTGCGATTTACCCGATCACTTGCTGACTGAAAAAATGTTTGTTCATCTAGATTTAATTTCCTAACCATATATTTGTAGTTATGATTTTTTTTTTTAAAAAGGGAAGAGAACATCTCTTATATTTCATGTCGGTACGTGACATGATATCTCTAGGACAATGTTTTATGATAGCGAGCCTATATTTTCCTGTTCTAGAACGACCTCTTTTTGATGATGAACTTACTATTTCTTGCATATTTCTTGCATCCTAGATATCGGTTCAGCTGGAGAAGGTGATATTTATTATAAGTGATAAGTTTGCTCAATTAATTGAGGAACAAGTCAAATATTTTATTAGGTTCACAGACAATACCCACATAGTGCATATTGGGGGAAAAGGTTACTTTGACACACGAGGAATCAGAAGCGGTCGAAATGTGCTATGTTTGTGGACAATTCACCTTTTACGCATACATCTGCAGCACAACATATGCACGCATGAATGCATAACTTATTTAAAGAAAGATATACAGATATGTGCACCTAACTATCCCAAACATGACTGCTGCTATGGAAGTCACATTGTAGGCAAGGCCAGAAAAGAACATTATCTGCTATGTAGACTAACAACGTAAGTGCTAATGAACTGCTTGAGTAGTGCACGTTTCTATCCCCCCCCCCTTACTTGGACGTGGAAATGTCAATCTAAGGATTTATGTGTGTAGGTACTTAAATACCCATAGTTGTCTGCACACTCACGAGTGATGTGTGAACCATGTAAGGAAAACTCTGACATCGACAGGGCACCACCGCCAGAAAGACGTGGGTCGTTACATGTATGGTCGAAGCAACAGAGTGCTGGACAGTGGATTGTGGATTGTTTTAAAATGACGCGGGTGATGGATCATTTCTTGTCATGTAGGGTGCCTGCGCTCTTTGAAGAGCGGTGTCTTCAACTGTTTCCTAATTTGCAGGAGGGTGGTAGGTAGCTGTTCTAATGTCGATGGGGATATTGCTTCAGATTTTGGGTATATAAAAAAGGGGTGGGCATGCCTTCAAGTATTTGCATTTCTTTATCTGGTGATATCCTAACTCCTGTTGGGACATTGCCCACGTGAGGTGTTTAGTCTCTGGGAGAGATATGTAGAGACATTGCTTGCTATGACCTTGTAGGTGAAGCAGCTAATCTTGAAAATAGCGTCAGCCTAGATTGGAAGCCAAAGTATTTTTCTCATCATGTTGAGGCTCTTGATCAGAGGTGTCACAGCCCGAAGGATGTCTTTCTGGTGCGTCAGTGTGGCTTTTGATCGGAGTGTTGCCTCTATCCTGGTGGTAGATGGCCAACGCTTACGATGTAGGTGTGCCGTTGGATTCAGGTAGGGAGTGTTTCACTTGTTTTCCAAAAGGAATAGGTGGTGTGCTCTTGGAAGGAGATATCTATTTTAAAGGTGAATCTACCCTGGAAGCATTATGTTCAGGTAGCTGCTCTTGCAATGGTTGATTGGTTTGGTTTCATAGGTTGTGCATTGTGAAATAGACGCACATATCTTGCAACCAGAAAGAGTAGGAAAAGTAAGAGCCCTGAATTCTTGCCCAATCAGTTTGTAGCACTTCTTTGTCCTTAGGCAATAATACTTTATGGGGCATATTATCTACAAACGGCGATAAATATCGCAAAATGTGCTTAGCACGTTTTTCATTATCGCCCGCTATCTCTGAATTACATCGCCTTGTTAGCAGCGTATTAGCAACGATTTGATAAAAGGCGAAGTGCAATCCAGCGATAGAATGCGATAATCATCATTAGCGTGTGAAATCCTACGATGATTTCACAGCACTAATGAAATGCTTGTTAATAGGGGACTGTGTACCTAACCACACAATCCACCTCCCATAGTTAATACTGCTAAGTCAGGTTTTTTTCAGGCGTTGGAATCATGCGATAATGGGGGCTTAGCGCGCGTTTTGATATCGCTTTGCTGTTCAAGGGCAGCGTTGTTGATACAGCGATGTTGGTTTTGCGAGCATTTCACATGTTGTCTTAGGAGGGAATGTCTACTTTGTATCTCATTAGCGATATCTATCGCTATTATGAGATGCGTAACCGAATCGGCTGCTAACATGCGCCAATGCATGTTAGCGCCGCCTTGTTAATAGGGCGATAAGAATATCTGCTAAAGCAGCAATACTGCCCTTGATAATATGCCTCAATGTTTTCTCCGGTTGTTTGATCATTTTCTGTCGGTATTAGCTGTTGCTCGGTTATCGGTTGTAAAATCAAATCAATGACCTCAACAATGTGTTGTTGCTCTGAAGAAATCGAGCTGTCCAGTTGTAATTGCGTAACTTCTGCATGATGGTAGACTGACATTGCTGCCGGAGTGTGGTATGGAGGATTATTGATGGATGTCCAGCGCGACAGGTGCAGCTGCATTCGGACTACCTTAGGAATGATTATTAAAATAGGTGCACGAGAGCATGGTAACACTACAGTCTATTGTGGAGTAGTTTGTGTTCTACTTTTCAGAGGATGCCGATGGTATTTGGCAGATGTCAGCTTCTTTCGAGAAAGCCACTAGTCTATTTTCATTGCAACACATCGGGTTCTCATTCAGGATACAAGGTTAGGGATTAGTAAATTCAAGCTTGAGATAAACACGTAAGCTGTGTTCTACAGCTACCTCGATGGAAGTGTAGACTGCCAAACGAATTTGCACTCAAGACCTAATCTTTAAAGCCATTGTGCAATTGAGACCAGTGAGGATAACTGGGGTGTCTGATGTGCAGGAGAATGCTTAGCAATGACTACAACACAAGTCCTCTATCAGCCTTTGTTCCACAGTAGTGGCTGAAGACCAAGTGGAGCTTGTATTCAAAACGTGATGATAGCTTACTCTTAGTGTAGTTTTGTGATTGCCCTACTCTCATGTCAGTGAGTAGAGCCAAGTTCTTATTTTTGTTCTGTATACCAGGAGCTCAGTGACATTCGCCATCTCCAGTGTTACGGAGTTTCATCATTTTGAAGTTTTCACTGACAAAAAGGAAGCTTCCAAGAGGGTTTGAAAAATTATTAGATGTTTTTAGTTATGATCATAAGAATTAATAACAGCCTAATTAAAAACAAACGTCTAAATGTACAAAGGACCAAGTCACAAATATTGGTCCCAAATTGCACACTGACTATTTGTAAGTTATCCCTGGTTTTGTACTGTAATCTTTGTCCTAAGAGGATCTGTTTGCTAAATCTCCAGTAAGAAGTGGTAAAAGAATGACCTGCCTTAAGGATGATAATTGGCAATGTTGCTATTTGCGACTTTCTCTTTGTCTGATTGGTTAGACATGCCAGATGGCTTCTTGTACGGCGAGACAATGAGCGGATTTCACATTAACAGCTGATACCAAATAACTTTAATACAAGTAATGGAACCATTGCTCTTGCTTTGAAGTGAAACCCTGTGTAACCTGCTCTGTACATTACATTTTTAATGCTTTTACAGTTCCTCCTGTCTAGGCTCTATAACTGGGTCAGACCTCTGGCCCAGAGGATTGTGGATACTTTTGGTTTAGTTTCCTCTGTAGATTTTAGTTTTATGTATAGTATTCTTGTGTGTGCATTAAAGTACTTTTCTTTGATAAAGTAAAACCCTTATTAGTCAATCAATCAATGATCAGGATTTATAAAGCGTGGCTAATCACCCGACATGATATCCTGGCACTTGCGGGCCCCGGAGGCTTATTCAAACAGCCAGGTCTTGAGGGCCATTCCAAATTCTGGAAGTGAGGTGATGGTCCGGAGGTGTGTGGGGAGGCTGTTCCACGTCTTTGCTGGGATGTGAGAGAAGGAGCGTCCTCCACTTCTGCTTCGGTAGATGTGGTGAGTATGGGCAAGTAAAAGGGAGAAGGAACATAGTCTTTTCGATGGTTGGAGGAATTTCAGGCGATGGTTAATGTAGGCAGGTCCTTGGTTGTGTAGAGCCTTGTTGTGAGGGTCAGCAGCTTAAATTGGCCACTTTTTCTGTACAGGGAGTCAGTAGAGTTTCCTACGGTGGGGTGTGATGTGGGTTCGTCAGGGAAGGCAGAGGATGAGTCTGGCTGTGGCATTCCCTATGGTCTGGGGTCTCTATAGAAGGATTGCGGCAATTCCTATATAGAGGACATTGCCGTAGTTCACTCGGCTGGTGATGAGGGCTTGTGTCACGATGCGTCTCATGTGTAGGGGTAGCCGCTTAAAGATATTATGCAGCATGCACTGAGTGAGGAAGCAGGCAGAGGAGATGGCGTTGATCTGTGACTTTATGATAAGCTTGTTGTCAGTGATGAATCTGAGGTTTCTGGCGTAGTTGGAGGGAGTAGGTGCAGGTCCTAAGGACAATTACCCTATTATCTGGTATTATGGTGTAAACTGTATTCTGAATGTCTACCCACCTCACCTCTTGTGAAAACCTTGGTCTTCTCTGTCTTGCTACCCTGAGCGAGTCAAGTGTTCGAGAGGAGTACTGCTTATCTATTTTGGGGTCTGATAGTACTGTGGCCTCAGGATATTAGTGGACTGGAGAGCAGCCGGGAGCAATCGAGAGCCGACTGTGTGAGCCGTGTGAGCCGCTTGCTTGTGAGCCGCTTGCACCCACACCTTGTATCCACACCTGCAGCCGCTCTAACACCCCCCCCGTCCCCTCCTGCCCGGCCGAGAGCCCGGCTGTGCCCAGCCGAGAACCCCCGCCGAGGAGCAAGGAGCGGGGCTGAGCGGAAGGTGAGGACAGCAGGGTAGGAGTAGGAGTCACGGCGGGATTGAATTACCGGGATTATCGGGAGCAGCAACACAGCGGACATTACGGCGGACATTATACTGGTCATTGACGCCCAGTACAGCGCAGAGCAGGCAGCAGCAGTGCCGTCGCTGCCGCGCTGCGCTGCTGCGCTGCTCCGGTCTCCAGCCTCAGTCCCGCAAGCCGCCGTCTGACACCGTTTGACACCGTTTGACACCGTTGGTTGAGCCGAGGAGAGGCGAGCGGGGAGAGGCGAGAGGTGAACCTAGGCGAACCCAGAGGCAGAAAGGGAATAGCGGTAAACTGCCGCGGAGACCCGCGGCCACAGGGGGAATCGCGGGGAGAGACTCGCCGGGAGCCGCGAGCCTCTGACCTGAGCCACGCCCTCCAAGGCCCAAGATCCGGACCTGGGGCAGCAGGACCGCAGGAGACAGCGGGAGAGAGCTGCTTAGCTCAGAGAAACAGCGAGTGGAACGCTGTCAGCTACCTAGAGTGTTTTAGTGGTCCAGAAGCAGAGAGCAGCGGAGTGCAACAGGGAGAGTGAGCAGAGAGCAGTGGCAGAGGCAGAACAAGTGAGAAGGACGCTAAGGACGCTAAGTAGGACGTCGTCGCAAATGTGGGCGATCATCTCGGCGGTCTTGGCGGACGGTCGCTGCAGATTACAGAGCACGGACTGCGACATCTTACGGCGAGCACCGGTGAGTGGGGTACGAGACTTTTTTCTTTTTTTTTCACTATATTCACCCCATTGTTCGGAACAGTCCCTCACTGGCGCCTGAAGGCTGTCGGCCGATTTAGGGAAAAAAAAATTGTTTGATGCTAGTGCTAGTGCCAGTGCCATGCCAGTGCTAGTGGCCAGTAGAGCAGCTAGTAGAGTAGAGGGCAGCAGAGGGCATCAGCAACAGTGAAAGAGTGACATAGCAGTAGCGTGTAGCCGTGCAGCCGTAATCCAACAAACTCTGCAGATTAGGCTACGGACTACAGTTTCAGCTACAGTTCAGCAACAGCTGTCGGGGTCTATAACAGGCCCTACGGTAACTAAGGAACTGCCCACCTGACAAACTATTTAACAGCAGTGACAGGTATCAGCAGACCAACAGCTTGTTAAAACATCTCACGCACGACCAAGCTCCATCGGGCTCCATTTGGGCTCCACCATATCCTGATTTCCCAAGTGCTTTTTTCAACGCCAGCAATTACCCCACCAAAACATTACACACCGTAATCACACCTCGCTATCCTCCCTGACGGCAGCTGTTCCTACTCATAGGGGGCAGACAGGCTTGGGAGGGGGAGTGGAGGTGGAGTAGGAAGTGGAGCAGAGGTGGCATAGGTGGCCGGACGGACCTTATTAAAAATGGAAAGAATGAGATCTGGGAAAGTGCGGCTGAATATAAGTGTAAGGTAAAAAAAAACGAGGAAGATACGTACCAGGGCACTCAAAAGGCAAGTAGAAAAAGGAAGAGGATAGCACTACAAAGAGAAAGACTAGTGTCGGCACCTGAGCTAGCAGTTCCAAGCCCAAAACAAAGTAACATTGGGATAAAAATATTCTTTTATCTAAAAGACCCCATGGCGACCATCTATGGACAAACGCAGGAACAAGATCTCCAACCTAGCCCAATTACACCGACACCAATCATAAAGGAGAACGCGCAGGAGCAATCTACCACCAAGAAGGTGGAAAAAAAATCACAAGGTACTCATAGTAAGAATAGTCCAACAAACAATCCAATAGACCAGCTACAAACCTCTCAGTCCCCTGCCAAGCAAAACAACAACATTGGCCCTTGCAAGTCCCTTGTAGTAACAGCCCAAATAAAAAGGAATGACTCACAAATTCAGAAAAGAGTTGAGGAAATACAGATCAAAGATAAGGGAAAGGTGAAAGAACCAATAATGGGGAATAAATTGGGGCCTGAGCATAATGCCTCACAGGACAACTCATGGCTAACCTCCCTCTCCCTACCTGATGACATAAGCTTGGACAGACACACAGGAAGAGAAAATACCAACCAATCCCAGTTAGAATCATACTCAAAGATCAGCCAAGGTCTACAAACCAGTCATAGACGACAAGGAGACCAGGAAAACGGTCCTAGTAGTAACGGAAGGCTGGAATCCACCCCATTGAATCCAAACGTAAACCCCGCGAATGGGAAAAAGGCCAAAAAGGCCGAAATAAAACTAGAGGATTGTCTAATAACAAACTAAACCTAGAATCTCCAATTACGATATCATCTACGAGTAAGTTAGATGAAGAGTCAGAGGTACTGGAAATACCGTCCAGAGAAGACGACAAGGCCCCATGAAGTAAATCATTACTAAACACCTTAAACCAGGCAATTAAAGCACTGAATTTCCAGTCAGATTAAATGGATGTCCAAATCGACCTAAGAAACCTTATTGCGGGCCATATTTCAGGTATAAACACCAGGCTGGACCATATAGCAAACCTGCTTCTAGGGAGGGCCGATAAGGGACTCCATACAGAGACCATCAAGCCAAGCTGTGTATGCGGCAAATTAGTGGACAACATGTCAAATTTACCGGTCATATTAAATGACATCCTAAGGGCGGTTCAATCATCAGTGGATACAAAACAAAACATCAAATCCACGAGCCATACTAAGGCAATACATTCGGAAGTAGAAACTAGGAGCCAACACATAGAAATTGATCCTAACCAAAACAGTTACGTAGAGGAACAGACAAGTAAGACAAGTGAAGAAAAGTCCGACAACGGAGCAGGCCAAATAGAGGAGGCGCAAAGTGCAATAATTCAAACTAAAGTCAAGCTAACAAAAAGACAAAGAAAGCGCGCTAGGAAAGGAAGGATACAACTTAAATTCCAACCTACAGCAGACACTCATATGTACCCCATCTTCCACCATACCTCCTCTAAGAAAGAGAAAACAGTTTCTGAAGTAACCATCTCTAAGCATATAGTCAAGTCCCCAGACCAACCAGCCCAGTCAAGTGCAGTGAATGGGAATAGCCTGATTTTAGAATTACCAACAGGCCCTACCCATACAAAATCAAAACAAACACAATGGGTGTAAACATTTGAATACTCAGAAAAAAACAACAGGAGCGCAGGATAAAGACAATTCTCAAGACGAGGTTGACGAAAGGGTTTT
Organism: Lissotriton helveticus; assembly: GCF_964261635.1. Taxonomy (NCBI): domain Eukaryota; kingdom Metazoa; phylum Chordata; class Amphibia; order Caudata; family Salamandridae; genus Lissotriton; species Lissotriton helveticus. The sequence continues at coordinate 452,613,312 of NC_136070.1, read as the reverse complement.
AGTTCAAGAGCCCTGTGTAAATCGGATAGTAAAGATTCACCAGACAGATGAAATGCAAATACCTGAGGTCAAATCATTAAATCAAGAAATGAGACATCAAAATGCCGCAATCAACGCGGACAACATACAAAATGTAATAGACAAAACCAACCAAAGGCAATCCATAAAAAGTGTAGAGGAAAAAGAAAACTTAAGAACACCAATAAAAATTAATTCAAATGAAGATGGACGAACCTGCAATATTCATCAAACAAACAAACAAACAGTGTGCACTCAGATACTCCAAAATAGAAATATCGACAAAATCACGGATAAAATAAATAACAAGGATTATAAACTGAACACGGACAGGATTAACGAACCCATCACCCACCCTAGAAGAACAGCCGATTTCAATGAAAAAATAACAATAAATGCTCTGAGCCAATGGAGAAAAATAATCGTAAATGGTGAAATAACTCAAGAGTCAAAATTGGAAGAAGCAAAATGGAATTCACAAATACTAACAGATATAAACGACAAACTGGTATTAACTCCCGATTACCAGACAACAGGGGGTCAAGACTTTTTGAACAGAGGTAATATAATGCGGCTGCTGAGAGAAATACCAGAACTCGACGACATTACATCCCAAAACCTTCTGTCTGTAGAATTTAAACACACAAAAAACAATACAGATGGCAAGCAGAAGAAGTCGACACTGGGGCGAACTGGATACTAGCAATAAAATTTACGGAGAAGCTGGACCAGGGTCCATGTATTCGTAACCTATTAGTGATTAATGTTTATGTACACCCGGAAAAGAAAGAGAAAAATGAAAAATTGATAACATTACTAACTTTGATCAGGGCATTGCAAAACACCCATGAGTCATATTCCATGATTATCTCAGGGGATTTTAATAGCAATCTAACAAAAGATGACAAAATAATCCAAGCTCTCGGTAAACTGGGCCTTTTTATCCTGAACAAGAATGACAATGGGGACAATGGCATACCTGTAACCTTTGTAAGCGGCAACCGGAAGTCAACAATAGACTTCACAATAATGAGCAAAAATTTGATATCGAAGGTGAGCTCATTTTCGGTGGGGCAACCTGTGGAAAGTGACCACCTTCCATTAATAACCAAAATAAAAATGCTGGTCAGTAAGACGGAAAAACAAAACACCAGCAGTCAGTATACTGAAAAATTCAATCTGCGTAAACTGAAATGGGGAGGAAAGGACATAAAACCAACAATGGATAAATTCAAAAGCGAACTGCTCAGACTAACACCGGAAGAAAAAGAAAACCCAATAAAAACATGGGAATACCTATGTGAAGTCGTAACAAGATGCCCCCCAATCACAAATCATAATGCGAGAAGATTTAGTACTGGGAAAAAGCCTTGGTATAATATTACCTTGAGTGAGGAAAAAAGGAAAATCGCACGAGAAGTCCGGAAGCAGGTGTTAATGATAAAAAGTGGAAAAAAAACAGACGAGTTGAAATTGAAAGCCATGCGGATAAAAAGATACAAGACCATGCTGAGTGGCGCAAAAAAATCACACCAAGATGAAATCTGGACTAAATTACTACTTGCCGGGAAACACACAAACGCCCGAAAATTTTGGGGTATCATCAACAAATTGACAAAGGGTTACACCCTAAGACAGGAGGCAGGCATTGGAGAATGTAAGTGGATCCAACATGTCAAAAACATGTTTATCGATAGGGCAGATGGTCAAAACCGGCAATGTATATCAGAGTGTAAAACTTGCACTAGAAACTTCGAACATGCGGGTACTATCTTAAGAACAGGAAACAGACCACCAGAAGAAACTCGGAAGATAACTGCGGGTTGTGAAAATTGGAACATAAGAAAATCTGAAAACACTCTCACTAGTAAATCAGAAAAATTAGTAGATACAGTACCCGACACCCTAGTAACAACAGACCAGCTAAAAACAATAATAAATCGCCTGAAAAAAGAGGGGGCAGCGGGCCCCAACGGGCTTCCAAACTCCATCTTTAAACACTCGCCTGAATTCTGGGCAGAATATTTAACACCACTTTTTAATGCAATTTACAACCAGAAAAAACTGCCCAGATCCTGGAACGGGAGCATAATTCACCCCATTTTCAAACAAGGTGATCACAATGAGCCTGGGAACTACAGGCTGATTTCACTGACGGATGTGGAGGCAAAACTATATGGGTCATGCTTATTATCACACCTTCATGACTGGATGGAAAACACAAATATAATACCAATGTTCCAAACGGGTTTCCGGCCAAGAACCGGTACACTAACAAACCTGATAACCCTGTCTCTGTTGAAAGAAAAAGCAGAAAAAAGGAAGACAAGACTGTACGCTTGTTTTATAGACCTGCGAGCAGCCTTCGACAGGGTGAACAGAACCCGACTATGGGGAAAAGTAAGATCATGGGGCCTCCCGAAGAAATTACTGGAGGCAATTACAAGCTTGTATAGTAACACCTGGGCTCGAGTTAAATTGGGAGACGGTTGCAGCGTCACAGCCGAAATTACAACACAACAGGGCCTGAAACAAGGCTGTGTACTGGCACCAAGTTTATTCAACCTATATATGGCAGACATCGTCAGTCACATGGAGGTCGGGGTAGGTCATCCACCCTACCTGTCAAAAATCCCAATCTCCTTCCTGCAGTATGCGGATGACATTGTCGTTCTGAGTCAAACGCCAATAGGCCTGCAAAGGATTATTAACAACTTGGTAACTTATTTGGAACACGAATGCTTGGAACTAAATAAAGACAAAACCAAAGGGGTCCGCATCGTGGGTCCAAAACAGACAACATTCAAATGGTACGAAAATAGTACCCCAATAAAGGAGGAAACATCATATAAGTACCTAGGTCTGAAACTGGGACGAGGCCAAACGAACAAAGAATACAAAACAGATCTAAAAGCAAAAACACAGTCTTTGATCTACGCATACCGACAATTGCAAAAAAAACGAAGCTGCCCAAAGCACAATCCCTACCCACCTTGTCATATGCATTGGTCACCTGGTGTGGCAAAGAAGCGGGCTGTTAAACAGCTTACAAACAAAAATATACAAAGCAGCCCTAAACCTCCCAAAATTGGCAGCACCGGCGCAGGTTCGTCTAGAATTTGGCTTGCTGAACCAGAAGTTTCGCAGCATGGGAACCTTTGTGAAACTCTGCCATAAAATACGAACATCAGAAAAAGGCTCACTGGATAACCTGTGTTGGGAAGAAATCGCTACCCAGCAGAAACAACACGTGCCAAACAGTTGGGGAGATTTTTTGTCCCAATCCTTGATCTGTATAGGAATCGAAGAAACTTGGGACTCAATGTTTAGTTTAGTTTAGTTTAGTTTATGCCATTTGTTATGCGCTTGGTTGCACAGAGAACAGTGCGTCCCCGCGCTGACAACCCTACCTACATCTCTTCAGCTTAGCTCACAGAGGGTGAGCAAAGGGACACGGGCGTACTATGCTGAATTTATCTTGGGGAAAAGATGGGTTTTCAGCCTCTGTCTGAACCTGGTTTCAGACGGCTCCATCCTCAATTCGATAGGTAGGTTATTCCAGTCATTGCTGGCATGGTGTCTAAAGGAGCGTCCTCCCATCCTTGCTCTATGTATCCGAGGCGCCACTAATAGCATACTGCCCATCGACCTCAAAGGACGTGAGGGGCGATAGACTGGAAGCAAGTCCTGAAGATATGGAGGTGCTTTTTTGTGAGCTATACGGTGGGTGATGCACATCGTTTTAAATTTGATTTTTTCCTTTATCGGGAGCCAGTGAAGGGAGCGTAATGCATGTTTCCCAGAGGCTCTCCTAGGGAGGTTAAGGACCAGCCTAGCAGCTGCGTTCTGGACGCGTTGTAGCTGTGTTAGGCCTTTTTTACTAAGTCCACATAGGAGGGAGTTCCCATAATCTAAATGGGAGGTGACCAGGGCGTGTACCATAGTTTTTCTGGAGCTAGGGGGCAATAGGTCCAGGATTTTCCTCAGGACCTTCAGAAGTCCATAGCATTTTCCCGCGACCTTACCAACATGATTGGTGTAGGCTAGTTTAGAGTCAAGAAGAAAGCCAAGGTTTTTAACTGTGTCTACCGGGGCCGGGACAGAGCCCAGTTCAATGGGCCACCAGGAAGAGGTCCAGATGGAAGGACAGGGACCTACAATAAGAACTTCCGTCTTGTTACCATTGTGCCAGATAGAAATACCTTTTACAAAATCACAAACAACGCGGTCAAATGGGAATCCTATCTGGAAAATAAAACAAGTACCGCAAAATGACGACACGGGTGGACCGTGATAAATTCATATTCCGGGATAAAGCCACAGACGTATCTGGAAAGTCACTTCAATAGGTTCCTAAAACAAAGATATATAAAACATCGATTAGGCCTACAGTTTTCAAAGGACTTGTTACCATCCTGGCAAAATTGTTACATTGACTCTCATTGCCGTCTATGTGGATATCAAAATGAATCATTAACTCACTTATTATGTGCTTGCCCGGCGCTTAAGGATTTGAGGAGACGGCTTTTAAAGGACATTTTTAACAAATTGAACATTCGGGCATGTAGGCAAGCAGTAATTCGATGGCTAGATGGATCATCTCCTATGTTGGCTTGCAGTGGGGTTAAATATATGATGAAAGCACAATCCCTCCTACAGCAAGCCGAACAGGGAATTATAGCAACAAACTGAAATATATGTCATTTTATTCTTCATATGGCCAACAGACTCTAATATAAGTAATAGCTACATATGTGTTTTTAACTTTTTACAAAATGTATTTTGTAATAATTTTTGATAATTTATACAATAAAAATTGACAAAAAAATAGTGGTGAATACCTCTACTTGGTGCAACTGGAGCCCAGTGAACCCTCACTGCCCTAGTGACCCTGGGAAACTGGTTGTCATTAGACTTCAGACTTAGTGTACAGTGATATCAGCTGATAAGTCCAGTACATTTCATACTTGGGAAATATGAAGTAAATATGAAGATGAATACTTACTCATTCCTCATTGATGTAAAGACAATGTGACATACACAGGACAGCATTGAACTTATTTTTCGTTGAATCCTTTCTTTTTTCTTCTTTAGACACTGGATGAATGAATAATGTTGGCACTTTTATAAAAAGTCAATAGCACAATCAATCCTCTTGGTGAGGAAATCTATCTAACTCTTTGTAGGATGATTTGGGATTTGTCAGACCTTAAAAACAGTGCCAAAGCTCAGCAGGCCTAGTTTGTTAGGGCATGGTATGTCACCTGATTTTGCAACTTTGAACACCCTAACATGCCTTCTTAAATGTATTACATCTGCATGATAATACCATATTACATCCTAACTAATATGAAAAAAACACTGATTAATGTCTCGCATATTTCAAGAGTGGAAAGCAACTGTGCTAAAACTCACATGGCCTATTTTTTAATGTTTCTCTCACTTTAAAAATGTACTCCTTGTGTCACAGTTGTGGTTAAGTTCCTTTGTTCATAAATACTACTCATGAATCGACATCATGGCATACATCTTACATGCAGACTGCACAAGAGAAATATGCTAATTGTTCAATACAATTGTTGAGAAAGGGAGGGGCATCATGGCCCCTTCCCACATTCAACAGGGTTAAATATTAGAAAATACAACTTTTGAAGTCTGCATCTTTGGATTTTGACATGCTGCATTTTTATGTGTATTAGTTATCACATGCCCCACCAACAGCACCCACTACAAGCAACCAAAGGCCACGTGAAGCTGGTTCTTACACTGGCAAGAAGCCAAGGCGTATCAATAAAATCAACAGATTATAACACATTTCCAAGCACATGGTATTTAGTTGCATGTAGAAGGAGCAAAAAAAGACGGGCAGAGGGAAAAGGGTGTATCTGCTTCTCCCTCTACTTACATGCCCCTGCATGCAGTGTTTGATAATACACTGTGGGACGTTTGTGCAAGGATTCTGTGAACTTGCCATATGGCGAGAGCCTGCTGTACATGACAAAAATATATACAGTGGATTCTAGGGTACGGGTAATGCCCTGTGTCCAAAGCATTTGCCCAGTGGACACTTCGATCTGTGAATATGTATATCATAACAAAGCTGAACAACCTACTGACTCAAAACTTTCTCAATGTGAAATAACAGTTCTGTCCAATGCAGAACAAAAGAAACCACAGACATTCAACAGTTAAAGTGAGCTTTGAAACCATAATTATCCCAATGCATTGCTCATTAGTTAACAAATCATGCCAAGGGTGGCATCACAGATCATCATCATTAATCAATGTCATCATTGATTACATCATGTGTCCCAGCAACACAGACATCTTGAAGAAGCTGTTTAGGGTCTCTGTATCCCTGAGCCCATTGGCCGCAATATTTGGCTACAATCCACAGGTTTATTGTGTAATGTCTGGCTTTCAGACAGGCACTCCTCGCAGGACATCTTTGCTTTGAATTTCTCAGACACTGCTGGGTTTGTCCAGTACACTCCGAGAGGATGGCCTGGCTGGGCTGCCACCACATTTCTAGACATTGTCTTCAGTTTTTTCCAAAACAACCTGGTGCATGTGCTGGCCATCTGGAATTCCATGTTGGGCATAAAAGCCTGTGCTGTACAAAGGGATTGATCAGCCACGGCCGGTAGTAGGTGTAACTGCAGGGCGGTGACGTGGGGAGGGGGAGGGGCAGGCTGGGGGGTAGTAATGTATGGATTACGGACTTTAACAGGTTAGTAAACATTTAAATAAATAAAACGTATTTCGTTGCGCGCACTGCATCACATTTGGTGTGATTGTAAGAAATTGGGTTATTAGTTAGGAGGTGGTGTGAGCTAGTAATCACTAATCACTGGCATGCAATAATACACTTAATAAATTATTGTCCAGTCAGTTCGTAATCTTAAAAAAAGCAAAAGTACATTTATTACCCACACAGTACCAAATCATATGCATTATTTTACAAATATATACATCATGCAGATCGAAAGCTACTTGGATTATGTTATGAATTCACATTTGGCCTTAAAGGGTGCCTCTCCCAACTATACCAGACAGCACATAACAATATAGAGGGGTATCTCTTCAGACAAATCAGGCCTATTGGCTTTATTAAGGGCTCGCCATATTACAAGAACAACCCACATGTTAAAGACACCATCATTGTGTGCATAAATTCAATAATCAGTAGTAACCATGTGTAAATGCAATTATTAATATCAATAAAGCATATGAGCCTTGATCAGTAATAACTGCAAATATTATTGTATCAATAAAGCATTTTAAAATGAAATTAACATAATAAGTGTCTATGTGCTTTCCATATAATTTAGGGGCACATAGAATGCATCCATAAAAACAGTGCCCATATGACTTCACTTTCTGGCTGCAAAAAATTCAGCCATAGATCCAGCCTCTAGAGAACGTTGCACTTCGAGTTGCGGAGCAAAATCTCCGGTCTTGAGAGTGCTTTAAATAAAAGATGTGAAAATCCTAGAGTATCATGGGTTTCTTGACCCTGGCAACATAGGGCCAGTTTTCAAACATTACTCTTGGGGGGGGGGGGCTGCAATAAGTCCCACAGCCCTCGCACCACTTTCTGATTTCATTGGTGGTGCCCCTGGCCTCCTGGGGGCGGGGGGGCACCACAAGGCCAGGTAAATATACAGATCAACATGTCCCCTACAGCTAGGAGTAGTGAATAACTCTGGGTGTCTGTGCGCACAGGACACTCAAGGGATTCTGATGGTGGAGCAACCCAGGGAGCCCAAACCCAGGCTTTCTCATCCAGCTCCCCATCAGCTCTCCTTGTTGCTGACACAAGAGCTGGTTTGCTGTGTTCCGCCTGCCCTCTCTGTGTGAACAGGGTATTGCTTACTGATGCCTGTTCAGTCCCACCGGACACAAACATGGAGAGCCGGGACAAGCACACCTTCACTGGCAGAGGGCACAATGACGCTCCCCCTTTCTCCTTAGCTTTATACAGCCTGGGGTTGGGGACCCCGGGCCAATAGGGCATCTGAGAATGGGGAGCCATGCAAGCCCCTACCCTGAAAAAAATAATGAATCATTCTTGAGCTGACCCCCTGGCCATGTCTCACCCTTGGGGTATATCTAGGAAATGCAGTTGATGTCCATGCGCTCTATCACCCGGGAAAAGATCAAAGGTCTCGACCTAAAAAAGGACTAAAATTTGGGCCCGTTGGGCGGATTTGGACGATCTTGAGTTAATTTTACTCCTTGTGGCTCTGGCCATCAGGAATAGTTTTAGCAGATCTCCTCACATCCACAGCTGTGTATTTCACAGGGAGCTGTTGTCACTGACACCCTGCACCAGCTCTCCTCCTGGTCCTTCTCTCTGGGTGTAGAAGTCCAGACATTTCCCCCAACTGGTCCTCAGGGAGTGTAAGGGGGACTGCCTCACAGGTCTTTGGAGAGACCCACTGGCCATAGGGTTAACTGGGACAGAGTCCCTGGTGATCAGGGGGTTTCTCCTCTCAGTTGTCCATGCCTGTCGCAGTTCCAAGGTCCAGCAGTGAAGAGCACAAACAGCACTCTCACTCTTTTTTGCAAGAACTTAAAAGGCTGTGGAAGGTTCTTGAAGCAAGGCACCCTTGAACATCAACTCTCTACTGCTGTCCAATCAATTCTGAAAAGCATGCAGGGACAGTTCAAGATGGCATCATTCCGGCATCATGAGTCACCTCTGGTCTTGGGGTCTCAGCTCTGTCCCTCGCTGACAACACTACCATGGCATTTCCCAACAAAACTGAAAAAAGGAATCCCCTCCTGTGTTGGTTCCAGTTGTCTAGGCTTCCTCCTTCGATCAATGGGCTTGGGATGTCCCCATCCCTTGCACAGTGTGACTGCTAATAAACAGATGGAGATTTTCAACCCCGTCCTCCTCAGGAGCTGAGGATAGCACTGTAAATTACTCTTTGTGGGTGGGGAGGCCTTTGTTCCCGTTGCACAAGAGAACCATAATTAACATGACCCAGCAGGGTGACAAATGGCCAGAATTCTGATCCTAAGCTGAGCCAGATAAATATAACAATTCTGGATAATTCATAAGATGTACATATATGGTCTTGGGACTTGCAACTAAGAACTGGGCACACCTTTTCCATCCCATTTACATACCTCACAGGACTTTGTAGGCCCAAGGGTGGAAAAACAACACTTTAAGGCAGATTTCTCCTATATGTATAATTAAGTGTCACTGCAGACAAAACAGTAAATCACATTAACTTTACCTATGAGTGCCCACTAATATTATAAGGCCTATCCCGGGTCAATATCTAACCCTGGGTAGTCCCCTCTGCATCAGGTTACCAGTGCGCAGTTGCCAGGCTGCACACAACGGTAGTCTCAGATACACAGCCCGCACACATGTGCACACGTGGGTGCACACCTGTTCACATGTAGCCAGCTAAGTGCCCCTTACCCTAGCTGTGTCACAGCAGTCTTATCTTAAAAGGCAGATAGTGGAGGTGAACATGTGCAGGCCATTTTCCATGAGATTACCATGAGTGAGACAGATGTAGTGAGACACATCCAAAGAAAAAAGTCCAAAAACCAGGTGAGCCAAAAAGCAAAAAATCTGGGTATATTAAAGGGCCGGACCCCATTTGACAACACAGATTAGTTAGTGATATGCAAAAAGAGTCCTAAGGTTACACAGCAAAAACATAACATTCCTTACATTATATTTATGATTTTTATTTTAACAAAATACACCTAAAACATATTTCTACGATGTTTCAATTCAGAACAAACAATCAGAGCCTATGAAACATCCTTACACCCATTTCCTCATACAATATATAACTTTGATCCTTTATTTGTACCTCTGCTAGCTAAAGAATCATTATACAAGAATAATTTGAAAGAAAATATTTTATTCATTTTAGGATCTAGATTAGCCAACATTTAACACACCATAATTGTGTTAACGCTTACTTATAATGAATGTAACTTTTCAACTGAAAGATATGTTGTTTATGTAAAGTAAAAATAACATTTTCAGTAATCATCAAATCCGTTTTTGGAACAATTTAAAGATGTTTTAGACAATCTTGTTATCCATTCATGATAATGGAGCACCTACAAAGTTGGTGCCCAAACAATTAACATTTTGTACCAATGAGGCAAAGTCCTAAATTAATTGATTCTATTCAGACACTTTTCATGACAGGGAGCACCTGTTTTCCCAAAAACTACCTTTATGGTCTTAATACACTTTAGAATAGCAGAACATGCTTGTTTTGGAACATATAGTAAAAGCAGGGATATTTTGGCTTCATATACAGCATTAACTGTATGGTACCAGAATATCATGGTCTAAATATCGGCTGACAAGACTATAGAGTCCTAAATATTGTTTACAAAAATATTGCTGACATTGAAGTTAATAATAAACAATGTACACCCACTGGGGCAATACGTTTGTAAACAATATTAGAACGCAATGATTATGTCGGATAATATTTTGACAATTAAAAGCATCCAAGGTAATTGTTTGACAACTTAAAAGAACTTAGTCTGACATTGTGTCCCCTGCTGTAAAAAATGTAAATTAATACCTCAGACAAAAATGCTTTGAAAGGACGACTTCAACCATTTAATTTACAGTGCTGAGGCAGAATATAGAGTTAGAAATGTTGACTTACAGATATATCGAGTTGCAAATATTGTGATTCGGAAATATTGACCGCAAGAATATCGTGGTCAAGAATATTGTAAGGGAAGAAATACAGTTTTAAAAAATATAGAAGTCATTGTTTGCAAAAATATAGATGTTTAAAATATATATTTTTTAATTAGTGGTATGTATTTTAGTTTATATTTAAAATATATGTGATGTATGTTTTTTATATACATACTGTTTATATTTTTAAATATATGTGTTACATTTTTAGCAGTTATGAATTTTATTTTAATTCAATTTTGAATTTTTTAGTTTGGTAGTGGGTTGTGGGGTTATAGGGGAGTAGGGTGGGAAGTAATGTAATTATAAAAAATTTATAATTATTTTGTATTTTTGTAATTTCAATTTTAGAGCCTTAATTGTGGGAAGTAATTTATTTGTAATTAATTATTAATTGGTTGTTAATTAATATTAATGAATTAATTGATAATTCATTATGGTAATTGTGTATTTCTGTTTAGGTTGTGGGGTTTATAGGGGTAAAGGGGTGAGAGGTAATTTATTTTTGATTAATTAATAATTTGTTGGTAATTTATATTAATTATTGATTGAAAATTAATTTTGGAAATTGTTTTATTAATTGTAGATGCGGGTTGTGGGGTGAATCGGGGTGAAGGGTGGGAAATAATTTATGTTTAATTATTTAATAATTAGTTGTTAATTTATATAAACTAAATAATTGATACTTACGGTAATCGTGTGATTTATTTTTAGGTGTGGGTTGTGGGGTTTATGGGGTAAAGGGTGGTAAGTAATTGATTTTTAATTAATTAATAATTAGTTCTTAATTAATATTAACAAATGAATTGATAATTAATTTTGGAAATTGTATAATTAATTTTAGGAGTGGGTTGTGGGGTTTATAGGGGTAAGGGTGGGAAGTTATTTATGTAAAATTAATTAATAATAAGTTAATTAATATTAATGAATGAATTTAAAATTAAATATGTACTTTGTGTAATTAATTGTAGGTGTAGGTTGTGGGGTTTATAGTGTTGAAGGGTGGTAAGTATGTTTTTTTATTTAATTAAAAACTAATTGATCATTAATATTAATTAATTAATTAATTTATATTTAATTAGGGTGTCTGTTTATATTTCTGTGTGTGGGTCTTATTGTTATAGTGGTATAGTGTGGGGAGTAAATGAATTCTATTTACTTTATAATTAGTTGTTAAATACTATTAGTTTTCAATTGAAAATAAGTTTTAATTGTGTAATTTTCTATTTTTAGCTGTGGGTTATGGGGATTACAGGGGTAAAGTGTGTTAAGTTAAATACATTTTATGAGTTTTAAATTACTTTTTTAATTAATAATATTTCTTTAATTGGTAATTAGTTATGTTAGTTGAGGAAGTAATTTTTTTTTAATTTAAATGTGGTTGTGAATTGTGTGGTGTTATAGGTTAGGAATTTAAAAAAGTATGTAATAATTAATGTTTTTGTTTCTAAATATTTGTTAATTAAAATATGTCTTTGGAACTTATTTTTTATTTCATTTAATATAATATTGGTAGGTATTTGTTATATGTATTTAACATTATAATATATAGTTTTAAATAATATTAAATATATTTGTTTTTGAATATTTAACATATTTATATATTTTCTAATTTATTTGGTTTTGAAATATTGTTATTGTTGTTAAAATGTTGTTTGTTTTTCATTTTGAACTGACTGGAGCGAGAATATTAATTGTTACTTCTCTGAAATCCAACACTTTCCCTACTGCTGCACTCACTGGAGTGGGAATAGTAATTTCTACCCCTCCTCTATCCAACACTTTTCCTACTTTTGCAATTATTGGATTGGGAATAGTAAATGTTATCCTGCCACTATCCAACACTTTCTCTACTGTTGCACTCACTGGAGTGGGAATAGTCATTTTGACCTATCCCCTATCCAACACTTTACCTACTGTTGCACTCACTGGAGTGGGAATAGCCATTTTTACCCCTCTGCTATCCAAAACTTTCCCCATTGTTGCATTCACTGGAATGGGAATAGTGATTTTACTCCTCTGCTATCCAGCACTTTCCCTACTGTTACACTCACTGGAGTGGGAATAGTATTTTTTACCCCTCAGCTATCCAACAATTTCCCTACTGTTGCACTCACTGGAGTGGGAATAGTATTTTGTACCCCTCAGCTATCCAACAATTTCCCTACTGTTGCACTCACTGGAGTGGGAATAGTAATTTTTACCCCTCCGCTATCCAACACTTTCCCTGCTGTTGCACTCAGTGGAGTTGGGAATAGTAATTTTTACCCATCATTTAGCCAACACTTTTTCTACTGTTACACTCACTGGAGTGGGAATAGTATTTTTACCCCTCCGTATCCAACACTTTCCCTACTGTTGCACTCACTGCAGTGGGAAATATAAGTTTGAAGATGTTTAAATAGTTTAATGTTGTTATTTATAATAGCCTGTTTTTTATTATTAGATTATATGTTATTTGTACACACATATATATTAATACGTATTTGTAAATTTTCATATAATTTTATAATTATAAAATAAATCAAAATTAATAGTTTATTAATTGTTTAAAGTAAATATATTTGAATTATTATGTATGTTTGTTTAACCTTTTTAAATTACATTTATTTATTATATTTTTTAATTTATATTAAGTCAACTTAATTTTGTATATTAATTTTATTATTTAACATATTTAATATGTATTATTTTATTTTATATATATATATAAAAGTCAATATATTTTACAACTATATTTTTACATCAATATATATTTTTTCGATATTTGTTTACTTACCTGTTTAAGTATAAGAGTTGATATTTTTGCAGTCTATATTTTTGCATCTAAAGTTTAAAGTTTATTGCACAGTTAATTAAAACCAATGCGATACAATAACACAGTAAGAGAAGTTAAAATGCAACATAAAAAAACACGCGTTTAAGACCAATGCTATACAATGACAAGATAAAAATAAACGATTCAACATAAAAGAGAAATTTTGTTTGCAGGCCGCCTACATTGGGCCGTACTATACTTCCCATCCTCTTTGTAGGCCTGCTAGTCCATCAATGTTTTGCATAAAATTTTGCATCATAGATGATTCCACAATATGAGTTAAAAGAGATGTCCTAATTTTTTGATTTTTCATGAGTCAATTTTTGGTAGTTTTGTTTCCACGGCTTTTAGAAATTTCACAAAGCTACAGCTCAGCTGAGGGTCCTGTGCTGAGAAGCAGGATAGCACTGCGCTCCTTCGTGTACGTGCCCCGTATAGAATAAAATGGCGTTTCAGCAGGAGCTTCCTTTCTTCTTGCATTTCCTTACACGAGCATAGCAGGTGCAGCATGTCTTCTGCCCCAGTGCCGCATAGCCGACATAGTGTTCCTGCTTTCGATCTCAGCCAATGAGGAAGGTGCTGAATGCATGGTAGCAGGCCCAGTCTGTATCTTAAGAAAGTCAATTTGTTTTTTTTGCGTAACCCTGACCGAAATAAGGCTGGGAGGCTTGTGTCGGATATGTATTTAATGCCATCCAAGCGTGAGATCTTTTTGATAGGATGGCTTTATCCTGGACCCACGACTGTAGCTAAATCGATTTCTTTATCAGCTTGTTAAGTGTTTTATGATCTGCAGCGGACGCCCAGAGCTCTGCCAGCCCGGTATTCTCTAAGCTTTTTACCAGGCATTTTGCTGCTGGTGAGTTTTGGGACTGCTCTAGCTCTTTCCATAAATATTCATTCAGGGTTCCTTTGGTCGTTTTTCTCACTTTGTCCCAAGTGCAGATATATGCCCCCTGTCGTGCCAAAAGCTGTAGCCGCATTCCAAATTCCAGTGTGATCTGTGCTGGGGAGGATCGCTTTGGGAGGCTGAAAATAATTCTATATGCCGACACGATTGTGCTGTCAAGTGTTATGGCATCTCTGCCTCGGTTTTTGCATCTATGTTTTTTATTTCTATATTTTTTACATTGATATTTTGTCAGTGAATCAATTTACACCTTAAAAATAAGCATTCAGATGCCAATTTTGATAAAAAAAATTCTATGAATTAGTTTCTATGAAATGGTAAATGGCATTCATCCTGAATGTTTGCATTAAACTGTTAAGATGAAATGGTTTGTCAATAGTGGTATTCCATGAACAACAACTGTACTCTGCAGCCAGTGGCACTACAGACACCGCAGTGCTGGTTTAATCAAAAGTGATACTTTCTTAGTGTGATAACGAGTTTCCCTTTGTGCTATATTCTTTTATAAAGCCCTCTTGTCCACCTGAGGGGAGATTCTATTCTTTTTTCCGATGAAAGATGCCCTCCACACTAGAAGATTCACGTACTAGCTTACCTTATTTTTGCATTTTTCCAGCCTGGGGTGAACCTGTCCTCATTTGTGTTACCTGAGTGTGGACGAGCCCTGCAAAAGGGCTAGGTTTTGAGAAGGTAGGGCTCTCTGCATGTGACAGATTTTGGTCACCCTGCAGTATGGTCATATACCAGGTGATCTCAAAGAGACGCGTAGGAAAAAGAGCGCCTTGTTGAAAAAATTCAGGCACCCAATTATATTGAAATTCTATGTTTTTGCACATTTGAAATGTCAAGGTTGTTTGGTGCCGTGTGCATTGTAATAATTTTAGAGATGGCTAAAGCTGTTTGTCTCTTATAGAAGGTTCTCTCTATGAATACCATTTTTTCCCACACCACATCTGTTTTTCCATTTTTGAGAACAGTGAAATTCAAATGCCCAAGTATTTATATTTCTCTTTGTACCGATGACGTCCATCTCTTATCCCTCCCTGTCATTCTTCATTAGTTATTATCTAGTCTGGGGACTATCGTTATCTTTCCCATTACTTGTTTATTATTTCTAATTGTCTAAAACATTTTAAAATCATTGGACGTTTTACTTAGATGCACTTGTTCTATCAAGAGTTTTGAAACTAGTGTAATAGCGTTTGTAACAACAATTTTGTTTATCACGCTCTTTAGCAAACCTTAAGGTTTGAATTTCCTTTTTTTCACCTTTTATTGGTTGCATTCTGATTCTCTTCCTACTTCACCCTATGTTCCCGGTCATATGTACTTCCAAGCTACTGCGCTTTCTCGTATTTTGTCACTGAATAAAAACTGTCTTGACAAAATGTGTTCAGTTTGGCAAGCAGTTATACTACTTTATGTATCACTATTTCTCTAAAATAAGTTAGGGGTTGGAAGACATAAAGAGCTGATGGTGATGCAGTGTTACTAATTTTCATTTGCATTTAAAGACATGCTAATATATAACATGTATAATCATTGCTTAAATATGTTCGCATGCAAGTATATATTTTGATTGATTTAATGAGTGATTTTTCTATTGATAAACAACCCTAGTTAGAGAGTGTTCATATTCAGTTAGAATTAGCCACGGTAGGCCTCAATTTGAAAGACTCCAAATGAAAAGTTGGATTTCTGCTCGCTGTTCATCATTGTTTTCTCATTTCAGGAGCTAAGTATCGACCATGTTCTTGTTAACTATAGTACTAAAGCTAAGTTCCGTGTGCAGGTCATTTAATGTAACATGTTCATGATGGGCCTTGAGTCTCAGCACCTGCTAGTAAAAGGAGCAGGTGGAGAAGAAATCGTCCTTGTCCAATATCTCTGAAGGCCATGGAACAGAAATTGTGAATTGCACGATTCATGTGAAATGGACTGGAATCAAGCACACCTTGAACATTTCATTTTGATTGGTTTCTTTGTTATGGGGAGCATGCCATGTATTTATTTTGCTGAATTTCATGTTTTAATTGTGTCTCTCTAACAGTGGCGGCTGGTGACATTTGAAAGTGGTGATGCGTAAAATTTGTGTGGACATGCATTGCTGCTAGCGAGCGTAGCCAGCGAGGCTGAACAACCTAAGGGAGTTTCGGGGGAGGGGGGAGTGGGGATGGTTATCCCCTCGAGAAAATTTAAGAACAAATTCTGTGGGCAAACTTGGACATCTTAAGGATTTTGGGGGTCCTGGCCAAACATATTTAGGGGGCCCCTGTTAGGAGGAGCTTTGAATATATGGTCCAGTTTCAGCTGTTTCATGCCCTCTTTGACCAGGTCACTGCCAGCATGCACGCACCACTACTACTATCTCTGCCAAAAGCGTCACTGCCAGTACCATTACTGTCTCTCTCAACTGTACTGCCGCCAGAGCTGCAAGCATCGCTGTCACTACTCTTGCTGCCAAAAGCATCACTTGCTGTGCTGTTTCCCTTACAATCTCTGTCAGCAGTGCTACTGCCACCAGCATGCTAGCATTGCTACTACTATCGTTGCCAACAGCGTCACTGCCAGTACGACTGCCCTTACGATCTCTCTCAGCAGTACTGCCACCAGCATGCAAGCATTGTTGCTACTACTATCGGTACCAACTCTCACAGAAGTATTATCAGTACCACTGCTACTGCCACTAGCATGCAAGCCTCACTGGCAGTACCGCTGCGCTTGCCATCTCTCTCAGCAGTGCGACTACAACTAGCACCAGCATGCACACACATGTGCTATATTACTATCGCTGCCAAGTGCCTTTACCACTGCCCTTATGCTCTCTCTCTCAGAAGTACAACTGCCAGCAGGGCACACTTCCCTTCTACTACTGTCGCTGCCAACACTGTCACTGCCAGTAACACCCCGTGGTCATCTCTCTTAGCAACATTACCGGTACGACTATTATCAGCTCCAGCATGGTAACTTACAGGCCAGTACCACTGGCTATGTAATCTCTTGCAGGAGTATTACAGTTGCGGCCGGCATTACGAGTGGGTGGGGGATCGCGTGGGGGTGTGTGCGTGGGGGGAGGGTTTAATTAAAATAAAACTTACCATTCCCCGGGTCCCGCGTTTTCCTGCTGCCACAGCTCTCCTCAGGAAGCAGACACCCACAGACTGCCTCCCTTGCATTGTGATTGGTGCGGACAGTGCCAAGCCGGGCGCCTAAGGAGTGGTAATTTTCTCGATGTAGGCTGCATGCTGCCTACATAGACAAAAGGGAGCGTGTGCATGACTGCTGTGGTCAGCCTCAGAGGGCCGACCTTAAGAGTCAGGGCCCACAACAGTAGGCTAGCCATGCCTCCCTTGCTTTCCAGCAGACCCGCCCACCTGCCCGCAACCGGGCACTTCTGCTTTCTCGCAGTGCAAGTAGAAGCATAAAATGGCAGTTTTACCATTTTATGTTTCTGCTTCTCACATTGCAAGAAAGCAGTGAGGCAATGCCCCTCCGCCCTAACGAGGGAGCCGCCCCTGCTATCTGACCTAAGGTAAACAACTTACATTTCTTACACCTTTGCAGGCAGACGTCCCTTTCCAACTCTTGAAACCAGATGCTCCTTTTATTTCTGCTAATAGAGTTAATCTCTTGCACAAGCACATTTATTTGTTACTGATCAGAGCGTTCATTTAGTTCTATTTGAAATACTATGTTTTCTGACACCTACTGCTTATTACTTTTGCTGACTTTACCCGCAACTTAATTTAGTATTAGAGAGTAGGGGGCTGAAATAAGGGGGTTATTGACTCATGAGTAAAATTGATTGATTGAAGTTGTAGGCTTACTAATTTGTTACTAAACCTTCATGGTTTGCAAATCCATAACTCTCTGTCATTATTGTGGGGTAAATGAGCTACATGGTTTTGATAAGTTATTGAATTATTGATACTAATCCTCAGTTCAAGGCAAAGATCCATCCATTTAGGTATAGCAGAGTTTACGAATTTGGGACAAATTTGCATGGTGGGAGCGTGCCCGAAGCAGCCGAGATGGTGGATGCATCCTAAGGCGCTTCTGAGACATTGTCCGACATCCTGCTCAACCCTGTCCCTGGGTCCCCCTAACCAACACCTGAAGTCTCGGATACCCTCCCCATCTTTTGGGACAGATGCCCCTTGATTTAATACTGCCCGTGGGGCCACTGAGGGGTGATATTTGCCGGGGTCTTACCGCTTCTCCCGTAATCAAAATGGCGGCTCCGAACAGATGTGGTGGCTGAACCCAGGCCAGCCAGTTCTGGGAACCCGAGCCCGGAGGAGAGACAAGCAGGCAACTGCCAGGTGTCCGCAGAAATCCCTTATGGATTTGGGGTAAATGGTTGGACTACTACAAGTTGTCCTCTACGATGAGAGCTATGCCTTTTAATGTGGTTTGAAATGTTGTGAATGGCAGGGGGTGGGCACATGAGGCAGAGACTGGGGTGCACTGTTTACATTCATGGGGACGTATTTACAAGAAAAGCTGCATCATTGTCTAAGTGCAGGAATGCACTGCAATTGCAAGAATATGGCGCTTTCCTGTACTCACCCTGACGCACAAACAGAGGTGCACCATGGTGCAAGTCTGCCTGCGTTGCAGCAGTGGTGGTTGTTGTGCAGAAAGAGACATTTTCCTGCCAAAAACAATCATTAATGGTGTTTTGCTCCTTCTATGTGTGCTGCAGAATGCAGCGCACATAGGAAGAGCAGAAATCAAGGAGAAATAAAAGTATTTCTCCTTGTTGCGCCACCCTTAAGCCTCCGCTAGGGAGATGTACATTTTTGGCACTGCCTCAGATTAACAATTCCTTGTAAATCTGGGGCAGTGCCAAAAAGCCATGGGTGTTGCTATGAGTGCCCACAGCAACACCCATTGCACTCCCTTTTAACACAGAAAATGGTGTCAAAGGGGACAATATTCACAAGGCGCTTTAAACCATGCAAAGTGGCTTAGCGCTGCCTTGTATATATGGAGCAGGACACATCGCACAATATTGTTGCAAAAAGTGATGCTTCGATGGCGCAGGGGTCTTGTTAATGAGGCCCTTGATATTTTGCTTGCATTTGTGACATTTTTGTATAAACTAATAGAACCAATAAAATGTATCAACAACTATATTCCATGCTCTGGGAAAGTATGGCAGCTATTACTATGCTCTGTAATCAAGGTTTGTATATTCCTAAATTTCGTGTTTGATGCAAAATGTGATCAATATTATTTTAACAATTAAAGTGTTCTAAATAATGAATCTGTTTAGTTATATTCTACTTTCTAACTTGTTTTAAACCCAGCCGTTAAGCTTGTCAAATCTAAAATGTCTTCTCAAAGGCAAAAATTATGTCAGTTTCACTTGTTAAGTGCTATTCTAATTTTCCTCAATTGCTCGCTACTCCGGATCTTAAAATTCCCCTGAAAGTGTCTTCTGTTTTGGCTCAACTAACTTCACAGTTGTTCAGATCGTACCGGAGAGTCAAAGATTAATTGAAATTATTGCTTTATATTTTTTTCCAAAACCTCTTAGACTATGTTTAATACAATCACTCTCAAGAAGGCATTAAGATCACAGCGTGGGTAGTGGATAACACAATACCTACATCTATGCAGCCACGGCCGGTAGTAGGTGTAACTGCAAGGCGGTGACGTGGGGAGGGGAAGGGGCAGGGTGGGGGGGTAGTAATGTATGGATTACGGACTTTAACAGGTAAGTAAACATATAAATAAATAAAACAAATTTCGTTGTGCGCACTGCATCGCATTTGGTGATGCAGTGCACACCACGAAATTCGTTTTATTTATTTATATGTTTACTTACCTGTTAAAGTCCGTAATCCATACATTACTACCCCCCACCCTGCCCCTCCCCACGTCACCGCCCCGCAGTTAAACCTACTACCGGCCGCGGCTGGATCTATGTAATGGTCATAATCAATGCTTAATTTGTAGAAGAGTAAGTACAAAGGCACAAAGTTTTGCTCAGAAGCAGCGGCAGGTGCTATCAAAGGTCACGGATGATGAATAGCAAAGATGCATAATCTTGACTTCACCTCATGCATCTTTCATCCACCACCAGATACTTCCTGACCCTTTATCTCACTGTTTTAAGTTCTTTTTCATTCTTGCTTTCTTACTTTTCCACTGTTTTTCCTTGTTTCTCTTCCTTGTCCTCCGTCCTTCATTTTTTTTTCTGTGTTGGTCTGGATCAAAGTCTGATGAGAAAAAAATAAGTGCTGACCCCAACATTAGTGCCAGCGAGGCCCATCTGCAGCTACCAACTCACATTCAGCACAGGGTCTTAATATTATAAAACTTCCCATCAACATTTGTTACTTTCTTCATTAACGATCTCAGTAATGCATCCTTCATGAATATATGAAAATTTGGGACTCTAGCTTGCAGACTGAGTGTGGAAAGAAGCCAAAATGTATCTATATTATGATGAAACTAATAGAAGCCACGACATTGGGGATCCCTACCGAAGGAAACTTGCAACTTCTTTCGCTCAGTCTTTATTAGCAAGGACCAAGGTGAAAACACGAGTAGCGTTAGGTGGTAAAAAATACAGCACTTTAAATAATAATAGAACATAAATAAAATAATGTCTAAATCAATAAAGAACAAAAATAAAGAAGCATTAAAAGTTGTAAAACTACAGCATAAACCAACAAAGGAGAATATGGGTAAAAAAAGTATTTAACCACCTCCATCAAAATCAACAGGAACAGTCAAGAACATTGGTTTCCATGGAACTCAATGTGCGTCTATGGGCCCAATGTGTGCCAGTATTAAAAAGACAAAAAACAGACGGGGTCTTGACTCTTTACTCAGCTAGGCTGAGCCAACTAAACTGAAAAAACAACACAAGGGCCAATGCTGAGAAATACTTTAAACCATGTAGACTGGAAGTGTTGAATTTAAACAATCACACCCTGCTGGAATTAGCAATGTAAAAAGATTTATTCTTATTTAAACTTTTTTTGTTTTGTTTATGACACAATTTTTTAGTGCAAGGAGAAGACAAATAATTCTTTTATATACAATATATACAACAATATCAAAAGAACGAAAGCGTTTCCATACTTCAAACATACATGGCCGTCCAGTCATACAAAGACACATTCACACACAAAAATAAACATTAGACAACAAAAAAGTGAATCCACGTATAGGTCATGAATCAAATTGGAAAAATCCCTTTTGAATATGCAGTTTTAGAGTCTTTTTGATGGTTCAACAATAGAAATGTATTGTTCTGAAAATTGGTGAAGGGACTTTGGTATTATCACAAAGCGTGTGGACCAAATACGGGGATGAGGTGGTCGACGCGTTTCAAACCCCACTCGTTAAAGGGGTTCTCCTCAGGACCAATTGGTTCTAGAAAAAACAATGAAGGTGTGCTTACGGAAATGTTCCATACAAAGTATAACAAGAGACACGCACCCCGTGCTCACAACAGCCTACCTTAACCTTCGAACCAAAACGTCTTGAAATTCCAAAGGCGGCGGGTCGTGTAATTTCACAACAAAGTGCACGTAGTGGCTGTGACCTAAACAACAAACGTGCTGAGTTTAATCACACGCGCTCACTCCCAATCGTTCACTCTACCCTACTGTATTGCTGTGTGGGGCTCTTACCTGGAGTTCGACCGGCTAATGGCTTGCCGTCGGGTCCATACTTCTCCTTAATCCGTGGGACAAGTATTGTTACTGGAAAAGAGTAGTAATAGGCGGTCGGTAAACGTGTTAAGCCTAGATATTGCAGGCGATCGCAAATTCACTCGACATACCGATAGAACGGGAGGCATCAGTCCTAGTTTCCGCAGTTCTGGTTTGTGGAAAAATCGCAGATGGTCAGGACTTGTACTTCCTGGTTTATGAACCCCAAAGGGGGTTCTGGGACTTGTAGTTCGGCAATCATAAACGGATGAAACGGCAACAGGAAGACATGCCAAAGGGGCACGTCTATCGAAGAAAATTAGATTGGTTCTGACAATAAACATATTAGTTTTTATAAATCTCAGAGATCTCATTTAAGCCTTTAACGGCTGTATTGAATTTCATTATTAGTAGGGCCTCACGTTGAGATAGTTTTGCGTCCACATCTCCTCCCCTTGGGTCTTTTTCAATTTTTGAAAGAACAGTCCATTTCAAATCAGTCTGTTCATGTTTCATTCTGGTCCAATGATTGACTAATGGGGCATTTTCGACTCCTCTCTTAATTCTGGATTTGTGCTGAGTAATCCTGCTTCTAACCTCTTGTGTGGTTTTCCCAATATATACCAATGAAGATTTTTTGGCACCTCCATTGTTCGCATACAAAAAAGAAAAAAGTATAGCCAATCATATTGTAAGAGCTGCCCTCCCGAAAGCTAAAGCACCAACTTTGAAAAGCCTTTTTGGACTTCCTCCAACTAAGGGCCACCATAAGTGCGGAACTTGCACTTGTTGTAACGAAACAATTGAGGATTCTGTGTTCAGCATTGATAACATCCATTGGAAGCATGACACATTTACTAATTGTAAAAGTAAAAACGTGGTCTATGCCATCATTTGCCCGTGCCCGTTGGTATATATCGGGAAAACCACACAAGAGGTTAGAAGCAGGATTACTCAGCACAAATCCAGAATTAAGAGAGGAGTCGAAAATGCCCCATTAGTCAATCATTGGACCAGAATGAAACATGAACAGACTGATTTGAAATGGACTGTTCTTTCAAAAATTGAAAAAGACCCAAGGGGAGGAGATGTGGACGCAAAACTATCTCAACGTGAGGCCCTACTAATAATGAAATTCAATACAGCCGTTAAAGGCTTAAATGAGATCTCTGAGATTTATAAAAACTAATATGTTTATTGTCAGAACCAATCTAATTTTCTTCGATAGACGTGCCCCTTTGGCATGTCTTCCTGTTGCCGTTTCATCCGTTTATGATTGCCGAACTACAAGTCCCAGAACCCCCTTTGGGGTTCATAAACCAGGAAGTACAAGTCCTGACCATCTGCGATTTTTCCACAAACCAGAACTGCGGAAACTAGGACTGATGCCTCCCGTTCTATCGGTATGTCGAGTGAATTTGCGATCGCCTGCAATATCTAGGCTTAACACGTTTACCGACCGCCTATTACTACTCTTTTCCAGTAACAATACTTGTCCCACGGATTAAGGAGAAGTATGGACCCGACGGCAAGCCATTAGCCGGTCGAACTCCAGGTAAGAGCCCCACACAGCAATACAGTAGGGTAGAGTGAACGATTGGGAGTGAGCGCGTGTGATTAAACTCAGCACGTTTGTTGTTTAGGTCACAGCCACTACGTGCACTTTGTTGTGAAATTACACGACCCGCCGCCTTTGGAATTTCAAGACGTTTTGGTTCGAAGGTTAAGGTAGGCTGTTGTGAGCACGGGGTGCGTGTCTCTTGTTATACTTTGTATGGAACATTTCCCTAAGCACACCTTCATTGTTTTTTCTAGAACCAATTGGTCCTGAGGAGAACCCCTTTAACGAGTGGGGTTTGAAACGCGTCGACCACCTCATCCCCGTATTTGGTCCACACGCTTTGTGATAATAACAAAGTCCCTTCACCAATTTTCAGAACAATACATTTCTATTGTTGAACCATCAAAAAGACTCTAAAACTGCATATTCAAAAGGGATTTTTCCAATTTGATTCATGACCTATACGTGGATTCACTTTTTTGTTGTCTAATGTTTATTTTTGTGTGTGAATGTGTCTTTGTATGACTGGACGGCCATGTATGTTTGAAGTATGGAAACGCTTTCGTTCTTTTGATATTGTTGTATATATTGTATATAAAAGAATTATTTGTCTTCTCCTTGCACTAAAAAATTGTGTCATAAACAAAACAAAAAAAGTTTAAATAAGAATAAATCTTTTTACATTGCTAATTCCAGCAGGGTGTGATTGTTTAAATTCAACACTTCCAGTCTACATGGTTTAAAGTATTTCTCAGCATTGGCCCTTGTGTTGTTTTTTCAGTATTAAAAAGACAGCATGGTGAAATGTTACTGACTATCTGAGAGCTGGATCGTAATAGAGTATCTTCCAGTCTGAGGAAGAGCTTCCAAATTCTCTATTATGATACTCACATATGTATGCTTGCGAATTTATCTCAGCTGTTGAGTAATATTGCAGGAGAAGTTATTCAGGTGGATCTCCATTGGATTTAGTGTTTCCTTCACAAATCCAAAGGATTTATATTAACTACCTAACTATAGACTCTATCATGGATCAAAAACAGCATCAGCCATATGCCTGTAATGGCTTTCTCCAATGAAGACTCCATTTTTTAAGCAATCACCGAGCTTCTCTATCGAGTGGGTGTGATCAGTTGGTAAACAGAGAGCATGTCTTGATGACCTGAGCCTAACGTAATTATAGTAACATACTGTAGTAACATATGACCCTTTGAGTATGCAAAGATATAGTGCACTCCTAAAGGGTCAAATTAAGGTAAAAATTCATTGACTTGCAGTTTAGGTTTTTTAATGCTTTTCTACCATACATCTCTCTGAATTCATGAAACTCAGATGAAGAATCTGGGAATCTGAAAAACAAAAATATCTCAAGACTAACAACAAACGACAGCTAAAACAGACGCAAGTTTAGTCATTTTCATCTCACACTATAATCACCTGTGAATCTCTTGTTTTTAATTCTTGGACTCTGCTATCTCTGTCCAGCTTCAGAACACAGCTCGTAGATGATTCTTCGGAATCCATTTGATGAAGCTAAACCGGCATTTCCAATCTACTTCTGCTTTGACTGTTATGAGGCTTTTTTCTTGTTGTCTCTTCAATAGTATATGTTATCTTCACATAATGTTGGGGCCATGATTGGCATCTCTTTCTCTAGGCACAATTAACCCTCTTTTATTTATGTTTCTCTCACTTGTCACTTCCTGCTCCGCTTGCTAATGTATGTTATGGTTCTCTGCAAATTAAAGCTGTATTTCTTTACTTTGTATAACAAACTGATGCATGGTAATTTTTTTCAAGGTGGATTTTTATTTCAACTTTGTCCTATCTACTTTAGAGATAGAAACATGTTCGATTTGAGTGTTCATGATGAATATATTTTATATTTACCTATTACTTCATTTTATGACTTCTTCACGCTCTCCTCCCTACTGTAGCTTTTTCTTTTGCATTGGTCGCTTTGAATACAGGTTGGGATGTTGCTTTTTCCCATCAATTTTTAAACAGGATCAGCTGTTTCATTGGCTTATAGCATATACAATGTAAGGTCTGTATTCATCCTA
The DNA here is from genome assembly GCF_964261635.1 of Lissotriton helveticus. Lineage (NCBI taxonomy): Eukaryota > Metazoa > Chordata > Amphibia > Caudata > Salamandridae > Lissotriton > Lissotriton helveticus. Next base: position 452,587,564 of record NC_136070.1, on the reverse strand, counting down.
ATACAACTTAAATAATTGTTGTATGTTGTTTTATATATGCGTTGTAACGTTATTTCACAATTATCTTTGCAGAGTTCATCATATGGAGTTTGGTGATATGCCATAGAGATTCTTAAGGATTATTTTTATTTCCAATTTTGGTGTACACATACCTTCAATTACACCTAACTAGTCGACAAGGACGAAAAAGAATACATTAATTTAGGGACTATAACCTTAGTGTCCGATCTTCCATCTCTGCAAAGATACTTGACACTTGACAAGCAGTACCTCCAATTCACAATTATAAACACCAAACATTAAAACAAATTGTTCAGGCTGACAAGTGGGGCACAGACCAGTTATCAGGCCAGTTACCAGGGAGGGGCCAAGAGATCTCTAAGGGAACTTCACCTGACACATGCCGGCAGCAGAGGCATATGACCTCTCTAGAAACCTTTGTCAAGTTGCCCAAAAAGAGGGAACAATCCGTACCTAAAGTTTTCATTTTGTCACTTGTAGTATAAGCAATATTTTCAATTGCCAAGAAGTTCCAGATTTGGATAATCCAGTCTCTCATAGTTGTCACCAGAAAGCCAGTACTGATTTTATCACCTCCATCAGATCTGTTATCATTTATTTGCATACCCGTGACTTTGGGGGCCCCAGTCTTGGAAAAGAGTAGTTCAACAGAACCACTTCCGCATCTTGTGAGATCTGAACTTTGGGCTTGGGGACCTAGTTATGAAAAAGTCACACAGAGCAGCAAGTCACCTTGCTGCACTGCTTGACAAGGAAAGGGTAGGAATGTGTCGTATTTGAGGCAATATGGAGCATTCCTATCCTTTCTCATGTGCTAGTGCACAATGAGCTGCCTAGCACCAATGCAGGAACCCTTGCACCATGGGGCACCTTTCTGCACCAAAACAATACTGGGAGGCATATCCCTGTTTCTATGTGTGCTGCAGGATTCAGCACGCATAGAAAGATGAAAAACAAGGTGAACTAAAGGTATTTCTCTTCCTTAAGCTTCACCTGTGAAGGCACAGTATTTTGTTGCATTTCCAGGTCTACTACTAATAGTAAATGAGGGAATATGCCCAAATCCATTGGTGGGAACACCCAGGCTCCATCCACGAAATGCCTCCCTGGGCAGAGTAATGCAAGACAGGGATTTGAGCTGCCTTATGTTTTTCCAGATTTAACAAGCCAAGCATGGCTTTGTGGGATTTGATAAATCTCATTTAGCATTTGCACCGCCCTGATGCAAAACCTTGCTAAATCTGGCCCCAATTTGGGAGGGGCTAAGCCCCCATTTAATGGAAGCATAAAGATACTAGCTAGCTATTTGTGAACTCCTTCAAACAAATATGAAAGAGTTACTAGTCATTTGTAATTTGGTTAATCAAACCTGGTTGTGTTGGCTGAAGAAATGTCTGAAAGAGATAAATAATCCTTCTAAGCGGGGTCTTTTTGGTAATCTTTACAAAAATCCTGGCCAACCAAGACAAATGCAACAATAGAGTACAAATACCTCTAATCTGACCTATATGATTCTATACAATGAGTAAATCACAAAATATTGCACAAAGGATGCTAAATATAAGAAAAGATTTTTATTTCATTTAATCATATTATTCTTTGTTTTTCCATTTCTCTTTTTTGTTTTGTCATATTTTATACATATTTATATTTTTGTGTAAACAACTTAATTCAACATTTCATGAAGAACCCCATGTCATGACCATATATATATATATATATCTCATTCCATCATGCAAACTACTACATTCACTACCTAGACTCATAACAAACCTAAGACTATCAAGTGTACATGAATTCAACACAGAAACAACAAACAAAAAAGAACTACTGAGGGTCCCCTATAAATTTGTACAGCGTCAAATATTACAATTTCGAATGTCCTATGAGTTATACATATTCCAATCACATTTTTTTCTTGTTTTCTTTTTCTTTACATTTTTTGTAGGTTTCTATGTAGGGGTCTCAGATGCGTACGGCCTACGTACGTTTCGGTGATTGAAATACTTTGGTTCACCTTCCTCAGGGCCAACAAAAGACTAAACAACAAAACAAATGTGTTCACTGAGATTAAAACCAGGGGGTTCTTTGGTATCTAGAAAGAAGACATATTATATTTAAAATTAATTACAATCGTTTTATTTGCATCCACTAACGAACATTTATTGAATTTAAAATGTTTTTGTGCCATAGTATAGTAGCCAGGCTCGAACTACGATGCCCGTGCTACATCTATTTTAGACAAAGAAAATGGTGAAGATTCAATAACCCAGTGAATTTTGTATGTTTTAAAGAGTGTATATGAAAAGAAATATGAGAGAGTGTTTAAGCCAGAACCTCCACCAGGTACAAAACAGATAAAAGACCTAATAGTAACAAACATGCACCTCCGCATATTGCGTTGTGTCATTTATAGTAGGGTCCGCTCGTACTCATTATCGAGGCACAAAAAGTATCTAAATTTTTTTTGAAGAGTACCTTTGTTAGACTACAGGGTTGGATTTCTATACAGTCTTTTTATGCGCTTCACAGCTATATTATTCCGTGTCGTCTAATACCTGTAAATGTAAGACAATGACGAAATTTAAAAGAGGTTGTTTGTGGTAACCGAGAGAAAAGAAGAAACTAATGGGCCATGCAGAGGTGTTACCTACTTCAAAGTAAGACGTGGTCTTCCATAAATAGAGGAATAGTACTTTAATGGGAGTTGTTTAAAATTGTTTCCAATACTTCATGTTTCCTAGTTGCTCCGACTGGGTAAGTCCAGCAAAGACAATCTGCAAAATTTAATTTGGACTTAGTATATATGTGGAGGAGCATCTCATTTTCTGTTAGTTATTAAAACTCTGATGGATGATACTATACCTTGCTTTCTTTGCAGTATATGGCTCGACAGATTCGACCAGTTTTCAGTGATATTAGAATGGAAGATTCTTCTATTTTCTTTCTCTGCCGAGTCTGTATAGGCAAACCATAGTGAATGCCGACATGTTAGGGAATTTTAGACGCCATAGGTCATAGACGCTATACTATATGTCACCGATATTTATCTAATTTTAGTGCTTTTGATACGAGATGTATCAGAATATCAGGTCTGGCTACATATCCTGGTCTCTGTAACACTTAGAGATATATTCAAAGATGGAAATAGAGAGAATCTAGTCCGGTTAGAGAATGTTGTTTGAGACTGCATCTACCCAGTTTATTCTGATATATGGCATAACTAGTTAGCCAAAGATGGAATTAGGCGCTCTAGCAGATTGAATGAAGCGCCCGTGGAGTTGCGGTCAGAGAATGTTGTATGAGATTGCATCTGCTCGGTTTGTTCTAATGTGTCGTATGAATCGTGAACCAAAAATTAAACTAAGCGCTCTTACAAATTAAATAGAGCGCCGAGAGGTTGTGGTTACGCTGGTCGAACTACGGTTCAAAAATGGGACACCAATCGTAGGGACGCTATCGTTAATATGTATCTGGAGATGCGAAAATACAACCTCGAAAACAAATAAACAAGATGAGAATAAAGCGCCCGTGAGGTTACAATCACGCTAATAGTACTACGGCTCAGAAACGGGCATCAACCGTGGGATCACTGTCTTTAGTTTATATCGGGCTGATACAAAAACACACTCTCAATAACTAACAAACAAACGTCTGCGTGAGCCTCTAGTTATCTTACCTAGTTCGAAGCAACCCGCACGTCTACCGAATATCGTCTGGCTGATGTGAGCACCACAGATTAGGCGGCATTTGAGGGGCTTTATTTATATCACTCACGATGTGGCGTATCTCGTAACGTGCGTGGTTGATTAATTACATTCAGTTGCAGAGTAAGACGACATGGTGGAAGGACTACTAGGGAGAATCTAGTCTATGGAAACTGAGATAGGACCAATTAGGTGTTACTGAATCTCTATTCTCAAGATGGCGCTGTAAAAGAGATTTGTTTAATAACAAAATAGGAATAACCCACATTTTAATTATTTCAATCGGTCATAGGTATGTTTTTGTGAAAAGCCTCCAAAGATAGGAGGACCCTATTTTAGTAATTCATGAGTGATTTTTTAGGATAGTAAGAAACAATGAGTGTCTGGTATATGAATCATTATTATATATGTAAGCTGTCACTATCCAGGAAATTTCCTCATTGTGTCCATGTCTAACAGTGTCCAAATTGAAAATCCAAAAAGTTTCACGCTGTTTCCTTAATTTGGTGGTGTCTCTCCCAGGAATGACATGTATGCGTTCTAAGATCAGCCATCGCATGTCTTTTTCTGTGTGTCTATATTGGTTGTAATGCGGCACCATAGGGGCATTTGCCTTTCCTGTTCTCACTGCCGATTTATGCTCAGAAAATCTGATACGCAGTTCTCTTGCTGTCTCTCCAACATAGCCTAAGCCGCACAGGCACATTATAAGGTAGACTATGTTTGTGGTTTTAGAGTTTGTCATGTCTTTCAGTTGGCCAAATTTGTTGCCATATGTCCATGTACTACCAGTGGTGGCTTGATCACATGCATGGCATGTGCCACATTTATGATTTCCCTTAGGGAGTGGTTTGCCATCTATAGTTAGTTGGCGAGTAGTATCGTGATTTTTCCATCTACTGTGGACCAGTTTGTCTTTAAGATTTGAGTTCCTCCTAAAAGCTACTATGGGTTTACTGAGTTCTTCAGTTTGGTCATTGGTGTTCAAAATCCTCCAATTTTTGTTTATAACTTGTCTGATTTTATTGTTTAAACTTGAGTGATTTAAAACACATACCAACTTTTGGTTTGTAGGTGTTGGAATTGGATTAAGTAAGGCATCCCTGTTATAATATTTGGCTCTTTTCATGGATTGTCGAACCAATCTTTTAGGGTATCCTCGTGACACCAAACGTTCAGATAATTTGGTTGCATGGACCATAAAGTCCTTCATACTGGTACAGTTTCTTTTAATTCTCAAAAATTCCCCAAAGGGGATTGAACCTTTTTGGCAAGCTGGATGGTAGCTGCCATGTTCTAAGATGGTATTCTTTGCTGTTGGCTTTCTGTAAAGGCTAACTGTAAGTTCCCCTTCAGTGTCTTGGATCCAAATATCTAAGAATTCCACTTTGTTTGGGGAGAAGTTACAAGTGAATTTTAAGTTTGGGTCTGCTAGGGTTGGCCATTCTGTGAACTCTTTGAGTGTTTCTTCTGTTCCAGTCCAGATAAAAAAAAAACGTCATTTATGAATCTATGCCACCTCGAGACGTTCTCATAAAAAGGGGCTAATTCATTGAAGACGTTTTTAATCTCAAATTCCCCCATATAGATATTAGCAATGCTGGGGACACAAGACGCCCCCATACTTACTCCTTTAATCTGCTGATAGAGATCCTTTCTAAATTCAAAAAAGTTATTATGAAGGACAATTTGTAAACATTCTAGAATGAAACCATCAGGTCTCTGTCCCGGTGTCCTAGCTAAGAGCGCTGCCACCGCTTCTATAGCTAGGTCCTGGGGTATGTTTGTGTATAGTGATTCAATATCACACGTAACTAGAAGCTGAGTGGTATGATTAAAGGGTATATGTTCTAGAGTTGAGATCATATGGCCAGTGTCTTTTATGTATGATTCATAGGTGGTGGTTAGAGGACATAAGAAGGTATCTAAGTACTTAGAAAGGGGCTCTGTGCTGGAATTAATGGATGCCACTATCGGTCTTAATGGGGGGTCAGCCGCAATTTTGTGTGTCTTGGGGACACCATATAGTGCTGGGATCACTGGATTTGACTTGATCAGGAAGTCCATTTCTTTTTCACAAATGAAGCCTTCAACAAAGGCTCTATTGACCGTCTCCTCAATTTGTTCTTTTAGAATAGTTAGGGCTCGCCTATTGATCTTTTTATAGTGATCTTCAATGCCTAACATCTGATTTATCTTGTTGGAATAATAACTAGTATCCATGACCACTATCCTCCCTGCTTTATCGCAGGGTTTAATTGTTATATCGGTGTTCTCTTGTAGTGCCTTAAGAGCTTTTCTTTCTGACACTTCAAGGTTTGCTTGAGGTTTTGGGATAAATTTCAAGATTTTCTCCAACTCTCTAAGGACATTTTTTTCAAAAATACCCACTTCTGGGCCTAGCATGTCCGGAGTTGGAGTGAAGGTTGATGGTGGTTTACAGCCAGATAGATTTACTTCATCTTCTCTATTTTCCGTGTCTTCAAAATATTTTTTTAATCTTACTTTCCGGAAGAAAGAGAAGATGTCTTGAGTTATTTTGTATCGATTGGCCAGGGAGCTAGGGACAAAGGAAAGACCTTTGCTCAAGACTTTTATCTCACCAAATGAGAGCATATGTTTCGATAAATTGAAAATAGGGATGGTGGAAGAATTTCCTGACTTTATTGTTTCCAATATTGTTGTTTCCTGGTTTGTACATATGGCTGAGGATGTGGAGGGTTCGACTGTGGATATTGGTTCGTATTGGTGTTTGGGTATCGAGATCTGCCCCTGCCTCTGCCTCTTCCTAAAAAAGATTGCCTAGGGCCTCTATTATATCTGTTAGGATATTGGCCTGTTGGTTGGTAGCCATAGTCATATTCTTCCCCTCCAGTGTGTCCATCTTGATCTGATTCAGAGGAATTGGTTTCAGAAACATTCTGTATTCTTACTCTCTTGTTTAATCACCAGTTGTATTGTGCTTGGTCGTATGGTCTAGGTCCCACCGGGGTCTGATCATTTTGTCCTGTTTGGTAGAAATCCGGTCTTAGATATGGATAAATTTTTTCGTGTGTGAACCAGCGCACATCTTTTTTCAATGTATCCATTTTCTTTTTTATAAGGTAAGTATCAAACTCTTCTAATTCTTCATTTATTTCTTGTAAGGTCTTTTTAGCTTCTTCTACCGCTGGGCTGGCTTTAAGCTATTCTTCCAATTCTAAGATTTCTTGGTGAAGTGTGCCTACCATTTCACGTACTGTATCTATTATAAGGAGCATCCAATCTCTTGAACAACGGTTCGCAATGAGCGACCATCGCTCAAAAAATGTTCTTACTTCCACAAATAGGGCTGGCATGTTCCTAACCATCAGTCCGTTTGGAATCACCCCTGACTTAAGGTACTCGCACATAAAGAATGCATGTGATTCCATGCGTTTAGCCTTTTTTTTAAGGTTTAATAATTTTAGCCATTCACTGTTGGTATTTGGAGTTGATGTTATATTGGCTGTGCTGCTACCTGTAATTTGGCCAAGCATGTTTATGTAGTCCTCGTCCGAGAACCCGAATGTCTTAAGGTTATCCATAATATTAGATGATATATATGTTAGGTGATATGTGTATTGGGTTAACACAGTGAGAATGCTATAAGTGGCTAAAAAGACGTGCAAGAAAATATGGTGGACTATAGTGATATTTCAAAGAGTGTCATGCAAGTGGGCTCACCGTGCTTTTCTGAAATAGTACAAATAGTTTCTATTACTATGGCAGAACAAATAACACGACAAAAAACTCTACAGTAAACACTGTTAAGAATAGACAAAATGATGCTAAAGAGTACTCCCAAATACAGTTTGAGGTCTAGAGGAGGGAGAAAAAACCAACAATAGAGTACAAATACCTCTAATCTGACCTATATGATTCTATACAATGAGTAAATCACAAAATATTGCACAAAGGATGCTAAATATAAGAAAAGATTTTTCTTTCATTTAATCATATTATTCTTTGTTTTTCCATTTCTCTTTTTTGTTTTGTCATATTTTATACATATTTATATTTTTGTGTAAACAACTTAATTCAACATTTCATGAAGAACCCCATGCCATGACCATATATATATATATATATCTCTCATTCCATCATGCAAACTACTACATTCACTACCTAGACTCATAACAAACCTAAGACTGTCAAGTGTACATAAATTCAACACAGAAACAACAAACAGAAAAGAACTACTGAGGGTCCCCTATAAATTTGTACAGCGTCAAATATTACAATTTCGAATGTCCTATGAGTTATACATATTCCAATCACATTTTTTTCTTGTTTTCTTTTTCTTTTCATTTTTTGTAGCTTTCTATATAGGGGTCTCAGATGCATACGGCCTACGTACGGTTCGGTGATTGAAGTACTTTGGTTCACCTTCCTCAGGGCCAACAAAAGACTAAACAACAAAACAAATGTGTTCACTGAGATTAAAACCAGGGGGTTCTTTGGTATCTAGAAAGAAGACATATTATATTCAAAATTAATTACAATCCATTTATTTGCATCCACTAACGAACATTTATTGAATTTAAAACTTTTTTGTGCCATAGTATAGTAGCCAGGCTCGAACTACGATGCCCGTGCTACATCCATTTTAGAGAAAGCAATTGGTGAAGATTCAATAACCCAGTGAATTTTGTATGTTTTAAAGAGTGTATATGAAAAGAAATATGAGAGAGTGTTTAAGCCAGAACCTCCACCAGGTTACAAAACAGAAAAAAGACCTAATAGTAACAAACATGCACCTCTGCATATTGCGTTGTGTCATTTATAGTAGGGTCCGCTCGTACTCATTATCGAGGCACAAAAAGTATCTAAACATTTTTTTGAAGAGTACCATTGTTAGACTACAGGGTTGGATTTCTATACAGTCTTTTTATGTGCTTCACAGCTATATTATTCCGTGTCGTTTAATACCTGTAGATGTAAGACAATGACGAAATTTAAAAGAGGTTGTTTGTGGTAACCGAGTGAAAAGAAGAAACTAATGGGCCATGCAGAGGTGTTACCTACTTCAAAGTAAGACGTGGTCTTCCATAAATAGAGGAATAGTACTTTAATGGGAGTTGTTTAAAATTGTTTCCAATACTTCATGTTTCCTAGTTGCTCCGACTGGGTAAGTCCAGCAAAGACAATCTGCAAACTTTAATTTGGACTTAGTATATATGTGGAGGAGCATCTAATGTTCTGTTAGTTATTAAAACTCTGATGGATGATACTATACCTTGCTTTCTTTGCAGTATATGGCTCGACAGATTCGACCAGTTTTCAGTGATATTAGAATGGAAGATTCTTCTATTTTCTTTCTCTGCCGAGTCTGTATAGGCAAACCATAGTGAAAGCCGACACTTTAGGGAATTTTAGACGCCATAGGTCATAGACGCATACTATATGTCACCGATATTTATCTCATTTTAGTGCTTTTGATACGAGATGTATCAGAATATCAGGTCTGGCTACATATCCTGGTCTCTGTAACACTTAGAGATATATTCAAAGATGGAAATAGAGAGAATCTAGTCCGGTTAGAGAATGTTGTTTGAGACTGCATATACCCAGTTTATTCTGATCTATGGCATAACAAGTTAGCCAAAGATTGAATTAGGCGCTCTAGCAGATTGAATGAAGCGCCCATGGAGTTGGGGTCAGAGAATGTTGTATGAGATTGCATCTGCTCGGTTTGTTCTAATGTGTGGTATGAATCGTGAACCAAAAATTAAACTAAGCGCTCTTACAAATTAAATAGAGCACCGAGAGGTTGTGGTCACGCTGGTCGAACTACGGTTCAAAAATGGGACACCAATCGTAGGGACGCTATCGTTAATATGTATCTGGAGATTCGAAAATACAACCTCGAAAACAAATAAACAAGATGAGAATAAAGCGCCCGTGAGGTTACAATCACGCTAATAGTACTACGGCTCGGAAACGGGCATCAACCGTGGGATCACTGTCTTTAGTTTATATCGGGCTGATACAAAAACACATTCTCGATAACTAACAAACAAACGTCTGCATGAGCCTCTAGTTATCTTAGCTAGTTCAAAGTAACCCGCACGTCTACCGAAAATCGTCTGGCTGATGTGAGCACCACAGATTAGGCGGCATTTGCTTTATTTATATCACTCACGATGTGGCATATCTCGTAACGTGTGTGGTTGATTCATTACATTCAGTTGCAGAGTAAGACGACATGGTGGAAGGACTACTAGGGAGAATCTAGTCAATGGAAACTGAGATAGGACCAATTAGGTGTTACTGAATTTCTATTCTCAAGATGGCGCTGTAAAAGAGATTTGTTTAATAACAAAATAGGAATAACCCACATTTTAATTATTTCAATCGGTCATACGTATGTTTTTGTGAAAAGCCTCCAAAGATAGGAGGACCCTATTTTAGTAATTCATGAGTGATTTTTTAGGATAGTAAGAAACAATGAGTGTCTGGTATATGATTCATTATTATATATCTAAGCTGTCACTATCCAGGACATTTCCTTATTGTGTCCATGTCTAACAGTGTCCAAATTGAAAATCCAAAAAGTTTCACGCTGTTTCTGTCAGGTACGCTCCACAGGATCCGGGTGTCGAATATAAGGCCCACCTCCAAACGTCACAAACACTCTGATAGATTCGTCAACAGAGGATTTGAGCCATTAGGCGAGGGGAAAAGTAAAATAATAAACAGGGAAGGGAAGGAAGGGAACAGCTGGGAAAGGGATGTACCTGAAACGACAGAACATACAGGGGTAAGACCACCATTCGTGCAACACCGTAATATCTAAAGCACTTTGTAGTAGACTAAATACCTGTGGGGAAAAAGGCAGGACTTTTCTATAGGTTTTCTCTGTTCCCCCTTTAGATCGACAAGCTTGAAACCTATAGGGAACATACATTGGTTAACATCTGTCTGATAGCAATTACTGACACCCACATGACCCAGGCAGGACACTTCCTCTCATACCTGAATCACAGTCTAAGCCTGTTTAAGAAGGGATTCCGGGTGGGAGTCACCACCATGAAAGAAGAACAGGACTGAGAGGGAACAATGTAGCAGGTAAAGGGCAAATCTCCAGGACACGGTAATGCGTGGGAAGCAAGAACCACTGCACTCCGCTCCGTCGGAAACAGTACACCCAAAACACCAGGCAGTCCTCAGGTACCAAACAAAGGAAGAGATCAAAGTAAATAATAATGGAAGGTTGTTGAAAAACAAGCACATAGGCTCCACCAGGACAACACAACCTTCTTAGGCGTACCTATGAGTCTCACGGCAACGCGTAGCTGCGACCGCCACCGCGCTCCGCTAGTACATAGGAACCAAAGGTCCAAAAGAACAACCACAAGCGCTTGTTCTGGCTACACGGAGCTGCGACTGCCACCGCGCACCACCTACTTTCCGTAGTCGATAAACAAGTATGGCCACAAAATAAACAAGAGAGGAAGAAGACACGGCAGCGTGTGGCGCCCTACCACTCCGCTCCGCTCTTCAGAGAAAATCCAAAACAAAGTACAAGGCGCGGCAGTTCCTTCACTGCGCGCTCCAGAAAACGGCAACGCGTGGGGCACCACAGCGCTCCGCTCAATGACGGGTAAACGAGATGCGAGGGGCCGCTCCTACCTGAAAGCATAACACCCACTGCAACCGTTCAGGACGAGCCCCAAGCAAAGCAGCAAGACTCGACCTCCCTTCTCCGACTCGCGATCAGGAAACAGGATAACACGCAACAGGAAGCGTGTCTCACGGACTGAAGTAGCCTCAGCCGAGGCCTCTGGGAAATGTAGTCTTTCCTACCTGGAAAGGTGAAGGCAGTCGTTTCTACCCCACAGTGCTGTAATGCAGGCGCTCTGACGGGCTCGGACAGTATGCCCTCCCTTCTAGCGCCTACCAGGACCGGGGCGCAGAGGGAACCGTCTATGGTAGGAACGGATAGCCGCCGGAGCATGGATGTTGGACACCGGTTCCCAGGAGTCATCCTCAACGGAATACCCCTTCCACGACACCAGGTACCATAGCACCCCCCTCCGAAACTTTGAGTCCTTGATGCTGCGTACCACATATTCGAAACCCCCATCACACAATACCGGTGGAGGCGCCCTGCGCCTGTCCGAGAACGCAGGTTTCAGCAGATTACAATGGAATACTGGGTGGATACGAAGCGAACCAGGCAGCTTCAGTTTGTAGGCCACCGGACTGAGCTTTTTCACTACTACATAAGGCCCTATGTACTTAGGGTGAAAGATGCTGCAGAGTTTGAACCTGATGTTCCTGGTCGAAAGCCACACCTTATCACCCACTGCGTACGATGGTCCTTGTCTTCTGTGTTTGTCTTCGCACTTCTTGTATTCCTTCTTGGCCTGTATTAGATGAGATCTGATTTTCTTGTGCACTGCCTGAATTTTTCTCATCTGGCCCAAAACTGTAGGTTGATCGGCTATGACAACAGGAATGGTAAGGGGAAGGATTTTAGCATCATACCCATATGTTGCGCAAAATGGAGACACCCCCAAGGAACAGTGCCAGGTGTTATTATAGGCCACTTCAGCCATCCACAATAACGAGACCCATGAGTCATGAGCATCCGCAGCGTAACACCGGAGATATTTCTTTAGGGTTTGGTTCAACCTCTCCGTTTGTCCATCCGTTTGCGGATGGAAGCTGGTAGAAAGAGAGGAACGGATACCCAGGGCCTGACACCAAAACCTCCAAAACCTAGCGATGAACTGCGGACCCCGATCAGATACAATGACCTCAGGTATCCCATGCAACCTGATGATGTTGGACATTAGTAGTTGGGCTGTCTGTCCTGCTGTAGGCAAATTTACGCAGGGAATGATATGTCCCAGTTTGGAGAGACTGTCTACCACCACTAGGATGGCGGTCATACCCTGATCCGGGGGTAAACCAGTAACAAAGTCTAGACTGATGTTTTGCCATGATCTATTGGGAGTCGGTAGCGGACACAACAACCCTTTCTTTTTTCCAGTTTCGGTTTTTGCCATAGCACAGTCGCTGCAGGATCTTACCCAAGCAACGACGTCTTTCTTGATCGTGTCCCACCAAAAGTACCTTTGTAACAACTGCACAGTCTTACACACCCCTTGGTGTCCCACCAATTGGGACTCGTGACACCATGCAAAGGCAGTCTTTTTTAGCGCTTCACTTGGGAGGAACAGCTTCGCGTTTTGAAAAGGGAGACCTTTCTTCAGTGTGCGACCACTCCCCTGGGAGGCCCACACAACCCACTCCCCTGGGGTCTTTGCTCGACTGACGCGATCCAGGAACGAGTCAGCATGGATCACACACAACACCTTTCTGGGTTCCACAATGGGTTCCAGCCTGGCGATCTCTGTTGACACCTCCCCCTGCTGTTGTCGGGAAAGCGTATCAGCTTTTTTGTTGTCAGCCCCAGGACGAAAGGTGATAACAAAGTCATATTCTGAAAAAAAAAGCATCCACCTCATTTGTCTCTGAGTAAGGTTGCGGGCGGTTTTCATATACTGCAAGTTTCGGTGGTCGGAATAAACAGTAACAGGAAACGCAGCCCCCCACAAGTGCTGGCGCCATTCCTGAAATGCCTTTTTAATAGCTAGCAGTTCTTTCTCCGCTATGGTGTAATTCCTCTCTGCCAGGCTGAGCTTCTTTGAGAGATATGCCACTGGATGCAATTGGCCCGTGAGGTGATTCCTTTGAGACAAGATGGCCCCTATAGCTTCATCCGAAGCGTCCGCTTCAACGATGAATGGATGTTCAGGTTTAGGGTATGCCAATATAGGAGCAGAAGTGAACGCGACTTTCAGGGTCTGAAAGGCTCTGTCGGTGTCTTCTGTCCATTTGAAAGGGACCCCTTTTCTTAACAATTTAGACAAAGGGGCAGCCACCTGAGAGAATTGTGCTATAAATCTGCGGTAGTAATTTGAGAACCCTAAAAAGCTTTGTACTTCCTTCATGCTCGTCGGAATCGGCCAATCCTGCACCGCCTTCACCTTTCTGTCCGACATCTGTAAACCAGCATGACTCAACACCACCCCCAAGAATTCCACTTCAGTCACACTAAATTCGCACTTGGACAATTTACAAAACAGTTTGTTCTCACCCAGTCTCTGCAAAACATGAGACACATGAGCATGATGTTGTATGGTGTTGCCTGAATAGATGAGTATGTCGTCTATATAAACAACAGCGCAGATATCCACAAATTCTTTCAGGACATCATTCAAAAAATACTGGAATGCCGCCGGGGCATTGCACAGCCCAAACGGCATTACAGTATATTCAAAAAGGCCATAACGGGTTTTGAATGCAGTCTTCCATTCATCGCCTTCTCTTACTCGGACCAGGTGATAGGCACCCCTTAAATCTAGCCGAGTATATATCCGAGCATCCTTCACCTGATCCAGTAGAACAGTAATAAGGGGTAAGGGGTATCTGTTCCTGACGGTGTTCTTGTTTAACACCCTGTAATCGACACACGCTCTTAACTCTCCGTTGGCTTTTTTTATGAAAAACATAGGGGAGGCAGCCGGGGACCTAGAGGGACGGATAAACCCAATGTCCACATAGTGGTCAAGATAATCCCTCAAGTGAGCTGTCTCAGGAACCGAGAGGGCATACACATGACAAGAAGGCAGAGTAGCCCCATCCACTAAGTCTATCCTACAATCATAAGGACGATGAGGAGGCAGTCGTTCCGCCATACATTCACTGAACACCTCCTCATAGGCCTTATATTGCTGAGGCAAAACCACCATCTTCTCGGCTGCTGTGGCTACTATCAAAGGTAGATAAGACACCGCTGCGTTCGTCATGCATGAGGAAACCCGATGCTCTCTACATTCCTTGGATGCAAACCGGACCTCCTTGGACCTCCAATCGATAGTAGGATTGTGGTGGCTCAACCAGGGCATACCCAAGATGACCTCGTATTGTGGTGCCTCTATGATATTCAGCGTCAATTCTTCCCTGTGCAGACCTCCCGGGATTTCAACCGACAACACCAGAGTGTCGGTTTGTTCAGTAATCTTTCCTGACTTTAGTGGCTTTCCGTCCACAGCCAATACTTCCTCCGGAACGTCTCTTGGCACTCTTTCCAGTGCCAGCGCTGTTACCAACCCGCTATCGATGAAGTTCCCAGTGGCCCCGGAATCTATCATGACCCTCACTTGATGGATTTGGCAGTGACTCTCCAAGCACATGGGAAGGAGTATATGTGTTTCTGTCTCCAATAGCGTCATGACTGTTAACGAAGGGATCTGATAGGGGGGAGAACTGGCATCGAAGGAAGAGTCTGTCTTACCTCCTTTTTCTACTGCCCCCATTGCCGTGATGGCCAACCGTTTGCTGCGATTCCACACACCACTGGTTTTAGGTTTGGTAGGGCAGTCCCTAACATAGTGGCCTTTTTTGCCGCAATATAGGCAAAGGCCCAAGGCTCGCCTGTGTTCCTTTTCTTCTTTGGATAACGGGGCTTTGACTGCCCCTATCTCCATGGGTTCAGAACTTGGTTCGGTAGCCGTTAACGCTCTTCGTGGGTTAGCGTCAGACCCAAGGTACCCCCGATCCCATCTTCTCCTATCACCTCCTCTGTCACTCATCCTACCATCCAGACGCAAGGTCAGGTTTATCATGTCTGTGCAGGTGGCTGGCTGAGGGTCTATCTGGGCTATAACATCCTTGAGTCCATCCCTCAACCCTTGATAGAATAAGGACATTCTTTTTTCCTCTGGCCAAGCAGTTTCAGCTATCAGCCTGTTAAAATCAGTCATGTAAGATATCAGGTCTCTCTTTCCCTGTCTGAGAGTCAGCAACTCACGGTCTGCACTGAAGGTAGTAGCCCGGCGGTCGAACACTCGCTCGAATTCAGCCCTAAACGCTGACCAGTTGTTTAGTACAGGGTCATCATTGCGCACCAATGGTACGGCCCAGTTAGCCGCATCTCCAATCAAATAGGAAATGGCGAAAGCCACTCTGGAATGGTTGGTCGGGAAGGAGGCCGGTTTGCATGAAAAATGCATCATGATTTGTGTCAGAAAGATCTGGGTTTTCGCTGGGTCCCCTGAATATCTCTCTGGGCTGGCAAGGGGTATAGGAGGAGGAACCGTAACCTGTATTTGTGAGGGAGAGGCATCAAAGAGGTTCCTACTCAATCTGTCCACCTTTTCCTTAAGGGCAGAGGCCTCAGCTTTGGAAGCAGCAAGTTCTTGCTGCACCAATACCAACGCCTGAAGCACATCCTCCAAGGTAGCCATACAGTCTCCACCCGGATCGGGTGTAGCTAAATTCGTGGGCGTGTTATTCTGTCAGGTACGCTCCACAGGATCCGGGTGTCGAATATAAGGCCCACCTCCAAACGTCACAAACACTCTGATAGATTCGTCAACAGAGGATTTGAGCCATTAGGCGAGGGGAAAAGTAAAATAATAAACAGGGAAGGGAAGGAAGGGAACAGCTGGGAACGGGATGTACCTGAAACGACAGAACATACAGGGGTAAGACCACCATTCGTGCAACACCGTAATATCTAAAGCACTTTGTAGTAGACTAAATACCTGTGGGGAAAAAGGCAGGACTTTTCTATAGGTTTTCTCTGTTCCCCCTTTTGATCGACAAGCTTGAGACCTATATGGAACATACATTGGTTTACATCTGTCTGATAGCAATTACTGACACCCACATGACCCAGGCAGGACACTTCCTCTCATACCTGAATCACAGTCTAAGCCTGTTTAAGAAGGGATTCCGGGTGGGAGTCACCACCATGAAAGAAGTACAGGACTGAGAGGGAACAATGTAGCAGGTAAAGGGCAAATCTCCAGGACACGGTAATGCGTGGGAAGCAAGAACCACGGCACTCCGCTCCGTCGGAAACAGTACACCCAAAACATCAGGCAGTCCTCAGGTACCAAACAAAGGAAGAGATCAAAGTAAATAATAATGGAAGGTTGTTGAAAAACAAGCACATAGGCTCCACCAGGACAACACAACCTTCTTAGGCGTACCTATGAATCTCACGGCAACGCGTAGCTGCGACCGCCACCGCGCTCCGCTAGTACATAGGAACCAAAGGTCCAAAAGAACAACCACAAGCGCTTGTTCTGGCTACACGGAGCTGCGACCGCCACCGCGCACCACCTACTTTCCGTAGTCGATAAACAAGTATGGCCACAAAATAAACAAGAGAGGAAGAAGACACGGCAGCGTGTGGCGCCCTACCACTCCGCTCCGCTCTTCAGAGAAAATCCAAAACAAAGTACAAGGCGCGGCAGTTCCTTCACTGCGCGCTCCAGAAAACGGCAACGCGTGGGGCACCACAGCGCTCCGCTCAATGACGGGTAAACGAGATGCGAGGGGCCGCTCCTACCTGAAAGCATAACACCCACTGCAACCGTTCAGGACGAGCTCCAAGCAAAGCAGCAAGACGCGACCTCCCTTCTCCGACTCACGATCAGGAAACAGGATAACACGCAACAGGAAGCGTGTCTCACGAACTGAAGTAGCCTCAGCCGAGGCCTCTGGGAAATGTAGTCTTTCCTACCTGGAAAGGTGAAGGCAGTCGTTTCTACCCCACAGCGCTGTAATGCAGGCGCTCTGACGGGCTCTGACAGTTTCCTTAATTTGGTGGTGTCTCTCCCAGGAATGACATGTATGCGTTCTAAGATCAGCCATCGCATGTCTTTTTCTGTGTGTCTATATTGGTTGTAATGCGGCACCATAGGGGCATTTGCCTTTCCTGTTCTCACTGCCGATTTATGCTCAGAACATCTGATACGCAGTTCTCTTGCTGTCTCTCCAACATAGCCTAAGCAGCACAGGCACATTATAAGGTAGACTATGTTTGAGGTTTTACAGTTTGTCATGTCTTTCAGTTGGCCAAATTTGTTGCCATATGTCCATGTACTACCAGTGATGGCTTGATCACATGCATGGCATGTGCCACATTTATGATTTCCCTTAGGGAGTGGTTTGCCATCTATAGTTAGATGGCGAGTAGTATCGTGATTTTTCCATCTACTGTGGACCAGTTTGTCTTTAAGATTTGAGTTCCTCCTAAAAGCTACTATGGGTTTACTGAGTTCTTCAGTTTGGTCATTGGTGTTCAAAATCCTCCAATTTTTGTTTATAACTTGTCTGATTTTATTGTTTAAACTTGAGTGATTTAAAACACATACCAACTTTTGGTTTGTAGTTTTTGGAATTGGATTAAGTAAGGCATCCCTGTTATAATATTTGGCTCTTTTCATCGATTGTCGAACCAATCTATCCTCGTGACACCAAACGTTCAGATAATTTAGTTGCATGGACCATAAAGTCCTTCATACTGGTACAGTTTCTTTTAATTCTCAAAAATTCCCCAAAGGGGATTGAACCTTTTTGGCAAGCTGGATGGTAGCTGCCATGTTCTAAGATGATATCTTTGCTGTTGGCTTTCTGTAAAGGCTAACTGTAAGTTCCCCTTCAGTGTCTTGGATCCAAATATCTAAGAATTCCACTTTGTTTGGGGAGAAGTTACAAGTGAATTTTAAGTTTGGGTCTGCTAGAGTTGGCCATTCTGTGAACTCTTTGAGTGTTTCTTCTGTTCCAGTCCAGATAAAAAAAAACGTCATCTATGAATCTATGCCACCTCGAGACGTTCTCATAAAAAGGGGCTAATTCATTGAAGACGTTTTTAATCTCAAATTCCCCCATATAGATATTAGCAATGCTGGGGACACAAGACGCCCCCATACTTACTCTTTTAATCTGCTGATAGAGATCCTTTCTAAATTCAAAAAAGTTATTATGAAGGACAGTTTGTAAACATTCTAGAATGCAACCATCAGGTCTCTGTCCCGGTGTCCTAGCTAAGAGCGCTGCCACCGCTTCTATAGCTAGGTCCTGGGGTATGTTTGTGTATAGTGATTCAATATCACACGTAACTAGAAGCTGAGTGGTATGATTAAAGGGTATATGTTCTAGAGTTGAGATCATATGGCCAGTGTCTTTTATGTATGATTCATAGGTGGTGGTTAGAGGACATAAGAAGGTATCTAAGTACTTAGAAAGGGGCTCTGTGCTGGAATTAATGGATGCCACTATCGGTCTTAATGGGGGGTCAGCCGCATTTTTGTGTGTCTTGGGGACACCATATAGTGCTGGGATCACTGGATTTGACTTGATCAGGAAGTCCATTTCTTTTTCACAAATGAAGCCTTCAACAAAGGCTCTATTGACCGTCTCCTCAATTTGTTCTTTTAGAATAGTTAGGGCTCGCCTATTGATCTTTTTATAGTGATCTTCAATGCCTAACATCTGATTTATCTTGTTGGAATAATAACTAGTATCCATGACCACTATCCCCCCTGCTTTATCGCAGGGTTTAATTGTTATATCGGTGTTCTCTTGTAGTGCCTTAAGAGCTTTTCTTTCTGACACTTCAAGGTTCGCTTGAGGTTTTGGGATAAATTTCAAGATTTTCTCCAACTCTCTAAGGAATTTTTTTTTTAAAATACCAACTTCTGGGCCTAGCATGTCCGGAGTTGGAGTGAAGGTTGATGGTGGTTTACAGCCAGATAGATTTACTTCATCTTCTCTATTTTCCGTGTCTTCAAAATATTTTTTTAATCTTACTTTCCGGAAGAAAGAGAAGATGTCTTGAGTTATTTTGTATCGATTGGCCAGGGAGCTAGGGACAAAGGAAAGACCTTTGCTCAAGACTTTTATCTCATCAGATGAGAGCGTATGTTTCGATAAATTGAAAATAGGGATGGTGGAAGAATTTCCTGACTTTATTGTTTCCAATATTGTTGTTTCCTGGTTTGTACATATGGCTGAGGATGTGGAGGGTTCGGCTGTGGTTATTGGTTCGTATTGGTGTTTGGGTATCGAGATCTGCCCCTGCCTCTGCCTCTCCCTAAAAAAGATTGCCTAGGGCCTCTATTATATCTGTTAGGATATTGGCCTCTTGGTTGGTAGCCATAGTCATATTCTTCCCCGCCAGTGTGTCCATCTTGATCTGATTCAGAGGAATTGGTTTCAGAAACATTCTGTATTCTTACTCTCTTGTTTTATCCACGGTTGTATTGTGCTTGGTCGTATGGTCTAGGTCCCACCGGGGTCTGATCATTTTGTCCTGTTTGGTAGAAATCCGGTCTTAGATATGGATACATTTTTTCGTGTGTGAACCAGCGCACATCTTTTTTCAATTTATCCATTTTCTTTTTTATAAGGTAAGTATCAAACTCTTCTAATTCTTCATTTATTTCTTGTAAGGTCTTTTTAGCTTCTTCTACCGCTGGGCTGGCTTTAAGCTTTTCTTCCAATTCTAAGATTTCTTTGTGAAGTGTGCCTACCATTTCACGTACTGTATCCATTATAAGGAGCATCCAATCTCTTGAACAACGGTTCGCAATGAGCGACCATCGCTCAAGAAATGTTCTTACTTCCACAAATAGGGCTGGCATGTTCCTAACCATCAGTCCGTTTGGAATCACCCCTGACTTAAGGTACTCGCACATAAAGAATGCATGTGATTCCATGCGTTTAGCCTTTTTTTTAAGGTTTAATAATTTTAGCCATTCACTGTTGGTATTTGGAGTTGATGTTATATTTGCTGTGCTGCTACCTGTAATTTGGCCAAGCATGTTTATGTAGTCCTCGTCCGAGAACCCGAATGTCTTAAGGTTATCCATAATATTAGATGGTATATATGTTAGGTGATATGTGTATTGGGTTAACACAGTGAGAATGCTATAAGTGGCTAAAAAGACGTGCAAGAAAATATGGTGGACTATAGTGATATTTCAAAGAGTGTCATGCAAGTGGGCTCACCGTGCTTTTCTGAAATAGTACAAATAGTTTCTATTACTATGGCAGAACAAATAACACGACAAAAAACTCTACAGTAAACACTGTTAAGAATAGACAAAATGATGCTAAAGCGTACTCCCAAATACAGTTTGAGGTCTAGAGGAGGGAGAAAAATCCAACAATAGAGTACAAATACCTCTAATCTGACCTATATGATTCTATACAATGAGTAAATCACAAAATATTGCACAAAGGATGCTAAATATAAGAAAAGATTTTTCTTTCATTTAATCATATTATTCTTTGTTTTTCCATTTCTCTTTTTTGTTTTGTCATATTTTATACATATTTATATTTTTGTGTAAACAACTTAATTCAACATTTCATGAAGAACCCCATGCCATGACCATATATATATATATCTCTCATTCCATCATGCAAACTACTACATTCACTACCTAGACTCATAACAAACCTATGACTGTCAAGTGTACATAAAATTCAACACAGAAACAACAAACAAAAAAGAACTACTGAGGGTCCCCTATAAATTTGTACAGCGTCAAATATTACAATTTCGAATGTCCTATGAGTTATACATATTCCAATCACATTTTTTTCTTGTTTTCTTTTTCTTTACATTTTTGTAGCTTTCTATATAGGGGTCTCAGATGCATACGGCCTACGTACGGTTCGGTGATTGAAGTACTTTGGTTCACCTTCCTCAGGGCCAACAAAAGACTAAACAACAAAACAAATGTGTTCACTGAGATTAAAACCAGGGGGTTCTTTGGTATCTAGAAAGAAGACATATTATATTCAAAATTAATTACAATCCTTTTATTTGCATTCACTAACGAACATTTATTGAATTTTAAACTTTTTTGTGCCATAGTATAGTAGCCATTGCAAAAACAACAAGTGATGGACTGAATGTGGATCAATGTCACACACTCCCCCAGTCAAAAGATCTGGGCCCAAATCCATCGTTTTTTTGCACTCCACACCACCCTGGGTTAGACAATGGCGATATGCAAATCAGCTCTGACCCTGTTGCCCCATGGGAACAGTCCAGTCCGAACTACAAAAGCCATGTCCTTCCCAGAACGGAATCAAGCATCCGAGGACCGGACCGGTTTCGAGGTAACACCTCTCTTCAGCCCGGCTAGCTTGACTCCAAGTGGTGTGGAGTGCCTGGGACCCACGTCTGGGCATCCCCAGCGCACTTAGGGCGGCAATTGCAAAAACAACAAGTGATGGACTGAATGTGGATCAATGTCACACACTCCCCCAGTCAAAAGATCTGGGCCCAAATCCATCGTTTTTTTGCACTCCACACCACCCTCGGTTAGACAATGGCGATATGCAAATCAGCTCTGACCCTGTTGCCCCATGGGAACAGTCCAGTCCGAACTACAAAAGCCATGTCCTTCCCAGAACGGAATCAAGCATCCGAGGACCGGACCGGTTTCGAGGTAACACCTCTCTTCAGCCCGGCTAGCTTGACTCCAAGTGGTGTGGAGTGCCTGGGACCCACATCTGGGCATCCCCAGCGCACTTAGGGCGGCAATTGCAAAAACAACAAGTGATGGACTGAATGTGGATCAATGTCACACACTCCCCCAGTCAAAAGATCTGGGCCCAAATACATCGTTTTTTTGCACTCCACACCACCCTGGGTTAGACAATGGCGATATGCAAATCAGCTCTGACCCTGTTGCCCCATGGGAACAGTCCAGTCCGAACTACAAAAGCCATGTCCTTCCCAGAACGGAATCAAGCATCCGAGGACCGGACCGGTTTCGAGGTAACACCTCTCTTCAGCCCGGCTAGCTTGACTCCAAGTGGTGTGGAGTGCCTGGGACCCACGTCTGGGCATCCCCAGCGCACTTAGGGCGGCAATTGCAAAAACAACAAGTGATGGACTGAATGTGGATCAATGTCACACACTCCCCCAGTCAAAAGATCTGGGCCCAAATCCATCGTTTTTTTGCACTCCACACCACCCTGGGTTAGACAATGGCGATGGCAATGGCTTTTGTAGTTCGGACTGGACTGTTCCCATGGGAAACAGGGTCAGAGCTGATTTGCATATCGCCATTGTCTAACCCAGGGTGGTGTGGAGTGCAAAAAAACGATGTATTTGGGCCCAGATCTTTTGACTGGGGGAGTGTGTGACATTGATCCACATTCAGTCCATCACTTGTTGTTTTTGCAATTGCCGCCCTAAGTGCGCTGGGGATGCCCAGACGTGGGTCCCAGGCACTCCACACCACTTGGAGTCAAGCTAGCCGGGCTGAAGAGAGGTGTTACCTCGAAACCGGTCCGGTCCTCGGATGCTTGATTCCGTTCTGGGAAGGACATGGCTTTTGTAGTTCGGACTGGACTGTTCCCATGGGGCAACAGGGTCAGAGCTGATTTGCATATCGCCATTGTCTAACCCAGGGTGGTGTGGAGTGCAAAAAAACGATGGATTTGGGCCCAGATCTTTTGACTGGGGGAGTGTGTGGCATTGATCCACATTCAGTCCATCACTTGTTGTTTTTGCAATTGCCGCCCTAAGTGCGCTGGGGATGCCCAGACGTGGGTCCCAGGCACTCCACACCACTTGGAGTCAAGCTAGCCGGGCTGAAGAGAGGTGTTACCTCGAAACCGGTCCGGTCCTCGGATGCTTGATTCCGTTCTGGGAAGGACATGGCTTTTGTAGTTCGGACTGGACTGTTCCCATGGGGCAACAGGGTCAGAGCTGATTTGCATATCGCCATTGTCTAACCCAGGGTGGTGTGGAGTGCAAAAAAACGATGGATTTGGGCCCAGATCTTTTGACTGGGGGAGTGTGTGACATTGATCCACATTCAGTCCATCACTTGTTGTTTTTGCAATTGCCGCCCTAAGTGCGCTGGGGATGCCCAGACGTGGGTCCCAGGCACTCCACACCACTTGGAGTCAAGCTAGCCGGGCTGAAGAGAGGTGTTACCTCGAAACCGGTCCGGTCCTCGGATGCTTGATTCCGTTCTGGGAAGGACATGGCTTTTGTAGTTCGGACTGGACTGTTCCCATGGGGCAACAGGGTCAGAGCTGATTTGCATATCGCTATTGTCTAACCCAGGGTGGTGTGGAGTGCAAAAAAACGATGGATTTGGGCCCAGATCTTTTGACTGGGGGAGTGTGTGACATTGATCCACATTCAGTCCATCACTTGTTGTTTTTGCAATTACCGCCCTAAGTGCGCTGGGGATGCCCAGACGTGGGTCCCAGGCACTCCACACCACTTGGAGTCAAGCTAGCCGGGCTGAAGAGAGGTGTTACCTCGAAACCGGTCCGGTCCTCGGATGCTTGATTCCGTTCTGGGAAGGACATGGCTTTTGTAGTTCGGACTGGACTGTTCCCATGGGGCAACAGGGTCAGAGCTGATTTGCATATCGCCATTGTCTAACCCAGGGTGGTGTGGAGTGCAAAAAAACGATGGATTTGGGCCCAGATCTTTTGACTGGGGGAGTGTGTGACAATGATCCACATTCAGTCCATCACTTGTTGTTTTTGCAATTGCCGCCCTAAGTGCGCTGGGGATGCCCAGACGTGGGTCCCAGGCACTCCACACCACTTGGAGTCAAGCTAGCCGGGCTGAAGAGAGGTGTTACCTCGAAACCGGTCCGGTCCTCGGATGCTTGATTCCGTTCTGGGAAGGACATGGCTTTTGTAGTTCGGACTGGACTGTTCCCATGGGGCAACAGGGTCAGAGCTGATTTGCATATCGCCATTGTCTAACCCAGGGTGGTGTGGAGTGCAAAAAAACGATGGATTTGGGCCCAGATCTTTTGACTGGGGGAGTGTGTGACATTGATCCACATTCAGTCCATCACTTGTTGTTTTTGCAATTGCCGCCCTAAGTGCGCTGGGGATGCCCAGACGTGGGTCCCAGGCACTCCACACCACTTGGAGTCAAGCTAGCCGGGCTGAAGAGAGGTGTTACCTCGAAACCGGTCCGGTCCTCGGATGCTTGATTCCGTTCTGGGAAGGACATGGCTTTTGTAGTTCGGACTGGACTGTTCCCATGGGGCAACAGGGTCAGAGCTGATTTGCATATCGCCATTGTCTAACCCAGGGTGGTGTGGAGTGCAAAAAAACGATGGATTTGGGCCCAGATCTTTTGACTGGGGGAGTGTGTGACATTGATCCACATTCAGTCCATCACTTGTTGTTTTTGCAATTGCCGCCCTAAGTGCGCTGGGGATGCCCAGACGTGGGTCCCAGGCACTCCACACCACTTGGAGTCAAGCTAGCCGGGCTGAAGAGAGGTGTTACCTCGAAACCGGTCCGGTCCTCGGATGCTTGATTCCGTTCTGGGAAGGACATGGCTTTTGTAGTTCGGACTGGACTGTTCCCATGGGGCAACAGGGTCAGAGCTGATTTGCATATCGCCATTGTCTAACCCAGGGTGGTGTGGAGTGCAAAAAAACGATGGATTTGGGCCCAGATCTTTTGACTGGGGGAGTGTGTGACATTGATCCACATTCAGTCCATCACTTGTTGTTTTTGCAATTGCCGCCCTAAGTGCGCTGGGGATGCCCAGACGTGGGTCCCAGGCACTCCACACCACTTGGAGTCAAGCTAGCCGGGCTGAAGAGAGGTGTTACCTCGAAACCGGTCCGGTCCTCGGATGCTTGATTCCGTTCTGGGAAGGACATGGCTTTTGTAGTTCGGACTGGACTGTTCCCATGGGGCAACAGGGTCAGAGCTGATTTGCATATCGCCATTGTCTAACCCAGGGTGGTGTGGAGTGCAAAAAAACGATGGATTTGGGCCCAGATCTTTTGACTGGGGGAGTGTGTGACATTGATCCACATTCAGTCCATCACTTGTTGTTTTTGCAATTGCCGCCCTAAGTGCGCTGGGGATGCCCAGACGTGGGTCCCAGGCACTCCACACCACTTGGAGTCAAGCTAGCCGGGCTGAAGAGAGGTGTTACCTCGAAACCGGTCCGGTCCTCGGATGCTTGATTCCGTTCTGGGAAGGACATGGCTTTTGTAGTTCGGACTGGACTGTTCCCATGGGGCAACAGGGTCAGAGCTGATTTGCATATCGCCATTGTCTAACCCAGGGTGGTGTGGAGTGCAAAAAAACGATGGATTTGGGCCCAGATCTTTTGACTGGGGGAGTGTGTGACATTGATCCACATTCAGTCCATCACTTGTTGTTTTTGCAATTGCCGCCCTAAGTGCGCTGGGGATGCCCAGACGTGGGTCCCAGGCACTCCACACCACTTGGAGTCAAGCTAGCCGGGCTGAAGAGAGGTGTTACCTCGAAACCGGTCCGGTCCTCGGATGCTTGATTCCGTTCTGGGAAGGACATGGCTTTTGTAGTTCGGACTGGACTGTTCCCATGGGGCAACAGGGTCAGAGCTGATTTGCATATCGCCATTGTCTAACCCAGGGTGGTGTGGAGTGCAAAAAAACGATGGATTTGGGCCCAGATCTTTTGACTGGGGGAGTGTGTGACATTGATCCACATTCAGTCCATCACTTGTTGTTTTTGCAATTGCCGCCCTAAGTGCGCTGGGGATGCCCAGACGTGGGTCCCAGGCACTCCACACCACTTGGAGTCAAGCTAGCCGGGCTGAAGAGAGGTGTTACCTCGAAACCGGTCCGGTCCTCGGATGCTTGATTCCGTTCTGGGAAGGACATGGCTTTTGTAGTTCGGACTGGACTGTTCCCATGGGGCAACAGGGTCAGAGCTGATTTGCATATCGCCATTGTCTAACCCAGGGTGGTGTGGAGTGCAAAAAAACGATGGATTTGGGCCCAGATCTTTTGACTGGGGGAGTGTGTGACATTGATCCACATTCAGTCCATCACTTGTTGTTTTTGCAATTGCCGCCCTAAGTGCGCTGGGGATGCCCAGACGTGGGTCCCAGGCACTCCACACCACTTGGAGTCAAGCTAGCCGGGCTGAAGAGAGGTGTTACCTCGAAACCGGTCCGGTCCTCGGATGCTTGATTCCGTTCTGGGAAGGACATGGCTTTTGTAGTTCGGACTGGACTGTTCCCATGGGGCAACAGGGTCAGAGCTGATTTGCATATCGCCATTGTCTAACCCAGGGTGGTGTGGAGTGCAAAAAAACGATGGATTTGGGCCCAGATCTTTTGACTGGGGGAGTGTGTGACATTGATCCACATTCAGTCCATCACTTGTTGTTTTTGCAATTGCCGCCCTAAGTGCGCTGGGGATGCCCAGACGTGGGTCCCAGGCACTCCACACCACTTGGAGTCAAGCTAGCCGGGCTGAAGAGAGGTGTTACCTCGAAACCGGTCCGGTCCTCGGATGCTTGATTCCGTTCTGGGAAGGACATGGCTTTTGTAGTTCGGACTGGACTGTTCCCATGGGGCAACAGGGTCAGAGCTGATTTGCATATCGCCATTGTCTAACCCAGGGTGGTGTGGAGTGCAAAAAAACGATGGATTTGGGCCCAGATCTTTTGACTGGGGGAGTGTGTGACATTGATCCACATTCAGTCCATCACTTGTTGTTTTTGCAATTGCCGCCCTAAGTGCGCTGGGGATGCCCAGACGTGGGTCCCAGGCACTCCACACCACTTGGAGTCAAGCTAGCCGGGCTGAAGAGAGGTGTTACCTCGAAACCGGTCCGGTCCTCGGATGCTTGATTCCGTTCTGGGAAGGACATGGCTTTTGTAGTTCGGACTGGACTGTTCCCATGGGGCAACAGGGTCAGAGCTGATTTGCATATCGCCATTGTCTAACCCAGGGTGGTGTGGAGTGCAAAAAAACGATGGATTTGGGCCCAGATCTTTTGACTGGGGGAGTGTGTGACATTGATCCACATTCAGTCCATCACTTGTTGTTTTTGCAATTGCCGCCCTAAGTGCGCTGGGGATGCCCAGACGTGGGTCCCAGGCACTCCACACCACTTGGAGTCAAGCTAGCCGGGCTGAAGAGAGGTGTTACCTCGAAACCGGTCCGGTCCTCGGATGCTTGATTCCGTTCTGGGAAGGACATGGCTTTTGTAGTTCGGACTGGACTGTTCCCATGGGGCAACAGGGTCAGAGCTGATTTGCATATCGCCATTGTCTAACCCAGGGTGGTGTGGAGTGCAAAAAAACGATGGATTTGGGCCCAGATCTTTTGACTGGGGGAGTGTGTGACATTGATCCACATTCAGTCCATCACTTGTTGTTTTTGCAATAGTATAGTAGCCAGGCTCGAACTACGATGCCCGTACTACATCCATTTTAGACAAAGCAATTGGTGAAGATTCAATAACCCAGTGAATTTTGTATGTTTTAAAGAGTGTATATGAAAAGAAATATGAGAGAGTGTTTAAGCCAGAACCTCCACCAGGTTACAAAACAGATAAAAGACCTAATAGTAACAAACGTGCACCTCTGCATATTGCGTTGTGTCATTTATAGTAGGGTCCGCTCGTACTCATTATCGAGGCACAAAAAGTATCTAAACATTTTTTTGAAGAGTACCTTTGTTAGACTACAGGGTTGGATTTCTATACAGTCTTTTTATGCGCTTCACAGCTATATTATTCCGTGTCGTTTAATACCTGTAGATGTAAGACAATGACGAAATTTAAAAGAGGTTGTTTGTGGTAACCGAGTGAAAAGAAGAAACTAATGGGCCATGCAGAGGTGTTCCCTACTTCAAAGTAAGAGGTGGTCTTCCATAAATAGAGGAATAGTACTTTAATGGGAGTTGTTTAAAATTGTTTCCAATACTTCATGTTTCCTAGTTGCTCCGACTGGGTAAGTCCAGCAAAGACAATCTGCAAAATTTAATTTGGACTTAGTATATATGTGGAGGAGCATCTAATTTTCTGTTAGTTATTAAAACTCTGATGGATGATACTATACCTTGCTTTCTTTGCAGTATATGGCTCGACAGATTCGACCAGTTTTCAGTGATATTAGAATGGAAGATTCTTCTATTTTCTTTCTCTGCCGAGTCTGTATAGGCAAACCATAGTGAAAGCCGACATGTTAGGGAATTTTAGACGCCATAGGTCATAGACGCATACTATATGTCACCGATATTTATCTCATTTTAGTGCTTTTGATACGAGATGTATCAGAATATCAGGTCTGGCTACATATCCTGGTCTCTGTAACACTTAGAGATATATTCAAAGATGGAAATAGAGAGAATCTAGTCCGGTTAGAGAATGTTGTTTGAGACTGCATCTACCCAGTTTATTCTGATATATGGCATAACAAGTTAGCCAAAGATTGAATTAGGCGCTCTAGCAGATTGAATGAAGCGCCCGTGGAGTTGCGGTCAGAGAATGTTGTATGAGATTGCATCTGCTCAGTTTGTTCTAATGTGTGGTATGAATCGTGAACCAAAAATTAAACTAAGCGCTCTTACAAATTAAATAGAGCGCCGAGAGGTTGTGGTCATGCTGGTCGAACTACGGTTCAAAAATGGGACACCAATCGTAGGGACGCTATTGTTAATATGTATCTGGAGATTCGAAAATACAACCTCGAAAACAAATAAACAAGATGAGAATAAAGCGCCCGTGAGGTTACAATCACGCTAATAGTACTACGGCTCGGAAACGGGCATCAACCGTGGGATCACTGTCTTTAGTTTATATCGGGCTGATACAAAAACACATTCTCGATAACTAACAAACAAACGTCTGCATGAGCCTCTAGCTATCTTACCTAGTTCGAAGCAACCCACACGTCTACCGAAAATCGTCTGGCTGATGTGAGCACCACAGATTAGGTGGCATTTGAGGGGCTTAATTTATATCACTCACGATGTGGCGTATCTCGTAACGTGCGTGGTTGATTAATTACATTCAGTTGCAGAGTAAGAAGACATGGTGGAAGGACTACTAGGGAGAATCTAGTCTATGGAAACTGAGATA
Source organism: Lissotriton helveticus (assembly GCF_964261635.1). Classification (NCBI taxonomy): domain Eukaryota; kingdom Metazoa; phylum Chordata; class Amphibia; order Caudata; family Salamandridae; genus Lissotriton; species Lissotriton helveticus. The sequence continues at coordinate 452,558,121 of NC_136070.1, read as the reverse complement.
GGACCAATTAGGTGTTACTGAATTTCTATTCTCAAGATGGCGCTGTAAAAGAGATTTGTTTAATAACAAAATAGGAATAACCCACATTTTAATTATTTCAATCGGTCATAGGTATGTTTTTGTGAAAAGCCTCCAAAGATAGGAGGGCCCTATTTTAGTAATTCATGAGTGATTTTTTAGGATAGTAAGAAACAATGAGTGTCTGGTATATGATTCATTATTATATATCTAAGCTGTCACTATCCAGGAAATTTCCTCATTGTGTCCATGTCTAACAGTGTCCAAATTAAAAATCCAAAAAGTTTCACGCTGTTTCCTTAATTTGGTGGTGTCTCTCCCAGGAATGACATGTATGCGTTCTAAGATCAGCCATTGCATGTCTTTTTCTGTGTGTCTATATTGGTTGTAATGCGGCACCATAGGGGCATTTGCCTTTCCTGTTCTCACTGCCGATTTATGCTCAGAAAATCTGATACGCAGTTCTCTTGCTGTCTCTCCAACATAGCCTAAGCCGCACAGGCACATTATAAGGTAGACTAAGTTTGAGGTTTTACAGTTTGTCATGTCTTTCAGTTGGCCAAATTTGTTGCCATATGTCCATGTACTACCAGTGATGGCTTGATCACATGCATGGCATGTGCCACATTTATGATTTCCCTTAGGGAGTGGTTTGCCATCTATAGTTAGTTGGCGAGTAGTATCGTGATTTTTCCATCTACTGTGGGCCAGTTTGTCTTTAAGATTTGAGTTCCTCCTAAAAGCTACTATGGGTTTACTGAGTTCTTCAGTTTGGTCATTGGTGTTCAAAATCCTCCAATTTTTGTTTATAACTTGTCTGATTTTATTGTTTAAACTTGAGTGATTTAAAACACATACCAACTTTTGGTTTGTAGTTTTTGGAATTGGATTAAGTAACGCATCCCTGTTATAATATTTGGCTCTTTTCATCGATTGTCGAACCAATCTATCCTCGTGACACCAAACGTTCAGATAATTTGGTTGCATGGACCATAAAGTCCTTCATACTGGTACAGTTTCTTTTAATTCTTAAAAATTCCCCAAAGGGGATTGAACCTTTTTGGCAAGCTGGATGGTAGCTGCCATGTTCTAAGATGGTATTCTTTGCTGTTGGCTTTCTGTAAAGGCTAACTGTAAGTTCCCCTTCAGTGTCTTGGATCCAAATATCTAAGAATTCCACTTTGTTTGGGGAGAAGTTACAAGTGAATTTTAAGTTTGGGTCTGCTAGGGTTGGCAATTCTGTGAACTATTTGAGTGTTTCTTCTGTTCCAGTCCAGATAAAAAAAACGTCATCTATGAATCTATGCCACCTCGAGACGTTCTCATAAAAAGGGGCTAATTCATTGAAGACGTTTTTAATCTCAAATTCCCCCATATAGATATTAGCAATGCTGGGGACACAAGACGCCCCCATACTTACTCCTTTAATCTGCTGATAGAGATCCTTTCTAAATTCAAAAAAGTTATAATGAAGGACAGTTTGTAAACATTCTAGAATGAAACCATCAGGTCTCTGTCCCGGTGTCCTAGCTAAGAGCGCTGCCACCGCTTCTATAGCTAGGTCCTGGGGTATGTTTGTGTATAGTGATTCAATATCACACGTAACTAGAAGCTGAGTGGTATGATTAAAGGGTATATGTTCTAGAGTTGAGATCATATGGGCAGTGTCTTTTATGTATGATTCATAGGTGGTGGTTAGAGGACATAAGAAGGTATCTAAGTACTTAGAATGGAGCTCTGTGCTGGAATTAATGGATGCCACTATCAGTCTTAATGGGGGGTCAGCCGCATTTTTGTGTGTCTTGGGGACACCACATAGTGCTGGGATCACTGGATTTGACTTGATAAGGAAGTCCATTTCTTTTTCACAAATGAAGCCTTCAACAAAGGCTCTATTGACCGTCTCCTCAATTTGTTCTTTTAGAATAGTTAGGGCTCGCCTATTGATCTTTTTATAGTGATCCTCAAGGCCTAACATCTGATTTATGTTGTTGGAATAATAACTAGTATCCATGACCACTATCCCCCCTGCTTTATCGCAGGGTTTAATTGTTATATCGGTGTTCTCTTGTAGTGCCTTAAGAGCTTTTCTTTCTGACACTTCAAGGTTCGCTTGAGGTTTTGGGATAAATTTCAAGATTTTCTCCAACTCTCTAAGGAATTTTTTTTCAAAAATACCCACTTCTGGGCCTAGCATGTCCGGAGTTGGAGTGAAGGTTGATGGTGGTTTACAGCCAGATAGATTTACTTCATCTTCTCTATTTTCCGTGTCTTCAAAATATTTTTTTAATCTTACTTTCCGGAAGAAAGAGAAGATGTCTTGAGTTATTTTGTATCGATTGGCAAGGGAGCTAGGGACAAAGGAAAGACCTTTGCTCAAGACTTTTATCTCATCAGATGAGAGCGTATGTTTCGATAAATTGAAAATAGGGATGGTGGAAGAATTTCCTGACTTTATTGTTTCCAATATTGTTGTTTCCTGGTTTGTACATATGGCTGAGGATGTGGAGGGTTCGGCTGTGGATATTGGTTCGTATTGGTGTTTGGGTATCGAGATCTGCCCCTGCCTCTGGCTCTCCCTAAAAAAGATTGCCTAGGGCCTCTATTATATCTGTTAGGATATTGACCTCTTGTACTATTTGGTTGGTAGCCATATTTATATTCTTCCCCTCCAGTGTGTCCATCTTGATCTGATTCAGAGGAATTGGTTTCAGAAAAATTCTGTATTCTTACTCTCTTGTTATATCCACGGTTGTATTGTGCTTGGTCGTATGGTCTAGGGCCCACCGGGGTCTGATCATTTTGTCCTGTTTGGTAGAAATCCGGTCTTAGATATGGATAAATTTTTTCGTGTGTGAACCAGCGCACATCTTTTTTCAATTTATCCATTTTCTTTTTTATAAGGTAAGTATCAAACTCTTCTCATTCTTCAGACAAATGCACCATGTTTCGTTATTACAAATCCTTCCTCACTTCTCTCAGAAGTATGTAGCAGTTAAGGGCTATGATTTGTGTAGGAGAGCATGCCATTTCTATTGCTAAATGAGGTACATATTTGAGTGCCAACCAGACAGTAAAGAGTGTTCACAACATGGCTCTCTGCCCAGGAGACGCATTGAGAACCAACGCTACCGATTTCGTGATCTTCTTTATTATGCCTGAGGTTTTGCTTAAATGGTCCAATCGTTCAATTAAATTGGGCAGAAAGTGCAGCAAATCAAAAAGTGATGCTATAATGTCAACTGCAGATATGGGTAGATTGAAAGTATCAGTATTTGTAACTTTAGCATGCTTTCTCCCCCTAATTTCTGACACTGATATATTTGAATCCCTTTGAAGCTAATTTACGGATTTCTAGGGTTTATAGAACACTTTTCTCATGATTAAGCAGGCTTGTGGGGCAGACTGGAAATACTTCAATAGGAACACTGGCAAATATCCTTATGACCGCTAGAGAGATTGCGATCTCATAGCGATGTCGGCTCACACAGTCCAATTATTTTATGGCATTTATTTCAACAGGCAGTGGCTGTGGCTCATACGTGGAAATTCTTACCCAGATGTCAGCTCCCAGATGGGCAGTTGGGTGCATCAGGCAATCTTGCTGGCCTTTAAGGTGATGAACATAGATCCGGCACAGTCTATACAGGGCCGCCCTGCTCGAACAATTTCTGCAACTTCAGCTGAGACAGGTCAGTCATCCATACAGGAGACATGTATGTCTGCCACATTGTCCTCTGATCACATTTTTAAAACTTTACAATTTGGACTTGTTTAATGATGATAATTTTGCTCCTATGATCCTGAATAGGGCAATAATGTCATTGTTTTTTTTTTTTGGTTAAAAACTTTTATTGAGCAATAAAATAAGAGTTACAGAGATGGGCCTACAACCACACGGGCTGGCCGCTAATAGCAACGCACAACATAAGTAGCGAACGATCATTCCCGTGGCCGGGCACAAAGAATGTACCAATTATTGCTCGAAGCATAGGACAGGACATAACAATTTTTATATTAATCATAAAAACAACAAACTCTAAACAAGGCGAGTGCACAGTAATCAAGTCAGCCCAGAAGGCGGAGGGGAAAGCAACTAATCAGGAAGACAAAAGCAAAACAATGAAACTCGGCATGGCCGGGGGGGGCCAGCGGGGAGGGCAGGAAAATCCTAAAACCATATGAAAAATTTTCGGGAACGTCAGCCTAGGGAGATAGGGTAACATCGGGCATGTCAACCAAGGGAGGGGCACAAATATCTCCACGATATGCATTCCACTGACCCCAAATCTTCGTCCACGTCCTGGGTCTGCCCCTAGCCACATAGACGGTCTTCTCTCGGAACATGGACCAGTCCATGTTATCCTCCCACACCGAAACTTCGGGAGGTCTGGATGCGCCCCAAAGTTGCGCAATGTCCCGCTTCGCGACCATGTATCCCAAGGTCGCCCATCTGGTCTGGGCCACAGAATAGTCGGTGGGTTCCCACACGTTCAACAGGCATCGTCGGGCCTCAGGCCGCAGGGTAATACCAGTCAAAACAGTCATCACCGCAAGCACATCAATCCAGTAGGCTGCTACCACCGGGCACTCCCAAAGAATATGCAGAAATGTAGCACTCATCCCACAACCATGCTTGCATAAACCATCCGGGGAAAAACCCATCACAACCAGACGCGGACCAGTTACATACACCCGGTGGAGGATCTTAAGTTGAACCAAACGGAGACGGGCGGGGATGGCGACCTCTTTCGGAGAAGAGAGTGCCGACTGCCAATCCTCGTCATCCAAGTCTAATCCATCACCGACCCAAACCTCCCTAAGTCGGACCAATAAGTCAGCGCGATTATTAATCAGTTTCTTGTAGATAAGGGAGATAGTGCTATCGGGCAGGTGTCCATCCAGTATACGATCCTCAAGGGGGGAGGACTCGGGCAGGGTCACTTCAGGAGTCAGAACTGAGGCCAGGGCATGCCGGACCTGCAAATACCGAAAAAACTCTCTATCACTCAAGTCATATTCTGCCTTAAGGGCCTGGAAAGACTTCACTCTACCCTTCACACAGACGTCACCCACTTTACATATCCCAATCATATCCCAGCGGTCAAAGCCCTTAGTAGACCAGAGACACCCCAAACGTTCAGAAGCATAAAGCGGGGTCGCCATTGTCAGTCGATTCTCCCATCCCAAACTCACATTCGCGGCGCGCCACACATTGACTGCGATCCTGGACGGGCCCACAAGATGGCGCCCGGCCGATCTGGAATAAAGCGCTCTATTAAAATCCCCTCCCGGCAGCTGGAGTCTATCCATCTCAAAGGCCGGATCTCGACCCGGGGAATACATTGCGTGGTTAATGGCAGACAGCTGGGCAGCCCAATAATATCTCTTGATATCGGGGAGCGCCATGCCCCCGTCATACCAAGGGATAGTAAGTTTCGCAAGGGCGATACGTGGACGCCCGTCCCAGATCAGTTGCCTTTGAAGATTCTCGATCTCCCAGAAATAGGTAGCGGGAATGTCGTCATAAGAATTTTGAAGCGCGTATAGGAATCGCGGTAAAGACATCATTTTAAAAAGGGCCGCCCTGCCCAGAGGAGACAGGGGTAGCTTACGCCAACGGGCCACATCCAGGCGCAGTCTAAGAAGCGGGGGGAGGAGGTTACGCTCGAACCGGAGTGAGGAGTCCAGCGTAATAAAAATCCCCAAATACTTAAAGCCAGATTGGACAACCTGGATAGGAAACCTGTCCGGTAATGGGGGCAAAACACCCGAGAGAACATATACACAGGACTTAGCCCAATTAATAACCAGACCCGAGTTAGCACCAAACGAAGTAAGAACGTCGAATAAGACATTTAAAGATTTACGCGGGGAAGTAAGATACAGAAGAATGTCATCCGCGTAAAGCGAGACGCGGTCTTCAAAATCCGGTGACCAACGGATCCCTTTGAGTGAAGGTTCCCATCGAAGCCACGCAGCCAACGGTTCCAGAGCAAGCGCAAAAAGCAACGGAGACAGGGGGCACCCCTGACGGGTCCCCCTACCAAGACAGAAGGGGACAGAAACTCGACCGTTTACCACCACCTGTGCCAAGGGTTCGGCGTATAACAACTTCACCCAACCAATAAACTCAGGTCCAAAACCGAATTTCTCAAGAGCTGCCCAAAGATAGGGCCACTCTAGCGAGTCAAAGGCCATCGAGGCGTCTAGCGAAGCCAAAATGGCCGGCTCCGTCAGAAGCCCCGCCCTCGCAACAGCTCCGTGGAGACGGCGTAGGTTAAGAGCCGTGTTGCGATGCGGGATAAATCCGGATTGATCCGGATGAACCAAGCCACTAATGACCGTCAAGAGGCGGGTTGCCAGGAGCTTAGCCAGGACCTTGGGTTCAACATTCAACAGGGAAATGGGCCTGTAAGACGAACAAAGGTCCCAAGGTTTACCTTCTTTGGGAATAACAACTATCGTAGCCAAACGCTGATCATATGGGAGAATACCCCGTTCGCGGGATTCCAAAAACATGGTACGAAGATAGGGCGCCACCCTGTCAGGACGTAGCTTGTACAATTCAATTGGCAATCCATTCGGGCCCAAAGCTTTGCCCGAACGGAGTGAGCGAATGGCCGTCGCTATCTCGTCCGTAGTAAAAGGGGACTCCAAAGAGACTCGGTCTAAATCGGAAACACTGGGCAGAGCTATATCACGCAACAAAAGGCGAGAGTCATCAACATCCCGTTCAGACACAGGGGTATAAACCGCACGAAAATAATCCGCAAAACAATCAACTATTCCAACCGGGTCTGTCACTCCCACGCCACTCGAAGTCTGAATCACAGGCACCACACGATTCGCCCTCTCCGTCTTATCCAACCATGCCAGTAGTTTACCCGCTTTGTCCCCCACATCATACAAACGACCCTGTTGCTCCCGAAACATCAGTTTAGCCGCATCTGTGACCAAAGACTTATAAGCAAATTGTTTCAGACCCAGGGCGTGGAGTTTATCAGATGTAACGTTCGATTCTAGGTCAGCCTCTATCTCAGCAATCTCCCTCTCAAGGTCTACCACCTCCCGATTCCTCGCCTTTTTGGATTCGGCAATAAGGGAAAGGGCCTGCCCGCGAATCACTGTCTTAAAGGCCGCCCACAGGGATACAGCGGAGGAGACGGAACCCTCGTTGTCTAAAAAATAATTGTCCAAAGACTTAATCAAGAGATTGCGGGTCTCGGGGGAGGTGAGGTACCATGGGTTGATAGGAGCCACCCGGCCCGCCGCCTCCACCCCCACCTCAAAACAAAGCCAGAGCGGGGAATGATCAGAGATGCCCCGGGGGAGGTGCCTAATCTCACGAACCGCCGGCGACTGCGCCGCAGGCATCAGGAAATAATCCAGTCTAGACAGACTCCCATGGGCCCCAGAGTGGAAAGTGTATTGAAGCTGAGTAGGATGCATAAGTCTCCAGCAATCCACCAAGCCGAACGTATCCAGAAACCCACCCAGCCACTGTTGGGCCAAAGGGGTGTCCCTAGGGGGGTGACGATCATGTAGACCGGAGAGCACAGAATTAAAGTCACCTGCTATGAAGAGAGTACTATCAGGGAGGTTCAACAACACACGGCCCAAATCGGAAAAGGTAGAGGTCTGTAGACCGGGGGGCACATAAACGGCAAACAAGGAAAGGGTTCGACCCTCATAGCGACCCACGAGGACGGCGTAACGCCCCCGATCATCAAGGATCACATCATCAATAGCTAGGGGGAGGGAAGCCCGAACAAGGATACCCACCCCCCTGGAACCCGTGGTAAACCCCGAATGTGCGGCGAGGCGATAGCCCCACCTATTCATTGCACGACATGTATTGCCTACCAAATGAGTCTCCTGTAGAAAAACAATATCTGGAGACAAACGTCGTATACATCGCAACACCACACCCCGCTTAACACGATCCCCCAGACCATTAACATTCCACGAAATAAACCTCAACCCGCTACCCCCCATCCCATACAGCAACGCCGCAACCCCCCTCCAATGAGCATGACATCAAAAACATCATTAGCAAGATAGAATCGCCTTGAAAACACAACACACAAACATCAAACTTCCCATCCACCCACCCCCCAACAAACGAGGAAACACCCCCCACCCTGCACCCCTGCAAGAAGCTAAAAAGCCACCCCAACATGCAGTGTGCCTGTCGCCCAAGAACCCCCATTCTACAAAAAGACCCCGGAGGAGGAAAGGCTCTGACCCACCCGCCACCCCAACAAGAAAAATAACAAAGAAAACACTCGGACATCAGAGGCACTTAGGCATAGAATCCCAGAAGAAGTTACTTTACACGAGGACCCGGGCATAAACAAACAGTTCAACTCTCTACACCACCCTCAGCACCACCCGGGTGGGCGGCGGACTCAGCCGCAGGAGGTCGGTCCGGCAGGGAGTCCAGCCAGTCATTCACAGAGTCAGGCCGATCAAAGAAAAAGGTTCGTTCATTGTACTCAACTCGCAGCCTGGTCGGAAAAAGCATAGCGTAGCGCAGTCCCATGTCCCGGAGACGCTTCTTGACTCCACGGAAGCCCATACGCTGTTTCTGCACCTGTTGAGAAAAGTCCGGATAAAAGTTCACCGTGGCATTCTCAAAGGCCACCGGGCCCTTCACACGTGACGCCTGCAGGATAGCGTCCCGATCGCTATAGTGGAAGAGTTTCGCGACAATAGGCCTCGGCGGGGCGCCAGGCTTACCCTGGCCTCCCGGAACATGATGGGCCGCTCCACTGCGAAGAACTTACTCAGCCCAGACGGAGAGAGGTAGTTCTGGATCAGGTCCTCAACCAGGAGATCAACAGAGTGCGGTTCTGGATTCTCCGGAACGCCAACCACACGCACATTACAGCGACGTGCCCTGTTCTCAAAGTCCTCCAAGCGCCGGGTCATGAAATCGTTCACCCTACGGAGATTGCCAATCTCTGTCTGTATCTCCGAGACGTCTGCCGTGAGGCTGGATGACTTGAGATCCAATGACTTCACCTTCTCATTGGTTTTAGATAGGTCGGCCCGAATCAAATTCACATCAATGGCCACGGTGTCGATTTTGTGGGCCAAAGCTTCATATTGTTGACCTATCGTTTCCTTCATGCCAGAAATGGCGCCCATGATGTCCTGCAAGGACGGTTCCGTTGATGCGTCCACGATGTGGTCAACCGCACTTGGGTCAGGCAGGGCGGCTCCGGGGGACCCCTTCGCATGGGTGTAACGGTCCATAACGTTAGACTGGACCGGGCCCCCACGCAGGGGCGTCTTGGTCTTTCGTGTCTCTCGGTCGCCTCTGCCCGCCATGTCGGAAACCGCGCCACCAGGAGACTCACTCGACCCGATGGAAATGGCCACAGGAAAGTAGGGCATCGGGACCAAAAGGCCGCTGCAAGGGTACCACTGGGAGAGGACCAGCCTGAAAGGAGAATAAGCCAGCCAAAGGCCCGACAGCCGTACCGTGTGCCGGACCCAGCCCAGGCCAGACTCCCCTGCCAGATGTCTCAGTCTAAGGCAGAATCGAAACCGAAACTTAAGAGGGGGACCCACAAGTCCAATCCCCCTGCCATTGTTGTTCAACTCCGAGACGGCCAGAGAGCCTCACCCAGTCCCGGGCGCACCCCAAGGGCGGACCCCGAAAGTTCGGATCGCCGTATCTTCGGCGACCCGGGTCCAAATCAATTTCCAAAAATCACAGGAAGATCAGCCCAGCATCCTCTACATAAATCCTCGTGAAGAATCAGGATATGTTCAGGATATCATGCCGGGAGTGGCGGGGGTCCGGAGAGCGCTGTGCTCACGCGGCCATCACGGATGCCCGCCAAGCTCCTCCTCCAATAATAATGTCATTGTTGATTTAATAAATCACATTTTCTACATCAGTCATTTTGGGCGCATTTTTTTGTTGAAGCTTGGTACATCCTCACTGAGTACGGACTGGCACGAGGAGAACAAGATGAGGGGGTAATTCTTTAATTACTTACTGGTAATCTTCATTACTCTGATTCGTAGTCCTCCTAGTCCCAGTCTACATCCGTCCCTCGCTCTCCTCCAATTGTATTTGCGTTATGTACAGGAGATGGAATTTGGGGAGGGAGGCTCGTCTACCTTACTGTAGAAGTAAGAAGAGGACAAAGGAAAGCGGAGATGGTATCACAGAACTTGAGAACACTGTGTCTGGAGGTGGAAATGCCTCATTGGGTAAGGACTGGGACAAGGAGGACAACATGAGGGGGTAATGTTACATTTTCCAGCTTAAAGCAATTTACTGATTGGAGGGTGAGGCCACATTATCCAAGTCTGTTAGAAGAGTTTAATAAATCTAACTCTGTTATATTAGTCTGTTAAACAAAAGCATCAATCCGGAGACTGTGTTTTGTTAAGCAGTTTTTTATTTGAGCTCTCTGTGAGGCCTAGCAGAGCGAAGCCGAAAGCAAGTAGGATATGTTTGCAGTATTAGCAACATGTAGTATTTGGGTCTTGCTTGCAGACAGCTAATCTGTTGTTGAAATCACCCATCTGAACTTGATTCCCCTTCCACTCCCCAAAGCTTCTCCAGTGCGGACCTCCCCTGCCAGCACCCCGTGGCACTCCGTCTTTGTGAACCTACTCCTCGTGTTGCAGTACTTAATAGATTTTTAAAAGGAAATTGTTGGAGGGCCTCCTGGCAGCTGTCATTTGCTGCTGGGCAGCTCCATTAAAAAAAAGCACTTTTGTGCACATTTTTAATTCATGCTATTTATTTACCACCACAAGCGGGCCTTCCATCTTGGAATGATAAATTAAAAATTAGGAAATTGTGGCTTTGTCAGGTTTTGTGCCCGCGCATGTATGGTGATGCAAGAATGCATACATGTCATGACAGTCTTTTTCATTCTTTTTTTTGGCCAATGCTACACAACATAAATAAATAGCACTGCCAGATTCAATTGGTGGAAATTGTGAGAAATATTGCCTTTGCCAATGCTTGTTTAGGTTTGGCCTAAAGACCAGCCTAAATAATTCAACAACATTTTAATCAGAAAGTACATACATATGTGCATTAATAAAAGGGCTTTGGTTCAGCCTTTTTATGGTCTGGCGTGACAGAGCAGCTGTGGCCAGACAATTATGTGAAGATCAATTGAGAAGGGCTTTGGCTCCGCTGACATGTCCACATTTTGGGAGTCAGAAGTACGTTTTGATTGAGAAGAAGCTGTGTGCTTCCACAAAAAGGTGCTTGTCCTCCAGAATTAGGGATCGTCTTTTTTATTTGTCCAGTTGTTAAGCTTAAACTTTCAGAGGCACACACATAATATTGGGATGTCCTTAAAATATATTAGATAACTAGATAATCAAAGTTGTTTTGCTCTGCCAGCATTATAGATAGGAGGAGGTCATTAACCCTTATGGATTTTTCGGTCTGGCTTGATAGTGCAACTGTCAGGTAACCTATTAACCTACAGCAATATTATTCTACAGTTCTTTGCTTGTACGCAAATATGTATCTATTCCTATGCTACTTATTTGTAATGCTTCTCATTACTATACAACATTCATTTAAAACCAGACCTACTGGCATTGCCAATGCTTCTACATCCATGGGCCTGTTAAATTATTATTCACGTTATAAGACCACTGCCACTTGGCTCTCTTGCGCTGTCAGTGATGCCATGCTTTCCTTTACACATGCCCATAGCGTAAAAGTTGGCAGTCTCCAGTGCCAAGGATGGTGGGCCATCTCTTCTTTAATTCATCTTTTTTTCAATTTACTTTGTTGGATTTTTTTTTTACGATGGCCTAGCAGTTAGTCGGTGCATATATATATATATATATTACCTACTGGCGGTCGCCAGTAGGTATATATAGTTAGGATTTTTTCTCTATGGGATTTTTGAAAATTCTATGTCTAATAACTTTGGCGTTTGTGGACGGAATTGGCTGAAATTTTCAGGAAAATGGCACATTTTGTTTCTGAGCAGCCCCTGAAAATTGGGGGGGGTTCGTCCAGGGGGGGTCGAGAAAAAAGGGGGGTCCCAAAACGTGTTTTTAACATTGAGTTTTCCATAGGGCGGTTGGCCTCACTTTTAGCCCGAACGGCTGAATGGATTTGCACGAAACTTGGCAAAATTGTAGGGACTGGTAGCCCGATGTGCCTTTTGTAGGTCTCAATATATGTGCTACAGTGGATTTTGAGAAATTAACGTTTAAAAAAAGATATATATCTGTAACAGCGGACCGGGCAGCGCTCCAGTACGCGTACTTTTCGCGCAACGGAGCTTTGTGAAGCGAAGCTGATTGGTTCTCCGGCGTCTGTAAACATTCCAAACAGTCCGTAGCGGCCGCCATCTTGTCTCTCGGTACGATCGAGAGACAAGAGGAGGCCAAAGCGAAGGGGCAAATGACCATAAGGGGGCATAGTAGATCTTCGCTGACCCCCTAGGTTTGATGTGGAGGTTTTAAAAGGGCCCCGTGGGGCAAAAAAAATAATAATAATAATAATCGAACGGCTGAATGGATTTGCACGAAACTTGGTAAAATATTAGGGACTGGTAGCCCGATGTGCCTTTGCTAGGTCTCAATATATGTGCTCCAGTGGATTTTGAGAAATTAACGTTCAAAAAAGATATATATCTGTAACAGCGCTCCGCTTCGCGTAACGGAGGTTTGCGAAGCTGATTGGTTCTCCGGCGTCTGTAAACATTGCAAACAGTCCGTAGCGGCCGCCATCTTGTCTCTCGGTAGGATCGAGAGACAAGAGGAGGCCAAAGCGAAGGGGCAAATGACCATAAGGGGGCATAGTAGATCCTCCTTGACCTCTTAGGTTTGATGTGGAGGTTTTAAAAGGGCCCCGCGAGGCAAAAAAAAAAAAATAATAATAATCGAACGGCTGAATGGATTTGCACGAAACTTGGCAAAATTGTAGGGACTGGTAGTCCGATGTGCCTTTGCTAGGTCTCAATATATGTGCTCCAGTGGATTTTGAGAAATTAACGTTCAAAAAAAGATATATATCTGTAACAGCGCTCCGCTTCGCGGAGATAAAATTATATCTGTATTACCTAGCTGTTGCTAACACCAGTTAGCGACGGCTAGTAGGAGATAGCGACCATCTTGGGCCCCACTTTGCATGTGAGTGATATTTATCACTAATGACATGCAAAGTGGGCATGCCAAGATGTTAGCGACTGGAAACAGTCGCTAACATCGCTATCTCCTATTATCAACTTTTGGAAATATTTGCGATAAGCGCGAATATCTCCAAAAGCTAGCACCTGCCCTGAGCAGTTCTAAGGCATGTTATCCAATGGGAGGTGGATAACATGGCTAAGAGCATTAGCTCGGTAATGCATGAATATCGCTGAGTTTTCAGCGATATTAATGCATGCGGTCGTTTTTTATCGTATTTGCGATAAACCTTGATAATAGCAAGGTTTATCTGCGATAATTTCTGACGATGCTTAGCGGTAAAAAAATCGTTGCTAAGCATCGTTAGGGATAAATATCGCTTAACTTTGGTAATATGCCCCAACGTCTGTTAACGTTCGATTCGAAGGAAATCAGGAAGTGTTGAAAAACATTGTCTGCGCCATCTTGCCTTTTTTCAAATGCCACACTTTTGTCGTGCACGGCAGTCATTTTAGATGCCTTGACCAGACCCACTCTGTGCACGCTGTCGATCCTTAGCATGACTCCCCACCCTCGCAAGCATCTCCCCCAGGCAGTGACTACCCACCCTTGCAAGTATCTCCCCCAGGCAGTGGTCACCCCCGCTCTCTGTCTTATGCATGGGTAATAAACCACCCCCCATCTGCGCTGCTCTTCCCTGAGAATCACACCCTGTGCCCGCCCGACACCTCCCTTTCACCCTATTCACTACCGCACCCTCTGACACTCCTTTTCCTCTGTGTCCGATTGTCCAGGCCGGTCCTAGGGTATCAGCTAGCCCTGCAGATGTAGTTTATGGCCCCAGCTGTAAAGAATCACCCCTCTTCAAAGGAGTTATAGTAGATCAAGGCCCACACTCGATGAGATCCGTCACAGCAGACGCGTTCCTATTATCTGAAAACCATCCTGTATTGTGATTGGGGAGGGGACCGAGCCTGAAGCGGAAGATTCCAGGGATGACTCTTTGTACATCAAAGTTTTTACAATTATGTGTCACATTAAAAATATATAGCACTCCAACAAAGTAGTAAGATTATAAAACTTTAATAACTTATAAATATATACAAGAAAACAAAAACAGTAATAACATATAAACATTTTTAGGGAAAAACAACGAAGTAGCGGTCGGCTGTGCGAATAGTCCCAACGCAGCACAACGTCCAGATTTCTGGCGTGGGGCGTCGCGGGGGTGGGTCATCAGTAGCAAACTGTTGTGCGAATAGTTCCAAGGCAGCAGAACGATGGCACCAAGGTGATGTCCAGTAAGTTGCCGCACTGGTTTTGGTATCCTACAATGCTGCTCCGAATAACGGCGTGGGGCGCCCCGGGGGAGGCGGCGTGAACGGGCCTCTCCAGGTGGAGTGTCATCTGTTGTACTGGGGCGCCCCTTTACCGTTTCAGTTGCCATTCCGTCCGTTTTTGGTCCACTGTGTCAAAAGCCGCAATTCAGCTGAGTTGCGCCCACTCTTGCGGTGCAGCGATAGGCGGCTGTCACAGGACTCTCAAAATGGCGGCAGGCTCTTTCCTTTTTGGGCCTGGTCCACTGAAATGGCCCTGGGACACCTTGGAAATCGGACGCTTGTCTGCTAGGTCTTGGACCCCATTCTCGAAAGCGTCCCCTCCGCCTTGAGGATTTATCAAAAGTTTTGGGGGCCCCCGACTCCTGTAGGCTTCTGGTGGGGAGCGGTTGCCATGATTGCTCGCGGAATGACCACGTGTCTAGTAAGTTGCCGCACTGGTGTGGCCATCCTACAATGTTGAAAGTCGGCGTGGGGCGCCCCGTTGGCCTGTGAGATGGCGGCAGTAGCAGACCGATGTGCGAATGGGGCCAAAGGCAGCGCAACAATATTTTCGGAATAGAAGACACCACAAGGCGCTGAGATGCCAAGATCCGGATGGCACCGAGGTGGTGTCTAGCAAGTTGTGTCACTGGTGTGGCCATCCTACAATGGTAAAAGTCGGCGTGGGGCGCCCTGTTGGCCTGTGAGATGGTGTCAGTAGCGGACTGATGTGCGAATGGGGCCAAAGGCAGCTCAACAATATTTTCTGACTGACACCACAAGGCGCTGAGATGCCAAGATCCGGATGGCACCGAGGTGATGTCTAAGTTGCGGACCGATGTGCGAATGGGGTCAAAGGCAGCGCAACAATATTTTCTGTATGGAAGATACCACTAGGCGTTGAGATGCCAAGATCCGGATGGCACCGAGGTAATGTCTAGCAAGTTGCTGTACTGGTGTGGCCATCCTACAATGGTAAAAGTCGGCGTGGGGCGCCCTGTTGGCTTGTGAGATGGTGTCAGTTGCAGACCGATGTGCGAATGGGGCCAAAGGCAGCGCAACAATATTTTCTGTATGGAAGATACCACTAGGCGTTGAGATGCCAAGATCCGGATGGCACCGAGGTGATGTCTAGCAAGTTGCTGTACTGGTGTGGTCATCCTACAATGCTGAAACTCGGCGTGGGGCGCCCTATTAGCCTGTGAGATGGCGTCAGTAGCGGACCGATGTGTGAATGGGGCAAAGGTAGCGCAAGAATATTTTCTGAATAGAAGACACCACAAGGCGCTGAGATGCCAAGATCCGGATGGCACCGAGGTGGTGTCTAGTAAGGTGCACTGGTGTGGTCATCCTACAATGCTGAAACTCGGCGTGGGGCGCCCCATTAGTCTGTGAGATGGCGTCAGTAGCAGACCGATGTGCGAATAGGCCGAAGGCAGCACAACGCGCCAAGATCCGGATGTCACCGTGGTGGTTTCATAGTTGAGAGGCACTTCATCTGCAGTGGGGCGCCGAGATCCGGATGGCACCGAGGTGATGTCTAGCAAGTTGCTGTACTGGTGTGGTCATCCTACAATGCTGAAACTCGGCGTGGGGCGCCCCATTAGCCTGTGAGATGGCTTCAGTAGCGGACCGATGTGCGAATAGGTCGAAGGCAGCACAACGCGCCAAGATCCGGATGTCACCGTGGTGGTTTCATAGTTGAGAGGCACTTCATCTGCAGTGGGGCGCCGAGATCCGGATGGCACCGAGGTGATGTCTAGCAAGTTGCTGTACTGGTGTGGTCATCCTACAATGCTGAAACTCGGCGTGGGGCGCCCCATTAGCCTGTGAGATGGCGTCAGTAGCGGACCGATGTGCGAATGGGGCCAAAGGCAGCGCAACAATATTTTCTGAAGAGAAGACACCAAAAGGCGCTGAGATTCCAAGATCCGGATGGCACCGAGGTGGTGTCTAGCAAGCTATGCAGTTGAGTTGTGTGCGCACTTGCGGCAAATAGGTCGAAGGCAGCATAACAATGTTTTCTGAATAGAAGACACCACAAGGCGTTGAGATTCGGTTACCACCGAGGTGATGTCTAGCAAGTTGCCGCACTGGTGTGGCCATCCTACAATACTGCTCCGAATAACGGCGTGGGGTGCCCGAAGGGGGGGGGGGAGGCGGCGTGAACGGGCCTTCCTAGGTGGAGGCTCGTCTGCTGTAGTGGGGTGCCCCTTTACCGTTTCAGTTGCCATTCAGCTGAGTTTCGGCTGCTCTTGATGCTACAGCGACAGGCGGCTGCAACAGGACTCTCAAAATGGCGGCCTGTTCTTTGGATTTGGGCCT
Source organism: Lissotriton helveticus (assembly GCF_964261635.1). Lineage (NCBI taxonomy): Eukaryota > Metazoa > Chordata > Amphibia > Caudata > Salamandridae > Lissotriton > Lissotriton helveticus. Next base: position 452,541,322 of record NC_136070.1, on the reverse strand, counting down.
GGTCCACTAAAATGGCCCTGGGACACCTTAGAACTCGGACGCTCGATTTTTTTTTCCTTTCCTGTACATGCAAAAAAAGGTAAATGCCCGGTACGTTACACGCTTCATCTGCCACGATGAACTCTCCAGAGGAACCGAAAAAAAATATAGTTATGGTAACTATACCATGCATCGTCATATGGAGAGGTGGCACCAATTAATTATAGTGCTGCATAAAAGAGAGATTTGGAGGAGAACCCCTGACCTGCTAGTACATTCATCAAAGAAGTGGCACTGACAGCATCAGAGGCAAGGGAAACGGTCCCAAATATTTAGAAGAACTTTGGAAAGATTAAAATGACATGTTTAGATTGTGGCAAATTAATTTCATGTGGACAGATGAGTGTTACTCTAATAAATACAGCATATGAACATCATCATAGTCGATGGTTGGTAGAGACATTTTGACTATATCCTGGACCTGCCCGTCCTCGCCCAAAATGGCGCCGGAATAAATGGGACTCGTAACTCCCTGTTGTGTACTGGTTGCAGAACCTTGAAATCACGAGATACGTATGCAGTTTTGAAGCACATGGCGGGCGGGGACGAGAATTGATTGAATATTTCGACATCCCTATTGATATTAAGTTCTGATGTGTTATTGATTACTGTACTATTGAAAGTTCGAATTAACGTCACCCATGGTACTTGCCCGCAAATGTATATCTAGATAATTTTATTGTAACTGGCCCTGTCGTATTTTAATTATAAAATGTACGTCCACCGATTCCGTAACTGTTAGACACCTTAGTTCTTGCAACCTAATGGCCCGCCCGTTACGTTCCTCTACAGTGTAAATGTCTACTCATCATATACGATTACAGTTTGCTCCGTGGCCGGCCCACGTGGTTATAGGCTCGTATTTGTATAATGAAATTTTCACAATAAAGGTTTTTAAAAGAAAACATGGTAGTAGTATATACATTGGTAAAGTTTTTAATAATAGTCACTGTTTTAGAATCATTAAAAGGCAAGTGAAATAAAGCAGACCAATTACATGCTGGGTAAAAGGTATAATACGAAGGAACGCAGTAAAGATAAATGGTCAAGGGCTGTTGTGTTTTCTATTCCTGCAACATAAAGTGATCGATAAGAATCTCATATTCAGGCGTATCGGCGACTAAGACAGCAGGTCGACCCTCTTTTGCTCAACGGCTCCGTCATGGGACGAAGAAACACTCTTTTTCTCGAAAAAAGAATATATTTTACTTGCAGGACAGTTGTAAATTTTCCGGGAAAGTACATTAGCCTGGAACATTATAACATATATTTAAGAAAAAATAATGTTCGGAAGTAATAAAAAGCGTAATTTTTAGGTCATATGACCAAGCCTTTCATCATTAGAATAAGAAAAGTAAAATGAACCAATGAAAAGTTTTATTAACAAGTCACATGACTTGTTATGCTTACGTTACGCGCTGCGCGCCCCGGATGACTTCCGGATGCGCTAACGCGGCGCGTCATATGACGCATTACGCGACAACGCAGGTCCAGAATATAGTCAAAATGTCTCCACCAACCAGCGGTTGGAACACAACCCCTTTCAGCAGGCTAAATAGTTCTGTTAAATGACAACAGAAGGGACAGGCAACAAGAAACATCAGTCAAAGAGGGGAGGGCTAGTTCTTCTCTACCGGGTTACATTGGGGCGCTACCGGAACTGATCGAATTGGTAGTCTACAGTGTTTCTGGATGTTTCAGACTGAAGCTGGGGTTAGCATGAGAGCAGTACCATTTCGTAGCTCCGTCGTGGCCATTCCGCAACCAATCATGGCAGCCGCTCTTTATCGTTATTTTGGGCGGGGTGGGTGGCGGAGCCGAGCTGTTTTGCAGCCATCATTGTGTGGAGTTCAGTTCATTTCACTAGTTTTGTATTTGTCATGAGGGGTTGTTCCTAATGTTTCTATTTTAGCGAGGTCAAAAAGAGATCCCGTTAGTGGCCTACTGATTTTGCTCGATTCCTTTTCTTTTTTTTTTACACGATTTTTCGTTATCTGCAAAGACTAAACAGAGTATTGCGGCTCTGTGTTTGTTTGTAAATAGAGAATGAACCAAAGAGAACCAATTCTAAAACAGTAAATACTTGGATAACAATCAATCAAATGGAGAGAGAAGCAGGCACGACGTATTACAACGGGGGCAAAGGCCTGCGTTAACTACCCTTCACTATGTGCAAAGAGAGAGTACTCCTAATAGAAATGAGGGGGGGGGCACCATTCAAAGCAGATCAGTGTGCATAAACACGAAAATGTTTTCACTTACCACGTACTTGACATTCGACAGCTTATGATATTTGCTATTAAAAAACCATTGAAATTCACTGAAAAAACCATAGGTTATAGACCATATATAGTTAGGAATTAGCATTTACAAAACCTTGAAAATTCACTGAAAAAACCATAGGTTATAGACCATATATAGTTAGGAATTAGCATTTAAAAAACCTTATTTTACTCACACAAAACCATTGAAATTCCATATATAGTTAGTTGCACTAACTATATATCGCGCACCTGCAATCCACTGCTGATGATGTCACATATTACATCATTCATGACATGGTCAGTGACATCACTGATGACATCACTGATGACATCTCAAATGACATCACTGATGACATCACTGATGACATCTCATTTGACATCAATGACCACATTACTGATGATATCATTCATGTGACAATACAATGCATCTCCTCACATTTTAATATAACCTCTGTTTCACCCAGTGTTAAATACAGAGTATAATTTTTGAAATCATTGACACACCAATACTAGTTACTACATATGTACTCACTGATTCCTACGTCTACACACACATTCACTCATTCACCCATACAATCATTCATACATACAATCACTCATCTTTACAACACTTTCATATGCACTCATACACCTATACAGACACTCACACTCTGCCACTCATCCATGGAGTTACTCACACACCTAGTCAGTCCTGTAAAGAATCAATCACACTTCCATTTTCTTGTCTATACAGTTAAACATAGAGCACCTTACATTTTCAAACAAATACTAACACATACTTACTTTCTTATACAATCATTGATACAAGTACACATTGATCTGCACAGAGTCACACACCTCCCAGCCAGCCACACACACACTCAGTCTCCCATACAAATACTTGGACAATCAATCAATAACCCATATAGTTAATCATATAGCTACTGATCAACACATGCAGCAGTTTACAGAACAACAGACATAATGATGCACAAATTAAGACAGTTTAGTCACTAACCCATGCACTCAGTGAGACACATTTAATCACTCACTCATACATTCAGTCATGCACCTACTAAATCCTTCGTCCAGACAGTTATACATCTACTCATTCTTCAATATGTAAAACATATTTAAACTTTACAGAAACACACAGTCACTGGATGTTGTCATCAGTGATGTCATTTGAGATGTCATCAGTGATGTCATCAGTGATGTCACTGACCATGTCATGAATGATGTAATATGTGACATCATCAGCAGTGGATTGCAGGTGCGCGATATATAGTTAGTGCAACTAACTATATATGGAATTTCAATGGTTTTGTGTGCGTAAAATAAGGTTTTCTAAATGCTAATTCCTAACTATATATGGTCTATAACCTATATATATATATTCACTGAAAAAACCATAGGTTTATAGACCATATATAGTTAGGAATTAGCATTTAAAAAACCTTATTTTACTCACACAAAACCATTGAAATTCCATATATAGTTAGTTGCACTAACTATATATCGCACACCTGCAATCCACTGCTGATGATGTCACATATTACATCATTCATGACATGGTCAGTGACATCACTGATGACATCACTGATGACATCTCAAATGACATCACTGATGACAACATCCAGTGACTGTATGTTTCTGTAAAGTTAAAATATGTTTTACATATTGAAGAATGAGTAGATGTATAAGTGTCTGAATGAAGGTTTTAGTAGGTGCGTGGTTGACTGTATGAGTGAGTGATTAAATGCGTCCTACTGAATGCATAGGTTAGTGACTAAACTGTGTGAAAGTTTGCATCAGTATGTCTGTTGTTGTGCAAGCTGCTGCATGTGTTGATCAGTAGCTATATGAGTGGCTATATGGGTTATTGATTGGTTGGCCAAGTATTTGTTTGGGAGAATGAGTGTGTGTGTGGCTGGTTTGGAGGTGTGTGACTCTGTGCAGATCAATGTGTACTTGTATCAGTGATTGTATAAGAGAGTAAGTATGTGTTAGTATATGTTTGAAAATGTAAGGTGCTCTATGTTTAACTGTATAGATTAGAAAATGGAGGTGTGATTGATTCTTTGCATGACTGACTAGGTGTGTGAGTAACTCCATGGATGAGCAACAGAGTGTAAATGTCTGTATAGGTGTATGAGTGCATATGATAGTGTTGTAAAGATGAGTGATTGTATGTATGAATGATTGTATGGATGAATGAGTGAATGTGTGTGTAGACGTAGGAATCAGTGAGTGCGTATGTAGTAACTAGTATTGGTGTGTCAATGGTTTCAAAAATGATACTCTGTATTTAACACTGGTTGTAACAGAGGTTATATTAAAATGTGAGGAGATGCATTGTATTGTCACATGAATGATATCATCAGTGATGTGGTCATTGATGTCAAATGAGATGTCATCAGTGATGTCATTTGAGATGTCATCAGTGATGTCATCAGTGATGTCACTGACCATGTCATGAATGATGTAATATGTGACATCATCAGCAGTGGATTGCGGATGCGCGATATATAGTTAGTGCAACTAACTATATATGGAATTTCAATGGTTTTGTGTGAGTAAAATAAGGTTTTCTAAATGCTAATTCCTAACTATATATGGTCTATAACCTATGGTTTTTTCAGTGAATTTTCAAGGTTTTGTAAATGCTAATTCCTAACTATATATGGTCTATAACCTATGGTTTTTTCAGTGAATTTCATTGGTTTTTTAACAGCTAATATCTGTAGCTGTAAAATGTATTCTTCTTTAAATCCAAAAATATATTTTATATGTTTATGAATAATTTTTTTTTTTTATATATTTTTTTCTTCGTTCCCGCTTCGAGAATCGGGAAGCTTCCCGTTAGCTGACCTTGATGCCGCGAAATAGACCGCGAGCCGGTAAACGTTTCTTTACCGCAAGTGCCGCGTTAGAAAACAACATCGTGACGCCTCCCGTCCGCATGACGTTTCACGTTGTCGCGTGATACGTCATATGACGTGCTACGTTAGCGAACTGGTACGCGAAGCGAGTCGCAAAGCGCAGGTTTCTGGAAGCAAACCGGGAGGCCCTGCAAAGCGCTTAACGTAAACACAGCAGGTCATGTGACTTGGTAATAACACTTTTCATTGGTTCATTTCACTTTTGGTTTCCTAATGATGTAAGACTAGGTCATATAATCTAAAATGAACACTTTTCATTGGTTGAGAACTCTTGTTTTTCCCAAATGATGAAAATCCCTCCTTCTTTCCTCACTCTGACTTTCATCATTGTGAGAGAAAGACCCTTTGTGATCACTGAGCAATGGCTTCTTTAGTAGCTTCAGCTGGTGCTTCCCCACCACCTCCACCACCTCCAAGGAAGAGTGGACCACCTGCTCAAGTTATAATTCAACAAGAAGAGGAAGAAGAGGAACAGAACGACGAGCACGAAGAGAGGCAGTTTTTGCCTGAGGAGCCCAGGACGTCTCACCGGAAAGAAAACTTCATTTGGCAATTTTTTAAAATTCCCAAAGGTCAGAAAAAAGTAAATGCAAGATACGTAACTTGCCTTATATGTCAAGATAGACTGTCCAGAGGAACCGAGAAAAAATACAGTTTCGGAAACTACACAATGCATCGCCATATGACTAGGTGGCATCCTAACAACTACAGTGCTGCACAGTTTCGGAACGACCTAGATAATCTCCCTATTATGGCCAGAAGATCTGTTGTACCGGAAGTAACGGGACCAGAGGGCAGGGAGATGGTGCCAAATATACAAATGAGATTTGGTGAAGTAAAACACATCTGCGTATTTTGCGATGGATTCATTTGCTACGGAGAAAGAAGCATCACTCTGATCAACAGAGCTATTGACTATCATATGCAAGTTTGTACGAAACGCCCAAAATAATAAATACTTTTTTTTGTTTTGTTGCTCCTGTTGAGCCCTTTACAATGAATCGTTTTCATTGCCCCCTCCAAGAAAAACCCAAAAAAATATAAAACTGTTCAGAAAAATTCAAAAAAAGTTAAAAAATGTTCAGAAAAATAAAAAAAAAAGTTCTTTTCAGAACTACCTCCCCGTTATTAAAAAATTGGTACAATATTTGGAACTGTGCCAACCTCTATTTCTCTTAGTTCGCTTCCCAGTTCGCTCGCCGGTACGCGAACCGGAAGCGAACCAAAAACAGTAAGTATAAGGGAAGGAAACAGACACTTATGTTAAAAGAAAGACAGCTATAGGGGAGTAAACTAGAGATACTATTACCCGTAATCCACTGCTGATGATGTCACATATTACATCATTCATGACATGCTCAGTGACATCATCAGCAGAGGATTGCGGGTTTTTTGGCAACGTGCCTTATCCACGGTTTAATAACGCTGCCTTTTGCTTTATATAAGTTTTCAAATTGTATGAAATATATACCAATAGGTCGTTATGAACCTTTAGGTAGTGCTTTTCTTCATGAGGTCTGGTCGCTTCCATACACATACAGATGTTTCAAAGATGATCAAGAAGTTTATCTGAATGGAGAGGAATGCACTGAGACGCCAGATCATTCACTAATGTGTAGGCACATACAGTTACACGGTTCATGCAACAAACACCGACCAAATATGGCTTGCGTGTTGCAAGGCACGCCAGTTCCTGCTATCATCCCCACGTTCAAGTTGTTGGAAAATGGTAGTTATTTGATGCTCAATAATGAAGATTGTTCTGAGTTAATTAAAAGTATTCCTTTTATCGTAACAGTAAGTGAACGGGTTATTTGCTGCAGAAATGTTCTATTTCCTCCCACACATGAACATAGGGAGTTTTCAATTTGGCCACAAATACCAACCTTGGGAGAGATTTCAACGGCATGGCAAGAATAAGAGCTCTTTTGTCTCAGAGAGAGGTGGCCTTGAGTTCGGCCCGTGAAACTTTCGTGCTTCACATAGCGAACACCCGTACAGAGGTGCAGACCCTTTTCAATTCACATTTGCCTTTCAATTTCAGCAAGATGGTTCGGACTATCTTTAACGCATCCTCCACAAAGGCCCTGGCGCACTTTTTTAAAGTTGTTACCAGTGGTCTCGTGACTTCATTTGAGAAAATCTTTGGAGTCATCCCTGCTTTCTTTCATTGTATTTTCTCCACTCTGCTTCGTGGATTGGCATTTTTACTTGCATTACCAGCGGACGCTCTTGTGCTTTTTTAAATTTTTAAATATGGATGTCCCTCCTATGCAACCTCCCACCCTGCAGCTACTGACACTGTTCCGCAATCGCATGCTAGAATATTATGGCACAATGCCGTTGGCGATATTAAGCACGGCATATGGATTATCTTTTCGATTCTCCTACTTCACCTGTGTCCAGCCTGTATTTCACTGCCTGACCTGTGATTTCGATTGGGCCATTGATTTGTGTCTCTGCGGACCGGTTTCTCCTGACGTCGACTTTAATCAGCTGATGACTCCTATCATTACTCACGAGTTGGTTTGTCCTGGCGAAAGGATTATGGCTGTGGCATTGATGCATGGACTATTTGGTCCCTGGAATTTACTGGCGGCAGCACAGTCTTTCTTGGAACAGAGCTTTCTTGAAAACCCACCGAGCTGTCCTCTGATGGTGATAGAGGATCCGGTGCTGGGAGAGCACGTATGTTCTTTTCCGCTTTTAAATTGGATGGCTGAACTGTTTTCGGATGAAGACGGTGACTTCCTATTGGAGGCTGTTGCAGCTTATTTTGCATACACAGTTATGTCATAGACCTTTTTCATGTTTGATATGCTGAGTACTAGCATTTCATTGACAATTCATTGACTTATTTTTCAAGTTTTTATTATTTACCTTGCCTATTGGCTTAAGACTCGATAAAGTACTTGGCTGTTTTATTTTTCTTTAGCATTAAATTTTCCTAGTTTTTAATGCTTTACCTTGCGGACCGTCCACATATAAACTTGCAATCTGCTCTCATGAGATGGCACTTCTATTATCTTATTCAGCTCGTTTCCGGATCATGGGGAGGTGTCATCTAGGTCCTGGATATCTTTACACCGTGTTAAGTTAGCATGGGCTCATTACCGGTTTAAACGCCATTTTTCCTTTTTTGCAACTTCTGCACACGACACTTAGTTGTTGCTTTAGCTTTCCACCTAGTAGTTCATCGTGGTTTACATGAGAATAATATGTTATTGCTCTACTATCTGCTTTGCTTGTTAAACTATATCTGTACAGCGAGTGCTAAAGTTTCAAGAACAACACGATACAGAATTGTTATGAGGTCTGATCTCCACGACTTCATACTCATAACATAAGTGCAACTTCTGCCAATTCTGGGCATGAGGCGGGTTTTATATTGCTTTGCCGAACACACATACACAACAGTTGATGCGGTTCACATGAAGAGAGAGCTGGTGTATGCTGATGTGATTCCTTCAAATCTAAGACACTAAAGTATGGGCACGCCCTAAACCAACACAAAGAGACCTTCTTAGCAAATAATATAATATGTGTATTAGGGAGGGTGAGATATAAGCAGCCGCGGGCCGTGGAGGGAGTTACGGTGAGGCAGGGAGGCGGGGAGGGGGAGAAGCAGGGTGGAGCCCTCTCTACCCTGCCCCTCCCCCTCCCCGCCTCCCTGCCCCACCGTAACTCCCTCCACGGCCCGCGGCTGCTTATAAGTGTTGCTAACTCTTATTCATTTACAGCATGTTAACATACTGTCACCATTCGCTTTTTATGTACTAGTAACTATGCTGGTAATTTTGCTACTGATAATATGTGTACTTGTATTCTCCACCCTGCTTCTCCCCCTCCCCGCCTCCCTGCCTCACCGTAACTCCCTCCACGGCCCGCGGCTCCTTATAAGTGTTGCTAACTCTTATTCATTTACAGCATGTTAACATACTATCACCATTCGCTTTTTATGTACTAGTAACTATGCTGGTAATTTTGCTACTGATAATATGTGTACTGGTATTATCTAAGGTACTACGCCTGAGAAGACGGCATTAGTAAATAAACATTTCAAATACACATGTGTTCTTCTTAACTCCATGTTCTGGTTTCTAAGAAATATATAACGACCGACTGTTCATGAGTTCCACGTATCCTGAGGTACTATAAGTTCATATTCTGGATTGTCTAAACATTGAGAGTTTGTTATATCCAATGTGACACTGTACCTAGCTTGCTAAGGAGTTTTTGATTACTAACATGAGTTTTGGGACACCCTAATTCGCCGAGGTTCCAATCCTCTGTCCACAGTTCTGTGTGAGAACAGAAACCCTGCGACAGGGGCACCCCCGACCCTTGCTGGAGCTTCATCACACTTGCGATACAACTCCAGCAATGCGCCACCTTTACGGCACAGATACATCACGCATCTGTGCTGTTTTTGCCCCATGATGCGCCGCATTGTAAATGCAGCACACCATAGGTGACGGAACAGCGGCACAGAATGACTAACACATCCCTGGTGATGCGCCAGTCATCATAAATGTATCCCTATGCTTCTTATCTTGTTAGAGATGAACCGCCATATGTATCATCAAAGTTTTTTGCATTTCCTAAATAGCGAACTTTAAGGAATAAATAGCGATTCTTTACCATTCCTAGTTTGCGATTAGCTATTTGCTAATTACAAATTACCCATTCATTTCCTTCATTTCCATAGGGCGGTTGGACTCACTTTTAGCTCGAACGGCTGAATGGATTTCCACGAAACTTGGCAAAATTGTAGGGACTGGTAGCCCGATGTGCCTTTGCTATGTCTCAAGATATATGCTCCAGTGGTTTTTACGAAAATTAACTTTGAAAAATATATATTGGGCTACATTGGCCTATATATATGTTGGAGCCCAAATGTAGCCCAATGTAGCCCAATGAAGCCCAATGTAGCCCAATGTAGCCCAAAGATGGCCGCCAGACACACAAAAAAACAAATGTAGCCCAAATATCAGCCAGATGTAGCCCAACTATAGCCCAGTGACAGAATGACCAATCAGCTTCGCAAACCTCCGTTACGTGAAGCGGAGCGCTGTTACAGATATATATCTTTTTTTGAACGTTAATTTCTCAAAATCCACTGGAGCACATATATTGAGACCTAGCAAAGGCACATCGGGCTACCAGTCCCTAATATTTTACCAAGTTTCGTGCAAATCCATTCAGCCGTTCGATTATTATTATTATTTTTTTTTTTTGCCCCGCGGGGCCCTTTTAAAACCTCCACATCAAACCTAGGGGGTCAGCGAGGATCTACTATTCCCCCTTATGGTCATTTGCCCCTTCGCTTTCGCCTCCTCTTGTCTCTCGATCCTACCGAGAGACAAGATGGCGGCCGCTACGGACTGTTTGGAATGTTGACAGACGCCGGAGAACCAATCAGCTTCGCTTCACAAAGCTCCGTTGCGCGAAAAGTACGCGTCCTGGGACACTGCCTGGTCCGCTGTTACAGATATATATCTTTTTTTAAACGTTAATTTCTCAAAATCCACTGGAGCACATATATTGAGACCTACAAAAGGCACATCGGGCTACCAGTCCCTACAATTTTGCCAAGTTTCGTGCAAATCCATTCAGCCGTTCGGGCTAAAAGTGAGGCCAACCGCCCTATGGAAAACTCAATGTTAAAAACACGTTTTGGGACCCCCCTTTTTTCTCGGCCCCCCCTTGACGAACCCCCCCCAAATTTTCAAGGGCTGCTCAGAAACAAAATGTGCCATTTTCCTGAAAATTTCAGCCAATTCCGTCCACAAACGCCAAAGTTATTAGACATAGAATTTTCAAAAATCCCATAGAGAAAAAATCCTAACTATATATACCTACTGGCGACCGCCAGTAGGTAATATATATATATATATATATATATATACAAACATATATATATATATATATATATATATATATATTATTTCTTTACTTTTAAAATGGTTCTTTTATGTCATATGACTGAACAAATATATTAAAGAGAACCTTTCAGGTTTGCCAATGCCAGAGTTACTGACTTTGCCTTTGCTTGTTTAGATTATTCCGTATTACACGTAATGTGTGGTGTATAGCTGTCCACGCATCCATCCAAACTGTGCACGGCAGGAAAGAGGTGAAATGCAAAAATCCAAATTTATAATGTGAAAATGTTGGTTCAAAACGATTTTTGTGTCTGCTCGTCAAGTGTTATTGGATGAAATTTGAGGCACTGTGTAAATCAGGAATGTTTTTTTCAGGGTTTTAAAAGTCCGGTTTCACTCGTAAATAAATAGAAAATCCAAGTAAAGATAGTGTGCTTTAATCATATTAGTAAACCTTTAGAATACAGCTGTGTTGGCAGAGAGGATATTGCATTTCGAAAATGGTGAGATCTATTGTATTCATTAGCTGCTTTATTTATATTGTATTTTGTGATTACCACAGCAATTGCAAATCAGTATTGTATTTGTATTAAAAGCAGTATTCATTAACTCTAATTCATTTTTATGTAATGTTCTATCAATATGCCTGACCTCCGCATGCATAAAGCTGTCATTGATCTTTACATACTGCTCAGCGGTACCTAGATCAATGGCATGTTAATTGAAGTTAACCATGCTCATGAATTATCAACTATCTGGGGTGCATTCTGCTCTACCTAATCACTGAAAAAAATAAGCACATACATTATCATCTAAGTTAATTGGTCTTGATTTTTCTCAGTCACATATGCATTATTTCTGTTTTGACACAGACAGAACGGTGAGGGTTAATAATAAAGTTGGCTATCAAAGAAAAAAATAATATTCTAAGGGTAGGTTTCAGCAAAACAGAAAATAACTAGGTTCAGGCTCAGGAGAAAGGGGGTCATTTATCCCTAGACTATGCGATTTTCTGAGGTCCAGCGCACCTGCTGCAACACATTTATAGACTTAAAACAAAGCTGCCATCTTTATTAATGATGAGGCAGCTAGCATAACGTTTTCCACTATATGGCGCCAGATGCTAATGCTATGTTTTCACTTACCCTACACCTTTGGGGGCTTATTTATAAGCCCCTTACGCTGCTGGTGCTTTTTTGTGACGGTCCGGCAGTGCAGGAGCCTGCTTCATATTCACCAGGCAGAACTAAGCCACTTTTTTTGGCTTAATGCAGCCTTGTACATATTGGTCTCTTTAACTCAGTTTTCTGCTTTAAAGGGACATGCAATGGGTTTTGCTGGGGGTGTTCCCAGCAACATCCATGGCTTTTTGACTCTGCCCTAGATTTACAAGAAATTGCAAGTCTGACGCAAAGCCAAAAACGTGTGTCTCCCCAGGGGAGGTGTAAGGGAGACAAACAAGGAGAAATATCTTTATTTCTCCTCGTTTTTCCTTTTTCTCTGTGTGCTGCATTCTAGAAAGAGACAGTGCCCCTAGACCAGAAAGCAATAAGTTTCAATAAATATAGACTGAATAGTTCTATATTAAATGTCCAGCCGGACAATTTAATTTCCAATGCATAAGGTACATAAAAGTTAGGTGTGATACAAGTGGGACAAAGGCCGGTGCCCAACTAACACACTCAGGGGAAGGCAAACAGTAGATTTTCAGGCAATTTGTGGCAGTCTGAATATCATAAATCATACACAGACAATCTAAAATATACACATATGCAAATGATAAATCACAATATAAATAAGCATTTAGTGTATAGAAGTCGACGACGTTTTGAACCCTATTGTAATACAAGGTTCATCCTCAGGACAACAAGAGATCGCCTAAAGAAAAAGTGTATACAGAATGCCCACACCGGGAACGCCGGAGTAGGCTCGGTGGTGCGCGATAAAATCTCACAATAGCCACTCCCGGTAACCACGTACTACGAGGACCCCCATTGTGGACCTGTATCCTTAATATAACTGAATTGCCCGTTATCTTAACACCGCAGCAGCGGTTACCCAAGGTCCCTAGTGTATTGCACCTTTGGGTACCCTTGTGTTTTATAAATAGCATTCTAGAAAGAGGCACAGCAGCCCATTGTGTGCCACCACAGGGGAAAAGGACAGGAATGCACCGTATCTGATAGATACAGTGCATTCCTGCCCTTTTTTTGCCGTAGGGCAGCGTGGCAGGAAGGCCTGCGGCACTGCCCTGCAACAAAAACACATAAATGAGGCTTGCAGAACATACTTGTTAACTTCGAGATGCTTCTCCAATGAAGAACCTTGACTCAATAAGATGACCAGGCCCTGCCAGACCCGCTAATATGCCTAACAAGGCTTGAGCAAGATGTTTGTTACTTGATTTAATTTTGTGTAGCTCACAAATTTCATGATATGTGATTTTTGCCCAGGAGATACAGGATAGTGTCCTAAATGTCTTACCAATAAATATTTTATACGTAAACCAGTCTCTTCTGTTTTCGCCTGTAACTTGTTTTTTATGAGGTATAACGTCAGGAGAAAAGCTAATTTCAATATCAATACCAACACAATGTATTTTGTGTAATTTTGTGAAAATATATTTTGCATAACCCTAAAAAATTAGCACCAAAGTTACAAGCATAAAAATGGTATTTATGCAGTCGTCACAGTAAGTAATGCTACTTAATAATCTTCATCGCAAAATCAAACTTAACAGCAGGAAACACTACCCTAACAATCCCCTGCTTTTCTTTCCATCTATTTCTGAACCACAATGAAACACACATCTATGGTAGATCCTGAATTGGGTGTGCAAATGAGGGTCACTCACTATCTGTAAACTAGAAGAATGGCAAATACCATTTTGTAGCACAGCATATTTGCAAAAATTCTCTGTTAATCAAAACAAGCAATACATGACCACTTACCCGGATTAATTTTTGCAGTTTTATATAGTGTGAACTCGACCTGATGATATTGGAGGGCTTTAGATGAGCAACTATTACATTACACAAAGTCACCTTCATTGTTTTAGGAATGGTAAGTTTAAGTGACCTACCCAGCACAACAGAATGTTGAGCCAACATCGACACTCGAACCTGGTTCCCCAGTTCCAACGTCGGTCCCTCTGGCCATAATGCCAAATCCTCTCGCACAAATCACTCTGGCATGCACCATTTCAGTCTGAGAACGAACAGTCATGCTTCTGCCTTGCCTCAGTGCCATAGGCTGAACAGAGGACCCACAATTAAAGGTCATATCCATGATACAAATAAAATCATACTTGATTATGAGGTTGGTGTTTTGATTGTGTTGACAGGCACATTATGTGGGCAGAATCAGATCGCTGGCTCCTCCTCTGAATGATGAAATGCTTAATAATAATTTTATAGGGTGGACATTCTACTGACTGTTAATTAATTAGTGAGGGGTGATTTGCAAGATGTAGATTGTCTCACATAACTGTTAATTGGGTTATCTAATAAGGCACAATACAGAAGTATTTGGGTGAAAAACAGGTTTATTCCAAACATGCAGACTCCACCAACGTCCAAGGCGCCATCTTCTTCAAGGACCAAGTCTCAACTGTCTGCACAACATTACACACACCAAGAGTAAACATGACAAATACTGCCCGCTATACATTCCTCATTCCAGTTCACCTGCCTGGAAGCCACACATCTCCTTCCTTTATCAAAAACACAAACAAACAAAAACAAACATGAATTATGAGCCAAACAAAGGCATGAAATAAAAACCTAAGAGATAATGTCTACACATTAAACGTACTTATCCTCCAGAGAGGTAAAACACAAGTTTTTCTGTACACAAAATAGTAATTGAATGTCCTGGGAAATCTCGTCTCACGCTTCCCATCCTTCTGATGTGTGCTCTTTAAACCATTTTTGTATTTCAACACTTCCCCTTGTTTTGTTTGTTTATTTTTGGTTGGAAAAGTCTACAGTAATTCTGCCAACTCTATTGAGGTTCCAAATCCGTTTATCCTCCAGTTTTACCACATTGTAAAATTATTTTACTATCTTCATGGATCAACTGCATTTGGAAAACGGACTAAGTTTGACAGGAGCTTTTACCCTGACTACATCTCCCACTTTCACATTAACAGACTTGACAGCGTTCCGTTAGTCAGTGTAGACTTTCCGAGCTATTACCTTTTCCATCATCCTGAACACATCCATACAATGCTTGACCCCTGCAAGAGATAACACAGTATTAGCTGTTCTGCCTTTTAGCAAATCAAAAGGAGTTTTTCCTGTGTTACCATTAGGTGTCACTCTAAACATCTCTAACCACTTCCATAGTTCACACATCCAACCCTTCCCCACACTTCTTGCCAACTGTATAGCCTCTTTAATGGTACGAATCATTCTCTCCACTGTACCATAGGTTTCTGGGGGGTACAACCCAGATTTCTTATGAACAATACCTCTTTTGCTTAAAAACTCTTCCATCTCTCTTGATGTGAACTGCACACCATTATCAATCAGCACTGATTCAGGCAAACCTTCCCTTGCAAACACCTGTGATAAAAATTCAGTCGCATTCTGTGACATAACCTCATTAACAATCATAAGTTCCAGCCATCTGGAATAAAGATCCACCAACACATTTATACATTTCTTGTGCTCATTAACATTAAATGTCCCCATAATATCCACCGTCACCTCATTCCATGTTTACTTGAGTTAATTTCTCACCATCATGGGTTTTTCCTTCATCCTACAAAATGTATTACTCATACAACACTCTAAGCACTCCCTCACCTCTCTCTATTAATCTCTTTATTCATCACAGGCCACCAATATTCAGCTTACAAAAGCTCTTTAGATCTAGAAATTCCCTGACGACCCTCATGCACCATCTTTACCAATATCCCTCTCACCACTACAGGAGGTACCAACCTGATTCCTTCAAAAACCAAACCTTTATCACCGGGCCACTCTTCCCTGACACTCTAATATGCCTTTACCTCACTGTTCAATAGTCTGTAGTTTCCCCAACCATTTTAAATGTATTCACCTCACTCAGCAAAAGTTTGTCTTTTCCAATTTCCTTTCTCCAATCCTCTTCATGAATCACACCATCAGTCACCACAAACACGTTTTACTCCTCCATGAATTCATTATCCTTCTTGATATATTTTGTGCCCACCACCCTGGACAAACAATCAGCCACAATATTACTTTTCTCAGGGATGTGAACAACCTGGAATTCCTATTCCTGAAATGCTACAACCCATCTACCAATCCTGCTGGAAACCTTATCTTCAGTGTTCTTCATAAACACCTCCTTCAAAGGTTTATGATTCCTTCTAATAACAAAGTTCCTGCCCCGCAAAACATTTTTCAACTTTATCACTGCTTAAAAAAATGGCAAGAGCTTCAAGTTCAATCACCAAATACTTTTACTCCACAGGCCTAATGGCACAAGAGATTAAAGTCATCGTACTTTCTAGACCCTTATTCCTATGAGTAAAAGTCACCCTCAATCCTCGTCCCCAATTCCTCCTGAACATCCTGCAACTCCTCCTTCAGGTGACTGAACTCATCATCACACTCTTAACACCACATGAATTCCACATTCTTCTTAAGTAGAGTACATGATTTAAAGTTTTTCTCAGAACATTACTTGTGTGGATCACTGTTGTGCACCTTCAGTCGCAGGTGGGCGAATCATTGTTGTGCACCTTAACTCACAAACAAGCCTCAGCCACAGAATGAACAATAAGATGTGTGCATCACCATAACCCACTGAGAAAAATTTTCACTCCAAATATTGCATACTCTCACCTTGCACATGCATCATGCATCAGAGTGTACAAATGAGAACACTCTAAATGTACAGCTATGCATGTTGGCATTTAAGTAAATTATTTGCCACTAAAGAATGCAGCGAGAATGCTGTGCACATCAGGATGTAAACAATCAATACGGTTGATGTGCAGCCAGCATTAAAGAAATTCAAAATGAAACGCTGGATGCATCACAAACGCGTCTTTTGAGCTCATCTATCCTGAGCTCATATCCAAGATGAAATAGAGGCAGGGGAGAATTGTCTGATGAGACAATGATCAAATGCTGGACAAGTCCCAAAGCTCCACACCTGATGCCCTTGCTCAGTGAGCTTCTCACTCCTTACTTGGGCACATCCTTGCTCTGTAAGCATCTCACTCCTCACTTGGGCATGTCCTCACTATGCAAGCATCATGCTCCTCAGACTCCAAGTGGCTTCATGAACATTCAAATGATGCCCCATCCAAAGGTGTGATAAAACAGTAAGACATTGATTAAAGTACCAAGCAGTAAAGTATCTTCAGATAGATCCGCAGTAGAACACAATCCAGGGGATTCAGTGCTCTGCCAGTTCCTTCCAAAACAATGAGATAAACTGAGTAATAGCCCCAATTTAAAATCCCTTCTTTGTGTTGAAGTCTGCATCCACCAAGAAGCACCTAGTACCAGGATATTTGCTCGTTGTCAAAATGAGGTGTTCCAATAAGGCACAATTTAATAGTACTGGGTGAAAAGCAGTTTTATTCTAATATGCAGACTCCACTCACATCTATGGCATCATCTGTCTTCAAAACACATACAAACAGTGAGTCACCCATTCATGCATCTATGCAGTAAGTAATACCCCCACCAAACCATACAGACACTCATACTGATACTCTAAAAACCAACTAATAACCCATATCGACACTCATGTAGCTAGTCACCAACCCATGCAGCCACTTATACACAAAGTGAGACACTGATACAGATATTTTCATATTTAAACATTACTCGCTAATACATGTATTTACTAAGATACATTTAATAAGTCAGTTATACAATCATTTTTACAAAAAAAACATCCATTTAGACACTTATTTACACATTTTTTCTTCCATCAACCTTTAAATATACATATATAAAACACATTTATTTTTCAGAAAGACACACATTCACTGGATGATGTCATCAGTGATGTCATCAGTGATGTCATTTGAGATGTCATCAGTGATGTCATGAGTGATATCACTGACCGTGTCATGAGTGATGTAATATGTGACGTCATCAGCAGTGCATTGCGGTCGCGTGAGTTATAGTTAGCTGAATTAACTATAACGGGGGAATTTCAATGGTTTTGTATGAGTGAAATGTCCAGCTAACTATAACATGTGTGAAACCTATGGTTTTTTCAGTGAATTTCTAAGGTTTTTTAAATGCTAATTCCTAACTATAACGTGTGTGAAACCTATGGCTTTTTCAGTGAATTTCTAAGGTTTTTTAAATGCTAATTTTTAGCTATAACATGGCTAAAACCTATGTTTTTTTTAGTGAATTTGTAAGGTTTTTTAAATGCTAATTTTTAACTATAACGTGGCTGAAAGCTAAGGCTTTTTCAGTGAATTTCAAAGGTTTTGTATATGATAATTTTTAAATGTATTAATTGTTATATTTTTTATACTGATTTACTACATTATTTTAAACTATTTATTTTTAGATATTATATTTTTTAAATTACATTACACATTTTTTTTTAAAACTCTTTTTATTGAGGTTGAAGACCAAACAGTGGCTAGCGTAGTCGCACATCAGGGTTACAAAGGCGGACAGTAAATCATACAGGGTGTACATCCTTCCATCAATATCGTGGCAACAAGACTGCAATACAGTGAATCACTTATACCTCTACCTCAATTACCGATCGTCGAGGCTGTGGGGGTTCACAAATGTTACCTCTGTAATCATTCCATTTGTCCCATACCTCCCCCCATTTTTAGGGCACCCCCGGGCTGCGTACATCGTTCTTTCCTGGAGCATGCACCAGTCCATGTCCCGTTTCCTTTCGGTGAGTCTTGGTGGCGTGACTGCCCCCCAGTGTCTCGCAATGTTACGCTTAGGTACCACCTGACCAAGCGTTACCCAGAGCATTCCCCTCGCCAACAGGTCAATTGGCTCCCAGATGTTCAAGATGCAACGCTTCGCCTCAGGGCGCAACCCTACCCCCCAAACATCCTGCATACATTGTACCACCTTTGCCCAATAGGTCTGCAGTACCGGACACTCTCAAATCATGTGGCAGAAGGAGCCAACCATCCCGCACCCCCTCCTACAACCATCATCCTCACATCTACCCATTCTTTTCAGCCTGGTGCTTGAAATGTACACTCTGTGTAAAATGTTTAATTGGATGAGCCGCAGATGAGATGAGATAGCCACCTCCTTAGGGGAGGCCAGCGCACCCTTCCACTCCTCTTCGTCGATTTCCAGACCGTCCGCCTCCCACCTCCCTTTAAGACCCAAGAGTAAGTCAGGGAGATTATTGATCAATTTCTTGTAAGTGAGTGAGATTGCGTGTTCCTGTATGTGCCCATCTAGCAGCCTATCCTCCAGGGGGGAGGCTTGTGGGGGCATCGTACCATGTGGGATGTTCTTTTGAAGGGAGTGCCTGACCTGCAGGTACCTAAAGTACTCAGTGTTTGCGAGGTCAAATGTATTTTGTAGGGATGTGAAGGATTTAACCCCGCCAAGATCTTTGACCTGAGAGATACCAATGAGGTCCCAGTTCCGGAACGCCTTGGTCCGACCCAGGAGGCCCAGCCGCTCAGAGACCCAGAGTGGGGTGGCCATAGTGAGAGTGTTAAACCAACCCATCTTACGTTGGACAATGTGCCACAGTTGCACCGAGTGACAAGTCGGCCCTGTAAGTTTGTATCTGGCAGGCCTTGAATAGAGTGCTGCTTCAAAGTTCCCCCCGGTAGGAGCCACCTGTCCATTCCGTACCCAGGGTCGTTGCCGTCACAGTAGGTACCTTGATTAATAGCCGAAAGATGTGCGGCCCAATAGTACCTGCGGATATCGGGTAGGGCAATCCCTCCATCGTACCACCCAAGAGTTAGTTTCTGCAGGGCTATTCGGGGAGCACCAGACCACAGGAGGTTTCTCTGCGCCGCCTCAATAGCTGCGAAGTATGATGATGGTACAAGATCAGGGTAATTTTGCAGGGCGTAGAGGAACCTGGGCAGCGACATCATTTTAAATAGTGCCGCCCGGCCCAACAGGGACACGGGGAGCTTTTGCCAGGTGGCGGAGTCACGTCTGAGCCGCTGAAGGGGCGGGAGTAGGTTCCTGCCGTACATAGCGGCCTTGTCCTTGGAGACAAAGACGCCCAAGTATGTGAAGCCCTCAGTGACCACCTTAATGGGACACTCATGTGGAAGCACAGGGCGGCTACCGTGAAGAACGTAGAGGAGTGACTTACTCCAGTTGGTGCTATACCCGGAGTTCCTCCCAAAGTTTGTAAAAATGTCAAGCACTACAATTAGCAACCTCCGGGGCCGTGAGAGGTTGTCGTCGGCGTACAACGATACATTACACATTTTTAATATGAATTGACAAAAAATGTTTTTAAAAATATTGAAATTGTAATATTTTTTTTATTTAATATTTTTTTAATTTATATATATTTTATATAGCAGGCAATGATATCCAATGGAAGGAAATTCAAGTTACTGGTAAGTACAGTTACATTTACTTTTCAGGAATAGTAGTGAGCTAGATTGGGGAATTAATTCCTCTTCAATCCTGAGGTCCCCTGCGAGCCACCTAGCCCACCAGGTACCTCCAGTATGCACCAGGCAGCTGTGTTGCAGTGAGTCGTTCAAAGGGCACGTCCCCTTTTCACAACACTCTGCAACACAGCTCCGTGGCGCTTACTGGAGATACCTGTTGGACTAGTTGCCCCCTAGGGGACCTCTGGATTGAACAGGAATTAATTCCCCAAATTAAAACGCACCTCAGGGCATGTTTGCACTCACATCACCTCAAGCCCCGCCCCCTACCTTCACCACTGTGCTAACGCGCCCTGTAGAGTGTTCTAAGTTGGGGGATTAAGTCCCCTTGCATACTGGGGGTCCCTGGGGGACAACTAGCCCACAGGGAACCTCCAGTATGCACCAGGAGGCTGCGTTGCAGAGACGTGTAATGAGGCCACGCCCCTTTTTACACCTCTCTGCAATGCAGCCCCCGGGCGCGTTTGCAGAGGGGGAACTAATTCCCCTTGCATACTGGGGGCCCCTGGGGGTCAACTAGCCCGTCAGGAATCTCCAGTATGCGCCGGGGGCTGCATTGCAGAGAGGTGTAATGAGGCCACGCCCCTTTTTACACCTCTCTGCAATGCAGCCCCCGGGCGCGTTTGCAGAGGGGAAACTAATTCCCCTTGCATACAGGGGGTCCATGGGGGCCAACTAGCCCACCAGGAATCTCCAGTATGCGCCAGGGGACTGCATTCCAGAGAGGTGTAATTAGGCCACCCTCCTCTTTACAACTCTCTGCAACGCAGCCCCCTGGCGCATTTACAGAGGGGGAACCAATTCCCCTTGTATACTGTGGGTCCATGGGGGCCAACTAGCCCACCTGGAACCTACAGTATGCGCCAGGGGGCTGCGTTGCTTTGCCCCGGGGGTGGTGGTTCCCGGGGCAGTGTGGGGGGTATTGGGGCCCCCCCACATTTTTTTTACTATGCCCCCGGGATTTGGTCCCCCTGTGGGGTAATTTGAAAAAAGGCAGGCCGGTTTAAAAAAAAAAATTGGGGTCCTTGTGGGACCACCTGAGCAGGCCTAGGGGGTCAAGCTGTTTCTACCCTGGCCCCTTTTTGCGTTCTACATGTTTGTTTTTCTGCTTTCTTGTGCCTCGGTCTACCGAGTACAAGATGGCTGTAAACACTTCCTGGTTTGGAGTGTTCACAGCCAATGAGCATGCAGCTCGTACTCGGAAAGGTACGCGTACGGTACTCGTTTGGCACTCGTACGGTACTCGTACCCTGCGATTTTTGTAAAAATTGGGGGGGGCCTTGAAGGTCCTTGTGGGACCCCCTGAGCAGGCCCAGGGGGTCAGGGTGTTTCTACCCTGCCCCCTTTTTACATTCTATACGTTTATTTTTCTGCTTTCTTGTGCCTCGGTCTACCGAGCACAAGATGGCTGCCAACACTTCCTGGTTTAGAGTGTTCACAGCCAATTAGCATGCAGCTCGTACTCGGAAAGGTACGCGTACGGTACTCGCACGGTACTCATACCCCGCGATTTTTGTAAAAAAAAAATTGGGGGGGGGGGGCTTGGGAGTCCTTGTGGGACCCCCTGAGTAGGCCTAGGGGGTCAGGGTGTTTCTACCCTGCCCCCTTTTTGCGTTCTACACGTTTGTTTTTCTGCTTTCTTGTGCCTCAGTCTACTGAGGCAAAAGAGGGCTGCCAACACTTTCTGGTTTGGAGTGTTGACAGACAGTTGACAGCCAATTAGCATTCAGCTCGTGCTCGGGAAGGTACAAAGTACAGTAAGCTTACAGTAAGCTTACCGTACTCGTACAGTACTCGTACCCCGCGATTGTTTGTCAAAAAAAAAATTGGGCGGGGAGCCTTGGGGTCCTTGTGGGACCCCCTGAGCAGGCCTAGGGGGTCAGGGTGTTTCTACCCTGCCCCCTTTTTGCGTTATACACGTTTGTTTTTCTGCTTTCTTGTGCCTCAGTCTACCGAGGCACAAAATGGCAGCCAACACTTTCTGGTTTAGAATGTTGACAGACAGTTGACAGCCAATTAGCATTCAGCTCATGCTCGGGAAGGTACAAAGTACAGTAAGCTTACGTAAGCTTACCGTAACACCTGCAATATAAAGTTATGGTTTTACTTTTGATTTTCTCAGGAACTACTGAATGGATTTACACCATTCAACAAAAAGTCCCATCTATGAACAGAACTCTACCTTTTTGCCAAATTTGGTGTAATTCCATTCAGCTGTTCCGGCTGTAGCCCCAGCTAAAGGTCCTATGGAAAATTGCATGGGGAAAACACGTTTTGGGACCCCCCTTTTTTCTTAACCCCCACTTGACGAATCACCCCCAAACTTTCAGGGAAAGAGCGGAGCGGAACAGGCGATTTTCTTGGAGAAATTCGCGAAGATTCGTCCACCGGCGCCAAAGTTATTCCCAATAGAATGTTGCGGATTTCCTATGGAAACTAGGTTTTAACTATAAGTTCCTACTGGCGACCGCCAGTAGGTAATATATATATATATATATATATATATATATACATATATATATGACAGGTTTCCTATATATGAGGGTTCCCGCCAAGCGAGAGAAAACAGTGCGGGCTTGAACAGGAAAACTGCTCCTTCCCGCTGGAAGCAGACTTTTCATCTGTTGCAGGAAAAACAATGAAAGAATTGCTCCCACATGCAAGGAGCAGCATTTTTGGCTGCTCTCTCAGTGTGGCAATAATGCTTGCTCCCACTGGAGGGGGGAGCAAGTAAAGACTGTGGGGGGGGCATTGAGGCGCCCCCAGTGGTCCACAAAATTCCACCCTGGGTTCACTGGGTGGGATCCATGGCATACAGGATCAGGAGGCTGGGCCCAGGGGAATAGGGTCACTGGGGCTTCATTCATCCCAGAGGGGGGCCTTGCAGCTCCCTTTTCCTTCTTTAAAGAAATACTTCCTGGAGGTGTATTCATCATTAATCTATCGAAGCACAAACTGTAGTGATGAGTGGGTTCTTTCTTTGCATCTGGTGAGAGCAGAATCAATTGTTCACCCTTTAAATTACTCCTAGTATTACAATGTGCAAATCAACTGGAAGTCTTGCCTGTTTGGCCCAGCCATATCCATCTTAGTAGTATGCAAACCTCTTCTTGCTTTTGCCAGGATGTTGGATAGCTTAACAAAAGAGCCAACCAGCATGTTTCCTGCTGATTTTGGTGGTGCTTTACTAATGCTGAGGAATATGAGGCCATCTCCACCAAACAAAGAAGCACTTAATTCATATAGTTAGGAGGGGTATAAATATATACTAGTAGGTAGTTATAGGTAGGACCTATTTTCCATTGGAAAAATGTTTTTTTTGATTCTTAAATAACTTTGGTGCCATTTGATAAATCCTCCTGAAATTCCCAAAACTAGTTTGCCACTCACTTCAGCTGCTGTCCTGAAAGTTTCAGGGTGATTTGTCAATTGGGGGCCGAGAAAAAGGTTGGGTCCCAAAACACGATTTCCCCAGGCAATTTCCTATAGGGATTTTGATCATGACTACTGCCCGAACTGCTGGATGGATCTACACCAAATTTAGCAGGAAGCTAGCTCTTGGTCCAGAAAGCAAGCTTTGCGTGTTATGGTGTCAATCTTCATAGTAGTTTTTGCAATATTAACTGAAAGCCAATATCTACGGACGCAGACCCACTGAATATCTACCCGTCCGAGATATGTGGCTCCATGTGGTCAAACAGTGTCATCATTGGCTGGTCGCAGCTTCACAGAAAAGTTATGGCCACCATTTTAAACATTGGGAAATGGTCCTGAGTGATGAAAAGTTGCTTGTATACTAATTGGAGGGGTCAGATGAGAGCTTTCCTGACTCCTTATCTTGGTTATACATGAGGTGAAAGCATGTTTAATGGGCAGTAAAATGGCAGAAAAGTTTTTATTGACCACCCGCAAACCTGTGGACCCATTGCAGGGCCCAGCACGGCCCTGTGCAAATCTGCAACAGATCCGTGGATTTTACTTTGAATTTAATAAATATATTTACATATATATATATAATCTCACACCTACTCTGACACCAATACAGGCACTCTGATACCCTCTCACACACCAAGACAGACATTGCGATACCTACTCCTATGTTCATACAAACACTGTCTCAACCACTCAGAGACACTCTCACACCCAGTGTGATGCTCATAAAAATACTCTCACTACCACGTACATACCTAAACAGACACTGCCATACCTACTCTGATCTCCATACAGACACACTCATATCCTCTCACAAGCCCAGACACTCTCACACCCACTCACGTACCCACAAAGGCAGTTGCATACCCACTCCTGCAGCCATGCAGATACTCCCACACACAGACACTCTCACACCTACTAGCATACCCATACAGAAACTCTGACATCTAGTCATACACACAGACTCTCTCACACCAACTAATATACCCATACAGACACTCTCACACCGGCTGTGACATCCGTACAGTCACTCTCACACCTGATTACACACATAGACAGACACTCTCACACTGACTCTCACATCCATAAAGATACTCTCATACCCTCTCACATGCCCCGACAGATACTCTCACACCCACTCACATACAGATAGTCCCACATACCTAATCCCTCCTTACAGACATCCTGACACCCACACAAACAGACACTGTCACACCCACTCACATACCCATACAGACACTCTCACATCCACTTGTACACCAATACAAACCCTCTCACACCCTATGGCACACACAGACAGATGCTCTCACACCAACTCACATACCCATACATTCACTCTCACACACACTGACACACAAAAAGACACTCTGACACCCAGCCACATACACAGACATACAGTATCACACACATTCACACACACACAGACAGACCCTCTCACACCCAATGACACACACATACAGACACTCTCACAAACATTCTGATGCCTAAACAGATACGCTTACACCCACTCACATACCCAGATAGACACTCTCACACCCAGCTACTTAGCAACTTACAGAGCTACTCTAATATCCACATAAACACTGGTATACTCACTTACAGGCCCACATAAGTACTTAAACACCCAGGCATATATACACATACAAAGTGTTGCATCTACTCACAAAGCAGGAGAAGGGAACGTAAATGCCTTTTTGTATTAAAAATGCAGTTTTGGTTTGCAAATCCACAATGGATCTGCAGAGTCAAGTAAAAATAATTGAAAAAAGGGATTTAAAAGTAAAAG
Organism: Lissotriton helveticus; assembly: GCF_964261635.1. Classification (NCBI taxonomy): domain Eukaryota; kingdom Metazoa; phylum Chordata; class Amphibia; order Caudata; family Salamandridae; genus Lissotriton; species Lissotriton helveticus. The sequence goes on along the minus strand of NC_136070.1, from coordinate 452,515,391 downwards.
GTTTTGCAAATAGGGTGGCTCTGAAAGATCATTTTTGTTTATTGTGTGTATATGATAACTATACATTAAAACAAGATGCAGTCTTTCACATTGCTCAGGAACACCCTGTTGCCATTCTCTGTCAAATGAACTCCATCAATTCGGTATATCCGGTCCATGTGAAAGCGTAGGTTATTGCTGTAGATAGAGGCCATGTAATGGTCTCTGAGGAATGCAGACACAGTTTGAATAACATGTATCTTGGCTTTGTCTATCTGTGGACAACATTTGTTTGACCACTACCATTTCGGCCTTTGGAAAATAATGGAGAACACAAAGGCAGTGTGAGGAAATGCCATTAATTGAGCAAAGGTATCCTTCATTAGGATTTCCAGTTCTACCCCAGTAAGTGTACCCAGCTCATTGTCACCACAATGCACAATCACAAGGTCTGGATGTTGGCAATCCATTATGCTGTCAACCAATGAAAACAATTGATGCTCTCAGACCATCCCAAGTAATATCCACATTAGGCAATCCCAGGTCCCTGTCAGTGCCACTCTTTCTAGCACACTCTCCAGCCCAAAACACAAAGCTGTGTCCAGCAATCTAACCATTTTGAAGTCAAGGAGCAGTAAAACATATGAGAAGGCTGCTGGTGAATGAGACAGATTTGAAAAAGATGACAGTTAAAAAGGAGCCTAGCAACTATAATTTAAAAGATGAAATTTGATTGGATGATGTAAATATGCAAGTGGCTAAAACTAAGTTGATATATTGAGATAAAAGTGAATAGCTGTGTGATTGGCTTTGCAGATATTACCAAAACGTAATGGCGTTTGGAAAATGGTTCCAATTCCAAACACTCAACCACACCTGCTACAGTTGGTTTAGGAGTTAGCATAAGGCTCTCAGAAATTCTTGTGAATTTATGGCCGACTGGTAGATGTTTTAAAATTGGTCTCTTGCTCTCTCTCTCTCTATATATATATATACATTTTTATTTTTATTTTTTCCTTCTCAAAAGTAAACATGGCCTGACATTTTTCTCAATCCAAATAACTGACTGACCAACATATCCACCACTAAAATTGCTTTCATGTTTCACCATACTTATTCAACACTAATCCTGATGGGTTCCAGAGTAGCGTGCTACTTGGGCTTCAAAACCCGATCGGGGTAGCAGGCGCTATATAAATACAAACCTCTTTCCCTCTTCTATCCCACCACCAACCCTTCTCTACCCAAATAACTGAATAACATATCCACTACTCAAATTACTTCATATTTTACTGTACTAATTTTCAACACAAAGCTTTATGGGTTCCAGAGTGGCGTGCTACTCGCCAGAAAAGCGCTTTAACACCCATCAGGGGTAACAAGTGCTATATGAATGCAAATCTTTCTTCCCTTCTATCCCTCCGCTATCCCTCTCACTCCAAATAACTGACTTATATTCACCACTGAAATTACTTCATATTTCACCAAATTAATTCACCACTAATCCTATATGGCCTTCCTGAATAGAATGCGTCAACATCCCATCAGGGGTAACAAGCGCTATATAAATATAAACCTTTTTTCTCGTCTATCTTTCTGCTATCATCCCAAATCCAAATAACTGACTAACCTATCCACCACTTAAGATGTGCTTGCATGTTTCACTATACTAATTCAACACTAATCCTCTATGGGTCCCAGAGTAGCGTGCTACTCACCGAAAAAGCGCTTCAACGCCTCGTCGGGGGTAGTAAGCGCTATATAAATGCAATTACAATACAATACAATACAATTAGAAGGAAAAGTCTTAATAGGATAATTGCTGAATAAGTAGGGTGGAAATTTTGGCATTTATACCAACGGGAGTATAAATGACATTGTTTACGAACAGTTTAAAAACAAAATTGGTATCCCTTGTGGCTCCGCGGAGCCACCACAAAATTACATGGGGCTGCGCTTAGCACTGCGGTGGATCCACCGACCCGCCCAAAACCCTTATCAAATTGGGCTTGAATGGAATGCAATAAAGGGTTAACAATGCTGACCATTCAGAAGAGTTGCTTTATTAGTAAAAAGTGGGAGCAATGTTATCATTTATTTACAGACTGCCTAAACTTGGGAGCAAAGTTGAAAAGGTTGCCATTAATAGTTCCTTTGTACGAGAGTAATGTACCATTCTTGTGCTTGGTTTTTCTGTACTTTCTTGAAGAAGACATTCAACCTGATACTGAGAAACAAAAACACAGACCAACAATCACATTTAACAGGTACGTGAATTTAAATGTAGCATCAAGAACATTTGATAGCTAAGGGATGAGCGTATATAAGCTGGATGAAAGTGAATAGTATGTGTTGAAAATAAAGAAAAGTACAGTGAGCATCAAAGGAGAATACAAATCTGGAAAGAGTAATAAAATGCAGGGAAACACCAATGAAACCACTGACCCAAGCACTGGAATGTCAATGCATGCAGTAACACACCCAGGCATTCTGACATGTGTATTCTGACACACCCAGGTATACACTGATATCTACATTGAGACAGCCTGGCATATACTGTTGAATACAAGAACACACATAGACACATACCTATGCATATACTAACAGACCCATGCATACACTCATCCATACATTAACACAGTCAGGAACATACTCATGTGTACACTAACATATCCAGGCCGACAATGATGTACGCACTAACACAACTACGCACATACTTAAGCGTACCTTGGCATACCCAGACAAAAACTGATGCATATGCTAATATATACAGACATATTGAAACATACAGTGATGCATTGATGTACACTGTTATGTATGACACACAAGTACATAGTAATGGAGCTACTAGTACACCTATGCACACAACTATACAGCTACTAACACAACCAAACCAGACACTAAAAGTCCCTGCTGCAAACACTAATGTATGTTACGTTAAAATTATTTATAGAGCGCACTTACACCAAACGGTTTCATGGCGCTAGGAGCGGAAGGATGACGGCAGGAGGGTAACAGAAGATTTTATTATTAGGCTTGTGAGAACAAGAGAGTTCTGAATTGAGTGTAGCAAGTTACTAGTCTCAGCTCAGTAGGGAGGGCATTCAAAAAATGGGGGGTAACTGACACACCCATGCACTAAGCAATTGACACACTGAGACACCTGGTTAAATAGTAATGCAACCACTAACAATCCCAAGGACACATTGCTGCAGGGAGAAAGACACCCATGTAAACAATAATAAAGCTAGAAAGATAAACCGCTAAAGAATAATACTGGTACTTAGAGACCTGTTTACACATTCAGATACATAATAATAGAGTGTGTCAAACACTAAGGCATGCACATATGCACACATGCACAAATTAACACCTACACTAATATACTCAGCCTATCACTAATACCTATGAGCAAGAGAGGTAAAAGGATACACAGTTAGATGTACCTACAGTAAGAAACAGAGCAAAGAAGAAAAGGTAACTATCACTTGTATAACTATTTACAACCCATAAAGTAAAGAATACACCAGTTACTCATTAAATTACTAACAATGTTGCTTAATCTAGAGGTTAATTTGTTGTTTATTTGCTTTCCAAATATCAACTTTTACATAAAGAAAAATAATTGCAATGCCTGACAAAAGAGAAAGAAGAAAGAAACCGGTAAAACAGTATTACCTACTTAAAACTGCACTGGAAAATAAAATAAGGTGGAGAATGTGCAGAGGAAAAAAAGAGAAGCAGGTAAGAATACTAAGGAGTTTCTGAAAAAAATATGTTGTAAAATGCAGAATGAGGGAAATGTAAAAAAACAGATTTAAAAATCAACCTGAAAAAAGTAAGGAGTACATTTTTCTGAAAGTACTAAATGTTCTAAGGAAACAGTTTAAGGATCTACTAGCTATTTAGGACCTACTTGCCATAGGAAAAACATTTTTTGTTTTGCCAATAACTTTGGCGCTGTTTGAAGAATCTTCACAAAATTTTCAAAAGTAGTTTTCCACTCTCTTCAGCTGCTGTCTTGAAAGTTTAGTGGTGATTTGCCAAGCAGGGGCAGAGAAAAATGGGGTCCCAATACGTATTCTCCCCATGCAATTTTTCATAGGGATTTTGAACAAGACCACATGCTAAACTGCTGGACAGAATTACATTCTAAATGTGTATCTTTAGGAATGTGGATCCAACAGTCGCTGTGCTGAAATCTGACTGGCTGCCAACAGTTAGGAACTAAAACTTAAAAAAACGTTTAAAAAATCACTTAAACACCAAAGGTTACAGGGATGCTATAATTTGGAAATAGAATTGAAAAAACCTTAGAAATTCACTGAAAAAACAAAGAGGCCTATTAGGATGGCGGACGGAAACGAGTCCCGTCCGCCATGGTCGCGGCAAAAACACTCCCGACCGCACCGCGGATAATCCGCGGTTGCGATTAGGATATTTCTGTCAAGAAACACCGACCGCGGCGGACGGATCACATCAAACACCGTCCGCGGTGTACGGATCACATCAAACACCGTCCGCGGCGGACGGATCACACCAAAGACCGCCGTAGGCGGACGGTACCAGAGAAACACCCTCCACCGCAGACGAATATGACCGCGGAAACAGGCCCAACCGCCGCAATACCTGCAGAGGTTCCGGCCGCACGATTATGATAATGCTGCCATCCCAACGGAACTCACCACCTCCCTCGACCGCCGCGGAAACAATGCTTCGACAAACGGAGCATGACTGCGGAAGGACCAAACGAACAACATCCCTGCCGTCAAACCAATTCCAAAATGGCTGACGGAAGTAAATAGAAAACACATTAAACAGGACACACACCCACCTGAAACACCCACCCTCAACAACTACATGCCCCAATGACACCCCCCCAAGCACCGACAAATGCACCCAAGTCACCACACCCACAGAACACCTGACTGGCAACAACCATTGGGACACAACCACCACACAGAGTATAAAATGAATCACTCCCATTACCACAATCCTTTGCATCACAGCATAGCTGCAAAAAAGAGGCAGAATACCACAAACAGCAGACACACACAAACACACATACAACCTGCACACAAACACACCCACCGCACAAACCCCCACAATACCATCCCTACACACCACACACCTGCACACCCCACCCCACCACACCAACACATTGCACATCACACACCATGGCACCCAAGAAAAACCCCAAGTTCACAAACAGTGAGTTCAAGGTCATGGTGGATGAAATCATCCGTGTCGAACCACATCTGTTCGGTACCCTAGTCCAGCAGACCACCTTGGCAACCAAAACAAACATGTGGGACAGGATAGTGACCAGAGTGAATGCGTCAGGGACCGTGCCACGCACCAAACACGAGTTCCAGAGGCGGTGGCACGACCTCAAGGCAAGGGTGAAAGGCATCAGGGCCAAGAACCACCTGCGGGCACACCACACTGGCGGCGGCACACCCCCAAAGCCTATACCATTTGCAGAATGGGAGGAGAAGGTGCTGGGCCTGGAAGGAATCGAAGCGGGACTAGAGGCTGGTAAGTACAAACCAATGACCACTATCACACTGCCATGGTCTGCCTTGCACAAATGCCAAGACACATCTCCCAGGCTCCAATCCATGCATGTGGGCCACATAGTCACCCAAATGTGAAGTCCTGGCTCAAATGCACCCACCATGACCAAACACAAATGTTGCCTCCTACGTTCCCAGGCTTGCATGTTGTCAAAGCAGCCAGCACCACAACTCCCAACAGGCCCCCATGTGGACAGGGAGGGTGGTGGTGGGTGGGGTGTGTGAGAGACCAGCACTACAACTCCAAACAGGCCCCCATGTGGACAGGGAGGTTGATGGTGGGTGGGGGGTGTGAGAGACCAGCTCTACAACTCCCAACAGGCCCCCATGTGGACAGGGAGGGTGGTGGTGGGTGGGGGGTGAGAGAGACCAGCACGACAACTCCCAACAGGCCCCCATGTCGACAGGGAGGGTGGTGGTGGGTGGGGGGGTGTGTGAGACCAGCACTACAACTCCCAACAGGCCCCCATGTCGACAGGGAGGGTGGTGGTGGGTGGGGCGTGTGAGAGATCAGCACTACAACTCCCAGAGGCCCCCATGTGGACAGTCAGGGTGGTGGTGGGTGGGGGGTGTGAGAAAGGTGGGTGGGTTGTGTGAGAGACCAGCACTACAACTCCCAACAGGCCCCCATGTGGACAGGGTGGGTGGTGGTGGGCGGGGTGTGTGAGAGACCAGCACTACAACTCCCAACAGGCCCCCATGTGGACAGGGAGGGTGGTGGTGGGTTGGGGGTGTGAGAGACCAGCACTACAACTCCCAACAGGCCCCCATGTCGACAGGGAGGGTGGTGGTGGGTGGGGGGTGTGAGAGACCAGCACTACAACTCCCAACAGTCCCCCATGTTGACAGGGAGGGTGGTGGTGGGTGGGGGTGTAAGAGAGGTGGGTGGGGTGTGTGAGAGACCAGCACTACAACTCCCAACAGGCCCCCATGTCGACAGGGAGGGTGGTAGTGGGTGGGGTGTGTTAGAGACCAGCACTACAACTCCCAACAGGCCCCCATGTGGACAGTGAGGGTGGTGGTAGGTGGGTGGGTTGTGTGAGAGACCAGCACTACAACTCCCAACAGGCCCCCATGTGGACAGGGAGGGTGGTGGTGGGTGGGGGTGTGAGAGACCAGCACTACAACTCCCAACAGGCCCCCATGTGGACAGAGAGGGTGGTGGTGGGTGGGGGGTGTGAGAGACCAGCATTACAACTCCCAACAGGCCCCCTTGTCGACAGGGAGGGTGGTGGTGGGTGGGGGGTGAGAGACCAGCAGTACAACTCCCAACAGGCCCCCATGTCGACAGGGAGGGTGGTGGTGGGTGGGGGGTGTGAGAGAGGTGGGTGGGGTGTGTGAGAGACCAGCACTACAACTCCCAACAGGCCCCCATATGGACAGGGAGGGTGGTGGTGGGTGGGGTGTGTGAGAGACCAGCACTACAACTCCAAACAGGCCCCCATGTGGACAGGGAGGGTGGTGGTGGGTGGGGGGTGTAAGAGAGGTGGGTGGGGTGTGTGAGAGACCAGCACTACAACTCCCAACAGGCCCCCATGTGGACAGTGAGGGTGGTGGTGGGTGGGGGGTGTGAGAGAGGTGGGTGGGGTGTGTGAGAGACCAGCACTACAACTCACAACAGACCCCCATGTGGACAGGGAGGGTGGTGGTGGGTGGGGTGTGTGAGAGACCAGCACTACAACTCCAAACAGGCCCCCATGTGGACAGGGAGGGTGCTGGTGGGTGGGGGGTGTGAGAGACCAGCACTACAACTCCCAACAGGCCCCCATGTGGACAGGGAGGGTGGTGGTGGGTGGGGGGTGAGAGAGACCAGCACGACAACTCCCAACAGGCCCCCATGTCGACAGGGAGGGTGGTGGTGGGTGGGGGGTGTGTGAGACCAGCACTACAACTCCCAACAGGCCCCCATGTCGACAGGGAGGGTGGTGGTGAGTCGGGGGTGTGAGAGAGGTGGGTGAGGTGTGTGAGAGACCAGCACTACAACTCCCAACAGGCCCCCATGTGGACAGGGAGGGTGGTGGTGGGTGGGGGGTGTGAGAGTCCAGCACTACAACTCCCAACAGGCCCCCATGTCGACAGGGAGGGTGGTGGTGGGTGGGGCGTGTGAGAGATCAGCACTACAACTCCCAGAGGCCCCCATGTGGACAGTCAGGGTGGTGGTGGGTGGGGGGTGTGAGAAAGGTGGGTGGGTTGTGTGAGAGACCAGCACTACAACTCCCAACAGGCCCCCATGTGGACAGGGAGGGTGGTGGTGGGTGGGGGTGTGAGAGACCAGCACTACAACTCCCAACAGGCCCCCATGTGGACAGAGAGGGTGGTGGTGGGTGGGGGTGTGAGAGACCAGCATTACAACTCCCAACAGGCCCCCTTTTCGACAGGGAGGGTGGTGGTGGGTGGGGGGGTGAGAGACCAGCAGTACAACTCCCAACAGGCCCCCATGTCGACAGGGAGGGTGGTGGTGGGTGGGGGGTGTGAGAGAGGTGGGTGGGGTGTGTGAGAGACCAGCACTACAACTCCCAACAGGCCCCCATATGGACAGGGAGGGTGGTGGTGGGTGGGGTGTGTGAGAGACCAGCACTACAACTCCCAACAGGCCCCCATGTGGACAGTGAGGGTGGTGGTGGGTGGGGGGTGTGTGAGACCAGCACTACAACTCCCAACAGGCCCCCATGTGGACAGGGAGGGTGGTGGTGGGTGGGGTGTGTGAGAGACCAGCACTACAACTCCCAACAGGCCGCCATGTGGACAGGGAGGGTGGTGGTGGGTGGGGTGTGTGAGAGACCAGCATTACAACTCTCAACAGGCCCCCATGTGGACAGGGAGGGTGGTGGTGGGTGGGGGGTGTGAGAGACCAGCACTACAACTCCCAAAAGGCCCCCATGTGGACAGGGAGGGTGGTGTTGGGTGGGGTGTATGAGAGACCAGCACTACAACTCCCAACAGGCCCCCATGTGGACAGGGAGGATGGTGGTGGGTGGGGGGTGTGAAAGACCAGCACTACAACTCCCAACAGGCCCCCATGTGGACGGGGAGGGTGGTGGTGGGTGGGGGGTGAGAGAGACCAGCACGACAACTCCCAACAGGCCCCCATGTCGACAGGGAGGGTGGTGGTGGGTGGGGGTGTGTGTGAGACCAGCACTACAACTCCCAACAGGCCCCCATGTCGACAGGGAGGGTGGTGGTGGGTCGGGGGTGTGAGAGAGGTGGGTGAGGTGTGTGAGAGATCAGCACTAGAACTCCCAACAGGCCCCCATGTGGACAGGGAGGGTGGTGGTGGGTGGGGGGTGTGAGAGTCCAGCACTACAACTCCCAACAGGCCCCATGTCGACAGGGAGGGTGGTGGTGGGTGGGGCGTGTGTGAGACCAGCACTACAACTCCCACAGGCCCCCATGTGGACAGTGAGGGTGGTGGTGGGTGGGGGGTGTGAGAAAGGTGGGTGGGTTGTGTGAGAGACCAGCACTACAACTCCCAACAGGCCCCCATGTGGACAGGGAGGGTGGTGGTGGGTGGGGGTGTGGGAGACCAGCACTACAACTCCCAACAGGCCCCCATGTGGACAGAGAGGGTGGTGGTGGGTGGGGGGTGTGAGAGACCAGCATTACAACTCCCAACAGGCCCCCTTGTCGACAGGGAGGGTGGTGGTGGGTGGGGGGTTGAGAGACCAGCAGTACAACTCCCAACAGGCCCCCATGTCGACAGGGAGGGTGGTGGTGGGTGGGGGGTGTGAGAGAGGTGGGTGGGGTGTGTGAGAGACCAGCACTACAACTCCCAACAGGCCCCCATGTGGACAGGGAGGGTGGTGGTGGGTGGGGTGTGTGAGAGACCAGCACTACAACTCCCAACAGGCCCCCATGTGGACAGTGAGGGTGGTGGTGGGTGGGGGGTGTGTGAGACCAGTACTACAACTCCCAACAGGCCCCCATGTGGACAGGGAGGGTGGTGGTGGGTGGGGTGTGTGAGAGACCAGCACTACAACTCCCAACAGGCCCCCATGTGGACAGGGAGGGTGGTGGTGGGTGGGGTGTGTGAGAGACAAGCATTACAACTCCCAACAGGCCCCCATGTGGACAGGAAGGGTGGTGGTGGGTGGGGGGTGTGAGAGACCAACACTACAACTCCCAAAAGGCCCCCATGTGGACAGGGAGGGTGGTGTTGGGTGGGGTGTATGAGAGACCAGCACTACAACTCCCAACAGGCCCCCATGTGGACAGGGAGGGTGGTGGTGGGTGGGGGGTGTGAGAGACCAGCACTACAACTCCCAACAGGCCCCCATGTCGACAGGGAGGGTGGTGGTGGGTGAGGTGTGTGAGAGACCAGCACTACAACTCCCAACAGGCCCCCATGTCTCATCCCAGAGCAAGATGGAGTCCGCCCACCATTTGCTGACCAGTGCATCTCCTCCTTCAAACTTACAGGTAGATAGACATCTTCACAGGGGCACCATCCAATAGCAGGACCGGACCACACATATCCAAGTATTGTCTCCCCACCTCCACGCCACCATATTGACCAGTACTGTCAACCACAACAACATGATGACAACAACAACCATGTCCAGATTCCATAGTGATTTGTAATGTTACAACAAAAAACCTGTCATATCCACAGCATTGATTCTGATATTCTTGTCCCTCAGGTGATCGCAACTTGACATGCGAAAGCAGCAACCGCCAGCACCAGTCGCCCCCCTCACAGCCAGGACTCTTTGGTGACGATCCCATTGACACCTCGGGTGCAGAGGACGATGCTGGCCCAAGCACACTCCCAGTGCCATCAGGCTCCCAGGACATCCCGGCCTCCACCACCTTGGCCAGTGTCACAACACCAACACCTGCCATTGTGAGCTGTGCAGCTACCACCACCACCACCACCACCACCACCACTCCTGCCTGTGCCACCCTGCCTGACCCATCGTCCGATGATGGTCCATCGACATCTCAGGCTAGCAGGGAGAGTGGACGGGAGAGGTCACAGGTGAGGCCACAGCTCACATACAGGAGTGCAGGTGCTAGGTGAGGTCGGGAATGAGACCTACCCCATCCTGGGACCGAGACCTTGGATGCCATCGCCAGAGTCCATGCCTCCTATGAGCGGTCGCAGGCATAGGCGAGGCGGATCGGGCCCACAAAGACTCGCTACAGAGCTGCCAGCAGTTGCGGTCCATGGACACCCGCATTGGCCAAATTGTTGACCTCATGGGGCAGCAAACTGCTCCTTGGATGGAGTGGTTATCCCGCGCCACACCACCTCCCCCTCACCCAAGTGCCCAGCAGGACAGGTCCCCAACACCACCGCCACCATCACCTGTGGCCACTGACAGGGAGGTGGTCCCTGACCAACCTGCCCCCACAGCTGTCTCCGCTCCGGCTCCAAGACGGAGGGGCCGTCCGAGGCTGGATCCAGCTGAGAGCAGTGGCAATGCACCATCCACCCGCTCGAAGAGGGGCCGCCACTGACTTCACCCTTCCTTGAGCCTGCCATTCACCCTGCGAACTATCTTGCCCCACAATGGCAAGCATTGGCACACGTCTGTTGGACTAGGTGTACATCACACAATGTGGTGTCCCCACGGTGTTTTCATCTGCCATGACCTTCAACTCTCACTTCCCCCCAACACCTACTTGTAAATATGCACTAACATCAATCCACAACCTGTTAATAAACACCACGTAAACACTCAATGCTGTGTGACCTCCATGTTTTAATCACATGTTTGTCTTATAAGTTGTCATTACCAGGTGCAGGGATCAATGTTCTTGAGAATCATGCCTCTGTGGGAGTGACCTAGGGATAATGAGAGAACAACAAGCACAGGTCAGGAAACTGAATCCCACCCATCACACCACACCGTACTGCAACATCCCACAAACCACACTCATCACCAATTTAGTGGATCACAGGACACACATCAGGGAGCTTTGCATGTACACCATCTCCCACACCCATTTGCGAACAGAACATACCAGAACAGGCAGCATTCACACACCACATCCACACATCAACAGCAAACATACATCACGCATTGACCAGCAGCACAAGAGGTAGTTACTCACATTCAAGGAAAGTAGCGATCAATGAATGACGCCTCTGGTCCACACCTTCTTCCTCCCCACTATCCTCATCAGTGGACATGGGTGGGATGGGAGGCGGAGCAACCTGTTGGTCTGCAGGGTCCATGATCAGTTCAATATTATTGCGCAAGGCCACGTTGTGGAGCATGCAGCAGGCAATCACGATTTTGCATACTTTGGCTGGTGAGTATGGCAGGGCCCCTCCGGTTTTATCTAGGCAGCGAAAACCTAGACTTCAGCAGTTCAAAAGTATGTTCCACCACCCGACGTGTCTTCCCATGGGCATCATTATAACGCATTTCACCAGGGGTAGTAGGATTCCGTATGGGGCTCAGCAGCCACGGCCGGTTTGGGTACGCAGAGTCGCCTAGGTGGGGGGATGACAGACACATACATCATTACCAGGATTGGTGGGAACCCCATGGCACACATACAACACAATAGTCCTCACAGCACACTCACCTACAAGCCACGCACGTTCTGGACGCAGATTAGCCATCAGTTGTGGGACAATGCTGCTCCGCAGGATGTGGGAGTCATGTGCGGACCCGGGAAATCTGGCACACACATGGGAGATGATATTGTCAGCCAGGCACACCACTTGCACGTTGATTGAATGGTAGTGCTTCTGATTGCAATATACAGGTTCCCCTGCCTGGGGTGGAATTAGACCAATATGTGTGCCATCAATGGAACCCACTACGTGTGGTATCTGGCCCAGGGCATAGAAGTCACCTTTCACTGCAGCCAGCTCTGCCGCACGTGGGAAATGGATGTAATCATCCTTGTACTGCATCATGGCATTCAGAACATCCCACAGTACCATGCTGAACATGGATTGTGACATCCCCCCGGCATGACCAACTGTGTACTGGAAAGCCATCACCTTTGTTGTGGGTGTAATAGCTCCTGGATATGGCCTGCGTGGCTGCAGATGAGATGCCAATTGGGCTACAAGCTCCTGCAATCTACGTTGGTCAAGCCGGAATTTGCGGATCACCTCCTCGTCAACCATGTCCTCCAGCACAGTGTATGGTCGATGCACATTTGGAGCCCTCCTGTGTGGGAGTAGATGGTAGCAGATGTCAATTGACCAACACCGCATAGCTGTGCCACACTATCACATCTTGACAAACACAATACATATAATACATGTTTCAGACACTGATTGTATGTGTGACGTGACCGATATATAAGGCACTACAGCTAACTACACACACAATGTTCACCCCCAAACAACATCCTGTGCGCAAACATGTCCAATGTAACGTGCACACATGTTGAAAGAACTGCCAACAACACATGACTGAGGGCACAAGTGTGGACAAGCGTCCCAACAGACACACATGGACGTGCACACACAACACGAACATGGAACACACCCTCCTTGTCTTCATGCACCCATGACCCCACCTACAATGCTGGGCATCCTCACATGACATGCATGGGCACACAACAGGGGACACACATACGCATACACAGAATGCATGTATACCCCCAATCTTGGTACTTGCACACAGAAACCACACACTCACAACAGCTTCTGAATGTGGGTACACAGCCTTGATGTACTGTGTAGATGTGTACAAATTGAAACGTGTGTCCGCAAAACCAAGACGTCAACACATCGCCATGCACATCTGACGCAACTTGGGCTCACATCACTGGCCTTTGTTAACCACTGGCAAGGTCAATAGTATGACCAAACATGCAACAAATGGACATGAATGACACACGTGGACACGGGCCATTGACTTGACATAATGATTCTTGATGCATTCCGGACATGTCCTGACACACATGTACAACTATGAACATTACATGTGTGCGGAGACATGCAGTGTGTGTACACACGCCATCCGGGTACGCCTTCCCCCAACACAGAAGATGATCCTTGATACTGCAATTGTGCATGACATATGCTGCAGGGTCAAGGACCATCATGGTCACACCCCGCCAAATGCATGTGCACACTACTGCGACGGTGCATCTTTTGAAAATCATCACTCACTGGCATCGCAATGGCGGAGCACGCATTCCGCGGGGGCGGTGCAGGCTAACACATACATTTGAATATGCAAGTGGAAATGGCAATTGGTACCCCCCCTTACAGTCACATTGCAGCACCCACCGCAGACCGCCAGCCCTGGCCAGTCACCCACCGCCGGCCCTGGCCGGTCACCCACCGCCGGGTGCTGGCCGGTCACTCACCACCGGGTGCTGGCGGTGGGTGAGTGCCCTGTGCATTGAGGTCACCCTGGCATGGATGGCCCTGGCCGGTCACCCACCAGAGGGTGCTGGCCGGTCACCCACCGCCGGGTGCTGGCTGGTCACCCACCGCCGGGTGCTGGCAGTGGGTGAGCGCCCCGTGCATTGAGGTCACCCTGGCATGGATGGCCCTGGCCGGTCACCCACCGCCGGCCCTGGCCGGTCACCCACCGCCGGGTGCTGGCCGGTCACCCACCACCGGGTGCTGGCGGTGGGTGACCGGCCAGGGACGGCGGTGGGTGACCGGCCAGGGACGGCGGTGGGTGACCGGGCAGGGACGCCGTTGGGTGACCAGCCAGGGCCGGCAGTGTGTGACCGGCCAGGGCCGGCCGTGGGTGACCGGCCGTGGGTCGGGGGTCTGCGGTGGGTGTTGCATTGTGACTGTAAGGGGGGGTACCAACTGCCATTTCCACTTGCATATTCAAATGTATGTGTTAGCCTGCACCGCCCCCGCGGAATGCGTGCTCCGCCATAGCGACGCCAGTGAGTGATTAATTTCAAATGATGCACCATCGCGGTAGCGCGCACATGCGGTTGCAGGTGTGTGACCTTGACGGTCCCTGAACATGTAGCCAATGGAAACAGGTAACGCGGGGCGCGTAAGCGCATTCAAAAATAGCGGAAGCCGTGCATTGCCACACCAGGGCCAGTCATTGGCTCATTTTGAATGAGGCATCCAGGGAAAAACAATTGCTGCAGACGTGTGCCACTGATATGAGCTCAGGGCCCTATAAATGTGTAAATTTCTGCAGCACACATTCACTGCTTCCAGCCACTGCTGCCTGCGACCATCACCTCGACCTGCTGCTGCTGAGCTATCCAAAAAACTGCTGCCTGCGACCATCACCTAGACCTGCTGCTGCTGAGCTATCCAACAACTGCTGCCTGCGACCATCACCTCGACCTGCTGCTGCTGAGCTATCCAACAACTGCTGCCTGTGACCATCACCTCGACCTGCTGCTGCTGAGCTACCCAACAACTGCTGCTGTTGTGTCACAGTCCTGGACCTTGCCATGCAGAGAGTCCCTTGACTGCAGCGGAGCTGGATGTCCTTGAGGACGGTTTGCTCCGCCACTATCAACGGCTCTACGGTGCCCCCGGACAGGTGGTAAGTGCAGTGGGGGACATGTTGGTGTGCATGAGGTGGTCACTGACTCCTGGCTTCTGCAAGCTTGGCGGTGTGCTGTGGGACCTTCACATGTGTTGTACTGAGAATGGCTGCTGAAAGATACGTGTTGCTACTATCTTTGTGAATTACCAACTGTCCACTGACGTTCCCCTCTTGTCTCCCATCATGGTAGGTCAAGCTGCACCTTCGCAAGGCCGTGTGGAGGACCATAGCACGTGATGTACGGGCAGTGGGGGTGTGCAATAGACAACACACACACTGCCACAAGCGCTGGGACGACGTTATCCAGGCTCAGCAAGAATGTGGCGGAGATGACACTGGGGCTGATTCCAAGATCAACCCGGCTTGCACGACGCACCATGACCCCTCTAATGTACTGTATAATAGCTGTGACGCATCCTGACCTGTCCGCCCGGCTGAGAGGGGATCAACAGCAAACTAGCGGTAAGCAGACTGTATGTGTCTGTGACTTGTGAGTGCATGCATGTATTGGTGCTCAGACACAGTTGTGACATCCGTGGTGCGTATGTTTTGCTGCATTTGCATGTTGGTGCCATTAGCGGAGTGAGCGTTAGCATCCATGTCCGCCAGGTAGACATACCATTTGCTTTGTAGTGGAGGGTCCCAGGACATGCCGTTGAGGTCTGTGGTCCCATGGCATGACATGTGTGGTGGTCTACATGCACTTGCCCTGTTTGTTTGATGTACATATTTCACAGGCACCCCCGGTTCTTTGACATGAGGATGTCTGGTAGGGGTGGTTAGTGTGCAGGATGGGTGCTACATGTTAGTCGACTGTAAGGAAAGTTGTGATTTTGTCACCTTCAGTACGTGAGTGTGGCACTCAGGTAAACATCTTTTCTCTCTCTTTCAGATTTGGCCGAGGGCACTGACCCACAGACGACTGGGATGAGTGGTGGCAATGCATCCGGATCCGAGATCACGCACACGCAGACTGACACTAAAGAGGGCAGCCCCGGAGAGGGGGACAGAACCGTCCCTGAGGACTCACATGTGGAGACACCATTGTCCTCATCTTCAGACAGTGTTGGTGAGTCAGCACTGTTGTCACACACAGGGAGTGGGCAATCAACACCTTCAGTCGGTACACAGCACACAGGGCCCACACTGCCACCAACTGCAACAAGTACTGCTCGTGCTCGCCAGAGTAGGGGGAGCATTGTTGCCTTCGGTGCAGGCACCGCTGCCCCTGCCCCTGTGACACAAAGTGCACTTTGTGCTGAGGCTGTTGATCTGCTGCGACAGCTGTGTGTAGGGCATACCAACATGATCAATGCATTCCAAGACCACGATAGGAAGTTGGGGCAGGTGGCAGCATTCATGGAGGGGATGCATGGCGATGTTGCTGGTCTCCACAGAACAGTTCAGTCATTAGCAAACACTGCGTCTGCAGCCACTCTACAGTCGCATGGACAAGGTTCTACTTCAGTTCCCCCATCCACACCACTTGATGTCTCAGGGGAGAGTGACATTTCAGACCAGGCCTCATTTTCTGGGTATTGCACTAGAAGCAGCCATAGGCAGCAAGGCAGGGCACAGAGGGCACAGACACCATCCCCTAGGACAAGGAAATCTTTCACCGAACACGACATCAGCTACCCTGGAGTTGACACACAGGATCCTCAAGGGGTGTTGGGGGACAGGGATTCACATGTAACACAGGCATACCCCTCAAAAGGTACTCCCAAGGCCAGGGACACTCCCAAGGACAAGGACAGTACAAAGGAAAGGGCACCTCCCAAGGCCAGGGTCACTCCCAAGGACAAGGACACTACAAAGGAAAGGGCACCTCCCAAGGCAAGGGACACTCCCAAGGACAAGGACACTACAAAGGAAAGGGCAACTCCCAAGGCCAGGGGTACTCCCAAGGACAAGGACACTACAAAGGAAAGGGCACCTCCCAAGGCCAGGGACACTCGCAAGGACAAGGACACTACTAAGGAAAGGGCACCTCCCAAGGCCAGGGACACTCCCAAGGACAAGGACACTACAAAGTAAAAGGCACCTCCCAAGGCCAGGGACACTCCCAAGGACAAGGACACTACAAAGGAAAGGGCACCTCCCAAGGCAAGGGACACTCCCAAGGACAAGGACACTACAAAGGAAAGGGCAACTCCCAAGGCCAGGGACACTCCCAAGGACACTACAAAGGAAAGGGCACCTCCCAAGGCCAGGGACACTTCCAAGGACAAGGACACTACAAAGGATAGGGCACCTTCCAAGGCAAGGGACACTCCCAAGGACAAGGACACTACAAAGGAAAGGGCACGTTCAAAGGCCAGGGACACTCCCAAGGACAAGGACACTACAAAGGAAAGGGCACCTCCCAAGGCCAGGGACACTCCCAAGGACAAGGACACTACAAAGGAAAGGGCACCTTCCAAGGCCAGGGACACTCCCAAGGACAAGGACACTACAAAGGAAAGGGCACCTTCCAAGGCCAGGGACACTCACAAGGACAAGGACACTTCAAAGGACAGGTACACTACAATGGGCAGGGACACTACAAAGGACAATCCAACTCCCAGGGACAGGCACATTCCAGAGACAGGACACCTCCTACGGCCAAGGCACCTCCCAGGACCAAGGGTTCTCCCATGGACACAAGCTCCATCAAGGACAGGCATACATCACCCCTGCCTGCCCTGAGGCTGATGTTGGTGAAGGAACGTAAGACACATGTGTCTGCGGTGGAGTCCCCCCATACCTCTACTCCCATCCACACCCAGCAGAAGCAGAGGAAGGATTACACTGTTGTTGCATCCCCCATTACACATGATGCAGAGGGCAGAAGGCAGGCCCACAGCAAACGTCAAGCAGGGTCCTGCACGTCCCCAGAGAGCTGACCCCCACCAGCACATGATCCACCTTTGATGGGTGATGTTTCTGATGAGGCCACACCACGTACCAGTCCAGTCATGTCCGGGGTGCCCCTACATATCCCAAAGAGACGGAGACACACACCAGTGACACCTGCCCACCCCAATGTCACTCCAGTACAGCTGTCCCCAGCTCCCAGAGCCACCCTGCCTCCTGGCCCATACAGCCCCGTGGCTCATCATTTCAGTGGTCCTAGTGGGTCAGCTGCAGTTCACTCTCATGTGTCAGATATTGGCACTGTGTCTGTTGTTCGATGTCATGCTTCATGTAGTAGCACTGTGTCAGTTGTACCCTCTCCTGTTTCAGGTACTGGCACTGTGTGTGTTCGCCACTCTCATGCCTCAGATGCTGGCATGGTATTTGTTGGTCACTGTACAGGGACATGTCCTGGCAGTGTGTCTGGGTCTATGGCTCATGTGTCAGTCACTAGAGCTGTGGCTGTGTCTCACACTCCTTTATCGGGTGCTGGCAGTGTGTCTGGGTCTATGGCTCATGTGTCAGTCACTAGAGCTGTGGCTGTGTGCCACACTCCTGTATCGGGTGCTGGCAGTGTGCATGGGTCTATGGCTCATGTGTCAGTCACTACATCTGTGGCTGTGTGTCACACTACTGTATCTGGTGCTGGCAGTGTGTCTGGGTCTATAGCTCATGTGTCAGTCACTAGAGCTGTGGCTGTGTCTCACACTCCTGTTTCTGGTGCTGGCATTGTGTCCGAGGCGACTAGGTCAAGCAGTCCACCAGATTCTGTGCTGTGAGGTGTAGCTCCCATCACTCACATATCATTTGACTTGGTGTCTAGATTGTCCATTGTAACCACCCTTGCATTATTAATGTCCATGGGACCGGGAGCTTGACCCACATACTTGTGCTGCCTCTGATGTACCTGCTCTGTTATGGACACTGCCCTGTTGCTGCTCTGATACAGCATTGTGCCCTCTCATGTGCTGCCTCTGATGTACCTGTGCCTTGCCATGGACTGTTGATGCACTTAGCCCCTCTCATGTGCTGCCTCTGATTTACCTGCTCTGTTATGGACACTGCCCTGTTGCTGTTCTGATACTGCATTGTGCCCTCTCATGTGCTGCCTCTGATGTACCTGCTCTGTTATAGACACTGCCCTGTTGCTGTTCTGATACTGCATTGTGCCCTCTCATGTGCTGCCTCTGATGTACCTGCTCTGTTATGGACACTGCCCTGTTGGTGTTCTGATACTGCATTGTGCCCTCTCATGTGCTGCCTCTGATGTACCTGCTCTGTTATGGACACTGCCCTGTTGCTGCTGTTCTGTTACTGCATTGTGCCCTCTCATGTGCTGCCTCTGATGTACCTGCTCTGTTATGGACACTGCCCTGTTGCTGTTCTGATACTGCATTGTGCCCTCTCATGTGCTGCCTCAGATGTACCTGCTCTGTTCTCTGCCATGGACTGTTGATGCACTTAGCCCCTCTCATGTGCTGCCTCTGATGTACCTGCTCTGGTATGGACACTGCCCTGTTGCTGTTCTGATACTGCATTGTGCCCTCTCATGTGCTGCCTCTGATGTACCTTCGCTGTTATGGACACTGCCCTGTTGCTGTTCTGATACTGAATTGTGCCCTCTCATGTGCTGCCTCAGATGTACCTGCTCTGTTCTCTGCCATGGACTGTTGATGCACTTAGCCCCTCTCATGTGCTGCCTCTTATGTACCTGCTCTGTTATGGACACTGCCCTGTTGCTGTTTTGATACTGCATTGTGCCCTCTCATGTGCAGCTTCAGATGTACCTGCTCTGTTCTATCCAGTGCCCATGCTCTTGGCTACTCTCGGATTATACCACTATTATGTGCAATAAAGCAAGTCAATCGTGAGTAGTGGTTTGTCTTTGTCATTCCAGGTTGTCTCCTTGCATTGTTGATGTATTGGTGCTATTGTAAGTGCTGTTTCCCCAAGATGACCCTCCCCCTCCCCACGTCACGGCCCCGGAAGGTACTCCCCTTCCGACAGCAATTGGTGTGTTGGCGTACCTGCGTCGTCATCAGCGACGGTCCATGACTTGCTGGTGGTGAAGCAGGAAGAGTATAGGGAATGCGTGTAGCGCTGGGTCCATGACGGCGATCTGCCTGTGGTGGGTATCTCTGCAATGTTTTGCCTCTCCGCTGTGGTGAATCCGCTGTGTTCTGGCAGGTTGTTTTTCCACAGCGATTTGATGTGTGTTTTCTGCCATCGTGATTTAGAGAACGGTCGGAGACGTCATTCCGTACGGCGGTGTCTCTGGATTTGTTACGTCCGCCGCGGGGTCGGGTGTAGTTCCGCGGCGGTGCGTGCTCTTCCGCGGCGTACGGACATTTGACAGTGCTTCTCATCCTAATATGGTGGACGGACTGGCCGCGGCTGGCGGACTGTCAAAAGGCATTTTCTGTCTACTCCAGGACGGCGGTTGGCCTTCCGTCCGCCATCGTAATCGACCTCAAAGTTTGCTGGGATGTTATGGTTAGGCTCATATTTTACACACACAAAACCATAGAAATTCAGCAGTTATAGTTACCTGAGCTAACTATAACTTACGTCCCCTCAGTGCACTGCTTATGATCTCACACATTACATCACTCATGACATGGTCAGTGACATCACTGATGACATCACTGATGACATTTCACATGACATTGCTGATTACAACATTATGCAGTGCAAAGAACGGATGTAAAAAATAGTAATCATGAGCAGTGCTTTCTCTTTGTAGGTCCTATTGCACCAGAGACATTAGACTTTCAGTTTTGTAAAACTAATCAATTAAGGAGTACAATGGACACTCTTGTTGATAAATAATGTACTACTGTGCACATATTTTGGGTTTCTTAGGATTTGCGCTCTCAATTAGTGGGGTGTCATCAAGTTAAAAGGTCATGTGGAATCACTTACAGGAAAGGTTGAAGGTAATGCATTATTTTTCAGCTAACATGGCGTCCTCATTTAGGCTAACTTACATCAGCATTCTTATTAATTTGCAGGCCTATAAAATTAAGTATGATTACCTACTACAAATTTTGCATTTCATATATTTTTGCTTAAATGTAATTTGTTGCACATTATTTAATAAAATCATTTTTTCAGTGAATAACATTCCCGTCAACATGTATTTGATGTCACCTTCAACTCCCTGTAGGAAAAGGGCAGGTTATTGATGGGTAGCCATTGATTACTCTATATATCATAGACCTCAGCTTGTCACAACACATGTTGGCTATGATGTTCTCTATATATTCTATGACAATAGACAAGCATGAAACAAAGGTACATGCATCACTAACAAATCTTTCCACTTCCAATACTTCTAATCAATACTGAAAATAATAGTGCCTCTTCACACTTCCTGAGTGTAATCCTACTCTCATTGATGATAAGACTCAAGTCTCAGATGATATATTCATCTTACTCTTTCTTCAGACATTAGATTTCATTTAAAATCACTGCTGTCTAAGGAATAACTTCCCCTCTGCCGCCCATTATAATGATATTGTAAGTCACAGAGCAGTTCTTTAACCATATAGAGGAACGAGACTGAAGGCCGAGTTCCTTCAAAACGTTATGGAACTCCGAGGTGACTTGCAATATCCTTATAATGTACGTCTGGGATACTTTATCCCATATAACACATTGTCACACCCTCACATTTCCCACAAACCTCTTAAAAACGTGGTGCAAGCTCTTACATATGCATGGCGAGAATGTTTCCAAACAAGAAGAATCATAATAAAATCTCTAGTGCGAAATGAATCACATTAAAAACCTGTTGGATATGCGTTGCAAACAGATATTAGAAACAGCTCAATACAAATCAGTTTTTAACTTTTTTTATGAAAAAAAGCTGCAGTAGGTTGGGACATAGGAACATTCAGAAAGATTCAAACTTTTCTCTATCTAAGGAGTGTAATAAATAAACAGATTCTCTCTGATTCCCATTGTTTGCTAATAGAATAAACAAGAAAGAAAAGCAACATTGTGGCTTATGCTTTAAACAACTGCTTTAATGATGCTTCGTTACCTGGCCTACATTTAACCTCAGGTGCTGTCTCTGGCAGCAGGCATTGTGACTTCAGAACGCAACTGTAGGGACCTTATGATAATTGAGTTCTGATCTCTTTTCTTTTTAATTGGCGACTTGCTGAGTCACAAGATGCAGATTGTAAAGAAATTAGTGACTACCATTTATGCGGGGATTAGACAATACTATGTATTATAGCTTTCTAACAAACTTTAATTGCAGTACATACAGATAGATAATTGCCATGCAAATAAATGTAGTAGTATAGTACATATAAAATGAAGACGTAGCAGTTAAAAACAAATACAGTAAGGCCATGCTCACTTGCAATATTGCTTGTATGATTGGGCTTCATCAGCCATGGATTATTATTAGATTTTTGCAGGTGTTCTGTGACCTTTCTTGTATTTCCATGCTCTCTATTGAGTGAATAATTAAGACAACTATATGCATATCAGTTCTTTTCTCTTCTTTAAGGTACAATGTATTGTTTTCAAATCATTCATATTCAGTGTTTTGCACTGTCTTTATCTAGCATTGTGTTATTACTAGATTATTACAAGAATTTTGAGATATCACCTAGTGGCAAATTTGACTGACCTGGAATCTGGAGGCCTGACTTCTAAACTTAACTTCAGTATCTGATCAAAATGTTTGCTAAAGTTGTAAACATGAGCAATTAACGTATGCATTATTGTGTAATGTAAAAGCATTTCAGATGTAATAATAGCTACACTGAAGACTTATTTCCTTTTACGTTGATGTTTCTGCTTTACGGTCTTCGCTAGAGCCTGCACTCAATACTGAAACACCACGAGCTATCTGAGCTGTTCCAGCAAAACAAAAATAGCCAGTAAAATGTTTTGCTGTTCCATGCATCTGGTCTTGTGCTGTATAAAAATAAAATACATTGATTACCAACATGCTTGTATTTTATTCATTTCATGTGCCCCACGAACTCTGATTTAATGATGATGGCCCTGATTGACACACAGTTACAAGTTCCATTATGGTGTATGGTTTATGATTGCCCGTATTTTAAAATTATATTCATAAATTACAAAAACTGATTCACTAAAGAGGACTTCATTCACACCCATTCCTGTTTCCTGTACCCCTATTTTAGCATGTGTGCAAGTTTATAGTTCGAAACTTAGTAAAATATTTAATGTATGTTGTAATTTTTCTTCCTGATGTAAATATTTTATATTGAAATATATCAGAACCATAAAGTGAAAACAGAGAATATTGTTGCACTTCACTCTGCACCGTGTATCACTAACTCATTTTGGTGTCGGCTAGATTTGTGTATCACAAATGACACTTGGCTATGTAGTCTTCTTCATAAAAAGTCTACTTGAGGTGTTGTTTTAATGATTGTAATTCATGTTTAAGGTTGCATAACCCCCCTAATACAAGAGTTTAAAACTGATGTGCCAATATATGTGATACTGATGTTTTCAAAGTGTTTAATTCCCACTTTTTTCAATCCTAAACTCTATAACAAGTTACTGTGACAGCTTCATAGTACTCACATTACCATGCTCAAGAGGATGAAAACCTGACTTACCCTTCAAACTCGTGACTTGCAGAACACCGGATGTTGTAGCAGCGAACCTTCAACTCACTAAGCCACACTTTCAGGATCGGAAAATGGGCGTCTAAATATCTCTCACATAATGCTCATCTGTTGTTTTTCCTCACCACGCCTGAGACAGCTTTTTGGAAAGTTTTTACTTCTAAGATTCTTCTAGGAAGTATACTGTGAACAAATCCTTGAATAATGGATAACAACATGCTATCTTGGAACGTTTTGGTTCTGTAAAACAACAGTAATATACAACAATTTCCAGCATTAAATCCCACTTAACCTGCAAAAGGTTTTATAACTCGATCCTTGTAGACATTTATTCATTTGGCAACATGTTCTTTTTTTCTCATCCATTTGTGAGTCTAGGCAGATAAACCATCCAGATTTTTGGGTGCCTGGCAATCATGTTAGTAAAATAACTGGATTATACAGAAGATTCCCTCATGTAGGCTCCGAATAGGAAAGAGCAGAAAAGGCTTAAGAAAGGGCCGAGGGGGATCGTTTTCATGTTGAATACATTTGGTGCCATCCTAAATTTCCATCCCTTTAACTTTCTGTGAAAGTTTGTTTGTATCTTGTATCAAAGTCATTAAGGAATGCAAGGATATTATCCGTTTTGAATGCTTAATGTTATACATTTGTGTTGTATTTAGAAACAGAGGAATCTCAATACAAAATGTTTCTTCTTATTTATTGACATTGGTGGTTAATTTTCATATTGTCACTGTTTTCAAAGCAATTCACCATCATCAATGAGGCCTCTGATGTTCATTAATGATGAAATTGAAATATTTTCAATTTTTTTGCCATCCAAGGGCATTGAAAATTCCATGGTAACTAAGGACACACTTATGGCCTAATTACGAGTCTGACTCGTGGTGTCTTCAGACCACCACATTACGACCTTGGTGGTCGTGCCACCCTCGGACAACTGCTCAGTTTCCTGACAGTGGTACGGCGGTCTTGAGGCAGTAATTTTCTTGGCAGGACCGCGTGGTGCCACTAAGAACATTGTGACTTTTCTCACCGCCACTGATTTAATGGAGGTCTTTCCTCCATGTGGGTGCAAACAGGGAGGGCACATGTTGCATGCAAACCCAGTACCAGCACGTCATGGACTTCACAGTGCATGCGATGCTGAAATTATTTTTTATGTTTCTATTGCAGTGCCTATTTTATAGGCACCACCGTGGGAACGCCAAAAGAACTACCCACCAGTAACTAAAATAGTCAAAATATAGCAGGTGGTTCTCACGCAGGTTTGGCGGTGTGGCAGCGGGGCAGTCCTTCTGCCTCACTGCCAAACTCGTAAACTCATAATTAGCTCCTTAATGCCCTTCTCCGATCTGACATCGAAGGGAGGTGAGTCTTGATGTTCCCGCCGATGAAGGGGCTGGGATGACACCTGCTGAGCGAGGAGGTCTTGCCTAGTGCCATGGGAGCTGCACTGTGAGGCCGCCGGCTTCCGTTTTCACTCAGCTGGCAGTTCCCCCTTCCTGGGTCTACCTCTTGAGCTGGGGGCTGCTCGCTGCGGTGACTAGCAGCAGGACAAGTGGGGCACCTGGAGTGAACACCGGGACCAACAGAGGTGGGAGCTCGCTCGGTGCCGGTGAGAGGGGGCGCGCTGCCACGTTATTCGCCGTGTTAATTGAGAATTGCGGAGAGCAGCTTGCCATCTCCTGTGGTGCTGCAGGTTGGAGTCTGAGCGATTTTGACAGTTGTGCGGATGCTGCCAGTTAGTTATGAGGAGCACTTCATTTCAAGGCCGTTTTCATCTCCACAGAGATCTCCTTGAGGGTGGTGCCTGACCCTAGAATGGAGACTAGGTGGGTCCGGTGAAGTGCGTCTTGTCTTCTCCTGAGGTGCTGCGCAAATTAGACCTAGGCATTTTGAACGAACGTTGAGCCTGTACCAGCAGATTGAGAGGAGTATTTCATTGAGGGGCCGATTTTGTCTCCACGACGATCTTTACATTAACAAGTGGCTAAAAAATTTCTCTGCCCCAGTGTTTTAGACCTGATCTCAAGATGGCCGCCCTCCCACTTCCCTTCTGGGCTATAGAGATTCATGGGGGCTGACTGAATTCGACCTTTCAAGGACTCGTCCCCCTTGCCTGACTTCTAGATGGCTGCCGCAGTGCGACCCTCCATGATGCTCTTTCCTCCCCTGGTCTATAATCATTGATCATCATCTGGACCTCGACCAGCCTTCACCCGACCCTGTTTCCCGCCTACCCACCGGGACCTTTACTCTGAGAACTTTCCTCGACAACTGAGACCTAGCCATTTTTGACTGATGCCCAGTGGAGCTACCTCACGAGCTAAAGGAGAGATGGACTTTGGATTTCCTCCTTGACCATCAGCTACCCAGCCGAACTTAGGGCAAACGCTCCTGTATCTCCCCTGAGTTTAACTCCTCCCTCCCCCTTCCCCGTACCCCCTACCCCCGCTCCGCTCCACTCTACTGTTCTCCTCTTTCCATCTACTGACCATTGCCCTCACCTGTCCTTGCCCTTAGTCCCCACCCTGTTTATCTGTGAACTTTCCCTCGCCACTTGAGACCTAGCTATTTTGACTGATGCCTGATGGAGTTACCTTGTTTAGTTAAAGGGTAGACAGGCCGTGGATCCCTCCTTGGACGTCACCGGTAAACATCCTTCACAACGCGGTCAAAACACAGCGGTGCCATTACGACACGTCTTTTACAACGCAAGTCATTACCACGACTTGCCCTGGAGGGCGCTCTAGACTAAGGAATAGTAGATTTACTATTCCAACACCTTCCCTACTATACGTAGGCTGGAGTTGGAATAGTAAATCTTACTATTCTTAAGTCCAGCACCCTACAACGCAAGTCGTGGTAACAACTTGCGTTGTAAAAGATGCTTTGTGATGTACCGCGATCATTTTGATCTCGTTGTAACATCATACATCCACGTCACCTACCCAGTTGGTCTTTAGACAGACTTCCTTTTATCTCTCTTGTTGTCTCCTCCCCTATTCTCTCTCTTCTCACCTCCCCTTTTCCCCTACACTATTTTTTCTCTCCTTTCTCTCCTCTCTCAATTTATTGCTTATATTTTTACGTAATGTGTAATTGTGATCATTTTCTGTTACATTGTGGAACCTAATGTAAAGTGCTCTGATACCTTCAGGTCTAGCCAGCACTATATAAAACTCTTTAAATAAATAAAATAATTAAATAATGTAGTTGAATGTTTCAATGACAACCGTTGTATCCTTCGTGTGAAATTGTTTCTCTGCAATTCTTTGGAATTTGAGAAAACCATGCCATCACCTCCCTTTCCCTTCCTTCATTTACTTTTGGTAGTATCCTGTGAGCTTGAAACAACTGTTGTCGTGAATGCTAAGAATGAAATGATGAGAGTGAATGGAGTAACAGAATATTAGTATGCGCTCTGCTGTGGATGCTAGGAGATTGGGACAGTTGGAGGGAGAATGGAGGACTGACAAGACTTACTTACTGTTGCTGTAACCTAATGCCCTAGTATGAAATAAATAACTTACTTCCTGCCTGAGTGGCTCAGGACTGTTGCATGAAGACCCTGCCCTCTTACTTCATCACCTTCCCTCCTCTTCTTTCCTTCCCTTCATTCCCCTTCCCATCCCCTTTACCTTTCGTTCCGCTTTCTTCACTTTGCCTTTGCCCTACCCTGCCGTTCCCTACCCTGAAAATGTAAATAAGGTCTTAGATGTTGGTTCAAGTGAGCTATTCCTTTTAATGGGGGTTGAAAAATCCCCAGAAAAGTGAATGTGTTAGAAGGTGGGTTGTCTGGAGGAAATACAGATGCAACTGAAACATTCTTGCAAGAACCAAGTTGGTGTACATTCATTGCTGTGGTGATATGAAAGGTCCCTTTACGAATATAGTAATGTCATTAGGGAAAAATACTCTCAAGTGGAAGCAGCGGGCAGGGGTTGAATGAAATGATATCAATACTCTCAAACTGGGAGGAGTTCTCAGTACCAATGGTACTGTTTAAAGAAAGTCCCTTAGGTGAGACCAGCTCACTTCAGGCCATCAGAGATGCCGTTACCAGACCTGAAGGTTTCACCTATAAACTGTTGTTTTAAGTTTTGTTAGTGGCAGCCGCTAGTAAACGGGGTGGTGGTGGATTGTTGGAGGTGGGCGGTCTCACGGTCCTCTTCGGCTCTTTGGTGATCTCCAGGAGCAGGAACCCCACAGGCTCCCAGACTCCCCTAGCCAACCACAACACTGCATTACAGCAGCGTTGTGATTGGTCTGAGCACCATGGTTCGGTGCTCAGAGATGGACTGGGAGGCTGTGCATGTTCTCCACCCAGGCTGTGCAATACAGCCTGTGGAGAACATGCAAAATACACATTACTGTTGAGCGGGCCCAAGCCCGCTGGCCAAATCATTATGTGCACTTAAGAGAGTGCCCACCACTCCTCCCCCTCTACCTGTGACAGCCCAGCCCTTCCCTGCCCCTAACCAGCTGAGCCACAATGGAAAAATAAAATGATAACAACATTACATTATTATCATTTTAGTTTTCCTTTTTGAAGTGCTCACAGAGCAGTGGGGTTAAGCTCATCTGCCTTAGCGGAGAAGCATCTGCTGAGGCTAATTAGTTACATGGACGCAACACACCTTAATGACACCCATAATGTATTAGGTTATCACAAATGGCCCAGGACTAGAAACAGCGTATGTAGTGTTCCAGAGGGAGGTGATCACCTTAAGCCTAAAGAACGGGTAATGTCCTTGGATCAGATGCTAAGTTCTTTCCAGTCTGTTTATTTGAGAATGTTAAAGTCCTCAGTATTATCACTTGTGGAGAGTGTGTGCCATGCAATGCAGAGTGACTCAATGGGCTGCATGATGCTTTCAGGTTGGGTTTACAATATTGGTTCATGTTTTTTCGGATTTAGAATTTAGAAAATTCGAATTTGGTAAAAATGTCTTTTAAACTTGGACAAGTAGTATGAGGCACTCCATACTCTCTGAGTTAAAAACAAAACGCTCTATCTAAATCTATTCTTGTTCCAGCAATCCACAGGACAAGATAGTGCATATCTGACTTTTAGCTTTCAAATCTGCTTAAAAAAACAAAAAAATAACTTTTACCTTATTTAATGTAGTCTGGTTCTGATGTAAAGGGCTCTAATGCCCTTGGGCAGAATTTGCACTCCAGTCAAAACTTTATGACAAGAATGATCTGTGTTCATTGATAAAAACAGACAGATCTTGCAGATGGCAACAATATTGCCACCTTTCATGATGGGGATGTTATAATTTCTGACTGCAGAATATTAGGTCGAAGTTTGCCAAAAGAAGCAGGAGGGTGAATCAGGCGTAGCAGCACTGGATTATATTTAGGTCTGGGCAGTGAACTCCGCTCCTTTTGATGAGTTTTTCGCACTCTGCGCCCTGCGTAGCTCGCTGAGTTACTTCCTTATTTGCGCTCGCCAATGGTAAGTTGCAAAGTGCGAGCGAGGAAAATCCAATGCTAGACCGCTTCCCAGTAAGATGGCTCCTACTGCTCACATTGAGAAACCATCTTTTCTCATTGGGAAGCTGCAGCTCGAGTAGAACTTCTACTCGAGTGGCAGCAAGAAACAGCGCTAATAATCAGTGCGAACGGCGTGAGTCAATGCTCTCTGCTACTCACGGAACTCCACGTAGCTTGGTGGAGTTTTTTGTCACTTCATGGAGTTCCGCATAGCGGAACGCCGCAAACTCCGCCCACACCTATATTACAGTAATGGTATACATACAAGTACTATGCCCGGTGCTTAATTTGTAAAAGAAAATAAGTGCCAGGACCCAGGTGGGGATGCCACTGCAGCCCAAACCACCCATTGACCTTACCAGCGCTGACAATGAAAGTACCAACACAACTACTAACCATCACACTCCTCCAAGTTTGGCAAATCAGACCATTCAATACCCCCAAGGCTATGAAAATGACTTTGTTGGCAGGCATTCCATATACATATCTGTATGTATATGGAATTAATAAATAACTGTGGTTGTGCTAATTTCTAAATTAGACAAACCATGTGGCCGACTGTCATAAGTGCCGGTGTTGTCAATTTGAGTCCCTTTGCATGCATTCTGCGTAAATACTTCATGGTTAGCTGGTATCGTACTTCTATCTGACTCAGGAACTCACAAATAAAATAAATCCTTTAAAAGTCACTCTAAGCACTTTGCTTTGAGACACTGGAGCAAATATAATGGAAGGAATGCCAGAAACAGAGTGCTTTATGGAGCAGAAGTCATTTGCCGAAAGAGAAAGGTGAAAAGTGGAAAACTCATTTCCATATAAAATATTGCCTGGAATTACATATGGGAATGTGTGCTATAGATAACAATGCCCCGGGTGTATTTATTTTATTCCGATGATACTTACTGCACAGCCGAGGAATGGCTCGAAATTGAAGATTGCCTTTTATGGTTGCAGTAAGAGAGTAAATCCTTGTCCTGAAGAATAGACCAGTGATGGGAAGATGAGGGATAATGACTGAAACTAGCTGAATCACTTTCATGGAGAGATTTTCAATCATGCCACAATATTTGCTTTCCTTCCCAAAGCCCACCAATAAGCAGAAACAATGCCTTTCCCTGTTTGTCAACCCCACAAAGGATAAACACCACATATTTCTGGCTGCCATGCAATCAGAACAGACATCTGCAAATGTGATTACACACAGTGATGACAGGCTGCACTCAGATGATGAGGCATTAGCAAGAAGTGGAGGTCACTGCGGCCTCTTTATGGATTGCTAATGCGATTCAAATATTGCTGTTTTCGGGTCATAAATATGGGGCTGGGAGATTGGCTGGGCTCATTAATGTGAATGAATGCAGGGAGTTGACATCATTTACATTTAATTGACTTGTTTATCGTTTGTGTCTACATAGTTGTTTTAATAAAGGGCACAGAAAGATAAAGGGTACATTTGCATTCTCTAAGGAGGTTCTGACAAAGGTCTCTGATGCTGTTGACATTTATTGTTGCAGAGGGGATACAGTTCCCTTCATTCTTCAGTTTGTTGTTGTTGCAGTTTTGCTTATAAGAGGGATGCACTTATTGCAATCGACCACTTAACAAAGTGTGCACAACCAAGAGGATGTAATGTCTTTTGCACAGTTGTAGCAAGCGACAAAGCTGTCTTCTGACTTTTGTTGTTAAATGGGCCCCGATTGATGGTTGGATGGTTACACCGAGGCTAAACACAAATTTGCACCTTGCACCAGCAGAGCTAATGTGATAACGTGCATTTTATGTTAAATGTTTTTTATAAAGTGCAGCATTCACGTTTCCCAATTTGCTTTGCAAAAGGTTGACCCAATTTGTAGGGCGGCCTTCTGGGCAAGGAATTAAATATAGAGATCCTCAGTCTCAAACAGTGGTTGCGTGCTTCTAACTCTTTTTAGATGTGTGGTTAGGCAAGGCCTTTTTTTTAAAAACATGCTTAAAGAAATATACATGCAGTGGTTTTCAGCCATCCATTTTCATCCATTTGTCTGTTGTGGAGCCATCACATTTTTGTTTCCACCCAACATGGCATACACAATCTGCCAATGGGTCAACCCACTTTACCCATTGGTTCCCATCTTTGTGAGTAAGAGAAATAAGACCCTTGCAGTGCAGTGCCAGTAACTGGTTGGCTCAGTACTTAGTTTTTATAAAAATAAATCATTTTTTTCGTTTTTTTACTTTTTAAAGTTGCAAGAGCCCAGCAGCTCCCTGTCACTTGTACCAGGTGTTATTGTTGGTTGCAGTGCGCCACCTCCTTCATGGGCATGCAGGCAGCATCAGTCCTCAAGAGGGCTTTAAAACCAATATGAGATGATAGTTCATGTGTGTTCAGCCATACTCATTCACGTGTGGCCAAATCTGAATGTGTTTTTAGTAAGGTATAGCAAAAACATTCCAAGATCAACACCCTTGATGTGCATGTGTGCAAACGCACTATATTAAATAGTTTCTATTAAGCTGTATGAAGCTTGCATGTTGGCAAGCAAACTTGTATGTTGGTAGCCAAAGCCAGACCTATCAATGTTGCCTACACTTGTTTGTTTGTGCTGCCGGAAGTCATTTTCATCCTGACTTTATGTGTCAATTGTTTGGGGCTTCGTAGGCCGGTGTGGGGTCTTGACTTCGTTCACCATGTGTTCCCTGGCTGCTATTTCTAGTTTGTGAGTTTTCATCACACATTCCCTATAAAGGGGCACTGGTGTCGCCAAACTAGAGAGAAAAGGGAAAATGTGGTATGTGTGTCCGTGCCCCTGCTTCCTTGATGGCAGTGTGTAACACAATCTTGTTGCAAGTGATTCTACAGCTTAATTCCAGGATTGCTGGCATCCTTTTTTTCTCACTGGTACAAAGGAGATGGGGCTTACCGGGATGATCATTTGAAACTCTTCGTGCCTCAAAGTCCCTCATTAAGAGACAATGACTGCACTGCCATCTCTGTACAAACATGAGTTTGCACAAAGGTCGATTTTTGGAGTTGTGAGATAATTATCACACTCTTGCAGTTTTCTCCTGATAAATTCCATTAGATCAAATCCACCAAATGTATCAAGGGAAAAGTTCCAGAAAAGAGGCAACCCATGCAGAATTTGGTGTGCTAAAAATGATTTGGTATCTTAAGCCTCCTTTACCTGTTGCAACCTTGAAATAGGAGGTATTTACCCCCATGGTAAATAATACCTCATTTGGTGATAACAGTATTTACCATGTGTTATTAGTATCCCACTTGTTACCGTCAAACTTATAACGGGCTTTCTTCTCTTCTCTAGCACATTTTAGGAGGCGTTGTCTGAACTCTGTCAAGGAAAGCTAAAGGCCTACTATCCATAATTGATACATTAGCTGGGAGAGCTTAGAGATTTGAAGAGAATTGGAAGTATGTGATGACTTGGTGATGGCTGCAAACCCTTTCACTCTACTGGTGATCAGGGATATAGGAAACTGGATTGATAATTGGGTCAGTGAGAGACCTCAATTTTGATATGAAGTACAGGTAGCTCCTGCTCTCACAATCTTGTGCCAAGAAGTAAAAGCCATTTATTGTTGAGAATCCTGGGTCATGCACTTGGTAACTTCACAAAAGTGCAAATGCTTCCCTGAGAAACAACGTTTCCCAAAACAACACCATAGTTAAGAAATAAACACAATACAATTCTCAGTTAAAAAGAAAACATTTTAACTATTAAATGGCACAAAGTTGAACTCCTATCATGGGAGATTTTCAACACACTAATTTGGAATTTTTAGCTTTTAAACAATTTCTTTTTTTTTTTAATTTCAACGTATTTTTATAGATTTTTTTACACATACAGACATGATTGCTTTATCGTTACAGGGAAAACAGTAAAACAGTGCCCTGGTTATCATTATGAAAATGGCACTCCGGGGCAGCAGTGGGATTGTTTTTGGTAATAAAACACGCAATTCCCTCAGTTAAAGGTCTTAAAGCAGTCCAATTCCATGTATCCACAAACACAGTCTTACCCACTTGAAGCAGTACATTTTAATTTGTATGAGGGCCACTTAAAGCAAATGTCACACTTGTGGCAAATGTTCTGCCCTTCTTTTATGATGCACCCAAATTACCCTCTTCCACGGATTCTTTTATGAATTCCAGGGCAGGTTTCAATGAACAAGAGCTTCTCAACCACTCTCTCAAGTGCGTTAGCTAAAGCCAATTTCTAACTGGTTCTGCTGATTTTTTCCAGGTCAGCACACATTTGATGATCCTTATGTCTCTCCCCATTCTCAACTCTGTGAAAAGTAGTCCATAGAAGTAGGTATCATGGATAATTCCTGGAATTCATGCAGCTCCCAAAGCCCGAGAATAACTAAAAAGTAGAGATTCAAGGGATGCCTGATGTCTATCACTCTGTAGTCTCTTCCGGTGTCTCAAGAATTCTTCTATATAAGGGTTTTCCAGTAACATTTTGGCTGATAGGTGGTGGGTGCTTTAACTTATACGACTGGCCTACTAATGATTGGTAAGACTGCAAGCCGGGTCAGGTGGCTCAGTGGACTAATGCATTAAATATTTTCAATTCTAATTATTTGCAACAGAAAATTTGTTGTTAATCAATTACTAGATATTGCTAAAAAGCATTGTGATGCCAATAGCAAAGTCAATAGCACTGGCTTATTTTTAGGCGTATGTCTGTTGTGTTATATGTTTGAGTGCAATAAAACACAACTCAGAGATATGCACCCAAATATTGGCCAGCTGGCATGCTTAGTGAAGTGCAAGGTTTTAGTTTTCAAATTTTTAGCCACACTCTTAATTATGTAGTCAAAACCTCTTGGAAAGGATTCCTAGTTATGCTTCTTTGCCAAAATCACTTTTAAAGACTCCGCAATTTTTAATTTCACTGTAAGCACTGGCCACTTGAGACAATGACCACAGTGATCTGAATCAACACACAGGTGTTGTTGCTTCACACCCCTCTCAGGCCTTTTGTGAGTGCTTGGACACTTGGGACATTGGGCTTCAGCAATTGAAGTTGGCTTTTAAATTACGTGTTCCGCACAGCAGCATCAGTTTTCCTCCATTCAAGTACGCTGGTGTATTAGAGAAGTATCTGGCATAGAAATGTATTCCAAAGATCTTCTCTGGAACTCTGCTCCTAACAAAATCAAGCTTTGTTCACTTTCACCGGGTACAAGTATGATCTTCCAAGCCCCCACCCCAGCACCACCTGCTTCCCTTAGGCTATGCCTGGGCTGACACACATCTGACTCAGCAGTGTGACAAATAGGACATAATGACAGTGTTTGTGGTGGTTCCATATCTGCTCAGAGATTAGCAGTGCAAAGAGGTACACTTGACTGGCAGGTCATTTAGCAACAATTAGTTCTTATAGCGCTTTACGCTGTGTCACTCTGAAAGGCTAAAAATAATAAATGTTCTGATAAATCAGGACACATGCTTAACACAATTTCTGAAGTCACAGTTGCATGTGGAACCTACTTGTCAGCCACATGCAGTACATCATTCTGAAATTGGTTCACTGCTATTCTTACAGCCAGCAATGGCCAAGTCACAGTGTTATATCAAACACATCATGTTAGTAATTATAGAATCATAGATCAGTAGGGTATTACTCATAAGTGCACATAAGACAACATTCAGTAACTGTGCAGTATCAGGATTCTTCATGAGATGTAGCAATGGTTCTTTCTCATTATTGTGCCTCACTGTCAGAAGGTTGAAGGTAAATGCTCATCAAGGATACTAGCCCCTTTGTACAGCTCTTTGAAAAATCTCCAAATACGTGGGACCCGATTTATAGAACTAACTTAAGACAAAATCCTAAACTTACTACCATTTTGGTATTCACAGAAGGCACTTACTCATTTTGGTATTCACAGAAGGCATTTAATCATTTTGGTATCCAACAGAAGGCACTTACTTATTGATGAGTAAGTGCCTTCTGTGAATATCAAAATGAGTAAGTTTGGTATTCACAGAAGGCACTTACTCATTTTGGTATTCACAGAAGGCACTTACTCATCAATGAGTAAGTGTCTTCTGTGAATACCAAAATGAGTAAATTATAGTAAGTTTAGGATTTTATCTTAAGTTAGTTCTGTGAATCGGGCCCATCCATCTGGGCACATGTGCACACTCAAACATAAGACACACATCCATACACACAAACCACAGGCATACACATTTACCACATACACAAACTGACCTTTTATTTATCAATGCACTCAAACAAGCATCAAACATTTGTGCACAAATACCCATTAATCCACATCTATTTTCCAGTCGGAATAATTCTTCAGCCTCATTCTCCATTCATCTGCTCATTCATCTGTCCATAAAAAATCTGCATTCCTCAAAACATAAATTCAGTCTACCACCCATCCAACTATTAACTAACTAATATAACCTTCCAACTCTCCATCCATCAATACAGCCATTGACGCCTCCACACATAACATAACACAACGCGACATATGTATTTGTAAATGTGTGTTCACCGTTTAAGGCATATTAGTGCTGAAATAACAGCTGTTGACACTCAACCATCTATACTTAACTGTTTTATTTGCTCAACCATTCATGCACTTATACATCCACACAACAATACTGAAACATGCACATTACATAGGCAAGGGTGTTTGCACTGCTGTTGTAGATTGTGCTGTACCTGTTATTTAGAAGATGAGGCATCACTGTTACTTCCTTAGTTTTATCTATTCTATGACAGTAGTAGGCTTGTAATGCTGCTGTAGTGTCAGGGAGAGAAGGTTTTGGTGTGGTTACCATGATCTACCTGTTTCCTGATAGAGGGAAGCTTGCCTTTCTGCCCATGATGGACCCGTTCCTTAAGGAAAAGTGTTGGACTTAGCCATCTCTGAAGGGTCAACCCCAAATTTGAATTTTTTGCCTTGGCCCTCCATTTTTCTGAACATGTTTTTGATTACTTTTTGGACTCTGCACACTTTACCAGTGTTAGACACTGCTAACGTGCTTGTGTTCTCTCCTTCAAAACACAGCGACAGTGGCTTACACCCAAATGACACATTCATTCAATTTACTTGTAAGTCCCTCGTAAAGTAGTACCAAGTGTACCCAGGGCCTGTAAATGAAATGCTACTAGTGAGCAAGCTAAGTGCTTCCCCCAAAAGTGCACACTTTTGAGAAACTAGTGCTTAAAGATATTTCCAAATTGGAACAGCAAAGGGCCTTTGTCCCATATAACATACCCTTAGCAGAGAAAAATGCCTTAAATTAGCTCAAATCCAACAATACTCTTATTATCAAACCATATGATAAAGGTGGTGGCATTGTACTTCAAGACGTGGGTCAGTACAAAAATGAGATAAGTAGACAAATATCCAATACTGACAACTATGTGATTCTCACAGGGGACCCCATGAAAGAGCTACAGATTGCCATCTCTTCCATCAGTAAAAAAGACCATGAGGTACGATATATCACTCAAAATGACGACCTCTTTTTGAATACCAAAAAACAAGAACACTAATAGTAGACAACCTCCCGAAAATACATAAGAATCAGACAATGCAGGCTGATCATTTCGGGATGTGGGTTAAGCCCATTGGCCGATATATTGACTTTTTCATTAAAGATTACGTACCCACTACCAACTGTTACATCAGAGATAGTACAGATATAATAAACCAAACTGAGCACATGCCCTTTAATTATGAATCACGCCTCTTGTGTACCTTGGATATTGAATCCATATACACAAACATACCTCAGGCAGACGGAATCGGGTCATTAGACAAATTCTAGAACAAAGAGAATGCCCACATGCTATTCCAACTGACTTCATATATGAACTTTTAGAATGAACACTCACTGGAAACATTTTCCTCTTTGATGGGCAATTTTACCAACAAGTTAAGGGTACATCCATGGGAGCAGTATATGCCCCAAACTTTGTCATTCTTTCCATCAATGATATTGAGACTCAGATCATTCTTACTGAGAAAAATCCTTTCAACACTTATATCCTTATATGGAAAAGGTAAATCAATCACATTTTCCTCATTTGGAAAGGTGATGAGCCTTCTCTCTCTGCATTTATTACATTGGTAAACACTCACTGCAAAGGACAAAAATGTACCTTCAAATTCAGTAGGGATGAGAGTCCTGTTATATTCTCTGTATTGTAATCAATTGTGATGTATATTCATGTGGAACTATTTAGCTCCTTGGCAACCGGTTTCTCTCTGGTCATGGTTCTGGAGGAGCAGTTGCTGAGGAGAGTGGCCTGTGTTTTCCAGGGGTCATTGACATATACTTAATAAATCAACTTCAGCTTTCCAGTGTGGAGTCTTCCCTTCCCATAACTGGTGACGAGCGTGGGAATGTCTTATGAAGACTTCTTGGAACAATCATCACGATCATTTGTAAATTAATTAGAGAACACCGGGATTTGAATATGACTACATGCGACCTCTGGAATAATTTTGCTTTCAAAAGGACATCTTGCCGCTAGCTTGGAGGTACCTGCTGCGCTGGACACCATCTTCACTTAGTGACTAAATTTGCCCTTACCTGCTTGGGCAACGGTCCGCTGGAATGCGCTTACAGCTCGAGCCCTTTCCATACTTCGCGCGCATCCGCTTCTGCTGAGTGCAGAATTCCGTGAAGCTGCTCATGAATCGATTACGTGACTTCTTACGTCACTGTTGCCTGAGTCTCGAATGTGA
Organism: Lissotriton helveticus; assembly: GCF_964261635.1. Classification (NCBI taxonomy): domain Eukaryota; kingdom Metazoa; phylum Chordata; class Amphibia; order Caudata; family Salamandridae; genus Lissotriton; species Lissotriton helveticus. The sequence goes on along the minus strand of NC_136070.1, from coordinate 452,477,633 downwards.
CTCCTGTGTCAGCACGTCTACGCATTAACGTGCCGCCATATTGCAGTCAGGCAGAACTAATTTGACGCTGCCCAATTTGTACGTGCCGCCATATTTGAATTTTGTTCCCGTATTTTGAGTGAGGAGATACAGAGATATCATGTCAATGGATCGGTTATACGCGCACCATCACATGAGTAGCGATTTACTCTGCTGCCGTAAATTCTGGGAACAGCGGGGCATATTACCAAGCAATAGCGATAATTATCGCTATTGCTTGGTTAGAGACAAAATTTTACCGCTGAGCTGTGGCGATTTTTATCGCAGATAAACCTTGGTATTACCAAGGTTTATCGCAAATGCGATAAAAATCGGCCGCAATGCATGAATATCGCTGTAAAGTCAGCGATATTCATGCATTACCGAGCTAATGCTCTTAGCCATGTTATCCACCTCCCATTGGATAACATGGATAAGAACTGCTCAGGGCAGGTGTTAGCTTTTGGAGATATTCGCGCTTAGCGCGAATATCTCCAAAAGTTGGTAATAGGAGATAGCGATGTTAGCGACTGTTTCCAGTCGCTAACATCTTGGCACTCCCACTTTGCATGTCATTAGTGATAAATATCACTGACATGCAAAGTGGGGCCCAAGATGGTCGCTATCTCCTACTAGCTGTCGCTAACTGGTGTTAGCGACAGCTAGGTAATAGGGAGATCATTTTATCTCCGCTTTCTTGGCTTTTAAAGCCAAAAAAGCAGAGATAAACCCCCTTGATAATATGCCCCAGCGTATCTAGAATCCGTGATACATACACCTTGTGAGCCTTTTAATTTGAGTATGGTGAGCGTTTGTGAGTTATTTTGTTTTCAATTCATGTATTACGATTCCAGATTGGTGATACACACACCATCTTTTCAAACAAGAAACACTGTACTCTGTTGTTTTTGTCTGGTGACACGCATCGCTTGTCATGGATTACACAATTTGAGGAACATCTACAGGTGCTCTGTATCCTGGGCGACATATACACAGTGCACCCTGCTGTTTGGAGTTACTAGTGTCTTGACTGTACTGCACGTTACATAACTTTAGGGTCCAAGAGAGAAGCTATATATATTCTTTGGTACTAAATACAACGGAGTTGTCATGATGACACAAGCAATTCCTGCGCCACTATTTTTCAAACAGAGTCCTGGCCAACCATGCATGGGTTGGGAAGAAACTTTTGAAACATACCTTGAAGCCATAGGGGGTGATGTATATTAGCAAGAAGAAAATGAGCCTTTCTTAAACATTGTTCAGGGTTGGAAGGAAGAAATGTGTCAAAAACCTTACAGATAATTCAAGAAAACAATGCTGAAGTAAATTTGTAGGAGGAGGGTGGCAGTGAAGGTGGTGATGGTAATACTGATGTATACGAAAGTGCGTTAACTGCTCTGGAAGAAAACTTTGGAAAAGAAGAGTGTGGTTGTAGAAAGCCAAAACATTTTCACACACTCAGTCACAAGGTGAGTCCATTGAACAGTATTGGCAACTCTACGTAGGTTTGTAGTCACTTGTATGTTTAAGGATATAAGGGATTGAGATTATTAGGGATCAACTGATCAATAGATTGCATGGTATCAAAGTCCAAGAACAATTGTTAGGCATGAAGGATCCCACGTTGGAAAGAGCCATAGAAGTTGCCAGCAGGATGGAAAACACCTCTAGGTATGTGAAAGAACTGGGTGGTACGAGTGAAAAAAAAGACAACCAAGAAGAAGCAGTTCATAGTATTAAAAAGGGAGTTAAAAATGTGATGAGTCAAAGGAAATTGAAAAGATCCAAAAGATCGTAAAACCTAAATTTAAATCCAGGCTTTAGCATGTTGTTGGGGGTTGCAACACTTCCGAATTTTTGTTTGGGGCACAACATTTTCATTGTGCACTGATCACAAATCCCTTGTGGATCTTTTCTCAACTAGGGGTGCGGCCAAATTGACACCCAGAATAGCCAAGTGGCTCTACTGGTTGCAAAAATATGTTTTTGTTGTGAAGTATGTTCCAGGTACAAAAAATATAAACGCCGACTGTTTATCTAGGTTACCGTTAGATTGTGATCTGGATGAAGATGATGATGAGTGGATAATGGCTCAAATGGAGGATGTATGTGGTGCAATTAGCGAAGATGAATGGAAGATGGCAATTGATGAGGATGATATTTTGGTCAAACTCAAAGGAGTTATCTGTCAAGATCAAGGTTGGAAAATGCACAGAGAACTAGAATTATTCAAACTAGTTTGGTCTGACTTGGCCATTATGGATAGTTTGGTGAGAAGAGGTTGTAGAATCAGAGAAGATTTCTGGTGGCCTGGTATGGACATCCAAATTGAAAGATATGTTTGTGATTGCATAACATGTGCTTGCAGTGACAGGTGCCATTCTTCTCAAGAAACTGCCATAACTTCTTCATCTTTGCCTAATGGTCCGTGGGAAAAGATTGCCATAGACATTTGTGGTCTGTTTGATAACTTCAATATGAGTTATAGATTAGCGATTGTCTTTACAGACTACTTTTCTAAATGGCCTGAAGTTGCTATTGTCAAGGATGTAAAGTCTCATAGGACACCCTTCCGAAGGGAAGGGTGTCCAGCTGAAATTGTCACAGTTAATGGTCCTCAATTTGTTTCTGAGGAGTTTGAGAAGTTTTTAGGCAATTGGGGAATCAAGCATACCTGGACCCCTGTAAATCATCCCCGGGGCAATCGTTTAGTTAAGCGATTTAACAGGGTGCATGTGGACTGCATTCAGTTAGCAAGCGTAAGCAATGTGTTTTGAAGACATGTTGTGGAACTACAGGACCACTTCCTATTCTGTGGCCAAAGAGACACCTTTCACTTTACTCAAAGGGAGGGTTCCTTGTACCGTTGCTGTTCCTGCCTGGATGAACAGGACGGGTAAGCAGTGTGTGGATTTAAAGCTGTTGCAAGACAGAGTGAATGACTATCAAATGGTGTATTGTCAGAGACATAACAAAAAGGTAATGAAACCTGGGCGCGTATTCTCTAAAGGCATGGGTGTCAGAGTGTTCCAAGGTGACAAGGTAAAAAAGAGTTTGTCAGATGGTCTGATCCCAGAGGGGTTGTGGAGGTTCGTGGAAATTGTGTGAAGTTGTCTGATGGCAAGTGGTGGAATACTAGGAAGGTTTCTGTATGTAGTGCCATCGAACATGCACAAAGGATGAAATCCCAATGTGTTGCTGCCATGCACAGTAATGCCTCACACAATGAATGTGTTGTTGTTCCTTCCTCCAGGGTTGTCAGTGGTCGCATCGTCAAAACCCAAAAGATTTGATGACATTATATGGTCATAATTTTTCTGTAAATATTGTATTGTCGGCATGTTGTTTAAGGGGGACATGTGTTATATTCTCTGTATTGCTATCACTTGTAATGTGCATTCATGTGGAACTCTATAGTTCCTTGGGAACCAGTTTCTCTCTGGTCATGGTTTTGGAATGTGTAGAGTCCAGGCAGAAAGGAGCAGATGCTGAGGACAGTGGCAGGTGTCTTCCAGGGGTTGTTGACATATACTTAATAAACCAACTTAAGCTTTCCAGTGTGGAGTCTCACTTCCCAAAATTTCCCTTTTTGGATTTGACAATAAAAAACATTGAAGGGGAATTATACACAACTTTGCACCGTAAGCCAACAGAATGCAATACACTCTCAGCGTATTCCAGTCACCGCCCCAGAGCACTATGTGATTCCCTCCCACATTCCCAATTTTTAGGAATATGCAGGATTTGTTCCTTAAATCAAGATGTCTTTAAAGAAGCAGAAACATTGAAAACCAAACTTCTCGCTACGGGCTATCCACATAAGCTCATTATGAGGTCCATCAAAAGAGCATGGTACAGCCCATGCGAGGTGTTATTGTCACCTAAATCCAAGACAGGGTTACTTCTTTCTCCTAGGAAACCCAGTGCTCCACAGTGACTAAAGAAACTCAGGCCTCTAATTACGAGGGCAGAAGGGCCGACAAAATCCGAGTCCCTGCCCTTCATACTGTTTTAGAACTGAACAGAGGTCCACAGTGCAATGAAGATCCATCCTCAACATTTAAGCAGGCTGTCAAGCAGGAAGAAAGATGACATCCCAGTTTGGAACCACTTCCTGTGATCAACCTTCCTCCTGCTTCATCTCCCTATGTAATTGTGTTAGCTAACATTCCCAGCCTTCCTGCCGACATGAACAAAAAATCATATACTGGTTGAACTCCAACTTGAGTGGCTATTGGGACTTTTTAAAAAAAAACTGTTTACAAGACATGTGTGAGGATTGGTGGGATGGGCAAACGGTATAAAGGCGACATTATAGCTATTAACTTTCGAAACCCCTCTGATGTAAATGAAATATTGGGTCTGGCGACGTTATAGCTATTAACTTTCGAAACCCCTCTGATGTAAATGAAAGTTTGGGTGTAGCGAGGGCCAGAATGGTTAAAGCCAGTCTGGTAAGATCTTACCACTTATTTTTGTTATAAGCATCTGGCAACTTCTACTCTTAGCTCAGATGGGCCAGTGGCAGAGAAGAAAGAATTCTTTAGATCTTTTTTACACCCGTTAGTAACCCCTGAAAAACAGATTGGCAGTGTTGGTAGCGCTGGCAGGGCTGGAGGACAATGTTTGACAGTATAGCAAGGAGATTGACTGCACTTGGGCCTTGGAAAAATGGAGGTGTGTTTAGCTGAGAGACCCCTGCAAACCCCCCCATCCCAATCATCAAGTCACAGTACCTAGGACAGGGAGCAAGCCCATGTCAGTCTTTCAAAAATGCAAGAAAGGTCTGAAGCAAGAGCATCTGTGGCAGAAGGTGGTGAAGATCACCCATGTATTCATTTTTAAGCAGTAATTATGCCGGGCTAGCTTCAAAAGTTCTAACTGAAGATTGGCAATCCATTATTTTAGATTATGATTAGGCTGTGGGGTTTTAGGTTTAAACCTATAATAACTGATAAAACCCCACTGAAAGAAAAATTGCCCTCACCGGTGAAAACATATAAACACTGAAAAAACACCTGCACAACCACAAACTAAACGTCATTCAAAGAAAGTAAAAAGAAAGTGAAAGAGTCATTTTGTTCTTACCGAAGGGGTCAATAAAATGTAACTTTGTTATACAAGCTAGCAGTAAGAAAGACTGGCTAACATTATTCTGCTTGAGTTTTATTCTTTAGGGATGCCACTAAAATATTGTTTCCTCTTCCTTTTACTTTTTTCAGTTTTATGGCCTTTGGTCTAAAGATGCAGGGTTTACTTTCACGTTTTAGGTTTAGTTTAATTATTTTATAAACTGTAGAGAATCAGGACCTATCAAACTCACATTTGATATTTTTGCTGCATTTGATTCTTTCACTGTTAGGTAAAATGGCTAGTTTCATAAAAATCTTTCCTAATATGTGTCATCACATTTGCCCACAGAGAATGGGTAAAAACCCTTAATACATCAGACCATAGTTTCTAGTGGGTCAGTATTGCTAGTAGGGGAATTGCCAACACCTCAGGCTTTAAACATTAAAGCTAAGGTATAGTGACAAGTATATATATTACCAAGCATCTGGGATAGTGGTGAAAACGTGACACCAGACTTTTGGAAAACATGGAACGCAGTGTCACTTGTTATGCTCTGCAAAAAAGGTTCTTTCCAAGTTCAACAAAGATTGGAGTGATATGGTTTGTATTTGTAGTGATTCAGCTACGTATATAAAAAATGTGTGTGATGACCCGTCAAAATTGATACCCGAGCTGAAGTGATTCCCTGTAGGAGATCCTTGCCACTTGTTAGATGGTATGCTGAAAGCTTCTTTACAATCTTCAGAGTTAATGAGGGATGCTATTGACTTTTTAGTCCATTCTGGTGCACTGTTTTCTTATGCCCAGGAACTAAAACGCAAATATTTATCATTTCGTGCTTTATGTGGCATCAAAGAAAGAGTCTTCCAAACTGTGCCCCTTAGCTGACGGTTCTCAGCCCAAGGGGCTATGAATGCTGAGAGGGCCTTTTCACAGAAGTTTACATGGGAAGGAAAGCACGAGCGCACATGACCAAAGACTCACTGAAGAAGTATTGTATGGAGTACTACAATAAGATTAATTTGCAAAAATCTCTTTGGACCTCATCTACACTATGCGTACACTGTCTATATACCATGTTCTTTCAGTGCAGAAATCAAGCAATGACGAAAAAGCAAAATGTTCCATAAACACCGGAAAAACACTTTTTCTGTTGTTTTTAGTGGCGTGAAAATGTGTAACCACTGATAACAACTGTTTTTTAAGATATTGAAAACACTGAAAAAACCCCACCAGAATTTACCAAAAATAGAAACTGAAAACAGGACAGCCTAATTATGATATAGTTTTTATGCAGGAAACTTGGGAATTGAAAGAGGTAGCATTAAATGGATATACATGTTTTAGCTTGCCAGCGGTACTGACACCAGCCGGACGAGCCAAAGGGGGTCTGCCAGCCTGGTTCAAAGTTAATATTGGTTGCTCTATTTCTCCTCTTCATTTGGACCAGGAGGAGGCACAGGCTTGTTTGCCTTTGTTGGATAGTAATTATAGGGTCTATATGGTGAATTTTTATAATAAGATTTTTTCTAGCAAGGGTGACTGTAACTTCCGAGGTTTGTTCTCTGTTATCAATTCATTAGTAGAAAAGGTGACTGGGCAGGCTTCCCCTTTAACCTGTTGGTGTATTGGTGGTAGGTGATTTTAACACCAAACTAGGGCATTTTCCCACTTTATCATCAACTATTTTTGATCTACTTACCAGAGAAGCTGATCACAACACCATGGATGCTAGGGGTCATGTCTTGTTTTCTCTGGTGGCTGAGTGTGATCTAACTAACAAGGTCCCTAACTCTGCCAGCATACAACATACCAACTTTTATAGGGAGGGGTGTCTGGATCATAATAGAATATCTGTTTACCTCCCGGAGTATGTTATCAACTTTTATTAGTAGTGAGGTGCTTGTCCAGATCTATCGCGACAAAAATCCCATTGCAGTTCAAGGAGCGGCCCTGCAAAATTGTTGATTTGGAAATATGTCATCCGGCTCTCTTATTAAATTATTTTATTTACCTTTTGACATGAATATAAGGGATGTTATCTAGACCCACTGCTCAGCCACGTCCCCATGTTATATCTTGGTTTGAAAAAGAGTGTAGAGTGGCAAATGAATGCTTACGTAGTTCTTTAAAGCAATCCCCCATAGACCAATATGCTATTGCTGCCAGTAGAAAGATTTAGCAACTGGCACTAAAGAAAGGGAAACTGGCCAAGAAGGAGGAGAAATGGGAATCTATAGTTAGAGCTTGCCAACTTAAAGATTCTCAAGCCTTTTGGAAGGCAGTTCAGTCAGTTTTATCTCGTACGACATCCCAATACAAAGTAATGGTTCATATTACGACAGAGGATTTGCTGGTGCATTTCTCTAGGATGTATGCCACTGAAAACAGGGTTATTGAAGAAGTGCAAATAGCTAATTCCTCCTGTCTAAAACTCGATTTTAGAGAGGGAGAGGTGCTTAAAGCGATTGTTGAGAGCAGCATGTCCAGTCCTCGCGAGATGTACAATGTACGGGTTTGCTGAATTACCACCGGCAAGGAGAACACGGTGAGGAGGACGGTAGGCCAGGCATGGTGGAGTACACCAGACCAGGTAAGTACGGGTCCCTTACTCCTCACCCCTTGTTTGGGTGTCTCATGGGCAAACTACTCTATGCAGCAAAGTTGGAGTTTTTGCCTGAACTCCGTGTTCCCAGCGGAGCGTGGAAATGACAAAAATCCACTGGCGGAGCAAAGTTGCCCACCCACCGTTAATGCGGCCCAAGAAATACAAAAACCCACACCTTAAATATTGATGGTAAAAATTAGACAGGGTAAGCTCATTTTCATACTTGCCTTTGAATTCGCTGATAGGTGCACCTGATCAACCTGTATCAAAAATAGGATAATTCGCTATACTTGAGCAGTAGGCACTACTTCTTTGCTCGCCATGTCTATTGGCAAATACCTATTGCACTGATTTTAGAAATATACAATTGAAAATGTTTGCCAATTTTAACTTATGGAATGGGTATTTATGCATGCAAAGATGCTGGTGTTATTCAGATGGAGGGAAATAGATTCTGCCGCCAGTTATTAGGCGTACCCCCCTCAACCCTGCACTTCTCCATGCACCAGGAGCTAGCTATGGAGTATGTGCAGGATACTATCAATGCCGCCCATTTGATTCTCTGGTGCTCAGTTTGGGCTAACAAGGAAGCTGATCTCAATCGGGCAGTCATTAGAGATTACTTGTTTTGAGCCCATGGCTTGGCAATTCCAAGGTCAAAATATACCAAAGACTGCTTCCTAACTCTTGTTTGTGCACATTTGTTTGAGCACCCCGAGACCATTATGAAAAAAGAAAAATATTGGTTTCAGGACAGCTTTTTTAACCATAGACAGGCCACCAGGGAATTAACAGAAGTGGCCAAACCCCTGGTTAGAGATTATTGTATAATCCAGTTGGTGCCAGTGATTGCCACTTATTTACTATAAATGTCAAATGTGAACAAGAGAGCATTATTGCTGTTATGTTTTCCTTTAGGCTAATACTCCTCAACAACTTTTGGTACCTGTGCATGTGATGAGCACTCTAGCCAAACTCTATTACATTTTGTATTTTTCTACCGATATTATTTGCCATCTACAAGGAGTTTTTTATTGCCTTTGTTGCGTAGATATCAATTCCCTAAGTGTAAAGCTGCTCCATTTTTTCTATTACAACTCAATGATTGTGACACATGTTACTCAGTTGCTAGCTTTTTGAAAAGCATTTCAGCACAAAGAAGGAGTAATCTGTTTCAATAATAGTCCATAATATATCCATTTTACCATGATGTTGAATTTTTTCCTACGCCCTTTAAATCCCTTAAAGTTGCTGCTGGGGGAACGTGAGTTTATTCGTATAATATGCTGCCATTTTTATCTTGAGTTATTGAACCAAGATCTAAGCACTTTTATTCCCATGAGGGTAAGTTATCAAAGGTTTTTATTGTAAATGTTTTTAATATTCCTGTATTTATTACATGATCTCTTTTATGTATCATTTATGATCTGCCTCTGGAAGATCGAATAAAGACAAAGAAAGAAAGAAAAGCACCAGCATGTGTAGAGGAAACAATGCCTATTCTCAACAAAACTGAACTGATTTGGATTTTGAAAATGGACAGCTTCCGCTATGGATTAAACAGAACATCTACAACTTTCCACCTTCATTATTGGAACCTCTTTTATGTCAATGTAACAACTGTGTCTCGATCTACTTTGGTTAACGTTTTGAATTTCCTTCTCTTGTGTCTAGACATTGTATTACCTGTGCCTTAATTACCTGATTGTAAATCCCTGTAATTACTATATGTCTCCGCATGAAGTCATCCACTCATGATGGAAGTAACAGGGCATCACTTCCATACAATTGTGACTAAATGACACTGTGGTACCCTATTATTATGGGCAGCCACAGGCATATATACTTGTAAACTTTGACCTGAGGACTTTGCTAGCTCTCCTCTCACTTCTATTTGTCCTCGCTATAACTCTTTCTTGCATGGTGCGAGTAACATGGCACTAACTCCACATGATCCAAAAGGAAGACATAGACATCGCTGTAATGGACTCCTGCAAGTATAGCTCCTTTGAATGTCTTTCTGTCAACATCAAGACTAAGGATAACAGCCCATTAGTTTGTCACCTTCTCTATCATCCACCAGGCAACACTCACTCCCACATTTGGGGAACACTTGTCCGACCTGATTGCCCATTGCGCACTCAAAGACACTAACTACCTGATCTCAACCTACGCTGGAACTAAGCCAACAACACACTAATTCAATCTCTTAATAATCTCCTCTGTGACAATAATCTTTCCCAACACTGCTCTGAAGAAATCACAACAAAGAAGCAACCTTGGATGACTTCATTGCCCATCGAGGTGCAATTACCATCGACAACATTCTTCCAGTGGACTGGTTGGATCACCACATGATCTTATTCCACATCAACCAAAGAGTTCTATCCTTGCCTCCTATACAAGAATCCCAAATGGTCCAGAAATCTCACCCAGATTCCCCTGGGTGTCATGGAAGAAAGGCTAAATTTGCTCCTACCCAGTGGCAATAATCTCCTCTCCACAACTGATCTCACCTCGCTCTATAACACGAATATGGTAATCTTGCTTGACCAACTAGCGCATCTGAAACTAAAAAAAAAATGGAGCTGTTCCGTAGTGATCATGGTTCGACTCAGTCTTCAATGAAGAAAGGAGACAACTAAGAGCCACATAAAGACAGTGGAGGATCATGCCCCCTAGCATCCATCACAATCAACTCAAAACAGCCCGGAAGAAATACAACAGTCATATCAAGAACAACAAATCCATGTATTTCCACCCCTCACTGGATAGCGCAAAGTACAGACTCAAGGAGCTCTTTAATATCATCAGACAACAAACCTCCAAACCTGATACGTCCCTAGGGCAGGCTTCCAAAGAACGGTGCGACAACTTCGCAACTTCATCAATCGTAAGATCGCCAAGATTGAGTGCTCTCTGGACATCAATTGCGCCTCCCTTCCCAATAGCAGCCCAGTTGGGGTGTTTGGTAGCGCTCCCTTTCCCATCACTAAACCCAGTTCACTCTTCCAGCCCATTCCAGAAGAAGAGATAGTCAAACTGATCTCCACCTCCAAACCTTCATCTCACGCCCTAAACCCTCTACCTGCTCAACTCACCAAAAAACTGAAACTCTCCTTAGCCCCACTCTGGTGCAGGATTATAAACAGCTCCCTAAAAACCGGAATCATTCCAGATTGTCTTAAAGTGGGACAAGTCACCCCACTGCTGAAAAAACCAGGCCTGGACATAAATGACTTAAACAACTTCAGACCCGTCTCCAACCTTCCTCTTCTTTCCAAAATCCTAGAAAGATGTATACTCCAACAATTAACTCAACACTTGGTCAATACCAACCTCCTCGACTCCCATCAGTCGGGATTCAGGAAAGGTTGCAGCACAAAATAATCGATGACATCCACAAATCACTTGACTCAGACCAATGTTGCCTCCTCATTCTCCTAGACCTATCATCAGCATTCAACACAGTAGATCACAAACTTCTCTTCAAGGCTCTCGAAGAAAGGGCCAGTCTAGACGAGGTGGTCCTCAAATGGTTCTCCTCATTCCTTCACAACCGCTCCCAGAGAATCAAAATCAAAAGCTGTCCGACCTTCACCCAATCAATAAGGGAGTCTCCCAATGATCAGTGCTCTCCCCTCAACTCTTTAACATTTACATAGAGCCCCTCACCACCCTACTCAGAAAAGCTAACATACCTTTCCACCTATATGCTAATGATACTCAAATTTACTTGGAAATCTCCTCTGTTAATGACATTCAAAGACTCAATCAAATACTAAGGGAAGTGCAACTCTGGCTGTCAAGTAACCACTTAAAACTGAATCTGAACAAAACCGAACTACTCCTTATATCGAACAAAGAAGAGAACCCACAAATGGTCGAGTGGTTAAAAGCTATCAATGTGCTCAATGCAAACCTCACCCTGGCTGACTCTGTTAAATCATTAGGCATCACGCTAGACTCAAAACTGGACATAACCAAACACATTAAAATCTCGGCTAAGTGCACCTTCCTCAACCTCAAGCTACTAAACAAAATAAAACCTTTCATTCCGCCCAAAGCTCTCAAACAAGCCACCCAATCATTGGTGCTGTCAAGACTGGACTATGGAAATGCAGTCCTCTCGGGAATAGCTAAAACACATCTTGCTCCTCTGGAAACAACTCTTAATGCAGCTGCCAGAATGGTTACTGGAATAACAGTAGGATAAGGCATATTTGTGTGTAGTAAAACTTTACGATGCCCTGCGCTCTGATTTTAGTTTTGATCAGCTAGGGGGCAAGAACTGGCTCAGCAAGGTCGGCTTCAGGCAACGAGGTCAGTTCACTTTGGGCCATGTAAAAGTCAGCACAAACCCCAGCAAAACGACACGAGTCTTAAAAATTTGTTCAGCCGCGGTCATCGGCCTATGTGAGGGCAACCACAAAATGGCTGCCTTACACAGTATGATAACTATGGTTCGGAGCAGAATCTTCAAATAAACTGCGAATCCTTGTGTTAACATGGCGAAAACACTTGTACTTGCCGAACTCATCAGTTACGGTTCATTGTTACCAAAATCGTAACCGAACCATGATATTTTAAAACACGGGTTCAGAACTCACGGAACCTCAGACCCTCCTTTTGCCCTTACATAGGCAAATATTTAATCTATATCTGGGTCGATGTCAATTCTCATCAGATCACCAAGATGCTGTTGAAGGATTATCTTGTTTCTCTGTGTATCTCTCGAGACAGGCGGTCTCCTGATAAATGTAGTAGCACAAAGGCCACAGATGGCAGGACCGCACTGTATACAAAGACAACAGGAGAAAAGAACCGCTAGAGCCGCACCAATGATCATCAGAAGCTTCCATCCCCAAACGGATAAAAGTTCCCAAAACCATCCAGTTAACGACCAATCTCCTTTATCCACATGTATAGACTCGGAGATCTTATGCAACTTGGAAATGGCCTCGTCTACTGTCGGAGCATTATCTGGGATAAAAACGCAGCAACTCGATTGGATCACTTTACATATTCCACCTCGATCTGCGAGTATGACGTCTAAAACCATACGATTCTGTAACGTCATAAGGCGATCCGCTTGAAGCTCAGCTGTCAGATTACTAAGGGCACCGGCAGTTTCATTTATGGTGGATTCAACCACTCTCGTCAATTGTCGTAAGCCCCTACTGTTAGCCATAGGTCCCCAAAACGGCAAGAAACCCTTAAAGAAGTCTCCCACCTCCTGTCCAGCGGTATCTTCCCGATCGAAAACACCTCTGACAACTCTTGTCTTGTGGTAATCTGCAGCAGCAGTATACGTAGGAGGCAACAAGTATCCAACATAACACGTTCCTGAAAAATCAGGGGGAAACCATGTATATGCTCTGTTGTGACAAACAAAATACGTGCCCTTAGCTGCCAGAAACGGCGGGGAAGATTGAGACGTAAAAACACACGTCTGAGTACAAACACTCTTCCCCAGCTGAGCTCTCGGATTTTTTGCCATTACCTTGCAGACAAAATTGACCTCGGTGGGGTACGACCGAAATCGGAGGTGACCTCTTTCGTTTCTGCCTTTCATTCAGACTAACACTGTATCCTGTCGTGTTCCATCCAACATAAGCCGATAACTCTTCCCTGGGAATAGTCCTGTACGAATCGATATCTCTGCTCATATTCATAACTCCCTTCACCAAGGCTTGATTACTCAAGTTATCTCTCATGGAATGCAGGGGATAGACTTCTAGGGCATAAATGAACATCGTCTGAAAAGCCCATAGCGACCCATTCTGACTAAACGGTAGGATCAGATAGGGAACGACTCTATCTGTAGTATGTGGCATAAGACCACACACCCAACAATTAGTAATGTTCACTACCAGCTGATGTTGGTGCAGCAGCTGTATGAATGTGTTATGTACAAACTCTGACCGTCTAATCTGCTCATGTTCGGGTAAGATATGAAAAGAATGCAAAGAAGTAGTAGTAGGAAAAGTCGTAGGTTGAGAAACGGGTGCAGAAGTTAATTGAGTAGAAAAGACAATCCAACCCACCAAAGTCAACGTCATGCTAGAAAACATCAGAATACATGTAATCAGAAAGTATTTGTTATGCATTATTTTACATAGTTTCATCTTAAAGTTAATTTTCTCAGCAGCTCTCTCGAACCCAAAAAACTCCATTCTCTAACTGGGCTGTTCGCGGCGGTTGGTTTTCTTCTGCTCAGGAGTGCGTCTGTCAGCCCAGGGAACGCCCTAAGACCAACCAGGACTGTCGACCTTGTGTCTACACGGCTGCAATCCCAAGACTTTACACCGCGACCCTACAGCTGGACCCGGATGGCGGTTGGAAAAAAGAAAAAAAAGGTCAAAACAGTTTTTTGGGCTGAGAGAGTGCAGTTCTAAAATCAAAAAAGGAATTATTTGTTCTTTATTAGTCCATTATTTCTAGGTCGTAGATTATAACGTTTTTTACCAAGCTCTGTCTGGTTCTGAAATAGCAGTTCAGGCTCGGTGGTGTCCAATCTCAAAGATGAAGGCACAGCTGCTTGTAAGACATCATCGTCTTCTTTCTGAGTCACTCTCCATACTAACTCAGCGTCGCTGAACGGTGTGAACTTTGGCAATCTTTCGGTCTCGGTGTCTGCAATACCGTAGAGGATCCACTGGTCGTACGGCAGAGGTAAAGGTACCCTCTTACAGTGTACGCTGTGGATCCAATTTTTCTTCCCAAAGACCTTTCCAGAGGTTCTTGTAGACAGCAACACCTGATGAGGGCTGGTCGTTTTTGGTCCGTTGAAAATTTTTCACGAGAACCCAGTCACCAGGATTGATGGTGTGACCTGGGTCCACAGAGGCTGGTGACAGGTTATCGTGAACCTGTTGATGCAAGACACGTAATTTAGCCGTCAGGTCATACAAATAGTCCACCAACACAGGATAGTCAATATCACTAAATTTTGTTGGTCTCGGCACTCCCCACACATTTGCCGGTCGACCAAAGACAATTTCATACGGACTAAGTCCGATTCGGGAATGCACTGTAGTTCTAGTTGACAAAAGTGCCAACGGCAAAGCATCGGGCCATTGGAGACCAGAACTCGCCTGAATTTTGGCTAATTTTAGCTTCAAAGTGCCATTGTAACATTCCACTAATCCAGCTGATTGGGGATGATTCACAGCATGGAATTTTTGTCTTATGCCCAAACCCTCACACACTCTCTTCATGATCTTCCCCACGAACTCTCTTCCATTATCACTCCATACCATTCTTGGCAACCCAAACCTAGGGAAATATTCTTTGAGCAAGACTTTAGCTGTGGACGAGGCCGTATTGTCTTTTAGGGGGTATGCCTCTACCCATCTAGAAGAGGCACAATCAACTACAAGGACGTATTTCAGATTGTTGCATCTTTCCATGTGGATAAAATCCAATTGCAGAACCTCAAACGGATACGTCGGAGGCGCAAAGTGACCAGCCGGAGTTGGAGTTCCCTTACCTGGATTATACATCATTCACACCATACAATTTTTGACCACATTCTCAGCACATTTAGGAATTCCAGCATTCTGTCATACTGGAGCCAACAATTTACAAAATCCTTTCGCACTAATTTGAGACCACCCATGTGCCATCGTAACCACCGCAAGCACATATGCATCCGGCAACATCCATCTTTGGTGTTCTGATAACTCAACCCAACAACCAGTCAAATCCAATCTACCCGTAGTTTCTCTCCACACACTCTTTTCATTTTCAGTGGCTTCAGCCTGCATTGATTTCACACTCTCAATCATGTCTTCACACATTCCAGCTGCACCAATCCATCTCGCAGGCCTTGCAACGTACATTCGACTCATCACATTTCTCGCTGTTTCTTTCGCAACTTCATCCGCAAACCTATTACCACAACCAACATCATCCGTAACCTTCCGGTGAGCACTACACTTCACAATCGCAACTTGCTTCGGCAAAGTAAGTGACTCCAGATGCTCATTCACCAACTGCCCATGTTGGATCTTAGTCCCATGCGATGTGAGAAATCCTCTTTCTTTCCACAAGCGTCCAAAACTGTGTGCTACACCAAACGCGTACTGGCTATCAGTATACACATTCACTCTCTTTCCCTCAGATAAAATACACGCTCCCGTTAATGCAATCAATTCTGCTGCTTGCGCCTTATTATAGCTCACTCGTGCTGTTTCAACAATCGTACATAATGTCGTCACGGCATATGCTGCGGTCGTATCGCCATTTGGGAGCTTGTAGCATGACCCATCAACCCATAGCGTACCATCAGGATCCGCAAGAGGAGTATCTTTCAAATCGATTCTCCCCTTCGTTTCCTCCTCCGTCCTAAGAAAACAATCATGCTGTTCCTGACCATCTGTGTCCACAGAAATCGGCAACAATGTCGCTGGATTCAATACATTACACCGCTTGATGTGTATATGACTAGCCAAAAGCGTCAACTCATAGCCCGACAATCTCGCACTAGTAAGGTGCTGAGTCTTGGTTTTATTTAACAAAGTATCGACTGCATGTGGAAACATCACAGCTAACGTGTTATCCATCACCAATCCAGCAGACTGTCGGATAGAAACAGCCGCTGTAGCTCTTAAGCAACTTGGCAATGCTCTAGCTACCGGATCTAAAGTCGACGAGAAATACGCACATGGACGCTGCTTATCACCGAATTGTTGAGTCAAAACTGACAATGCACAACCCTCTCTCTCGTGGACGTAGAGCGTAAAAGGCTTACTGTAGTCAGGAGTACCCAACACTGGAGCAGAACACAACGCATCACGCAATTCAGAGAAACTTTTCTGACAATCGTCAGACCAAGGAAGAGGGTTCGGTATATCCTTACAAGTCAATTCCAACAGAGGTTTTGCCAGCAAAGAAAAATTCGGAATCCACTGTCTACAATACGACGTGATACTCAGAAAAGCACGTACCTCTCTCTGCGTACTTGGCACAGTCATTTGAGCAATTGCTTGAATTCGTTCTGGGGTCAACCTTCTTCCCTCCGCCGACAAGAGATGACCTAAGTAGGTCACCTCTTGGCGGCAATACTGCAACTTTGAAGGTGACACTTTATGATGCAAGTCAGACAAATGCCATAACAAAGAAAGAGTAGCTTCTTTACAAGTTTCTTCATCATCAGCAGTCACCAACAAATCGTCAACATACTGAATAAGCGCAGTACCAGCAGGCAACACTAGAGTATCAATCTGAGTTTTCAAAGCCTGGCTATAAATGGAAGGACTTTCGCAATAGCCTTGAGGAGCGCGTTTAAACCGGAAGCTTCGGCCTCCTAAAGAGAAGCCAAAAATATCTCTGCTCTCCTCAGCGATTGGGATACTGAAGAAAGCATTCTTCAGATCTATAACCGAAAACCAGGCAGCTGAAGCAGGAATCATAGTCAGCAAAGCAGTAATGTCTGGGACAACCGGAAACTGTGGCACGACAATTTTATTAACCTCTCGAAGGTCAATCACAAACCTGTAGACAGGTGGCTGAGAAGAGTCAGTGCGCTTCAAGACAGGCAAAACGGGACTGTTACACACATTACCTCTCGTTTCTTCAATCACACCTTTCTCAATTAAATCATAAATGATTGCTAAAAGCGCTCTTTCACCATCGCTAGAAATCCTGTATTGGGGAATACGTGGCAATTTAACATTCGCTTTGAGTGTTACAACATAAGGTGGAATCTCCAAAAGACCCACATCATTAGGACCAGTAGCCCAAAGAGTTTTGGGGAGAGAGCGCAATTCCGGTGGAAGCCGATCTCTAGACAAATACATCGGAGAGATCACTTTCTTACCCAATGTAAGCTGTACTCCCGAAGGAGAATAATGTAATGTTGCATTCAACCTTTTCAACAAATCCAAACCCAACAAATTCTCACCACAACCTGTCATTAAAATGAGGTGCTTCCAATTCACAAGGCCCTATAGAAAGAGACAAGGGACTAGAAACTAGATTACGAACTGGGGCGCAAGAGAATCCTACCGAAACATTCGTTAAGCCAGACAAAGGTGCGCCAGGGAGTTTAGAGTGCATGATAGAACTTTTTGCTGCACCGGTATCCAAAAGGAAAGGCGCTACCACACCTGATGTAACTACTGCAACATAAGGCCCACTCTGATCTACTGGAACCGACACTACTCCCTCTCTTTGTCCATGGCTGTCCTAGCAATCATTATAGTCAGCATTCTCACTCTCCACATAATAGTCATCAGCATAGTACTGAGTCGACTGACCAGACGCAATTTTCTGTTGATCAAAACAATTCATAGAATTTTGTGGGGGAAAGGAACGTTCGTTCTGAGGAAATGCACCACGTCCTCTACCCCTAAACACTTGCTGAAAACCACCACGACCTCTTGGGGCCGGCATACCACTCGCGCGCTGTCGTAAAACAGGGCACTCATTTTTATAATGACCTTCCTCCCTGCAATACGCACACTGATTCAAGCCCAAGGGAGGTCTTGGAGGAAAATACCCAGCCGTCTGTTGCGGTTTCTGAAACGATGAGGGTTGCTGAAACTGTGGGCGTTGCTGTGATTCTTGCTGATTCGAGCGAGGCGGATACGCCTGCTGCAAAAGAACCATTGTCTTTAAATATTTTGTCTTTTTCTCTACTCTTTCTTTCTCGTCCTTATCCCTATTCTCGTAGTACTGTGCGGTCCCCAATATCTGGGCCGACGAGGAAACAGCCCAAGAACTCTCCGAATCTTTCAACTTATTACACAGTTCAGGAAGTAAGTTGAAGACAAACTTATCTACGAACAATCTTTGCCCACCTTCCGTACTCATATCCTGACCACTATGGTCGATAAATGTCTCCTCAAATCTAGTGAAGAAGTCAGATACACTTTCGTCCTTCTTCTGCTGACATGCTGCTAACTTGTCCCAATTTACTCGTAACGCTGGCACCATTGTTTTCATAAGATCTATAATTCTGCCAGGTAGATCTGCCACTAGAGGCTCAGGCTTAGAACCACCAACTTGTCTAGCGTCTGCAGCAGCAATATTGACCCATGAATCACCTAATCCAATTGCATGATCCTCATGACGAATGTTTGCCCATAGAGGTTGAGGTACTACATTACCCAACAGCATATAAATATCTGTCAAATTCATGATGCATGCGTCAACTGTCTGGGACAATTCTTTGTAATAGCCAGCTGGATTCTTACGGGGATCAGGTAAAGACTGTTTAAGGGCCAAAACTTCTACTCTCTTCCATGGCACATGTACCCATACTCTCTGAAAATGAGGCAGAACAGGTGGATTAGCGTTTGCGTCCCCTTCTCTCCAAACCGGGGGAACCTCTCTCATTGGATATTGTCGTACTTTTCTCCTAACTGCGGAATCAGGCTCAAACAGTCGCTGAGAAGGGAAATCGCTCCTAAACGCAAGAACCATCGCAACCGCATCCTCAATCCCGGGACCCACTATCGTCCCTTTCGCAAACTCAGACTGGACATTTAGCAACTCTACCGGGATTTAACCCAAATCATTATCTGACCATTCCTCACGGAGGAAAGTAAACATTACATCAAACACATATCTCTGTTTGGGTGCTTCCCACTGCAGGAAGACATCGATAACTGACTCTAAATTATACCTCGAAACATTCGAAATCCACCTGCGAACCAGGGGATCCACATTGTCCGCTCTTCGGGACTAGGTAACTGACTACGCAGTTGTTTACGCGCAGAAACGGGGGTCATACTCGACGACCCAAAGAAAGGAGACAAAAGACCGGTAACAGTTTCGGTCATTCTTTGTCGAGCAGAAGGAGAAGCTGTCATAAGGACGGGAGACAAAGTATTTTGAGGTGATAGAAACGTAGCAGTGGTAGGAAGAGAAATCGAAGGTACAGGAGAGTAGGACGAAGAAGTTTGAGGCAGAACTGATAGCAAAGTCGGCGGCCCCAGAGGAGGCTGCACCGTAGGAGGATAAACTAACTGAGGAGGGGCTGGCGTTTGAGCAGGACCAGGGGGTGGAACTACTGGAGGTAGAACTACTGGGGGTGGAAGAGGTGCCGTAGCGTTCTGTGCATAAGGGGGTGGTAACTCAATAGATGCGACATTAAAGGGTCCTTTTCAGGGTCCTTTGTTGCCTTCTCAAGAATAGGTGGCAATGCTGGGTAACATTTATCAATAGCCATATTATGTTGCCTATCGGATACCTCAATTGCTCTATCTTCCTCGTCGTCTTTAAACTGTCTGGCAGCTTGCATTATCGACAACCCCTTTTCTCTCTTATCTTTTTTAGCTTGTTTGATTTCTCATTGTCTGGCTTCTTTACGCCAAAGGCGAAAGGAGTCAAACATTGCCGGCCGGGCTTTCTTTCTAATTAATTTCGTTTCTAAGTTATCCAAAATCTCAGTATCAAAACTACCATATTGGGGCCATCATAAAACCCCATCTTTTCTGGTATAGCGGACCCATACTTCATTGAACGTAATGGGGCCCACGCCGTGTTTAGAATAAAGTTCATAAGTCGGCGTTCCAACTGGAGGTATCGGACATGAATCCTCCAGTCGGGAGTCCTTGTTACAACCACAACAGAATATTCTCCTAATTTTGCTAAGACTAGGCATCTTCGCTCACTAATCTAGCTTCAAACTTCAAGGGATTATCTGCAACGATAGTCTCGCAAATATACGAGTCCCTCGGCTTTGGAAATTGCAATACCCAAATCAAAGACCCAAAAACTAAGTATTCAAAGAACCAAAAACTAAAGAACAACAAAGAACTGGCAGCGACCCACGTATACTTAACTGAGGTATCAGTCACGTCATCAGAAGACCCGTCTATCCTCTCGCTTTACAAAGCTGCACAAAGAGGGTCCAAGACAGTCAGGGCAGCGGTCCTTCGTAGCCGTCTAGAAAGCGGGAAACCTCGCAGAAAAGACCTTCAGTCCACGTTCGACATACCGGGGTCAATGGAGTGGGGGCCCTCTTCCGGAATTTCCTCACGAAGCTCCTCACAATCTTCAGGCTTGGACCGGTACCGCTTGATGTCGCCCCGCGTTGGGTGCCAACTGAAGAACCGGGTTATTTAGGACCCGGCGGCGCCAGGGGCACGCCCAATGTCTTCGGGTTCACCTGTCTCAGAATTCAATACAGAGACACGGGACTCTTCGTGGTGACGTCAAAGATCGAATTTATTCACTGCAGCCAGTAACAGAAATCCTAGAAATCATCATGGTATGAGTTCTCAGGAGACTGCTCACTCTTACAAAGCAAGTCATCCCTTTTTATGTCAGAAATCGCATTCCAGACAGAACACCTAATATTTACAAACTGTCCAATCACATGTATCCACACCAAAAGTATCACATGACGGTAAAACCCACTTTTCAGTTGTCCGGCCCATGATCAATCATCGGACAAACTCAACATTCTCCTCTAGACAGCCCGAATGAACCCATAATAAAAGAGGCCATGACCCATATCATAAATAGACCATAAAGAAAGAAACAGAGACAGGTAACAGTAGGATAAGGCATATTTGTGTGTAGTAAAACTTTACGATGCCCTGCGCTCTGATTTTAGTTTTGATCCGCTAGGGGGCAAGAACTGGCTCAGCAAGGTCGGCTTCAGGCAACGAGGTCAGTTAACTTCGGGTCATGTAAAAGTCAGCACAAACCCCAGCAAAATGACACGATTCTTAAAAACTTGTTCAGCCGTGGTCATCGTGAGGCCAACCACAAAATGGCTGCCTTACACAGAATGATAACTATGGTTCAGAGCAGAATCTTCAAATAAACTGCGAATCCTTGTGTTAACATGGCGAAAACACTCGTACTTGCCGAACTCATCAGTTACGGTTCATTGTTACCAAAATCGTATCGGAACCATGGTATTTTAAAACACGTGTTCAGAACTCACGGAACCTCAGAAAACCCCTTCAAACAGGTAAACGTGAACATCTGGCAGCCAAACTCAAAAAAGCAGGTCAGAACAGGAACCTCAGAAGCTCGAACACCCTACTTCTCATCCCGCTAAAATCACGAAAACAAAATAAAACGCAGCCAGGTCCTTCGCCGGAAATGCGCCCAAAATCTGGAACTCGTCCCCCCACATCAGAACTATTCCCTCCTTCGCTAAATTCAAAAGTCAGCTCAAAATCCTTTTCCTCCATTGATCCCTAGCGAACAGATAGGAGCAGTCGGAGTGCTGAAATTGACAAGGCACCCCTCTCGGATGCGATGTTAACAAGACCCTGAAATGGAACTCTTCATCATTGTCATTACTATTATTCTTCTCTGGAGTGTCTCGCTTTATTGTACTATGTTCTGCTCTCTTTTGCTCTGCTCTGTAACTGATGTGAATCGCTCCGATACCCTCCGGTCAGGCTAGCGCTATATAAAACTTCTTAAATAAATAAAATAAAAATAAAATATTTTCACCATCCAATATGCCTGGGTGTATACTCAGGTTCCAGTTATGTAAGATCCGGTGTCAACACCCCTTCTCCATATTCCTTTGCTATTTTCTTATTTTTTATTATTTTATTTCAAATAAATTCATTGAATCACATCTTTTCCATGCACAATTCACCAATTCCACGGAAAGCAGCACAATTGCCAGGCACTAGACCAATATGATCACAGTGCTTTGCATGCACAACTCATAATTTCCATGGAAAGCAGCACCTATGCCAGGAACTAGACCAATATGGCCGCCGTAGTTCCTTCCAGCACCTGTCCCATTTCTAGCTTGTTCACAGCAGTAGATGCAAGCCTCATTTGCATAGCGGCACAATTGGCACGCAGCCGGCAGTTCTCCACATGATGCGATCCCATCAGTAATTCATATGGTAAGCACCTCTCCACAGCCTTCGTTTTGTCTTTTGCCTTAGATGGCCCTCAGTGATTGCACTGGACTGTTTCATCTCACGTTCACTACTGTGTTTTAAGAAATTACCAGTGCTCTCTGCACGCAGTAATACTATGTCTGCCTCCATGCTTGATCATTAGATCGGGGACAGGTCCCCATTCCTGATTTTCTCAGATCAAACTGGCCATCACTGACTCCTTGGAATTGCGGGACATGTGCGGTAAACAGCGAATACCCCTAAATGTTAGGTCAACTGATCTCTGTCTGCCGATGTCACTACTCCTCTAGTCAAACAACGTTTGACAGAGATTGCATTACCCCTCATGCGTAAGGTGCATGCAGCATTTACACTCCACTAAGCAACTATCTCCCTTGACAACAATGAGACTATCCTTATACAATCATCTTCCCACAATCTGGTCATTTTTGACACCATTTTCCCCATCATCAAGAACACAATGTCTTCCTGTGTCTTCTAAGCGCTGCGAGGCCTCCGGGTGGTTATGCGCTATATAAGTGGAATTTTCAATTCAATTTCAATTACTAGCCCCGGTATTTCATAGTGAAGTGGGTGATGCCATTCGAGAATATTTTCTATTGAACGAAGGTACCATTATCTCACAGCTAGTGCTATGTGACGCCTTTAAGGCATTTATCCGGGGGGTCTGTATATCGAAACATGCCGGCGTACTCTGGTCCATACGAAATGACATGGAGAGAATTGAGAAAAACCCCAGAATCTCTGCGTGACCGCACAAATTCACGGAGACCTCCGTAAATATACCATGGTCCGAACATACAGAGAAGGGTAGAGACCCAGCAGAACGCTTGCTCCCCTCCTCCGGCCTCAATACCAATTCATATTCATCACACATCTAGACACTAACATCTGCACTGTACTAACAAGGGGGTAAGACATTCCTGCAGACTTCCTCTCATACTACGTTAATCTGTACAATACGCAGGAACCGCCGGTGGGACAGGCCCTAATAGACTATTTACAAGAGATAGCAATGGTCTGGTTGGAGGAGGGTCAGCATAATTTCTTGGCCTCCCCTTTTGATTAGGATGAAATCAAACAAGCAATAAAAGAGATGGGCAGTAGCTGTGCCCCAGGGCCGGATGGCCTTTCAGGAGAATTTTATAAAGCATACCAAAATGAGTTGGCGCTGTGATTGCTGGAAGTATATGACAAAGTTTTTCAGAATGGGTCCCTATCTCCGACAATGCGGGAGGCCACTGTGACACTGTTGCTCAAGCCAGGTACATCGACACACCAATGCTCATCATACCGACCACTGTCAGTACTCAATCATAACTATCAAATACTGGCCAAAATATTAGCGACCCGACTGGGATTACTGGTAAATACGAAAAATAAACAAACGTCCCTACGGCCCAGGGTTGGGAAGAGGACTGGCAGCTGATAAGAGGACCCACTAGTCCCAGCAAGATTTAACTTTTCAAGTTATACAATGTAAGTAGAAAGATTTCTGACAATGAAGTTTTATATTAAAAACATTTCCATTTAATATATCATCAACAAACACATTCGATGCATATAAGTGCCATTACAATAAAACTTTAAAAACTGTGATGTTTCACAGCAACAATTTCTTAAAAATTATACAAAAGATCACATAAAAGAACCAAAAAGTCGACGCAGCGTTTCGGTATGTTGCAATACCACCTTCTTCAGGACAGTTCTCTAGTCAAAGGAAACATACAATTATTGATCTTGTTAACAGATTGTTTTACAACTTATTTCACATTCTTTATTAACATGTACACGGACCCCTATCAGTTTACTACATTGCATGCATTATATACTGTATCAAAGGGTCTCATTAACAATCGATTTTTAGGCACTCTACAGGGTATGCTAGTGGATCTTATCTGTTTCAGCTATGGCCAGTAGTTAGGAGTATTATTTCACCCGACTTACAGTCAGGGAAACTTTCTTCTGGTTGGATTAATTAATTTCCAAAGTCCAGCAAAGAATTATTCATGATTATGGGTCATTTACCTCAATACCAGTATATGCTTTCGCCTAAAAACAACAGTGTAACCTTAATAATGATAAGTAAACTTTACATTACAGATGGTGAATTAGAAAACCACCGGCCGAAAGCAAGCATCCAATATATCAAAAAGTGGAAATCAAAACCACGGTTGGATCTGTTGAAGTGTAATTAATTGTTTAGGTAAGATGGTGCTGAGAGAACCTTGGGTATACTGTGTTGTTCAAGTTCTGAGAAAATAGGACACGGAACACTAAATCAATCCTCAATGTTTCTGTTCACAGCTATCCGTTTTTAATGTACAAATAATCGGTGGCTCCTCCGTACATAAAGAACCCGAAAGGGTACATCACTAAGGTAACTACTAAGTCAGGTATATGTAGTTAAAGAAAACAAGGACTAAAATAACCCGTAGTGTAATAAAGGCTGTTTTCCCCTTTCCCTGCCTTTATTTGATATCATAGCCTCATATCGTCGAATCAGACGAAGACATAGAAATCTGATCATCACAAGACGAAACGAGGGCAAGGGAATTCACTATTCTACTCTTTGAAGGTAAATATCGAGCAATAATCTGAGAACACAGAGAAGAGAGACCCTAGAATGCAAACTAACAGGGAATGCCTCTAACATTATCTCCAAAGGTGGAAGTGTCCGGAAGCGGTAGAAGTAAGACAAGTATAAAGTCTTTTCTCAGCCCCAAAGAATACTCCAGGCTGGCCAGAGATGAAAAACCTAGGCGAAAGCATATACTGGTATTGAGGTAAATGACCCATAATCATGAATAATTCTTTGCTGGACTTTGGAAATTAATTAATCCAACCAGAAGAAAGTTTCCCTGACTGTAAGTCGGGTGAAATAATACTCCTAACTACTGGCCATAGCTGAAACAGATAAGATCCACTAGCATACCCTGTAGAGTGCCTAAAAATCGATTGTTAATGAGACCCTTTGATACAGTATATAATGCATGCAATGTAGTAAACTGATAGGGGTCCGTGTACATGTTAATAAAGAATGTGAAATAAGTTGTAAAACAATCTGTTAACAAGATCAATAATTGTATGTTTCCTTTGACTAGAGAACTGTCCTGAAGAAGGTGGTATTGCAACATACCGAAACGCTGCGTTGACTTTTTGGTTCTTTTATGTGATCTTTTGTATAATTTTTAAGAAATTGTTGCTGTGAAACATCACAGTTTTTAAAGTTTTATTGTAATGGCACTTATATGCATCGAATGTGTTTGTTGATAATATATTAAATGGAAATGTTTTTAATATAAAACTTCATTGTCAGAAATCTTTCTACTTACATTGTATAACTTGAAAAGTTAAATCTTGCTGGGACTAGTGGGTCCTGTTATCAGCTGCCAGTCCTCTTCCCAACCCTGGGCCGTAGGGACGTTTGTTTATTTTTCATACTGTTTCTCCTTGTCCCCTGATGGATTTTTAAGGAGACCTCCTTTTTGTTTATATGTATCTTACGGCTTGTTAGCCGGGGAGGTAGTTCACACAACCTCAAATTGATGTAAATATAAGATAACGATGGAAGGCTTGAAAACATACAGCTATAGCGAAGATCAGTTTAACAAAATTATTAATGGCACTGCCAAAAATATCACGGCAGTCCATATAGATAATACCGATGAAGAGCAATGGAGAACCCTATGGAATCTGAAAAAGAAAGTTATTAGAACAGAACTACACTCAGACTTCCTTATAGACTATTGTAAAAAGGGCATTATACCCAAGGGTCTCCAAGTTACCAACGAAACAGGCATATTCATCAATAATGAAAAATTTATACGAAATTGGACCCTAGTGGCCAACAGATGCAGCCGTGACTGGATGCTTTTAATCATAGAAACTGCCACTGATATTCTGATCATAGAAAGGCAAGAAATCAGAGACTTAGAACAAAAACTGAGTGACAGCACAGCTCTTGAGGATGCAAAACAAAAACTAGATGACATCATGACAGACATCACAGGCTATAGAGATTACTTAATTAATAAGAAATCCAATAAGTTAAGAAATGACATAGCCAAATTTAACCCGGAGCATGTCTATCCATATCTACAGAAAGACTATTACGAAAGACCCCGAGATAGCTTCCAAAATCGTAGAAACAGGCAACAACACCAGACACCACAGTTTCAGAAAAAAAAGGTCCGTTTCTTTGACACATCCTACACTAGTTCAGAATCAGACAATGAAAATCAGGCAGAGAGCAGATCAACTAGGGAAAAGGATATCACAAATGGCCCAAATAAAGAGAGACTATCTTTTTTAGAGCAACGCCAGAACCAGAGAGGCCAGAGAGGGAGAGGGAGGGGACGGGGCAACTTTACCCCGCAACCCCAATTCTACCAACGACCTCATACCAGGAGCCAAAAAAACTGGGAAACATAAGGACAAAAAGAGCCTCAGTCATTAATCTCTCTGACAGGGAACTTACAGATATAGAAACATCAGTCCTAGAAAAGGGTTTGGGTTTTGCAATTGCATCACATGTAGATAGGTTCAATTTAGAAAGAGACCTTCAAAACTTCTTTCGTAAAATTAGGCTTAATTCATATTTTGAGGGTAAAGACAGACTACCTGTTGTGAACAAATCAGGTCTTAAACCTAAATCTACCTGGACTCCGCATCAGAGTCAAATAGACAGGGATATTGAGGCGTTCGAAAGAACTGTAGAAAGTAACATACAAGATCTGTTAAATCAGAAATCATGGATTAGCCATAACCTTACACTAGAAGAAAAGCAGGCTCTGTCGAACCTAGAAACCAGTCACAACTTGATAATTAAGCCGGCCGACAAGGGCGGGAGTATAGTGATCATGAACACCAAACAATACAATGATAAAATAATGTCAATGCTAAATGTCACTGAACATTATCAAAAAATAACCCGTAGTGAATGGACAGATCTTAATTCTAAAATAAGAACCATGTTACAATTGGCCAAAGAAGATGGGGTCATCTGCGATGACGAATACAAATTCCTAATGACCACCAACCCAATAATCCCAGCACTGTATGGCCTTCCGAAGGTACATAAAAACATAGAGGACCCACCAATGAGACCAATCGTCTCTTGCATTGGGTCAATCACTGAGCCTTTGAGCAAATATGCAGACATTTTTCTGCAACCACTAGTCGTTGCTCAAAAAGCTTACATTAAGGACACTGCAGCGATCATTCAGAAAGTAGAGGGCCTACCATTCAATCCTGATACCCAGTTCCTAGTGACACTGGATATCGAGGCCCTCTACACAAATATTCCCCAAGATAGTACCATAAAAATGATTGAATCCTTGTTGCAAAAAGACGATATGGATCTGAGTCCAAATGATGTATTTATCATAGACTGTGTAACCATGGTCTTGAAAAATAATATATTCATCTTCCAAAAAAGTTTCTTTTTACAAACGAAAGGCACCAGCATGGGAGCTACCTGTGCGCCGAGCTTAGCGGGCCTATATGTAGCTCAATTTGAAGATATCCATATTTTTAACGAATCTGCCCCCTTTTATGAAAACATAACGGGGTGGTCAAGATATATAGATGATATCTTTTTTATATGGACTGGCACAGAAGAAAATTTAAATGCATTCATTGACTGGCTGAACCTGGGTGACCAGAATCTTAGATTTACATCCAAATATGACACAAGACAATGTGAATTTTTGGATATAATAATTAAAAATGTAAATCAAGAACTGCAAGTGGAGTTGTTTACGAAAACAACTGACAGGAACACCATGCTACACTACACAAGCAACCACCCTCCATGCCAAAGAGACAATATACCCTTTGGACAGTTCTTACGCTTGAAAAGAAACTGTACACAAACACAAGACTATGATAAACATGCAACAACCCTTATGGATAAGTTCATAGAGAGGGGATACCCGAGACGCATGATCAGACATGCATGGAAACGAGCAAAATATTATGATAGAGAGTCACTCTTAGTGAAAAGACAAAGACAGCCACAGGAAGGGAATCAACCATTGATTTTTGTAATGAATTTTAGTTCAATAAGTTACAAAGTAAAAAATATAATAAACAAAAACTGGCATATGATCAAAAACAAAAAGAGGGAGAAACTGCCTAAACCGATGTTCTCCTATCGACGAAATCAAACAATCAGGAATAAATTGGTCCATACCTATAGAGAAGAAAGTTTCATAACTCAACCAAGTATTGATAATGCCCCCCTCCCAACGGGAACTTTTCCCTGTGGTAATTGTACAAATTGTGAGGCAATCATAAGGGGCTCGGATATAAAACACAATGACACTACCCACAAAGTGCAATCTTTCATCAATTGCAGAACAAAAGGGATAATTTATATGATTAAGTGCCCTTGTGACTTAGCCTATATAGGAGAGACCTCAAGAGAGATCCGGCTTAGGCTTAACGAACACCGATCTGCAATAAGGACAGGCAAGAAAGGGGCACCCCTGACCGAACACTGGACGACAGCCAACCACAGAATTACCGATCTTAGGTGGTGTGGACTGGAGTCAGTCACCATCAATAGTAGAGGTGGTGATCTGGACAACAAGAGGAAAAAAAGAGAACAATACTATATGTCGCGCTTTAATACAGTCAGGAAGGGGTTAAACAGCAGAGAAGATTGGGAGCGTATCTTATAAGACACTCTATAAACATAATAGAACAGTAGCATCGATATCACTTCCAAAGGTATAATTTTGCTTCTTTTTCTTTAAAAAATCATGTAGCCATGAGACTGGGAGCATGGAACAACTATAGATAACGAAGCGCACGGATGTAATATCATAGACCTTAAAAACTATGGAAGGTACGAGTAACTATACCATCAAAAATAGAGAGACACCGTTCCATATTTTTTATTTATATTTTTATTGTTGATATGTTGTGCACCTATTTAAAAACTAGATAGTAAAGTGAGCGTAGTTGATATCAATAAAGTTTTTCCGATCCGATGTCTATATCAATAAAGCTTTATACAACAAAGCAGATAGGAAAGCGAAAGCCTTGCGTGGTTCCCATAGCAATGAACTCAACAAAAGGTTACGTAGTACCGCGAGAGCACTGCCGGAAATAACATCACATTTTTAATATAAAGAAAATGCCGTCAGAATAAAATTCGATCCATCCATAAACTAGAGAACAACACCGGTCAAGTTGATACTAAAAAACTTCTCCGATGCACCGCTCATATCAACTAAGCTTTATAAAATAAAGCCAATACGACGGTAAAAGCCTCACGTGGTTCCCATAGCAATGAACTCAGCCAAAGGTTACGCAGTATCGCGAGACCATTGCCGTAAATGACAATATAAAAAAACGCCAACCCAAACTAAGTAAATGAAATTGGCGCGAAACGGGAGACGTACGAGAGAAGCAGGGAGGCCGACCACATCCATACAGGTGAGGAGATACAAACTCCGCGGTCAGGGAGCATGTTACTATTGATAAAGGATTTAATGAGTGGGAGCAGGGTTACAGATTTGATGAGGTTTTCTTTATAAATCCGCTCTTAACAAACTAAAGAACGCCACTTAAGCTAGAACAGCGTTGCAGGTATGACAAACCCTGGACGCACGTAACATAGGACAGGCATCCAAACTATGAAGGTGACAATAAAGATAGATATTTAGCATATTGCAAACAGAGTACTGATATTAGCAAAGGTAGTACGAGCGAGAGGAAAAGAAGGAAAAAAAACAACAGTGTAACCTTAATAATGATAAGTAAACTTTACATTACAGATGGTGAATTAGAAAACCACCGGCCGAAAGCAAGCATCCAATATATCAAAAAGTGGAAATCAAAACCACGGTTGGATCTGTTGAAGTGTAATTAATTGTTTAGGTAAGATGGTGCTGAGAGAACCTTGGGTATACTGTGTTTTTCAAGTTCTGAGAAAATAGGACACGGAACACTAAATCAATCCTCAATGTTTCTGTTCACAGCTATCCGTTTTTAATGTACAAATAATCGGTGGCTCCTCCGTACATAAAGAACCCGAAAGGGTACATCACTAAGGTAACTACTAAGTCAGGTATATGTAGTTAAAGAAAACAAGGACTAAAATAACCCGTAGTGTAATAAAGGCTGTTTTCCCCTTTCCCTGCCTTTATTTGATATCATAGCCTCATATCGTCGAATCAGACGAAGACATAGAAATCTGATCATCACAAGACGAAACGAGGGCAAGGGAATTCACTATTCTACTCTTTGAAGGTAAATATCGAGCAATAATCTGAGAACACAGAGAAGAGAGACCCTAGAATTCAAACTAACAGGGAATGCCTCTAACATTATCTCCAAAGGTGGAAGTGTCCGGAAGCGGTAGAAGTAAGACAAGTATAAAGTCTTTTCTCAGCCCCAAAGAATACTCCAGGCTGGCCAGAGATGAAAAACCTAGGCGAAAGCATATACTGGTATTGAGGTAAATGACCCATAATCATGAATAATTCTTTGCTGGACTTTGGAAATTAATTAATCCAACCAGAAGAAAGTTTCCCTGACTGTAAGTCGGGTGAAATAATACTCCTAACTACTGGCCATAGCTGAAACAGATAAGATCCACTAGCATACCCTGTAGAGTGCCTAAAAATCGATTGTTAATGAGACCCTTTGATACAGTATATAATGCATGCAATGTAGTAAACTGATAGGGGTCCGTGTACATGTTAATAAAGAATGTGAATAAGTTGTAAAACAATCTGTTAACAAGATCAATAATTGTATGTTTCCTTTGACTAGAGAACTGTCCTGAAGAAGGTGGTATTGCAACATACCGAAACGCTGCGTCGACTTTTTGGTTCTTTTATGTGATCTTTTGTATAATTTTTAAGAAATTGTTGCTGTGAAACATCACAGTTTTTAAAGTTTTATTGTAATGGCACTTATATGCATCGAATGTGTTTGTTGATAATATATTAAATGGAAATGTTTTTAATATAAAACTTCATTGTCAGAAATCTTTCTACTTACATTGTATAACTTGAAAAGTTAAATCTTGCTGGGACTAGTGGGTCCTGTTATCAGCTGCCAGTCCTCTTCCCAACCCTGGGCCGTAGGGACGTTTGTTTATTTTTCATACTGTTTCTCCTTGTCCCCTGATGGATTTTTAAGGAGACCTCCTTTTTGTTTATATATAATTACTGGTAAATACTACACTGTGCCCCTATCAGGCTGGATACATTCCGGGCCGGTCTACGACACTTAATCTGCGTGCAATCTTTTCTGTGATGAATCAAATGGAATCCACACTGCCAGCAGCTGTTGTCCTCCTCGATGCTGAAAAGGCCTTTTATTAATCGGAGTGGCCATTTTCAAACATGGTAATGCAGAAACTGCCGATCCCAGTGGGTTTCTTAAACCTAGTCCGCCTCCTGTATGCGAATCCTGTTGCCCGATTGAAAGTGATGTCCCCTCTTGCCCTTACTATTTATTATTGCTATGGATCCCCTTGCCCGCAACATACAGGAACGACATCTCCAACGAGGGCTGCAATTACACACAGGTCCACTAGCTGCGTCGTTCTATGCTGATGACATGATGCTATTTGTGCGGAAACCGCAGGACAACCTGACTCCATTTCTGAGAGAAGTAGTCCGATTTGGAATTAGTGATAAATTGGACTAAATCAGAACTTTTCCCATTGACGGCGGCAACAACACAAGAGCAGTCCAAGTTCCCCCTGACATGGTTTATGGATCCCCCAAGTACCTAGGTATATACCTGCAATGTAGTGCCCCGGAAGTAATCCAACTAAATTATGGACATGCAGTATACCACCTCTCGATGCAGGTTGGCAAATGGATTAAGCTCCCCCTCTCCTTAGCAGGTAGAATAGCCCTATTGAAAATGGTGGTACTGCTACATTTTTTATACCTCTTTTTAAATATATCGATTGCTTTGACTGCAAAATTCTTCAACACGTTACGAACAATGCTCATTCATCTCTTCTGGGCAGGCAAACAGCCGCGGATAAGCTGGGACCAACTAACTATGCCATACGAGCATGGGCGATTCGGCAGCCCAGATAACTGACAGACAACCCGTGGCTACCCCCCCACCACCGAAGCCCTGACCAAACGCAAATTAGGCAAGGATGGAATCCAAACAGTTGGAGATCTATTTAAGGACTCCCGCCCATGCACCGTAACGTAGCTAATCACACATGGGGATGTTACATACATGGACATGCTCCTATAGCACAGAGTCCAAAGATCACTGATTGGAGCGATACTGAGTGGGCAAGTGGAACCATAGGAGTTCTTCCCTCTCACACTCATTATTGTATCACCAGAAAACACCAACCTAGTCTCACACTTATACCACCTATCACTATCCCTTCACCCTATGGCCGGAGCCAAAATACAAGCAGCCTGCGGAAGAGACCTAGGCATACCAATAACAGACAACATTTGGTACTATTGCTTTGCGCGAACACGATACATTTCAAACAACCATTGACACAAATTACTACATTTTAAACATCTACATACAATCTATGTAACCCCGAAATTGCTGGCTAAGATAGATCCCAGTGCATTACACGTGTGTGCTAGGTGTGCCACGGCCGAGGCTCACTTTCACCATATATATCATGGAGCTGTGCACCAATACATACATACTAGGTGGGTATTTTCCTGCATGTATCACTTATGGTTGGACAGGTGGTGCAGCCTACTCCCTTGCGGGCATTGTTGGGCTACATACATCCATTACCAAAGGCTATCCGGAGGTTCACTGTGATAGCTATTCTCCTTGTAAAGCGTCAAATCTCTATACACTGGGGAAAGGTACATGCACCAATGGTGAGAGCCTGGCACTGAGACATGATCCACTGTGATACTATGTGCAAACTATATGCCACACTATTACCACCCACCTCCCACCCAAGACATTTGGCAACCCCTTAGAAATTACTTACTTGAGCACCTCCTTGATGAATCCTGAGGCGAACATGTGAGTGCAGATGAAGGAGTAAAGTGCTAGAACATTGGGATGTGCAGTGCGTTAACACGCAGAGCCTGAACACAGCTGATATAAAATGAATTTTGGCCTACTGCAGATATTGTCAATAGGACTGTACCCAAACACACTACACATATTCTCTACTAACTAGAGATCTTACACCTTCCTTTCCGAATTGCTTCTGTACCTTGTTTTACTGTTGTGTTATGGATGTTTTCCTTCTTTATTGTCATGATGGTATATTCATGCTGCTATGATCTGTAACCTATTGGGCACTTTACGTGTGACTGTTATTTAAAAAAAGATCAATAAAGATTTTTTTTTGAAGAACACGTCAGTAACGAAACCTCACTCTCCCAAGGTCCCCCTATTTCCTCTGGCAACCCCCAAAATCCACAAAATGTGTCCTCTCACAACTTCGACATCTCGGATTACCCTTCCCCTTCCTTTCTTTGCACCGCTATAGGGACCTGCGTACTGAATAGCAACTCTTCTATGACATTAGGTGGACCAGAATCCCTCTCCTCCCATCCCCTAACTAGTCAACATGCTCACCACTCTCCTAGATGAAACAGGTCAGACACACTTAGCCCCTTTATGTCACACCATCGCCCCTTCTACACCTGGACCCCCATGCCCATTATTGTTGACACTCCTGCAGTGCCCATGTCTCTCCCCATAGCCATACCATATTCTGATCTCCCTAACCAGGCCAGTATTGTGACTCATAAGACCCTTGTACCTCTTTGTAACCAGTTGCTACTCTTCCCACCTCATGACACACTTCACATCTCTACCTCACCTCCACATCTCTCTAACCTTTCCTTCCTAGACCAGCCCCCTCACAGCTCCTGTCCCCAAATACCAGGAACCCGCTCTTACACAGCTTTTGAATCAAGACTGAACAAGATTTCACTTGCCCTTCAACAACTTAGGGCTTATGTTCAAAAGCCCTTTACACCTCACCTCTGGGTTATCTGGTAATCGGAAGTCTAGTGGGCCCCCAAAAACTGAGTGCCTCAACTACACACATCCCTCGAAATCCTGCCCCAGGCTCACTGCATGTCCCTTACCCACTGTGGCCTCATCACAAGTGGTCCCCACACATGAAAGATGGAAAACCTTCTTAATAATGACCCCTCTCGTCCCTTCAGAGTTAAAGACCCTCTCCAAAACAAGAATATTTATTATAACCCTTCTACCCTCTCATGACCCATATTATACTGTTAACACAGAGAATGTGTGCCAAATTGAAGTGATACACTCTGACCTGTATGTAACAACCTCTCTGGTGCCCCAACACTATTCCTGCCTCAGATGATCCCAAACCAGAGCGGTTCAGCAGTATGACATGCTGCTGACATTGCTTCCCTCACCCTTGCTGGTGACCAAGACATTCTAGTGCTGACAGAAACATGTCTTAACAATTCATCTGCACCTATTATCGACGTACTAGTGCCCCCTAGCTATGACATCAGCAAGCTAGCTAGATTGGGTGGACACGGTGGAGGAATTGCATGTGTGCATCATAACAATCTACCAGTCAGACAACTGCTCTCAGATTCCTTATTGTCATGTGAATACCTGTGCTTAGAAGTCACATGAAACAACAGACTAACATGCAAATTCCACATGCTCTACCACCCTCCACGAGACAATCTCACCTTCATAGAACAGATCATGGAAATCATCTCAACAAACAAGGAGTGTCACGGCATCTACATCTTTCTGGGAGACTTTAACCTCCATTGGAATGTCATGATGACACATCAGTGAATAGCCTCGAATCTTTCTTAGTAGACCTCAACCTCACTCAAAAATGCGATAGCCCTTCTCACAACAAGGGATTTACATTAGATCTGGTCATATGAATTTTAAGATGCAAATTGATGATTGAAATCATTGCTACTTTGCAAAGGGCTTTCTCCAATTGTATGTGTTTGTCCTGTATAGGATTAAAGAAATAATTATTTGGAACATAAGAACAAAGAGACAGAAATAATTTTGGTCTTGACAAAGATGGGAGTATAAGCAAGATACCATCGAAACGCGTTGACGCTGGGGTTAACACAATTCAACGACTAACCAAACCTAGTTGAATGTTATTGAAATCAAAACATTGATTAGGAGGTTTATTATAATCTGTCTGGAATGTCTACTAGTATTTGACAAAGGGGTTATGTCATACTGTTGTGTTGTCTCTTCTTTTTATGCTGGCCATAATTAGAAATTGGAAAGTCATTATTGTAGAGCTTTCTGTGTTAGAAGTGTAGTATTTGTAGAAAGACTAAATTGTGTTTTTTTTTTTTAAATGTACAATACAAAATATTTTTAACTGTTTGTATTATGGAAAGGTGTTAGTTTCCTTTTCTTTTAATTATTGAATAAATGTAATAACTTCATAGCAATTTTAGTTTGGTGAAAAATTTAATTTTTTGATGTTGGTTTGACTAGTGTATTAAAATTTCTCTTGGGTCAAGGGAACTCTGTTTTTTGCTAACATCGGTACGATCAACTCCATTCAACTTGAATCTTTTGCCCCTTGTGACTTGGGCGGATGATGATTGCATCTCCTTCCTCATCACAGAATCAGTGAGAACCAATAAAGCTCAGCTAAAGAAACCCAGGCACTGGGAAAGAAGTCTTAAAAACATTAACTTATATGATCTAATTTCCCACACTGCTAACATCCTGGCCCCACCTCTTGACAAGTCTGATGTTTGTGACCTTACGGACCACTATAATTGCTCGATGACTAATATATTAGACTCAATTACACCCCTACAGCTAAGAAGAATGCCCTCCAATATCTCCAGACCTTGCTAAAATGGTAGATTAAATACTGTATAAAGAAATCTGAGACTAGCAGAACATTTGTGGAGATCCTCTCCCTTGACCATCTCACTCAGCTGAGATCTCTGAGAAATATATATAACAAATGCATCAGATGCTCTAAAGCTAGTTACTTTAGAAAGCAACCAGCGCAAGCCAAAAACCAAACGAAAAAATTGTGTGAACTCATCAAGCTTCAATCAAACAGACAACCTAACCCTCCCTCGAAGGAACTCTATTTGCAGCCTAATTGTGAAGAACTTGCCGTCTTCTTCCATGAAAAGATAACAAAGATTGAACTGGAACTAAGGACAGCTTTGGAGAATCTATCCCCCCTCTCGGTTTGGTGTCTCCCCACCAGTTCTGGTTCTCCCCCCCAAAAAACAATGCTGCTTGGATGAAAACACCAGTCGCAAAACTCTGACCACTCTGAAACCATCCAACCATTTCAACGATCCCTTGCCATCAAACCTCTTCGATTAGATCAGATCATCCATACTCCCTCTTTGGACGAAAATAGTTAATGCCTCTCTGCTTCAAGGTTCAATTCCAGATTACCTAAAATCAGGGCAGGTATTGCTCGTCCTTAAAAAGCTGATGGCAGACCATACTAATCTTCATAATTTTCGTCCAATTTCCAACATTCCTGCTCTGGCAAAACTCCTAGAGAAATGCGTACACACCCAGCTATGTAGCCACATTGAACAATTCCAATTGCTGGGTCAATTCCAATCCGGCTTCAGTCAGTGTCGTAGCATGGAATCTGCTCTTACCCACATTGTTGATGATGCACTACGAATGTTGGACCAAAATGAATAATGCCTTTTGATCCTCGTCAACCTATCATCAGCTTTTGACATGGTCAAAACTGATACCATATCGATCTACTAGAGCATAGGATGGGGCTATCAGGGACTGTGCTAAACTGGTTCTCCTCTTTCCTACACAATAGAACACAAAGACTCAAGGTGAATCCGTTTTTGTCTAACCCCTCTCTGCTCACTCTGGGGGTGCTAACGAGGTCCATGCTTTCATCCATCCTCTTCAACATGTTCCTTGAGCCTCTTACAGAAATCTTGAAATTGTCAAACATCCATAATCACATGTATGCAGATGACACTAAACTGTACCTGAAAGTCTCCTCCCTAGGGGACATCAGGTCTCGCAACTCAGCACTTCAGGAAATGCAAAGTTGGTTGACTCTCAGTCACCTGAAATTAAATGCTCTCAAAACAGGATTCCTCCTTATAGCCCCAGCCAACCAGTCTTCAGACATTGAAGAATGGATACATCAACTAACAGCTCTAAACTGCACTCCAAACATCATTGATTCCGCAAGCTCTCTGGGAATAATGATAGATAAGCATCTGAACATGGAGAAGCACATTAGTGCTGTCACCAATTGAGCAAACTTCCAACTGAGCATCCTAAGGAAAATATAACCGTTAGTACCCCACAATGACTTCAAGATTGCGGCGCAAGCCTTAGTGATCTCTAAACTTTATTATGGTAGCGCAACCCTCTGTGGCCTTCCTAGATCTAAGGCAGCGCCACTTAGGGCCTCTCACAACTCCACTGCAAGGCTCAATACTAACTCAAAACATTATCATCACATCACACCTGAGTTGAAGTCACTAAAATGGCACATGTGAGAAGCAAGGATACATCATAAAAATTGCATGTACGACCCACAAAGGTTTGCATTTCAGCACCCCAATATATCTTGCACAAAAACTTGAGCTCTCTTGGGGCTCTAGATCCTCTATGGGCTCCAGCACTTTACTGCTCTAGCAACCAAAATTCCACAAAAAGAAAACCTACAATCAAGCATTCTTTTTTTAAGTATTGCACTAAGAATTTGGAACTCCTTGCCACCTGTAATGAGACTAAGTATTCCACGGCTTCCTTCAAAAGGGAAGTTAAAGAGATACGACTAGAGATATTTCTGGGATAGCCACATTAGTACTCGCTAGTTTACACTTGTATTTATTGAACTATTATGATTGTTATGATTTGTTACTCTCATTTTTTGTCTGGTTGTGCTATGGTTTCCACTTCCTCTACTACGTAACTGCCAATCTTTAAAGCCCTCTGATCACGCAATGTGGTCTTGTTCGCGCAATATAAAAGTTTTAAAATAAATAAAAAAATTAAAATGAATGAACCTATATTTTAAAAGACCTCACCTCTTTTTTTCTCTCTACCCTTCCTGTTCACCTCAACAGGTGCTACGATCCTTCTTGTACTATTAAGATATATCTTAGACAAAATATACGTTGTCCTGATGATGATCCCATATTGCTAAGGTATCAAAATGCTGTCGACTCACACTCTGACCCGTTTAATTTTTTATAAACTTTTCAGTTGGGTGCAAAAGTGCTGTGTTTTTGTAACAAGTGAAGCTCACCCTCCATATGTTTACTGGTCACATTTTGTGTTTTCTTGCCTGTATGTTTGCAGTTGTGTCAGTTTAACACCTGTTTTGGAAGTAACCCAGGAGGGGTATACTCCCTATTCTATGTTTTTTAGAAAAATGTAATAGAAATCTCTTGTCTATTGTCATTGGAACAACTTTTGCAAATTATCATGTTTCTCTAAATATTATGTGTACATTTATTAACTAGGGACTGTTGTTTGTGTGGAAAAGTAAATTTTGCCATGTTCTGTGTCCCTACGCGTCCTCCATCATATGTTATCTGTGCATGATTAATATGCATATGTTATTCCCCATGTTCGATTAAAGACGCAATTACAGTTGTGTCCACCTCTAGTATGCCAGTTTCCAGTTCTCGTGAATAATACGAATATCAGGCCCATGTAAAGTTACGTTGCCACGTTTCTCAGTGTGCACGTTATTCCATTGTAAAATCTCCGTTTCTAGGCCTCAGAAGGGCCTGGACACCAGATTCAGCTCCTGTCTCCTGTCTCCTGAAGCCTCGCTGAGGAGCGATACAGCCCCCACCTGTATCCTCGACCATTCACTTACTTCCTGCCTCGCAGTGCCTGGTTCAGCCTGGCTCTGCCTCTGAGTCTGCCAAGAGTATGTTATGCTTCCAGTTATCAGTCCAGCCCTCCTTCTCTGCATTCCTAAGCTACTGAATCGCATCAATAGTTTCCGTCATAGTCTAGCTTTTACGTCTCCATGTAAGAGAAATACTGCATTTAATGATCATTTAATATTCTTCATCACGCACTACATGTAGAATAATGCATGCTCCAGTCTTAGAGTCTGTTAGCTTTTCCCCTCCTGACTTCTAGTTTATATCAACATGTTCCCTAAACATCAGATACTAGATAGGGTTTAGGTACATGTCGCCCTGACTCTCCAGACTTCAGTCTCTGCTCCTAGCACAGAGTTCATAGCCCCCAGCTTCTCCTAGTAACACGTCATTGCCAGTTTGCGCGCACCACCAGGTTAGAGGTCCCGGCTCCTTAGGTAGCCCCCTCCATGGGTTTCGCCCCATTCATGACATATTCTGTTACGTTTGCATCACATGTCCATGTATACGCCCTGTTACACCCATTTTTCACCCTTATCTTTCGCGACTGCTACGCGTCACGCCTATTGCTCCACCCACTGCTACGCCTATTGCAATGTAATGCTATGTGTTTGCGCTATGTATATATGCTCATGTACTATTATTAAAATGTCATCCCTTCCTGCCTTTGTCCCGATCCTGACCCCGACAGCGCTGTCGGGCCCTGCCATCCTATTCCTGTGCAGGTGGTTCTGTTCCTGTCCTTTATGCTGTAATAAACCTGCAAAACTCCTACTACCTCGAATCTTGACTCTTATTTATTGAGCTATCTGTTATTACTATGCCCAGACAAACCTAGATCAGGTATTATTTATTTATATACCACATAATGGCGCCCGAACAGGGACTTGCCCTTTCCCCACGCATCGGTGAAGCCACGCCGACCCCCTGACCCTCTGCAGTCGTGACGGAACTCTTCTGCGCACCGGCAGATATTTCTGCTTCAAGTATCCCTCAGGCCCACGGAGGAGACGGAGGAGGCGGTCCAGCATCCAGACGAGACGGTGGAGGAACGCGGCGAGTCCCGACCAGAGCCCAAGCCGAGAGTCCAAGGTCCGAGGTATCCGGAGGTCCACCCGTAACTGAAGTCCGAAGTTCGTCGTCCGTCGTCGTAGCAGCCCAGTCCGATCCGAGGCCTTCCGTTCTTGCTGCCCGGTGAGTACCGTCGCTGGGGTAGTATCTAGACAGGGTCAATCTAAATTGACTCTGGTCTGTGGGTTGGTGGTACACAGACCCACAAACGAAGTGTTCACCTAGGTGGATACGGGTCTTGATGCGTCCCTTTATGGGACCGGTATGTTCCGTACTGTTTCAGCAGTGCATCCAGTAACTCTAGTCTGTTCCGTTCTCGAGAAATTCTTGTGTTTCTGTTCTCAGTATTCCAGGTAATATTCTGTCCGAACTGTTATGTTATGATGTTGTTCAATGTATTTCCAATGTCGTGGTATGCCTGAATTGTTCTCCCAATTGTTATTGTTCCTCGTCTATTGTATTGTGTTCCGATTCAAGTTTACAATGTCTCTCTTTTCGAGATTACGTCAGTTAAAAACTAGAAAGGGTTTGTTAGAAGAAGCAGTTCCAGTTCCGCCTAGGGACAGTCCAGGTCATTTTATGTATCAGAAGCATGGCATAAGTGCCATATTATATCTAGATTTATGGGTAGATTATACCAAACAGTTAGAAGAAAAGTATAGATGGCCCGTATCGGGTACATGGGATGCCGAGTGCATCCTGAGAGTAGAAGAGGCATTATGGAAAAAGAAAGCCAGACAGTCACAGAAAGATGCCATCGAGTTATGGCGCAAAGAAGCTCATAAAAGAACCGAAAAAGAAATCAGAAAGTCAGAATTAAGTAGAGAATCCTCAGAACGAGCACAAGAAAAAGAATTAATCGAGATAGGTGAACGAATTAGAACTGAACAATCAGAGAGACAGAGGAATGCCCTCATTAAGGGTATGTACCCTCTTCTTGCCGAGGGTTTGCCAAAAGCGACCCCGGAGGCATCCAGTAATTTTCCGGCACCATTAGTTCCGACCAAGCTACGTCACAAACAGACCGCAGCTGATATTTTCATTTCGTCCTATTTGGACGACACGGTCCCAGAATATGCAAATCCTGTTCCCGCTCCACCAGTCCCCGTAAATCAGGCACTCCCTGCTCCTCCAGACACCGGGGCACCCCTTGCAGTACCTGTTACGGTCCCCCCGGTCCAGCCCGCCATACCAGTTCAGCCCGCATTTCAATTTCCTGCCACACTAGTACGAAGAGGATCAGTCGACGACTCTAGTTTAGGGGCCGCAGGAGGAGGTCCTCCTCAAACCCCGCCGCCACACAAGCGTTTAACGACAGCCGAATTACATATGCAAACGTCACAGCGTACGCCCAGGTATCAGTCTGTTGCAGAAATAAGAAAAGCCCTTAACGAATGTGGTTATGATCCAGTCCCAGGCGAGGATAGTATGGTTTTATATTCATTACGTGTAAGAAAGGTGACCGAGTATCTAGTCACCCTACCAGATATGAAAGAAGATCTAGACAGAATATATCGTTTCATCCGTACAGGGGATGATCCAGAAAGCATTGGCGAAGCCATGTCTCAAAGGAAAGCTGAGACCCAGCTCATGATATTAAAGTTTCTGATTAATTGTCTAATAAGAGAACAAGATTACCCGTCCAAAGATCAAGCCGAAATGAGAACCCTGACAAAGTGGAGTGATAATATAGCCGAGGGTAAGCACAAGACCATCGGTGCTATAGAGAGTATGTATAAGAAGATTCGTAAAGAAATAATAAGGATACACGAACAACGTAAAGCAGCACAAGTAAGCGAGAAAGAAAGTAACTCTGATACTGAGGAGGTAGAGGACGAGAATCCTGACAGAATAGCGTATGTAGGAAAATCTAGATTTCCAGATCGCCATTTACGCCTAGAACACAAGTCAACTTTCCATCATCCAGCACCAGAACAAGGTTCTCTAGAACAAGTGTTTCAAGCTACCGATCACATTCTGAAATCACGAATCGGTTACAGTGAGTTAAGTACTATGCATGAACAAGAACTAGTCCGATCAGCAGTCCGATGGACTACTGATTCTACCACTTTTCCAGACGAAATAGTGGCACAAATGTTTCTGAAACTGCCCCCAGCCGAGCAACGACTGGTGGGTATGTATATGATCCAGCACCTCATTACATTGTATGAGGGTCAACATTCTGATCCAGGTCCGTTACACGATGTCCTGAACGAGTTACTCCAGTATAAATGGAAAGGTTTAGGTACCGATTTGATTAGTGTCATTCTAGAACAGCGCCACAAATATAGAACGTTTTTGAATCCGCATTTTGTTCATGTCTCACCCCCAGAAAGTAAACCATTTTACATGGAAAGACAGAATCCGTTACGAGAAGTCCACCCAGTTAGAGGAACGGGTGGCGAACTCGAACGA
This sequence comes from Lissotriton helveticus, assembly GCF_964261635.1. Taxonomy (NCBI): domain Eukaryota; kingdom Metazoa; phylum Chordata; class Amphibia; order Caudata; family Salamandridae; genus Lissotriton; species Lissotriton helveticus. The sequence continues at coordinate 452,434,749 of NC_136070.1, read as the reverse complement.
GTGTTTGTTTACACTCCGATTACAAAGATGGAACTCCTAGAGATGAAGAAATTAATTCCCTGTCATGATAAAGATCCAGCAGGGTTCCATCGAGAATTAAAAGACATGCTCCGTATGGGAGAATACACGTATCCAGATATACTTAAAATGTTAAAGGTTCTGCTGCCCGCAGGGGTGTATGAGAAGCTCAAGGAAAAAGAATGGGAGGTGGGAGAGAAAAAGATAGATTGGGCAGTTCTAGAAGCCGAAGACAAGGCACGAGTACCAGGTACCGGTCTTGGAGATAAATGTAAAGAATTACCTGAACTATTAATACAAGTTTTGCCTAGGTTATTGACAACTAGAAAAGAAGACTGGGATGCAATCTCAGCCTGTAAACAGAAACAAGACGAAGACATTAGTGATTTTTATTCTAGATTTGAGAAATGTTTTAGCATCAACAGTGGTCTCAAGACAAGTAGTGAGTCATACCCTCACCTTTTTGTTACTAAATTAGTCGAGAATTCAAGTCCACCAATTAAGAATCGAGTTTTGAAAGTCGAAAGTACCTGGCAAGCTAATACCCCGTCCCAGATGTTACAGATGCTCCAATACCACCAGAATAGAATCAGAGAAGAGCAAGAACACGAGAGAAAACGTATGAAAGACACGAAAATGAAAGTACTAGTTGCACAATCTGTTCCTCAAGACAGTCAGAAGAGGGGTCCGAATCAAGCCAGTCATCCTGCAGCTCCCGTTAAAGGGAACTGCAATTATTGTAAACAGCCAGGTCATTTTATAAACGAGTGTGCAGTTCTGAAACACAACATAGCTACCGGTAAGACTAAAGAAAGACCACGTCCGCCTAGACAAGAACAAGTTACACAGACTCCTCAGCCACAGAATACACAACAGACAGTTACAGCACCGCAGCCTATCGCTGCAACACAGCATGTTACACAGCAGATGTACCAGTATGCACAGTCTGAGTATCCAGAGTATCAGCCATATTCATGAAACAGCCTAGAGAGGGAGGTAGGCTTGCCTCTCATCGAGATACCTGTAGATCAAGAAGGTCCCTATGTTCACAGTCAAGTATTAGGGAAAGACAGAAAGTTTTTGATCGATACAGGGGCAAGTAGGACCACAATTAGCCACGCCGAAGTTCCAGGGGCTCCGCTCTCAGGCTCAAGAAATGTTTCCCTTGGATTTTCAGGAAAACCCATTGTAAATGAAATATCAAAGCCAGTTACTCTAGAAGTAGGTCCATTGTCCCGTACTACTGATCTGTTACTTACTAAGTCATGTCCAGAAAATCTATTAGGCATTAAAACACTGAAAGAGTTAGGTGCAGTTATATGCTGTTCCCCAGAGGGAATACGATTGTTCCTACGTGACTTCAAGGGTCACTATGTATTACGAGATTTTGATCCAAGATTGTCTAATGTTCCGCAGCATTTATGGGCGCAAGGTCCAACTGATGTTGGTTATATGCAAATCACACCCCATCGTGTGACTCTCAAGCCAGGTGTAGTGTTACCACGAATTAGACAGTACAGATTGCCACCTGAGGCTGTAGCAGCCTTATCCAAAATTATTGACGAGCTCATCGCTCAAGGAGTAGTTGTAGAAACTGACTCCAATGTATGCAATTCTCCGATCATTCCAGTCATGAAACGTACTGATCCAAATGCACCTCCAGTATATCGATTAGTGATTGACCTACGAGAACTTAATAAATGTATTATTCCCCAGTATCCGGTTGTCCCAGATATCTCTTCCCTATTAACAGCCATTGATTCCGAAGCCATGTTCTTTACTGTAATCGACCTCAAGAACGCGTTTTTCAGTGTTCCCATTCATCCAGACAGCCAGTTTCTTTTCGGATTTTGTTTAAATGGAAGGAGCTATATGTTCACACGAGCTCCTCAAGGTTTCACAGAAAGTCCTAGTATTTACAGTCAAGCACTTAAGAGACAACTAGACAACATTCACATGCCAACTGACACTGCCCTGCTCCAGTATGTCGATGATCTACTGGTCACAGCCCGTTCTGAACGTGCTTGCGAGCGAGCATCCCTCACAGTTCTGTATTTCCTAGCCGAGATGGGGCACAAGGTGTCCCCTTCGAAGCTTCAATTCTGTGTCCAGCAAGTGGTATACTTAGGACACTTACTGTCCAAGAGGGGTAGGCAGTTGACACCAGACCGTATCCAGTTAATAGCGAGTCTTCCTCAGCCCAAGACCCAGAAGGAGTTACGTGCTTTTATTGGCCTCACTTCTTATTGCAGACAATGGATTCCTCAGTATGCATTTCTAGCCAAGTCACTGATACAGTTAACGACACAGGAGGCAGCCGTATCGACTGTCCTCCCTTGGACATCTGAACATACACTCAGTTTCAATGAGTTAAAGAAAGCCCTATGTCAAGCTCCAGTTCTAGCTACACCAAACTACAGTAAGCCTTTTACACTTTTCGTCACAGAACGCGAAGGTACAGCATTATCTGTTCTCACACAAGATCAAGCAGGACAATACAAGCCATGTGCTTATTTCTCGAGCACATTAGATCCTGTAGCCCAGGCTCTGCCTGCGTGCCTCAAGTCAGTTGCAGCCACAGCACTAGCTATCAGACAAAGTGATTCCATAGTATTAGGACACTCCCTGACAGTACAAGTTCCACACTCCGTGGAAGTACTTTTAAACCGAACACAGACTCAGCACTTGACAATTGCACGTTTAACAGGTTATGAATTGACACTGTTTCAGCCACACATAGAAATCAGACGCTGCAACGTTTTAAATCCTGCTACATTGTTACCATCAGTTACTTCGAATTCTGCCACACATGACTGTGTGGAAGTAGTTAATATTACGATAAAGCCAAGACAAGATCTGACAGATATTCCGTTACCAGACCCCGACCTGACACTTTATGTGGATGGTTCATGTATGAGAACAAGTACAGGAGAACTAGTCGCCGCGTATGCAGTGACTACCGACACCGAAGTTATTGAAACACACCGTATTGACACCCTGTCCGCTCAAGCAGCAGAGCTAGTTGCTCTGACACAAGCCTGCATACACGCCAAGAACCAGACAGTTAATATTTACACCGATTCACGTTACGCATTTGGAGTTGTACACGACTTCGGAGTGCTCTGGCAAGAGAGAGGTTTCATGACTTCTCATGGAACCAAGATTCAGTATGGTCTCCTTATTCAGGCTCTGTTAGATGCCATACATTTACCGACATCCATTGCTATCATGAAATGCAAAGCACATACGAAAGTTACTGACACTATTTCCCAGGGTAACGATCTAGCAGATCGCACAGCCAAGCTTACAGCACAGACTCCAGACATTCCAGTTAACATGACACACACTCCAGATCCGACTACATGTATGACAGTTAAGGACCCTACACAAGATGTCATAGACATACAGTTACATGCTACTCCCGAAGAAATCAAGAAATGGTCTGAACAAGGAGGGGTCCAGACAGATCAAGGATGGTTAACGAAAGGAAAAGCCACATGGTTTCTCCCCGACTCTATGGTTCAAGTCATTATTAATACCGCACATAGTCCAGCACATTTAGGAGAAAAAGCTATGTTAGACAGTATTCAGAACATTTGGTTCAACAAGCATTTACGAGCTGCAGCCAAGCAGAAAGTCCGTACCTGTATGATATGTTGCCAGTTCAATCCAGGTAAAAGTGTCCCGGTAGAACAAGGTGGATTCCAGCCCCCTGACCACCCTTTTGAAGTCCTCCAGATGGATTATATTCAGATGGAGCGATGTCGAGGTTTCAAGTATGTCCTTGTAGTTGTATGCGCTTTGTCCAGGTGGACAGAAGCATATCCAGTTCCAGATTACACAGCCGCGACCACTGCCAAGCAGTTGGTTCGTGAGTTTTTCCCCCGTTATGGACTCCCTAGGGTCGTATATTCTGACAATGGCCAGCCATTCTCATCTGAACTCATGAAGCACGTTTCCCTATTGTTAGGGTACCAGTGGAAGTTCCATTGTGTACGCCATCCTGAAGCAGCCGGTCTCGTAGAGAGACATAACCAGACTTTGAAAATCCGTATTGCAAAAGTTTGTCAAGAGAAAGGTGTGGACTGGCTAGTAGCTCTGCCAGTCGCTTTGTTCTATATGCGCATGGTCGCACATTCCAGATCAGGTCTGTCCCCGTATGAGGTCGTTTTCGGCCGCCCCCCAAATATGTGGGGTACTCCTAGACCCCGAAGTATTACCGATGTTTCAAGTAATATGCTGACAGATTACCTAGCTTCCTTGATGTCTGCCCTCAACTCTTGTCGTTCACAGGTTGCCGCCGCATTTCCAGACAATACCGAGGTGGCACCGCATGAAATCGTTCCAGGATCCATGGTCTTGGTTCGCAATTTTGACCGCTCAAGTCCGCTGGAGCCACGCTGGAAAGAGCCCCGACAAGTCCTCCTCGCCACCCGTACAGCAGTGAAGTTGGAGGGACGCAAAGGCTGGGTGCACCTTTCGCACGTAAAGAAATTTTATGGACTGAAACTCGTCTCAAAGAACATTTCCCAGGATTTGAAGGATTGCCAAAATACTATTCTCAAGGACTGTCCCGCAAAGAACAATGATACTGCACCCTCCCTGTTAGAGAAAACTCCACAGCAGGAGTATAAGTTAAAACTCCGGTCTAGTAAAATAAGTCAGCCAGTTTGATTGTCTAAGTCCTCCCCTAGGTGAAACGGTTAGACTGTTTCTGACATGTATAAAATAGACCCCCATAGTGAGAGAGTTAGTCAAAACTCAATCCGATGTATCGTTTTTCTATGTTTCGTTTTATTTCTCAGTATTATGATTTCCTGCACCAGTTATGCATTCTACCTGTATTTTCCAGTTTCTCATGTAAATAAGTCTGCCAATGCTACAGTAGAGCACACGTTTAGTGATCTACCTCCTCATGAACTCTCTTACCGCCTCGCTATGCGAAATAATTCTTTCATCCGCATGTTACATTATTCACACCAGACCAGCAATGCCACTAATTGTTGGGTGTGTGGTCGACTCCCCCCTTTCCAGACGCCGAAAGGAGTTCTGCCACTCTTTCCTTATCCATTTTCACATAATGGTTCGTGTGGAGCATGGTCCACGTTAACGTCATCCTCAACAGATATGTCTATTCTTAACAGTACATGTTTTCCAGACAAGCAAGGTCTTCCCCACAGAACAGGTTTAGATCTAGAAAATGAAGTTTATAACTTAGGTAACTATTCTTCGAATTTCATGGTCCTGAATGTTCAGTCTGATTCCACTCCAGACTTACCTGCTATTTCAGTACTACCAGTCAAAGGCGAATTATGTGTCCGAAATAATGGTTCCGTACACGTAGGACATAGTGATTGTACTACTATTGTCAAATATAGTGACAGTGGGAAATCTATTTTCAAAGCTTCACGTCATTCTTATTTTATTTGTGGTCAAACTGCATATGTTCGTCTGCCCCTCGATTGGGAGGGAACCTGTTACATTGCCTTCCTACTGCCACCTGTTTTCCTAGCCCCATCTGATTATCATAGAAACACACATCTAGTACACATTAGACATAGAAGGGAGATCGAGTCCCCAATTGTCGATTATACTGAAACTGCTCTAGAACAGTATACAGATTTCAACAGAGGTTTCTTTTTCTTTATAGGACCTATCCAGAATAGTAAGCTAATCCGTAGGTTAACCAGAACCCTTGAAGTAGTAGTCAATGAGACTGCCTCTGCTCTAGGTAACTTAACTGAAGAGCAATCTGCTATGAGATTTGTCGTTTTACAGAATCGTCTCGTCCTTGACGTCATATTGGCCGATAGGGGCGGGGCCTGTAGAGTCATCGGATCTAGTTGCTGCATTTTCATTCCAAATAACGCGCCGTCTGTTTATTCAGCTATAACCAGACTCCATAAAAATGCCCATCTGTTACACCAAGATCCAGGCACCTGGACATGGTCCGGTTGGTTCTGGAATATAATTTCCGCCTGGGGATGGAAAGTCTTGTCCTTTCTAGGTATTGCAGTAGCGATCATATTTAGCTGCTGCCTCTGTATACAATGTGGCCCTGCGATTTGCGGCATTTGTGCTACCTCTTGTATTCCTAGTCCCAAGCCCCGTTCTAAAACACGTTCCCAGAAAATTCGAGACGAGCAAATGATACTGTATGAAATGATAGATGGTATCATGAGTATTGATGTTTCCTGAAGGAAACGTAGTGACAAGGAGGGAATGTGGAAAAGTAAATTTTGCCATGTTCTGTGTCCCTACGCGTCCTCCATCATATGTTATCTGTGCATGATTAATATGCATATGTTATTCCCCATGTTCGATTAAAGACGCAATTACAGTTGTGTCCACCTCTAGTATGCCAGTTTCCAGTTCTCGTGAATAATACGAATATCAGGCCCATGTAAAGTTACGTTGCCACGTTTCTCAGTGTGCACGTTATTCCATTGTAAAATCTCCGTTTCTAGGCCTCAGAAGGGCCTGGACACCAGATTCAGCTCCTGTCTCCTGTCTCCTGAAGCCTCGCTGAGGAGCGATACAGCCCCCACCTGTATCCTCGACCCTTCACTTACTTCCTGCCTCGCAGTGCCTGGTTCAGCCTGGCTCTGCCTCTGAGTCTGCCAAGAGTATGTTATGCTTCCAGTTATCAGTCCAGCCCTCCTTCTCTGCATTCCTAAGCTACTGAATCGCATCAATAGTTTCCGTCATAGTCTAGCTTTTACGTCTCCATGTAAGAGAAATACTGCATTTAATGATCATTTAATATTCTTCATCACGCACTACATGTAGAATAATGCATGCTCCAGTCTTAGAGTCTGTTAGCTTTTCCCCTCCTGACTTCTAGTTTATATCAACATGTTCCCTAAACATCAGATACTAGATAGGGTTTAGGTACATGTCGCCCTGACTCTCCAGACTTCAGTCTCTGCTCCTAGCACAGAGTTCATAGCCCCCAGCTTCTCCTAGTAACACGTCATTGCCAGTTTGCGCGCACCACCAGGTTAGAGGTCCCGGCTCCTTAGGTAGCCCCCTCCATGGGTTTCGCCCCATTCATGACATATTCTGTTACGTTTGCATCACATGTCCATGTATACGCCCTGTTACACCCATTTTTCACCCTTATCTTTCGCGACTGCTACGCGTCACGCCTATTGCTCCACCCACTGCTACGCCTATTGCAATGTAATGCTATGTGTTTGCGCTATGTATATATGCTCATGTACTATTATTAAAATGTCATCCCTTCCTGCCTTTGTCCCGATCCTGACCCCGACAGCGCTGTCGGGCCCTGCCATCCTATTCCTGTGCAGGTGGTTCTGTTCCTGTCCTTTATGCTGTAATAAACCTGCAAAACTCCTACTACCTCGAATCTTGACTCTTATTTATTGAGCTATCTGTTATTACTATGCCCAGACAAACCTAGATCAGGTAATATTTATTTATATACCACATAAGTCTTATTACTAGTGAGCCTGCAGCACTCATTATGCCACCCTCTTAAGTAGTGTTTTAAACATGCTTCAGGGTGCAATTGCAGCCTGCATGTGCAGTTTAAACTGCCACTTCGACCTGCCAAAATACACTGTTTGCCATGCCTAAACTTTCCTTTTTAATTCATATATGCCACGTGTTGGATAGGCACTAAACAGCCCATAGGGCAGACTGCAACATATTTAGAAAGCTGTAACTGTGTCTATGACTTTTACATGCCCTGGTAGTAAAAAACTCTTAAATTAATTTATCACTACTGCAAGGCCTACCTCTCCCACAGGATAATATTGTGTTCCATTATTACATTTATTTAGTGGTAATGTTTATGTGGGAGCAGATAGGAATGTCGAGTGTGATGTGTAAAGAATTGTAATTTAAAGACCCCTTTATGGAAAAGGTGAATTTTAAGTCACAATTCTGAAAATGCCACTTTTATCAAGTAAAAGTGTTGGAATTTTCTTTACCAAACCATTTAGTGCCTGCTGCCTGCATCCTGGATCATATGATTAGGTGTAACTGGCAGTTGATCTTTGAGTATTGCTCCCAGACAGTGAGGCAAAAGAGGAATAGGTGAATGGGTGCCGACACTAACTTCCCCAGAAATTCTTGCAGCATTCCCACTCTAGGACTAGAAACGATAGGAGACTTCTTCAGTGATGGAAAGGGCAGGGAATGGACAGACTTCCTAGAGAAGGATCCGCAGCCCTCACCTCTAGTTAAATTTCATTATTTCAGAGCCAGGAGTGCGCTAAGAAAGATGCTGGGTGACGAGATGCTGGAGCCTCCGGAGGTGCACTCATTCTCCGCATTGCTTCAGGCTACATCCCCTAAACGCTTAGTTGCAGGGCTATACTCCCAGACACAGGAGCTGTATAGGGACCGACACAATAAGCGGTCACTCCTCACACTGCTCCCAGCTCCCAGCTCCCGAGTGGTATCGTAGCGCCAGACGACATTTAAGACTGCTAAACTGCTTTAAATTGCTTGGAACTCATTTGCATTGCTCACGCTACCAGTAGTGCCTGACTGCACAATAGATTAGTAAAATAGCGCTATTGTGCGAAAGTGCGCTTTGTGTATGATTATACTGTGCTGTGCTGCCTTGCCTTTATCATTTGTCTTGTGCTTGACTGTGCCGGTGCCATTGCCAATTAGCTCGCGTTTTCAGTGATTGTGCCCCATTCCTCTTTCGATTGCGGCTCGCAGCCATCCATTTTGTTGTTTACTATTGTGCCTCCCTGCCCGGCTCCCCACCCCGCCATCCCCCGCCTCCCAGCTGCTCCGCCCTCCCACTGATACTGCAGGCTCCGTTCCTGGGATAGCGATGTGACCGTCCTGCTCCGTTCAGAAGCGGTCACTCCTCACACTGCTCCCAGCTCCCAGCTCCCGAGTGGTATCGTAGCGCCAGACGACATTTAAGACTGCTAAACTGCTTTAAATTGCTTGGAACTCATTTGCATTGCTCACGCTACCAGTAGTGCCTGACTGCAAAATAGATTAGTAAAATAGCGCTATTGTGCGAAAGTGCGCTTTGTGTATGATTATACTGTGATGTGCTGCCTTGCCTTTATCATTTGTCTTGTGCTTGACTGTGCCGGTGCCATTGCCAATTAGCTCGCGTTTTCAGTGATTGTGCCCCATTCCTCTTTCGATTGCGGCTCGCAGCCATCCATTTTGTTGTTTACTATTGTGCCTCCCTGCCCGGCTCCCCACCCCGCCATCCCCCGCCTCCCAGCTGCTCCGCCCTCCCACTGATACTGCAGGCTCCGTTCCCGGGATAGCGCTGTGACCGTCCTGCTCCGTTCAGAAGCGGTCACTCCTCACACTGCTCCCAGCTCCCGAGTGGTATCGTAGCGCCAGACGACATTTAAGACTGCTAAACTGCTTTAAATTGCTTGGAACTCATTTGCATTGCTCACGCTACCAGTAGTGCCTGACTGCACAATAGATTAGTAAAATAGCGCTATTGTGCGAAAGTGCGCTTTGTGTATGATTATACTGTGCTGTGCTGCCTTGCCTTTATCATTTGTCTTGTGCTTGACTGTGCCGGTGCCATTGCCAATTAGCTCGCGTTTTCAGTGATTGTGCCCCATTCCTCTTTCGATTGCGGCTCGCAGCCATCCATTTTGTTGTTTACTATTGTGCCTCCCTGCCCGGCTCCCCACCCCGCCATCCCCCGCCTCCCAGCTGCTCCGCCCTCCCACTGATACTGCAGGCTCCGTTCCCGGGATAGCGCTGTGACCGTCCTGCTCCATTCAGAAGCGGTCACTCCTCACACTGCTCCCAGCTCCCAGCTCCCGAGTGGTATCGTAGCGCCAGACGACATTTAAGACTGCTAAACTGCTTTAAATTGCTTGGAACTCATTTGCATTGCTCACGCTACCAGTAGTGCCTGACTGCACAATAGATTAGTAAAATAGCGCTATTGTGCGAAAGTGCACTTTGTGTATGATTATACTGTGCTGTGCTGCCTTGCCTTTATCATTTGTCTTGTGCTTGACTGTGCCGGTGCCATTGCCAATTAGCTCGCGTTTTCAGTGATTGTGCCCCATTCCTCTTTCGATTGCGGCTCGCAGCCATCCATTTTGTTGTTTACTATTGTGCCTCCCTGCCCGGCTCCCCACCCCGCCATCCCCCGCCTCCCAGCTGCTCCGCCCTCGCCCCTCCCACTATCCGCATATGTCAGATGCACTTGCACGCAGCGGTCGCGCCGAAGGTGCGCCAAAGGTAAGCCCGTCTACGCCCGTCCGCGCCTGGACCGCGCCCAGCGCCAGACCCCCTTGCCCTCGCACATCCCCCCCCACCCGCATAACGTACGCCGCCGATACCCTCTTTGCCCTTAACCCCGGACGCACACCACAATGCTGCGCAGCTACCCCAGGACACACCAATGGACCATTCGCCTGCCACTCCTGCAAGTTCTCCTGCATCTGTACCCACACCAAACCCACTTCCTCCAAACACAACTTCGACTCCAACCACCTGAAATGCATTCTGCTGAACACCCGCTCAGTCCACAGACACGCCACTGAACTTTGGGATCTACTCGACACCACATCGCCGGACGTCGCCTTCCTTACTGAAACATGGATGAACGCCTCTTCAGCACCCGACATCGCCATAGCCATCCCGAACAATTAAGATCATCCGAAAAGACCGCACCATCCAAACAGGAGGAGGCATCGCCATCTTCCATAAGAACACCATCCGCATCACGACCAGCTCCGACGACAACCTCACGACCGCCGAACACCTTCACTTCCAGATCCACACCGACCCCAGGACCACACTTAGAGGCACCCTCATCTACAGACCACCAGGAACCCGCACGCAATTCAACGAACACATCACTGACTTCATCAGCCCACATGCCCTCACATCCGAGAACTACATCCTACTAGGAGACCTCAACTTCCACCTGGAAAATAAAAACGACAGCAACACCACAACCCTCCTGGACAACCTGGCCAATCTCGGACTCAAACAACTTGTTGACACCCCCACCCACCTAGCCGGACACACGCTCGACCCGATCTTCACCTCCAGCAAACACATCTCATTCGATCACACCACGGCGCTTCATTGGACGGACCACAGTTGCGTCCACTTCATCTACAAAAAAACCACGACTCACAACCCCCCACAACCTTTTCCTCGAAGAAACTGGAACAAAATTTCCACCGACCAACTCTTCACATCGCTTACCCAAAACCCTCCTACCATATCATCGGACCCAAACCAAGCAGCCACCAAACTCATGCAATGGCTCACCCACAGCGCGGACGAACTAGCACCCTTGAAAAACCACCAGATCAAACAAGGTAGCAAAAAGGCCCCCTGGTTCAACGATGACCTCAAGAAATCCAAGAAGATCTGTCGCACCCTCGAGAAATCCTGGAGAAAAAACCCAACCACTCACAACCTGACCACCTTCAAGGACGCCATCCGCAAACACCACCAATTGATCCGGTCCACCAAGAAATCAGCATTCAAGGACCGACTCGAAAACAACGCCCACAACAGCAAGGAACTATTCAACATCGTCAAAGAATTTATCAACCCCATCGCCGGCACCAACGACATCACTCCATCCCAAGACCTTTGCGACTCTCTATCCTCCTTCTTCCACAACAAAATCGTCGACATACATAACAGCTTTAATAACCAACCCGAAGATCAGACCACTCCACCCACCTCCGAACCAAAACAGCAATCTCACAACCTTTGTGCCTGGAACCCAATCACTACTGAAGACACCATCTGCCTGATGAACTCCATCCACTCAGGCTCTCCAACCGACCCATGTCCCCACCACATTTTTAACAAAGCAGACTCCATCATCGCACCCCATCTCCGCGATGTCATCAACTGCTCCTTTAACTCCGCTACCTTCCCGGAAAGCTGGCAACATGCCGAACTCAGCGCCCTCCTAAAGAAACCCACAGCAGACCCCTCTGAACTTAAGAACTACCGCCCCATCTCACTCCTCCCTTTCCTGGCCAAAGTCATTGAGAAAGCCGTCAATAATCAGCTCGCCGCCTTCCTCGAATCCAACAAATCCCTCGACCCTTCGCAATCCGGATTCCGAGCCAAACACAGCACCGAAACCGCCCTCATCGCAGCTACAGACGACATCCGAACACTACTAGACAACGGAGAAACAGCTGCCCTCATCTTACTTGACCTCTCCGCAGCCTTCGACACAGTCTGTCACAAAACCCTCATACAACGCCTCAGCAACGTCGGAATACAAGGAAAAGCTCTGGACTGGATCATCTCATTCCTCGCAGGAAGAACCCAGAGAGTCCGCCTCCCCCCATTCAAATCAGAGGCCACCGAAGTCATCTGCGGCGTACCACAAGGATCATCGCTCAGTCCCACCCTCTTCAATGTTTACATGAGTCCCCTCACATCCATCGCACGACAACACAACCTCAACATCATCTCCTACGCAGACGACACCCAGCTGATCCTCTCCCTCACCAAAGACCCAAACACCGCCAAAACCAATCTACATGAAGGAATGAAAGAAGTAGCCGATTGGATGAAGAACAGCCGTTTAAAACTAAACTCGGACAAAACGGAAGTCCTCATCTTAGGATCACCCCCCTCTGCCTGGGACGACTCATGGTGGCCACCAGCCCTGGGTACAGCACCCATACCTACAGATCACGCACGTAACCTAGGCTTCATCCTAGACTCCTCCCTATCGATGACCAGACAAGTCAACGCCGTCTCATCCTCATGCTTCAACATCCCACGCATGCTCAAAAAAATATTCCGTTGGATCCCCACCGAAACAAGAAAGAGAGTCACCCACGCACTGGTCACTAGTCGACTGGATTATGGAAATACCCTTTACGCCGGTACCACAGCCAAACTACAGAAAAAACTCCAACGCATCCAAAACGCCTCAGCCAGACTCATACTGAACATCCCCCGTCATGCTCACATCTCCGGCCACCTGAAAGACCTCCACTGGCTCCCAGTACACAAGAAAATCACATTCCGCCTCCTCACCCACGCACACAAGGCTCTCTACGACCTAGGACCGGAATGCCTCAACACACGACTTCTACACACCCACCCGCCAACTACGTTCATCCAATCAAGCCCTCGCTGCAATTCCGCGCGTCCATAGATCCACCATGGGAGGAAGATCCTTTTCCTACTTAGCAGCCAATTCTCTCCCCACTCACCTTCGTCTTACGCAGAACCACCTCTCCTTCAGAAAGCAGCTCAAAACCTGGCTTTTCGATAAGTAATGCACCCAACCTCCCACAAGCGCCTTGAGACCCTCTGGGTGAGTAGTGCGCTATACAAATTACTGAACTTGAACTTGAACTATAAGGCCAGGTTAGAATGGCAGGCGGACTTGGAATTGACCATTGATGACAACATGTGGCGGTACTGCTGTGAGGGAACTAAATGTATCTCATTCAATGACATTCATAGGCTTATACAGTTTAAAATGTTGAACCGCATCTACCATACACCAGTACGCCTTCACAGTTATGGGCTCTGTGATGCGCCTAACTGTGAACGCTGTGGAACCCCTGAGGCTAATTTCTTGCACCTAGCATGGCTCTGCCCACCTATAGGAAACTACTGGATACAGATATTTGCAGAACTCCAGACAATAACACATGTAGACCACAGCCCGGACCCACTGCTGGCACTTCTAGGATATTCCAAAAAAATACTGAAACCCATTTGGCACTTGGTAGACATGGTTTTAATGGTCACCAAGCGAGTATTGGTGATACATTGGTCCAGAGGCCCCCCCACATTGAAACAATGGTCCAGAGATATGTTGTACTGCAACATGCAAACAGAAATATACAGTGAGCTCCTCCCACCTAGAAACTGCCTGAAGAACTTTTTTGAGCCTATATGCCACTTACATTAAGACTCGAACTCTAACACAACCAGTAACACCTCCTCTTGCGGAGGGGAATCCACTGCCACAATAGACATAACGACCTTGTCTGGTGCTTGTGTTCATAAGCTGAATAGAGTGATGCATCTGCTAAAGCAGTGGTGTAATTGGAAGGATGACCTTGTTGTTCTTTGGAGAATTACTTGTATCGTAAAGTCAAGTATTGTATGATTTGATTGTTTATTGTGAATTCTTGATTTTATTGAGTATTATTTGAATTTTAGTCGGAAGGAATATTTAAGTTGATTATGTCTTTATCCTTTCATTGTCATTGTATTGTATGGAGATTTGCCTTTTTTAAAAAATCTTTTAAAATTTTTATGATTTTGTCTGTATTGTATTATTGAAAGGGGGAAAATAAAATAAGAAAAAAAAAGAGGAATAGGTGTTGGCAGGACTAGCCAACTCTGACTTGATAGGGGGTAGAGATGTAGCCTACCACACCTGCGCATCACAAGGGCTCTCCCTGAGCACATTTACTAAGGGTTTGAAACTAGTCTTTTGTGCCCCCAGAAAAAGCTGGGGCCATGGAAGGCAAGACATTCCAAGCAACTAGGGGGTGGTAACATCTAGAAGCTTCAATAACTTGAGAGGTGACACCAACTATACATAGTGAACCCTTAGATCCACCTCTGCAGTACACTCCTGAACCTGTGCATACTCCAGAAGGACTGCAGTGTTTCTCTGCTGTCAGAAGGACTGCTAACCTGCTGCCCTGTTACTCTGCTGCCTACTGCCCTGCTTGCTGCGAAGGAAGACTGAACCTGCATCCTTCATCCTAGGCTGAATTACTCTAAGAGTAAACTGATTGACCTCCTAGTCTGAATTACAGGGACATAACAAGCTCTAGAGGCCTCCCTGCCTCTGGCCAACTGACCTGCTGCCTGGACCTGCAACTGGAACTGCCTGAGCAAAGACTTTCAAACTCTTTAAAGAACATCAAAAGCATCACTTTATTTATGTTGAAAAATATCACTGCTGATATATCACCAGTATGATGTTTTCAATCTTCAAAATATTTCTGGAGTCAATGCCTTGGAAATCTGGATTAGAATAATAATAATCTAGTTTTTATGTAGCACTTTCATCCAAAGCGTTTTATAGAACTTTTCCAAATACAACTATTATTGCCCAACTGAATTTGGTACTCATTTTGCCACCCTTGGAAAGATGAAGGACAGAGAAGACCATGCTCAGATAGAACCATGTACTTTGCAGATCACACACAGATCTGAATAGTGAGAGCCTAAGTCGCTGGACTATCTTACCTGCTTTTATAGGACCTGATTAATCCAATTCTTGGTGTTTAATATTCTACAAATATTACTTTAGTAGTATGGGGTACATGATTGTAATATTAATCTTGTTGCTGCCTCTGTTGCCAGGTGCTTTCAAGCCAAGAAATGTAAGACCACCAAACAGATGCATATATAGATGTATGCTACATGTGCTACACCAATGCCATGTTTGGTCTGCCCTGGTAAGTTTCCAGTTATTTAAATTCCACCTGCATTCAAATTTCTGCCTTAATGTTATATACCCTTGGTCTTGAAATTAATCTTGTCATGTAAAGCTGCATTAACTCCTCTTACATTTGATATCTAAAGTTATCAACAGAGATATGTCAATATATTGTCACTGTTTAGATAAATAGAAAAAGAGCTGCAATTGCCACAAGATAGGATGCTTTTTTACTGCAGGCAAATGGAACACTAAAGAAGTAATTTTGCTAACCTAGATGTTGCTGCATCATTAGCATTTACAGTGTTGTAGGCAACATCTGTAGGATAGAGACTGGCATCTGCAAAACAGATGTTCTCTGTAATGGAGGACTCTCAGTTAAAGCTTTGATCCTTGTTTCATTTTTATGTTTCATATTTTAGGTGCACATCAAGAGTAAGGTGGGTTTTATTGTTCATTATAACTTGGCACAGAGCAGACACTTGACTGGGTCTCTGGAGGAATCCGAGTTCCATAATGTTACTAAACCTTTGTATTGCGGAGGAATCCAATAATTTTATCGGCGCTTGGGAAGTATGACTTGGCAATCACCAATTAATATTTCCTATCACTGTTATCTGGAGTGAGTAGAGCTGGTGCCTGTGCAGTTTTGCAATGACTGAGGTGATACAAAATTCCCTCTCCAGTATATGCAACAGAAGGGAAAGCGATGGACTTCAGAGGGTTCAATTTACTATTCCCAATCTAGTCTTTGCAACAGTAGGGAAAGCGTTGGCCTTTGGAGAGGTTACAAATATTATTCCTTCTCCAGCCAAACAACAGTGGGGAAAGTGTTGGACTTCAGAGGAGTAACACTTAGGGGCACATTAGGATGGCACCCTATCGGAAAACGGGACCGCCCGCCTTAAGGGCGGGGGTCCCGGGAGTGCCATTAGGATGTGCCCGCCACAGTGGCAGGCACATCCTGTATTTTCAGCATTGTGGCGGGCGGTGCTCTCTGCACCACCCGCCACAATGCTGAAAATGCATTGCAGCATTTGCATGATGAAAGCGGCAGGCACCGCGCGGTGCCTGCCGCTTTCATTATGCAAATGCAGGGGGGTACCATAGGTACCCCCCTGTGTGCACCCCCCTACTGTGCTTCACTATGTGAAGTCCACCTGCCCAATGCCGCCACGGAAAGGCATTGAAAAATGCCCATGCTAATATGGCTGGCGGTGTCTGATAGACACCGCCACCATGTTATCCCTTTTCCGCCCCGGCCGCAAGGCGACCGGGGCAGAAAACAGGCGGGCGGTGTTTCCCACCGCTGCAGTCCCCTCTGCCATCGTAATATGGCGGGGGGAATGCAGGGAAGGATGTCGGGCGGATTGCCTCCGCCAGGGTGGCGGTGGCCACCGCTACACTGGCGGAGGCAATCCGCCCCACATCCTAATGGGCCCTCAAATATTCCCAATCCAGTCTGTGCAACAGTACGGAAAGCGTTGGACTTCTGAAGGGCATGAACCGTGGAGGGATAACATTTTCTATTCCCACTCGAATTTGAGCAACAGTAGGTAAACTACTTCACTTCAAACACATTACATATTTGCATAATCATATTAATTTAGAAGAGTTATAAAACTCTTAATATAAACAGTATTACTCAACATAAAATCTGTTCATATTTATAAAAAAACAAAACAATAACGGTTATTTAATTTTTACTTAAATAACTTGTCATCTTATACCCCAACAAGCCTAGCAACCTACAACTAAAATATAACTAAAATAAATAAATGTAGACTAATTTACATAATTGATCATCAATTAAAGAACTATTTAACAATTATTACTTAATTGTTAATGATTAATAGCTTAATTAACTGCCCACCCAACAGGCCTACAAATCCAAATGACCACACCTAAAATATAACTATTATATATAATTATTACACAACATTTTTTAAAAATATTACTTAATTAACTTCCCAACCTATATCCCTACAAACCTAGCAACCCACAACTGAATTATACCTAAATAATTCAGTATTTCACAATGTACATAATCAATAATCACTCCAATAATGTAATGAGTATTTATTAATTAATTAATTAATTACTTTGCAGCCCTATACCCCTACAAACCCAGTACCCTGCTCCAAACATTTAAATACAATATATGATTATGACATCATTTACATAAGTAATAATCAATTTAATAACATATAATAAATAAAACATTAATTGTTAATGTATTATTGCCTAATGAACTTCCCACCCAATACCCCTACACACATAGCAACCCACACCTAAATTATAATTAGGTAAGTGAGTATTACATACTATACATAACTAGTATCAATCACATACTTACTTGAAAATCTTTAGTCAATTAAAAATCGAGTATTACTTAATTAACTTCCCACCCTTTCACCATACACACCCAACAACCTGTATGGCTCTTTAAAATACTATTAAAAATTACATGAAACATTCTAAATCACTTAAAATAACAAACTACATTTTGAATAGTAGTAGTACTAGTAATAACAATTATTCAAACAACAATAATACAAACAATATAGGAACTAAAAGACAGTAAAATAATGAATAAACAGTATTCTAGACAACTATATTACTGCCTTAAATTTTTTGTATCACTATTTTTGTTCCCAATATTTCTGTATCTTAATATTAAAACATATTATTTTGTCAAAACACCTAGAGGTTTTAGGTAGAGAAATAGAATAGGCATACCGAACAGAGAGACGGTTCACTTTACAGGAGTCATTGGAAGGTTGGAGCCCTGGCCAATTGCCCACTGTGACCATTCCTTAAAACGTCTCTAAAATGTTTAGAGCGCCTTTGCAATCTATGCATTTTGTGTAATCCGTACATTTTACTGATGTTCACCTGTTTAATCAATGTTACACAGCCCCCTTTGAAAGCTTTGCTGGCGTTACATTATGGAAACCATATTTAATCACTGTGTAGTTTTCCCTATAAGCATCTAAGCAGCACACAGGCACATTGCTGCCCTTTATTGGAGGTTTTAAGCCCAGAATCAACGGCCACTAACGTCTGGAGCAGGTTGGGCCCAGAGAATTGGCACATGATACAGAGCATTTAACCACCAGGAAAGAAAGTACTCAGGGCTGTGCACAGTGATACATAGTCTTCCATACTCAAGCCTGAACTCTTTCAGGAGTAAAGTATACAGTGTCATCAAGTGGGATATTGGAATTGTGCAGGGAAAGGGCAAACACGCACAATGTCTGGCCACTGTATGGTCAGATAAGATCAGTGAATGAATACATAAATAGCAGGTTACCTTAAAAGAAAGATAAAACAGGGACTGTACATAGGCATATACTGTGTGCCTGATGTAAAAAGGGATAAGCAAAATTACAGAATCACAAATCTCTATATAATAATGCAATCACTACAAAATTGAAATTAGGAAGGGGCCACGGTTACAAATTACCCAATTGCTAATTGTAGATCGTCACATGCTCATTAAGGCCAGTCAGGCCCGGAGAGAACATAAGTCAGAATCCAAAGGCAGTTTGGCAAGCCAGGACCCAGAATAAGAGGTAAGAGTAAGGACAATGAAGCATAATTTCAGTGAGAAAGAGTTGGAGATCCTTGTAGACAAATGTGTTGAAGGAAAATATGTCTCAGCATTAAATAGAGGATACAGTGATGTAGGAGTTAAACATCATACCATCTATGAGATATGTAAAAGGAGGTATGACCTTCATTCCAGAGTGAAGGAGAATCTCACAATTCAAAGGAAAGAGGCTAGTGGCACTGGGGACGACACTCCAATGGAACCACCACCTACTCCTATAGAGGAATTACTCAAATGAAACTACATCCTGGAGCAGTAACTGGAGTGAGTACAGTACACTCAACTGCTCCACCATCAACATCCACGGATAAGCAGTCACTCCCCATTAATGCATGTATTCCATTAAAAGGTGCCAAACAAACTGATGTCACATTTGAATGTCTAGTATTAGTATATCTGTAAGCCCAAACAAAAAAAGCCAGAAAGCTCATAAGCCCATTATCCCTCACTGAAGATAAGCATAGTGGGATATGTAGGGACAACAATGGAATGTAAAGTGTAAGCTAGCCAAGAAGTACACTATAAACGTTAGTATGGCTGTGTGTGCAAAATAGATCACTCACAATGATGTATACCACCAATAATAAAAATGAGATGTTTTAAAGCCATTTGCATTGGACATTTCACTAAAAGTAAATAGTAAGCAATGTACTTCCTTCCAGACAGCCCAGCACCTCAGGAGGATTAAGGAGTGAGAAAAGAGTGGGAGCTGCACGTAGATATTGGAGAGCTTAGAGAGTCAACAGCTATGACCATGCCAATTGAATGACTTAGAACGACATCGAGAAATCTGGGACCCAGACTCAAAACCTGAAGGCTTACAATCTAACCAATTTCAGGCACAGGCATTAGTAAGCTGAAGATAATACTGGAACAGACTTTCTATAGACCTCAGTGCCTTGTATACAGAGCCAACAATTAAAGGTCCCAAAGGACATCAATAAGAAAGTTAGGAGTCTTAGGACACATATAAAGAACGGTTCCAGGCTATGTGCAAAGCCATCAATAATGGTTATTGATTCATTATTAATATGGAGGCCTTGACAGAGGCAATAATTGTCTTGTGTCCTACATTACAGGCAGAGCCACATTCAGGAAAGCGCACACAATGTTATCTTCTCACACCTTGGAAGGTCTGTGAATCAGCTGGCTAATGCCACTGCTTTGCGGTTTAGAAGCACTTTCTACTTCGAAGTTGAGATGGCCCATTTACAGTGGAGATATTGCATGTCGCTTAGTAAAGGTTAAGACAGCACTTGAATAGTTGCAGACAACATATATTGCAAAAGAGAAGCCAATTGCAGCTCAGGAAAGTAAGAAGGCTTCTAGCCTTTGTTGTGCCTCTGTGCAAGAGGTACAGAGTGCACACTACAATAGAAACCAGAATGGTGAGGGAGAAGGAGCTGAGGCAATTGCACCTCAAGGAAGGATAAGTGTGGGCAGAGGGATGAAGACATTAAGGGCCAGGTGGAAGGTCATTAAGAATAGTGATTTTCCAAACATCGATTTTTACTAAATTGCTATTTGGTAATCGCTATCCATAATGTATTAATCTTTAAATTTTAAAATTGCAATTCTTAGTGGGTCACACATTTAATCAATCAATCTGGATTTGTATACCGTGGCTAATCACCCTTGAGGGTATCCAGGCACTGAGAGTACCAGTGCAGGGGGCTCAGTTGAACACCAGGGCTTAAGCCCTTTTCAGAATTCCAGCATATTGAATGAGGTCCGTAGGTGAAGTGGGAGGTCATTCCAGGACTTCGCAGCAAGGTAGGAGAAGGAGCGTACTCCACTGTTGCTGCAGCGGATGCAGGGGCTAGGGGGGAGCGTCATCTACGCTCTACAGGCCAATGCCTTGCTGTTGCACCCAGGTACCGCCTGACTAGAGTGGGTGGCAGTTCCATTTCTGTTAGAGTGGCCATGGCTTGTAATGCTCTGCCCTTCGAACTACGAAACATCAAGGACATCAGGCTGTTCAAGAAACAGCTAAAACCCCCGCTATTTAGGTAATCTCGTTGCTGGGTCATCCCTCTTCCATTTCCACCATTTGGCTTCAAAGCCGGGACACTTCAGAGTAGCTGTGCGCATTTTAAATGGAGGTTAACATAACATAACAGGGAGGTGGAGCATAGGTGTCTCCAGGGGAGGTGGAAGTTTAGTCGATGGTTGATGTACACTGGTGCCTGGTTTGGAGGGCCTTCAAGGTGTGGATCAGCATCTTGAACTGGCATCGCTACTTAATGGGGAGCCAGTGGAGCCTCCTGAGGTGGGGGTGATGTGGGTTAGTTTAGGGAGGTCTAGGATGAGTCTGGTTGCCAAGTTCTGTATTGTTTGCAGTCTCTTGAGGAGGTGAGAGCTGATTCCTCTGTAGAATGCATTGCCGTAGTCCAATCAGCTGGTATCTAGTGCTTGTGTGAAGGTTCGTCTGGTGTTGATTTGGAGATACCTAGAAATCTTGCAAAGGGTGAGGATGGAGGTAGATGAGACTGCGTTTATCTGTCTTTTCCTGGTGAGCTTACTGTCGGGGATGATGTCAAGGATGTGGGCGTGGTTGGTCAGAATGGGTGAGGGTCCTTGTTCGGGAGGCCACCAGACGTTGTTCCATGAAGAGGTGTTGTTCCTGAAGATCAGCACTTCCGTCTTTTCTGTGTTGAGTTGTTGGCAGTTGTCTTTCATCCAGTCAGCGATGCTTAACATGCACCTGTGGAAGTTGGTCAGCATGGTAGAGGGGTCTTCTGATAGTGAGAGGATGAGCAGGGTATCATTGGCGTGTCACATGACCTTCAATCCATGCAATCTGACGTCATTTAGGGATGGGCAGGTAACTCCTCTCCGCCAGTGGAGTTTGTGGAGTTCTGCCACTTGGCACTCTGCTTGGCGTGTGTAGTTTGACAAAAGCTCTGCCAACCACTGGCTGAGCAGAGTTTACCGGTGTGTGGCCCTAGAATAGGTGAATGAAACCAGTCAACTGAAGAGTAATAGGGAGGCCAGCATATGGCAGCAGAGGATCGAGTAACTGGAAGCAGCACAGGGACCAAAGAAGCGTGTTGTGCAGCACCAGGAACAGTTGTGATACAGGAAGAGCTGAAAGCAGCCCTTTTTTTATATGGGACCCTTTTTGTATACAATGTAATGTATAGGAGGGGCAGGAACCATGCATGAATGAAGCTCATACGACTGAAGCATGTGTGTCACTACCATCATTTCGAGGCACTAGAGAATTCCTCACTAAAGCAATAAAATGAGGATTGGTCCACCCCAGATCTGCTTCTGCCGGGATGTCCAAACCAGCCATCATGAGGTAGGCTGGTGGAGACTGAGGATGTTAGTGCACTTGGATGTGCAGCTGGACTCAACATGCTGCTGCCTTCAGAGGCATGCTGCAACAGAATTCGGGGCACTTAGCCACAGTTAATGCATGTGTGTGTTCTACACCAGATATAAATAACAAGTTAAGAACATTTTTATCATTTATAAAACATCTCATCATTTCAAGCAAGGTTGTTTGATTATATGCATATGTAAGCTGATGTATAGTGCACAGTTACCCACTGACAAAATGTGTGATTCTTTCACCTTCATTTTGGCTAGTACATATCCTTTGTCATCTCTTGGACATCAGTCCCCAGAGATAAGTTATTCCTGCTTCCCATTGTAACAGGGCTGACGTTACAGTCATTAAAACACAGAGCTTCTCCATGGGGGTTGTGCTTGTCCATCAGACCCATTAGTGGGGGTCTAGCTTTATCAGTTCATGACATGACTTGCTCCCTACTGTTATCTGTATCAGAGAGACAGGCATCTAGTAAACAATTAACATTGACCCGACTGCTGGTCCATGCTCAATGTATCCAGCGTAATCTTGGCAGGCCAGCCCTCTCCCCACCCCTTCTATTCCCTGGGTTGGTGTTATTTCATTGCTGGTGCTCCTTTGGCTGCAGGGGAGCCCCTGCTCGGCCTGAATTGGCAGAGGCTGTGTTGGGTGCTGGTCAATACATGGGCATCACAGATGTCTTTGGGTTCAAGCAGGCAGAGGAAACATGAAGAGGAGGGCTTCCGCTGCCCACCACTCTCTCCAGTTAATGTACATTTTGCCTGAAGTTTCCACTTGATACTGTCCAGGTAGGCCTATTTTATTTTCTCAGGATGCCGCTATAAGCTGGATTCTAGTTCTCTGTTGGAAACCTGTGCGTGGCAAGTCTGGTGAGAGCTAGCATCTGTGCCCATGAGGAGGTACCAAGGAGAGGAAATCCGATCATCTGCTTGGAATAAAATAAGGGAACTTAGAGCAAAGAGGTGGATTAATTGCAGAAATAAGCTGCGCCGCCAGGCACTCACTGGAGGTTGAGTGTGAGGAGGACGAGAGGGAGGCAGGCTGAGCTTGGCCTGCGAGCTCCAAGTCTTAACCTGAGAAGTTCTGCCCACAGCTCTTCCTATGCATGTAGTGCACGAACAGAGCTAGACCAACAGAAGCAAGTGATGAGAGATTGTTGTCCTCCCGTACTACCCCGTGTGTCCTGCACTGATGGATGCTGCTATTGCAGCGCATTGAAGATTGAATCTCCAGAGCTGCATGTCAGGCCGTTAACACTAGGGGTGGCTCTGCAATACTCCGCCTGCTCATGGAACTCCGTGGAATTTGTGTGGATTTTTCGGGACTGAAAATCTTTGAACTCTGCGCAGGCCTAACAGCGTTGGCCAAGTGAGATATGGAGGTGTTGAACAGGGTAGGGGTAAGGGACTATCCTTGAGGGATGCCACTGATGGTGCTCTTGGGTTTTGAGGTGAAGGGAGGTAGGTGGGTTCTCTGGGTTCTTCGTGAGGAAGGAGGCAAATGAGGGCATCTCCTTGGTTTCCAATGTTGTGAAGCCTTTTGATCAGGGTGCGGTGTGATACTGTGTTGAACGCTGCTGAGAGGTCGAGGAGGATCAGAGCCATCATTATGGTGATGTGACAAAAGCTTCCACTGGCTAGGCAGGCCCAGAATGTAGGGTATCCATGTTTGGGTAAAAATACGGATCACAGCAGTCGGTGCCTTGTTGACCACCCAGGCAGATTCCCACCGTATTTAAAGTTTCACATAAGCACCACCATTGTCTCGGACAATGAACGAGCTCCAAGATCCTGTATGCGAGGTTTTCAATGGTAGTAGTACTCCAGTACACAACTTCACTAACAAAATCCCCGTAAAAGAGAGAAGCGCAACCCAAATAAAGGAAAGCCTCCTATCTTTAGATTGAAAGGGAACAACGACAGCTAGAGGTGGCCCACACTGCCCTGCACATGGAGGGTAAACGTGCATCTCCCTCTGACGGTTTCCTAAGGCACTGAGTATACCACATACACCTTACAGGATCTGGAGGTGTAATGTCGCCACTGGGCTAGGACCTATGCCTCGCTTCTCTATGTCGGAGCCTGCCTGTACACGCTCCCCCCTCTCTCCCTGTAGATCTTGGAACTGAGCACTGTCAACACAAAATTGGCAGCAGCTGAAGGAGAGCGGAGGTTTGCCAGAAGCTGCTGCATCTACCCATCTCAGAGAGGAGGCGCACAAAGAGCCTGGGGGCGGGGGAGGGACTGCAGCAACTCCCCTACACATGTCACAAACCTGGTGAGTGGCGAGCGTGCCAGTAAACTCACCTCTGCTGGCAGTTGCGAAGTTTTTGCCAAACTTCATGCTCAAAACGGAAAGCGGAGTAGCAAAACTCCGCTAGCTACTCTGGCGGAGCGGAGTTGACCACCAACTCCTAAAGAAAAGTGTGTCACACAATGCAAAGGCCAAATGGGTCTTTGTCATGGATCCACGACTCCCGCTGATATTTTTTTTTAATTTAGCTCAAGATCTTCTTTTCAAATCAGCCCGGTCCCGGGTACATGTCTATAATATGTAAGAGGGGGTCGCAAGGGGTCTACCTCCTAGGTTCTCTAAAACCCCGGGGACCGCCAAAAAACCAAAACCACTGCTGATCATTGTGGAACATGTAATGGGCTCCCCTGAACTTAGAAAATTCCTGTTACACTTCGAAATGGATAACTTGAAAAGATTGGTTGACTCTTGTTTGACATGAATGTTTCACACTGTTTGTCTAAAATGCCTGTTGGAGCCTGAGGGCATTCCTGAAATTATATGCAAATTTGAAACACTTTTGAAAAGGTTAGTTGTAATATCCAGAGGCATCTATACTCCTCATTTGTAAGACATTTGCATATGTGTGAGGAAGGGCATTTGTGTTGTTTTCTTATTGAGAAACCCCAGTAATACGAATCAAACATACCAGAAATGAAATAAAGCCTGTGAAAAAAATGGTGCTATCGAACTACAGAAAAGTTTACAGGAATGCCAAATTGCTGGTTTTGGATATTTCTGCAGCACATTAGTTGGGTTTGGGCCCATCTTGATAAGTACATACTCAAAACGTGCATAGATTTATGTTAGAAGTACAAAGTAAAACAATTGCTGGCAAAAACAGTAGGTCTTGTTTTGAAAAGACGGATTTTGTTATTGTTTTTGTTGCAAACATATGCAATAGACATTATGAGTGTTAAACTAATAAAAAGTATACATCCTACCACCTAAAGGTGGTGTGCATATGTTTGCAAAAAAAGGTAAGAAATTAACTATTGGAAAAAATGCATAAAAAGGCACTGAAGGGGCCTCTTTTCAAGTAGATTTGCACACGTGCAAGAGGCAAATGTTGTCACAGTTAAGAGAGCTAATGGACAAAGTGGGCTGACCCATTCTCCTATGCTATAAGCTGTGGTGGGTAGATGTAAAATGTGCACGGCACCTGAACAGACTAAAGGATCAAGAATGCTGACCTTTCCTGCGTACATTTGTTTATCTGCCTTTTCAGTATGACTTCTGACGACTAAACAATCTCAAGATCAGACCTAAAAGTTTGTAAACTTATTTTCTGAACAATGTTTTACTGGCATATTAGCTGCAAAATTAATTCTGCAAAGTGAGGGATGAAATACCTGCCGAACAATGAACAATGCTCCTTGCAACACTAAAAATATTCTGAAAGGTACACATGAGCAGCATTGCATTGCAGATGCAATATTTGTCAATGTGTCAGGTTTATTGGAGTCTGGTGAGACAGTGCTCAGTCAATTATGAACATTTTGGTTAATGCACAGAAACCAATCAATTTGTGGAGACGGAATCATACCTGACATCCTTGGTGTGGTATCCTCCAAGCCTTTAAAGCCTTCACGCCTCTTATTTTACTGAATTCTTTTTTGTTGCCATTGGTACTCTGTGCACATTGGCCCCGCCAAATAGTGCTTAAGTGCTTATGATCTCTCCTTCAAACATAGTAAAAGTGGACTGCACCTCATTGGCAAATTTAATTTACTTGGAAGCCCCTAGTAAATCATACTACCTGTACCCAGTGCCTGCAAATTAAGGGGCTTATTAGGATAGCGGATTTTCCGCATCCTCTGGGCCGCCGTGGAAAAGCATGTGTAACTTCACTTCGGGGGCCCGTTGCGGGCCCCCTAGGTGAAGTGGGGGTGGGGGTGGGGGGTGCACATGGGGGGTACCTATGGTACCCCCCTGCATTTGTATGCGGAAAGCGGCAGGCACCGCGCGGTGCCTGCCTCTTTCTGCATACAAATGCTACACCTGCATTTTTGACATTGCTGCGGGTGCAGCTTGAAGCCGCACCCGCCGCAATGTAAGTAATAGAGGATGTGACCGCCAGGGTGGCGGTCCCATCCTAATCGTACAGGAGGGAACGCCGCAGCCCATGCGGACGTTCCCTCCTCCTCAGTGATCGCGGACGGACGAAAGTCCGTCCGCGATCATAATCGGCCCCATAATGTGACTACTGGGCCTGCAGCACTCATTGTGCCACCCACTAAAGTAACTTTATAAATTATGTCACAGTCCTGCCACTGGAGATTTCAACTGCCATTTTGACCTGGCAAAATAAACCTTTTGCTCGGCCCAAACTTTCCTTTGTAATCTTTATGTCACCCCTAAGGTAGGCCCTAAAGGCTCATAGTTCAGAGTGCATCGTGTTTAACATGTAGGACGCATTTGCTTAAGTTACACATATCCTGGCAGTGAAAAACTCATAAAGTCATTTTTCCCTGTTGTACAGTCTATCTCTCCTATTGACTAATAGTGGGTTACCCTACTACTCCTAATTTATGACAACTTTAGAATGGGAGAAGGTTGAAATATTCTGTTTCGTCTTTAACCGCATGCGCGCTAGCAGTTTTCCCGCTGCGCGCTGTTTTTTTTAAAAAGCCGCGTTACATGACGAGTTGAGCTCGTCATGAGCGTGCGAGCGGCACAACTCATGGCGAGCCCAGCTCGTCATGAGCGCGGAAGGGGTTGATGAATTATAATTTAAATCCTCTTTAATAGTGAAGTCAGAGTTTAAGTCACAATTCTGAAAATTACAATTTTAGGAAGTTGTCTTTTTCTTGTCCTGAACTTTTGACTGTGAATGGCTTTGCTTTTAGGGTTTGGGTATTGCTTCCAGGCAGTAACATAAAGGGGGCTTAGGTGTGGAAAGTAACATACTGGAAGGATGACCAAGAAGGCCTGTACCCAGCCTTTCTTTTATTTCAAAGGGATGGGCACACACAAAGAAATTTGACATCAGGCCTGCCCAGTTTTTTGTCACCCCAGGCAGATTGGGGCCTTGACAGGGGAAGAACCTTCCAGGTGTAGAGTTAGGAGAGGGAATGCCCCCACACAAAGACTGGCACCAGATATAAATATTGGAACTCCAGAGCTACTCTCCTGAACCTGTGGAAGTTACAGAAGGAATAACCTGCAGCCAGCGGACTGCCCTGCTGCTTGAGGACAGCCTTGCTGTCAGAGAAGGAAGACTGAACCTGCTTACCTTCATCCTAAGCTAACCCAGAGTGACTCCAAGGGTTAGTTGACTGACATCCTGTGTGAGCAATAGAGACATAACAAGCTCAAGAGGCCTCTCTGCTACTGCCCATCTTACCTGCTGCAAGGTGACCTGTCTGAACCCGCAAATTAACCTACCTGAGCTGTGCTTATGGCCTCTGCCAGGATTGAGGC
Organism: Lissotriton helveticus; assembly: GCF_964261635.1. Classification (NCBI taxonomy): domain Eukaryota; kingdom Metazoa; phylum Chordata; class Amphibia; order Caudata; family Salamandridae; genus Lissotriton; species Lissotriton helveticus. The sequence continues at coordinate 452,406,675 of NC_136070.1, read as the reverse complement.
CTGATCCCCAAGAAGTGCCCCACAGGTCTTGGACCATTGGCTAACATCGGAGTGTACTACTCCTTGCCCAACTGTGGGTTCCATCACATCTTATATAGCAAGAATCAATCCACTGCATGATCTTGCATCACCAGCACCCATAGATCCTGATCAATGGCTTCATTGAAACCGACGCAGCATGTTACAACTCAGCGCAGAACCCCACATTACAGCACCCCACTGCTCTTGATCTCTTGATCAAAAGCTCCATCAGGACGGACTGAAGGTCCTGATCAGAACAGATGCGTCTCAATACAACTTTATACAGGACTTTGCATCAAAGGACATCACAGCTCCTGATTGGAACTGATGCCGAGTGATGAGAAGACTACATCAAGGACATAGGATACAAATTTCAATGGAGCTAACCTGGTCTCTGTATTCGGCCCATGTTCCATTGTGGTCAGACTGAACTTGTGACTTTGTCCCAGTCTGGTGTGACCTGATAACTATAGTTAGCCTTTATGCTTCTTGGTGTTCTTTTCACTTAACGCATGTCTCCGGGTCAGCTGATTTGATTTCTGTCTTTCTGGTATAATTGTATTTATTACACTTGACTCTATTTTTCTAAATTGATTTGAGATTTTTCCTGTGTAGTCTTTACACTTTTTTAGTGTTTGTGTACTGTATAAAAGCTTTACACATGGCCTTTAAGGTAAGCCTGACTGATTTGTGCCAAGCTACCAGAGGGCTAAGCATAGGTCAATTTAGTGATTTTTTGTGGTTCACCTTGACAAGGATTGTCAACTCTCGCCCTCACCTATAACTCAATTTCCTACAATACCTTTTGGGAATGCTCCTGATACAGTTATTGGGATAAAGTAGTCATTAATCTAAGAGTACATGCATTCATGTGCCTTCATGGAGAAAAATTGACTAATTGGCCGTGGTGTCCCTCTTTTGATGATTTCTTTTTTTTTTAGCAATTTAGTTGCTCTCTTCACACTTACACAAAATTGTGAATCCATAAAAGCTCTCTTTCCCTGGACAGTGGTAGCAAAAGGTAAAGTTTTTTTGGGAGGATTGGAGTTGGAGGATATCCTTTACAAACCCACAGGTCAAGAGAAGAAACTTTGTAAGATGCCATTATGTAAGTGATACTCTTCTGTAGTCTGGGTCAGCAAAATTACATCTTCACTACAACAATACTACACATAGGGCGTGATTACAAGTATAAGTGCTATTTATCACACCTGGTAAATAATGATACCACACGTTTTTTTGTTTATCATGTGCGATAAATAGCACCTATTATGTGTTTCTGGGCAATAACATGGGTATTTTTGGTGTTTAATGCACTAAAATCTGCATGGTACAGTAAATAATGTATGCTTCTCTCCGTTACAATTTCAGCAGGTTTGACCGGCCAAAATGTAATGAGTGCTGAATTATTTAACGCATCTTATAATTATCAGATGCTTTAAACAAAATCAAACTCGTAATTCCGAACCATGTTTATAAACCGAGGTTTACGCATGGGTTGCGGTTTACACATGGGTTGGAATTTAACGCAACTTGTATTCAGGACCTTAGTTACTAGTCACAATTAATTAATGTTTATATCACAGCTCTAATTGAATAATCACGCTTGGTATAGATTTGTATTTGTATTTTTGCTTTGCACACGTGGGTTCGTATCCCATCCTGGTCGCCATGAAATGTAGTAAAACCACAGAGGCAGTGGTTAATGAATAAAATACTTTATTCATGGAAGTACATCCACATATGTGCGCGACCTACAGCTTCTTTAACTGACTGTTTTCACAGAATCTCTCAGTGATGTCATTCTACGGCATCACCAAGTTCTACAATGAAAACTCCACAGTTTGTTTGTGGCTAGACAAAGGATCACTGCAGATTGCGGTATGCTCTGAATAAAAGAATGAAATCTAAAAGATCTGTGAAAAGAAATCTGAGTTAGTTTCCATTAAAGACATCATAAGGTATAAGCTGAGTTACATGAAGCAATAATCAATGTTCAGGAATAAAAGTGTATATATATGATGTGGAATAAAAAGTACCAGCTCACTCCGATTTTTGATCTGAAGATCAGCAATATCATTGTACGACCCTCTGTTGAACTATGTTCAGTTATCCGGTAGCCAAAATGTTTTAACATGGGTAATTAGTCTGAAATGGACGTAGGAAATTAAGGTAGGACCGATGTGTCAACTGGTATGTCCTTCATACTATTTCCTAAACCACAATTTGCATCGTTTGGGAAAATTAGAAGTATTTAGGACAAGTTCTAAATTCGAAGTTGAAATAGCTCATACGCTTGTTTGATAATATTTACCACTTATAAATACATATATAAAATGCTGATACAATATTTGGCATTCGTGACTAATACCACGGTGCATGGATTTAGCTTTACCTATTTCATTTAGCATGTAAACAAACGGCATGCTATTTGACTAATAACGTGTACAGGAAACAATATTTGCATGCTTAATTATGCACGTGCATGCTCAATTAATCAGGAGAGCCTCTTCTACTTTACGTGTGCTCGTTATTGCATTTTCTGTGAATGGTTAATCAAAAGCAAAATGTCCTATGCTGGCTACGCCTCCCTTTCAATTCACCGGTCGAAAATGTGTAATTACAAAATAAATTGTTCTCAAAAGTATTGTGAAGAGAGAGATTAGATATGGTGTGCTGTGTCTAAAATCACAAACATAAAAGAGAGGAAAGAAATTAGAGCGAGATAAAAACCGAATTTATAAAGTTGTATGCATTTAGGAGAGGTGGAGAATGGGAGACTGGATGCCAAATAAGCACAGAGATGCAGAGCTAGACATAGATAGGGACAAACAGTAAAAAAAGATATGTCAAATCATACAATGGAAAATGTGAAATAAATTGAGGATTTTTATAGGGATATATGTTTAATACTGGCCCTCAAATTTAAACATGTGTTTGCTTTTTAAATGTAATAGAAGAAGACACTTATAATAAAAAATAAATAAAATATATTCCACATATTTGTAGTGTCCTGCTGAACACATTCTAGTGTTCAGGCGTATAGTTCACCAGCCACTCCTATGAGGGCTGGTCCTTACACCAACTCCACACTCATCCAACATAGGCATCACCAGTCAGGTGACCCTGCAAATAAAAGGACCCTGGTGCACATGCTCGTGGCCAGTTCAGGATACTGAAAATAAATATCCTGAGTTGTGCCCGAAATACCTTTTTGAGGAGAAGAAAGGTATGGAAGAGGCTGCATCCACGAAATGGGAAATGCACATGTGAGATGGTGCCCAGTCCTACAGACAGGATCGGACCTTCAAGTGGAGAGGATGCGCAGTCCTACGGACACGACGCAGCTGTCAGGAGGTCCCAGTGATGAGAACTGATGACGCATGGCAGGATGCCACACCTCAAGCAAGAACCGAGGAAGAAAGAAGAGAGCATGATCAGACCTGTCACAATGAAGAACCAGACAACGACAAGTGCGCTGGAAAAATCAACAAGGGTATAAGAATGAGGACTAGTACCACTACCTGAGTGCACTGACCAACACAAGCCAGCCCCCTGGGTACAGCGACGTCACTGGAGACAGGTCTGTGGGAGTACAGAACGTAAGATGTCTGCATGCATGAACCGCGTATCTGCCCCACGCTTCACAGTGCAACCGTCCAGCCACCTCTCACTGGCTATTTGAAGCAAGCGGCATCCCTGCAATCAAGGGCACATGCTGAAGGTTACAAACTGCCCCAGCTATGTACCGAGCCAAGTGGCTACAAAGACACTCTAGTCACCCTTACTCCATTCCAGGTCCTCGCCACCTGTTGCACCGGTTGTCAAATGGCAACTACACCATCAGTGCCATGGGATCACTACAACCAACAAACAAAGGAGCATCTCATCCCCCAAGTGGAGCAACACCTCTATGAAGCACCAAGGCCCAAAGAAAGCACTCTCGACACCATAAGGGAACAGAGACTATCTGCTAGCCCAACCGCGCCTGGGTCCTATTGGTAAGCACTCTGACCACATTTCATCCACCCAGCAGGTTGCGCAAATGACTTAGCAGTGGTTCTATCGGTGATCCGGCAATGGCCCCCAGACAGCCCACATGCAGCCCTGCACAGTCCACCATGTCATATGGCAACACAGTGAAAAGGGCCTCAAGAACATTCCGCAAGACGGTATCCTGGTATGAGAGACGCCTGGAAGCTGTTCCACTGACAAGGTACCTAGTGGCTTCAGAGAATGTCATCCCCAACATCATCAATGCCATATAAGTCCTGGCAAGACTACCTTTCTGGCATCAGGAAACCCACAGGAGAAAGCTCCATAGCGGATTGCACAAAGCTCCTGACGCCCCAAGTTTGAACTTTAACACTAGTTGCATCACAGCAAGAGCACGCCAGACAGATCAACATCACATAGGAGGTGAAATGAGGGATCTGGATTTCGCCAGCAGTGTTTGTGTACCGAGGCGTTCTGGTTAAATTATGGATGTGTGCCGAGATGCCTGGAGGTTCCCAGCTGCACCTGTCCACCACTGTCCTGTTTACTGCCTCTCGTGGCTGTGAGAGTTAGGGCCCGATGTAGGTAATCCCAGATTACCGATTCTTAAATACCGAATCATACCGATTCGGTATTTAAGAACTGGCAATCGGGATGTAGGTAATATTACCGAACTAATTACCGAATCGGTATGATTCAGTAATTAATGAATCGGTATTTACCAATTCGGTAATTGCCATTGATTCCTATGGGCCTTGAGGCCCATAGGACTCAATGTCAATTACCGAATCGGTAAATACCGATTCGGTAAGTGGGGGAAACATTGAAGGGTGGCAGGGTGTCACTTTGACACCCTGTTGCACCCCTCAATTGTGCATGGGTGCACATGTTGCAGACATACATGCCCTTAGGGCATGTATGTCTGCAACATGGCACTGTTTAAAAAGCAATAAAAATGCTTTTTAAAGGGTTTTCATAATTTCCCACCAACTTCTAGTTTGTGGTAAATTAAGAATTCTAAAAACCCTGTAGCACTGATTACAGTGCTACCTACATGTCAAAATACTGATTCGGTAATTATACCGATTCGGTATTTTACCGATTCGGTAAAATTACCGAATCTGTATTTTCACATGCCCCTACATCCCAAACTCCAAATACCGGTCCGTAACGGCCGAAATTACCGAATTTTGGCCGTTACCGACCGGTATTTGCCTACCTACATCTGGCCCAAAGTGTTGTTTTAGTTGTTTTTCATTCTTTCCCACAGGTTGGGACTTGGTTTGTTTTTAAATAAAGTGTTTGAGGAATGTAGTATCCTGCTGGACATGTTCTAGTGCCCGGGTACATAGCAGTTTACCAGGCACTCCTCTGAGGGCTGGTCCTTACACCCACCCCACACCCATCCAACTCAGGCGTCACCAGTGAGATGTCCCTACAAATAAAAGGACCAGAGTACACGTACTCGTGGCTAGTTTCAATTGTCCTGCGTGTGGGCCTAGGGCCCAGGAATCTATATTTTTCAGCTGTTGCAAATGCATGTCACCAATAAAAATGCAAAGTAAAGTTAGGGGTAAGAGGGAAACGTTGTGGTGGCGACAAACAACTACAAAAATATCTATGCTAAAAGAAATATATTTCAGTTTTCTGTTACCATATATGTCAATGAGAACAATGTTTTGAAAGCTAATGTGCGAAAATTGAACGAGTGGTTTATTTAAAAGGAAAACGCCAAGTGATTGTGAAGAAATTAAGCTCAGTTATCAACCATTTTATTAGCATCTATCTTTTCATTGTGTGCAAACATGCCAAACTTTGCAAATATAAAGTATTGGAAACTTTCTGACTCAATCGACCATGTCGGTGCTCAAATATTCATCTAAATATTGACTCTTCCTTTGTCCTCATTTAGAGATAAGCTGTATCACTCACAGTAACACTGCGAATAAAATGTATGTGGGCATATTTACAAGCCAGTGTCATCACCACGTGTGAAATTGCTGACTGAAATGCTACTTCTCTTTTATTGCTTGGGGTATTATTGCATGCAGCACTTTTACACATTACTGCATGTGAAATGTTGCACGTGCAAGTAAAGGATGGCTAGGAGTCAAAAAGGCATGCCTGCAAAGTGCTAAAATCAGCCATAAATGGAGGTGACAATTGGAGCCTAGCATTCTGGTACACACATGAGGAGACCACTCACACAGGCAGCAAACAAACCAGCATAAAAAGCATGTAAATTATTAAAAAGGTTCTTGCAGGTACGCATAACTGCTTTATTCTAGATACTCCTTTCCAGCCTGTGGGACTTTTCATGCATTGTTATGTTATTTCATGTTATGTTATGTCATGTTCTGTTATGTCGATTTGTATAGTGGATTATTCACCCATGAGGGTATCCAAGTGCTTGAGCAGATTTGTAGCTGTTTGGTCCCTCTGGAATTATTTGAAGAGCCAGACCTTGAGCTTCTTGCTGAACTTAAGAAGTGAGGAGGATGCTCTAATGTGTTGTGGGAGGTAGGTCCATGTTGTGGGTGTGATGAATGAGATCAAACGACCTCCTATTCTGTTTTTGTGACTGCGGGGTGTGTGCGCGTAAGTGAGTGCATTAACAATTTGTAATGATACACAATGAAGTCAAATCAATTGCACGCCTGAGAAATCAATTATTAGCAACTACATAACCACTTCCCACAGATAGGTGCAACCCATGTCTACAGGATATATATAAATGCATCCTCATCACCAACCTAAGTACAATCTTAGTTTGACTAGTTGCGTTCAAGTGCTACAGAATATATGCTGCTGCAGTTCTTTATCAAGCACAATGTATAGTACAGATTTTACCTTACTATCTTCAGCAACAGGGGAACCACACTGCACTCTGTCAATTGTCAGAGCAATATGCTGTGAAAGCAGCATGTCTAAGGTGTACATGACTAGGAATAATTCTGCCACTATGGCAGCAGCATTTCCAAGTATTAGCTGAAAGTAAGGGTGCTAGTTGAGCAAGACATAGACCCTTAAACACATTTTCAACTGCCGTGTTGGTGAAAAGCACAATGGTACTGGCAATATAATTCTGTGAAAGTGATCTAGATATTTTACAAGTACTTACAAAGGCTACCAATGTACTTCTCATGCATATCCATCAGTACATTACATCTTCCACTGACCCCCAAAACAAGTGAACTAAATAATGGCAAAACTGAAGCCAATTGTGTACAATTCCACGTTTCCCCAATGTGGTAAGAACAATTTGCTTAATTTGAGTCTGTAGTTTCTGGTGGGACTACTGGCACTTATTTTTGAGCCAGCCGCTTACCTTCCAACATCAAATATCTACAAAGTGCAAGAGGGGGAAAACAATACGAATGGAAGGTGTCCCTTCCTGCACAAAACCAATCCGGCCTACAACACTGGCACAGTTGCACCATTCCTGTCATTTCCTTGCGCTGCTGCAATGACACAAGGGTGTCTGTGTTGGTGCTAGGTAACCAAAAGACAGTAATGCACTGTATAACGTTATATATTGTGAATTCTTGCCAGGGGCGGCTCCTCCATTAGGGTGGTGGAGCATCACCCCACTGCTTTCTCACAGTGCGAGAAGCAGAAACATAAAATGGTGAAACTACCATTTTATGTTTCTGCTTCTCGCACTGCGAGAAAGCAGAAGTGCTTGGTTGGGGCGGGCGGGCGGGTCTGCTTGAGACCCACGAGTCATGCAAGCTGTGACTGATTCTTGTTCTTTCACACAGCAAGCTTATTTGCTGCGTCACGCATGTCAAACATGTCCCTCAGTGTCACAGCAAACACTCCTCAGCCTCCTCACACATAAGTGTGAGAACAATACATATGCATATTTTGGTTCGATGTCCATGTAAAAAAATGCATAGAGTAAATATTAGAATTTCGTAGCACACAAAGTTTAGACTGTGCCACAGCACAGATATGAGCCCTAGCTTTCAATTAAGCAGCGACACTAGGCATGATACGCACATGTTAACACCACTGCAGGTTAAGGTAAAATATATCATTTCGAAGTGACAATGCACAACTCTCAACACACGGTTATTCTGCAAATATTACAATATAGGACACGTTTCTAGCCTCACCAAACTCTCTAATTGCCCGGCCTCTGTATAAACCTGAATCAATTTATTTTTAAATTAGCTCAAAGGTGTCCCTAGACAAAGGTGATAATGCACTTGCAAACACATCTTATTGCATGCCATGTATGTGTGACTGAAAACACGCTTGACTTTGCCACAATTGCTCACACAAATAATTTGGATAAGGGTTTTACAATATCTGCTGTTACTGTGGGTTTTGGTCACCCTTAAGAACACAGTATAATCCCAAGAAGTAGAAATACGACGTGCAATAAAGTATGGGAGCAGAGGTGGTATAATGTAACATTGCTTTATACGGGATCAAATATCTTTTGTTGCAGTTGTATTCAAATAATTGGCATGTCAGATGAAATGTACCATTTAATTGAAAATCTAAACGCCTTTTCTTGTTAGAGGAAATGCCAACATGGAATTACATTCGTATTACTGCAGTTTTTTTTACAACTGCCAACATGCCACTGCAAATGTGAGAACGTGGAAATATTTGCAATAATCTTGATATTATGGGCCCCTGCATTTGTTATTTTTTGCTGCCTGGTGGGGTCGCCAAATGCAAAAAGAATAGATGATGGAAGGAATGCTGAACAAATCAAACATTCACCCCCAGTCACAGATCTGGGTTACATCAATAGTATTTTTGCACGTATCGCCATATCAGTTTAGACCCAGCCATTTACAATCAGTCTTGATCCTGCTCCCAATGGGAACAGTCCAGCCTGAATTGCCAGGCTAGGTCGTCTTTGGCTCAGAAACAAGCATCCTGGGACCTGTTTGCGGGTATCACCCCTCATCAGCCAGGCTAGCTGGAAACTGGTGGCATAGTGAGCACGGGACGCATATCTGTGCATACCCTTTCCACTTAGGGTGCCAAAGAACAGATGATGGAAGGAATAATGAACAAATCAAACATTCCCCCCAATCACAGATCTGGAACCTTGGGGGCATGACAAGCTGCCTATGGTATAACATGCTCGCTATTGAGCTTCTATCTGGTCATCCCATCTTTACAAAGTCCTGTGGAGAGAGCCGGGTTTGAGCCTTCTTCTGACAAACTAGTTGAAACGTTGGAGCCATTACCACTACTGGAGAGGCAATGGAGAATTAAATAGATGAGGATCAGAAAGAAAGTTGGAAAAAGTAAAGAAAAATTTAGATTTTTCACAGCCTGCTGGGCAGAAAATCTGGATTTTATTAAAGACACAGAGGCTAAGATTATGCAATCTCCTTTATTGCTTAGCTCACAGCAGCAACAATGAAGGGTTCTAGAACTATAACAAACATTCCAGGTAGGTATATAGTCCATGTGCACGTAGTGGTCTTCCTTCTTTGTGAAGCGAACAAGATAACTTATATAAATAACTTAAAGAACATTGAAGGAGTGAACTTGAAGCCATAGAACTTGAAGGCATCGCGGGAATCTTGTGGAGAAATTAATCTGCAAAATAGAAGTAACAAAGATGAGAGAAAAAATCACATCCCAGGGTGGGAGCAAAAGTGGCGGGATAATCTTAGCCTCCGTGTCTTTAATAAAATCCAGATTTTCTGCCCAGCAGGCTGTGAAAAATCTAAATTTTATGGCATGACACGGAGGCCAATATTATGCAAGTTCAAAGTGTGTTCAAAACACTATCAATTACATTTGATACAGGTTTAAAATAACAACTTTTGAAAATACATTCGTTTGACCAATCCGCAGCCCTAAGGATATCCTGCAGGTCACCACCTAAAATAAAAGCCTTTGAAGCTGATGCGCCTCTAAGAGAGTGAGCACCAAAAATTGAAATATCGATCCCAGCTTCTCTCATCACATCTTTAACCCATCTAGCTAAGGTGGGAGAAGAAACTGCTCTATGAGGATATCTGTGGGAAATGATCAGTTGATCTACAGAGCCTCTTAGACCTAAGGTCCTTCTCTCATACTCCAACAGACAATGTACCACACACAAGATTTCACTCTGAGGAAAAAAGGGGTAAAAAACAGAAGTTGACATGGTTTTAGTCCGTTTTTTAATGAAAAAACAAACACCTTCAGGTTGAAAAGCCCTACTAGAGAGATCTAAGGCCTTTACGTCAGAAGTACGTCTGAAGGAAACAAGGCACAGTAAAACAGTCAACTTGTAGGACAGTTTTTTTAATGAGAAATGTTTTCACCCCAAGAGGAAATAAGTCTGAGAACATCCCTCACGTCCCAGAGAGCGGAGTACTTAGGTTGAGGAGGGTTTAAAACACGCATACTCCTCATGAGTTTTTTGGTCAAAAGGTTTTGGCCTACAGAGGTACCATCTTGCAAGCAGTGACCCGCTGCAATTGCTGATCTATAAACGTTAACGGTACGATAAGCTAGACCTGAAGCGAAAATCTCCGTCAAGAAGTTAAGAACTTGAACTACATCAGCTGAAACGGGATCGTAACCCCGTCGAAGGCACCAGCAAACCCATTTACGCCAAGCCAGTCTATAGGCTTTTCTGGTACCAGGGGCCCATGATTCAGACATGAGTCTGAAAGCGCCCTCCGAAAGTCCTGGGATCTGCCACTGTCTCCTGAAATCTTCCAGGCCATCAGGGTCAGGATGCCCTGGAGAACTAGTGGGTGGCACTCCCCGTGAGGTCCTGTCAGTAAATCTTCGAAAGTGGGGATGAGAATTGGAAAGTCCACGCTCAATTCTAGAAAGATGGGGAACCAAGCTTGAGATTTCCAGAGGGGAGTTATTACTACTACAGATTCTTTGTTCCTCCGTATCTGAACGAGGAGGCGTGGAAGCATTGCAAATGGAGGGAATGCATATGGTTTCAGACCAAGCCAGTTCTGAAAAAATGCGTCTATTCCCAGGGCCAGTGGGTCCGGTCTCCAGCTGAAAAACTTGGGAAGTTGAGAATTGAGGCGGTCCGCAAAAAGGTCTATTCCGAAAGGACCCCAGTGTTGAAAATGACAATGTATGTGTACATAAGCGGCGTTCATTTGTGTTCACTGTACCCCTTGTTGTAAGCAGAACGAATAATTGCGAAACACTGACTGTGTTATCCTGCCAGCATAGACCCATGCACACACGTACATGACAGCCATTCTTAGGCGCCATGGCCTCTCTGACCGTTTGCTAAACCCCCCGACACCCCTCCCCGCGCGCACTGCTCATGCATCGGCCACAAGACCCTCTCCCTCTGCGTGACCCTGCTCCAGAAGTAGCACTCCTGCTTGACCCACACCCCCCATTTCCTCCCAAGAACACCCTTCCCCTCAGCTGACAACCCCCCCGGCTGCACTTGGCCTCTCGACCCGGTCTCAAGTCCTAAGACCAAGCCTCGTGGATGTACATCCCCCTTTTCCCTGCCCAGCATAACAAAACCGTGATACACCAACCGAAGTGTCCGACCTTATCACCTGACCAACCTTTGACCTGATCATCCCCTCCTGCCCTCGTGTCCTGTAGGAATGTCCAGCTGAGAGATCACAATCTCTTGTTACATTCAGGAGGGGAGGATGACATCTGAGCAATTGGTATGGGAATAGGCCTGAAGCTGGGATTCCAAGCATGCCTTTTCCTACTTCAAAGCGTCTTTATTGTAATAAGGAATGTTTGTGCATCATAAACATGTGTATAAAAGACGAAGCCTCAGAGAACTTGTTAGAGCACCTCCTGAAGACACTATGCGAGTGTCCGAAATGACAGGCTCTCCTCATGAGAAATAAAACTCTATTCTTGTCTTCCTGCTTCCAGCGCCCGTCTCTTTATTTGGTAATTGTTCAAGATGGGAACTAAGAGGCGTCCTGCGCCAGCAGCCTGGGCATCAGGTGCGATATGGGCTGACTTTTCCTCAATTGGCGCCCCAACGCGGGGTCCATCAGCGACATAAAGGTCCGGTAAGAGAGGTCCAGACGATGGGGTGAACATCTAAACAATTGGAGTATACCTGCCTTGAGAGGGCCCTCGTCCGGCTGCCGATTGAATGAACTTCACCGATTCTGAACGGACCTCTCTCTCAAGTGACCTACTGTCCTGACTGGAATCCCACAGGAATGCTGCGGTAAAAACATGGAGAAAGAGAACGATGGGGCGCTGGAAAAAGGAAGGCGAAGAATTGCCCACATGGTCCGGTCCGGGTAAGGTTAAGTAGGACGTCTTTACGTCCGATTGGTAGGATGGCTTTATCCATCTGATTGATTGATTGATTGATTGTTTTGGAATCAGTATTTAAAATACTGGTATTGTTCATTGATTGGTTCATTTAGCCTCGGTTGCTACTTGAAGTATTGGTTCTCTTTGAGACATTCTCTGTTTGCAAACAGCGATGAATAGGAACGTTCCTCTCTCTTTGCAAATAGTGAAGGATAGGTAATGAGGACTTTTGTCCCCCGTTGTAATCCGTCATGCCTATTTATCTCCCCACTGATTGATTGGTTGCTCTGTTGCTCTTTGAGACATTCGCTGTCTACAAACGGGGAAGAATAGGAATATTCTGTCTCCCTTTGCAGATAGTGAAGGGTAGGTAATGCAGACGTTTGTCCCCGTTGTAATCCGTCATGCCTATCATTCTCCCCATTGATTGTTTGTTATCGATTTTTATCGATTATTGCTCTTTGAGATATTCCCTGTCTACAAACAGGGAGGAATAGAAATATTCTGCCACCCCCTTTGCAGATAGTGAAGGATAGGTAATGCAGACTTTTGTCCCCGTTGTAATCCGTCATGCCTGTTTTTCTCCCCACTGATTGATTGATTGTCTGGACATTTATTGTTCGTGGAATAGTTCTTTTGAGGCATTCTCTGTTTGCAAATAACGTGGAATAGAAATGTTCTGTCTAGTCTTTGCAAGTAATGAAGGGTAGGTAATGCGGACCTTTGTCCCCCGTTGTAATCTGTCATGCCTATCTACTCCCCACTGATTGGTAAACCAGTTCCACCCGGACCATTTATTAGAGGTAGGTCATCTGGCTCGGCCAGGAGAGCACCCCTAATACAAAAGGACAAATATAAAGAAAAAAAAATGCGGATTAGCCGCTGTATCATGCTAGCAAAATAAGAGAAAAAAAATATATATATAAAAATCGTTAGGGAAAAGAAAAGGAATGGAGTGAAATCAGTAGGCCGCTGATGAGATCTCTTTTCAACCTCGCTGAAATGGAAACATAGGGAACAACCCCTCAGGAAATATGAAACTGGTGAGGAAAGCCGAACTCAACTCTATGACTTCGAGACAGCTTGGCTCCACCACCCACCCCGCCCAATTAACGACAGACCTTAGGCGAATAATAGAAAATATACAACACTATAGCGAAGTAACAGGTGAACACGTTTTATTTTTTAACAAACAAAAAAAAAACATTTAAGCAACTATTTACATGACAAACGGCTGCAACGACAAACGAAACCCACAATGCATTTCGCCGTCTGCCTGACGCCGTTCCAGTCCTTCCTTCCCCAAAGTAGCAATATTGGGCTACTTTGGGCTACTTTCTAGTAGTTTTTGGGCGTTTTAAAGTCTACAAAAATCGTCAGGGGCGGTGGGGTGGAAGGACCACTACGCGAATAGCCCAAAGGCAGCACCACGCGCCAAGGCCTGTCCCCCGGATGAACCAAGGGACCCGTTCCTGGGGCCGGGGCGAAGAAGCGTCCGGCCGCCATCGGCTGAAGGCCCGGCCCGAAACGTGCCAGGCGTCCCCACTTCTTCAATAATGGCTGCGACAACACTGGGGGGGGATGTCTTGCTCATGCCACCGACCCCCCCCCTCGCATCTGCTGGTCCAGCAACGCCTTGATAGAAGCTCCCCGGCTGGCCCAGGAGCGGCGCCTTGCAGGCCACTGGGGGGGGTGGATGTCTTGCACATGCCTCCGACCCCCCCCCCTCGTCCTCATCGCCTGGTCCGGCCATAACAAATGTCAAGCGAGACGCCGTGGGGTGCACTGGGAGGGAGAGGCGGCGCGAACGAGCCTCTCCCACCTCCCCAGGTGAAGGCTCCCCAGCTGCACCCCCAACGCTCCTCGCACCCAGCAAAGGGTTCGTCCACTCTTACGGTGCAGCGACGCTCCACTCACCCAGCAGGGTCTCGTCCACTGTGGCGGTGTTGCGACGCCTCGCCCGACAGGTTGGAGCCCGTCTGCTCATTTGACCCCGCGATTGCAGGTAGCTGCCGAATTCTCAAAATGGCGGTCGACCCTGCAAGAGCGGGCCCAGCATGAAGGAATGGCCCGGTTGCTTGTTGATTAAGAAACAAGTCCCACCATCATAAAAATTCTCCTCGACCTTGAAGATTCTATAGGAGCCGCGGGGGCCTCCGACCCCCGCAGACACCCCCCGATGGGGAATGACTGCCATGATCGCCCACGGAACGATGAAAATGTAGCCGCGGGACGTCGGCGCTCCCATGCTGACGCCAGCCTCAATTTGAATGACTAAAATCCTGCAGACTACAGTTCGGATCAGTTCCGGTGGAAACCCAGTATGACCCGGTAGAAAAAATGTTGCCTCCCTCCCCCCTTTTTTGACTGATGGTTCATACTGCCGATCCCTTTCTGTTGCCCTTTAACGGAACTTTTTGGACTGCCGAAAGAGGCTCTGGGCCAACCACGAGTTGGTAGAGGTTTTGACTATGCCTGGATCTGCCTGGCTGCACCCAAAATGGCGCTGGTACAAATGAAACTTTCAACTCCTGGTTGTACCCTGATTGCTCAACCTTGGTGTCATGAAATATGTATACAGTTTTTAAAAACAATGAATTGATATGGGATGGGTACTGATTATGTGTTCGGACAATGAATTAAAGTGAGATGGGTGCGGATTGAACATTCGGACAATGAATTGTTGTTAAGTTTGGCGCATCATGATTATTGAAAGTTCAAATTTCAACACTTATGATACTTGCTCACACTGAAGTTTCGATATGATTTTGTTGCACTTGTCGCACTTTTAGTATAAAATCAACGACCACCGACTCCATTAGGTTTTCCACTAATAAGTATCCCCACATGTACAGTTCTGGCCGGCCCACGGGGTTGTAGGCCCGTATTTATGCACCGACATTTTTTATTAAAGATTTTTGGAGAAAAACGTACGTAGTTGTCACGTGTAAATTGGTAAGTTTCGAATAAATGACCACTGTTTCCGATATAACTGAATTACAGGTGAAATGGCTCAGCTCGATTAGTTAAGGGTTAAAAAGTATAGTACGCAGAAATATTGCAAATATGAATGGTCCAAGTTTTTGTTGTATGTACTTTGCACATTTTTGTACAGCCTAAAGCAACCGCTAAAAGACCCTGGAATTCAGCCTATACTTTATATGCTACCTGTATCAGGAAAATTGTGCTAAAAATACCCCTAAGTCGCCCCGAAGGAGTGCCATCTGGCCTCCCTACATACGATCCGTAATACCACAATTGGGTGACCTATGCTATCCACCGGCTTCCGATAATCATCTCTCCCATACTAAAAGGTCCATCTGGGCTTAAATGCCGAGTTGGCAAGGACTGCGTTCCGTGGAGATAGGCCGAGTATGTAGTAAGTAAAAGCCTTTTCTGGTTTATGCGCGCTGATGTGTTTTTAAATGCTACCCCCGCCCCTTCTTTTTCCCTTTTTCTGCAGGTCACATTGGAACGCCGATTAAAATACGAAAAAGAAAATGGTGATCTAGCGGACGAAGAGATGGGAAAAAGGGGTTCGATTATGGTGCCTACGCACGATGAGCGAACAATGCCCTGAACTTAGCGCTTGAGAGGACAGCCTGAAGCGAAAAATACAAAATGCGACTTCGCTTGGCACCCCGAATAATACAACCAAAAATGACGTGCGCTTATGATTAAGCATTCTACACTTAACTAAATAGGGAAAGTTTAAAGAATATTCTGAGGTGAGGTTTACTCTAGTACCCTCCGTTTGGAGGACTAGGAATGTTGTCAGTGTTTAGAAATGACTACATCCT
Source organism: Lissotriton helveticus (assembly GCF_964261635.1). Classification (NCBI taxonomy): domain Eukaryota; kingdom Metazoa; phylum Chordata; class Amphibia; order Caudata; family Salamandridae; genus Lissotriton; species Lissotriton helveticus. Next base: position 452,390,608 of record NC_136070.1, on the reverse strand, counting down.
TTCCACACCCTCATGGACCGGAAACTCAAAGCTGCCCTCTTGTTCTCCCAACTGACACCCACTGTTGCCTCAGCCTGGAAACACATTAGCCCGACCAGGTTAGTTCTTGACCGGTTGCCAAAGGCGTAAGTGTGTACAACCACAAAGACCAGTGAAGGCAGCCGACGATAAAAGAAGAGAAAAAGGGTAAAAAGAGCTTAGGATGCTAAGGATGCGCAGCATACAGGAAGAGATCATTATGGCCAATAACGGTTATATGTCTTGTCTTGGATTTTTTTGTATATAATACATGTACTGTCTTCCCCGCCTGAGTTTGTGTGTACGTAATGTATGGATCTACGTCATCCCTCTGCCTGTGTTTCCGTATTACTTAACCGCTGTTGTTCTGTGTTGTGTGCGCACTGAATGGCCCATTATTGTACACGTCTCTCTCTCTCTCTCTCTCTCTCTCTCTCTCTCTCTCTCTCTCTCTCTCTCTCTCTCTCTCTCTCCATGTCATACGTGTACCGAATGGACCATTTAGAGTGCGGTCTTTCTCTCTCTCTCTCTCTCTCTTTCTCTTTCTCTCTCTCTCTCTCTCTTTCTCTCTCTCTCCCTCTCTCTCTCTCTCTCTATCTCTCTGAGGGTCCCCCTGTTCCCTCCTTCCTTATATGGTAACGTTGTGCCCCCCCCCCGGCACAAAACCTAATTGGGTCTCCTCGAACACAAAGGTGTTCGGCAAAATTGACAGGAACTAAAACGATTGTGACTTGCCATATTACTACCTCTCCTTTCTGCAAAACGATAGAACCCGAGTTGGTAATGAAGGAAAGGACAGGTAAGACGACTGATGCCCCCTAATCTGGCCTTTTTATAGGGGAACTATAACGTCAATGGCCTTCTGTTTTTCAGTTCGCTAGAAATGCAATTCCCAATGCACAGATTACCTCACCCCTCTGCACTTAAGTGCGGATGTCCAAAGTGCCCCCGCTTCTCCCGATTGACCCCAGCTCCCTGTCCAAAGTGTCCCCGCTTCTCCCCATTAACCCCAGCTTCATGTCAGCTACCCTCGAAGCGTAATTAATGACCTTGATTAACGGTCATTCCCCAAGAAAAGCATGTTTAACATCTGCCCCCCTCCCCCTTCTTCATGACGATAACGCCCCTGCTTGCAAGAGTTAGCCGACCCCGAAGGGAAATGTAAGATTGTCAGTACTTGGGTTAAAAAGAAAAAAGAGCGAGTCTCTACATAAGGACTCGATTTTAAGTGATATAATACACTGTGTATAAAGGTCCAATTTCTCTCCACATACGTCACGAATGAACGCCAAACAGGTTTTATGAATTCAATGGTAATGCCCTCCTACATACTCCATAAGTGATGACTTCTGACTGTGACCGATGAAATTATCCCCCACCTACATAGGATTGGGGACGGAATTGAGATGTATAAATGTCTTCTCCTGCTAGTTTTTCTAAAACTTATTTTGTACCCATTCAAAGATACAATCACCGGAGGAGAGGAGCTGGACGTGACGCACAGCCTGGCCACAGATCATGAAGCACGTGTGACCGCGACCAAAGGTGGAGTCACAGAGCAACGAGACGCGGGACGAGGCACCACTCTCAAACTCGGCAGATTAAGGAATGAAGGGCTACCTTGAAGCCCTCGGTTTGCTGACCCACTCGTGCCTGAAGTCCCCGTCCCTTTTTTGAGCCGACTGATGGGCCTGCCTGCTCGTCATCCTTTGCTCCTTTGGTCCCTTGGTGTGCTCAAAGATCTGATCCCACTCCTCCCTCTCTCTCCTTGATCATTCAACAACATCGCCCTTTTCGCATAAACTTTTGACTATAGAATAAGGTTTTGCCACGGAAAAAGAAAGACACGCAGGTGCCCAGCATGAGGCACCCCTAAGAAAATCAGTTAGGAAACAGGACTGTGATCTAACAGCAGAGGACTGATCGCACCCTGCAACATGTAAGGATGAATCCGAGCTGGACCTATAGCTCCACCGCCGGTGCTCAACAGCGCCAACAAAAGAAGACGGACTCCGTTAAAAAGACATTGTGACGAAAACTCCCTTCCTGAACTTTCTACTCACCCCCTTGACTAAATTGCTCGTATCGAATTGAATCCCTCCCTCAGCCATTTTGTATTGCTTTCTAAAATGTTTCATCGATCACTCATGTATTTAGTTTTCCAAAAGTCTCTTATAGCACTGACAAGACCCGAAGGTATCAGAGCACTTTCTACTGTATTTTGATGTCACCGGAGAGAAAGTCAGAACATGATTCTATAATGTGTCTGAACGTTTTTCTTGATTAACCCCGACTAAGTATTATATCGATCTCTAGACTTGTATGAAGAACCCAACAAATGTAAATTCACATGTATTGCATTCTGCCTATCGTATCGACTATATAGAACTGAACTAGCTTATGTAAAAAAGCAGCGACTGTTGAAAATGACAATGTATGTGTACATAAGCGGCGTTCATTTGTGTTCACTGTACCCCTTGTTGTAAGCAGAACGAATAATTGCGAAACACTGACTGTGTTATCCCGCCAGCATAGACCCATGCACACACGTACACGACAGCCATTCTTAGGCGCCATGGCCTCTCTGACCGTTTGCTAAACCCCCCGACACCCCTCCCCGCGCGCACTGCTCATGCATCGGCCACAAGACCCTCTCCCTCTGCGTGACCCTGCTCTAGAAGTAGCACTCCTGCTTGACCCACACCCCCCATTTCCTCCCAAGAACACCCTTCCCCTCAGCTGACAACCCCCCCGGCTGCACTTGGCCTCTCGACCCGGTCCCAAGTCCTAAGACCAAGCCTCGTGGATGTACATCCCCCTTTTCCCTGCCCAGCATAACAAAACCGTGATACACCAACCGAAGTGTCCGACCTTATCACCTGACCAACCTTTGACCTGATCATCCCCTCCTGCCCTCGTGTCCTGTAGGAATGTCCAGCTGAGAGATCACAATCTCTTGTTACATTCAGGAGGGGAGGATGACATCTGAGCAACTGGTATGGGAATAGGCCTGAAGCTGGGATTCCAAGCATGCCTTTTCCTACTTCAAAGTGTCTTTATTGTAATAAGGAATGTTTGTGCATCATAAACATGTGTATAAAAGACGAAGCCTCAGAGAACTTGTTAGAGCACCTCCTGAAGACACTATGCGAGTGTCCGAAATGACAGGCTCTCCTCATGAGAAATAAAACTCTATTCTTGTCTTCCTGCTTCCAGCGCCCGTCTCTTTATTTGGTAATTGTTCAAGATGGGAACTAAGAGGCGTCCTGCGCCAGCAGCCTGGGCATCAGGTGCTATATGGGCTGACTTTTCCTCACCAGCGAGATTGAATCGCAAGGAAAACTTTCCTGTCTAGTCTCCAGTTGCTTGAATCTACAAAGTTCCTGGAGAACCAGTCTGCTACTCCATTGTTCAGTCCCGGGATATGTTCGGCAAGGACCGAGATGCCCTTGTTGAGGCAGTAGGTCCAAAAACTCTTGGCCAAGTCCGAGAGGCCTTTCGAATGAGGGCCGCCCATTTTGTTCACGTACCTCACAGCAGATACGTTGTCCATGCAAAGCATGACTGAACATTTCATCATGTCTTTGGTGAAGCTCTGGACAGCAAAGGACCCCGCGAGAAGTTCCAGGCAATTGATGTGCAGGTTCTTCTCCTGTGAGGTCCAAAGTCCCCCTGTTGAGGAATTGCCGCACGTGGCGCCCCAGCCCTCTAGGCTCGCGTCCGAGTGGATAATCAGGTCCGGTTCTTCTCCGAAGATTGCTCTGCCGTTCCAGGCTTCTGCATTCTTCAGCCACCAAATTATCTCCTTCCTGGAATCCGTGTCCAGGCAAACCAATTGGGAGTAGGACACATTTACCCTGAGAGCTTTGGCCTTGAGTCTCTGTAGTGCTCGATAGTGCAGGGGACCCGGATAAATCGCTTGGATAGTTGAGGACAGTAGGCCCAGAATTCTCGCTAGGGTCTTTAGAGGAAAGGTGTGGATTTTTAATGCTTTCCTTAGTTCTTGTCTGAGTTTCCTGAGTTTGTCTCCGGGTAGTTTCAACTCTGCCTGGAGAGTATCCACTGAGAACCCCAAGAACTGGGTGACTTGGGTTGGGGACGTAGAGGACTTCTTTGTGTTTATCACAAAGCCTAGGTGTTCCAAAAGATTTATCGCGAGGGTAGTGTGTTGTGAAGCAACTTCCCTGGATTCGGCCATTATTAAAATGTCGTTCAGGTATAGGATTAGTCTGACCCCTTTGTTCCTTAACCATCCTGCTATTGGGCGGAGAACCTTGGTGAAGCACCAAGGGGCCGATGAAAGGCCGAAAGGGAGGCTGCAGAACTGCCAAAGTTTGCCCTCCCAGAAGAATTGGAGGAATTTCTGGTGAGGGGGCCAGATCGGGATTGGCAGATACGCGTCCTTGAGGTCCAGGTGAGTAAGCCAGTCGCCCTTTCTCAATACATCTCTGAGAAGATGAATTCCCTCCATTTTGAAATGGCGGTAAATGACCCATTGGTTTAGTTCTTTGAGATTTATGACGGGTCTCATTTTTTTGTCTTTCTTTTCTACTAAGAATACGTTGCTGACAAAGCCAATCTCTTCTCCCTCCCGAATTGCACCTTTTAAGAAAAGGTCTTTGACCTCCAGGGATACACCACTCTCAAACTCGGCAGATTAAGGAATGAAGGGCTACCTTGAAGCCCTCGGTTTGCTGACCCACTCGTGCCTGAAGTCCCCGTCCCTTTTTTGAGCCCGACTGATGGGCCTGCCTGCTCGTCATCCTTTGCTCCTTTGGTCCCTTGGTGTGCTCAAAGATCTGATCCCACTCCTCCCTCTCTCTCCTTGATCATTCAACAACATCACCCTTTTCGCATAAACTTTTGACTATAGAATAAGGTTTTGCCACGGAAAAAGAAAGACACGCAGGTGCCCAGCATGAGGCACCCCTAAGAAAATCAGTTAGGAAACAGGACTGTGATCTAACAGCAGAGGACTGATCGCACCCTGCAACATGTAAGGATGAATCCGAGCTGGACCTATAGCTCCACCGCCGGTGCTCAACAGCGCCATCAAAAGAAGACGGACTCCGTTAAAAAGACATTGTGACGAAAACTCCCTTCCTGAACTTTCTACTCACCCCCTTGACTAAATTGCTCGTATCGAATTGAATCCCTCCCTCAGCCATTTTGTATTGCTTTCTAAAATGTTTCATCGATCACTCATGTATTTAGTTTTCCAAAAGTCTCTTATAGCACTGACAAGACCCGAAGGTATCAGAGCACTTTCTACTGTATTTTGATGTCACCGGAGAGAAAGTCAGAACATGATTCTATAATGTGTCTGAACGTTTTTCTTGATTAACCCCGACTAAGTATTATATCGATCTCTAGACTTTTATGAAGAACCCAACAAATGTAAATTCACATGTATTGCATTCTGCCTATCGTATCGACTATATAGAACTGAACTAGCTTATGTAAAAAAGCAGCGACTGTTGAAAATGACAATGTATGTGTACATAAGCGGCGTTCATTTGTGTTCACTGTACCCCTTGTTGTAAGCAGAACGAATAATTGCGAAACACTGACTGTGTTATCCCGCCAGCATAGACCCATGCACACACGTACACGACAGCCATTCTTAGGCGGCATGGCCTCTCTGACCGTTTGCTAAACCCCCCGACACCCCTCCCCGCGCGCACTGCTCATGCATCGGCCACAAGACCCTCTCCCTCTGCGTGACCCTGCTCCAGAAGTAGCACTCCTGCTTGACCCACACCCCCCATTTCCTCCCAAGAACACCCTTCCCCTCAGCTGACAACCCCCCCGGCTGCACTTGGCCTCTCGACCCGGTCCCAAGTCCTAAGACCAAGCCTCGTGGATGTACATCCCCCTTTTCCCTGCCCAGCATAACAAAACCGTGATACACCAACCGAAGTGTCCGACCTTATCACCTGACCAACCTTTGACCTGATCATCCCCTCCTGAACTCGTGTCCTGTAGGAATGTCCAGCTGAGAGATCACAATCTCTTGTTACATTCAGGAGGGGAGGATGACATCTGAGCAACTGGTATGGGAATAGGCCTGAAGCTGGGATTCCAAGCATGCCTTTTCCTACTTCAAAGTGTCTTTATTGTAATAAGGAATGTTTGTGCATCATAAACATGTGTATAAAAGACGAAGCCTCAGAGAACTTGTTAGAGCACCTCCTGAAGACACTATGCGAGTGTCCGAAATGACAGGCTCTCCTCATGAGAAATAAAACTCTATTCTTGTCTTCCTGCTTCCAGCGCCCGTCTCTTTATTTGGTAATTGTTCAAGATGGGAACTAAGAGGCGTCCTGCGCCAGCAGCCTGGGCATCAGGTGCTATATGGGCTGACTTTTCCTCACCAGCGAGATTGAATCGCAAGGAAAACTTTCCTGTCTAGTCTCCAGTTGCTTGAATCTACAAAGTTCCTGGAGAACCAGTCTGCTACTCCATTGTTCAGTCCCGGGATATGTTCGGCAAGGACCGAGATGCCCTTGTTGAGGCAGTAGGTCCAAAAACTCTTGGCCAAGTCCGAGAGGCCTTTCGAATGAGGGCCGCCCATTTTGTTCACGTACCTCACAGCAGATACGTTGTCCATGCAAAGCATGACTGAACATTTCATCATGTCTTTGGTGAAGCTCTGGACAGCAAAGGACCCCGCGAGAAGTTCCAGGCAATTGATGTGCAGGTTCTTCTCCTGTGAGGTCCAAAGTCCCCCTGTTGAGGAATTGCCGCACGTGGTGCCCCAGCCCTCTAGGCTCGCGTCCGAGTGGATAATCAGGTCCGGTTCTTCTCCGAAGATTGCTCTGCCGTTCCAGGCTTCTGCATTCTTCAGCCACCAAATTATCTCCTTCCTGGAATCCGTGTCCAGGCAAACCAATTGGGAGTAGGACACATTTACCCTGAGAGCTTTGGCCTTGAGTCTCTGTAGTGCTCGATAGTGCAGGGGACCCGGATAAATCGCTTGGATAGTTGAGGACAGTAGGCCCAGAATTCTCGCTAGGGTCTTTAGAGGAAAGGTGTGGATTTTTAATGCTTTCCTTAGTTCTTGTCTGAGTTTCCTGAGTTTGTCTCCGGGTAGTTTCAACTCTGCCTGGAGAGTATCCACTGAGAACCCCAAGAACTGGGTGACTTGGGTTGGGGACGTAGAGGACTTCTTTGTGTTTATCACAAAGCCTAGGTGTTCCAAAAGATTTATCGCGAGGGTAGTGTGTTGTGAAGCAACTTCCCTGGATTCGGCCATTATTAAAATGTCGTTCAGGTATAGGATTAGTCTGACCCCTTTGTTCCTTAACCATCCTGCTATTGGGCGGAGAACCTTGGTGAAGCACCAAGGGGCCGATGAAAGGCCGAAAGGGAGGCTGCAGAACTGCCAAAGTTTGCCCTCCCAGAAGAATTGGAGGAATTTCTGGTGAGGGGGCCAGATCGGGATTGTCAGATACGCGTCCTTGAGGTCCAGGTGAGTAAGCCAGTCGCCCTTTCTCAATACATCTCTGAGAAGATGAATTCCCTCCATTTTGAAATGGCGGTAAATGACCCATTGGTTTAGTTCTTTGAGATTTATGACGGGTCTCATTTTTTTGTCTTTCTTTTCTACTAAGAATACGTTGCTGACAAAGCCAATCTCTTCTCCCTCCCGAATTGCACCTTTTAAGAAAAGGTCTTTGACCTCCAGGGACACTAGAGCGAGTCTTTCTGTGAGAAACGTATCTCTTGTGGGGGAGTTGTTTGGAAGGGGTAGTCGATAAACTCTATTTTGTATCCCTTCACGGTGTCTAGTACCCAAGGGTCCTGAGTCACCATAGTCCAGTTCCCAGAGAAAAGGGCTAGTCTCCCGCCCACCTTTATAGGGGTATCTGAAAGGTCTTTGGAGGTTCTTACCGGTAGAGAAGCTTCTTCCTCTCCTTTCGCCTCTGAAGCCTCTTCCTCTGAGTCTCTGCCTCTGGGGAAAGAAGGATGGCTGATACCCATATCCCGATTGAAAGGATCTTCCACCACGTCCTCCAAGGGGTCTTGATGAAGAATTTCCACGGCCGGGGAATCGACCCCGCATCCTCCCGGCCCGTGAAAAAACTCTATTGTTAAAGACTCTCTTAATATCTTTTTGGGACTTTTGGATGGAATTAAAGGCTCCCACATATTTCGCCATCTCCTTGATAAAGTCATCTCCGAAGAGAAGGCCTTGAGATGATGCACCCCCTTCGTTTGTGGCAAGCTCAATTAATTTCGGGTCAATCTTTAAGAGTATGCTCTTGCGTCTTTCATTAGAAAGCGCAGTATTGGCGTTGCCTAGGAGGCAAATTGCCCTTTGGGCCCACTGGCGTAGTTCTTTTGGGTCAATGGGATTATTAGATATATACGCCCCTTCCGCCAGTTCAAACATTTTAGTAAGTGGGCCAGTGATGTCTAGGAGCCTGTCTTGACAGGATTTTAGGCCCTTATCAAGTCCCCTTCTGGGGTCCTTGCCCGTCTTGGCAATGAAAGCCACCACCTTGTTATCTAAATCAGGGGTGAATGTGATTTTGTCGGGGAGGGAGGGTCGGGGACATTCGGATCTCAGGCGAGCCCTGACTTCTTTTGGCATTTCTTTACGAAGCCAAAAGGAAAGATATTCCCCGATATGTGGTGAGGGAGTCCACTCTGGCGAGAGGGGGTGCTTAATAAGTAGAGGGTCGAACATGTGTTCCCCAAAAGGGTCGAGTATTCCCATTTTAGACCCAGAGGCCTCAGATGCCTCACCCGACTCTCCCTGATTTCGCCCTCCTCTCCGTCTGAGTTAAAGTCTGAGGAACAAGAGAGGTTTATGTTGTCTTGTGACTCGTTGTCACTATCAATGGGGATAGGAAAATTTGGGCCTTTAGACTGCCCATCCTGTGTGCCCGAGGCATCAATATTGTCACCGCCAGAGCGTGAGTTCTGTAAATTAGAGCTAGAGCTCCTATACTTTTTGGCGCCATCAGGGGGGTTATTGTAGATTTGTCTCTTTCTTTGGTTGGAAGTAGTATTCGAAGAGTCCCCTTGGGCTCTTTTTTGTTGCCAGTCTGGTTTAGTAAGTAATTCTAATTTTTTGTTTATGGTCTCGTCCAGAGACCCCATCCCTTTGTCTAGGGCTTTGTTAATAAGTCCTTCTAATTTGTCTTCCATAGTGGAAGTTGAAGGATCTGAAGCCATGGTAAAGGGTAGATGTGGAAGCTGTGGTAGGCAAGGGCTAACTGACAAAAGTGAGAATGTTGGTGAGAAAATGGAGGTAAGTAGTCATGGGAACAGGCTTGGGTGCCAAGGGGCTTTCCTTTAATATAAGATAGTCCTTGCTCTGTTTCCTAGATGTTAGCTGTGGGTCATAATGTACTTTCCTCTAAAGGGAGGGGTAGTCCTATTATAAGGGTTGTCTCAGATGATCGTGTTCTGTTCTCTACCCCCTTTTTTTTTTTTTTTTTTTTATAATTAGGGAGAAGGATCCCGGCGTCAGCGTCAGCGTTAGGGAGGTGAGTATGTTACATTTCACTGTCCATGCCGGCAAAGGTCATGGATTCGTGGTCGGAAGAGCCGTGGGTCGCGTCGCTATGGAGACCCAGCGCGGCTCTGATGTCACACGGCGCGACTCTGTTGGCTCATTTGCCCGTCTCTGTGTTGAATCCGGTCTCCATGGTAACACGGCGCGGCCTCGCGTCAGAGCGAGGGCGCCGTGTCATCACCATGGAGACCCGTGTGAGGCCGGGACCGGTGTTCAAAAGACGCCGGAGACGCGTGTGAGGCCGGGACCGGTGTTCAAAGGACGCCGGCCCCGGTGCGAGGTCCCAGCGCGTGCAGGCGAAGAGCGCGGGCCGGCGTTTCAAAGACGCCGATCCCGCGTGATGGGTTAAGCGGTCTTCGGGGGAAGACGAAAGAAATCGAGGACTCAGGCCCGTAGGGGGGAGAGGAACCGCCCGGCCTTAAGGAGCTGAGGGGGTCGGAGAAAGAGCAGGAGCGGGCGGGTGGGGAGAAACACCGTGCGCCGCTCTTGAAGGCAAGAAAGGAGGCAAGAAAAGGGCAGAGAGAAAAACACACGTAGGGAGGCACAAGGTTGCCCAGCTTAAGGAACAAGATAGCCAAACAAGCAAAATATAAGAGCATGTAAAATGTATAAAATATATAAAATATATAAAATAAGCTGCTGATTAAAGGGAGGAGGGGAGTAGGGTGGGAAGAAACACACTCAATACAGTCTCCCTCGACCCAATCTAATACATATAGAGAGCACAGGCAAGTAAAGTGCAGAGAGTAAATCTAAGGTATTTATCTTGTGAGCAGCAGCAACAAAGAAGGAAGACCACTACGTGCACATGGACTATATACCTACCTGGAATGTTTGTTATAGTTCTAGAACCCTTCATTGTTGCTGCTGTGAGCTAAGCAATAAAGGAGATTGCATAATATTGGCATCCGTGTCATGCCATAAAATTAATCTATGGTACAGCAAATGTAGGAAAGATTTTCTGAGGCACAAAACAAGTTTAGGAACTTCTGGAATGCAAACATTTGTGGAATACTGAGCAGAGGATTCATACGCATTAATATTCAAGCTATTGGCTTGCACAAGAAGTATGAAGGAACAGATATGGTAACATACATTGAAAAGTTCAATGCACAAACAGATGTAACAGAGGACTCTCAAACCTTTGTGCAGTGGAATGGGTGCAATGTATTTGCAGGACCTTTCCTACAAAAGCACCTTCTCGGCACATAATGGTATGGCTACTGGACTAGTGAGAATGAGATTCAGTTCTACTGACAGCTTGCACTGCAAGACATTTTACAGTAGATAACGTCAAGGTTATACTCTTTCCTGATTACACAGTGGTGGTGCAGGACTACAGATTATCCTTCTTAGTTGTAAAATGCAGACTCAAGAAATAGGGGTGCAATGCATGCAAAGCTAAAGACTATCGACAACTACTTTGGCAGCAGCTGGGTGCCAGGGGTAATGAAAAAAGCAGAGAAACAGTAAGCAACTGAGTGCCAGGGGCAATGGAAATGGCAAAGGTACAGTAAGCCAAACCACCAAAATGATAAGAAACCATCCCGTAGATAACAGTAGCAGAACAGAGGTCAGCAGCAATGGTTAAGACCTGCAACGACAGAACACAGTAAAGAGAATCCACTAAAACTGAGAGCATTCTTTTGAAGATGGCTCAGAGGCTAGTCGTATGGGGAGCAAAAGAAGGAACGACTGAAGGTCACATTCAGACTAGCAACTTAACAGGTATGAAATGTCACTCCTGGAAGTCACTGGGAGGAGCTCTCTGAGTTCCATGTGTGAGTTGTTTTTTGAACTTGCTACTGACCCCTCCCCTTCCCCATCTCCCTTCTTGCAAGATGAGGACACAGAAACTGCTCTGTTGTATGTATCTATTATTAAATGGGGCAGGTTGCTGCCGTGTCTTAGGAGTTGTTGTCAGGGAATGTTGTTTTGAGGTCTGTTGTTGTTCAGCATGGTATAATACTGCAGTCTCCTACAGTGGTACCTTTTTATACAACTACAGCTGCTTACTCTGGGGCATGGGGCACTGCAAGACGGTCATGGATGCCAATTGTCAAACATTTGTCAGGAAATCTCCTAATGAGTCTTTATGTGGAATGTGAGAGGCATGAGCAATTACAATAAAAGATACATACATGACTGAAAAGATGTGGAGCGCTGGTGGCATTGCTACAAGACATGCACTTTGTGATAGATAAGGGCAATAGACTGAAAAGAAGATGGAGGGGACAGTTGTATTTCATGGGGTACTCAACCTATGCTGGGGGAACTCTGATATGGGTATGGCCAGGGGGCCATGAGGACCACTCACAACAGAGTACTAAGGGACCAAAAGGGAAAATATTTTGGGTGAAAGGTACACTAGCTAGTGTATGCATTTCCTACACTTACTAGGCAAAATTCTTAAACACACTCATGCCATCTGGCACACCCTGCACACATATCCTGAGTCCTAGAGGAGGGTATCAATTATAATTATATCATCTCCCTGGATAGAATTCACTTGTATTGAATCTGTGGGTCATGTTGTCAAAGAATGATACCTCAAATTCTTCGAGGACTTAATACATAAGTGGTGTGATGAGCGGACACTTTTTAATATAAGAGAAAATAGTTGGATATAGCTCCAAGGGCATTGAAAACTGGAACCACCCACACATGATATGTTAATCTGCTGTTCACAGTAGGCCATGGTAAGAAAGCAAGCACCATCCTATACAGACCACCGCTTGTGTCCGGTCCAGGGAAGGCATGCCTTGGCAGTTTGGGCTGGACTGTTCCCATGAGGCACATGGTCAGACTGATTTGCATATGGCCATGTCTGAACTGGGGTGGCAGAGTGGGCTAAAGAACGGTGATGGATTAAACCCAGATCTGTTGACTGGGTGTGAGTGTTTGATTGGTTCGGATGCTCCGTCCATCACCACCCTCTTTTGTACCGAGCTAAACAAAGAGGAGCAAACAGGGGAGGCAAATCTCTATGAGCTAACATGCATAATCACATATCAATTGGTAAATGTAAGGAGACCGACATGGTAAACATAGGGCATTGTTGCATATCCTCAGCTAGTTAGCAATGGACAGGCCACGGCTAAGTACTCAAGACAACCAGGGCCTACCTGTTGACCTCCAAAAGGGAGAGAGAAGAACACAATATTGGGCTCCCAAATAACAGACGATTGACAAAGCTAACACTTTAAATGAAAGCGGATGTTGCTATTTACTTACATCACTGAGATTGGCACATTAGACAGTAACAGATACCAGACCAAACCTTTTTCATGTTTATCAGTTCTTTTATTGTTTTTTTCATGTCTCGAACTGTTATTGTATGCAATGATATTTTGGCATACTAAAATGCAGACGACAATATACACATATGTTAACAGTGAATAAAAAATCCACAATTCTAAAGAGAGTTTTCAGGCTGCATACAAGGAACTAGGCTTTTTCTTAATCATAAAACATGTGCCTTATATGAGGTTAGGCAAGAGTGAGTTATTTTCTTTTGATTTCTCACATGGGATGGTGTGCTTGCAGTTTCACAGTTTTGACTCAGTCATTAGATGTCCTACACATCCTAACATAAAACTCATCATGGGAAAAAAAAAAACATTCGCCACATGCTTGTAGTTCAATGATAATGAAGGCAAAGTGGCAGACCATATCTCTAAGGTAGTGCCTTCCTCGGGTATTGGATATAAAAGGCCCCTTGCAGAAATCTATTACATTTCCCAAAATGTTGTGCAAATAGTTTTTTTGTGTACCTTGTGTATGCTCAAACAAGAAAGATTTCTTCTCTTCTGATGACTCAATGGCGCACTGAGTGTTAAGGTGAGGTCTAACCTTTTACTACTAATATCTCTCTTGGCAATACAATGACAAGAAGCATTTGAGTGAAAAATTGACACAACCCGCACAGTCTCGTGGAAGTAAAGCTCTTGAGGAAAGAGAAATGAGCCACTTTATTTGAATATAGCCATATAATATCCATATAATGTCCTTTGAAAATGTAGCCACTGGGATTCAGGGACAGAGATCTCCACAGGGAGAAAAGCTACCTTGCATACGTAAACTGAAATTTGCAATCTATAATGCCTGAGCTAGTGGGGAATGGTCGGAACAATGCGGGCAGAGCCAAACAGGTCTCAACAATGCAAGTGCTACCACGCTTGCCTTAACCACTCATATACCTGAACCATGCATGTGCGTGGTAATGCAGCGCACTATCTAGCTGCCGGAATGGACCGAAGCAGGAAACAGGAAGGATCGGGAGAGGATGCGGTGAGGTAAGTGGGGCTTGGGCAGGGTTTTGGGAGATAGTTTTTAAGGGTCGGGGTAGCTTTCAGGGCTGGGGGTCATGGTTGTTTTCAAGGTGGGGGTTGGAGTTAGTTTTTAGGGTTCAGGGGGTTTGGGGTAGTTTTTAAGGCTTCGGGCGCTGGGGACGTTTTTAGGGTCCAGGAGGGTAAATGGGGTAGATTTCAGGGCCTAGGGGGAGGTTGGGGTCGTTTTTAGGGCTTAGAGAGGGAAGGAAAGTTTTTAGGGTTCGTGGGAAGGGGTTGGTTTTCAGGAGGTAGGGGGTAGTTTTGCCATAGATGCCTTAACAACGCATATTTTGTTGCAAATGCATGCATAGTAAAGGCATATGCGTAGTTAGGACTTGTGTGGTTGAGACCGCGTGAAACCGGCATGCTTGGTAATCGCATGCGTGGTTCAGTCACACAACTGAGCTATAGACATGTGTGTTGTGTTTTGCTGATAAGCTAACAACTGAATAGAAATGAAGCCATGCTTTCCTTGCTTCACTGGAGGCACACTTGAGAGCTGATAAGAAAGGAGATTTGTCTGAGTGTCATCTCACCGCTTTTTTGTAAAACGAATGCAGTAGCATGTTGGTTGTCACTTGATGATATTACGTTTCTTTATGTAATTTCTGTTGAGCTTGTGCTTTATCGACATTCATTTTTTTCTCAAAAGGATGTTGAACCCATCTCTTCATTTTCCCTCACCCCTTCGCCCCTTAGGACATTTCGTGATGTCTTGGTCTGCCTCAACTAAGTTAGCTCATGTCAGCCTCTGACAAGACAAATTGTGCGACTTCATTATTGTGTGTTATTGTGTGTGTATCCCCTGTAATTTATACCTGTTATATTGCTCCTATATCCTTAAAATACTACTACTACATTAAATTCAACATTTTACTAAAGAAAACACCCCTATTATTGAGGCTGAAATTGTCAACAACATAGGGGGTCATTATGATGGCGGAAGACCTGCCACCGCTAGCCGCGATTTTCCCCCACCACATTACGATGTCGGGGGGATCCACACTACGACCGTGGCGGACACAAAGACAGTCCTCCATGGACCCACCACAGGCAATCGTTTCGATTGCCTGACAGAGCGGTCTGCATCCATAAAATGTTGGCGGTGCCAAGCAGGCACAGTCTGCCAAATTAAGAAGATGCTGGCTTCAGCCAGCCTTTCCATGGGGGGGTAAACTGCCTTTAAAAGGCTGGCAGGGATTGCTTTTGGGGGCACGTTGCGGACGCCCCTTGTGTCTGGGGGTGGTGTTTATGCACTGGGGTACCCATGGTACCCCTACATTCCACTGCACTACGTGGCAGGCACTGTGTGGTGCCTGCCACGTAGTGCAGTGAAATACACAACATGCATTTTTAATATCACGGCAGGTGCTGCAGTCAGCAGCACCCGCCGCAATGTTAAAGTGCAAAATGCGACCGCCATGGTGGCAGTAGCATCCTAATAGGTTGTGCGCGACTGCCACGTGCATGGCGGGCGGTCCCGATTCCCACCACGATGGCGGGCGGACTCAGATCTGCCCACCATCGTAATGACCCCCATAGTTTGGTCAAAAGCGGAAGTCCTTTTTCAGTTATAAGCATTCATTGTGAAAGTGTTAATAATGGCAAGAAATAATAATAAAGAGAAGTACTTGTAAGGAATAAATGCCAAACAGTGATCTCAATGTACTTAAACGCTGACATGCCTTTATTTGTGAGATGTTTTGTGAATGTGCGAAATTCTGGGAACTTTCTTCAATTCAACAACTGAAATCCAACAAGGATACATGGGGTGAAGCAGAAACCCCCTCCACACAACACTACGTGCAGCACCACTGTAAACTACACCACGTGGTGATTTTCCTTTTCTCGAAGCAAAGAGATGCTTGGGGTTTGCCTTCTGCGACGAAATCATTGTATTGTAATAAGTTCTAAATATGCTCTGTAAATAAGCTCTTCATGACGCGCAGGTCTGTTTTCTGCACATACGTCATTTCAGTGTGCAATTCGGTATAGTAATCGATGATATACAATTTGGTATTTGCCATACAACGATTTTTAGAGCTTAATTCACATACAAAGAATTGCAATTCTACATGTAAATAATGAATGGTATGTCAAAGTATGACTGTATTAAGGCTCAAATACTAAAGAGAAAAATAGATATTTTAATCAAAAAGATTTTGGTGCTACAGGAGTAATAAACTGCTTGAAAATATAGGGCCATTCACAGCTCACAGGATTCTGGATCAACATGAGAACAAGAAAAGAATTGTGTTCCAGTGGGAAGCTGATTTGTTATAATACATACAATCTATAGGGCAGCAGAATTCCATATCCTGTTATAGGGCTATCAAAAAGTCTGAGGTATTTCATAAAGTGAAAAAGTGAAGGTCCTTTGCCAAAAAAAATAATAATAACAAAATAAATTTAAAAATAAACTATTATGAATGATTGGATAACATACGTAGGGGTATTTCTGTTTTAGGGGAAAGCGCCTGTTGGTGCACACATTGATAAAGGCACCTCAAGACTAACAAGTGTAGTTCAGGGGGTTAGGTGCATATAATGACATTTCTTTCGGGTAACTGCTTTTTCACCCTTTTAGTTAGTGAGGCCATCTTTGAAGGAGTTTCCAATTGGTATTTCTACTTACCAATTTGCAAATATTTGTAGTTTTGATAAATGTATTTAGATGTGTGTATCAAAGTCCTTTTTTTTTTAAAGATAAAGCTCTGATTGAGCAATGCTTTATTGACTGTCTTCATGTTTTGTGCAGTATTTAAGTCTGAGTTTTTACCCGCATCACTTTCCCGAGTTAGCCCTACACTGCTCTGCCATGTGACCCTGAGAGTAATGTACTTAAAGGGGTACTTGCTCCCCTGTTTTCCGCAGTGTGGGAGCCCTGGGAGTACCCTAACATGAATTATCACATATTATAACTGTATGTATATCGCACTCCTTCCTACACTGAGGGACCAGGGTTCATAAATTCAAAAGACTTTAAATCACACAATCATTCCAATACTTCCGATCCGGATTCTAACTAAAGTAGCTCTTGTCCACGATTATTCAATTAAACTGAATTTGCACACTCTCACTGGTGTAGAGTAGCCACAAGGTAACATCAGGTTTTAATTAAATGACATCTAATTAAATCAAAGCAACAACCATATTTTGTAGTACTCTCTAGATACGTTTTCGAAAGATTGTTCACTGTGCTGCATATATGCTGAATAGTCAGCCAAAATGCACACCTAGTTGGGGATTAAGACAATCCACACTGGCCAAACCTGTTTTAAATGTTCTTGATAACAGATTGGCTTATGGTTAAAACCCTGGTCTTCTCAAAACTGACATGACCTTTAGGGTCAAATGTCCAGAACTATCCCTTCAACAGTATCCTTCTTGCTAGTTTGATTGGTGGCAGAGCTTGTTGTCAGTAACCCTATAGGGACTCTTCTGGAGGGGTTCCGGCACAATCACTAACATCTTGGCCTTGTCCATCCTTTTGGGCCAAATGGAGAAGCAGAACCACATGACCTACCTCTGGTTTGTTGACTATATGTCGGCTTTAGACTGTGTACATTGAGCAACGCTCTGGAGGAAGCTTAGGGCTTAGGACATCCCTTGACCTCTGCTCAGAGCCATTGATTCACTTCATACCCAAACATGGGTGTGGAGCAAATTGGGAGATGGCAAATCTACACTCAACAAGACCTAAAGCAGGGGTGTCTGCTGGCTTTATGCCTTTTCAACCTCTCTATGGCTGACCTCTCACTGGCCCATCACAAAACAAACAGTCACACTCCTCATCTTGGCACAATAGCACTGAACCTCTTACTATACATGGATGATGTGGTCCTGTGTAGACTAACAGAGGTAGGCCTGCAGAGACTGATAAATACACCGCACTTGCATGCTACACAAAATGACCTGGTCATCAATAGATACAAATCCAAGGTGATGATGGTTATCAGGGCATGAAAGAAAAACGGAACCTGGCATCTCAGAACACACGGCCTAGAAACAGTAAAAGGATACAAATACCTACAGATGCTGCTAGATGACAAGGGAATGGCCAAACAACAGCTCAGAGCCACCACAAACAAGAGCAATGCCTTAACCACTGCTTTCAGCACCATGCACAACAAATTGAAAAGCCCAGGACTTGATTCTTTCCTATAAGTCATCGCAGCAAAAATCCTGCCAACTTAAATCTACAGCAGTGAGGCCCTGTTCAGTTTTGACTCGGCCCTTCTGGATAAACTCCAAACAAAAGTTTACCATTATGTGCTAAACTTAGCTCATAGTTGTTCTCCAGGTCACATTCGACTGGAGTTTAGCCTTACGAGGTAATCAATACGGTGGCAGAAGGCTATCGTCAAGTGCTGCTTTAAATGAAAACACACAGAGCCCAACACTCTAAACGACATCCTGTGGTCTGCAATGAACACCATGTGTTGCTGTAAGCACTGCAGCAGCCTCAAGGAATACATGGAGCAATCTTTAGTACATTTGAACCTTGGAACCTCAGGGCTTTACCATTGTCATATATTGCTTTTACAAATCTAGTTAATGCCACAATATCCAAAATGTATCTACTAAAAGATAAACAGGAGTTCAAAAAAAAGTTATTCAAAGCTAAAGCAAGCATCATATATAGCCTACACATTTCTATTTCACCTAAAACTCAAGCTGCTGCAGTTACCCACCCACATAGTGGAAAAACCTGCATGGCTGTACTCTGGCGACAGAGATTGTCACGTCAGCAGCTCAAACAAAGAGAACCTTTTGCACATAACCTGCATTCATGCCAAAATGGCAGAGGAGGCACCTCCTCAAGCCTTCATTAAAAAGCAAAGTGATTCCACATGCAGGCAGGCCGTCATATCCTGTTTAGAGCTCTGCGACCCTATTCTGAACTGTCCCTTCATGAAATTTATATACAAATTTGAACAAAATCTACCCTAAAAAGCATTCAAGTGCATCGAGGCAGTGGCTCTTTGGTCTTTTAACATAAACCTCCCAGAATAGTTAGAAAACTGGGCCAGGCTGCTAGCCAGAAAGGAGACACTAGCATTACAAGTGTGGCCTATCCTGGCATCCTGGTGTTCTCTGATGACTTCTAGACAGCACACAAGCATTTTAAAGCTGTTAACTTGCACCATGGCACCTTAAAAAACACCTCTGACACCCAGGCTCCCGAATACAAACCGTAATACTCGGGCCGGGATGCCAGCCGAGTTACAGAAACCAGCATCATAAATATGGGCAATCCTGGTACCCGGGAACTTTTTCTATAAAGACTGAATGATTGAGTCTAAAGACAGCTGTGTGACTCATTTTAATCTCTACAAAACAGCCTGACACATGACTTTTAATCTGCACATTTGCATTTTAACTTGGGGCACTGGGAGGCCTCTGGACAATTACGTGCCTGAAAAACTCCAGCAGTACTTCCCCTACCATGGATTTTATATTAGTTTTTAATCTTGCTTGGAGCTTGCATGCATCAACCAGCTTAAACGTCTGATGTCTCATCACCCATAGTTTTCTCTTAAGAATTGTAATTATTGTTTTTTTTGTAAGATTTTCATTAAATGAAACAAATAAAGATTACTACCTTACTTAGCATAGAGACTCCTCAAATTACAGATTTGGAGCTGCTCAACAGCACTACTTGCATGCCCAGTTAATGGGGAAACACCATTGGTCTGCTTCCTTGTAGTTTCAAGGAGATATCCTTAATTGATCCACTGTACATGAGCCCTTGCTAATTGTAGTTTATTCATAAGGAGTATCTGGAAGCTGTCTACATCCTCCCAGCTAGGACTAACCCTGATGTATGCTGGCCTGATAGGAAAGTCCCAGTCATACCAAGGAGACCAGAGAAATGACCTGAGGCTTGTAGACCCATCTACATCTCACCGCTGAGCCATTTGAAGACCTCACTAAACATGTAGGTAGGCTGCCTTAGAGGTTGGCTGGCACAAGTCCAAGTGAGATGACTGATAGCTCTGTCTGGCAAGCACACAACGCACTGAACCAGCTTGTGTTATTCTCTTTTGTTGCTCCCGGACCCTCTCATGTACTGTAATCCATTCTCCAAATAGGTACCAAACTAACTGTATCGAGGCACCCAGGTAGTCGAATATCTTTGGGCTTGCATCACTTGTTGTGGGCCAGGCTTCATCTACCTCTTTGTTCATGTAATACACACGCATGATTATTTTCAAGAAAAGTAGGGGGAGAAATTTAAACCTTCACCTGAGCATATTTTTCCATTTTTTTCAATTAACAAACATTCCCAGAAAAACAGCTGGAAATGTCGTGACTCTCTCAAAAATATTTATATTTCTCCAGTGCAGAGTTCTTTTCTAGGGAGAACTCCACACAGGCCTCCTGTGCAAATGCTCTTTTTTTCTCTACATGTAGTGGTTCATTTCACGTCCTGTCCTGAAAGCAGCAGTGGCCCCTTCATTAGGATGGAGAAGCACCTCTACCCCTGCCACCACCAGAAAAATAAAACGATTAAAAAACGGATTTTAAACACGTTTTATTATCAACTAGCAGCCCGTCCCGACCTTGTCCGGGTGCGACAGGCTTCCCCGCACCCGGCCCGCCCTGACATTGCACAGCATGCCCGGGCCCCCGCCCGGCCCGTCCCCAGCCTGCCCTGACCCCCGCCTGCCCCGACCCCCGCCTGCCCCGACATGGGTCCCCTTACCTGAGCTGCCGCTCCTCCTGCCTGGCCTGTCCGCTGCTCCTCACGTCACCGCTCCTCCCACGTGCCATGTCCGCCGCTCCCTTACCTCAGCCCCCGCTCCTCCAGCCTGTCCGCTGCTCGCACCGCCGCTGGCCTGTCCGCTGCTCCTCACGTCACCGCTCCTCCCCCACGCCATGTACGCCGCTCCTCGTCGCACTCCTGGACGCCGCTCCTCCCCGCGCTCCTGCCGTGAGCACGCACGTCGCGGCCGGCACTACTTCGGAGGGACTACTTCTTTTTTACTGTAAATTTTTTAAATCACGTTTTTAAAAAAATGTATATAGCCTATAACCATCTACACACCCTGACGATTCCAACGGTGTATCGGGTGTGTGGATTGGCGCTGTGGTTCCCGAGTTTACCCGCCTCAAAGGCTGAAAGTTCTTCCTTTATTATAGTATTATAGATTTATTTTAATCCCCCAGGACTCTGACGAGTCTTGGGGACAGGTCCAGGGTATGGTACTGTGGCGGGGGATTGGTAATGCACTCTTTGTCCCTTCCCTGTGCATGAGGGTTTGGCTGGCCGTTTCAGGCCATCCAAACCCTTCTGCACAGTGAAACTTTTTTCAGCCCCCGCTGTGTTGCTGGGGCTAGATAAAGCAGGCACAGCTTCCCAGTCTGTCTAGGAGTGCAAAGTCCCAGCGAACAGGTCAATCCTGACGCTGCCAAAATGCAGCGTCAGGATTTCCAGTAGTGCATTCTGGGAGCCTGTGCCCAGAAGATCGTGAGGCAGTGTATGGCGGCAGTAGCAGTGATGAGGTAAGATTTCTTTTAATTATTATTATTATTTTGATTCCCCCCTAACTCTCCCCACCAGTGTTCCCCACCACTCGGGCGGGGAACGGGCCTTTACTGCCTTGAAGGTGAGTTGATAGGAATTAAATCTCCGACCATTTCCAGGGTGGACAGGAAATGGGGAGGAGTTTGGCAATGCTCTCAAACATATGCTTGTGGGGTTTCCCAACTTTCCAGAGCAAGCCATGCCTTGGTGTACCCACTCCTTGCATGTAATTCATGAGGATGGATTCCCTCACTCAAGTGGCAGAGAAATCCACAGTTATAAATTCATATATACCTTTGCAGGAAAGAAAAGGTCAAGTGGGTTGTAGCTACATTTATGACTGAATTTACCTATGTGATTTGGGCCCACAATTTATGAGACACATTTCACTACAAATGCTGGTAGCAAGTATTCTGTAACTTCAATTTCTGTTGCTTTAGTATGTTCTTTGTGCTGTTCAGTTACTCACAATTCTCTTGGATCACATCACTTATTAGCCATTACTACAAAGTATCCATTTAGGCAGGATATTGTGATTTTCCTTTCTTACAGTATCCTGTGTCTCTGTCAAATATGGTTTGTAAAATGTAGCTCTTTAGTACAAGTTTGCTGCAACCTTTATCTCCAGTTTCATACTGCGTTGTAATGGTTCTGTGCTTCTATGATTCTTGGTGTGTCCTGAACTTGTGAACAGTATAGCTTTGTGAACAATAGAACGTTGAAGCTTTGCAAACATTACAGAAAGTCTTTAGTAGGTGGCCTTGATTTGAGTGTTTTTTGTACTGTTATCACCTGATTTACTAGCTCACTATTGCCTAAATGAGAGTACCATTCTCATTGTGAGGATACCAGTTTCATTGTGTGATTACAGTGTTACATTTGTATAGTGTGAATTATGTACTTCCAACTATGTTTACTGGAATATAGTCAATGCATGACACACCATTAAAAGTGCATTTGTGACGCATATTGGCTGGACTTTCATAGTTTATAGAAACTGTCAAAATTGTGTTATACTTTACCTAAACTCACCCTCTTGAAATAGGCCTTGATGTTCAAGAGTCAAGTAAGCCTCAGCGATGTCTAATTTGCACTGGAAATCTTGTTTCTGGAGGTCGCTAAGAGCCCTCAGTTTTGGAGCACTTATTGACACCTCTCCTGCGCCTGAGTCTGATATGGACCATTCTGAGGTCTTGTACCCCAATACAATCTGTTGCAGACCCAGAAGAATTACTGACATTCTTAAAAAGACACCTTTGAAGGCGCCAAGAACAAATGTAAAATACCACAATGGCATCATTCTAATATATATTGTTTCTAGTTGTCCCCTAATTTCTGGAAACGATTAAAGTTTAATCAGTAGCGGTCGTCAGTAGGAGTTACTGCAGGGCGGTGACGTGGGCAGGGGGAGGGGCAGGGTCACATTTGGTGATGCAGTGCGCGCAACAAAATTAGTTTTATTTATTTAAATGTTTACTTACCTGTAAAACTCTGTAATCCATACATTACTAACCCCCACCTTGCCCCTCCCCAAGCCCACGTCACCGCCCTGCAGTAACTCCTACTGCCGACCGCTACTGAGTTTAATACTACGTCAGAGTTACTACAGCTGGAAATTTACGGATAAGTGTGAATTTGCTCTAAACTCTGCTTGTGAAACTCGTTGTTTTTTAGAAGATCTAGGGGCATATTAGCAAGGGCGATATCGCCGCTTTAGCTGAACTTTTTCCCACTAAAGCGGAGATCATTTTATCGCCCTATTAGCAACTGCTGTTAGCGACAGCTTTTAGGCGATAGCTACAGGTTTGGGGCCCGCTTTGCTTGTCAGCGATATTTATCGCTAATGACATGCAAAGTGGGCATACCCAAACTGTTAGGGACTGAAAACAGTCGCTAACACAGCTATCGTCCATTAGCAAGGCAGGCGAAGCGATAATAAAAATTGCGCTAAGCGTGATTATCACTAGAATCTAACGCCTGCTAACAAGTTGACTTACCTGTATAGTCAATGGGGGTAGATTATCAGATTAAGCCCCCATTGGCGTTAACGCGAGAATATCGCTGGATTTCCAGCGATATTCACGCATTGAGCCGCTATCGCCGGATATTTTATCGCACTGGAGATAAACGTTGCTAATATCATGTTATCTCTGCGATAATATCCGGCGATAGGCAGCGATAAAAAAAGCGCTAAGCGCATTTAGCGATAATTATCGTAATTTGTAGCTAATATGCCCCCTAGAATGGAATGCAATATCGCTTATGGTACCTCCACAAATAGTTGGTATCACGATAGGCATAGATTACTTAATGGCAATGGAACAATTCAGTTTTCATGTCCGACCATTTAAATGGGATAACATCCCTTGATGTATTTTACTCTCAATAGAAAATTTAAAAAACTATTTCCTTTTTCTGTATGCATGGCAACTCTCATTTCCATGGCAGGAGTCACATTTTCCTTCTGAAAGAAAGAAATCTAATCAAACGTTCATTTATTTAAGGCTAAAAATGAGTGGATGGCAAAATCACATTAAACCTATCTGAAAGAATTCAATTAAAACGTTGCAAAACTGCTGAATGTAGTTTCCTAAAGGATTAGAGTTACCCTGCTAACATTAATGAACAGTTCCATCTTAATCATTCTGCGGGCCTGTCATTGCGCCCTTTCTGTCACTTCCCACTGTCATTTGAACAACTAATCCATCTCCCTTTCATGTTTGCATGTTTTTTTACCTGTCTGCTCGGTTAAATGTGTCTTGCTTTCTATAAAGCTGCTAATTAACTGCTGAAAGCTCCCTTATGTTTTAAGAAACGTGAATGTGTTTGGAATTCAAGTTTGTTCTACCACTTATTTCCACAAATCCTATCAGTGTCTCAACAAATATGGAGATTCATTCCTAGAGTGACTGCTTTAAAGTAGGGGTACAATGGTCCTTTGGAGATCGAAGAGGGCAGGGTGCTTGCACAAAACAACTGTTTCTATCTGTATATATCTGTAGTTCCCTCATAATGTGTATACTATGCAGAAAAATAACAACCTTGAGTTTTATATCACTATATGACTCAGTGATCAGCTAAGAGGCTCATATCAGGCGTTCCAATCATGCAAGGCCAACAGGACCGGTCATTTTTCCGAGATACGGAAAATGAGTACCAATAAATGTGCAAATGATAACACCTGTTTCTACAGTGCATAGAAATGGTACAAGGGCACAAGTGATTTGTCAAAAACTAGATATACATTCTTATCAACATATCTCCTTCTTCGCATTTCTACTTATTGTTTCTCCTCTTCTGGGGCAACTGGTATCCCACTATGCTTTCTATTCGCCATCTGGCCTTAAAGCGGCATTTCTTCTTCCCAATCTCTGACCTTTATTGCAACAGGAACTGGTGGCCAGAGAATAGACTGTGAGAACCTTCCAGTTCAGGAACCTAGGGGCCTATTTATGAAAAAGTCACGCAGTGCATCAAGTCACCTTGATGCGCTGCTCTGTGTGACAGGGAAAGGGCAGGAATCTGTCGTATTTGAGGCAATACAGACCATTCCTGCCTTTTCCTCTGAGCTGGCATCCTTTTGGCCACCTAGCACCAATGCAGGCACCCCGACACCATGGTGCAAGGGTGTCTGCATTGTATGCAGGATTGTTTTTGAGTAGGAAGGGGCACTTTTCTGCACAAAAACGATCATGAGAGGCATATTTATATACCTGCAGAAGGCAGCACACATAGAAGTAGAGGAAGTAATGAGTAGAACTGAAGATATTTCTCCTCGTTACACCTCTCCTGGGAAGGCATATATTTTTGGCACATTTCCAGGATAACCAGTTCTGGTAAATCTGGGAATAAGTCGAAAACCATGGGAGTTGAGTGTGAGCACCCATGCAATGCCTTCCCTGGCCAGAGTAAGGCAACACATTGATTTGTGCTGCGTTGTCTTTCTCCAGATGTATGGAGCCACTCAAGGCCACGCAAAGTGGCCTTGCATGGCTTCATAAATGTGACTTAAGGTTTATGTCACTCTTGCACTACATTGCTTGGTAAATAGCCCCAAAGTTCCTGTACCCTGACATAACTTTCCCACCCACACCTAAAGAGGACAGAGCACTCAATAAGGTGAATGAGGTGCTACTATTCCTTCCTTTTTCATACATCCATTCCAACAAGTATAACTCTGTTGATTAGTTTAGTCTTTAAATTCCCTTTGGTGGACCTCATTACTATTTTGACTATGCTCTAAAACATTTTTGTAAATATTAGTGCTGACAATCTCACAATTAATGGTGCTGTAACCCACCTCCCTTGGCATATTTGCTCATCACTGTCCAAGTTCTAAACTATGGTTGCATACTTACTTTTTTGGAATGCTTCCTACAAATTCATTTCACAGGGCTAATAATTTAATCTATGTAATGCATAGTTCTTATTTGCTGCAAGCAGTATCAGCATGGACCGGTGCCAGCGAGTACTGAAATCAGAGCACAGCAAATAGCAATGAGTTTCATGTATTGTATACTTAAGCCAGTGTAGAGTTAGCGTCATAATCAGGGTTATAGTTAGGCGCAAGCATAATATAATGGAAATAAAAACAGTATGTGTAATCTCACCATAAGAGACACTGCACTTATTTATAAACTGCATTTTGTAATACTTAAGTAATATTACAATACCACTATCACCAGTGTGTTAATCATGGTGCAGAGGTAATTAATCAGTGGGCAAATAGGCTGCTTAATGTGTTGCTAGCTTCTCCAATGGTTCCCACAGGTTGCAAACAGGTAAAGATTCTTCAGTTGTTGAAGAAGCCTTCAGTCAACCCCATTCTGCAGAGTAAATACAGGCCCATTTCCCTGCTGCCTGCAGTCTCTAAGATCTTAGAGAAATTAGTTAACAGGCAACTCTCCCGTAATCTGTAGACTAAGGGTCTCCTTCATTTTAGTCAGTCTGGTTTAAGGCAAAATCTGAGCCCTGAGAGGGCCCTACTCGAGGTGGCAGAACAAATCAAAGGCAATCTAGGTGCCAGGGGCAAAGCTGTGCTGATTTTGTTAGACCTAAAAAGTATAATTGATGGATGGAATGCTGAACAATGGCAAACATTCATTCCCAGTACAGAGATTTGGGCCTAAATCCATCGCTTTTTTCCATCAATGCCTTTCCAGTTTAGACCCAGTCATATGCAAATCAGTCATGACCCTGCTCCCAATAATTCAAATTAATTAATTTTTTTTGCCAGGCTGGGTCCTCCCTGGACTGGACACAAGCATCCTGGGACCAGTTTCTGGGTATCACTTCTCATCAGCAAGGCCAGCTTGACTCCAGTGGTATAGTGAGCACAGGACCCACATCTAGGGTGACAAATGGAATTGATAGATGGAATGCTGAACAATGTCAAACATTCCCCCCAGTACAGAGATCCGGACCCAATACCATTTAATTTTGCACACTATGCCATTCCAGTTTAGACCCAGCCATATGCAAATCACCCTTGACCCAGGCCAGGTAATCCCTGATCCAAAAACAAGCATCCTGGGACCAAATTTGGGGTATCACCACCACCCCCCCCCATCAGCCAGGCTGGCTTGACTCCAGTAGCATGGTGCGAATGGGACCCATGTCTCACCATACCCACACCCCACTCAGGGTAATAAATAAAAAAAATAAGTTGTATGGAATGCTGAATGTCAAACATTCACCCTAGTACAGAGATTTGGACTTAAACCCATGATTTTTTTGCCATGCCATTCCAATTAAGACCCAGCCATTTGCAAATTCGTCTTGACCCTGCTCCCCATGGAAATAGTCCAACCCGAATTGCCAGGCCATGTCTTCCATGGACTGGAAACAAGCATCCTGGGACCAGTTTCCAGGCATCACCCCTCAGCAGCCAGGCTAGCTCAACTCCAGTGACATGATGAGCACAGGACCCACATCTGTACATACCCATGACCACTTAGGGTGAACATAGCAAACACAAGATGATGGATTTCCAGCAATATTCTCGCATTTCGCCACTATCGCTGGATATTTTAGCACAATGGAGAAAAACGTTGCTAATAGCATGTTTTCTCCGCTAAAATATCCAGCGATAGGAAGCGATAAAAAAAAATTGGTAACCACGTTTAGCGATAAATATCGCTATTCCTTGCTAATATGCCCCCTAAGGGTTTTTTCAGAGATGTTATCTCTAATTCGGAGTACAGTAACAGCTTGTAAGTGACTGCAGGACACAGTTTGTATGTATCATCAGTATCACAATCACTTTAGAAGGCTTTAGGAATAGGCCAGCAATCACATTGTGCATAACATCAGCAGGAAAAATGGAAAGTAGCAATCGTCCCGTTAAGAACAAGGGGGCGTATTATTAAGGGCCATATCGCCGCTTTAGCGGCACTTTTTGCCGCTAAAGCGGCGATATTTTTATCGCCCTATCAGCAAGCTGTCGCTAACAGCAGTTAACAACAGGTTTTAGGCGTTAGCTGCAGGTTTGGGGCCCGCTTTGCATGTCAGCGATATTTATCGTGAATGAAATGCAAAGTGGGCGTACCCAAACTGTTAGCGACTGAAAACAGTTGCAGACACACCTATTAGCAAAGCAGGCAAAGCAATACAAAAAATCGCGCTAAGCGCTATTATCGCTATAATCTAACGCCTGCTAAAAAGTTGACTTACATGTATAGTCAAAGGGGGGTGGATTATCAGATTAAGCCCCATTGGCGTTAATGCGAGAATATCGCTGGATTTCCAGCGATATTCTCGCATTTCGCCGATATCGCTGGATATTTTAGCACAATGGAGAAAAACGTTGCCAATAGCATGTTTTCTCCACTAAAATATCCAGCGATAGGCAGCGATAAAAAAAAAATTGCTAATCATGTTTAGCGGTAAATATCGTTATTCCTTGCTAATATGCCCCAAGATTCCTAAAATGTGGTCCCTCAGAGCCATTCCTTTCCAGAAGACCAAATTTAACCCATATTAAATATTCCTTGGTTGACACTTGTTCTGCCATAGAGTCCCCTTGTCCCAACTTCTACATTGGAGTTACAGATGAATGACAATGTAGTTGTACAGTATTGTTGAAAGCCTATACAATTTCTCTAGAGGTTTCATTCTCGGGTTTAATCAGCTTTACCTGAGTGTCTGACTGAAGGCCACCACTCCCTCCAACCCCATTACTGGGTGTACATACTCGAACACCAGAAGAAGACTGCCCTGCCGCTTCGTTGGTGTAGGCACATTAGATCATACTCATCATAAACGCAGATGTCAAATGCCGCAGTCTAGTTAAGTGGATGCCCCTCATTTCACTCGAAATGGCATGCTCCTCCATTTGACAACAGCATGTTGGCAAAGAACATGCAAACAATAAATTATTTGTTTTGCTGGATTTGCACACTTTCCATGCTGTCTTTCATCAGTTCCAGGCCAACAGCTTAGCAGATAAATGGCATGAGGAGTTAGAATCGTTTAACACAAGTAAGGGGAGAGGGTCAACCGTATCCACAACTCTACCACCCCAAACACCCTGAACCACAATTATACACACATAGAGGGGTGGAGAGACTCAAAGGAAACCACAAAACAGAACAAACGTAATTGTATTGAAAATACTGCCCTCACTCACACACCAAAGTGTGTGACATGCTTCATCATCGGGTCTGCTTACAATACGCCCAGGTGTAGCCACACTCTGGACGGAGCATAGGGGAGGGGTTTAAACATAAAAGACCACAGGACACAATACAAAACAAAACAACATACACAGAAATGTGATCAGTGGATGTCACCCTGTGTCTGGAGCTGGTGTGCAACACGTGCAGTTAATAGGGAAGTGTTTAAAACTGGTTTGGGGATACCAAACAGAACTTTTTTAACAGGTTCCACAACCAGGATTAAAAGAAAAGAAAGGATGGGAAGTGTTTTCAAGAGAAAATAAAGTTCTCAAAACAACCCTCCTAATACCGCTATTGTCAACATGTTTCGACCGACTTACTGCGCCAAGAAGGTCACCCCGGTCTTCTTCAGGACGTATGTTGCTACCAGTCCAGCTATTGGTCAAGCCGTAGTTCGGTCAAAGTACCAATTAGCCGATCACACGGGATTCCAATTGAATCGACATGTGTGGAGGGGATCCCAACAACACAGGAAACATAAGCTGGAATTATAATAACCCCATATAAGTATGTTGTACACCCCAGGGATTATGACAAAAAGAAATTCTAAGATTGGTCCGTTTTCTGTGGCCTAAGGGGATAATGTATTCATCACCCATCAATATCAATCAAAAACTAACATTATGTGCAATGCTATGATCAAACAGAAATCTACACACCTTCAAAGGTCCGGAGTATGTATCCGGTAGTGGTATTAACTTACAGGATATATGCCCCACATGCAACGTCTGTGAGAGTAGTATAGTGTCACTCCCATTCAAGAACTCACCGAGTTTATTAAGGATGTAAACTCGACATGGCGCCCTGCAGGTAGGTGTCCCAAGAACACAACCTGTATTCATGGGAACAAAGTAAGAGAAACAAATAGCACCAAACAGGCTCTGTCATATGAAGCTCGATCACAAAATGAGCCCCTGTCATAGGCATCAATGACAACACGTAAGTAAGCCAGGCTCACCGGAATGCACTAGCGTAAGCCCATGGAGGGGAGCCTGCATCAGGAAATGGAATAATTGCCAGCCCCCCTGTAAACTCCTTACTGTTCCGAGGGAGAAACCTTGTACGACTGCCTGCTTCCGGATCGCCGCGTAGGTAACAGCTGCTTCCGGGAATCCATTGAAATACCCTCTGTGTTCTGCCGGCAGTTCGCGCACTCCACGCATCACGTGGCTCACCGTCCGGCGTCATTGCGTCCGACGTGGGAACCACGGTAGTCATGGGAAATAGAGTTCCCAGTCGCGGGTGCCGGTTAAACTATCGGACAATCCGACCAATATGTCTCAAGTTGGCTTTTTAAGTTGTATAGGGAGAAGAAACATACAACAATGTAGAAATATAGGATCAGAGCCCCCCAACTGCCTAAAGCAGTGGTTCAGATTGTATCACAATTGATCAAAATATATATGGACTCGCAGTCCCCTCAGGCTGCCTAAAGCGGTGGTAGGTGGTAGGTGCAGCATTATTTTTTGTATCAATATAACAGCCAAGTGTACCACCAAAAGAGAGAGTCCAGAGAGACCCCTGTGATAGTGTACAGCAAAATTCTTAGCAGGTATCACAGTGGAGAATGATGTATGTATCTAGTCCCGGTTCCAAAAGTGAGGTAATAAGGCACCAGATCACGTAGCCGTCGCTATCAATTACCCCGGCCATCTAATCCCGAGTGGATGCAACACATTATTCAAGTTCATTTAGTGTTACTATATCAGCCCATTCATAATGAATAAACTAGTGTCTGCCCAATGATTGCCAAGGTATGTCATCATTAAAACCTGTAATGTGACTTCTCAGGCGGTAAACCCATTTCTGTTCCGGATGAAGTAAAATGCGTTGTTCATCTGCCATATGTCTGCCTAAGTTCAATTTCTCAATGACAGTCCATCTTAATTCATCAGCAGAGTGTCCCATTTCTAAAAAATGTGCTGTCAGCCTGGTATTTGATCTGCCACATCGTATTGCTCAGTAATCCTTGTGCGCACCCTCCTACTCGTCATCCCCACATAAAATGTGTTGCAGGGGCATGTAATAAGATAGATCACCCCCTGGGAATTGCAGTTGGTGTGGGATCTCTGTTCCCAGGGAGTGTGGAGGCCAAAGTCAATTTGTTTGGTGTTGGACGTCAAAGTGCATACACTGCAGGAACCACACCTGGTGTGGCCCATCAATCTAGGAAGACCAGTCACTGACACGATGTCCGTAGTCACATTTGTAACTTTGGGTCTCGTGTGGACTAGCAAGTCCTTCAGGTTCTGGCTCCGTCTAAACAAGAAAAGAGGCTTCTCCATGTACAGCCCCCCTGTGTTTAGAATTTTCCAGTTACGCAGCACCAGTCGTCTAATCTTCTGGGATGCTGTATTGAAGGTCGAAACAAATACAGGTTTATTTGTCTTGGATCTGGTAGTTATGGCAAGAAGGGAGTCACGGTTGGCATTCAGTGCACGTTTCTTAGCTCTCTTGATGGTATTCAATGGATAACCCCTGTGCTGTAATTTCAGTGTTAGAGCAGGAGTTAGAAAACAGGATATTTCCTTAAATACCAACATGTTAACATCATTTTGAATTACAATGCTACATGTGGGGATACTGTTACGTTATATTTGGCTGCTTTACACAACAGGCGTCAAAGTATGAGTGCACACTAATTAGTTAAATAAATGTGGAAATACACCATTTTATAACTTAATTTATTCACAGAGCACAAAATACATATGGATAAATACTGATAAAATGCCCAAAAAATAAGTGTAACTAATTACAGACTGAAATGTTAAAAAAGAAATACCATAAAACCGGGAGCCCCAGTTATTAAGACATTTATCTTCATCTTTTCTACCATAGGCACTAGCTGCCTGAGTGTTCCAGCACCTCTTACCCAGACCTTGAAAGGTGTTTATCAACCCGATCAACCGGAAGTTGCTTGATGTGTATCATGTTGCAATGACTGAGCAAGTATTTATTTGCCGGCACTGAGAAGAAAACATTTCTAATGTTTCTGTTGGACATAGTAACCATGTTTTAACAGTAGAAAATAATCCTTTTGAACTACCTCCTTTTGAGTACCATCTTCCTCATGTGCTATTGTTCCAGGAAGGTGGTCAGGCCAATTTCATTTTCAGGTAATAGACGTGTCCTTTGCTTTCCTTAGTTTTGAGTGGGAATTGTTATCCAGAAAACATTCTTACCACTATGAGACATTTGATGATCACCCCTCATAACTTAAGTAGGGTTTGCAATTGTAGTTCCTGAATGTTTTAACCATCATTATAACACTTCCCTTAGCATACATGAACAGATACATAACACTAAGGAGAGTGCCAGGAAGGAAACTACATGAAATAAAGAATTGTGCCACATCTAAGTATCAAGGACATTTTTATGTGGATTAGGAGAAGTGACAATGAAGATATAAAAACAACTAAGTGATGAGGCTCTTTTCTACTGAATTATTGTACTGTAAGTTATTGGTTCCCTAGGGTTGTGAAAACATACACCTATTACGTACATCAGTGTTATGGGTTTTCTATATCACTCTGTAAACTGATATGTTTTATAATTTAATATGGAAGACTTTCTTATTGCTCTGAATCTTTGTTTAGCATCAATTATGCTTTACAATTTTCATGGTTCCGGTAGGCCCAGAGGCCATTTAATTTGCATATTTCTGAAAAGCTTAACCTCCTTTTCTGAACTGGCAGTTATAAATGGGATTTTAGGAGAATAATGAACTCGGTATTGTATTCTTGAATGATGTCTTCTCCTCAAGAACATAGCATGTTCCGACAGGTGAAGGTGAAGATCGAGCCATCTACTTACTAGACATATTTTTGCTGAAAGTAACAGGTTTTCGCCACATGAATTGTTTCCATAGACTTTTCTTAAGTGAAAACATACTGTAGTAATTTAAACTATTTTAGCATTAGGCTCCAACCCATCCTTTTGTGCAAGAGCTCTGTTCAGTTTAAATGGCAAATGTTTATATTTATTTTCTGTACTGCTTGCTATTTTTGCATTAAATGCATGTTAGACTCGAGGGCTTCCTAACGTGTTTTATTTTAAACAAGGGTAACTTTTTTTTAAATATGATTACATTAAGTAATAATAAAAGCCTGGAAGACCCTGATTATTCTTTTTTTAATTTCTGTACACGTTGGAATTATTAAAGGAGCACTGCTTAATTGATTTCGACCAGACTTTTACCCCAGGATGAAAAACACACAAAGAGAGATTTAGAAGCATTGCTAAGATGCTATAATACATTTTCCATAATTGTATGAGCAAGTACTTTATGGACTTTGAGAGAGTGATATACAATGCTAAACATAAATGTAATTGATTGCTTACTGTCGTGAAGAATCCTATTCAAAGACATGAAACACACATTGGTTGTATGGATTAAAATGGATTGCTTTTATGCATATGAATTGAGGCTGGCTTATTAGACATTTAACCTGAAAACTGGCAATGGCTGCCACCACAATGTTATAAGACATAAACATTTGCAGCGAAAATCCATAAATACTTGTTAGACACTCAAATGGAAAGCTGCTATTTAACAAGCAACAGTGTAAACACTAGAACCAACTCATTAAAACATGTGGCCATTCGTGCCACTGGTATAACACCAATGAGATATTCACTCAGATATGCTTGATGGGCTGTTATGAGACCAAGCATCAAGATTAGGAGCACCAAGACCAGTGGTAGGATGGTGCGATCCCAGACGAATAGGAGCTAGATGAGCACAGCCAGGAAGAGCAGGGCCAGAGGAACAGAAGAACCAGAAGCAAGGAGAACTGGAACAAGAGGACCAAGAACAATAGGATCAGAGCCAAATGGAGTAACATCATAATTCCATGGATAACCAGGATCTGAAGGGTTAGGAGGTGCTGGACAAGGAATAGAAGTGCAGGGGCCAGAGGACCAGGAATAAAATGACTACAGCTCAGAGTGCCAGTAGGAATAACAAAAAGAAGACCACTAGGTCCAAATATATTGGGGCCATAAAGGCAATGAGCATAATGAAGAGGACCACGCGGATTAGGAACAGGAGGATCATGGCAAAGAGTATCAAGACTAAAAGGATAAGGAAGACTAGACCAAAAGAACGCGGAGGAAAAGAGGTATACAGGTAGTTCAAGGCCTGGAGATCCATGTTTCCTTAGAACAAGAAGGTATTAGCCAGGCGTAGAGGAACAAGGAGGAGGACAAGGAGAATCACGAAGTGGAGCACACAGAACTGAGCCAAGGATAGTCAGGTACGGTCCTGTTTGGGATTTTATTTTTGAATAGAAAAAAAGAATAGCTGACACAGCCTTGTACGACAGATTAAAATGCATTGACAGAACCCACTATAACAGTGATTCCCAGCAATGCTTTTATAAATGACTGCCCGGTCATTTATAAATTGGGCAGGCAACCTATCTGTCATGGGGACGGAGTACCACTCCATCCTCACAGCAGAACAGTGGGCTGTCTGCCCTGATTTCAATAAGAGCCTTAGTCCTGATGAAACATGGACAAAATGTAAGGCTTTTTTGTAGATGCAAATATTTTGTTGGATACAAAAATACCACCTATAACGCCTTGGAAATTGTTCAACTAGAATTGGATTTGCATTTTACAAATTCCACTATAGCTGCTGCTTGTAGTCTACATGCAATCTTCCTACTGACAAATATGTTCTGCTAGGCAGTCTCTGCCACAATTGCAGTTTCCAGATTAATTAGCTTTCATGTTGTTGTCCCGTTGCAACAGCTCACAATCAATCAATAGACAAAGTTCAGCTCTAAAGAATATCAATTGATACTCTACTCACCATAATGCATTCATATGAGTAACTAGAGATGTAATTTGATCTTGGTACAACACAGAGGCCATCACTCCTCTGAAAATTAATCATTCTTATATAATGCACATCATATACTCAAGGTTTGGAAATACATTTGTATTTTGCATTTTAGGCAGAAATCTCTCTGCTTTTGTAATCTCATCTTCTAAGAGGCTTAGTAGGCAAGGGCATCTGTGCAAACATGGTGAAAGGGTTACTGGAGGAGCAGGTATATTTGGCCAATAGCATGAAGACATAGGGGCCTATTAGGATGGTGGGCGGACTTTTGTCTGCTGCCACCCTAGCGGTGCTGGGACCGGCCACCAGTGGTGCGGCGGTCACGCACTAGCAATTAGGATGCCACCGCCACAGTGGCATCCCCTATCCAATACATTATGACAGGCGGTGCACACAGCACCGCCCGCCACAATTCTGTGGCTGCACTGTGTGCATTTGCATGCACAACGTGGCAGGCACTGCGCAGTGCCTGCCACGTTGTGCATGCAAATGCTGGGGGGTACCATGGGTACCCCGCATGTGCACCCCCCAACCACCCAATACCCTGGGGGCCTGCTAGGGGTCCCTGCAAGTGTTCTCCGCCTGGATTTCCATGGCGGTGTCTCTGCCATGAAAAGTCCTGCACCGCTGCACATCATGATATGGATGGCGGTGTCTTCTAGACACCGCCACCATATCTGAGCCCTTTTCCATTCTTACGCTTGTCCGACCAGCGGAAAACCGGCGAACGGTTTTCCCGTCCGCCGGGGTCTCCCCTGCCATATTAATGTGGCTGGGGGAAATGGGATGCGGGCGGAGGAGAATGTCGGGCAGATCGCCACCACCCGCATGGCGGTGGCGATCCGCCCGACATTCTAATAGACCCTATAGTCTCTAAAAAGGACCCAGAGCCTGTTGCCAATTGTGAATCTTACTTCAATTATAAGTGTATATCGATCAATGCATTATGATGGAAATGTGAATGCTGAACAGGTTGAATTACATTTACACAATCTACTATCTATTTATAAGGTTTTATTTATGCACAATTTTTTCTTTGGCTTCTCTAAACAGAATTAAATATATATCAAATGTAAAAAAATTAAAAATATATGATTAATCCAATAAAACAAACTGCTTAGAAAGATTAAACCAAACTCTTCACATGCAGAGCAAACTTTGTCTTGGGCAGTAACTTAGTCTTGCTACCCCTGTGCCACACTAAATTTCCCTGCCTTCTACAACAATAGGAAGGGATATCCGCGGCAAGGCCAAGAGTTCTCATCCCAGTGGAACACCAATTTCCGCTGAATGTTGAATCGATTTTTCCAACACTTTTCTTAGCATACATGATCAAATAGATAAAATTGAAGAGTGTGCCTGGAAACTACACACAATACACATTGGGCCAGATCTAAGTCCCAACTGCATCTCAATGTGGATGTGTGCAGTTTCTGGACCAAGGTGCAGTGCTTAATTTGAAAAATAATGAGTGCGGTCCCCAAAGTGCTGCTCAGAGGGCAATGAATGGTGCTACTAGTGGAGAAGTGTGGCTCAATGGTTAGGGCGGCAGACCCTGATGCAGAGGTCTAGCCCGGGACCAGGATTCAATTCCCCGCCTCGGTGGGTCTTGGGCTCAAAAATTCCACGGACCTGATAATTCTCGCCTCGGTGCCTATTCCAATCATGGAGTCCCACTCTGCAACTCTGGGCAATAGCTTGCTTAATCTCCACAACGCTAAGGATGCCTGGCCTCCACCTTGGGGGTGCCC
Source organism: Lissotriton helveticus (assembly GCF_964261635.1). Classification (NCBI taxonomy): domain Eukaryota; kingdom Metazoa; phylum Chordata; class Amphibia; order Caudata; family Salamandridae; genus Lissotriton; species Lissotriton helveticus. The sequence continues at coordinate 452,353,930 of NC_136070.1, read as the reverse complement.
AGGAGTGGACACCTCACAGGGAAAGCCAGGATGGGTTCCACAGCGGTATTCGTACAAGCGCCTTGAGACCCTTGCGGGTGAGTAGTGCGCTATACAAGTATCAATTTACTAAATGTCAGCATGCTGAATACCGAGGCTGCATAGTCCTGAATGCACCTCAGGCCTTTTTAATCTACTACCAGACCCTGTCTGCCCCTTTATATCTGTCTTGCAGGATCTTGCTTTCCCCCTTTGTAAATCCCCCCTCCATCTATCTCTTGCTCCTTCTTTCTCAATTGTGTGTTTTTCCCGCTCTTGCTATCGGGAAATGTTTGGTGAGGAAAAATAAGTAATATTCCCCACAACTGAGTACCAGTGGCCCCCACTGACAATCACAAGCTCCAATTAAACACTGCTAAGGGGAATTCAAATATTTTTCAGCTATTGCAACCATTTGAATTGGGGTTGTGTTATATATCCCACTAAAGTTAGTAATGTGCATTATCCTATATATTAGACCAGCAGCATTAGTTCCCGGCAGTGGGAAGGGTTTGGGTATGGGCCTAGTGTGGCTACTTATGGGCAGGATCAAAGACAGCACCCCTCTGTGTAAATTTGTATACCCCAGTACCAGAACCCATGCAGAATGTTTTAGCACATTTGACATCAGCTTTTGCACTTCCATTAAAGTTGCAGGTGGAGTTATAGGGTATCCAAAGGGCTCTGAGGCAACAAATAACCATAGTGAGGAAAACAAAGATGGCAGCAAGGCAACACTTTGAGAGTCCCTAGTGCTGAGCCCCGGGACAGATGTGATGGGAGCCAATATTCCTTTTAGGCAGCCAAAATCTTCAGTAATTGCAGAGCAAGCTGCAGTTACTATGGACTGTGCTGAAGCAACATTTCCTTGGCAGTTGGGTTCAGTTGTAGGGCAAAACATAATAGAAGAACACCCGATAGTAACTATTCATGGTGGGTGGTAGTGACACAGGAGCCAGTTTTTTATGTCAACTTAGGGGTCAATTATGATGTCGTTCAGACAGCATTCCGACCAAATCGGTCTCTGAATGGTTTCCGAGCTAATCAGATTCAGGGCGTCCAACCGAGCGGTTACAATGGTTCTGGATACCATTCGGTTAGACTCCCATTCATTTGAATGGGAGCCTGTGTTCCGACCGAATACATAGGCTCCCATTGAAGAAAGGGGTGGGTGGGGAACACGTGCACCCTGTGGCTGGCACCCCTTGGTGCCTGCCCCACTGTTCACGGTATGAAAGGCGGTCCCTTGGGTCCCCCCATGGGACTCATTCGGAAGGCTCCGGGTGAAGGGTGGCCTGCTACCGGCCCCCAAAGTCAGATTCCGACAGCTGATCAGTGTGGGATAAATCAATTAAGAGAGGCTGTCTGAATGCAACATCGTAATCGGTCAGTCGGAAACGCGGTCTTAAAGTCTGAACGTTTTTCGAACATCATAATTGGTCATTCGGAAACCTTTCTGAATCAGTTGTAAAGATGGGTTCCAAATCAAATTCGGCAAACCTGAATCCGATTTGGGTCTTTCCGAACGACATCGTAATCGCCCTCTTAGTCTGGCTGTTGTCGGGTCACCTGTACTGTCTTTAATAATCGTACAATATAGTTTAATTCCAAAGGAAAACCTGTGCAGTTTAATTTATTTCAAGTCAAGTGTTTAAGAATCTACATCCTATACACTCTGGTTATGTTATAGCAATGCTATGAAAACGATATATCCAATGGGAGTTTACATTTAATCTCAAACCAGAGAAATTGCATATTACTGCCCCAAAGATGATAGCACTTGTTAAGAGTTAGAGTTTATTTATTGGTGGTTTCAGTATTCAAAAATACTATGCACAAGCATAATTGCATCGCACATATTAGAACTAAAGAATTGAGGAAGGAATTAAAATTGCATACGTGGGATATCAGCACCTTGGACGCATGGTGTACAAGGAGCTTTTATTCAGAATTGCACAATTAGTTAGTTCTTCTAGCTAGTTATTCTAGCTTTCCAACTAGTTTTTTACCTAGTGTCTTCCTATCCATCTAGTTATCTCACTGTAGAAGATGCATTCTTTACCAGACTTGTGATGTTCTTTTGCCTTCTGTTTCATTGCAAAGACAGTCTGCCAGAGTGGATTGTTTTCTGTTTTCAGTAGAAAGCTTAGAAGCGGAGTGTCTCTTCTGGTTAATGTCAAATGCCTTCTCTTCTTACTTTTTTTTTTGCCAGACAGGGCTGTGTATTTGGTGAGATGTCAATCAATTCAGCATGCTATCCTGGGTGAAAATATTTCAAGAAATTACATTTTCTGACCATTTTCAGAGCAGGAAATTGTGGGGTATCACAACCAGACTCAAGTTGTTTGTTTCTTTCTCCCAAAACTTGACAAATGAAGATTTATGACGGCTAAGGTGTTCTTATCCACGCTCTGTCTTTGTAGATATGTTCAAGGCTATCTTATTCTTTTAAGGGACCATTTTGTTTGGACCATTTGACATCTGGCTAAGATGGAAGTGAAGGTAATGTCAGTCTCTAAAGTATAGCAGGAATTCCTGTTGGTAACACCAGTAGCCTGCTCCATAATTTCCTTTCAGGACATCATATTTTGAAAGCTTTTTCGTCCAGGCCCCCAAGTTCTGCTCCACAGGAAATCTAACTTCTATACTTTACTACTCTGTTGGGGTGTGCTGAGAATCAATGGACATGAGTGTGAATCCTTCTGATTCAGGGAAGGTTCGGATTTCTCTAACAGCTTTTTAACGTGCAGGTCCAACTGGAGATTGTTTGAGATTTGATGACCAAAATGTATAAAGAAATGTACTTCTTCCAACTTTATGCTGATGAGTTGAAAGATTTTGGGTTATTTCCAATGCTTCTGTCTTTGTGGGTGGGGTGTTTATATGCAGGCCATTTACACAGCAGTATTTTGCAATGTTGAAAGGTGGACATAAAGCCCTTTCAGAGTCTGGGTGATCATGATAGAGTCATCAGCAGATAAAAGCCCTGGGATAAGAAAGCTGTCTATTGCTAATATGCCTGGAATTGCTTTCAGGATTTCCCTTAAAAGCAGGCAGCCGAAAAAGGCTAAATAAAGTTCTATTTTTTCTGTACTATATTTGTAGACTATGTGCAGAAAAATAAGGATGTGGACAACGGTCTACTGACCATCTCTGAATCCTCCCTGGATTTGATTTAAGATGTTTCCTTCTTGAATCCAATCTTCAACAACTTTAAGTATCATTTTGAAGAAAATGTTGCTGTCAATACCAATCATACCAATGGGTCTGCAAGATCTTGGATCACTTTTGGAACCTCCTTTTAATTTATACAGGGATATGATTCTGCTATTTCACTAAGAGGATTGGGGGAAAACACCTGAGATCTCCACAAAAGTCAGTGTTTTTTATTTCTGGCCACCAATCTGTGCTGTGTTTAAACACCTCAAACACGAGAAGATTATGGGTGGAGTGCTGAAAATTTTCAAACACTCACCCCCAGTCACAGATCTGGGTTGAATCCATCATTGTTCTTTAGCTCACTTCGCCCCGCCCCCAGTTCAGACCGAGCCATATGCAAATCAGACTTGACCATGTTTCTCATGGGAACAGTCCAGCCTGAACTGCCAAGTCGGGTCTTCCCTGGACCGGAAGCAAGCATCCTGGGACAGGTTGTGGGGTAACACCCATTATCAGCTAGGCTATCTGGCATGGTATGCCCAGATGTGGGTCCCTCGCTCACTTGGGTCAGATACAAGAACAAGGTTCACCCTTGTTAGAAAGTTAACTTCACACTTAGAAATTTGGTCAATGCCGACTGTCATGCCACTTCCCTGACTCTTGTCCGCAGTGACAATACTTGACCTCCTATCTCTCCTAGGGTGGCGTCAGATCATGGAATTGTAACCGTGAATCAACTGCCTCCCCAGAAGAGAAGAGGGATTGGGACAAAGTATCAAACAGGGAACAGTTAATCAAAGCAAAGTGGGAATCCTTAAAGCACAGCAGATTTTACTCCAGCAGATTTTTCCTAGGTCCATGGTGTACTGATTTGGTAGGGTCAGGGCCTTGGTACTTATACCCAAAAGTGCCCTTGATGTAGTGGGTGACTTCAAAGGAGCCCTTTGAAGTGTGTGAGGTTCCCTTCAACCCAGTCCTCTCTGCCAGGCGATCTATGGGGGGTGATACGCCCTTTGTTTGAGGACAGGGCAAAGCCTATTCAAATATAAGTGTGAGCTACCTCCCCCCCTTCCTGCCCAGGAAGGATATCAGAATACAGATGAGTGAATAGGAGTCCTTTGTCACACCCAGCCCTTCCTGTGTTTATGGCTGTCTCAAAGTGTAGCTGTCTCCTATCCCAGATGTGTGTTGAGGCAGGCTGCAGACTAAAAAGAGATACAAGCACACAGAAATGTCCACTTTCTAAAAGTGGCATTTCTAAAACAGTAATGTGAAATTCAACTTCACCAGTAAGGAAGATTTGTCAAAACCATCCTAAACATATTACACATGAAAAACTACTCTTTCTGATCAGGAATTACTATCTAAAAGTGTAAAAGGGAATTCTCAAAGCTCATCTATGAGAGGAGTAGGTCTCACAGTAGTGAAAAATAAAATAGGCTGGTTGTCACTACCATGACATTCAAAACATAAAAGTACATGTCTTACCTTTTACTTACATTGCACCCTGCCTTTAGGGCTACCTAGGGTGTACCTTAGGGGTGAATTATATGTAATAAAAGGGGAGTTTAAGGCTTGGCAAGTAGTTTGAAATGCCAAATCAAAGCGGAAGTAAACTGAACATACAGGCTCTACAGTGGCAGACCTGAGACAAGTTTGAAAGACTGCTTTTGTGGGTGGCACAATCAGTGCTGCATGCCCACTTGTATTTAATTTATAGGCCCTGGGTATATGGCATACCACTTTCCAAGAGGCTTACGAGTAAATCAAGTATGCCAAATAGGTGTAAATCAATTATAGTATGTTTAGAGAGAGCACATGCACTTTAGCACTGGTCAGCAGTGGTAAACTGCTCAGAGTTCTAAAGTAAAATAAAGGTCAGAAAATGAAGAGGGGGAAGTTAAAAAATGTGGGTTTACCCTGCAAAAAAGCACATTTCCACCACCAGGGTTGCTGAATGACAGCCAAGCTTAGACTTCATTCCACCTTATGCCTTTTTGTACCACCATCCTAAATTCTTTCGCAGGTTCCTTTTCATTTAAGATATCTCCATTTGTCACTGCTTCCTTGTTTTCCCATTTCTTTCTTCTGTTTCTGCCTTTCTTCCCCTTGCTTTGATTGAAAGTTTGATGATGAAAAATAAGTCATTGTCTCCTCTGCAGCAACCAGCACAAATTATGCACTGAATTGCTGGCAACTATTCAGATGATGCAATAGATGGGTAACATATATCTCCTCTGATCAGAAGTCAAGACATACCTTCTCATGACCACTGCATGACCAGCTGCACCTACCACAGCTAAGACCCCTGCTTAATTTTGCATACCACCTCACCCTCTCTAGTGGTTCTCGAGACACCTGAAGCTAGGACATCATCAGACTTCAGACTAGGAAGTGTAAATTTTTTTTTAAAAACAAGGCAGCAGTCCTTTTTCATCTATGAGCCCAGAATGTGGGACAACATTGCTTTATCATCACATCACGCCGTTCCTGCTCCAATTTAGGAAGAGTTGAAGATACACCTCTTTAAAACGCACGATAACACAATACATTAGTAGTTCACAAGTCAGCTACATCTCCTATTACACATTGACTTGGTGCTGGTTTTTTATCCTACACAGCACTCTGCTGCCTTTTAGCTAGGTCTACGCTACAGATACACAACTTACATATATTTTGTTGCTGCATTTATTTAATTAAACATGCGTGTTTTGCAAACTGGAGCCACGGAGTGTTTCATCCTTTTAGTGGTCAGACGTGATCCAAGGAAAGTGAACCACAGTATGTTTGAATTCAAGGGTTTCGCTACCCCACCGTGTGCTCGGCGCAATAAGAAGGCTTGGGTTTAGCTACAAGGTGTCTGGAACATATATACATACATACAAGACAAAGAATCTCACGTTTTGAGGCCTGGAATTAGCCAAGACCTTTTGATTTTACTAAAATTATGTGCAAAATATTTGCTTATAGACGCTTTCCGCCTGCCCTCCTCTGTCTTTCAAATTTGTCCTTTACCCATTAGAGCATACACCATGTGGCACTGGGTTATTCGACTTCAGCCATTGCCCATCGTCGCTATGAGTGACAACATTCTGCCCTTTCACAAGGAATACATCCTCATCCTTAACTGGCAAGGCTACTACGGAGTTTTTTTAGACCAATAAAATATTTCTGCTTTTAGTCATGTTTTTTAATTGATGCAGGCCCAGCAGCTTACCATAATAATGTTTTGCAAAAACCATAACACAAAAAAAGCACCGACATAGCCAAAAGGTTAGACCTATTGGCTTTTTGATTGCGTGTTTTTTATTTACAGTGAATGTTCAAGTGATGCCAGTCTTTTACTGTTTTTGGTCAATATATCATCGACTCAGGCACTTGGTATGGATTGCTTGGAAGCCCCATCTTAAAGGAGGATGTTGTGATTCCTAAGGAACGCAAACAAAGTTGTAGGTTTATTTAAAAAAAAAAAATACCCAATCGATGCAATGAATGAGCTATGGATCCACTACCTCAGCCACTTTATTAGGTGATGAAAGGTAGAATGTCATCTGTATTGTTTTCACACTGCGCCCATACATACTTTGGTAATTTATATGTTATGATTTAACTGGTCCTCTCTTCACACAGTTTGATGTGTGATGACCATCACTGTGACTTATAGTATGTGCCGCCACCGTTTTATTCCTAATAATTCCTAGATTGAATGAAGTTTAAAGCATCCCCAGGCTTTGAAAACTAGGGAGACCGGAGGTGCTGCAGCACCCCGTTAAAACATAAAAAAGCTTACACGGAGAATACAAAAGGAGCGGTAGACTCACGTTTTTTATTCCGGCAACTTCTGATGCGCTTTCAAAAACCGTTAGCCACATATCCCGTGAGCATTTAGTGGGGTGACGTTTTTACCAGCACCCCTCTCTCACTTTTTTGTTGTATTAAGAACAAAATGTATTATCCTCCTGGTTTATTGTTCAAATAGTTTGAAAGGCAAGCTCTTTAGACGTTATACGCCTCCACCTGTGTCTTTAAAGCTTAAAGACTGCAATTCGAGGGGTATCATTTAGCACGTAGAGGTAAAAGGTTAAACAGCAGTTCCCACGAGTTAATTGCACAAAAGCATCTCGAAATGATTGGTCGGAAATCATCAGAGGCATTAGCATGTCTCAATGGAAGTCTAAAGCAAGGCTTAGAAGGTGAGGCCATTTCAAGAACATGAGTTCATTGGAAAAGAAATAATTAACTCAGTTTATGCAAACGACATGGTGAGAGAAGGCTCATTAGCGGTCTAGCGTTCACATCAAATTCGTCTAATCATCTTAATGGCTGACCGCGGTAATACCCAACGCTCAGGGAAAGCGCGTTAAGAACAGTCACGTCATAATTTGCTAAATGATCATCAGCCACATCTCAAGTAAATGGATCCATAAGACATTCGTTTAAAGCTCATCATTGAATACTGACAACGGTAATTGTGTACATTATGAAGTCGAGGTGAGCAAGCCAGCACATTCATAGAGAGCCGGACGAGAGCCGTGGCAGGGGTCTGACTCTGTTCTAAGAACCATAGTAGGAGCCGCCATCTTGGTGTGTCAATCATACAACATTGCAACTGAAAAAGACTAAACTTATTTAAAGTTAAAAAGTGCATTCCAACAACATTTGCGTTTTATTGAATCCAGTAGGTTATTTATTCAATTATGCCATTAATTTATACTTGTATAGGGTACCAGTGGTGGCTGCCGGCAATAACATTGGTAGAGTGGCCGGGCAGGGAGAGAGAGAAGTTTGAGAGTAAAAAAAAACACTTACCAGCCGCTCCGCTCTGCTTGTTCCCATGCTCCTAGTGTCCGGGAAGACGGAAAGGTATGGTCCCTCAGGGCACAGGGTTCCCACCCAATCATAAGCACAAGAGCAGCACCAGAATAAATATTTGAAGCAACGTTGTAAGAAATTGAGCTATTGGTTGAGGGGGTGGAAGCCCCACTGAGGTAACAACTATAATCATTGTCAGAGTGAACTACAAAACGTATTAAATTATCCTGTGTTTCACTCTCTGGTAGCTTGGCACAAAAACAGTGAGGCTTAAGGTAGAGGCAATGTGTAAAGTATTTTTGCAGTACACAAACAATAATAAAGCGAAAACACAACTCAAGAAAAATCCCAAACGAATTTTGTAAAGATAGAGTAAATAAACAAGATTACACCAAAATTAATTAAATTCAATCAGTAGAACAAAAAGTTATGAATTTCCGTAGTTTCTAGTGTAAAATAGCGCATATAAGATGAAAGTGTTTATTTATTTATTTTTATTTTTGACATTTGTAGAGCGCACTGTTACCGTACGGTGTCCTGGCGCTGTCTTGATAACTCCTATAGCTGATCCCTGGGTCAGGTTACAAACAGCCATGTTTTTAGACCTCTGCGAAAGGTCATCAACTCGGGGGACAGTCGGAGTGCCATCGGAAGGGCATTCCAGGCCACCGCAGCCCCTCGGCTAAAACTCCTGCCTCCCCAGCACGCTTTCCTAGTGTGTGGGGTATTAATCAGTCCAAGAGTAGCTGACCTCAAAGGTCTACCTGGTTTGTACCAATGAAAGTATTGCCCAAGGAATGATGGACCTATGCCATGGACTGCCTTGAAAACAATGCACATGCTCTTAAATAGGATCCGCTTCCGTACTGGTAGCCAATGCATCTTCACAAGTTCGTGCGAGATGGAAGCAAACTTGGGCAAGCCTGTAAGAAGACGAGCTGCTGCATTCTGTAATATCTGTAACTTATCTAGTACTCCTTGCTGGGCTTCAAGGAGTAAACTGATACAGTAATCTAAAAGTGAGAGCACCAGGGCTGTCACCACTGTTTTTTTGCAGTCCGCTGGAAGAAACGGGAGAACCTTCCGAAGGATTTTCAACGTCCAGTGGATAGATGAGGCTAAGGCGTTTACCTGGGGTCTATAGGAGAGTCTATCATCTATAACGACCCCCAAGTTCTTAACCTTAAACCCCTAACATATTGGAGGCGTTTGTGGTGTAGCTCAGATCTTATAAACTATAGAGAGGAGCTGCAGGAATTTTTGGAGCTACGGAATGCCAAGAGGATCCCGTGGTTGACTTATGTGAAGGGAATGCTGGAGGAGATGGGCTACCCGGAACTTTGGACGGATCCTTCAAACACCTGCCTAAAGATTCCAAAAAAGGCACTTGTGAGAGCATACCAAGAACTGATGCTCACAAAAGCTATTGACGCCACTCATGAGGGATCCTTGACACATTTGTTCCTAAAAGTGAAAGACTCCTATTGTCTCGAAAGTACTCTAGACGCTATGTCTCCTGTATTAACGAGGAAATTATTCTTACAATGGAGATACGGAAGCCTCCCTTTAGCTTCATTTACAGTGTCCTGGTCATGCCGCTCCACCACAGAAACTTGCCCAGTGTGTGCTCATCCGAAGGAGGATGACGTTCACGTTGTCTTCTTCTGCAAGGGCTATGAGAGGAGCAGGAAATACTGGTTAGTCCCACTACTCAGGAACCTGGGTTTTAGATCTTTTCAACCTGCTTACAGAGTTTTGAAGACAGACCTCTCCCCCACTGTAGTCTTTGCCCTCTCGAAATTTTTAACCTCTATGTGGTTCACTCGAAGCCGATGGGTCAAAAGACTTGTATAAAAAGACTCCTGAAAGTTATATACTGTTTTCGCAGCACCCCTTGTTTTATAATGTTTTATATTCGATCACATTGTGTTTAATTCGTTTTTACTTGTGTATAAATGTTATGTATCTTTTATGATCTGTGATCGAAATAAAGATTTTTTTTTTGGAATGGAATGGTTTATTTATTTATTTTTATTTTTGACATTTGTAGAGCGCACTGTTACCGTACGGTGTCCTGGCGCTGTCTTGATAACTCCTATAGCTGATCCCTGGGTCAGGTTACAAACAGCCATGTTTTTAGACCTCTGCGAAAGGTCATCAACTCGGGGGACAGTCGGAGTGCCATCGGAAGGGCATTCCAGGCCACCGCAGCCCCTCGGCTAAAACTCCTGCCTCCCCAGCACGCTTTCCTAGTGTGTGGGGTATTAATCAGTCCAAGAGTAGCTGACCTCAAAGGTCTACCTGGTTTGTACCAATGAAAGTATTGCCCAAGGAATGATGGACCTATGCCATGGACTTCCTTGAAAACAATGCACATGCTCTTAAATAGGATCCGCTTCCGTACTGGTAGACAATGCATCTTCACAAGTTCGTGCGAGATGGAAGCAAACTTGGGCAAGCCTGTAAGAAGACGAGCTGCTGCATTCTGTAATATCTGTAACTTATCTAGTACTCCTTGCTGGGCTTCAAGGAGTAAACTGTTACAGTAATCTAAACGTGAGAGCACCAGGGCCGTCACCACTGTTTTTTTGCAGTCCGCTGGAAGAAACGGGAGAACCTTCCGAAGGATTTTCAATGTCCAGTGGATAGATGAGGCTAAGGCGTTTACCTGGGGTCTATAGGAGAGTCTATCATCTATAACGACCCCCAAGTTCTTAACCTTATTGACCTGGGTGGGGAGGGTCCCCATCTCTTCTGGCCACCACCTTGGTCCCCAAAAGTTGACCGTAGAACCAAACAGTATCACTTCTGTTTTGGCCGAATTAAGTTTTAAGCAATTCCCGGCCAACCATGTGCTCACCGCCGTCATGCATTCCTGGAACTTACTGGCCACGTCATCCTCTGTCCCTGGTAGCAGCGACACCACAATCTGTGTGTCGTCTGCGTAAGATGTTAGTTCAAACCCATAGTAGCGGATGACCGGGACCAAGGAAGAGACATAGACATTAAACAAGGTTGGGCTCAGTGAGGAACCCTTAGGAACCCCACAAGGTGGTTGAAAGGGTTTAGACTCATAAAGTCTCCAAGCGTGACTACCTGGACCCTGTTGGTCAGAAAAGATCTCAAAATGTCTAGGGCCTTCCCCTGTACCCCACATTCTTCTAGCCGGTCCACCAAGATGGTATGGTGGACCGTATCAAAGGCCGCAGATAAGCCCAGCATAACCAGGGCCGCCCGGCCCCCGGAGTCCATCACCTTCCTGATCTCTTCCGTTGATTTAATCAGGGCGGACTCCGTGCTATGACCGGGTCTAAAGCTGTGCTGTGAAGTGTCTAGCCCTTGAGTAGTTCCCAGATGTTCGCTAAGCTGGATGTTTATAATTCTTTCTATGATCTTGGCCGGTAAGGGTAATCTTGCGATCGGCTGATAGTTGTTGGGGTCCGAAATATCTAAGTTAGGCTTTTTTAATAGGGGCTTAATAGAGGCCCACTTCCATCTCGATTGAAAGTCCCCCCTCTCAAATAGCTGGTTAAATAATACAGCTTGGGCATCGGCTATGGGGGCTACTGCCATCTTTGCAACCGTTACTGGACAGGGGTCATGGGGTGAACCTGATTTTAGACTCAGCAGATGCCTCTTGACCTCTTTTCCCTCAACTGGGGCAAAACCAAGCAGTTTAATGCCCTGAGTGGTCGCGGTCCGGCTCCTAGACCTGGACACCTGCAGGCTCTGTGACACCTGGGCTTCCAACGATACAAAAATCTTTTCTACCTTGCTCGAAAAGAACTGAGCTGGGCTCTCACAGAGTTCCTGGCTTGGTGGCGTAGCTGCTGATTTAGGTGTAGTCAGGCTTACAACCGTTAAAAGAGTTCCTTAGAAGAGCTTTTAGCCCCAAGTATACGGTCTGTACAGTAGGATTGCTTAAGTTGTCTTATCCTCTCTTTGTAGATTCCCTGACTGGCTCTATATTTCTTTTTCTCGGCTCCGCTGTAATTTTTGCGCCAGGCTCTTTCTGATTTTTTGCACTCGAGCTTTAGCTCCCTGAGTTCCTCTGTAAACCAAGGGGCTGATGGAACCGTACGAGAGGGGCGCCAATTTTTAGGTGGGGCCAATATAGTACAGGCCTGATCGATCCAATTAGCATAGGTAATGGCGCCTTCATCTGCCCCTGAAGGCAAGGGCACCATAGAGGTTACCAACAGTTCCTCCAAGGCAGTCCCATCTATTTTGTTCCAGGCTCTACTAATCTTGACTTCCTTCTTATTCTGTCTCGCCCTTTGTACTGTAGTGCCATGAATACTAAACCAGACCATAGCATGGTCTGACCAAGCTACGGGCTCTGATCTACAAAACTTTAAATCTGGGTGATTCGTAAAAATCCCGTCCAGGGTGTGGCCTGCTGTATTAGTAGGACCAGTAACCACCTGTGTTAACCCCAGCCCTTCCATTAAGTCTTTTAACGCCGCAGTGTCGCTGTCCTGACTAGATTCCAAATGGAAATTAAGGTCTCCCAAGACAGTATAAGCCTTTGTGCACAGTGCTTCTTCTAAAAAGTTGTCCACTGCCCCCAAAAACCAAGTCTTAAAGCCTGGTGGTCTGTATATTAGACAGCCCTTAAAGGATTAATGGTCAGATAGAATTAAGTTGAATGCTAGGGCCTCACATGAATCAGATGATAAAGGGAGGAAACTGGCTTTAATAGAGGAGTGATAAATGACCGCAAGGCCACCCCCTCTTTTCAGCGGCCTATCCAATGTATAACTAAGAAATTCTGCTGGGGTCGCCTTCACTAGATCCGGACCGGAGGCCGCATCCGTCCAGGTCTCAGTGACAAATGCTATTTTAATTTCATGGTCTTGGATCAGTTCGGCTAGCTCTAAACTATGCTTGACCAATGACCTGGCATTGATCAGCAAGCAGTCAAAATCACTTCTCTTCACCTCCCCACTGATCCTGGTCCTCAGGGTCATTGCCTGAATTTGACTCATCAGGATATCCGGGATATTTTCCCGGCAACCATGACCAACGTGAGGACCCCCTTGCATGCTCTCATCCAGCAACAGTGCCTTACAGCCTGTCTTTCTCCTCCCCGCATTCAGGCTCAGGAGTGTATTGCGGCCATAAACCTTACTTGGCGAGCTGCCGGCGGCGACACAGCCAGGGGTCGGGGAGCTAGGCGCGGACCGGCGCGGACGGGCGCAGACAGGCTTGACTTTGGTGCGCGGACGCGCCATCCCTGCTTTTGAAGTGTGGTTGTGAAAATGCCTAGAGCGCTCACCTTGGCCTAACCCAAGATGGCGGCCGTCCGGGTGAGCGCTGATAATAATCCCCCCTTCCTATGCCTCAGATGGACGTGAAACACAGCCCCTAGGTATGCACTTCAATAATGCAAATGTCGGTGATTTAAATTCAATTAAACACAGATTCAGCAAAATGTTAAAATCTATTTAAAATTCTACAATTCAGTTCCCTGCTGCCCCGAATCCCTGTTTGTGCAAATTTCGCAATAGCAGCAATGAAGTGAGTGAGATAGTAACCTGCTCCGGCTCAAGCCTCAGGAGCTATCAGCAGATATCTGGTCACGCGAGACCAGGGCAACGTCAAAAGTTTAGGTCGACTGTGATGGAGCACAGGTCGGATACATTAGGAGTATTGAGACCAGCCTCAGCTTATCTTTGGACATTGAAGAAAAGTTCCTGAAAGGGTAGAGTTCAGCGGGGCAAGGCAGAAGGTGGTGTCTGAGAAGGAGGTGTCGTCATCTGGGAGCCGCTGGATAGAGTTGCAGTGAAAGTTTTTACTTTAATATTTTGGGAGACAAAAAGGAACACAGTAGTCTTCTGGTAACAACAGGACAGTCCTCTGGAGTTCCAGTAAGTTGTTATGAAGTTTTTCACAGGTCCACAAGTGTACTGGAGCAGTTTCTGAGGGATACATTTTTTTTCAAGGTGTCAGCCTTTGATGTAGGGAGACATCATGGGCTTCCACCACATCTGGTTCTGGAAAGTTCCTTGATTCCCCTGCCAAAGCTGCAACAAGTCTAGGGTGATAAAATACTAGTGTTAGGTTCCTGTATATGTGCTGGAGGCAAGCTCCTTTGAAATGTAAGTTGGACAGGAAAAAGCTCTGCCCCAAACAATTCAAGCGGGATGGCCCATTCTGCCTTCACCTAGTCTCATTTGTCTCACTTTCTGGCAGTAATACACAAACCCCAATAGCAGAGCTATTCACAGTCATGTACCCTGAGCACTAGAGACAGGCACCTAATGGTTAATCAAGAAAATGTAAACTTTCTAAAAGTGGCACTTTCAGAATTGTGACTTAAAAGTATACTTTACCATCAAAGAGGATTTAAAATTTCATTTGAGTCCAAACATGACATGTCTACCTGCTCCCAATCAAAAGTTAGCATGTATTAAATGTAATAAGGTAACCCAATGGTGACCAATGGGAGAGATAGAGCCTGTAGTAGTGACTTTTTTTAATGAGTTTTTCAATACCAGGAGATCTAGAACTTAAATCCACATGTCCTACATTTTTGTCATAGTCACACAGGGCATGGCTCAGTCTGGCACCAAATGGTAAAAAAGAAACGTTTCCCTTTAGGATCTCTATGTTAGAAAATCAGTCATGCCACAACAATCAACTCACAAGCGTGTAAATTCACCCTTCAAAAACAATAAAGCATTTGCAAAGAAAAAACAACTAAGTTAAACAAATATCACAAAATGTATTTCTCTTTAAAAACAACAGTGATCCCTAACACACAAGTTCATTAATAAGTCTAATTTCATAAAATAATTCTCTACACCATTAAATTAAAACAAGTTCATCGAACTACAGGAGACATATAGACAATAAACTTTGTCTTGAAAGTGTTATTTCGGATACACATAGGACCACAGAAAGCGAGAGATATAATTCCCTATCACCATGAAACTAATGGTCTTTCCAAATATAACAAGAAGTAAAGCATCAACGCGTTTCGGTGGTGTTGTGACTATAAAACCACGTTCTTCAGGACATGTGTGATATTATTCTCCTTTTACTTAGTGTCACCTAATTTAAAACAAAACAAAACAAGGCACTGTAATCATTTAACTTCAATACATATCTTTCACAAATGTACAATACTATGGTGATGAATACATCAATTTAAAAATGATTTTCAAATTGATGTATTCATCACCATAGTATTGTTTTGTTTTGTTTTAAATTAGGTGACACTAAGCAAAAGGAGAATAATATCACACATGTCCTGAAGAAGGAGGTTTTATAGTCACAACACCACCGAAACGCATCGACGCTTTAATTCTTGTTATATTCGGAAAGACCATTAGTTTCATGGTGATAGGGAATTATATCTCTCGCTTTCTGTGGTCCTATGTGTATCCGAAATAACACTTTCAAGACAAAGTTTATTGTCTATATGTCCCCTGTAGTTCGATTAAATTGTTTTAATTTAATGGTGTAGAGAATACTTTTATGAAATTAGACTTATTAATGAACTTATGTGTTAGGGATCACTGTTGTTTTTAAAGAGAAATACATTTTGTGATATTTTTTAACTTAGTTGTTTTTTCTTTGCAAGTGCTTTATTGTTTTTGAAGGGGGAATTTACACGCTTGTGAGTTGATTGTTGTGGCATGACTGATTTTCTAACATAGAGATCCTAAAGGGAAACCTTTCTTTTTTACCATTTGGTATATGGGCACTCCATTCCCTTTAGCCGAATAGAGCCCCTCTCCTTGTCTTTTGATATCAGTCTGGCACCTGCAAACACCAATCACTCTAAAAAGGGCTCACCTCCACCAAAGGTGTGCATGCTTGGAGGCATAAGATATGTGATTAGGAGGCCGGTAGAGTATTACATGAGAATAAGTGGAGATGTCTGTTTGCCGATATAATGCTACATATTTACTGTGCACCCTCACAGGCGCCGAACATCTTCACTTCCAGATACACACCGACCCCAAGACCACACTCAGAGGCACCCTCATCTACAGACCCCCCGGACCCTGCACACAATTCAGCGAAGACATCGCAGACTTCATCAGCCCACTCGCCCTCCCCTCCGCTACATCCTCCTAGGGGACCTCAACTTCCACCTGGAGAACAACAACGACAACAACACCACCACCCTGCTGGACAACCTTGCCAACCTCGGACTCAAGCAACTGGTGAACACCCCCACCCACTACGCCGGCCACACGCTTGACCCAGTCTTCTCCTCCAGCAAGTACATCTCCTTCAGCCACTCCACCGGACTCCACTGGACAGACCACAGCTGCGTCCACTTCAGCTTCAGAAGGACCACGACTCACCACCACCCGCAACAGGTTCCCCGCAGGAGCTGGAACAAAATCACCACCGACCAGCTCACCTCATCACTGAACCAGAACCCTCCCGCCAGCTAAATGGACCCCAACCAAGCAGCCAACAACCTCACACGGTGGATCACCAATTTCGCTGACGACCTCGCACCGCTGAAAAACCATCCCAGCAGGCCCGGCAGCAAGAAAGCCTCCTAGTTCAACGACGACCTCAAGAAATCCAAGAAGAACTGCCGTACCCTCGAGAAAGCCTGGTGAAAAAACCCAACTACAGACAACATGACCGCCCTCAAGCACACCACCCGCAAACACCACCAGCTGATCCACACCACCAAGAAGACAGCATTCAAGGAACGACTAGACAACAATGCACACAACAGCAAAGAACTCTTCAGCATCGTCAAAGAGCTCTCCAATCCCAGCGCCGGAAACAACGACATCACTCCCTCACAAGACCTCTGCGACTCACTCGCCTCGTTCTTCCACAGCAAGATCGCAGACATACACAACAGCTTCGGCGCACAGACCACGCACCCAACCACCGAACCGACGCCCCCCACCACCACCCTCCGCGCCTGGACCCAGGTCAGCACCGAAGACACCATCCACACGATGAACACCATCCACTCCGGATCACCAACCGACCCATGCCCCCACCACGTTTTCAACAAGGCAGACTCCGTCATCGCACCCCAACTCAAGGACATCATCAACTGCTCCATCAACACCGCCACCTTCCCGGAGAGCTGGAAGCATGCCAAACTCAGCGACCTCCTGAAGAAACCATCAGTGGACCGCACCGACCTCAAGAACTACCGCCCCATCTCGCTCCTCCCGTTTCCTGCCAAAGTCATCGAGAAGACCATCAACAGACTGCTTACCGCCTTCCTCAAGATGAACGGATCCCTCGACCACTCGCAGTCCGGCTTCCGAACCAACCACAGCACCGAGACCCCCCTCATCGCAGCCACTGACGACATCCGAGCCCTGCTAGACAATGGGGAAACAGCGGCCCTCATCCTCCTGGACCTCTCCGCAGCGTTCGATACTGTCTGCCACCGCACCCTAGTGCAGCACCTCAGCAACATCGGAATCCAAGAGAAGGCACTAGAGTGGATCATCTCGTTCCTCGCCGGAAGAACCCAGAGAGTCCGCCTCCCCCCGTTCAGATCCGAGGCCACCAAAGTCATCTGCGGCGTACCACAAGGATCATCTCTCAGCCCCACCCTCTTCAATGTCTACATGAGCCCCCTCGCAGCCATCGCACACCAACACAACCTCAACATCATCTCCTACGCCGACAACACCCAGCTGATCCTCTCCCTCACCAACGACCCAGCTACCGCCAGAACCAACCTACACGAAGGGATGAAAGACGTAGCCGAGTGGATGATGAACAGCCGCCTGAAACTGAACTCAGGCAAGATGGAAGTCCTCATCCTGGGATCATCGCCCTCTGCCTGGGACGACTCCTGGTGGCCCCCTGCCCTGGGCACAGCCCCCAAGCCAACGGACCACGCACGCAACCTGGGCTTCATCCTGGACTCCTCCCTCTCGATGACCAGACAAGTCAACGCCGTCTCATCATCATATTTGAACATCCTACGCATGCTCTGAAAGATCTTCCGATGGATCCCCGCCGAAACCAGGAAGATGGTCACCCAGGCTCTCGTTACCAGTCGACTGGACTACGGAAACACCCTCTACACCGGAACCACAGCCAAACTGCAGAAAAGACTCCAATGCATCCAAAACGCCTCCGCACGACTCATCCTGGACATCACCCCCCACACAGCCACATCTCCTGACACCTGAGAGACCTGCACTGGCTCCCCGTCAGCAAGAGAATCACGTTCCGACTCCTCACCCACGCACACAAGGCCCTCCACGACCTGGGCCCCAGGTACCTCAACAACCGCCTGACCTTCTACACTCCCACCCGCCAGTTACGATCGCCCCAGCCACGCCCTCGCCACCGTTCCACGCATTCGAAGAGCCACCATGGGAGGAAGATCCTTCTCCTACCTGGCGGCCAAGACTTGGAACTCCCTCCCCATCCACCTCCGTCTGACCCAAGACCACCTCTCCTTCAGGAAGCAACTCAAGACCTGGCTGTTCGAGCAGTAGCGGACCCCTCTCCCCCAAGCGCCTTGAGACCCTTCGGGTGAGTAGCGCGCTATACAAATACAAATTGATTGATTGATTGATTGATTGATTGACCAGGTGGAGGAGGAGCATCTACTTACGCAGAGTTGTCTATGGAAACTGCTTACAAACTGTGCAATAAGAACATCTTTAGAAGAGCATCTAGAACAATCTTTGAAGGTCTCATGAGATATGCAAATCTCTGGAGCTATTTTGGATAAGCAAGGTATTTAAATCCCGCCTTAGGTGCCACGCTTTTTGTTAGGCAATCGGTGTTGGTGGAGGAGGTCCTGACTTTGTTCCAGATAATACTTACCTGATCCTGTTCATCACTTTTAAGCAATGAGCAATGAGCCAAAGTCAAACAGTCCCACTGATGCCTTTTGGTTCTTCCCAGGGCTCTTGAAGTCAGATGGCTTTCAGCCCAGCAGCAAATTCTTGACAAATAATGACAGAAAGAACATCAGTAAGTGGCATTAACATTCAGCAGCGCTCATGCACCATAACACAACAAAGTTTAAAAATGCCCAAGACTTGCTGTGGCCAAAGAGACCAACCAAATTAAACTACTAACAGAGCAATTCTGGTTAGAGTGCTTAATGAAAAGACAAGTTCCCTTACAGAGTTTAATGATAAGGCACAAGGCATATCTTCCTACAAGGCTTAAAGCACAGAAAGAAGGCAACTCCATTAAGCGCATCTGTGACTGAGATAGAACTTAAAAGGACCCTTGAGGCTACATAAGAAAGTTTATCTTCAAAGTCAATAATCCAAGGTGCTTTTTGCACTAGTGTGTGGTGAATATAGCCTCTCCACAGAGAAACTAGAACACTAAGACTTGAGAATTCAAACAAGTGCTATGCATTGTGATATATAGCTCTGAATGGCGAACTGCCAATTTCCCTCCATGCACCTGGCTGAGAGAAACGGGAATCCTAGCTAGATCTTGTGAGAGAATAAAAGTGACTGAGGGTTGTGAATGAGAAACAATTTAGTAGTGTAAGTTAGTGAGTGTTCTTTGTATTCTTCACAGTGTGCTCCATACACAAAACACATGAGGAGAGGTCAATCATCATCATTGAGGGGACAGAACGTGAGTGCTGGTGTGACAATGCATAGTCAACCGTCAGCCAGTTTCTTATTTTGTCCCATCCCCCATTCCTCTGGTGCTCCTAGGTGGGACCTAGTTTTTGTGTGTCCTTGGGGGGCGCTAAGGCGAGTGGAAGAACATACTTCATTGATTTCTCCTGCTGTTCCAGATCTCACAGATTAGTGCCTATACATAACTGTGCTGAGACAACTTTTAATATAATGCATCCTGCCATTAAAGTGGAAGTGCGGAATGGGGTGCTTGTAATAAAATAGTAGTCCCTAAAGAAATAGATAAAGACCTCCAGTGTAAGGAAACTGTAGTTGGTTGGTGATCCTGGCTTAAAAACTGAAGTGATGTATCAGGAGCACCAGCCAATAAGGAGCCAGGAAATAAGAGCGATGGAGTTATGAACCAGTGTCAAGCAGAAGTTGTAATTACACTCCGTAGAGTGATTACAGCAGGTCTTGCACATGTGCGCTGATGCACGACCTAAAAAAACAGATGGGGTGAAGGCAAACATTTTTGGGGAAGACCACACCAAAGCTTGTGAATTTAATTTTGTTTCCATAAAACAGCTGTTGTGGTGGTAGGAGAACAGAGTATTGAATAATGTCTCAATCTAATCATAGGTGAAACAGGATGGTGAACTCACATTTTCCACCCTGCCATTTACTTTAGAGTTGCTATATTGGATAAATAAATATTCCAATTACAAAACAAATTTGGAATAATTGAAGCAGTACATTTTGTGACTGATGGAGACACTTGATGCCACCAAGGGGAGACTGTGAGTCAGAGGAGTCACAGGACATTCTCCTAGGCCACAGTAGTAGGAGGAGAAGATCTGTTGAGATTGTGCTATGTAGCACTTGCTCACTCCCCGCAGTGCTGGACGCTGATGCGCATGTGCCCGGGCAAACATTAAGCCAAGAGCATGCCCATCTATTGTACTGTGCAAACCTGACATTGTCAGACGATATGTTATGCTAAATGATGTGGTAAATAAAAAATTAAAAAAAAAAAAAGAGCATGCCCATCTGGGCCCGTCACAGCCCGGTGGAGGCTGAACTGGACCACCCGCTAACACCTGCATTGGTTTCCCTGGATATGCTGGTGAGTCGTTATTTCAGACATTTTCCTGCTGGCACAACTACTCTTTCTTTTTGCCTTGGCTGAATCCTGAGACATCTGGATGACAAATCCCTCACCACCCCTGGGACTACCTTAGTATGGGGAAGAGAAAAGTGAACTCTATTAATGCGTTCGATAAAAGCCCATGGGCAAATAAATCCATTTGAACCTTTCTCAATAGTGCTGAGGGCGTCCTAATATTTAGTATATTAATAAATATAATAATTACTAAAATATTAATAATTCTTAAAGTTGCGAGCAGCTGACACTTAATTGTTGTGAGGCTACTCCTTTAAATGCTCGAGCAGAGGCCCTGCCTATAATCACATCCACCGGGGCTCCTCCCAACGACAGTGGTTAGGCATCCAACCCACTGAATTCAGCTATGCATCTCAGCAACAAAGTCCATGAGCTCATCAGTAATCTGGACAGTTCTCTCAGTGAAGGTGACAGGGAAATCCCAAGATACCTAACTTGTCTAATTTGTAAAGCAAGTCAAGAAAAAGTGGAAAGACTGGGAAAACAGCTCCGGTCCCTGCTCTGGTTAAAGAACATTTTAACTGTCAAGATATTTTTCATATGATGTGATATGACAGGGGTTTCTAAAGCACAGCAAATGCCCATAGATGTCTAGGTACTCTGGTCTTGCCAAGCCACTCGGCAGGAACTGAAAGCAGAAAAAATTAATCCCAGTTCTCCCGTGTCTTATTAAATGTAACAAAAATCAGATTTTTACCACCTTTCTAAAAGGGAGATGTAGCGTTATTGACAAACGATATTGGGGCAGACTTTTCCAGAGCCTTGCCGCCACAACCAAGAAAGATCTGCGGGGCAAGATGGCGGCCGTGCTGATGGCCATGTGAGTGTGTGCTCTCTCCTCCTCGGCAGTAAAGGACGCCTGGAATCTGCTTACCCGCTTTTCTCGTTTTTGGCTGTGGCGGACCCGAGGTTCTCTGGTTGTGGAGGTTTCCTGTGCGGTTCTTAATACGCTGGTGGTCCGTTCGGCCGCCGTAGGTTCTCCCCTGCCGTTTTAGCTGACTCCAAGTAGCGTGGAGCTCTGGGCGGTCCTTTCTGTCCTTGCAGCCCGTTGGCTGCTGGTGGTGTTCGGCGGTCACGAGGGGCCAAAGAACGGCGAGCAGAAAGCAGTGGTCCGGGACAGTTTGCAGCGCTTACGGAGCAGAGTGGAGCGGTGTAATTTAACTTCACAGACAGTGTTCGTAGAGCTGGTGACTGGTGAAAAGCAGATACTTTGTTGCCAGCACAGTATCAGGTGGATACATTATGGCCCCGGAAGGAAGAGGCACGAGGAAACTGGGAGTGAACAGTAACATGAACAACGTGAACAATGTGAATAATGTGAATAGCAATGCTGCGAACATCGTCAATGCTCCGAATCTTGCTGACCTCACGACTATGCCAGCTGGTGCTGGAGCTGTGACACCGCCTGCCCCTACACAGAGTGTACCGGTTGATACTACATCTGCTAAGGCTATTCAAGGTGATCCAAATGTGAACGTGAATGGAAGTGAAAAAAGCTCTAAAGCCCCTACAGTTCATGTAATATTCACAAGGAAAGGTAATACTGCTAACACGAAAACTAACATTGCGATAACAGCAAGTGGCCGGTCTGACACTATTAACATTACTGACACTACTGCTAATATCAATGGCTCCGCTCCTTCTGTGTGCATCACCAATCCAGCGGCTGAGGTGAATAAAGCTCAGCGAGTGGTAAATGAAGATCCCGGTGACTCGGAGTCCGCGATTTCAGAGGACAAGTTCTATTATATGACAGACCTCTCAGTGGTTTCTGAGGATGATGGCAATAGCTTGCCAGGAGAATGGGGCGATGAAGACAAATGTATCGGTGTAGATGACGATGATATAAAGCAGTCACCTATTCAGATTCAGGGTTTGGTTGACGATCAAGATACTGTCATAAGGAATTTAGAGGCAGAGAGATCGATACAAGTGATGTCTCCCCTTGTTCAACCCACCTGGGAAAGTGGAGCAAGTGGGGAACAAGTGGGGAACAAGATTACAATCAGGATCTGGTGGAGGAGGAAGGTGATGGGGCTACTTTGGATATTATCTACAAGAGTATTATGGCACACCGTGCAGAGACCAAAGTCGAAAGTAGTCTCACCCAGGGGGCAGTTCGGAAGCTCCAAAACAAGATGCGGTGAATGGCCAAATCTATCAATGAATTGACCACGAGAGTTACTGAAACAGAGGAGCGTATCTCAAGCGCGAGGACTCATTGATAAAATAACAAGCGGCTATAGAGACTCTGCAGTCAACGAGATCAGATGTTGAATGGAAGTTGACGGACCTAGAAAATCGCGCAAGGCGCAATAATTTACGCGTTTTAGGCATACCTGAAATGAGAGAAGGGAAAGATGCTTGTAAATTCATTGTTGAGGTATTCACAGAAGCCTTTCCTGAGCTAAGTGAATGGCAGTGGGAAAGCGAGGTCATCAGGGCACATCGATTCCCGTTTACTCAGCGGAAAACACATGGAGGCTCTAATCCAGCAGGGGGATCTAAAGCGCAGCCACGTGCGATACTGATATGCCTTAATAATTTTATTCTGGGAGAGGCTTTATATGATTTAGGTTGCCCGGACAGGCGCCGCACAGGTAGCGGATGTGAATTTTTTGTCCGGCCGGATTTTCGCCCTACAACTGTGAGGCTAAGATGGCAATTGCGACAATTGATCTCGCCGTTTCAACTCAAGGGGGCACAAGTATTCCTGCTAAATCCGGCGAAGCTGAAAGTGACTTATAAGGGACAGTCTAAATACTTTACTTCAGAGACTCAGGCACAAGCATATTTGAAGTCCATGGACATCAATACTTGAACTTCAAAATCAAAAAAAATAAATCTGTAAAACGCTTTACAGGGTGTGAGTTCAGTACTATAAAGAACTCAGCTGATTGTGGTCAACATATTCTCAATTTATTTTTTATTTTTTTCTTCTTTGATCTTTTTTTCTTTTGTATGACCTTAGTCTAATTCAGTAACACAAATTAAGATTGTCATAGTACTTTATGAACTCCATGTATGTGTTGAATAATCGGACCACTTATAACTGAAACAATCAGACAGGCTTGTTAAGATGTCTTGTTTTCTTTTCTTTTTCTCTTCACTAGCCTCAGTATACTGACTAAAGGTTCAAATGCAATAGAGATGCATTTCTTTTTTTTTCTAGCCTGACATTTAATGAGGAACGCTTGTTAATACAGTGGCCTCGGATTGGCTAGAGCTGGTTCATTTTATTTGTTACTTGTTATTTTCTGCGGAAAGACATGGAAAAAGCATTAAAAAAGGGTGGCGGTCTGGTGGACTTTCTGTGGAGGGGGGCACTCGCACACTCGCATCACCGAGGACTATGTCCTTACGCCCTGGTGTGAGTGGTAGGGGAGGGGAGGGTGGAAGGGAGGGTGGGGTCTGCTGGGGGCGGGGTGGGTGGGGGGGTTAAACATAAAAAGAGTTCATGAGCAAATTTTTTTTCTTTGTTGTATTTCTTTGTGTGGTATGCAAGGCAATGGTGGAATGGCTAGCTGTATTTTTTTGAGATTAAGGAATGGCAACTAGAATGTTAAGATTAGGTACATTGAACGTCAGGGGTCTTAATGCCATAAATAAAAGGCAACGGGTCTCCAGGGAATTGCAGTGGCTCTGTTGTGATATCATCTGTCTCCAAGAGACGCATGTAGCTTGGACTAAACTGAAGTTTTTGACTGAACTTGGGTATAATGTTTTAGTATGCACCAAACAAACTTGTACGGCTCACGGGGTAGCCATATTAGCTAAAAAGCATGTTATCAGTACGAGCCGTGTTCTGGAGGACAGTGGTGGCAGATGGGTAATTATCGAATGCATTATAGGCTCTTTCAAATGTACGTTATGCTCCATTTATGGCTCTAATTTTTATGACTCAGCTGTTTTAGATCACCTTAATGTCGAGTTAGCAACTTGGCCCACACCAGTAATAATTTGTGGGGATCTGAACATTAATCTTCAACCAGATTCATTAGGCAATGATGACTATGTGTATGTGGGAAGGAAACCAAAAGTAGATAGGTCACTACAAGCACTTCTCACTTCACATGGTTTGGTCGATGCTTGGTCCCATCTTAGGGGAGGTAACCCCGGCTATACTTTTTTCTCGGCACCTCACCAGAAACTGGTGCGGCTGGACTACTTTTTTGCGCCACAATGTATACTTTCCGGTGCACAAATGCAAGTATATCCGCGAGCCACGTCAGACCATGGCCCTGTTGTCCTCTCTATCAAGTCAAGTTCCCCTGTTAGTAAGCCCCGGGAATTTACGTTTGACCGCAAGCTGCTGTTGGATATAAATTTCCAGGAGTATATGATGGATTGGGTAGTAGAGTTTTTTAATCATAATAGAGGGAGCACAGAGATGGGGATAGTGTGGGACACGTTTAAAGCAGCTTTTAGGGGGGAGGTTCTAAGCTATGGGTTATACCTACAAAAGCAATTACGTGCTCAGCTGCAGGAGCTATACAGTGATCTATGAGAGGCCGAAGAGCGGTTGGTGCATGATATACGCTCAAGTAGAGATACTCAGGGCTCGACAGCGGAGGTAGCCAGATGTAAGGCAAGGCAAAACCAATCAGTGGAGCAAAGAAGCAGCAAAAACATATACTATCAGACGACAGTTTCTCTATGAGTATGGGGAGGCAAGTGGCAGGTGCCTTGCCCAGAAAATGAGAATGAGGGAAGCCGCGCAAAGAATCAATAGTATTAAGGATTCAGTTGGGCAAGTGGTAGAGAGTGAAATGGAAATAGAGGAAGTTTTATACTCGACTATATACCAGAGAAGTTTATGATAGCAGCAAAGCCGCATCTTTGCTGGGACAATTTTGTGAGCAAGATTTAGACAACGAAATAGCAGCTAAGTTAGAGGCCCCAATTTCGATGTCGGAACTCGAAGCGGCAATTAAAGGACTCCCAGCAGGAAAGGCAGCGGGGCCTGACAAGCTTCCGTTAGAGATGTACAAATGTTTTTTTCAAGCTTTGAAACACGACATGTTAGCTATATTCAGGCAGGCGCAGAATGGATCGTATCCTAAAACATGGGATGAGGCCAGTATAGTGGTTTTTAGAAAAAAGGGAAAACCTGCAGATCAACCAGCCTCATACCGGCCTATATCATTGTCAAATACTGATGGAAAAATGTATTCGAAAATATTGGCGGCATGGCTCTCAGGTGTGATATCTACGCTGGTCTCTGTGCATCAGCATGGGTTTATTCCCAAACGAGGCACAACCGATCACGTCAATCGGGTTATTGCTTTAATTGACTATGCAAACGGTTTGGAAGTATCACTAAGCCTCATACTATTGGATGCCGAGAAGGCTTTTGACCAAGTGTCATGGGCTTTCCTATGGGATGTGATGAAGTCTCGAGGTTTTGGTCCAAAATTTATAAAATCTGTACAGACGCTGTATCAACAGCCAAGTGCATGGATCTATGTAATGGGACTGCAATCTGCATTGGTTTCAATACAAAGGGGGACAAGGCAAGGCTGCCCGTGTTCCCCTTTGCTATTCGCCCTTTACATCGATTCGTTTTTAAAAATGATGGAGAACAACTCTCGGATTCCGCCAGTCATGGTACGTCAGCAACAATATCGGGTACTTGCGTATGCCGATGATGTTGCCGTACTCTCTCTGTCTGAACTGGGGTGGTATGGAGTGCAAAAAAACGATGGATTTAAGCCCAGATCTCTGTACTGGGGTGAATGTATGACCTTGTTCTGCATTCTGTCCATCAACTGTTGTTTTGCAGTACTCTCTCCAAAGCCTTCTGTGGCGATACCCGAGATTAAACATCTAGCAGCGGTATATGGCTCGGTATCTGGGTACAAATTAAATACTGCTAAGACTCAGATTCTATGTGTCAATATCAAGTCTTTTTCAGACACTAGGGTTCTTACAGAGGTTACATATTTAGGGGTACAGATAAGAGCCCTTGCCTCCGCTACGATACAATCTAACTGGCAGAGATTACTCACTGAGATCCGAAAACAACTGGATCAGTATGAATGCCTTCATCTAACCCTAGTCGGCAGATGTAATACACTAAAAAGTATGGTATTACCCAAGATCCTCTATTTTTACCAGTGTGTACCTTTAGAGATCCCCCTTGGTTACATTGCACAATTGCAGTTGATTTGTATGAAATTTTTATGGTCTCGGGAAAGGAGCAGCGTGCAAAAAAATATATGGTTTTGCCAAGGGCTGTAGGAGGGTGGGCGGTGCCGGATTTTCTTTTATATTATTATGCTTGCATGCTCCAGCACATAAATATCTTACTCACAGGGGTAGGACCCCTGGAGCCAGCATTACAACCCTCAATATATAGTCTACTTCTTGGTGCGGAAGCTAGGAATTGCCTTTTTCTTCAAATGGACTGGAATTATTGCAAACGCACTAGATTTAAGGTGGTCGCTGCCGCTTATAAAGTATGGAAGGCAATTAAAAATTAATTATTTTGGGGGACTTATATGCAGGGGACGGTTTAAAATCATTTAGAGAGTTAAAGGAACAATATCAACTTCCAACTGCACATTTTTTTAAGTATTTGCAATTACGCGATTACTTACTGAAAACTACTGTATGCATCTCACCCAATCCTCTTATTGAGGCCAACACAAAAGGAGCTCGGATCGGGCAATTGTATAATTTAATGTTAGAGGTCATGCCTAATGATCTAGAACCACATGCAAGCAAATGGGAAAATAGGCTAGGATGCCACGGTATCCTGCTTGAAAGGTCAATCGAGTTTGCTGGACGAGTACTTATGTCCGCCAACCTTGTCACGCAACATTATAAAACCGTATTTTATTTGTACCATACTCCAGATAAAATTTCAAAGTGGGGCGGGGACCCGGATGGGAAATGTTTTAGGTGCAGCACTCAACAGGCGGATGTGATTCATATTTTTGGTACTTGTGTCAAACTGAGGGAATTGTTTAGGCATGTAAATAAGTTTCTTTCTGAGATCCTGGGTATTCCTTTTCAGCTTACACTCATGCAGATTTTGTTGGGTATAGATGCGGGGGATGCCCAGGCCGTGTCTATTGATAACATTGGCTATTTGATATTCGTTGCTACAGCGGTTCTAAGGATAAGCACAGCCTCGTGCTGGCTACAAAGTGATCCCCCTTCATTTGAAGCATGGCAGTCCCGGTTTCTCTTTACCTATAATATAGAAAATAGTTTGTATGTGCTGAAAGGAAGGCGGAAAAGGGCACTCGGGCAGCAAATCTGGGGTCCAGTTAGAATATATATGGACGCAGAAGACTGATTATTTGAGATTCTTCTCTGTACCGTGATATACATTAATATTTTCTGTACTTCTTTATCACCGCTATGTTTTCTTACTTCGTATAATTGTATAAGGTTTGAAATAGCGGCATCTTTCAGTATTTATGTTTTGATTATGCCTTTCGCTTTCATTCCTACAATATATTGTTATGTACACTGTTCTTGCAGCCTCACAATTGCATTTTGAGAAGTTCAATGTTGATTTTGTGCTCATGATCTTCACTTCAATAAAAAAAAATAAAAAAAAAGAAAGATCTGCCACCCCATTTCTTCCTATGGACTCTGGGAACAATGACCTGATTGCGCGCTGTAGAGCAGAGATTTGTAGCTGGTATATACCATTGGAACATGGCTTTAATATATGCTGGGCTTCCTTAGTGAAGAGCTTATGAACAATGCAGAGAGCCTCAAATGCAATTCACTTATTTGCCGAAAACCAGTGCAGGTCACATAGGCCTTTAGATGCCGACTGCCACTTAGGTATGTCCAGGGTAAGTGTAGCTGCTGCATTATGCTCCCGTTGTAGCTTTCCAATGATTGTCTTGTTGGCCTCAAGGTATAGTGCGTTACAGTTGTCTATCCTTGAGGTAACCAGAGCAAGCACAACCAGTTTATGAACCGGACGGGCCATGAACGGAACATGATTGGACATGAACATTTCAGCCATTTTTGTTGCCTTTAGTGTGTGTTTAACTAATCTCGAAGAGTTGGTGGGGAAGTTAAGGGTGACATTAGGTCTTACCCACTCGAATGTGAAGAAATTGGAGGATATCTTTTGCAAGAATGAATGAATGAATGAATGAAATGCATTTCTAGAGCGCATGGTTACCCGGGGGCATCTCAGCGCTGATAGCGGTGCATCTTCAACTTCGAACAGCGTTAGGGAAACAAATAGGTTTTTAACTGCTTATGAAAGGTCAGGTAATTTGGTTCAAGGCGAATACAGAGGGGCAAGAGATTCTATAATTTAGCGACATTGTACGCGAAGAGATGCCCTCCGCTTCCTGTTTTTCATATTTTTAGGACTACCACCAGTTGTTTATTATCTGACCTTAAAGACCTATTAGAGTGATAGGGTTGAATAACGACCTAATGATAGGAGGGCCCTTGCCTGAAAGTGCTTTATGTGTAATACTCAAAGCCTTGAACTGGATTCTCTCTTGAATAGGGAGCCAATGAAGCGATGCAAGCACCGGCTTAGCTGAAAAGCGTTTAGAGGTCTTTGTAAGCAGATGTGCTGGGCAATTTTGCACAATCTGCAATTTTTTGGTGGTAGTGAGTGGGGTTCCCAAATATAGGGCGTTAGCATAGTCAAGGCATGACAAGATAAACACTTGGACCAGCACTCTTCTTGCAGAGAAAGGTAGCAAGGAGAGGATCTTTCTTAGCATTCTTAAAATCCCATAACAACAAGCTGTAACCTTGCATGCTTGCTCCTTTAAATCAAGATTGCGGTACAGCCATACACACAGACTCTTAATTTGTTCTTTTGGGTAGGATGGGAGCCCTAAGCAGATAGGCCAAAATGAGCTGATGCTCAATGTGGTAGGGTTACCCAATAGCATCAGCTCTGTCTTAGCTCCATTAAGTTTTAAACAAGAGCTGTCCATCCAACTCGACACCTTTTTGAGGCATAAGGTGAACCCTGAGCATGAATTATCCAGATGATTAAGCTAGACCACCAACTGAGTATCGTCAGCGCAGGTAATGATCTGGATGCCAAAAGGTGTTACTACTTCTGCCAGGGGGCTCATGTAGACATTAAATAGAGTGGGTCTCAGGGAAGATCCCTGAGGAACCCCACATCTAAGGGGCATTCGCTTTGAGGTGGATTCATCTTCAAAGACTACAAAAGATCTGTCCTCTAAAAAGGACTGTAGCCACTTTAACGCTGTTCCGGCAACTCCTGTATTCCTAAGTCTTTGAATTAACAAATGATGGTTCACCATATCGAAGTCTGCACTGAGATCTAATAAAATAAGAGCAGCGCAGCCCCCTCTATCCAGAATTTTTCTTAATTCTTCCACCACTGTCATAAGTGCAGTTTCGGTGCCTTGCTGTGGTCTGAACCGAGTCTGTTAGTAATGAAGACGATTATTATTTTTCAGAGAAATTGAGAGAGTATGATTTACGTGCTTCTCAGCTATTTTACCTATTCCTCGTAATAGTGAGATATGGCTGTAATTTGCCAACACGTCAGGATCTAGGTTAGGTTTTTTAAGAGGGCTCTAACCCTTGCCTGTTTTCAGCGGGAGGGCACTAGTCCTGTTACCAGAGGAGCGTTTATCACATCCAAGATCACTGGGGATACAGTCTCAGAGATTACATTTAAAATGTTAGGGGGGCAACATCTGTAGGTGCTCCAGATTTTAAGTTGACTCAAAATCACTCCAAGGGAGATCAAGTTCGAAAGGGGAATTTCCTCCAGCAGACAGTCCCCACAATGGGTTGTCAAGTCAGGTGAAGATAAGGTTTGTGTGGCCGTCGCCAGAGGAAAGGACTTAATGATAGTTTGTTTTTTATCAAAGAAAAATTCTGCAATTTGGTTGCAGCGTAGAGGGATAATAGCAAAAACAATAGGGGGTGTGGGAGAGATTAAGAGTGATTTTGCAATCCTAAAGATTTCACATGGGCAATTTGCCACCAAAGTGATTCTCTCTTCATAACAGAGGGCTTTGCCAGCTTTTATCTCAGATCTATAGATCCTTATCGCCTCTCTGTATTTTTAACTTTGTAAGTTACTGAGGGGTCCTTTCTCCAGTTTCTTTCCAGCCTTTTGCCTGACCTTTTAAGCTCCCGAACTATGGGCGTATACTAGGCATTTTGGTTGGCTCCTGCTTTATCGTGGGCCCATTTTTAAAAAAATAAAGCAGGAGCCAACCAAAATGCCTCGTATATGCCCAAACAAGATTGTATCTCATCCCACATCGCTTGTGATGTTTTTAAGAACCACCCCTCAAAGAGCTTGCCCAGATGTGCTCCCTTACCTGGCCCTCCATTGCTCCTTTAGGGGCCATTTGGATAATAGCTGGCTAGTCCCCCAGGTGAGCCATGTGAACGATTGCAGCAGTATCCCCCCTTCAAACAGCACTGAGCTCATAGTTCCTGGCCATCCAAGGGTTGGTGATTATTATTCTTACCCGAAGAATACCGCCCTGGATGAAAAACCTTGTGAGGTGGTCATTCAGCTTTCCCAAGCCTCTACACCTTTTGCTCTTGTGATGATGAATGTTCCCTCAACAGCTCAAAAACAGGGTCACCCATTGATTATCCAAAAAGGTTATTTCTTAACAGCCTCTACATGATGAGGTTATCATGGTGTGTAGAGTGCATTGGATAGGACATCCCAACAAGGCATGTTCCAGGTGATTGTAATATTATGCATTTTCATGGGGCATACACTTTCTAACTTTAAGATTAGTGCAGCCTAAGTAGCAACATCATAACATTTTCTTTAAGATTTTAATACATACCTAGTACAGCAAGGTCCTTGCAGAGGGGTATAGCACCCTTGAGACAGCGTCATGGTCCTGCTACTTTACCTTTTCGGGCATAAATTCCATCTTGCAGCTCCACAATAAATTTGAGTCACTGACCCATCTAAATGATCAGCATTGACTGGCCCCCCATTCTTTGGCAGACATTTGATGACTGGAGAGGTATCCCGTTTGCCTATGCATCTCAAGGTGGTCATCCAGAACATAGCAGGGGCACAAGGTAAAGTCTCTGATGAGGGATGCATTAAGATGTTGAGCACCTATGATATCATCCACCTCCAAGAGACATGGGATGCTCAGAGGTTTGCATATGGATGGATATGCCACGTTCTTTGTTACAGCTACTCTTTTCATCCATGGTGTACCCTGGGGAGACCTTGAGAAAGTTGTTTTTTTGGCCCCTGAACCTCAAAGCAGAGAGGGTCTCTTCCAACTTACTCAACGTCCTAGGTGTCCTCCTGACCTTTTCAAATAAGTAAAGACTGTTAATTGTGAATGTTCATAACTCTGTGTTGACCAGAGAAGCTCAAGATGATATTCAGGGCATTAAAATGTTTATTGACGTTTTCTTTCTTGGTCTGTCGAACTTTACGATGATTTTGTTGTTGGGAGATTTTTATTTGCACCTTCTAAGGTTTGTCACAACACTGGGGGCTCCAACATTTTACCCTATCCCATAGACCATGTCCATCTCCAACATACACTGCAAGGGGACTAGCTAAACAATGTGGTGTCAGAGTATAACTTAGTTAACATGTTGAATTAGAGAACATCTAGCAACAATGACTGGACGTCTACGTTTGAGGAGAGGGGCTGAAGTTTAATTATTAATTATATTTTTGTTTCTGTTTGTTTATTTTCTAATTTTGTTATTGTTAAGGTAGAATGGGATTTCAATGTTGTGTACCACATGTGGATGCAGCATGTTTATTTTAGGAGCCTGTTGTAATATGAGACCAAGGCCGCAAGATTAGATGGTCCAAGATAACTCCTGCTTATTATCTCTATAATCTGGTTATTACCTGTTCAACCTGATTTTATTATCTGTCTTAATGAGCAAGCCTCCGATACCAATATCTTGGAAGCTTTTTCTAACATTTGTAGTGCAGTCAAACTGGCCCTTCCTAGATCAGGGACGGTAGAATCCTGCCATCACTGTAAATGGTTTGATGAGAGATGTTCAAGGGTGCATAAGGATTTGCTGTTGGCCTTGCATAAAAAGCTGTGCATCCAGGAAGAGGTAAGGGTGGCTAGGCTTCATAAAATGCAGCCTGAAAAGAGCGTAAAAGAGAACTAAACAGCCAGGCTTAGGCGAACCTACTTGCCCCCAGTACATTGTGGGGTAGGGCTGCCTTTTGGAGAGTGGTGAACCACCCTTTGTTTAGTTTGGAGCATTTGCCCAACCAGGCACAGACTGTTATGTCACAATCATGGACGACCATTTTGAGGCCATTTATAATTATGAAGGCACGAATCCCTCTTCTCCGTGTAAGAGGACCAGAGGCTCACTTTTCGTTGGAAGGAGGTGAAATCAGCTATTCTTGTCATTCCCTCAGGTACTGTCCCTCGACGTAATGGGGTCCCTGGTGATTTGTCCACGGCGTTTATTGGTCTTTGGGCCCCCTAGCTGACTTTGCACTTAGATTTTGGTGCACCAGGCTCTCTGCATTCGTCGTCAAGGCAAAAGGAAGTTATAGTACTAGTACTTACAAAAGGGAACACAGCAGTCCCAGCCAGTTATAGACCTATATCTCTGGTGGATTCCGAGGAGAAAATCATTGGCCAGGTACTGCTGGATTGCCTAACATCCTGGGCGAATAAACATAATCTGTCTTATTTGCCATATGGGTTCAGACTGTTGAACAAAACTTGAACCTATACCTGCTCATAAGCAAATATACTAGAGCAAAGGGGGATGCAATACCTCTGGCCTTCATAGACCTCATAGGCTTTTGATAAAGTCAACAGAACCACGACCTCTGTTAGGTACGCCCCAATGGGGAATGCACTTCACACTTTTATTTGAAGAGAGTGGTTCACCTGGGTTGCATCATAGCACTTTTTTAAAATTCTTTATAATAATCAATTAAAATAACTTTTAATTGAACAGTTCCAGGATGTTTCTTTTTTTTTTTTATTGAGAAAAATACATGAGTACAGAACAATATTTCTCAACAAAAGATTGCAAGGGGGAAAATGATGTTTCAAGACACAAGTAAATTGTAGATTACATCCATCACCAAGTTCCGCTGTACCAGAAATTATACTATTTTACAAAAAAAATATCATACATCAAAGCGGTAAATAAAATAAAGATACATAAAAATGCTGAGAAACAGAGAAACTGATAACGTAGGCAAGTCAGGGGTAGTCAACCATCTATTTCCATATATGAGCTAACCGAGCCCCAGATTTGTTGTCCCAAAAGCCTTTTCCGTCGCCCTTTCATGGCATATAAGCTATATTCAGTGTTAAACATAAAGAGGAACCTCATCCGCCATGCTTCAAATGAAGGAGCGTCTTTTTGTAGCCAACACAAAGCTATACAAAGCCTCAGCACAGCGGTGGCTACAAATGTCAGATAAGCAGTGTTACTAGAGGCCAGGATTTCACCCATCCCAGTTTCTATGCCCAATAAAATCTGTGCCAATGAAAGCTGGACAGGAGTACCCAAAATCTCAGACAAAAATGTATCCACATGCCCTAACAAATGCCTCAATTCTACACAAGTACCGAAAATATGTAGCACATCCGCCTGTGCTAAACCACATCTGAAACATTATCCATCCGGGCCACCACCCCCCCATTTTGAGATTTTATCTGATGTGTGATACAAATAAAATATAGTCTTATAATGTTGCGCAATCAAATTAGCAGACATAAGTACTCGTCCAGCTAAATCAATTGAAGTTTCTAATGAGATCCCTTGGCATCCTAATCTATTCTCCCACTTACTAACATGTGAATGTAAATCATTAGGCATAGCCTCCAACATTAAATTATAAAGTACCCCTATCCTTGCTGCTTTCTTATTGGCTTCAATAAGAGGATTAAATTGTATACATGGGCGAGCTTTCAACAGATAGTCGCGTATTTGTAGATATTTACAAAAATGAGAGTTTGACAACTGATATTGTTCCTTAAGCTGTTCAAACGATTTAAGCCCACCTGCTGTATTTTGTTCACCCAAACAATTTAGACCTTTCCTTCTCCAACTAACCACTACGCTATCCCAAAAGACCCTAGGGAGAAAAAACGGGGCTGTCAGTGGGGTATATCTGGAAACCTTTTCAATTTTATATAATTTTTTTTATAGCACTCCACACTTTATAAGCTGCCATTACTACCTTAAATCTTGTGTGTTTGTAGTAATTCCAATCAAGATTGAGAAAAGATGATTTCTTACTTCAGTACCTAACAGTATACTATATATTGAAGGTGGTTCGGCTGGATCAGAAGGTCCCGCCCCAGTGAGTAGTATATTCATGTGTTGGAGCATGCAAGCATAATAATATAATACAAAATCAGGTACCGCCCAACCACCAACTGCCTTTGATAAAACCATGAATTTTTTTGCACGCCTAGGTTTTCCCCGGGACCATAAAAATGTCATACAGATTGACTGTATTTGCATGAGACTGGCTAAAGGGATCTCTAATGGTACGCACCGAAAAAAATACAAAATTTTAGGGAGTACCATCATTTTTAAAATATTACGTCTGCCAACCAATGTCAGTTGCAGACATTCAGCATGATCAAGTTGTTTGCGAATCCCAGTCAATAACCTCTGCCAATTAGTGCCTTTAATATTGCAATTAGTGCCCTTAATATTGCAGTTACAGGATGTTTCTAGTGCTGGCGGTCGCTTAGTACCTGTCCCGCTATATGCAGATAATACAATTCTGATTGTACGTACCGCTAGGGGCCCGCAGTGACCTTTAGATCTTTCTATTAGTATTATGGACAGTCTGAATCTGACCGCCAACTTTGCAAAATCCTACACTGTGATGGTTGGTCCTAAAAGCACTAGATCCAGGAGCTTTGCAGTTAAAGGTAATCAAATTTCCAGGGTTATCAATGTTCGCCATTTGGCAATTTTGTTTGATACTCTTCTTAATTGGCAACCACGGATTACAAACAATATAATGTCCTTTAATAGGGTCACCCATAGTATTGGTAACTTCTTGCAGTGCTTTGGGTGTACTCACATAAAGACTGTTGTTGATATAATTACCTAGCGCCACTTTCGGTTGCGAGATCTAGAGGGAGTGTGACTACTAATTCCATCAGACCGGGGAAAACAAGTTATTGACAGGTCTCTTAAAAGTTCCACTAAATATACCCCCAGAGATTGTTCACAAGGAGGCGGGTTTGGGATACATCTTGGATTTTTTTCACCTTTATCAGTTGCTACTCTGGCTCCCGGTTTGGCTGAAAGAGGAGATAAAACTCAACAAATTATTTGTAAGGAACTGTATGGGCCTGGATCTTATGTTGTACATCTCCTGCCTGTACTATATTATGAATAACTTTCGAGACCTCGGTAGATTGGACCTTTTTCATCCTTGACTGTATTGTTGAAGCAGATATTGATTGGGCCAAGAGGGCCTTTATGTTCAAGGTGAGAGCAAAGCGTGAGGCCCTCACTTTGATGAAGTGCTCCATGTGCCACGTAATTCTAGTCGAATTGGTGGGTGCCATGGAACCCTATCTGAACTTTGATTTGTCCAGTTACCACAGAAATTTGCAGACTTATTTCAGGTTGAATCTAATACACCACCCTTTGTTTGCTAAAGATTCTGGCTTAAAAATTCTGAATTACCTGTGTATACCTGTGTTAATGTTTCTATTTCTGACAGACTGCATATTGTTCTTATTTGTCCCAGGTTCAGCACTTTACCCTAAGTGTAATTGGCCTCTTCTGATATCTATGAATTTTAGACAAATCAGAACAGCGATACTGTTTTTACAACTTATATATACTCCTAATGTATGTGTTTACTATCTTGGTTCTTATCTAGGGTTTTAACATCAAAGTATTGAGATTTCATTTTATTTTTATTTGTTGATTATTCTATGATTTTATGAGATGTAGATTTGTATATTTACATTTATGATTTGCAGTGGCAAAATCGAATAAAGTCTAACTGATTGACGGAATCAAAGTTGATTCCATACTGTACTGAAGACATGAGAATAGAAACCCAGTGAGGTTCATTTGTAGGGAAGGAAGTGGGACTATAAACGGCTTTGGATTTAAGCTTCATATCTTTTTTTAAGCTAGTAGTCAAAAAACTCTACAGGAATGACAGCCTCAATTCCAGCCTATTTATGTCAGACTAGTGTGTGCTTTCACTGCCTGGAAGTAGTTTTCAAAATGTTGCTATAAAAGATGAGTTAAGCGCTGCAGTTATTTTCTTTCCTGCTGTTTACCGTTTGCAGCTTTCGTCTGCACTGTTATAGTCACATTTCTAATAGTTCTTCTCCTCTACGGTCCATACCCTGGTGAAACAAGATGTTCCTCTCGTTTCTATATCAAGTGCCATGCTTTTATTTTCGCGGCACTCTTTGACCCCAGAGGGTCTTCTTTTTTCTCACACCCCTCAAGTACCAGTGCTCCTCTCTTTCCTTCTAATTCTCTCCACCAGTAGGCTACATGTTCTCCCCGGCCACACCACACCTCTCAAGGAACTCTTATATTTACCTCCACCCTACACAGGCATGCACCTTAGTCACTAAAAAAACAGCCAAGCGACATGAATCATTATAATAGAGGTAGACACCAGTCTACTGTGGTGCCAGTAGCATGGAGACAATTCTCATATGACCATACAGAAAACAAGGAACAGGAACAGGAATCCCCAATCCTTGTAGTGATAGCACAGCATGCCAGACACAGCTGACTGTACCTCATATTAGGATTTAGTGGGCCATTTTATGCGTTGTACTAGCACAGCATGTCAGACACAGCTGACTGTACCTCATATTAGGAGTTAGTGGGCCATTTTATGCGTTGTAATGAAGCAGTGGTAGGAACCACTGAAGAACATTTCCTGGATCATACATGGTCATTTTCAATGTCCATGTAATAGCAGTTGTATGTGCAGGTAATTTAAACATCAAGGGCAGATCCTGCTCTAAATATAGCAGTTTCAACTCACTTGGAGATATTTCATTTTCTTAAACTGAGTCAGTTACATGGTAATGTAGGGACAGTACGTGGCTCAAGACACTTTCCAATCTCTGCTGGAGCAACTTCACTTCTGAAATCACGACTTGTTCCTAGCTTATGTGGGCTCATTTACTTACCACTTTTGACCAATGTTTCAGTGGTAAATGTATTGGAATATATATCTTTTCTTTTTTTGTGTTGGCACGAAATTATCCTTTTTTGCAGTTAACCCCTTCACTTACATCAT
Organism: Lissotriton helveticus; assembly: GCF_964261635.1. Classification (NCBI taxonomy): domain Eukaryota; kingdom Metazoa; phylum Chordata; class Amphibia; order Caudata; family Salamandridae; genus Lissotriton; species Lissotriton helveticus. The sequence goes on along the minus strand of NC_136070.1, from coordinate 452,315,964 downwards.
CATAAAATATTTGGGGTTTCTGTTCAGTTACCCTTGGCAAGCACACAAGTGCACCTAACTTCTTTTGGAATGCCTGTGGAAGTGTCCCGCATGCAAAAAAGTATGCTAATTGTTTGCGTACACCCGTGAAGTTCCAATATCATATTCCACTTTTCATGCCACTTCCCCTCATACACACTTCCCCTCATACACATTTTTACTGCAATTGAGATAAATTTACTCCTGCAGAGAATCTGCTCTCCTTGCAGATTTTCTGTGATGCTACAATCCGGGTATACATGTACAGAGATCCTGATGGATTCAATAGTTTTCGTGTAATTTACGAGAACATATTACCAACAACTAGCGATAATTATCGCTATGTTGGCTTAGCGGCAATATTTTTATAGCCGAGCTGCGGCGATTTTTATCGCATAGGAACCATGCTATTATCAAGGTTTATCTCCTAAGCGATAAAAATTGGCCAAAATGCATGAATATCGCTGAAAAGTCAGCGACATTCATGCATTACCGAGCTAATGCTCTTAGCCATGTTATCCACCTACCATTGGATAACATGGCTAAGAACTGCTTATGGGCAGGTGTTAGCTTTTGGAGATATATGCTCTTAGCGCGAATATCTCCAAAAGTTGGTAATAGGAGATAGCGATGTTAGCGACTGTTTCCAGTCGCTAACATCTTGGCACGCCCACTTTGCATGTCATTAGTGATACATTTCACTGACATGCAAAGCGGGGCCCAAGATGGTCGCTATCTCCTACTAGCTGTCGCTAACTGGTGTTAGCGACAGCTAGGTAATAGGGAGATAATTGTATCTCCGCTTTCTTGGCTTTTGAAGCCCAAAAAGCAGAGATAAACCCCCTTGATAATATGCCCCATATTTCCTTGCTGTGCATCAAGCTGGAACCTAAATGTGCACAAAGCATGTGAATATCCTCCTGGCCATTACATGTTAACATGTAAACATGAAGAGCAACTGAAGAAAGCAGCCCAATGCACTTAAAATTTAACAAAAGACAATACTAGAGAAAATTAACATAATTGGCGTAAAAAGGATGATGTGTGTTGATGATTTGTTTTGTATAGTACTTTACAACCATTTCAATAAATTATAAAAACAAGTAACATAAGCTAAAACCATATTTTCTGATACAGCACCCAAACTTGCTTTAAAATCAACAGGCCATTGTATGGAAAGAAAATGCTGTACAGGCATACATTCATTACAAAACTGACTCTGCTACATTAAGTACGTCTTTCTATTTCCTTCCAAATATGTTTTTTTTAGCATATTTTAATATATAGCAGATTCTAACAAGTGCTGTTTGTTGCCAGGTAACTTGTTGAGTCGGGTCATGTTATAAACGGATTCGACCCAGGAAGGTAGAGTTCGATAATCCATATAACGTTCTGTAATCGTTGACAAGTCCAAAAACTTACCATATAGATATATATATATATGGTATATATATATCTATAATGAGGGGCTGCTCAATTTCTTTGCCGTGGTGTGAAGATCAGTGGCCGGTGAACGTGAGTATGACTTTCAGAAAGAGAGGTGATGATGAAAACTAGCCCTTTATTTATTTATTTATTTATTTATTTATCTATTTATTGGATTTGTAAGGCGCTCAGCTACCCAAAAAGGGTTTCCCGGCGCCAAGGCGGACAGGGAGCAAAAAACATGAGGCAGTTAGATGGAATTATTGATCAAAAAGCCAGGTCTTAAGAGTTCTGCGAAAGTGGGTATAATCAGTTTCTTTACGAATGTTAGACGGCAGAGTATTCCAGAGGGAAGAGCCTAGGTAGGAAAAAGATCTCCCCCCCCATTCTGGAGAGTTTGACCCTGGGTACAACAAAGTTGCTCATGTTACTGGAGCGTAAGTGGCGGGAAGGAACATGGGGACGTACAAGAGTTTGGAGGTATTGAGGGGAAGTACCTGCCTTGATTTTGAACATATAGCTCAGGGCTTTGAACTTGATACGGTTCTCCACCCTGAGCCAATGTAAATCTCGAAGGTGTCTAGAAATAGGGGAGGCCCTGGGGATTCTGCATAGGAGTCTAGCTGCAGAATTCTGGACCAATTAAAGTCTGCGGGTCACGGCCTTGTTTGAGCCCAGGTATAGAATGTTGCCGTAATCGAGCCGCGATGTAATGAGGGCATGGACAACGGTTTTTTGAGTGGAGACAGGCAGCATCCATAGGATTTTCCTCAGCCATTCCATCAAACAAAATTCCCATGTTCTCTCGTGTGTAGGCATATGTTTCATTTTGCCACTATTTATGTACCACAAGCTTGGGTTTATATCCACGACTAATTTACCACTTTGGGTTTGTCTATATTTATTTCCATGTGCTTTTTTCAAACATAAAACTTTTAAGATGGAGATAATTTCCTGTAGGCCGAATGTACATTGGCGTAATAAAACTATATTGTCAGTATACTGAAGAGGCATAATTAGTTGTCTGCTGAATTTAGGGGGATGTGAGATCACTCTGTTGATGCTGTTGCTTAAGTCAGCTATGTACATGCTGAATAAGAGTGGAACTAAAACACACTCTTGCGTAAACCTGCTCTTGCTTGTATTCTTCGCGAGACTGCGCTGCCTGTGCACAACTTTACCTCCACACAACTATGTCTATAAAGGTGATGTATTAAACTGAGGAGTAAAGGTGTAAGCCCATCTTGCTGAGCTAGAGAGATAAATGACTTATGCCCACCTTATCATGACCTGACTTAAGTCGACAAAACAGGTACCTGTAAGTGTTCTAGACGCTAAAGTTTTTTTTTCCTGTAAAATCAGACAGAGCCAAGATGTTATTCAAAATTCCCATAGCCAGCCCAAAATCAATCTGATTTAAAGGAATGGGCCCATTTGTGGAAGCCAGTCAACCCGTGCAACACAATGCTGAACATAAGACTAACCCAGTGGTTGAATATTTTTTTTTTTAATGATCTCAATATAGGGTGGACGATGTGTAATCTGGTAAGGGTTCCCAATCCTAACCACAGGACATGATAAATTCATAGCTTTTGAGGTAAACATCGCACAAATAGGTAATTTATAATGAACGAGTGGTCTGCTAGTGACCATTGTAACTAGCTGGTTCCCTATACCGGCCGGCTCAAGTAATCAATTTGTTTAAACCTGGCATTTTAATGATGCATAGTTCTGTATACCTGTACTTTTACAGGGGTAAAACCATAGTCCATCTAGTACCGTATAAATACCCGCCCCAGCCCTGTACAATGCACTGAATCATCTATAGCGACCTCCGTATGTGATTCAAAGTCACCATTTTTTATCTTAATCTAGCACCCCTACTAACATACTCTGGAAGGAGAGCTAAGGAAACCAAAGGACTAATGACAAGATGTTTAGCGGTCAAATTAGATGTATGATAAATCTTTTAAAATTTTCTCTTGTATGCTTTTTTAAATCTTATGAATTGTATGATCTTGTTTATGGTTTTAATTGAGTAATAACCTATATTTAGAGGACCTCATGTAATAGTGTTTTTGAGAAGAAATTGCCGTCCTTGTCTATTAAAGCTATGACTGCAGTTTGCAGGTTTTGAGATTAGATCTTTCAGAGAAATTAGATGTGAAATCAACCTCCACCAGTGATGTGGTATAACTTGTCACTGTAGGTAATGGCTGGGTATTGTGCTTAAAAAGGCTACTGGGAAAAACATTGCGGCCAGGAGCTCCATCCAATCTACAAATTTGATGATCTTAGAGGCCTGGATGATTTCTACAAGGCAGTATAGTACAGACAACACAGGACTAGTTTTCATGTCTGTGGTGAGATAACACATAGAGTCTGACTATAGTTGAATGATACGGCTGAACCAAGCCACCATAGATACATTGCTACCATACTCAGAGGTATCTCCTTTGTCTATCTCATTTATCAATGACCAGATCTTCTTTTGCCTCAATGTAGCATATTTTATTAGCTCAGATTTCAAATAAGAGTTGACAGATTTTATCTCCAAAATATTTTTTTCCTAACTAGGTAGCTTTTTTGTAGCTTTCCTGGGCTCTATTGGAACAGAATTTGTTTATGACTCTGGGTTTCTTATTTAGCCATTTCTGATTGGTCATGATTAGTCCAAAGGAATTTGGAGAGCCACATGAAGCCAGTTTTGTTTGGACCAAAAGGCACTCGTTTTTTATTTGGACATTTATCTAATTTATCTCTTAGCTTCTTTATTACTATGTCACATTTTTCTATGAGATTAAGGGGTCGATTCCGATCCTGGAAAAAACGTCCGTAAGATTCTTATCCGGAGCCCTCTCCGTACGAATCGTAAACATGCCGTACGACCCGACGAGTACGATCTGGACCGGGGTATAAGGACGTGATTCGCCTGGTCCACGTCAGGTAAGGGCGATTCGTACGGAAAAGCACACAATCACATACACACCGTATGGTCTGTACACCCCATGATCGCAGGGGTACGGTGCGTACCCCTGCGATCATGGGGTGTACGCACCGTACCCCGCGATCGCAGGGTGTACGCACCGTACAACCAGCGAACATGGGGTACGGTGCGTACACCCCATGATCGCGGGGTACGGTGCGTACACCCCATGATCACAGGGGTATGCACCGTACCCCTGTGATCATGGGGTGTACGCACCGTACCTCATGTTCGCTGGTTGTACGGTGCGTACACCCTGCGATCGCGGGGTACGGTGAATACACCCCATGATTGCAGTGGTATGCACCATACCCCTGCGATCATGAGGTGTACAGACCATACTGTGTGTATGTGATTGTGTATGTGATTGTGTGCTTTTCCGTACGAATCGCCCTTACCTGACGTGGACCAGGCGAATCACGTCCTTATACCCCGGTCCAGATCGTACTCGTCGGGTCGTACGGGGGGGCCGTTCCTTACCTGTTTCAAGGCGAACTCTGCTTCTCCGGATGTTTTCGGCATCCGTAGAAAAAGCGTCGTACGGTGCGTACCCAACACGAGTCGTACTTGCTGGGTTGGAAAAACCAGCCGCGAACCGTACGGATGTCACGTACAGCGGGTTCCGAGGGAGATTCGTACTTCGTCGTACGTATGGGGGACGTTGCAGGGTACGATTTGTATGGGAAAAACGCTCCGTGCGGTTTTTCCCGAATCGGAATCGACCCATAAATAAATTACCTGTGTCACTTTGATTTGGTGTCAACTGAGCATGTAACATTCCCTTAAAGGAGGCAAAATGTGTGTTAATGCTGGCCTCCCACTTAATCCTTTAGAATTTTTCCACATCTAGCCTTCCTAGTACACAGTTATCCAAAGCTAATGCATTATTAAAGCGTCAATTGTGAGACCTTGGAATAGATGGTCACTTTCACACAATTTTAATATTGCGAATAAATATAAATAAAGATAGACTAACCAATGAATAATCTAAAACTGTATTTCTACTAAAGGATATATGAGTTGAGGACATTGGTTAGTCCATTGGGAACTTGCTGTTTGGAACCCTCAATCCTAATGTGTGACTAGCCGACAATAACTATTTGGTCAAATGGTCCTTTCTGCCCGAGCTAATCATATGTAACTACATGCTCCATTTGTAATAGACCCACTTGACCATTTATTCTTTTCATAATTCATTAATAGGGTTCACAGTAAAATAATCAGGTACAAGACATTGGGCATCCGAGAACTCACATTTTTATTAACATTTCTTTTGCTGCCCTTTATTAGTTGTTGTCTTATACAACTAGTGATATAGATACAACCAGTTATCAGGGATGCATGTTTGCATTATGATTTTTGAAGAAAAAATAAGTTTTATTGCTTCCAAAAATGTAGGACTTCAGTGTTTTGCGCTGTATGGACAAGGCCACCTACATTTCATAAACAGATGTTCATCTTCATGGTCCAACTACAGCCATCAGTTTGGGCTATTGAGGTGCCACCTTTTAATGCTACAAAAGTCACCCCATCTGTTGTCGTGGTATACCACTATGCTCTGATTTTAATCTAAATTTGGTCATTTAGGCCTATGCAATTCTTTTTGACTGATTTGAATGCAATGTAAGCTTTACCCCTTGTGGAAGTATTGAGCATGCTGGTATGCTTTTGTTGATCCTTAAAATAATTGTTAGGTAGACAAAGGTGGGGATAAGAATTGATTGCAGGTTTAGATACCGCAAACACCCAGTTGGCAGATATATGTCTCCTCATAAATACATAACCTGTTATTTCACTAGGTTTTCTTGGTCATTGAAGCTGAAGTGGGACAATATGATTTTAGTCTTAATGTCAGTTCTGGGAGGCTTGCTCTGTACCATGTGAGGTGGCTGAGTGGGCACTTTTCTAGACTTGTAGTTCAGAGACACAAGTTTGTTTGAATTGCTCTTTCTCATTTCTGTTTAAGTTATGGGGTTGAAAGACGGTATTGAGTCAAGCATCTGGAGGTATGGCGTTTGCTTGACATGCTATTGTGTTGAACGCTGTGAGGCCAGAGGCCTGTGTGTGCAGGAGGTGATACCCCCGCCCACACAGGTTGGCTAGTGAATGGACCATCACAGCAATGAGCCTCTAAGTCTTCACCAATGCCTTGGGACAAAGGAACGTGTCCCCCCCTCAAGAACAAAGCCTTCCCCAAGCACTGTTTTCCATGGGCAGGCAGGAAATTAGCTAAGCAGGAGGCATGCACCTCCACAAGGCTAGCCACACCTCTAGGTGGTTGCAGTTGAGGTGTACAGTTAAGGATGGTTTTGGCCATCTCGAATGTAGGCTAAAAAGCAGCTTCCGGCGAGTTTTAGTGACATACTTTCACCGGATATGGTCACTAATAGGGCTGATTAGTCCTGACACCAAGTAACAACCCCCTAAATCTGGGATTTAAGGTGCAGCCCAGAACCCTAGATTGGACGACAAGGCAGGCCCCCACAAAGAGTGGCGCTAAGCTGTGCACCTGTGGCAGCCACCCTGTACCCACTGGATTGCGACTTGACCAAGGCAAGAGACCAGTTCCAAAAGGAAGGTGAACCTCTCCACATACTCCAGAATTCTCAAGAACGCCCTTGGGCTAGAGGAACTAGTCCCCTGCAATTGGCAGGCACAAACCGCCAAATCCATGACCTTGAAGTACTCTCCACCGAGCCATACGACATGCTGGCTAAAAGTCACTTGGCAGGTGGGTACAGGGAACTGTAGTCCCGACCCTCAGTGAGGCTCAGCTTTCTACACAGTTCTTCTGGTCCTCTAGAAGAAGGTTTCCTCAAGCGCAGTGCTTGCAGATACCAAGGCTTGCTGGTGGTCAATCCGACTACTACCTGCTTTACTCTATGCTCCAAGAGTAGAGATCCAATTGCACAAATGGCCAACCACCACTGTGGCATTATTGTAAAGATCCTGCATTTGTTTTCACCCTCTCTCAGTATACCTGGAGTGGATCCGCCTGGCTGCGGATCTGTTGAGCACCATGGAGAGCCAGAAGCACCTCTGCACCCCAGTCCAGGTAGAGTCTATCTGCCTGGAGACTCTTGGTCCAAGGCCAGCTCCTTTCTTAAGTTCCAAAGGTTTTTGTTCAACACAACATGAAAGTACCTTTTTGCTAAGGTAATCCTTTAAAGACCCCAGGCCTGATTGACAGCTCCGTTTGAGAGCTAAAGTGCACCTCTGCATCCCTCTCCCCTGAGCTTGGCAAAATTGTGCTAGCTATTGTGAACTGGTCTAGGGACTCACAAGGCCTTAACCCCTAGTGGGTTCAGTTGAACTCACTCTTTAAATAACCAATTGCATATATGTGTTTTTCCCATTTACTGCAACGTTAACGTTTTTCTACACCACAAAGTACTGATTTATTTAAAGCTTTAAAACTGATAGCTATTCCATATTTACCAATTCCATTTTGGTGTCTAAAAATATATAAAATCCAGTGTAATTTTTTATTTGGTGGTGGATTTCTCTTGAGTCGTGCATTTTACTTATCGACCATGTTGGTGATGTGAAATGCTTAACATATGTTTCTCTAAGTAGCCTGTTTGCTCTTTGCCACTCTATCAGGACTGAGAGAAGGTATGAGAGAGGACCCAGTTTCATCTTCATGTGTCGTTAATGTTAATGGTATTGCTATTTATAGAGCAGAGCACACTGTTACCCATGGGTGTCCTGGCGCTGTTGAGTCCTTTTGGACCTATGGGGAGAGAAAAGTGCACAGGAGGAGAGAAGATCTGTCATGGACCTAAGTTGCAGCGGCAGGCCATTTCAGGCCTATGCTGCATGTGTTACAAAACTCCTGCCTCCCCGCTAGCTTTGCGCACTCAGGGCACTGCTATTAGTTTTGCTTCTGATGACCATAGCACTCTTTTAGGTATATACCATTGAAATTTCATTTTCAGGAATTCCGGGCCGGATCCCTGTAGAGCTTTATGAACAAGGCACAGAGCATTGACCTGGATCCTTTTTTTATAGGCAGCCAGTGTAGTTTTTTTGATCTGCGCTGAGATTGAGGCAAATTTTGAAGTACCCATCATCAATCTAGCGGCAGCAATTTGCAGAAACTGCAGTTTTTGCAGGAGTCCCTCCTGCATGGAGAGGTATAGCTCATTGCAATAATCTAACTTTGACATGGCAAGTGAGGTGATTACTGTTTGAATACTGTCTTTTGTTAGAAAAGGTATTATTTTTCTACATGCTCTGAGAGTGTAGGCGGTGGAGGAAATCGCAGCATTCACCTGGTCTTTGAAATTGAGTTTGTTGTCAATCCAAACTCCAAGGTTTTTTACTTTGTTCCTCGGGGCAGGAAGGGGACCCAGGGAATCCTGCCACCAGGTCGGAGTCCAGGAGCTAGGGTTGTTTCCAAATAATATCACTTCAGTTTTTTCGGAATTTAGCTTCAGACAGTTTTGTGCCATCCAGCCGCCTACAGCTGACATGCATTCATTAAGACGTGTTGCTGTCTGCATCTCAGCCCCTGGCCGCAGTGACACCACGATTTGGGTGTCATTGGCATATGGAGGTTAAAGAGAAACCGAAGAATTCAATGAGAGGGGCTAGTGATGAAACATAGGTATTAAAGAGTGTCGGGCTCAGCGAGGAGCCCTGGGGCACTCCACACACCAGGGGGAAAGGTTTAGAAGAGAATTCCCCAACAGCAATAGTTTGAATTCTGTTTGAAAGAAAGGATTTCAGCAATTTCCAGGCAGTACCCTGAATTTCAATCTCCTTCACACGGTCTATCAATAGAGAGTGATGGACCGTATCAAATGCCGCAGAGAGATCCCACATGATCAACACTGCTTTACCTCCTTTGTCAAGAATGGTCTTAATCTCTTCTGTAGATTTAATAAAGGCTGATTCGGTGCTGTGCCCTGGTCTGAAACCATATTGTGATGGATCCAGTACCTGTGATTCACATAAGAACGTACTTAGCTGTACGTTCATGATTTTCTCTGCCACTTTCACTGGAAGAGGAAGCCTGGATATGGGTCTAAAATTGTTAGGGTCTCTGGGATTTGGAGAAGGTTTCTTAAGTAGAGGCAGTATAGAGGTGCACGTCCAGATTTCTGGAAAGTATCCCTGAGAAAACATAGAATTGATGACGGAGGTCAGTGCAAGGGCTACTGGTTCCAGTGCTAGTTCCAACAGAGAAATAGGGGAGGGGTCATTAGGTGAACCAAATTTCCTTGTCTTAATAAGATTTAGGATTTCTGTGGATGTTACTTGGGAGAAGTTGTTAAAAGATTCCCTGTTGTTTATTTTTTGTTTGCTTTACGTCACTCTGGGTAGAAATGGAATTGACTGTAGCTTTGGAGAAGGTGGAGAAGATGGATTCTACTTTGGCCAGGAAGAATTGAACAATTTTATCACATATTCTAGACTAGCGGTGATAGTGGGTGTGCTAGTATTACATGGTATGAAAACCCTGCCATACCACATAATACTTTCACCTTGCAACAGTCTTCGTCTGTGCCCCATGTTGACTGGCTTTATCACTCCTCATATTTCATATTGTGGTTGATGTATTTTTTTCACCCCATCTGCATTAGCATATGTTTTTTTACTGTAGGTTTTATGTGCTCCTGAAATACTATACCGATTTTGGTGGTAATTGTTTCATTGTTAATAATTATTTCTGAATGCTGTTTACTGTCCCATTTATTATTTAGTTTGTGCAGCTTTATCATCTACCAGAGTGGAGACATAACTCGTATTTGATTGGATGAGGGCACAGTTTTCTAAAGTGGGTACCTCACCAGTTTGAAGTTAATATTATTCTTGTCAACAGTCTCACTGATACATTCTTTTGACTATCTAAGGGTTTTTTACTCCTTCTAAAAGATTTAATATTGATGATAGAGTCATAAACATCTCTAAGATAGGTGAACAGGAGCACCTTGTTGCCTACACCTTCGCTTCCCCTTTTACTCATTGACTTTAGTCCTTTTGTTTTATCAAGATTATCAGCAGTAGAGGAAAAATGCTATTAAGATATTTCTTAAGAGCTCCTTTCTCTATCAAGGACTTATACTAGATACATTAAATACTGTAAAAGTAATAGAGCGTTTTGTATGACATATTATAGCCTTAGAGCCCACCATAGCGGGTTCTACTGGTGATTAAAAGCCCGTTTCAGCAAGAGAAACGGTAATGACTGGTAGAGCTCGCTACGGAGAGCTCTAAGGCTATTAGAACATTCCGTCCCTAGAGGGCAGAATGTTCTAATTTGTAAATCATGGAGCCCGAGAGGGTTGAAATCCCCTCAGGCTCCATTTCAATGTATTTGACCGATGGATTAATTAAAATCATTACAGTAAAATATACAGAGCTATTCACCCCCATCCGATCTCATGAATATCAATTCTGCAAAGTCGCCTTGCCCCACATATGTTCTTAAATTGCCATAAATTGCACGTGCAGATGGGAAAAGCAACAGGTGTGGATACCATCCCATTTGTTGATAAGGACATTTGCTCCTGCGCAGTTGATTGTATGATCTAAAATACGGCATGTCACATCCTAAAATAAAAAGTAAGCAAAAATGTAAAAATCCATGACTACCTACAACTAAGGGCCTTATTATGATGAGGCACGCAAAGCCACTGACCACAGGTCGCAGGCTTTCCGAGCCTCATTGCGGTTTCAGTTCCGACCACCGCATTACAATGTGTGTGGTGAAAACTGAAACCAGACGCTCATTCCGGCTGGCTTCCAATTGGCTCAAGGAGCCAATCAGCCAGTCGGAAACCGGCACATAATCCCAATGGATGCCGTTTCGGCCGTTGGGATTATGATGCTTGGTTTGCGACAGGCTTTCCATGCCGTGCTTTCTGACATAGAAAGACTGTAGGAAAGTGAGTTTGGGAGCCCTTAGCAGGGATGTCGGGGGCTGTGTCTCCTGTTAATCCCTGCACCTTGTGGCACGCGGTGTAGGGATTAACAGAATCTCCCATTTCTCAATGGAAGCTTGTGCTACCGCCTGTTTATAGCTGCAGCACAAGGTCACATTGAGAAACGGGAGTATATGACTGCACTGTGATTGCGGTGTCGGGATCTCCAACTGGAGATTGGTCAGTCCCAAGACCGCAAAAGTGTTGGTCTGAGGCAACTCCGACCTACATCGTAATCGCAGCTCTTCATGTCAAGTTAGGCCTATAGTGTTTGCCCCAAAATTTAGGCATATCTCATTCTAAAACCCATAAATAAATAAAGACTTAAAAATCTAAAGTTATTTAAGCTTGTAGTCCAGTGAGGCCCTTGTTGTACACACACCTGCTAAGCATGATAGAAACATAATGTACATTGACATAGAAGGTATTAAAATGCTATGTGCTAGCCTATCAAAGACTGATGTTAGTCTTTTGCAGCTCGGTAAGTGCAATTCTAATTGAGTTTGTAAACTTCTGGCTTATGGCAGTTGATTGTGTGGCCTGGCTTGAGCATGTCACGTTAAGCTCATACTGTACAACCCAAATAAGTCATATCTCATCCTAAAACCAATAAATATAAAGGTGTTAAAAATCCAAAGTTATTAAGCAAGAGGTGAATGAGGCCCTTACTATACATACCTTCTAAACATGATTGGAACATACAATGCTACCACATAGATGGGATAAAGTGTGAAGCGAAAATTGAAAGTGCAAAATATTGGCCTATCAAAGGACTGGATTTATCCAGTGGCAACTCATTGAGTGCTACTCTGATTAAATTTGTGATCTTTCCCGGTCTGGCTAAATTGCATGCTGTGATTTTGGTGAAGCACAAGTCTGAGGCTTCCCTGCAAGTCCTAACTAACCCTGTGTGAAGTACTAAGCTACGCTTGTGTAGTTTGCGAAGTTTGAGCTACTTCGCACTACACAAATTGCTCGTAGCACAGTGCAAACACGTGTAGCGTAGTGGTCATTTTTTGCTTGCTCGAGGTCCTCAGCATCAAGTTGGCAACCGCGAGCGAGCAAAATGACATCCCGGAGAGACTTTTTCCTCGTTTGCAATCAGCAACATCAAGTTGCTGATCGCGAGCGTGGAAAATAAACCTCCCGGCGAGATTCTCAATACGGGGAGGTCAGGTTTCTGATTGTGAGTGGTTGTGTATGCCCGCGACCGCTCGCGATGAGAAACTACCAGTCCACGTTGAGAAAGCTGCCGCTCGAGTAGAAATCTACTTGAGCGGCAGAAAACGACCGCTTGCACTTTGCAAGATGTGGTTCCACTGATTGCACAGTGCAGACAAGCATCTGGCACTGTGCAATCAGTGCGAACAGCATTTTGCACAGTGCACTACGCAGTTTGCGTAGCTCGCATAGAGCGAAGTGCACTTTGCATAGCTACGCATAGCGCTACTACGGGAACTACGCCCAGGGTTAGTCCTAACACTTTTTGCCCTACAAATAGGGCAGCGCAGGCAGAAAAAGTGCGAAGTGAAAATTGAAAGTGCAAAATATTATCCTATCAAAGGACTGGAGTTATCCTGTGGCAATTCATTGAGTGCTACTCTGATTAAATTTGTGATCTTCCCCAGTCTGGCTAAATTACATGCTGTGATTTTGGCGAAACACAAGTCTGAGGCCTAACACCCTTTGCACTACAAATAGGGCGAAGCAAGCAGCGTTGATCGTCAGACAGTTTGGGGCAGCAACTCAGCAGATGCTGCCAGGTTTCTTTGCTATATGTGCATACCCTGCTTGAGACAGCCTCCCCCTACCGTGCCCAGGCTGGATTAAAGCCTGAGATTGGTAGTGAGGTGCGTTTCATCTAAGGAACTCCGTAAGGCCTTTGTTAATTATTGGAATGTTGATGGTCTGGGCTTCTACCGGCCATTAGAAGCCCGAAGCACTCCACTGTTTCAATGGAGCGCACAGCATTTCAATGTTCTAATATGTGTTATGTGCTATGTAACAATCAAACAATGTAAAACCTCTGTAAAGATAAAACTTAAAAACAAATTGAACTAACTGAGACAACAGAAAATATCATGTGAAACAGTAATATGCAGTATGGTCTCTCTCTATGGTCTCTCTCTAACCCACCTCTGGACTGTCAGGGGTCTTCAAGAGTTGATGAGCTGGAGCAGCAGTATTTTACCACCTCAGAAAGTGGTAAACGGTTGTTTGTTGGAAAAGCAACAGATGGTGATGCTTTTGGTTGGAAATGTAACAAAATGTGTAGGCATCTCTAAAGTAATTAAACAACACAATCAGATAACATAAAACAAAGCAAAAGAGCAACGGTACATAAATAAAATGGCACAACATACGCAACAATCAAAATAGAGTACAATGCAACAACCACGGTGCAACATGAAGATAAGACGAGATATTTCTGCAAGTTAAATAGCAATTAAAAAAACGCATCACCACCACAAGAAAATGAAACATAACAAATATGTACAAGTATTGTTGACAAACTTTGCAACCTCCACAAACCTGTTTTCATAATACACTTGTAGTATGTATTTGCACTAAGCGCTCCCTATCTATCACCAAGGACAAATAATTAAGTCAAGAATGTTTTGTTTTCCGGCCCTTGGTGTCTATTGTAAGTGTTTATAGTGGAGCAACTCACAGGGGTGAAGATTCTGGCCGACTGGCAATCTGAAAACAAGCGTTCTGTGAAGCGTTCTGTCCCCGCGTCATGAAACTACTCAACACGAAACAATAACCCTCCTCTGACAAAATCGCAGTGTCCATCCACTAACTGGAAAACTAAGCAGGATTTAGAGCTGCAGCTCTCTAGTCTGCGTCTGCGCACGTTGTGTCTGATGCGCCCCCTATGTTTGTTCCGTGATGCACGAGAACCGGTTAATAAACATTAAAGCTGGCATCAGAGAGTCATTGACGCTGTAAGTAGTTGAGGTGCATTAGTCCAGTTCAGTTTTACCATATTAACTGGTGCCGTTTCCCTTTTGATTGCAGTGTTAAGCAGTAAGCAGCCGTGCGTGTAAACTATGCACGTGTATTTTAGTCTAATTCATCTGTCATTTCTAGAATTCCCTTCTTTGGGGCTGAGTTTCCCTGTTCAATGTTCCATTTATTTTGTTCATCGATCGAAAAATGTAAATGACCTGCTAATTATGACCGCCAAAAGTCTGCATGATACATTTGAACTCTACTCTGGGAGCATGAAATGTATTTGACAGCTGTTAGTTTTCATTAATGTTTCCTTTTTTTATGGGACTCAACCTGAAGTAACCATCAGCATTATATTCTAAAGACACCCGTGAACTTCACCTTAACCTTGTAGAAAAATAGAAATGAACATTTAAATTGAATGACTATAGCACTAGCTCTGGATTCAGCATCTTTAAGATTTATGATACTAATGCATTATGTCACAAATATGCGAGGTTTTCAGTAAGTGCAAACGAGACTGCCCTGATTCCTAATCTGTTCCTAATTTTGATGGTGTTATTATTATTATTATTATTATTATTATTATTATTATTATTATCATTATTATTTTTATTATTATTATTGTTGTTATTATTATTAGTAGTGGTAATGATAATCATATTATCATCGTCAACCAATATGTTAATATTATTGTCCTTATTGCAGTAATAAGTGTTATTCTTGATATTATTATTTTTTATTATTTTTTGTCCTCATTTGCCTCTATCGCACCATTTTGCTTTTCTTTACCAGCCGAAATGTCCAAAACCTCATATGCTGATATGAGTTACTAGGGGTGGAGTCGCTTGGAAGACGCCCTGGAGTAGTGATTCACACCATCCGGGACTCAATATGCACCAATACCGGGTGGAGGAAACCTACCACACCGAAAGAGATGCTATCAGCCGAGGCGGAAAAGGGCTTAATCATTGGACCCCTAATCTAGTCAATTAAGTGGGTATTTCCACCAACTCAAAAGGGGTGCCCAAAATTCATGCCTTCGACGTCCCTTGACTGACATGTCTAAATTAGCCACACTCTTCACAGATAATATCCAGTCTTCGTACCTAGGTGGAGTCTGGGATACACAGAGTTTACAAATCATGGTGGCCAGCTAACTGTGCAGGTTGCAGGAGCCCGGAACCCGGAGAAATGTTTGTAACCTCACGAAAATAGGGAAATAGAAAGGCAGACAGGCGATGAACATTTAGCCCTCCTATACCTTTGTCTTGTCGACTCTAGCTTGTAGATCTCTCAAAGCTTCTTGTATTGCGCCTTCTGGTGTGGCAACATGGCGGGGGATCAGCCGTGGCAGAGAGCGGTGCTGGAGCTCCGTAGAGAAAGGCGCGCCACCTCCCGGATTCCCTTCCGGGGCAGGGAAGTTGGAGACAGGCAGAGCCGCACCAGTCCCTTGAATTTCATTCATGGGCCACACGCTGAGGGAGCTGACCTCCCTGAAGGAACTACAATCACTGCTTCGGTGTCTGCACTAACACAGGCTAAATCTTCAAACAAGGTATGGGGCTTAGACGTATCTCCTAGCGCACGCTCTGAACCTTCTCGACCTCTACCCCCGTATCTGAATTGTATAGGCACCGAGTTGCGAAGAGGTGGAAGAAAGGGGCTGGAGGCAGTCGAGGGCGGTACAAGGCTCTCCAGGTATACTCTCACAAGCGCTGGAGCTGCCAATCTCGGGGCTGCAGCAGTAGTGGTGACCCCTAACAAAGCTGACATTAAATCAAAGGTAGCAGGGGAACAGACAGTAAGAGATAACCTAAAAACTGCTAATAGACTTACATCAATAAAGGAGCTCGCAGTCAAGGAGACAGTGGTACATAATAACCCTCTCAAAAACAGATCTATTCTCGAACGTAAAATTAAGGTCACTCCTTCACTCAGGACCTATTTTAAAGTCCTCCCAAAAACCATCATATTGAGTATTACCCTCCCGACAGTTAGTGCTAGGATGGACCTAAACTCTGAACAGGATCCTCATAAAAATGGTGACCAGTTGTCCTCCTCTGCCACTCAACAATCGCCAAATATGGAGGACTGGTCAAAGGATGTTACTCCAAATCGCTACCATGTCCTAGTCACTGAAGTGGGTCCTGCTGAGGATCCCCCTTACCCTCCGACCTATGAGGAAAATGTAATTGTCAATGATCAGGCAAATAAGGAGGCACGATCTTCCCCGAAAACTCTTGTTAGAGAAGACGCGTCCCTTGCCACTCTGCTTACAACTCTTACAACGGAAATAAAAAATCACTTTGAAATCTCAGAATGCAACCGGAAAGACATCAGCGATGTCTGTGATAATTTGGAGAAGAGATTTGATTATTTAAGTTCGAGAACTGTGCTTCTTGAAGGGGAAGTAAAGGTCCTCAAAGAAGCAATGGAGGGCAATACAGGAGAGATAGAGGCCTTAAAAAGGAGGGATAGAGAACAACAGGAGAGGCTTGAAAGCTTAGAAAACTTCCAGAGAAGAAACAACTTGAAGTTTTTGAAAATTCCAGAGGACAAGGACAGAGGGCAAGGAAGGAGAGGACATTAAACTTTTTATAGTGCACCTGATTAAAAATGAGCTACTCCTTGAAGAGTCAGAGGAGGATATCTGTAGGGATATCCAGAGGATACATAGGGATACTTACAGACCTAACCCAAAGAGGACCAAGCCAAGGAGAATTCTGGAAAACTTCTTGACATTCTCCCTTAAGGAGAAGATTCTATCTTGAGCCTTGTCAAAAAAAGCAATGGAGATAGACGGAGTAAAGTTTGAGGTTCGATCAGACTTTTCAAGTGAAACTTCCAACAGACAATGGGAGTTAGGTAAGAGAATCGACCCTTTAAGGAAGCTCGGCGTGTCAGTGCAACTAAAAATTCCAGCGATGCAAAAGGTAATGCTCAATAATAAGATGCATTCCTTTTGTTTTGTTGAAGAAGTGGATAGGTTCATTGAGAGTCTCCAGTCAGGGTGTTAGTAAGAAATGTATCCCTTATTGACTTTGTGGAGTATCCAATATAGGTTCTAAACTGAAGGCTTTAAAAAACAATTCTTTGAATGGGTTTCCTTTATATTTTTCCCCTACTTCTTTCTTTTAATCTTTTGATAAATACATGTATAGCTTGAGGTATCTCCTGGCGATGGGCACCCATAGGGCTTTCCTATTTTGGTAAGTCAGGGAAGAGTTTTCCAGGGGGGGGGGGGTAGGATTTGTTGCTGGGCACAGGGTGTGGAGCATAAAGGTAACAAAATAAAAAAATATCCTCAACTACCATATCAGTGTTTTAATCTCCAGCCAACGATTGACTCAGAATGGAGTTCATAGATGGTGGCCAAGAAAGTAGCCTATGAGATAAAAATACTCTCTTAGAATGTGAATGGTCTGCGGGTCAGAGCCAGAAGAGAGAAAATATTGCAATACCTGAGAGATTGGCAGGCACACATTTTTTATCTTGCAGGAGACCCATTTGACAGTGGCTGAGAGTTCTGAGTTCTTTAAAGTAAAAAAATGGATTTCCTGTGCAGTTGTAACAAAGCAATCAGCGGTAACTAAATGTGTTGCAATCCTGATAAAAAGGGAACAAACATCACTATAGAAGATCCTGTTTCCGCTATCTTGGGTAGGTGGCTCGTAGCAAAGTTATAGCTCTATGGCCATAAATATACTTTGGTGGGCTATTATGGCCCAAATCAAGATGACACAGGCCCCTTTGAAGCTCCAGATGCGGAGCTATTAAATTTCACTGACCCGATTATTATAGCGGCGGACTTTAATGCTGTAATTGACCATAAGTTGGATAGGTCAAAAAATAGTAGAGTGATGGTTAATCCTAAAATGTCGGCAATGGTACACCATCTGATCAGGCAATTGGGCCTGTGTGATATTTGGCGGCAGAGAGTGGGTCCCTACAGAAGTTTCACATTTCACAATAATAGGCATCAATCTAGGATTGATTATTTTCTAATTGACAATAGACTAAGGGACTCGGTATTAGACATCCAACATATAGGTGCACATCTCTCAGACCATTCTGTTGTACTACTTCGGATAAAACTGGGTCAGACGAAGCTTCAATCTAGATGGATATTAGATTGTTCCATTCTGTTGGATCTGCAGTCTCTCGATATATTCAAATCTGAGACAGTAAGTTTCTTGATAATTACGCGGGCTGTTCTTCAATGGGCACGGTTTGCGGCTCCTACAAGGCAAATTTAAGAGGCAGACTGGGCACTCTTGCAGCATCCAGGAGAAGATTAGATCAGCAGAAGATCTTAAACTTAGAAATGCAAATTCGCTTGTTGGAAAATGGGTTGACTTCCGTAAGCAATCAGGGACCTTAGGATACCAGGTTGACTGAAATTGAGCTATTAAAGGAAACTCTTTCAGTTACTGCCCAAGAAAGGCTCAGGGAAAGATGGGATACAAGTCACTTGGCACATTTCGAATACAGGGAGGGATCTAGAAAATCATTAGCCTGGAAAGTCAAAAGCGATCAAGTCAAAAACATAATTAAGGAGATCAGAAGTGAACAATCTGGGGCTCTACGCTCTGATAACCAGGCTATAGAACTGGCCTTTCACAAATATTTTGGGGAATTTTACCAGGAGTACTTAGTGGTTAGCCAAGAAGAACTAGTTAGTTGGTTGGCTCAAGACTCGATTGACAAATTATCAACAGAGAAGAGTAAGAGTCTGAACAAAAGCATAAATACAATGGAAGTTCAGAAGGTATTAAGAGAGGGTAAGAAAGGAAAGGCTCCCGGACCCGATGGTCTCCCTTACAACGTTTTTTAAGGCTATGGCTGATGTATTAGTACCCAGTCTGTTGCATATGTTTAATTACATCTTTCTTGCCAGAGTGGGCTTTCCAGATTCATGGAAAAGGCCATTATTGCTTTAATTCTGAAACCCGGAAAATCCCGCCAGAATTGTGACTCATACAGCCCAATATCACTTTTAAACTGTGATTACAAGTTATTTGCGAAAATCATAGCAGAAAGGCTGGATGGGGTTATTCCTTTGGTTGTGCACGAGGACCAAACAGGCGTTATTCATGGTAGAATGATCAAAGAATTGACAGTCAACCTTATATGGGCAATAGACTTGGCCACCACCTATGAGCTCCCCATGGTGGTTATGGCACTCGACACAGCTAAAGCTTTCGTTCGTGTTAACTGGGTATTTTTAAAAGCAGTAGTTAAATCTCCAAATCTCGGCCCTAATGTGTGTAGAACTCTGGAAGATATCTATGCTGCCCCAACAGCTAGAGTTCTAGTTAATGGTGCCCTGACAGAATTGGTTCAGTTTACAAGGGGAACCAGATAGGGCTGTCCACTGTCTCCTCTTTTATTTCACTTATTTATTGAGCCATTGGCTAGAAGACTTAGAGGCTCTCCAGAAATTTTAGCATTTCCATATAATGGCTGGAGTAAAAAGATTGGCCTGTATGCAGATGACATTGTGGTTTTTACTAGGGCTATACAGTGCATTTGAGTCTGTTTTAACAATCACCGCTGACTTTGGTAAAATCTCAGGCTGTAAGACTAATAAACAAAAAAAAGAGGTTTTGGCCTGGAACTTAGAAGTAAATGAAGTAAGATGTACTAAGGACATGAGATACTAAGGGTTAAAGGTTATACAAGATATTGCTAACCTCACGAAAGAGAATTTTGAGCTAGAAAAGAAGGAAGGGGTTACCCTTCTGAAGAACTGGGCTCATCTTCCCTTAACTCTGTTTGGGCGGGTTAATCTTATAAAAATGGTAATCCTTCCAAAGTTCACTTTTCTTTTTAAGGCTATTCCACTCCCCTTTTGTAAAACTTGTTTTCTAAAACTTCAGAGTCAGATCAGCTCTTTTATTTGGGGCTCTAAGGGACCAAGAATCTCTTGGAAGACGCTGAGGAGACTGGTAAAAGGAGGTTTAGCGCTACCTGATCTGCTCTTTTACTTCTGTTTTTTTCTGTTAAAAAATGGAAAAAATACTTTTGGCTACCCTCTCTAAATCAGAGAAGGGCACACTATTCGAGATTCAGCTGAGGAGCCAAAATCTGACGGAAGATGGTTTTATGTTTAAGTATGCAAACCCAAAATACTTCTTAAAAGTTTGATTGAAAATCTTATGAGGCATGGCTGAGACATTGTGTAGAGTGAGGAAAGCTGTGAAACTGCCATATTTTAGCCATTTTGCTCCCATCTGAGATTCTCCAGGCTCCCCTGATTGGACTAAAGATGTGCTGGCTGCACCCTTGAGGGAAGCCAGTATAGTTGCTTGGAAACATCTCTCACGTGAAGATCATTTGATATCCTGGAACTATTGCAAACAGAAGTCTGATCAAAGAATATTAAGGTTTACATACACTCAGGTTCAGAGTTGGTTCCAAGCTTCAAGTCCATAAATTGGGGAGTACAACGAATTTGAGGAGAAACTGATTTCCAGACGGACCCCGAACAAGGAGATTGCACTTTGGTACTGGTGGATGGTGGAAATGGAGGGCGGGAACTTCGTTCTACCAGTTGATCTATGGGGAATATGCTTGCCGACGGCTACGCTGGAAGATCAATGGCAAGTATCTATGTTTACTTTATACAAAATAGTAAAACCTGCAGATCTGAGAAGAAACAATCTTTTCACCGTCCACAGGGCCTATTTGTCTCCTCAAAGGTTATTGAAGTTTGGGAAAGGAGGAGATGTGACATGTCCGAAGTGCGGCAGTATGAAGGAAGATGATCTTCACATGTTCTTACTCTGCCCAAAGATTCAACCCTTTTGGAAGGCCGTGAGTAAAGTGCTATCTGATTCTTTGAAGATCCAAATCGAGGTAAGCGCTTTACTAGTTATTTTTGGGCTCATGGACTCTCAAATAGTAAGTAACAAGAACAATGCGAACTTGGTATTTTATGCAATTCTGTTGGCCTGTAGAGAGATTTATTATTATTATTATTGTTATTATTATCAACCACAAAGATATTATTGTAAATGTATTATCATTCACATTAGTATACGTATTAGCTAGCAATTTCACCTACAGAGGAAAATTCCGCATATGCAAGTGCAATACAACACAATGCCACAACCTAAAGCACCTAGAGCACCAGGCCTAGCTGCAACACACGACAAGTGGGATGCACCACAATCCCTGGGCCAAGACTTATTTTAAGCATATAGGGTACATTTGTAACAGAGGCAGATGACAGTTGAGGCAGTTAGGAGATATCATAAGACAGGCAGGAACTCTAGGTTGCCATAAGAAAGAAACCAATGCTTAAACATAGAGTCAATAAACCAAGGCAAGGAGGGTGAATCACAGAGAAAGTAATTATTTGTCTTTAACATTGAACTCGTGGTTTTGGGCAGCAAGGTGGTCAAGTCATCTCACTTCAGCAGTCTTGTTACTAAAACAAGGCCCAGGAACAAGCTGAAGCACACAGTTGCATACAAAATATATACTGAGTCAAGCTAACTTTTTAAAGTGAATGCCAATAAAATATAGGGCAACATTGAATTGTGGCAGTGTGGTGCACTGGCAAAGCAGTGAAACACAAATCTGGGCTCAGGATGTGGCCCCACAGCATGTGCGGACTTCAGCCCAAAGGAAAAGAAGGTGCTCATTTTTCTCGACCTTGCGGGAGAGATTGAGGTTCCGGAAAGTGTTGAGTTTGCTTCACCTTCGGGGCCTCCACAAGGTGATTTTTGTAAATGATTTGTATAACAATATAAAACCAAATGTAAGACGCCATGTCTACAGCCACATCCCCCACAATATTTACAGCTTCCATTTACAACAGGAACACAGTCTACTTCCTCCCCACTCAGCCATCACATACCTATTGTTGTTGGTCTGTTCTCATGTATGTAACGGAACTTACACTTAGTCAACATCTTGCTGAGTCGGACTATCAGGAGACAGAAGGATACTGTTCTGCCATAGCAATGTGACACTCTCAGGTTCAATGATGGTACTATTAATGACAATATACAGCCAGTCCTTTCCATCAACAGGCAATGTGCCAGTGTCACTCATGACACTAATTACATCAGCAACACATTCAGAACGTCCCAATGATAATGGCTTACATCAGCTCTGTGTAGATTAGGCTCCAAAATATACTTGATAGTGAAACAGAGGAGTTGGATACCACTTGAGCCCTCGACCACATTACTCGGAAATTGATGAAGGGATTGGCAGATGTGGCTAAATACAGGAAAGTGGCAGGTGTAGATCATTGCCGTCAGCTGCCTCCATATGCCCCCTGTGTATCTGAAGTCTAATTTTTCAATTAGCTGATTTCTATCCACGCCTTAAACACAAATGCCACAGAATAGTGGAAAAAGAACGAGGTACGATGGAGGGATTGGTGTCACTACAACGCTGTTTATAACAACGCATTCCGTTACATCGGAATTTTTACAACGCAGGATCCATTACATCGGATGCCATTACAACGCATGGCATTACATAGCAGATGCTATTACAACGCATGGCATTACATCGTAAGTATAGGTAAGTATACCTTTTTAAAAAAAATGTAATTAAGTTAATTTAATTAATTTAATTTAATTAATTTAATTAAAATACATTTTAAAATAGTAATTATTTTTATTTAATAAATTTAAATCTATTTATTTAAATTAATTTTAATAAAAATTGTAATTAATTTTATTTAATTAATATAATTAAATTAATTTAATTTAAATATTTTTTTGATTGTAATTAAATTAAATTATTTAAAATAATGTATTTAATTTAATTATTTTAATTAAGAAATGTAATTAATATAATATAATTAATTTAATTTAACCTAAAAACACCCCTGTACCCCAAAACCCAAACCCTGCCCTGAAACCTAAAAACACCCCTGTACCCCAAAACCCAAACCCTACCCTGAAACCTAAAAACACCCCTGTACCCCAAAACCCAAACCCTACCCTGAAACCTAAAAACACCCCTGTACCCCAAAACCCAAACCCTACCCTGAAACCTAAAAACACCCTTGTACCCCAAAACCCAAACCCTACCCTGAAACCTAAAAACACCCCTGTACCCCAAAACCCAAACCCTACCCTGAAACCTAAAAACACCCCTGTACCCCAAAACCCAAACCCTACCCTGAAACCTAAAAACACCCCTGTACCCCAAAACCCAAACCCTACCCTGAAACCTAAAAACACCCCTGTACCCCAAAACCCAAACCCTACCTTGAAACCTAAAACACCCCTGTACCCCAAAACCCAAACCCTACCCTGAAACCTAAAAACACCCCTGTACCCCAAAACCCAAACCCTACCCTGAAACCTAAAAACACCCCTGTACCCCAAAACCCAAACCCTACCCTGAAACCTAAAAACACCCCTGTACCCCAAAACCCAAACACCCCTGTACCCCAAAACCCAAACCCTATCTTGAAACCTAAAACACCCCTGTACCCCAAAACCCAAACCTTACCCTGAAACCTAAAAACACCCCTGTACCCCAAAACCCAAACCCTACCCTGAAACCTAAAAACACCCCTGTACCCCAAAACCCTAAAACCTAAAAACACCCCTGTACCCCAAAACCCAAACCCTGTCCTAAAACCTAAAAATACCCAAACACCCCAAAACATATACCTCAGTACCCCAAAACATATACTCCTATACTCATACTTATTTAAAAAATTACTTAATTTATTAATTTTAATTTATAATATTTAAAAACATAAATAAATATTTTTATTTATTTTTATTTATAATTAATAATAATTAAATCAATTATATAATATTAAATAAAATAAATAAAAATTATATACTTACCAATACTTACGATGTAATGGTATGCGTTGTAATACCATCTGCTATGTAATGCCATGCGTTGTAATGGCATCCGATGTAATGGATCCTGCGTTGTAATAGCTGCATTGTAACAGCATTACGACGTAAAAGTTGCGTTGTAAGTGATACACACCACGATGGAGATGACATGGAGCTTTCTTTGATGTCAAGATAAAGAGTTGGTAGGATATTGATGGCCAATATTATTAATGAGAGGGTTGTGGTCAAGGAGAGTGTAGGATTGTGGAGACTAGGATAACTCACGGGGTGTTGTTAGGTGGAAGGAGACTATTGCATATGGATGTTCTGTTGTGTCTGACAACATATCTGACATGCTCTAGCCATTTGATTTATATACTGGGTCAACCTTAACTTCTTCCTTTGTTTACAAGTATATAGTGCTATAACTTGGTGCTTATCTGTAAATTGTCATTGCAATTTTTTCAATAAAGGTTTTTGACATAAAAAAAAAATCAACACTGCTAAAACTATGTACAGAAACACATGTAATAAAACTGACATTACGTTTGACAGTGTACTCTTACTAATTATTTGCTATTACTCCTGAACGGACATGTGAAGGCAATCAAGAGATGACCACCAAGGCAGCGTTTTCTACTGGCGTTCTATGGAAGACATAATTAATTAAGCTTCCTTTTGCAATATTGGCCACAGGTATCATCTTATACAAACACATATTCCATCATGAAACATAATACGCAGACGCTACAATGCATAAACCTCCAAAGTACAAACAGCCCACTCAAAGGAAATACAAGTTGTGCTCAGCCGTGACTCCCAAAGGATCATTACAAGTAGCCCTCGTGAAAAAAATACTAGAATTGTGATCTGAGATCAGTTTTACATTGTCCACATTTTAAAAATGCAAATGTAAGAATGACATTAATGAAATTTGCTCTTGAGCTACCTGGAATGGTGAAGATAATTGTTGTTCTCAGCTGGCAGATCAAAAGATTCAGTTAACAGTAGGCTCTTTGCTAAAGGGATTAACTCTTTGGGTGAAGGAATTTAGGGTATCATTTATGAAAAGTGTTGCATCGCTGCATGAAAGCAATGATGCAACACTTTTCACTGCACCCTCCATGCTACACGATGGATGTGCCATATTTATTGAACGGAGCACCATGTCACAAGGAATAACAGAAATGTCAGGAATCCTGACGTATCTGTTGGCGCAAAACCCATGCATTGCTGGAGTTGTGTCGTAAGAATGATGCAACTCCAGCAATGCATGGGGGAGGCCTATTCCCATTGCACTGCGCCACCCTTATGCCTGCTGTGAGGAAGGCGTAAGCATCCTAGAAGTGTTGCAGTGCAATCTCATTGATTTCACTGCAACACTTCTACTACCATTTTTTATGTGGGAATGCCCACCCTTAATACATTATACCTGACGCAGGTATGATGTGGCGCAGGGTTTTACAAGGTGACACATCTGTCTAGATGAATCACTTGAAAATATTATGCAACATGGCGCATTGCTTGCTCTGCTCCTGTGTCACAAAAAGTGACACAACGGCAGTGCAAAAGTGTCACAAGGCCTTCGTAAAAAAGGCTAATAGTGTGGTCGTGAATTTAAAGCGATGTTAGCAAAAACTCTCTTTTGACAAATCTGGGAATGTTCTCTGAGCAGTAGGAACAAGGCAGAATTATCATGTTTCAGTGTCAGTCAGGAAGCCCTTTGAAGTTTGAGCGAGAAAAAGAAAGCGTATGTTTATGGACAAAAGCACAGCAGATGTCATATGACAATGTGTTGCAAAGATTCACTGTTGCAAATCTTAACCAGGTTACTGTGCTGGGATAGATGGGTCAGTGGACTGCCATGTCCATGTCAGTTAGAGTTGGAGGGATGATGAGGCAAAACTAAACTGGATTGGCATAATAGCCATTTAAAATGTTCTGCATAGTAAAGAGAGCTGAAAAAGAGACTGAAAAGAAAGAACATGAAAAAGGATCAGCACAGTAGTTTGACCTCTATCAGGAGATGCATAGGTGCACCCATTTCTGACTGGAAACTCTCTCAAAGGCTGGTGTTAGACGCTCACCTGGGGCCAGATATACAACCGTTTTTAGTTGTCGCAAACGGAAAATCAGGCAGTTTGCGACTGCTTAAAAGGGTTGTAGCATGCACAAACCCTAAAATAAGGAAATGACGTACCCAAGGTCCCTTCCTGATAGTGAGTCACAGGGGGATGTATGATTGTTTTGCGACCGCAAATGCAGTCACCAAACAATTGCAGTTACCACCAACTTCAAGTTAGTGGTAAGCCAGTTGCGAAGGAGAAGTGTTGCCCAGGGGACCACTTCCCCTTTGTGCTTGGCATGAAAGTATTTTTCAAGAGCAGGCAGTGGCCCCAGGGACCACTGCCTGCCCTTAAACAAGCATTTGCAAAGCAATAGGTTTAGCGATTGCGAGAATATGAGCTATTGGCATTGTACATGACAATGCCTTTTATTTATGTGTTTAAAAAACCTGCAATAATGAAAGGCATTGCCATTTACAATACCAATAGGTCAAAGTACTAAGGAAGGACTAACAAGCCTATTAACGATTCCATACTCCAATACAGCATGCCTCGCAGAGTAGCGAATGCGGTGCCCAGGCTCTACCTAAAAATGAAACAAAAACTTTTCATTTTTTTCTTTTAAACACAGCCCGTTTTCCTTTTATGAAAACAGGCTGCATTTGACAAAAAGTTGCATTATTTTAAGATCAAACACAGATACAGTGGTCTGCTGTCCCTCTGTTATTGCCCATTCCCAATGGGTTTTAAATTGTGACCTGCCTCATGAATATTGATGAGGCAGGTCATTTGCGACCACATTGGGAATTGTTAAATGTGTCTGAGACACATTGGAACATTCCATTTTGTGAGTTACAAATTGCGAGTGGCAAAAAATTGCAATTTGCGACCCGCATACCTGAATGGTCGTGCATCTGGCCCTTATTCCACCTCAGACCAACTGTAGTAGACCTATAATGCCCTGGGGTAGTCCTGCTGGACTTATATGGACCTACTGTGTCCTAAGGTAGTTCTAATGGACAGATCCCTGAATGAATGGACACAGTGTCCCCTGCTGATACACAGTCTCACCGCAGAAGAGGACTTGAGCTTTGGTGTCTGTGAATTGCTGACACTGAGCTTGGTCTGCTGAAGAGATCTAAGGGTGCTGCTGTAGAGCTGACATTGCTTCAGGTCACAAGCCTTCTAGGAATAGCCAGGTTGGCAGGCTCAGAGCTCTTAGAGAAAAGATGCAGCTCCCAGGAAGAGAAAAAGTGATGCAGAGGCTGTGAAGACTGAAGATATCCACCGGGATGTGGGACTAAGGACATGAGCAGTGCTGGCTTGTGGCTGTGGTAATCTCCCTTTTTCCTCATCCAGTGGGACCCAGGCTGTCCTCATTGGTGGCTGGAGCAGATTCTCATAAGAATTTGTGCCTCACCTCATACATAAGAATGTAATGGGGACTCAGATATGAGTTGTTTTTCCTGCCACTCAAGTACAGTCTTTTCTGAATTCCGGTTCCTGAATCTGTGGCACACGCACTTTCATAGAGTGGCATATGTTTTCAAGAGATATTTCATCTCCTCACTCAGAACTGATATTCAATCCCTCCATCCTGGTGCCCATATCCACAGTTTCAAAATCAGATAATGGATATTACGGACCTCATTTAAGGTTTTCTGGACAGACCACCAGCCTCCTCAATCCCTGCTCGACATTTCCCTGGTGGGGGACGGCTGCCATATTTAGAGAAAACTGTCTGCCTTTCTGCTTTTAAATAATGAAACTAAGAAGATTAGTGGTGTAAAGACAACCAGCTCCAATAGTTGTGCTGCCCTTTTCAAATGGAGTTACCATGTAATTTAGTTGTAGATTTAGCTGTTGAGATTGCCTACTTATTTCAGGGAGATTGATTCATTTCTTGGGATGACTGTGCCTGTTCTGGTCTGGAAATCAGTTTGAAATGCACACCTAATCAACCCTTATTCCCAATGAGTCGTTTGATGGTGTGATTGTTTATTACTATAAGCATGACTCAGGTAAAGCCTTTAAATCTTCTGAGTTGTTTGATAGTTGGATGATGGCAAGGGTTGCTTGACCTCAGAACTTTTTCTATCTACATTAATTCAATGTATATGCCTTATTTCAATGCAAACACCTTCCTGATATCTTAGCATGCTTTATCACATGTCGTATGATTAATATGAAAGTCTCTCAGATCTTTTTAATCCATCATTAAAAATACTTAAACATATCTTCCTATCTGTAATAAAATATACTTAAACAATGTCCCAGGTGTTACAACCCATTCTTGTCTCTTATATCATAACTACCCAAGGTTTCCATCAACATTTTTAACTGCTCTACTACATGGCTATTGCCTCTGCCTCCCAACATAGCTTTTAGCAAAGCCCCTAATTAAAAATAAAACACATTAAAGCCACAGAATGAGCAAATACAAGTCTGTATAGCAAATCACATTTCTGGGCAAGACACTACAATACATTTGTACAGCAAATTACATGCATATCTGGAACTGAACTTTCTCCTGGACTGCCATCAAGCTGGTTTCAAACCTGACCAAAACCTGAGCATTTAGTTTTATCTGCCTTAGATGATCTGAGAAAGGGTGGACTGGAGTTCCATTCTTATTAGACTTATCTGTGGCAATTGATACCAATGGCCTTCTTACAATGACGTCTAGACTACAGGACATCAGTATCAAAGGATTAGCCCTAAAATGGCCAACCTCCTTCTTGGAAGGCAGACACCACTCTGGAGTTCATTCTTAATGTAGAGCCAATGCTCAACTAATCACATATGGGGTCTCTAAGCGCTACATTTTGCCCCAGCTATTGTTTAATATTTACAGGTGCCTCTTGGAATTTGCTTTTCTGAGATGGGTGAATGTTTTCACATATATGAACATGATATGTAACTCATCTTCTCCAGATAGATCAAAACCACTCAATAAATGGGGGCTTGGCCTGGAGAGCCCACATGGAGGATGCTAGTTGAGTGTGCTCCGCAGAGTCAGGTCGAACAATTCGCTATTATCCTGCCCAGGGGGACCTCGAGCGACCATACAGACACTGGATGCAACCTGGAACAGGCATGGCCCATTAGTGAAGCGTGCTGTGCTGCAGCGACCAGTATTTTGTAGAAGAGTGCTCCCAGGCCACAAGGCCCACTGCGGCACTGATCAGCCATTGGCCATGGGCTCGGGTTGCAGAGGTCACCGCGTGGAGTGGTGGCTGGGAACTGATCACTGTGCAAGACCGCCGCTCCTGCTGTGGAACCCACTGCCTCAGGCAAGGCGACACCCCCTGGAGGGGTAGAAAGAGGCTCTGTGGCTGACGGAGCTGCCTCGTGGCCCTATAGTGCCCCCTCCTGTGACATTAGGACAAGGGCTGCTAGAGGAGGCTTATGGCCCCACAACTGGAGATCCAGGGGTCACGGCCCTGGCTGAAATAGCTGATGTCGAGGGTCACTGGGCTGGGCATAGATCCGGCCTGGAGAAGAAGAAGAAATTTGGATGCACCTTGGGCCGCAGAAAGGTAGGCCCGCCTGGCGGGACCCAGGTGACTCTTTGCGGGCTTCTCCACCACAGGACATTGAGGGCAGTCTCATGGGTGGTTAAAGTGGGAAGGCCCATTGCCCTGAGAACAAACTGTTGGGTGCTGGGCCTGCGCTGAGCCTGGTGGAACAGGGGCTGGGAGGAGAACATTGAGGGGTGTTGTACTTGGTTTCTGCCATGCCAGTGTGTTTCATTATGCCACAAGAAGGTGCCAGAGTCAAGCCGCAGGTGAACGGCAAAGTAGCAGAAGGGGCCTCTGCACACTAACCCGGTGGGCACACTGTGGAGCGGAGGTCCGGCACAAGGGACCGAGTAGGGGATTTGTGTTGATGCTAAAGCCAAGGGACCCCCTCTATAATAGGTTAAGGACAGGGAAAAGAGGGGTAGGAGAATATACACAAAGCTAAATGTTTCCCTCACAGACCATCTTATTTTAGTCATTGGACATAGTTTCTATACATTCAATAATACATCAAAGAATGCAACACTACCAAATCAAATCGTCTCATGTATTATTTTATTTTATCAAAGTCTTCATCTTTTTCTTTTTATCTCATTTTTCATAATTTTATATTTTTTCCAAAATCGTGTTTTTTACAAATTCTATAAAAAAAAGTGTACAATAATGTGTTTTTACTGGATTTCTCGGCTCACAAATACATTTCTTTTATAGCAGTGATTATTTATAATCCAGTAAAACAATACCTCAGGACCTTTCCAGATATAGCACACAATTCCCAGGGGACCAACAATTAATATAATTATTATTGGGGTCTGATGATAGTTGAAATATTTAAAATCCTCCTTAGTTGCAGGTTGCCTCATCCAAATTGCATCTGATATGCCACTATAGACGTTATATAGCATAAGTGACCAATCGCCACCCCCAGGTTGTACAATATATGCTGATTCGGTTGTGTTGTATTTTATCCGGGATGTTACTTTTCTTCAAATCGGGCTAAGTTTTGCTACCGTAATTTCCATGAACAATGTATACGACGCCACCTCCTTATATCTTTCTGTGCTCTGCTATCATCAGGACCCGATGACACTGCGTGGAACCGGAACGAGTTCCACGCAGTGTCATTATATCTGGAAAGGTCCCGAGGAAGGTGGTCTTAACACCCCGAATCCACCGAAATGCGCGTCGACCTAATGTTCAATCTCATATTCAATTTGGAGACTCGGAAGCTGGCAGCATTCTTCTTCTGCCTGATAATACTCAACTGTGTACAGATATTGAATGAGTGGAGTTGTTGTGAGCTTGTATGATTTCGTATGACTGCAGTATGATTGTATGTATTTATTGCTAACCAGGGTGACATAATTCTCTTTGAAATTGTTCTGTCCTATGTATTTTTTATTTATGTATTGTTTTCTGGATTAGAAATAATCACTGCTATAAAAGAAATGTATTTGTGAGACGAGAAATCTAGTAAAAACATATTATTGTACACTTTTTTTTATAGAATTTGTAAAAAACACCTTTTTTGGAAAAAATATAAAATTATGAAAAATGAGATAAAAAGAAAAAGATAAAGACTTTGATAAAATAAAATAATATATGAGACGATTTTATTTGGCAGTGTTGCATTCTTTGATGTATTATTGAATGTATAGGAACTATGTCCAATGACTAAAATAAGATGGTCTGTGAGGGAAACATTTAGCTTTGGGGATTTGTGTTGAGACAGATCTTAGTGCTGCAGAAGTAGCTGGTTTATGCTTGGTTCTGCTGGCGGCCTGGGGTAGGTCTAGCCTGTGAGGCCGTCCCGTGGCTCTCTCCCCCTGGGAGGGTGGCTGAACCGGCGACTGCACAAGGAGGCAGCGCTGCAGAGATTGTGGGCTGGAAGTGCAGATCCAGTTATCATTACACGACCGGTCAGAGAGCACCCCACTTCTGTCACCATGACCAAAGATAAACCTACTCCCTTGCTGACAAAGAAGAGCACTATGGATCACAACATGACTCCCAACACAGGAGCAACTGGTGGCGCTGATGCTATAATGTCAGTCTCAGACAATGCAACACTGCTAGCAGCCATCAGGCAATCCATAGAAGCACATGAGGCTAGGATTGGGGCAGTGGGCTCTGAAGTCTCCCTACTTCGACAGGATCTCCGCAAGGCAGTAGACCCTATAGTGGAGGCAGAGATCAGGGTATCCACAGTGGAAGACTCCTTGGCTTCACAACAGCAGAAAGTCAATAAATTGACAGTAGTTACACAAGAGTTAATGGTAAAGATGCAGAAAGCCACGCCTGTCGAAATAATATATGCTTTGTTTGGGTTCCCCGAGGAGTGCGAGTGTGCATCAATGGAGGCATTCCTGTCACAATGGTTGCACTCTATCATGCCTAAAAAATCCTTGTCCACTTGCATTGTGGTAGAGCGAGCCCATCAAGCTCTCGTAAAGAAACCTCCTTCAGGTGCCATACTCCAGCCTGTGATCGCTAAGTTGTTGAATTACCTGGATCTGGACTCCTTCCTTAAACACGCCAGAGGCCAAGAGAAGCTGACACATGACTTGCATATGATCATGATCTTCCTGGACTACACTAGACTGGTCCAGCAACAACGCCAATCCCTCGTTCCGGCAAAGAAGAGGTTGCGTGAACAGAACATTCAGTACATAATATTATACCTGCCACGAATAAGGGTCATATTCAAATCCAAGTGCTTATTCTTCTATACCCCTGAAGCAATCTTTCAGTGGACAGATGAAACAGTGCGCCCCAGGCCGCACGCACCACCTCCACTGGAATCAGACTCTTACCAGGGAGACCGACAAAGTCATTCAAAGAAATCAACATCTAAACACTGGCATCGCTCTCAGTCCAACTGGCGGGCCACACTACAAGGAGACATTGCACTGTATGGCTGAGACCATAGTGGCTTGTGTGAACTGTGGCCTGGACATCGGACCCACGCCTGAGCCAGGGCTATATTTCGCTTTATCCCCATGAGGGCTTTCTAGACCTGGCTGCCCCCCACTGGAAGAGTGTATCTGAAGCTTCCAAAGACTCATGTTTAACAGAGTTGTGGGTATGGGGCACCTTTGTGTGAGGCTCCCCCGGACCGTTGGGTGGTTTCGGGGGGGCCCCCGCAGCAACAGATACTTTCTGTTGAATGAGGTATTGGAGTGGGGAAGGAAGGGAGCGGGTTTGTTACATTTTGGGGTTTGTTATTATGTTCTCCCTGGGCACAGACATGGACACACCACAACCTGCAGATACCTTGGCTCTACATGGTTTGTTTGTTTATTGAGTTTTATATAGCGGTGTCTAGGCACAAAGGTATCAGAGCGCTTTATATGAGGTACCACAAAGTTACAAAATTACATCAGGTAATGGGTTACATAAATGATGGTTCCCACCCTATCTATACATGGCCACACACGCACATGGTGAGTGGTCCGGGAGGGTCGGTCAGGACCTTGAATTTACGGAGCCTCCCATACAAAATCAAACATAGTGCATTGTTATAACAGGCCGAACAGTTAGAGACAGATATCTTGTTACTCTAAAAGACCCACATAATGGGCTTCAAGGTGTCATGCCTGACACATTTCAGGTTTGACCACACATTTGACTCCAAATTAGTTTGAGGCTCCAGGGGCACAGCCATACTCCTTCACCGCAGGGTTCCCTATAGGGCCACAAAGGTGTGGACTAAGCCGGGTGGGAGATATACCATAGTGACTGAGTTACTATAGGGGGAGTCACTCACAATAGGCATCATGTGCTCAACCCCTCCCTTAGTTCGACACTTGTGGATCAGATCATATGGCTTTGGGGGGAGTTCCTGGCAGGAACATCAGTGGTGGGGGGATTGGCATGATGTGATCGTACCAGGTGAGGACAGATGGCATACAATTGACCCTATCCAGTCTGTCGGTGACTCCAAGTTAGGCTTCCTGACGTTTTCCTTGGGTTGGACAGACTCATGGAGGGCCTATCACCAGGGAGAGCCAGTCTATACCTTCTTTTCGGCTGTCAGTGGGTCTTTCTGCAGATGAGACTACCTGTTCATCTCCTGCTCTTACGTTTATCGGGTCTCGAGGACAATGATCTTTCCTTGTGGCCTGTCATATCACTCCCCCGTGGCTCTCACATTTCACATTGGTCCCCACCGGCTACCGTCCCGATGGCGCTTGTCTCCTTGACACCTAAAAAACCTGAAGTATAGGTCGCGCATCAATGGTCTCTTAGGGTGTACCTTTCCTTTAATGTGCTGGACAGACATCAGTATTTGTGCATGTGAGCGGCACTGCAAACTG
Source organism: Lissotriton helveticus (assembly GCF_964261635.1). Lineage (NCBI taxonomy): Eukaryota > Metazoa > Chordata > Amphibia > Caudata > Salamandridae > Lissotriton > Lissotriton helveticus. The sequence continues at coordinate 452,281,918 of NC_136070.1, read as the reverse complement.
GCAGAGGTGGTAGAATTAGAGGACCAGCTCCATGCCCTGGAGGGAGAGATCAGGGGAGGAGGGGGGTGCAGGCTACATTTTACCCAGACACATCTACAACAGTTGCTTCTATATGAGGCTCGGGCAGCTTGGCAGGCTACGCAAAATCGTAAGTACCAATGGGGTGACAAATCTTGCAAAATGCTCCACCATCTCTGCGAGATCACCCAGAGGCCAGAGACAGTACCACTGCTCTGTGATTGGATGGAGGAGCTAAGCTCTGGACCTCGAGAGGTGGCACAAGCATTGTGAGATACATGAGACCCTTTACACGTGACGGAAAGTCCTAACCCATGTCCAAGTTGCAGATTTCATATGTACTATGCCCCCAAGCCTGTGTCCTAATCGGTGCGCAAGCAACTGGAGGTACCAATTACAGTGGAGGAACTGACGGGGTGCTGGCGGGCCTACATTAGGGTCATTCCCCTGAACTCAATGGGCAATTCCTGAAGGCACACATGCCCCAATTAGGGACGCACTTGCTAAAGGCACTTCAAGAAGCCGCCGACCTATTGATCCTTCCACCGGAGTGTAGGCATGCGGAAATAGTGGTCTTCCACAAGCCAGGTTGCCCCCGAAGACCCAGCCACGTACAGACCGAAATCATTGCTGAATGTTGAAGTGAATTTATTAGGCAGAGTCCTGGCTGAACGCCTCCTACAACACATATCTGACTTTGTACATCTGGACCAAGCTGGCTTTATGCCTTGGCACTCTACCCATCATATCAGGCACGTGCACAATGCATTGGCAGAGGTGCCTGACCTGGGGAAACTGACGGATCTCCTGCTCGCTGATATGGACAAAGTCTTTGACTCGATTATCTGGGACTACGTATTCACTCATTTGCAGGTCCTCAACTTCAGTACACACTTCCTTGCTTATATCTGTCTCTTATATATCGATGTGTCAAAGTCCGTCCATGTTGCGGGCACAGTATCCGACCCGTTTCCCAAGGGCAGAGGCACCAGGCAGGGTTGCCTGCTGTCCCCCTTATTACTTGCACTAGCAATCGAGCCACTAGCCACATGGGTGAGGTGGGATCCCCTATTGAATGTGTTCGACTGGACAGCTGAGGCATCAGACAGAATCGCTCGTTATGAAGAGGACATCCTGTTTTTCATACATATCCATCGTTTTCTGGTCCACGGATTTTATGGGTTTTGCAGGTCTTCATGGAGACCTCAGGGTTGCACTTGAATTTAACAAAGGTTTTATTATTCCCGGTTTGCGGATGACATGGGCAGCTCCTCTGACATGGGGCTTTCAATATCTAGGGATCTATCTCTCTCCAGACCCGACAGTCTCGTGGCAGCACAACATTGGTCCCTAGCTGCCTTGTGTCCGTAATGAGGTGAACGCTAGGGGTGAGCAGTGAACTCTGCTCCACTGGAGGAGTTTGCAGTCTTTTGTTTACTCCGTGCTCCACTTGGAATGCAGAGTTTTCCAACACTCCATCAACTGCAGCGTTGCAGTGTTTACTGCCTATACAACAAGGGCTCACAGGTCAAAGTCAGTCTCTTCTGAACTGCTCTTACCCTCTCTTGAGATTCCTACGACATAACAGACACTGGGTATTTGTGGATTAGGCCATCCACACATCCACCCTTCTCCACCTGGTGTTCCCAAGCAAATTCAGTGGCAGTAATAGAGAGAACTTGTCCCTTTCGTGGCAGGTTTGGGAAATAAAAAAGAAGACACAAAAGAGCCCATCATCATGATATTGAGTATAACCCTGGGCAGATTTCGCGGAGTTGCGCTATGCGAAACTCCAAAAAGTGGGGAAAAAACTCTGCTGCGATACGCGGAGCACCGCAAGTGGGGGAGTGCAATAGAAAAATGCTGTTCGCAGTGATTGCACAGTGCCGGATGCTTGTTCTCACTGTGCAATCATTGTGAGTGGCACCATGCACAGCGCAAGTTTTCCTTTTCTGCCGCTCGAGTAGAGTTTTACTTTTTCTCAACGCGAACAGGTAGTTTCTCAACTCGAGCGGTCATGAGCATATGCAACCACTCACAATGAGAAAATTGACACCCCCACGTTGAGAAATCTCACTGGGAGGTTTATTTTCCATGCTTGCGCTTGCCAACTTAATGTTGACGATCGCGAACGAGGAAAAATCTCGCTGGGAGGTGGATTTTCCTCATTTGCGCTCACCAACTTGACGTTGGTGAATGCGAGCGATGAAAAAAACTCCAGTTTTTCGGAACTCCGTGAGAGCCTTGCGGAGTGCGGAAAACTCTGCAGACTCTGCGAGCAGAGCACAGTTCACCACCCAGGGTTAATTGAGTATTGATCGCACACTGACTTTGCCAGCCAGTCGGACCTTCCAAACTAAAAGATAGTCACTCGGTTGATGTCCTCCTGTAAAGGTGAATCCCATCAATGTTTGGATTAAGTGGAATGATTTTACTTTTGGCATGTAGACTAAGGTATCCCCTAATTAATCCCCTTTTGCGGTATCATTATAATTTATTATCAGTTAAAAATTAGAGCATTGCCTAGGCTAACGTGTGAGAAACATATGAAAAGGGAATGGTATTCAAAAGACTGAGGAACCAGCTTCAGGAGTCAGGCGTTGGGAGACGGCATCGAATGATCGGGTCCACATCCTGTGATTGTGCAAATTAGGTTACTTAAACAGAGGTTCTCTGGAACAGAAGGGGTGTGAGAGCAGAGCATAGTTCTTACTTCACTGACTGACCCCAGTAAGCCCCAAAAGTCTCTGTGGCTCAGTAAGGGACTGACATGCAGCAGCATCCAGTGCCAGGCAGGCCACTGAACTTGGGCACTCTGAGCCTCACTGACACCTGGGCCTTGGCAGAAGCGGAGCGCTGGTGGTGACCAGTGAGTGACCAGCCACATCACTGTGGATGCAATGGTTTCACTTACATGGCGAGGAGGCACGTGCTGCAAGAGCATCTCTTCAGGAAGAGCCTATTCTTCTCTTGCAGATACCTGCGTTAGCTCAGCTGAGCGAAGCAATACTTTCATAGAGATCACCTGAGCGCCTCAAAGTCAGACCCTGGGTGAATACCCAGGCACTAGAATGGCATAAACAATACAAAATAACATAACAAAGTAAAATATAAATTAGAGCAACAACCAGACAAATGTAATACTAAAGAAAGTTGGTCAATTACAGCCATAGGGCATGGTAGATTGCCCCCTCCGCCCACTCACCGAACTCTGAGGAATTCGGTTGAGTTTTTCGGTAACCCCATGGAATTCCTCCGAGTGAAAGTCCACGAACTCTGCCCAGGCTTAGTGAATGCCTGGTCTCCCAGCCTCTATCTCTGCTGGGTCGCTCCACCATTTTTGAAATGGTGTTCTTGCCTCGGCTGCTGTATAGGCAACAAAACTACCCATATAGCATTCCCAACTCATGGTTCCGGCAGGTAAATACAGTTCTCAACCACTTTCTGTGAAGGGCGGCACAATCCGGTTGTCCCGTCGCACATGAATTCAGTCCACCGACTGTGGTGGCATAGCAGCAGCTGATGTACAGTCCTTTTATATCGCCTCTCACAGCCTTCTTGTCATTGACTGGTGGTACAATGATCAGACCGATCCTGCATATGCCATGGAGAGGTAGTCCGTCCAGGACTATCTGTACAGTCGGGTTGGGGTGGAGTACCTTGCCTTCGGCCACCAGAGTGGTTATGCAATTATGGAGGCTGACGACAAGTTGAATGCGCTAGGGGAGTAGATTGACGAGGGAGACCCCGCTGTGGCATGGGACAGTCCTGCGTCAGGTTTTAGGGTTTCCGGTTCAGGGAAGACCTGGCTTGGCAGTTCGGGCTGGACTGTTCCCATGAGGCACAGGGTCAAGACTGATTTGCATATAGCTTGGTCTGAACTGAGGTGGCAAAGTGAGGTAAAGAACGAGGATGGATTCAACCCAGATCTGTGACTGGGGTTGAGTGTCTAAAAAGTTTCAGCGCTCTGTCCATCATCTCTTTGTGTTTGCTTCAGGCTTAGTGAATGCCTGGTCCCCCCTGCCTCTATTTCTGCTGGGTCGCTCCACCATTTTTGAAATGGTGTCCTTGCCTAGGCTGCTGTTTAGGCAACATATCTATCCATATATCATTCCCAATGCATGGTTCTGGCAGGTAAATGCAGTTCTCAACCACTTTCTGTGAGGGGCGGTGCAACTCGGTTGGCTCATCGCACATGCATTCAGTCCACCTACTGTGGTGGGATAGCATCAGCTGATGTACAGTCCTTTTATATCGCCTCTTACAGCCTTATTGTCAATGACTGGTGGTACAGTGATCAGACCGATCCTGAATATGCCATGGAGATGTGGGCAATGGGGGCCTGGCCCGTCCTGGACTATCTGTACAGTCGGGTTAGGGTGGAGTACCTGCCTCCTGCCACCAGAGTGGTTATGCAATTATGGAGGCTGACGACACATTTAATGTGCTACTGGAGTAGACTGATGAGAGGGAACAAGCGGTGGCATGCGACAGTCCTGCATCAGGTCGTAGGGTTCCAGGGGTTCAAAGAGGGGAACCTCATAGGCTTGTCCACATTGGGAGACATGATGCAGGGCACAGCCTTGAAGTCTTCCCAACAATTGCAGGAGAAATACCACCACCATCAGAGTCAGTTCTACAAGTACCTGCAGTTCTGACATGTCCTTCCCCCCCCCATAACCAAGGCTTAGTGGATTTGCCAGATTACACTCCATTGGAGGGCAGGTTGCTACTGGGGAACATGGTGCCACATAAGACTTGGCAGTTATATCAGACCCTGGTAACACACAGTCCTACCACCTTACCGGGCTGCGTCAGCATGGGAGGGAGACATTGCAGAACTCAAAGATGATGACTGGATGGAGGCTTTAAGAGCCCTGAGGGGTGCTGCAATCCAATCACGCTATCGCTTTATCCAATTGAAATACTTACGCAGAGCCTATTACACAACGGCCCCCTCTTATCCCGGATGGGAATGATACCCTCCCTTGTATGTCTCCACTGTAAGGCTGAGGAGGGTACCTTTTTACATATGATGTGGAGCTGCACGGCACTGCAGTAGTTCTGTTGTGGGGTGACCACTTGCTTGACCCAGGTACTAGACTGCAAAATCCCTTTGGAGCCTAAACTGGTCCTTCTTCATAGCACAGAGGAGATTGGTGGGAACCGATACAAGAAACACCTCTTGTTCCAGGGACTGGTGTTCGCCAAGCGAGACATCGCCCAACATTGGAGGGTGGAGAACCCACCCTCAGTGTATGGATGGAGAGTAGCCATAGACAGGTGAATGGGGATGGAGGTGGTGGTCTTCCAAGCAAGGGGCTGCATTTTGTAGTACATTTAGTAGTACTACAAAAGTACTACTGTAGTACTTAAAAATGATGTGCACAAATCTACAAGTGTAAATTACCACCTCCACCTCTCCTATCATTTCTGTAGGAATATCCTAACATGCGCAGTTTTACTTCTTAGGGCCCGAATTTAATGCAGTGCGTTCGGAGTCAGAGCCGTTTCCGACCGCATCGTAATCAGGCCCTTAGTAGTAAAGATGGGAGAGACCAAGTGAGTGGCTTAAAAAAGGGGCATACTTTATACTAAATGGGAGGGGTTTAGGAAAGAGTAAGGGTGGTTAGGAAGAGATTTAGAGAGGGACATGCTCCCACCTAAAAAAGAGTAAGCCTTTTGCTATCCACAAACTGCCCATCTAACAATACTGCAGCCATAAATGGACCCAAAACAGAAGTATATTACTCCAGCTCAGAGCTGGTGTGTAGGAAAGTAGAATATTATGTGGTATGGCTGGGTAGCCTTACCATGTAAAATTATCACAATGCCACAAAGATGGTCCTTGGATTCACACTAAGAAATTCTTAGCTCAGTCCTGGTAGAGTGGCAAACAGCAGACAGGCTGTACTAGAGGAACATATGTTGAGTTTGTCAGAGTACCAACATGGTAGATAAGTAATTGACAGGATTGAGAGAAATCTGACTCCAATTTGTAAAACTAGAGTGTATTTTTATCTTCATTAAGACACCAAAATGAATGGAATACCATACTTATACATGCAGTCATATATTTTTCACGCAATATTAAATCAGTGCAGAAAAATACATTGACAAAATAACATTGCTGTCAATGGCAAAATCCAATAGTGACAATCAGTCACTTGCAGGTCGAGTTACTTTGAACCCTTTACGGCTTAAGTCATGCGGGCCCCAGGACCAAGCTACAACAGTCAGGTCAATTTTACCTAGCCTCTAGAGTCCGGGTGCAAGTTGTTCTGGCTGTCCTTGGTGCTGAATGGACGCCGTGAGTGGTGCTGTTTTTACTTACACCGTGCTGCAGGAAACAAAATTCAAAAACAGAACAGTAGTACAGATGCCAACATTGGATAATGGTTGCATGGTGTTCTCTGTAGTTGCACTGTCGAGTGTGGGGTTAGTTAAAGGACTGATGACCAACAAGCCTTGGCAGCGGTAAGCACAGCAAAAAGCTTTGCTGAATTCTCTGGGTCTGGGGAGTAATGTAGCGGAGCGATAATTTGGGGCAGGTGAGACTACAACTCCCACAGTGCACTTTTCCATCTGGATTTGGGTAATCCCTCGGGCCTGATGGCCAGCGATTCTTTGGATCCAGTGAGTGTCTTTATCTGCAGTTTGCAGATTAGTGCCACTAGTCATAGGGAAACTGGGGGTGCTTCTGGCTTCCATAAGGGCCACTCTCTTTGGGAGTGTCAAGTTTTAGTCAAGGATGAGGGTTGTTCACTCAGTTCCAAGTCTGTTGCCTCAGGGTTGAAGTATCCTTCTTTTGCTTGTGCATTTGTGCAGTGGGCAAAGTCCTGTTGTCAGTAACATGGGTCTCCTCTTGGTCCTTCTTTGAAGTAAGTTGTTCAGATCTGAGGTTCTGGTTTGAGGGTGGTTCCTTAAATCCTAGATTTAGGGGAGCTAGGGGTGTGTGAGCTGGTAGCTAATGGGCAGCTAGTCCCCGCAGCTAATCCACCCCTGAGGTGACCACATCTGGTGTTGTAGGTCACCTTTTTTACCCTGAACTCACTATTCCTGCCATCTTAAAGATGACAGAATTCTACTTTAGTTGTGCAGATCAGGCAGCTCACCCTGGAGGTGTGGCCAGCCTTCCTGGAGGTGTTCACCTCCTTCATACCTAATTTCTCCCTTGCCAGGTGCAACCATGCCTGGTGCAAGGAGAGGGTTGTGTTCTCCTCAAGGGGACAGCCAGATGCATATCAGAGGGGGTGCCAACTTTGAAGCTCACTTTGCTGATGTGTCACTTCATAAGCCTGCCTGAGGGGAAGATGTGGCCTCCCTTCTCTCAGGCGTTTGTTCTTGACTCCTGGGAGTGATCACACTGTCCGGCAGGAGGTCAGAATCATGTCTTAGTGGCTTCAGGTGAGGGGAAGCCCAGGCTGCTTAGCCAGACCACAGTGAAGCTGGGGCAACCAGGGGGCCAACCTCTAAGATGCCACCTGGGTGCATGCTGGCCTTCCCTTGACACACTATTTGTGTGAGGAGAGAGGAGGCACTCATTTGTTTGACACTAAAGTAAACATATGTAGGCGGTACCATAATGGAGCAAGCGAACTGGGTCTGCCCGGGTGCTACTCCCATGTTATCTTATGAGCCACCTATCACTTATAGTGTACTTTAATGGTGGAGGCATTATAGAGATGTTTAAGTCTGAACTTACATGTCTACCCTCTTAATATACTGCACTGAGCCTCCTGGGCACCATCACCTTCTTTAGGGGCGACTGAAATATATCAAAAGCAGTGTATTTGACTGTGCCACATGTTGTGGGGGTACAGTCGATTTCAAGCAGTTTGCATTGATACTGCAGTCTGCCATGGCAGGCCTGCAGTTAGTAGTTTGCTTGAGTCACCCAGAGTGGCACAAATCTGTGCTGCAGCCTTGGAGACGCCTTTACCGCCTATGCCATGGGTACCCCTGGTACCATGTACTACGGACTTTTAAGGGGTAAAGTCTCTCTCAAATGGGATTCACACATAACAGTTTCGGGGAAAGAGTCCTGGGGTTTGGCTAGCAGGCTCTAGTGCACTGTCAGAGTCAAAAACCAGCATTTAAGTAGCTCAAATGAGGGCAAAAAGTGGGGGGAGCATCTGCAATAAGCCCTGTTTTCTTACATGGTGTATGTCCAGCACCACCCATGGCCAACCATTGGTACCGCAACAACCACCCATAGAAATGAATGGCAGTAGGGTCTTAAAATTAAATCCAATAAGAAATAATGTTGAATTAAATTAAATAGTTGAAAATATAAATTGATGTAATTTAATGTCACATTTTTTTTAAATAAAACATATGTTTTTTAATTAAAAAGTATGTTAGCAACCTTTTTTGAATTTAATAATGTTGTAATATTAATTTTTATTAAAGTTGTGTTAAATTACGTTTAATTAATTTTATACATCTCTTAAAACAGTTATGAATGCATAAAAGAAAAGTTTGTTTTACTTTATGTGGGAATTTATTTTTTAATTTAAACTTCAGAAAAATATTTTTTATTTAATTTAATATGTTTAAATTAATTAAGCATTTAATGAAATATTAAGTTTATAGTGCTGTAGTTTTTTCTATTTTAAATTTACATTACTGTTTAAAATAAAAGTTTTTGCTAGTTTATTATAACATTTAATACACTTTTTACATTTTATGTACAGTTTATCATAAGGAGAGCATAACCCGACTGTGATTCTCCCTATATCAAAGTAAAGAGAAAACATAACATAGTTTATTTTAGTAAAAGCATTGTAGTGTTAAGTGAGCTGATCAAATTCCTTTGTTTGAGTTTTTCAAGCAGCTCTTCTGCATATTTGTTAGGGAGTCATGGCTGCCGCGAGTGCAAGTGTGTGCTCTTTGTGTGCCTGGCAAAGAGAGGCAGTGAGCAAAGGGATCATTACTAAAGGCCTTTTTAAGGATTTGACACCTTGCTCCCGCACCACCAAACCCATGTAGGAACCGCCCTCCAGAGCAAGAGTTTTCTCCTGTCTGGCAGGTGGTTCTATGGTGTTCCCAGGGCAGCGCCTATCAAATAGGCACCGCAATGAGAACAGCAAAAGCAGTACCTGCACGACCTGGACCGCTGCAGTTTATGCCGTGCAGGTACTGGTGTGCATGCCCAGAATGGGGCACATGTTGTGCCCCCCGTGTGCATCCATATGGTGTGAAGCACAAGGGGGCACTGTAGGGCCTCCTTTATTTCCTCACGCCACACTTTTCATGGTGGTCACACCGCTATGAAAAGTGTGGCGGTGAGGTAACTCGTAATATGCATGGCGGGCTGCAACGGCCTTGCCAAGCATATTGCGTCACAATACCACCGTGCCACCTGCGGTGGTGCTGGGGTGGTTGGCCACCCTGGTCATAATTGGGTAGTCTGAGACCACCACCACTGTGCCCCCATGAGTCTAGAGATCCGTGGACCACCAGACTCGTAGTAAAGCCCTAAGCCAGAATGGCGACCTTGCATGTGTGCGGTGTTTGTATTGGATGTCACGTAACGCAGTCCCACACTGCAGAAGCAACTGAAAGATACAGACAGCAACAAACGACAAAAGCTTTCCGCAACGCCAGCCAGAATTCTGGAGAGGTTGATCCTCAATGCCTCTGAAACCTATAATTATTTTAATACTTTATAGGTATTGCTTTAATTCATGGAAACTTAATTGCATATATGGCATAGAAGTGAGGACTGTAATATAAAGTGTATTCTTGTGAGTTGTACTGTGGGATGAAAACATAAATGTAGCATCATTCCTCACATTGATACTACTCTCTGCTTGGAATCATGCTTATACAATCACACATTAAAACGTGCTCAAAGCATTGGCAATGACATTTGGTCAGGCTTTTTTAACTAAAAATGCAATCCAGACCCCTAGGGTTGCCTATGCTTCTTTCTTTTAACTATACAAAAGGGGGTGGTGATGGACGGAGCATCTGAATCAATCAAACACTCACACCCAGTCAAAATATCTGGGTTTAATCCATCACCGTTCTTTAGCCCACTCTGCCACCCCAGTTCAGACATCGCTATATGCAAATCAGTCTGACCCTGTGCCTCATGGGAACAGTCCAGCCCGAACTGCCAAGCCATGTCTTCCCTGGACCGGAAACAAGCTTCCGAGGACCGGTTTCTGGCATTCCAGCCGTCTTCAGCCTGGCTTGCTTGAATCCAGTGGCAAAGTGAGCAATGGACTCACGTCTGAGCATACCCTGCCACACTTATGGGGGCCAAAAGCGGTACAAAAGGGGGTGGTGTTGGACGGAGCATCTGAATCAATCAAACACTCACACCCAGTCAAAAGATCTGGGTTTAATCCATCACTGTTCTTTAGCCCACTCTGCCACCCCAGTTCAGACATGGCTATATGCAAATCAGTCTGACCCTGTGCCTCATGGGAACAGTCCAGCCCGAACTGCCAAGCCATGTTTTCCCTGGACCGGAAACAAGCTTCCGAGGACCGGTTTCTGGCATTCCAGCCGTCTTCAGCCCGGCTTGCTTGAATCCAGTGGCAAAGTGAGCAAGGGACTCACGTCTGAGCATACCCTGCCACACTTATGGCGGCCAAAAGCGGTACAAAAGGGGGTGGTGATGGACGGAGCATCTGAATCAATCAAACACTCACACCCAGTCAAAAGATCTGGGTTTAATCCATCACCGTTCTTTAGCCCACTCTGCCACCCCAGTTCAGACATGGCTATATGCAAATCAGTCTGACCCAGTGCCTCATGGGAACAGTCCTGCCCGAACTGCCAAGCCATGTCTTCCCTGGACCGGAAACAAGCTTCCGAGGACCGGTTTCTGGCATTCCAGCCGTCTTCAGCCCGGCTTGCTTGAATCCAGTCGCAAAGTGAGCAAGGGACTCACGTCTGAGCATACCCTGCCACACTATGGCGGCGAAAAGCGGTACAAAAGGGGGTGGTGATGGACGGAGCATCTGAATCAATCAAACACTCACACCCAGTCAAAATATCTGGGTTTAATCCATCACCGTTCTTTAGCCCGCTCTGCCACCCCAGTTCAGACATGGCTATATGCAAATCAGTCTGACCCTGTGCCTCATGGGAACAGTCCAGCCCGAACTGCCAAGCCATGTCTTCCCTGGACCTGAAACAAGCTTCCGAGGACCGGTTTCTGGCATTCCAGCTGTCTTCAGCCCGGCTTGCTTGAATCCAGTAGCAAAGTGAGCAAGGGACTCACGTCTGAGCATACCCTGCCACACTTATGGGAGCCAAAAGCGGTACAAAAGGGGGTGGTGATGGACGGAGCATCTGAATCAATCAAACACTCACACCCCGTCAAAAGATCTGGGTTTAATCCATCACTGTTCTTTAGCCCACTCTGCCACCCCAGTTCAGACATGGCTATATGCAAATCAGTCTGACCCTGTGCCTCATGGGAACAGTCCAGCCCGAACTGCCAAGCCATGTCTTCCCTGGACTGGAAACAAGCTTCCGAGGACCGGTTTCTGGCATTCCAGCCGTCTTCAGCCCGGCTTGCTTGAATCCAGTGGCAAAGTGAGCAAAGGACTCACGTCTGAGCATACCCTGCCACACTTATGGCGGCCAAAAGCGGTACAAAAGGGGGTGGTGATGGACGGAGCATCTGAATCAATCAAACACCCACACCCAGTCAAAAGATCTGGGTTTAATCCATCACCGTTCTGTAGCCCACTCTGCCACCCCAGTTCAGACATGGCTATATGCAAATCAGTCTGACCCTGTGCCTCATGGGAACAGTCCAGCCCGAACTGCCAAGCCATGTCTTCCCTGGACCGGAAACAAGCTTCCGAGGACCGGTTTCTGGCATTCCAGCCGGCTTCAGCCCGGCTTGCTTGAATCCAGTGGCAAAGTGAGCAAGGGACTCACGTCTGAGCAAACCCTGCCACAATTATGGCGGCCAAAAGTGGTACAAAAGGGGCTGGTGATGGACGGAGCATCTGAATCAATCAAACACTCACACCCAGTCAAAGGATCTGGGTTTAATCCATCACCGTTCTTTAGCCCACTCTGCCACCCCAGATCAGACATGGCTATATGCAAATCAGTCTGACCCTGTGCCTCATGGGAACAGTCCAGCCCTAACTGCCAAGCCATGTCTTCCCTGGACCGGAAACAAGCTTCCGAGGACCGGTTTCTGGCATTCCAGCCGTCTTCAACCCGGCTTGCTTGAATCCAGTGGCAAAGTGAGCAAGGGACTCACGTCTGAGCATACCCTGCCACACTTATGGTGGCCAAAAGCGGTACAAAAGGGGGTGGTGATGGACAGAGCATCTGAATCAATCAAACACTCACACCCAGTCAAAAGATCTGGGTTTAATCCATCACCGTTCTTTAGCCCACTCTGCCACCCCAGTTCAGACAAGGCTATATGCAAATCAGTCTGACCCTGTGCCTCATGGGAACAGTCCAGCCCGAACTGCCAAGCCATGTCTTCCCTGGACCGGAAACAAGCTTCCGAGGACCGGTTTCTGGCATTCCAGCCGTCTTCAGCCCGGCTTGCTTAAATCCAGTGGCAATGTAAGCAAGGGACTCACGTCCGAGCATACCCTGCCACACTTATGGCAGCCAAAAGCGGTACAAAAGGGGGTGGTGATGGACGGAGCATCTGAATCAATCAAACACTCACACCCAGTCAAAAGATCTGGGTTTAATCCATCACCGTTCTTTAGCCCACTCTGCCACCCCAGTTCAGACAAGGCTATATGCAAATCAGTCTGACCCTGTGCCTCATGGGAACAGTCCAGGGGGGTGAGTGGTTGATTTGCTCAAACGCTCCATCCATCATCCCCTTTTGCATCGCTTTGTTCGCCCTAAGTGTGGCAGGGTATGCTCAGACGTGAGTCCCTTGCTCACTTGGCCACTGGATTCAAGATAGCCTGGCTGATGAGGATTATGAATCCAAAACCGGTCCCAGGATGCTTGTTTCCGGTCCAGGGAAGACATGGCTTGGCAGTTCGGGCTGGACTGTTCCCATAAGGCACAGGGTCAGACTGATTTGCATATGGCCATGTTTGAACTGGGGTGGCTGAGTGAGCTAAAGAATGGTGAGGATTAAACCCAGATCAGTTTATTGGGGGTTTGTTTTTGATTTGCTCAAATGCTCCATCCATCATCCCCTTTTGCATCGCTTTGTTCGCCCTAAGTGTGGCAGGGTATGCTCAGACGTGAGTCCCTTGCTCACTTGGCCACTGGATTCAAGATAGCCTGGCTGATGAGGATTATGAATCCAAAACCGGTCCCAGGATGCTTGTTTACGGTCCAGGGAAGACATGGCTTGGCAGTTCGGGCTGGACTGTTCCCATGAGGCACAGGGTCAGACTGATTTGCATATGGCCATGTTTGAACTGGGGTGGCTGAGTGGGCTAAAGAATGGTGAGGGATTAAACACAGATCAGTTGACTGGGGTGAGTGTTTGATTTGCACAAACGCTCCATCCATCATCCCCTTTTGCATCGCTTTGTACGCCCTAAGTGTGGCAGTGTATGCTCAGACGTGAGTCCCTTGCTCACTTGGCCACTGGATTCAAGATAGCCTGGCTGATGAGGATTATGAATCTGAAACCGGTCCCAGGATGCTTGTTTCCGGTCAAGGGAAGACATGGCTTGGCAGTTCAGGCTGGACTGTTCCCATGAGGCACAGGGTCAGACTGATTTGCATATGGCCATGTTTGAACTGGGGTGGCTGAGTGGGCTAAAGAATGGTGATGGATTAAACCCAGATCAGTTGACTGGAGGTGAGTGTTTGATTTGCTCAAACGCTCCATCCATCATCCCCTTTTGCATCGCTTTGTTCGCCCTAAGTGTGGCAGGGTATGCTCAGACATGAGTCCCTTGCTCACTTGGCCACTGGATTCAAGATAGCCTGGCTGATGAGGATTATGAATCCGAAACTGATCCCAGGATGCTTGTTTCCGGTCCAGGGAAGACATGGCTTGGCAGTTCGGGCTGGACTGTTCCCATGAGGCACAGGGTCAGACTGATTTGCATATGGCCATGTTTGAACTGGGGTGGCTGAGTGGGCTAAAGAATGGTGATGGATTAAACCCAGATCAGTTGACTGGGGTGAGTGTTTGATTTGCTCAAACGCTCCATCCATCATCCCCTTTTGCATCGCTTTGTTCGCCCTAAGTGTGGCAGGGTATGCTCAGACGTGAGTCCCTTGCTCACTTGGCCACTGGATTCAAGATAGCCTGGCTTATGAGGATTATGAATCCGAAACCGGTCCCAGGATGCTTGTTTTCGGTCTAGGGAAGACATGGCTTGGCAGTTCGGGCTGGGCTGTTCCCATGAGGCACAGAGTCAGACTGATTTGCATATGGCCATGTTTGAACTGGGGTGGCTGAGTGGACTAAAGAATGGTGATGGATTAAATCCAGATCAGTTGACTGGGGGTGAGTGTTTGTTTTGCTAAAACGCTCCATCCATCATCCCCTTTTGCATCGCTTTGTTCGCCCTAAGTGTGGCAGGGTTTGCTCAGACGTGAGTCCCTTGCTCACTTGGCCACTAGATTCAAGATAGCCTGGCTGATGAGGATTATGAATCCGAAACCGGTCCCAGGATGCTTGTTTCCGGTCTAGGGAAGACATGGCTTGGCAGTTCGGGCTAGGCTGTTCCCATGAGGCACAGGGTCAGACTGATTTGCATATGGCCATGTTTGAACTGGGGTGGCTGAGTGGGCTAAAGAATGGTGATGGTTTAAACCCAGATCAGTTGACTGGGGGTGAGTGTTTGATTTGCTCAAACGCTCCATCCATCATCCCCTTTTGCATCGCTTCGTTCGCCCTAAGTGTGGCAGGGTATGCTCAGACATGAGTCCCTTGCTCACTTGGCCACTGGATTCAAGATAGCCTGGCTGATGAGGATTATGAATCCGAAACTGGTCCCAGGATGCTTGTTTCCGGTCCAGGGAAGACATGGCTTGGCAGTTCGGGCTGGACTGTTCCCATGAGGCACAGGGTCAGACTGATTTGCATATGGCCATGTTTGAACTGGGGTGGCTGAGTGGGCTAAAGAATGGTGATGGATTAAACCCAGATCAGTTTACTGGGGGTGAGTGTTTGATTTGCTCAAACGCTCCATCCATCATCCCCTTTTGCATCGCTTTGTTCGCCCTAAGTGTGGCAGGGTATGCTCAGACGTGAGTCCCTTGCTCACTTGGCCACTGGATTCAAGATAGCCTGGATGATGAGGATTATGAATCCGAAACCAGTCCCAGGATGCTTGTTTCCGGTCCAGGGAAGACATGGCTTGGCAGTTCGGGCTGGACTGTTCCCATGAGGCACAGGGTCAGACTGATTTGCATATGGCCATGTTTGAACTGGGGTGGCTGAGTGGGCTAAAGAATGGTGATGGATTAAACCCAGATCAGTTGACTGGGGGTGAGTGTTTGATTTGCTCAAACACTCCATCCATCTTCTCCTTTTGCATCGCTTTGTTCGCCCTAAGTGTGGCAGGGTATGCTCAGACGTGATCCCTTGCTCACTTGGCCACTGGATTCAAGATAGCCTGGCTTATGAGGATTATGAATCCGAAACCGGTCCCAGGATGCTTGTTTTCGGTCTAGGGAAGACATGGCTTGGCAGTTCGGGCTGGGCTGTTCCCATGAGGCACAGGGTCAGACTGATTTGCATATGGCCATGTTTTGAACTGGGGTGGCTGAGTGGGCTAAAGAATGGTGATGGATTAAACCCAGATCAGGTGACTGGGGGTGAGTGTTTGATTTGCTCAAACGCTCCATCCATCATCCCCTTTTACATCGCTTTGTTCGCCCTAAGTGTGGCAGGGTATGCTCAGACATAAGTCCCTTGCTCACTTGGTCACTGGATTCAAGATAGCCTGGCTGATGAGGATTATGAATCCGAAACCGGTCCCAGGATGCTTGTTTCCGGTCCAGGGAAGACATGGCTTGGCAGTTCGGGCTGGACTGTTCCCATGAGGCACAGAGTCAGACTGATTTGCATATGGCCATGTTTGAACTGGGGTGGCTGAGTGGACTAAAGAATGGTGATGGATTAAACCCAGATCAGTTGACTGGGGGTGAGTGTTTGTTTTGCTAAAACGCTCCATCCATCATCCCCTTTTGCATCGCTTTGTTCGCCCTAAGTGTGGCAGGGTTTGCTCAGACGTGAGTCCCTTGCTCACTTGGCCACTAGATTCAAGATAGCCTGGCTGATGAGGATTATGAATCCGAAACCGGTCCCAGGATGCTTGTTTCCGGACCAGGGAAGACATGGCTTGGCAGTTCGGGCTGGACTGTTCCCATGAGGCACAGAGTCAGATTGATTTGCATATGGCCATGTTTGAACTGGGGTGGCTGAGTGGACTAAAGAATGGTGATGGATTAAACCCAGATCAGTTGACTGGGGGTGAGTGTTTGATTTGCTCAAACGCTCCATCCATCATCCCCTTTTGCATCGCTTTGTTCGCCCTAAGTGTGGCAGGGTATGCTCAGACGTGAGTCCCTTGCTCACTTGGTCACTGGATTCAAGATAGCCTGGCTGATGAGGATTATGAATCCGAAACCGGTCCCAGGAGGCTTGTTTCCGGTCCAGGGAAGACATGGCTTGGCAGTTCGGGCTGGACTGTTCCCATGAGGCACAGAGTCGGACTGATTTGCATATGGCCATGTTTGAACTGGGGTGGCTGAGTGGACTAAAGAATGGTGATGGATTAAACTCAGATCAGTTGACTGGGGTTGAGTGTTTGATTTGCTCAAACGACCGATCCATCATCCCCTTTTGCATCGCTTTGTTCGCCCTAAGTGTGGCAGGGTATGCTCAGACGTGAGTCCCTTGCTCACTTGGCCACTGGATTCAAGATAGCCTGGCTGATGAGGATTATGAATCCGAAACCGGTCCCAGGATGCTTGTTTCCGGTCCAGGGAAGACCTGGCTTGCCAGTTTGGGCTGGACTGTTCCCATGAGGCACAGGGTCAGACTGATTTGCATATGGCCATGTTTGAAATGGGGTGGCTGAGTGGGCTAAAGAATGGTGATGGATTAAACCAAGATCAGTTGACTGGGGGTGAGTGTTTGATTTGCTCAAACGCTCCATCCATCATCCCCTTTTGCATCGCTTTGTTCGCCCTAAGTGTGGCAGGGTATGCTCAGACGTGAGTCCCTTGCTCACTTGGCCACTAGATTCAAGATAGCCTGGCTGATGAGGATTATGAATCCGAAACCGGTCCCAGGATGCTTGTTTCCGGTCCAGGGACGACATGGCTTGGCAGTTCGGGCTGGACTGTTCCCATGAGGCACAGGGTCAGACTGATTTGCATATGGCCATGTTTGAACTGGGGTGGCTGAGTGGGCTAAAGAATGGTGATGGATTAAACCCAGATCAGTTGACAGGGGGTGAGTGTTTGATTTGCTCAAACGCTCCATCCATCATCCCCTTTTGCATCGCTTTGTTCGCCCTAAGTGTGGCAGGGTATGCTCAGACGTGAGTCCCTTGCTCACTTGGCCGCTGGATTCAAGATAGCCTGGCTGATGAGGATTATGAATCTGAAACCAGATCCAGGATGCTTGTTTCCGGTCCAGGGAAGACATGGCTTGGCAGTTCGGGCCGGACTGTTCCCATGAGGCACAGGGTCAGACTGATTTGCATATGGCCATGTTTGAACTGGGGTGGCTGAGTGGGCTAAAGAATGGTGATGGATTAAACCCAGATCAGTTGACTGGGGGTGAGTGTTTGATTTGCTCAAACACTCCATCCATCATCCCCTTTTGCATCGCTTTGTTCGCCCTAAGTGTGGCAGGGTATGCTCAGACATGAGTCCCTTGCTCACTTGGCCACTGGATTCAAGATAGCCTGGCTGATGAGGATTATGAATCCGAAACCGGTCCCAGGATGCTTGTTTCCGGTCCAGGGAAGACATGGCTTGGCAGTTCGGGCTGGACTGTTCGCATGAGGCACAGGGTCAGACTGATTTGCATATGGCCATGTTTGAACTGGGGTGGCTGAGTCGGCTAAAGAATGGTGATGGATTAAACCCAGATCAGTTGACTGGGGGTGAGTGTTTGATTTGCTCAAACGCTCCATCCATCATCCCCTTTTGCATCGCCTCTTTCTTTTATCTAGACATCTGTTTGTTAAACATCTTCAGAGATCGTGGGCTTCTCACTAGGCCAAGTCACACAAGCCCTTTCCAGAGGTCTCTCTTTTTGTCTTCAATTTTTCATTACTGACTGTTTCAATTCTGTCTTCTCCTGGTCACTGAAATTTAACAAACGTGGAAGTTTTTAATATACCTGGTAATTTAGTGGGATCTAGTAAATACCACTGAATTTGGAATTCGAATCCTTGAGCAAACAGGGCACTGGGCAATGTTTGGAAACCACCAACCCACTCAAAGGTCGGGCCTAGGTGCCTCTATTGAGGCATTTCCCTGCACATGCATTAGTTGTATGACTTTGGTTGCATTCTGTGACTACCAGGGAGACACACTAATTCCTTGGCACTTGTTGCGCCAAAGTTGTATCTTTAGCAACATATTCCTTACTGTAGGAGGAAAGTGGTTTCGTGGTCACTAGTCCTAAAGGCACTGTTGCTTGGCAGTGAGTTGGTTATCAGGACCGCAACTACTGGTTAGTATTATCCATTTTGCCACAAACGCAGATCAGCCCATTCTGATCTCTTGTCTACAGAGATACTTGTGAGTATCAATTAGCATGTTAAACTACATACACTGAATTAGGAGGTTGAGGTAATCAAACTTTAGTTTCTGTAGTGGATGCATCACTAGGGCAACCTCTTATTATTCACGACATAAACTAACAAAGGGGAAATATTGCACCTTACGACATTACCCTAGTGACTAAATAGTGCTGTAGGTAATGCGTCTGAACTCTACTCTCATTTGAAATAGATCCTCTCCATCCCAGAGTGATAAATTGATAGTGTCAAATGCAAAGTGTCCAAGATAATGTGTCATGTAGTGTCAGTGGGTACGGTGATTTATCCACGCATGTACTTAAAGGAATTGAGGCAAATTGCTCTAGTTAATTATGACATTGGACAGATGTGAGAAAACATTTTTTATAGTTGCTAGTGAACCAACTTGATTTTATCAAGATCGATTTCACAACTATGATTTTTGCTTCATGAGTCACCTGTTTGTTGAATAGGACAGTCTCCCGAAAAATATGTGCATCTAAAGCTACTGAACTTGAAATCTAAGGTAAGGTCAAATATATAATAGTAGTTAGGTATCCAGACAAAATGATGAAACAACATTTTCTAACTGAGAGCATCTTAAAAAGATAACAGTGAAATCCCTTAAACTAAAATAAGCTAGAGGATAACTACTCAGAAATATAAGAAATCTTAATTAAGCACATAAATAAATGTAACAGAAAAATAGAGCAGCAAATATGGAGCATTTAAAAAAAATGGTGAAGTGAATGCAGTTTTAAAGCTTCACTCGAAAAGATAAGCCAGAAGGTTGGGATGAAGGAATGAGTCATAATGGTAATTGGAGATAACAAGTCACCTCGTCTGTGATTAAATATAGCTGAATAAGGTTATAGACCGGGTTGCAAATATAGCCAGACTCAAATATGAATGTACAGTACTTGTGCATTGTAGGTATTCAAATCAATGTTAAAAAAAGTACGTTTTTAGGTGTAGGGATTCCTTGATATGCTCTTGGAATTTTCATTTTTCAATTTTTTAAAGCCTGGATTTTGAAAATATCACATTTGATGTTAAAAATGTTAAAGACTTGAATTCCAACTTTTATAAGCAGAAATATTAACCTAAATAACCTAAAACATAATTGTCGAACGTGTATTTATCTTAGAATCGCTTTAATACATGCTGAGAAAGAAACTGAGGAGTCCCTGAATTGACATGCAAAGTCTCTATACACCACACGAGGATGAAACCATCAGTACGCTTTCTTGTGATAGTTTGCGAAGCTGTTTCTTAGACCCTTTGGATAGTGCAGACTCTTTTGATCATTCAAACTATAGTGTACTATTTTGGAACGTTGCAGGGTCACGTGGATGAGTGTCAACTCAGAATGGCTCGGTTTTGTCTCTAAGTTTCATATTTTATGTGTTCAAGAGACCTGCGTAGTTAACCCTCTTCATGTCATCTGATTTAGGACTTTACAACAACCAGCATTGGCATCCACTGCTGGTAGGGAAAAAGGGTGGCTATGTATTTATATATCCAATTATTGGCTGCATTCCAATATATCTATTTGGTCCACTACCACTTTTCATCAAATAATTGTGATGGACCTTTTTCACAAAACCAAATGGGTCTTATTTAATTTTTATAATATAGCCTTATCACCCGTTGTAGCGGTCTATATTGATTATTAAAGGCCCGCTCCAGCGTTAAAGGCCCTTGCCGAAGGCGAGGGCCTTTAACAAGGGTGCTGGACTTTATTAGCTGGTATAGCCCAGCTACGAAGGGCTATTAGAACACTCTGTCACTAGAGGGCAGAATGTTCTAACAAATAAAACAAAGGCCTCTTGGAGGTTTAAATCCCCTCGGGTCCGAGATACCTTTGTAAAACAACATTGGAATGTTGCTTTGTGGGCTTGTACTGGCCCGTAGTAGCTTGGAGCACTGCATTGTATTCAATGGAGTGCTCCACATTTCAATGTTCTAATAATGTTTTTATCAGGAAAATCCTGACTGGAATCAGTCAGTTGATAACGATCTCATATTTTTACGCTAATAGTATGGGGCGGATGCTCCAAGGCAAAAAGGAATCTTAAAGCTGCCCTTCATAAT
Organism: Lissotriton helveticus; assembly: GCF_964261635.1. Classification (NCBI taxonomy): domain Eukaryota; kingdom Metazoa; phylum Chordata; class Amphibia; order Caudata; family Salamandridae; genus Lissotriton; species Lissotriton helveticus. The sequence goes on along the minus strand of NC_136070.1, from coordinate 452,261,114 downwards.
TCCTCCAGTTGTACCAAGGAGGGACAGTTGCATACGCAAGAATATAGATTGGCCTTCAAGAAAAGGAAAAATGCATTAAAGGCTGAAACGTGGGAGGCCCTAATTTAAGCCAGCTCAGTTAGAGACGCCATAACGTTTTCATGTTTTCATGTTTTCTAAGAGATGAGGGGCCACCACGATTGGTGATAGTTATCACTGAAGCAGAATGGGTGGCACACTATGAAAAAATATATACTAACCCCAGCTCGCTTCTGCTCAGTCGATGGCTCCCCCCCCAATTCCTTTGACGGAAACTGTAATAAATCTTGGTTTCTCCCTTGATGAGCTCAGCAGAGCTTTGATGTGTAGCAAGGGCGGCAAGGCTCCCGGCCTAGATGGAATTCTGGTTGATCTGTATAAAGAGAATGTTTCATTATGGTGGCCTATTTTAACCACGGTGCTTGATGCATGTGAAAGTGTGAGACCCGTGAGCTCTTGGTTGGTTTCTATAATCATTTCCATCTACAAAAAAGTTATTGTGATAATCCATCCTGTCACCGCCCGATCTACTTACTTGAACCCCTGGCAAAGGTTGTAAGCAGGATAATATTCGACAGGTTGGATAAGTGGGTGGAAAGTAAAGAGATACTCTCGGATGTGCAATATAGTTTCCACAAAGGATTCGGGGTATTTGAGTAGTGTCGAAATTTGAACTTCCTAATTGACAATTATACACTGGGTAAGGACGATCACCGGTTCCCGGCATTTGTGGACCTGTCAAGCACATTTGGCTGTGTCATCCATGCCAGGTTGAGGTAAATTTGAGAAGTTTTGGGAGTAGATCCCCCAATAATTATGTTTTTTCAGGATCTCGACTCATGAAGCAGACCTAGGGTCCGGTTTGGTATGAAGGGCGAATGTGCGTCATTGTTCGCAGTGGAGAGGGGGTTGAGACAGGGATGTTTCCTTGCTCCCTTTTGGACTATCCTACAAATTAATAACTTGGGAAATGTGTTGCTTAAAGGGTGCAAGGACCTCCCCCAATTCCATCTGGTTCCAGCCCTCCTCTATGCAGACAATGCCATGCTCATGGCACTCACCCCTGTGACCCTGTGGAATCTCATGACATCTTTTTCAGTGTTTATGCAGGACTCGGGTTTAACAACGAATTTGAAGTAGACATTTGTAATGAAGTGTGGGAAAGTTACTGGGAAATGTTGAGATCTCTTTGTCAATAATACAAATTTGAGATTTACACCCTCTTTTTCATGTTTGTGGGTCATGTTCTAGCAGAGCGGGTCATGGAGGGCAGCAATTAATGCAAGCAAGATACATTTTATTAAATCTAATGCTGCTTTGTTTAATTTGCACACAAACTCGGTAATAAATCAGTCAATGAAATGTTAATGATATATAAGACCAAGGGCATATGTACAAGCCCATATGGCCACCACAGCTTCCCTTTTTCCAACGCTGTGGTGGCGATAGGGGCTTAGCCTTATTTATAAGGCAGCGTTAAGCCACTTAACGTGGCCTTGTAAATAAGGCCCCATTTCACACTATGGTTAGCGTGAAAGGGGTGGGCAGTGGGTGTTGCGGTGGCCGTTTCACCACAACACCCATTGCTTTTGAGCTGCCCCCTATGTACAAGGGCAGCGTACATAGGAGGCAGCGCAAATATTAAGACCTGGGAAAACCTGGTCTTACCTTGGCGAAACGAGGAGAAATGCATTATTTCTCCTCTTTTTTGCTTTTTCCATGTGGGCTGCCTTGTGCAGCCCACATGAAAAAGCAAACTGCTATGGATATTTTATGTAGAGGAAGGTTCACTTTCCTTTACTTAAACAATCTGTAAAAACAAATGCAATTTTGTGACGTTCATGTGTGCTGCAGGAAGCAGCACACATAAAAGTGACAACAAGGCATTTTAGGATTGTTTATGTGCAGGAAGGGAAACCTTCCTACACATAAACAATCCTCCCCTGCACACAGACACCCTTGCCCTATGCTGCAAGGGAGCCTGCGTAGGCGCTACACTGCTAAGTGTAGCGCCAGCTCAGGAGGAAATACAAGTCTGCACCATATCCTTGTAAATATGGTACTGCCTTGCGTTTCAGAAGTGACAGAGTGACGCATTAAGCCATGGCGGCTGACGCCTCACTCAGCCATTTCCTCCTACATATGCCCCCAAGTCTGTTACTACAGCATTGTCTGAGGCAGAGCTACGGGGACTTTGGAATACTAAGCCCCTCCAACTCAAGGAAAATACCTTTTCAGGATCCTTATTGGCAGTACCCTAGAGCTGTTCATCTCAAGTTTGTCATTCAGAATTGGATATAACATTATTATCGGGCATTGCATGTACACGTCCTATACTGTTGTGGCAGAAAATACGGGCATGTGCTGATGCTTTGTTCAATTGAAAGATAATTGAGGATTGTCTTAAATTGTCAGTATTTTCTCAAATTTCTTGGTTACAAAATGTTAGACAGATCTGCCGTGATTTGGGACGCCGGGAGATTTTTGAGTGCCCCGAAACCTTGCTGTTTGTCTCAAGGAATGAGCTAAATTGGATGTGTCTGTCGTTGTTTGAGGAAGGTACCTACCTACCTGTTGACTGAATTAGCTAAACCAAGTGTTTATAGAAACCAACTGATTCTGACTAATTCCTCCTTGCAGCTGTATTTACAGTTTGTTCACAATATCCAACATAAATTTGTTTTGACCCGCTTCAGATTTCATACATTAACTCATTTGGTAAGATTTCCATTTCTCATTGATTGGTCCCAAGAACTATCTAATTGTACTTGCAATGATATTTCAACTCAAAGTACTATACAGACTTTGTTCTTCTATATCTTTTAAAAAGATTTTAGGAAACGTTACATTGTACCGATTTTACGCTTCCTTGATTTTAAACAATGTCGCCCTGTTTTTTTATGCTTGCAAATGTTAAGTTCCCTGCCAGTTTATAATTCTGTTGCTATTTGTGTAAGGTGTTACAGTAAAGGACAACATTGATTTGACAGTGTGTTTTTTATGATGATTAACATTGTTTATTGCTGTGTTTTTGATAAAATTTATGTTTTTATGATTTGTGTTGAAATCAAATAAAGTTGATTTGACTTTGACACGCAAAGTAATTTAAAATATCAATTTAATCAGCAACAAATTTCTTAGTCCCTATAAATTGTCTATTTGTGGAAGATAGGTTTACATTGATGATGAAGCGTCTTCCGCAGAATTGGATCAAATTGCATTAATAATGAAATAACTGAAGCTTTTATTTTCTGCTACTTATCTGTGAAACGCAGCTTTGAGTTAAAATATCTCACTGCAGCAGAAAAAAATATATAGCTTTAAAGAAAACTTCTTGAGAGTCCTACATGCTGCTTTTACCGTTTGCAAAAGCAGGCTCATCAGTATGTGTAATTACTGTTAAAATAGCATAAAAAATATTGATCTGTGCAGAGACGGTTGCCTTGGATCGAAGGTGGTATAACTGTTAATCTCTGTGAAGCAGGCGTTCCTGATTATTTTCCATTAATAGAGAAAGTCACCTCATACATAGCCAAATACACATACACACATATATATATCTGCCGGCTATTGATGGCTAGTCAATTAAGTAATGCATATCCTCCGCACCGAATCACATAAATCTTCCCATTTGAGTTACGTCTGGGAAGGAGCGCCTTTATTGATCCTCCGCACCTTTGTTCCAAGCGGTAAAATATGCTTCCGTTTGTCTGGCCGCAGAAAAAAAAATGTAACGGTGATAAATTGAAAGATTATAGGGATACTCCATCTTCCAAATGATCATCGCTCTGGGAAATTAGAAATCGAGATAGAAACTGCATTTGTAATATTATGAAAGACTGATTTATATTTACACATTTTTAAGACCGGTGGCCAGATTAAATAAAACGTATGACTAGTGCTAATTTACAGTGACGTGCTATTTAGGGCCATAACGCATAATGGAAGTCCATGCTATTTTTCTCCATTTTTATAGCGATCAGTGCTGTTTTGCAGCTGCAAATTGTGAATATGGTTTGTCTACACAGAGCACTTTTCGAGGATATATTTGGGAACAGCCCTATAAGACGTATTGCATTAAACCCTACTTTTAGATGGAATAACCTATCACCTATAAGCAGGGCAACTGAAATTATGTGATGTTACGGCTCTAACACTTTCACTATTGTGAATTTGCCGCATATGCCAGCCAAGTCATCTACAGCATAACCTACACATTTTACCAAAAAAATGTTTCTAGCTCAAATGCATCAAAAGTTACTAAAAATGCAGCAAAACGCATTGCAGCACCGTGGACGCCCTTAATAAAGGTTTGCTGGTCACCTATCTGTTCCATTTGCTGCATTTGGGTGTTAAATCGGTACTGATGCAGTGAAATCATTGTCCAGACTGTTTTGACATGTGAAAATGACAAAATACTGAAGTAATACCATCGCAAAATGAGCCCCATTACGCTGCATAATTTGTGTTTTCCTGCTGCATAAATTAGTATGCCCTGTCGCATAATTTAGTTCAGCTCCTAATTCCAGCGGCCCTGCCTATAGGTAAGAGTACCTTAGCATGGATTCCATTTTCCTAAGTCTTTAGAGGTAGCCAATGCATCACTTGTTTAGGATAGGCTTACTTATTATAATGGTGAGAGAAGAAAAAGTAAGCAATGAGCGATTCTCTAGTTTTATGCCCTTCTTTTAAGTCAGCTGGTGTCCCTGTGCAGGAATACTCAGCCAGTATTTTGATACTACTAGTACTACTAGGTAAATACAAGCGTGAGACTTAGAATTTCACAAACAAATTCTGTTAAATTTGCTTTGTGTCCTAGTAACGTAAATACGTAGGGCCTCATTTATGAGGCTGAGCGTCACTTTTACGCTGCCGGTGCGTCACTTTTTGTGATGCACCAGTGGCGCAAAAAATGCGCCTTGTTGCGCCATATTTACAAAGTGACGCATCTAGGTAGATGCGTCACTTTGTAAACCCCTGTGCCACATTATACCTGCGCCAGGTATAATGTATGCAAAGGGGGCATTTTGAAGCAAGAAAGGGTAATGAAAGTGACGCAGTGAAATCTAAAAGATTTCGCTGCCCCACTTCTAGGACTCAAATGCGTCAATTTCTTACGCCTGCCTCACAGCTTGCCCCATGTGAAAGGTCACATTGCTGGAGTTGCGTCACTTTTGTGACATACAGATACGTCAGAAATACAGACGTATCTGTAACTCCTTGCGCAATGATGCGTCATACTGTAAATATGACGCATCATTGGTGTAGCAAGGAGGGCGCAATGAAAAGTGACGCATCGATGTTTTCACGCAGCGATGCGCCACTTTTCATAAATGAGGCCCGTAGTTACCATTGGTGCAGCAGGTGCAGCGGGTCCAGAGCCCTGAGGGGGATATTGAATATTGATAATTGCTGCATTTTACTACCCCAACAGCAGTCAAAGGGGCCTTTTTTTCCATGGCATCCTTGCTACTCTACTGGTTACCTCATCTGGAGGAACTGGCACTGGGATTATTGGCTGGTAGTAACAGAGTGTAACACTGGCAGAAAGCCCATGAAGGCATGCTGAGCATCCGATAGTTTCATTAGTCATAGGTATAGTTCAGAGGTTAATTGAGAGAGGGTGAGAGTAGGATGTAGCTACCAGGCATAAGGGATAGAAGGAGAGTGGGTAAATATTGGGATAGGGCAATTGAGAATTAGACAGTTTCATTTGTCACAGGTGTTTGATGGGGACGGAGTGGAGATATTAGAGTAAGATGAGGGTTGGTTAATTAAAGAAAACAATATTTTGAGCACTTATAATTGGTCTTACCTTTATTACTGTGCATCCAACAATAGTATCGAAAAAAACTGCAATCTTTATTGTGGTAATACCTGTATAACTGATGCATGACATTGGCACAATGGTACAATAAAACTGTTGTAGGATGTCCACAGAGAAGTTAACACAAAATGCCACACACTGAGAACCGCTGTTTTTTCTGATAATGGTAAATGCCCTGGTTCTTACTGAGTGGGGTTGCCTTTCTTGTTTGTTAGCATCCGAGTGTAGATCATCGATTTGGTTGACCCTGATGCCAAGGGGATTGTTACCCGGATGTACAGATGATATACCCGCGCCTTTTCTCTATTGTCACTTTTCAGGGTGGATTTCCAGGGTGCTGCATACATTTATGGGTGCTATTATCACATTCATTAATATTTGTTTATGTGAAGATATGTTTATCCTAATTTCCTTGGTATTCCATGTTATTCATTGCTATGGCATCTGCTTTTGAAACATCTCTGATGTTCCCCATAACTGCAGTCAACCCTGTATTGGTCATGAGAAGAGTTGCACTTGTTAAAAACGAATGCTACTTTGATTAAGCAGTTGTGAATAGATTTTTACCAGAAGGACAAATGTGTAGTGTATGTTTGAGTAGTTAGTTACCGAGTAGGGATGACAGTCCTACTGTCTATGTTAAATCTCCGTGCCTCAGCAGTGAGATGACGTACATGCAAGTTGATGTCCACCTCTACATAGGTTTCAAATGTTAGCTTGAGGGGACTTTGAAAAGTTTGATGACAATGGCCATTCTCTTTTTAAAAGGGCTGACATGGTCATGTGGCACTTGTCTGATTCAACCCCCATAGTCTACCATTGGATCAAAATGCTGGTGATTACAGTCAGAAGTCATGAATGGTATATGCTTGCTCTGGCCCATCTAGTGAATGATAATATAAGCCATGGAATGCTCCACTTCCATCCACGTCAGATGGTGCAATATCTGTGGTCCATCGCATTATCAGGAGAAGCAGTGGCAGACCAGATCTGGGTATTATAATGTGCCTAGGAATCAGGTATTGAATGGATCCTTTGGAATGGTAGTGGGTGTTGTGTGTATTTATGGTGCTATCCTATGGTGTGTGTTGTGCTGTATTGGTTGTTGTGGTTTAGTATTGCTTTTTAAAAAATTGTTTGTGCACAGGACATCACTACATTTGTGTTGTATTACCTAGCCAACAAAGGTAACAATGTGTTTTTAATAATAACTTATAAAGATAACTTTTAAACTAATAACTTATCATGAGGTCCGCCATAGACTAAGACCGTCAGATTTTAATTGAATGAAACATATAATAGATTTACTTATAGGCACTATTAGCAACTTATTAGCATTAGCCTTAATATGGTTAATATAGTCTGCCTCTCGGCAGGGATTTATCTGGCTTTCCTTCATGTGCTTAGTAAGGAGCCTGCATGCTGGAATACACATTTTCCTATGTGCTTGAGGACCGTGCCTCCTCTTAGTATCCTGAAAAAGGGTCCATTATCTGTCTGGCTTGTTCCAGATTTGGTTTCAGTCACTTCACACACTTCTGTGTGTAATGTTGATATGTATATTGATATGTATATTTAAAAAAGGAACTTCAGATAATTGTTAACACTAATTACAATTTAATTGAATTTAAGGAAACACAGTCTCTGTAATCACTCTTATTACAGTATGGTCACACGATGCATCAGCAGCATAGCAAAAATGGCAGCACCTTTATCTAACGATATAAAAGTTCATCTATATGCGGGACTTGTGATTCCGGCTGGAGGCAAGATGGCCGCCGTGGGGTGCAGTGAGTGAGTCGCACTTTCCTCCTCTCCACTGCCGGACAACTATCTATGGCTGAATAGATAAAGAATTACAGGGTTTCCGTATGCCTCTGTCTGGTAATTCGGTGATATTCCCTTCCTGGTTACAACGAGGGAACATCATTCTACGCACAGTTATTCACCTTAAAAAAGCTATTTCAGAGGTTCTCATTCTGGTAGTAGAACTCTGTCACAGGATGCCGCCTCGTCCACAGCGTGGACTCGAGCTCAAAGATGGAAAAGGAGGGAAAACTTCAGATGCAGACAAAGCTAAAGGACAGAAAACTACAGTAAAGGAAAAAGAGAAAACAAAGACAGAGCAGAAAATTACTGGCCCAGCTCCGGTTACTGCCACGGCTCAGAAAAATGCGTCAAGTCTTAAGAAAGTAATGGCGAAAAGAGACGGAGCAGAAGGCGCGGCGACTGTAAAAGATGCAGGCCAAGATGTCAAGTCAAAGACTAGAGAGACTGCATTGCGTCAACCTACCATCACGGAAAGTTTCGCCAACACTCCCGTAAACACTCCTGTAAGCAGCGGACCCCCCGCAGCCAAACCTGGTATTACCGCGGACTCCAGCGCGGGCAGAAGAGATGGAGCAGACACGGCTTCAGAGATCACCGGAATCAGCGCTGAGGGAGCCGGTGGAGCCGGTGGAGCTGGCGCTGGCGTTCTCGACGCGGATGCAGGCTCCATGCTTAATCCCGGGGTTGCTAGGCAACCTGGAAGTCTGGCAGCAGCAGGTAAGCCGGCCACTGCAGTGCCTGCGTCCGCCTTGGGAGAGAGCAGCGCTGTGGGAGTGATGATCATCGGGGGCAAGACAAGTGGCGGTGCCGTGGCCGGGCTGAACCACGGGTTAGAGGCGCAGGAATGGAGTCGGTCAAAAACAAGCATAAGCTTAGACAAAGGGGTAAATCTGTCGGCGATGAGTGACTGCCGTGCTTTGCACACCCAGCTTCCAGGGGATATTTCGGATGTAAATTCTTCTGCGCTGGTATTAGAGCATGCAGAGCGGGGGGCCCAGCTACATGAGTCAAATGTAACTGAGAGGGAGGAGATTGCTGCTACGGTTGGCATTGATGCAGCTAGCCTACTGTACAATAAACCCCTAACATGGGTAGAAACTATGGATCTAAACGCAGAGAGTGGGGGATTTAAATCAGGTGGCGATTCCTCCACCTCAGCAGAAATTGGTATTGCCAATGGTTCCGCCTCGGCAGAGAGATTTTACTCTGTGGAAGAAGACACACAGTCACAATCTCTGCCCTCTGAAGATGTTTGTACCGATGAGTCCACTGGTATTGATTCACTTAGTAGCTCCCCGGCAAGGAAAACCTCACAAAAAAAACGCCTGTCCAAAAGGAAACCTTCCACTGCAAGCAGTACCACCGATCCTACTAAAAAATTAGCATGGGACTATTCAACCACCACCTTTTCTTTTATGGAGCAGGACAGTCCAGCAACTTTGACTGGGGATTACGGCTCTGCTCAATCCTCCCAGCCTCCTGTTACGCTTGATCTTCTGTTTAACACCCTGAAGTTAATGCAGACTGAGGCTAGAGGAGAGAGTAGGAGGGCAAGACAGGAATCTAGGAAGATTCAAAATAAACTCAGAAGTATAAGCCAAAGACAAGACGAGATGGTTGAGAGAGTGGTACAAGTGGAGGAAAGGACTAGTAAAGTGGAGGATGATCTGAGAGGCCTGAAATCATACAAGGAAGAGCATCAAAAGGTGGCAGAGGATGTTAACTGGAAGCTAGAAGAGTTCGAGAACAGGCAGCGTCGAAATAACATCAGGTTGCTAGGTGTGGAGGAAGGACTGGAAGGGGAGGACCCCAGGTTGTTTGTTGTGAATTTGTTAAAGGGGGCTTTCCCGGAGTTACCTAGTTGGCAGTGGGAAATAGAAATTCAAAGAGCCCACCGTTTCCCTTTTTTTCTTAAAAGGGGTAAGGCTCAGGTTGGGGGCCAGAAGGGGCATCCTAGGGCTCTGCTAATATTTGTAGGGAATTTCCTCCTTAGACAGCTGATACTGGACAAAGCAAAGCCAGAGTCAAGACGTACTTACAACAACGTTACGTTCTTTGCAAGACCAGACTTTTGCCACGCCACAGTGGAACGTAGATGGAGGCTGAGGCAATTGATTCCGCATATCCAGGCTTTGGGATCCGAAGCCTATTTGCTTTACCCTGCAAAACTGAAAATTGTGACCAAGGGCCAGTTTAAAATTTTCTTTTCTGAGATTAAGGCAAAAGCGTACATGATAGAAGCTCTGGGATATAAGGAGAAAATGTAATGGATTCAGTTTGATATGTTTGCAATATCGGCTGGCAGTGGGGAGGTGTGGCGGCTGCTGCGTCCCCGGCGTTCACATATAGGTCATGCGTGACCTATTTGCCTGTAGGGGGGAGGGGGGAGGGGCACTCGGGGAGGGCTCGGGGAGATGGGAGGGGTGAGGGGTGGGAGAAAAAGGCACACACTACACACCGTGAAATACAGTTTACAGCAGATTCAGGTTTTGTTTAAATGGAGGACAAAGGAAGCCATGGGCTTGATTAAGAGATGGAATTCGAAGCTGGCGCTAACCTTTGATGTTTTTTGATGTCTTGTCGAATCTTGTCATTTAATGTTTGTGGTCTTAACGATCTCCAAAAGAGGCTGCGAGTCTCAGCATTCTGTAAATCAACGTTTCCTGATTTGATCTGTCTACAGGAAACTCATGTGGAGGGTGGTAAGGGTTTTCTGCTGGAACAAACTGGATTTAAAGTTTTAGCTTATACGAAACAAGCCTCCAAAACTCGAGGGGTGGCGATTCTTGGAAAAGGCGCAGACTGTATTGTACATAGGAGTAAAGAAGATACTTGGGGTAGATGGGTGATTATAGAAATGAGCTTCAGAGGCGTTAGGTTCACTTTGGTTTCAGTGTATGGCTCAACATGCGATGACCCTGATATTTTTCAATTTCTAGACGATGAACTCCCAACGTGGGCAGAACCGATTGTTTGTTGTGGTGATTTTAACATCAGCCGACCGGCGAACATTGAGTTACAATCAGGTCATTCTTATACAGGGAGGAAGAAAAGGGTGCACAGAGCGATCGCGAATATGGCCTCGAATAATGCTCTCTCAGACGTCTGGGCTAACCTGCACCCGCAGTTGGATGGGGATACATATTTTTCTGCCCCCCATAATATAACAGTAAGACTGGACTACTTTTTAATATCGAATGTTTTGCTAGGTAATACACAGATTAAAAAACTCCCTCGGTTAGTTTCTGATCATAGTCCATTAATATTGTCACTGAGCTTATCTGGGGTAGGTAGGAAAATATATAAATGGACTTTCGAGCGAGCTCTGTTACAAGACGAGTGTTATCGTAAGCACATGGGAAAATGGATTAGGGAGTTTTGGTTGAACAACAGGGGTAGCACTAGCAGCGGTTTTATTTGGGATGCATTTAAAGCAGGTGTTAGAGGAGAGACAATAAGCTTTTCAACTTATAAACGAAAAAAGGAAAGAGAGTCGTTCGATCAACAAGTTAATTCCCTTCTGAATGCCGAGTCGGAACTAAGTAGGTTAATTTTGGGGGGGCTCCCTTTAGATCATCAATTGTTGGAGATTATGATTTTAAAGGCAGAAATAGCGGACAGTATTACTAAGAAGACAGTAGCTAGTTACTTAACGAAGAAGGAACAGGCGTGCGAGTTTAGTGAACGGATTGGTCATATTCTCGCTGTCAGAGCTAGGCAGAAAGCTAACGCAGGGGACATTAAAAATATAGTTGACAGTTCAGGCAAGTTAATCTCCAACCCTGAGGGAATAAGAAAAGAATTTTGGAAGTTTTATTCGGAATTATACGATAGGGAGACAGAGCCAGAAGTTGAGAATATCAGGAATTTTCTAGGAAATATTCAACTTAAAAAATTAGAGTCAGAGGAAAAAACTATACTTGATGCCAACATAACTCTAGAAGAAATGACGTTAGCTTTAGCAGATCTCCCTTCATCGAAGGCTGCAGGACCAGATTTGATACCAATTGAATTTTATAAGACTTTTATATCAGACTTTAGTGTAGAACTTCTGGATATACTTATTCAAGCCCAGAGAGGTATCTCAATCCCTAATTCTTGGGGCGAGACGGAGGTTATTGTTATTTTGAAAAAAGGGAAGCCCGCTACAATTCCTGGGTCATATAGACCTATTGCCTTAATGAACGCCGATGTAAAGCTATACTCGAAAATCTTGGCCACAAGGATGTCCGTTGTAATAGAAAAGTTAGTTACCCCAGACCAACATGGTTTTATCCCGGGGAAAGGGACTACTGAACATATCAGGACTGTGATTACCTGTTTTGATGCTATGGAGGTTACAGGCGGCCCTGTCGCGGCTCTATTCCTAGATGCCGAAAAAGCTTTCGACAGGGTAGCTTGGGAATATCTATGGGAGCTAATGAGAACTTTTGGGTTTGGGGATAATTTTATAAAAGCAATCCAGGTTCTTTATAGAGATCCTACTGCTAGAATTAAAATTAATCGGGAGTTATCAGCGGCGGTGCAGATTAAAAGAGGAACTAGGCAAGGCTGTCCTAGCTCCCCTCTTTTATTTGCATTATATATGGATCCATATTTACGTAGACTCGAACTCAATCCCAGCATCTCCCCATTGTGTGTAAACGAGTTAGTAGTGAAAGTGTTGGCCTACGCAGACGATGTGGCGATAATTACCTCTGATCCTGGAATGGCAATAGGAGTAATAGAACAGGAGGCCCAAGACTTTGGTAACATTTCTGGTTATAAGCTTAATAGAGCTAAAACACAGATTATCAAAAACCCAGCATCTCAATGTAACGATCCTCGAGTGACTTCCTCAGCAGTATATCTAGGTGTTGAAATTTCACCTGATTTAGGGACAGTAGTTGAGCGTAATATTTCGCCTTTATTGACAAAAGTTAACTCGGACTTGCTAAGGATAAATAACCTCAGATTGTCGTTAGTGGGCCGTACTAACATCATCAAAATGATTATACTCCCTAAATTTCTTTATCTTTTTCGTACAATACCGTTATTGTTTGAGTCAACTTGGTTTAATAAACTGGAGTCGATTTTAAATAAATTCATTTGGTCCTATGGGAAGACGAGACGGGCATATAAGTTTATGACTTTACCAAGGGAGAGGGGAGGCTGGGGGGTTCCTGATTTCAGGTTTTATTATTGGGCATCAGTTCTGCAATACATTCAAGGCTTAATTGGCGCAAATGAAGGGAACCCGAAAGTAAAAGCTGTTTCAACTATGATTTATGCAATTGTATTGGGCGAAGATACAGCAAATGTTTTCTTAAAATGTATTGATTCATCTTATTTCAAACGAACTCGCTTCAAGACAATCGCCGCTGCTCATAATGTATGGTCTGCTGTTGCAAAAAATTGTGGTCTAGGGAGATATAATAGATATATCAGATTGTACAGAAATAAGTCCTTACCCCCTGAAGTTTTTTCGGATGCTATTATGGCGGACTGGGATAGAAAAGGTATTAAGAAATTTGGAAATTTGTTAGATCCCGATGGAACTATTCTTTTATTTTCAGATTTGCTAGATAAATTTAATATAGCAAGATATAGTTTTTTCAAGTACCTGCAGATTAGGAGTTTTTTTCTTAAGAAAAAAGGAGGGCCAGGTGGTTTTGGCATAAGCAATATTATGGAGACAATTGAGCAAAGCGGGGTGTGCTCCATTCGATATTTCTATGCCCAGCTGGCTGGTTCAAAGAAGGATGACATCGATAGATTTGGTATTAAATGGGCTGAGAAATTAGGGATATCAGGGGAGGTCTTTCAGACGTCCTTGGAGTTAGGCTGCTCAACATTCTATTCTGCCCCACTACAATCACAACATTTTAAAACACTATACCAATTATATCACACGCCTGACCGTATAGCACAGTGGGGGGCAACTTCAGGAATCAGCTGTTGGCGATGTAACGCTATGGCTGCAGATAGCATCCACATATTTGCGCTTTGTCCCAAATTAAGATCCTTATTAAAGGATATTGAGGATTTTATGGCCCGTACACTTGCTTTAAACGTAACCCTAACACCAACTGTAATTATGTTAGGAGTTAGGGATTGTGAAGGCGCTCATAGCGAATTTTTATTTGTAGCGATGGCGGTCTACAGGTTGCTGATTGCTAGAGTTTGGCTCGATCCCCTCCCCCCGTGCTTGCAACAGTGGATTGCCTTATTACTGGGGACGTTTAACCTTGAAAAGGGTATATTCGAGAAAAAAGGTAAAAGGAAAAAAAGGTGGGGGAGGAAAATTTGGGAACCGATACATCACTGGAAAGAAAGATCAATTGCGAACGTAGACTGATGTATTAATTCCATCTTTATTGACTTTTTTTCTGTATTAATATATGGTTCTTCTTGTTAGTAATTTTGATTTATTATATGTTTTATTACAAGCATTAAGGTATCTGTACCATGTGTTATGTGTGTGCCAGAAAAATTTCTTTGTTTTACAATAAAAAATATTTAAAAAAAAAAAAAAAAAGTTCATCTATATGCTTAGTCCAACTTTTATGCAAACTCATTAGCACCATGCATTCACTGGTTACACCATGAGTAATACATTTTTGGGAAAATGCCGGTGAGAAACACATTTCTAAGCGACGTTATCTAATTTAATTGTAATCAAGTCACTGATATTGGAATGATGAAAGGCTGAGGTGGCCTTGTTACGATTTGAACTTGTGTCTAGCACATCACACGTGTTATCAGTAATGACAATTTAGCATGCTGATGGATCAAGATGACTCAGTGAGTTAAATGCTAGACGCTGACACCTGCTGTTGTCTATTGGTCATGAATTTGAACCTACCATATCATCTCTGCCTTCCATCTGAGGTTGGTAAACATATAACAATATAAATGCTCTTACTAACATCAGTTTTGTACACTCTTAGATATAGCAGCAGTGGAATTTGAAGTGCTGTTTAGAAATAACTACCAACTAAAAGAAACATACATTGTGGAGAAGTGTGGCTCACCGGTTAGAGGAGGCAGTCCCTGATGCAGAGGTCAGACCCGGGACCAGGGTTCAATCCCCGACGCGGCAGGGTCTTGAGCTCAAGATGTCCACGGACTCGATAATTCTCGCCTGGTGCCTACTCGAATCGTGGGTTCACACTCTGCAACTCAGGGCAATAGCTTGCTTAATCTCCACTATGGCCCCACCGCGATGGGAGGCCTGGTCTTCACCTTGGGGATGCTGAGTAGGGGTAATCTCGCAGGGAAAGGCCAGGACGGTTTCCCAAAGCAAGCGCCTTGAGACCTTACAGTGAAAGGCGCTATATAAGAACGTATGATTTATGCTTTATTTATTTACATTCCTGCCTACTATGCACTAAAAAAGGGCAGCTAGAGGCAGATATGCTAACATTTTATGCAGCGCAGCAACCAAGTGTGTTGTGTGATAGAGCAGCAAATCTCAATAGCTACTAAGCTATTGCACTTCAGCTCACTTCCCAAGTGCTGGTGCACAATTAAGCTACCTAACACCCGCACACATCGTTGTACCACAGTGTGTGTGATGTCTAGCATAGGTTTTGTACTAGAAGTGTAGCCTTTCAGTACAAAATCCTAGACTGAGACATACTTTTAAACTTTTCCCACCTTGTATGTGCGCTGTTCAGTATGCAACACGTGCAAAGTTTCAAAATCTTCTAGAAAATACGCTTTTCTTACTTTACCCCCGCATGAAGCAGGCATGTTGTTTGGCACAACACCTTGTCTACAAAAGTTTGAAGATCGTGCTTTGGAACAAACACCAGGGGTGGTAGCATGGGAATGCTCATGTACTTAAAGTAGTGCACATCACTTTTAGTGTTACTTTTAGACCACTTTACAGTGTATACAAAGTTGTGCATCGAAAAGTAAATAGTTGATCAAGACTTTGCCCCAGTCTGCATAACATTTTGAGACTTTGCAAGGGAGTAGCTATTGCTATATTTGCCCCCAACTGTATGATCAGTGATACCTGTGTGGGCCAGATACTGGTACCAGGTTCACCCCGCTTGAAATGTTCCTTTCTCTAAATATAACGGAATTTAGTCCAGTTTGTGGGGGGTGAGGTCATGGGGAGCAGTGAGAGCAGCGCATATGGTTGTCTCTGTAGCACGAAGAGCAGTCTGGGTGTTGTGTATGGTCATTGCTGTAGCATGAAGATTCTGGTGGTGTCATGGATGCTCATTGATGGAGTTCCATGTCGGCGGTCACTGCAGACTGTTGATACTGTAGCGTGGAAGTGCCGATCTCATGTTGTTACTGACAGCCAATGCAGCATGAAGAGTCGTGTTCACGGAGCCTTGTGGCTTCGTGGTCAGCGCCAATCGCAAAATCTTGGTACGAAAGAGCCTGTTCCAGGTCGTGAACAGCCCAAAAACTCATAATATCTCCGTTTTCTTCAGAGGAGTGCACTCTGTTGCCAACCAGCAGCAGTTACAGGAACAGGCAGGTCCAGTTGCTGCACTTCAGATGGCCAGGCATAGGTAGACCTCTGGAGCTTGTTGTGTCTCTATAATTCAGAAGCGGATGTCAGTCAGCTTACCCTTGGGGTCCCACAGCCTGGGATGAAGGTAACTGGCCCAGTCTTCCTTCTTGGAGCGCAGGGTAGGCCTCAAGCAGGAGAGCAGTCATCTGGCAGCTGACCGGCCTTCTTCTGTAGTATCTACAGGTCCAGAAGTCTACGAAGAGTGAGTCTAACGGTCTAATTCTTTTTCCTGGTGACAGCTTTGTGGAAGAAACTTCTATAGTTTTTCCTCACAGATCATTCTGGAATTTCCTTCCTCATTGCCCTAGTTCCAGGGTGTCACGGGTGACAAACCAATCGAGAGGGGCGATGGGTTGGCGGTTATCTATCATAACATCTTAGGGCCCTCCTTTGTCAAAGCCTCCAACCAGGCATGTGAAGCTTTGTCAATAAGTGTTCGAACATCAGATCATGATACATTCAAAACTGTCCTCCTTTACCGCCCTCATGGCCCAGGAGGTGCGTTCTTAGAATCTATTGGAACTCTCCTAGAGGAGGGGATGTGTGCCAAGTCCTTTACGGTAATGGGGCGCCTGCAGGAATGTAGTGCTGGTCAAACGGTGCATTCCCAAGCGGGCACTTCCATCTGCCCCTTGGTACTCAGAAAACCTAAAAAAGCACAAACTTGATTGCTAGCGTTTAGAGCAAGCCTGGAGGAGAGGGTATAATAACATTGATAAAGAGGCTTACAAAGCAAGTCTTGCACTTTATAAAAAACTTCTTCTTGACACTACAAATACATATTTTGGGGAAAAAATCAAGAAGGCCAAATCCTCTTCTAAAGAACTTTTCAAAACTATTACCAGACTTACAACCCCTACCAACCCCAGGACATACAGTAGCCCGGAAATCTGTGAAGCACTTGCCTCCTTCTTCTTGCAAAATGTGGATACCATTTTTTCCTCCTTTACGCATCAGCCAATTGAGATGAATAAGGTCTCAGGTATAGGGTCGCTTAAGGACAGCAGACTCATTCCCACATTGGACTGCTTCATGCTACTGGATTTACAAGGGGCCATTAAATTATTGTCAGAAATTGGATCTGGTTCCCCTCTGGACCCATGCCCAGCATCTGTGATCAAACTGGTCCCAGATATTATTGAAGCAGGGAGTCTTGGTACATTTCTAGGAGGTGTGGGATAAGAAGGGGGCATATTCCTTATCGAAGACCATCAAGGCATGGGGATTTGTCCCCTGGGAGGCTGATGATGACCTGGGATATTTCCTCAGGTGTTATTGGGAGTCAATATAGTCCAGTTGGCTAGTAGCAGCTGTATAGAGTCAAAGTAGACCTTGAGCAGATCAGGGCTCTTCACCAGGGTAGCAGTAAAAAGCTGGGAATAAAAGGAAGACATAACCTTTGGCAGCTTCGTTGGGGAGGAGATAAGCTGAGATTCAGTATTTAGCAGATCAGTCACATATATTGAAGCATGTGGTTTGCGCATCAGCCCTGCAAGTATTCTGCCAGGATGGTCCCCCTCATGATAACGGCCCACCTGAGTCTCCTTGACCAAATAGTTCGCTGCCCTGACTGCCCCCTCTGGATATTTGGACAGTTTATCTATGCTATGCGCTAGAACAGAAGGTTCAGGAGTCTGGGAAAACCAGGCTCCATGGCTCGAATATCGGCCCACAGTTTACTCAATATTCCTTGAATCACCTTCAGGACACCTAATTGCTTGGCAATACAGATCCCGCATATAACAACCCGGAATGCCTTACATAAAGTGGAGGGCAATTGCACCAAACCTGTGTTGAACATAAAATAATCAACAATAGCTGAGCGGATCTCCTCCTTTAATGCTGTGTCGCATAGCACATGTGGTGAAAGACACCAGGTGAACGCGCTGGGGAGAGTCTGAGGAATCTACATAACGAGTTTCACCGGTGCATGGCCTGATACTGTGTGTGGAAGATGTGCTACTGATTTGGTCCAGATGAGAGCGTCTTTAGTTATCAGCCAGAAATCAATTTGGGACCAGGAGTTGTGATAAGAGGAGAAGCATGTACGATTGCATGTGTCTAGGTGTGTGGCACCAGACATCCTACAAATGACTGTCCAGGATCAACATATTGAGGGTATTAGCTGCTTGAGAGTGAGGTCACTTAGTAGCGCCAAATTGGTCGAGTGTCCTCCAATGTAACATTAAAATCCTCCCAGGCTGTTTGTAGAGTGTGCTCACCAGAATAACATATTGGCCTTCCTTGTCTATCAAAGAATGGCATGTGTGCCAGGGAAGGCCTCTTCTTAATAATATTGAGATGCCTCGGCCACAGTTAAAAAACACTGAAGAGTGGATCTCTCCACACCAGCAAGCCCGGAGCATGGGTGTAGAGCTGGCAGACAAATGTATCTTTTGGAGGAAACATATATCAATTTTGTGGCGAGCAAGATATGTGTGTACTAGTCAGAATATCCTGCTGTAATTTAGACTGCATATATTCCCTGTAAGGTAGGATATACAGGCCATGGTGTCAGGGTTTAAGTAGGTCCTGCCACCGCGCCCGTAACCATTCAGCACACCACTACTGCCTATACAGCACATTGTGGCTGCACTACTATTGAGCTCGAAACAAGCTGAGCAATCATCTAAGTGCACATGCTAAAGAGACTGCAGACCTAATTCAGGCCTGCAAATATCCAGTAGTCCTCCCGGGCAAGGAGCCTTGCGCTCCCCCCTCAATCCTAATAAGAAACGTCCCAAGAGCGGTCTCCTTCAATCCTCAATACCCCGGCGATACCACCCAAACCGAGCAGTACATGGTATCTTAACGACCAACTCCTAGGCGTTAATTGTGTACAACAGGCAAATGTTATTTTCTAGTCCTGATGATGATCCCCCTTATTAATGAACTTGGGATCGAAATGTCGACATTTCAAAAATAGTGCCACAAATGTCCATTGTGTTTAATTATTGTGGTCACTATTTGGCCAAACTTGCTGTACTGTTCCGATGAATGCAAGTTACCACAGCTCTAAGGGCCAGATGTAGGTAATTTCAATTTACCTACTCTTAAATACCGAATCATAACGATTCGGTATTTAAGAGTAGGTAAATTGGAAGTAGGCAGATGTAGGTAATTTTTATTTTACAATTACCGATTCTGTATGATTCGGTATTTACCGATTCGGTAAATACCGAATCGGTATTTCCCATTGAATCAATGGGAAATACCGATTCGGTACTTACCGAATCGGTAAATACCGAATCCTGGCAGGGGGAACGGGGTGTCACTTTGACACCCTGTAGCACCCCAATTGCAGGCTTGTGTGCCATGTGGCACACATACATGCCCTAAGGGCATGTCTGTGTGTCACATGGCATAGGTGTACATGCACAGATGTGCATGTACACTGGAATTCGGTATTTTACCACCCAATAGGATTGGGTGGTAAAATAAGAAATCCTAAGGGCCTGTGGCACTGCAAACTGTGCCACCTACATATGGATTAACAGAATCGGTATATTTACCGATTCGGAAAAATACCGAAGTGGTAAATTTACCGAATCGGTAAATATACCGATTCTGTAAATTCCGAGCCACCTACATGTCAAAAGCCAAATACCGGTCGGTAACGGCCGAAATCGGCCATTACCGACCGGTATTAGTCTACCTACATCTGGCCCTAAGTCTTTGCCTGTAATTTTGTCTGTCTAAATTGTTTCATTGTGATTTCGTTTCCCCGCACTTCCCTCTCACTTTAGGGTGCAGGACTGTGCCCCACTGTAAATGTCTTTTCGTTCATTTTTGTTTATTAAAAATATTTTGTGAATAAACTCCTTGTCCGGCTGGACATTGGTTCGATATAGTACCCAACATGGTCTATATTCTATTTTTTCTGAAATTTAGTGTCTGCTTAGGACCGTTGTTTTCTGAATATTAATTGATACCCGTGGTCCTTGGCTACTTTTCGGGATCCCTTGTTTGTAAACTAAAAAGGGTTTAAGTAGGGCCATTACAGTGTGTGTCTGCAAATTGCGGTGCATTGTGGATTTCAGAGAACTACTTTCATCACATGAGAAATAAAGGTCTTGAGAGAAACCTGCAGAGTATGACTGTGAGCAAATATGGGTGTAAGGGAACCAGATCTCTATCTTCAATGTGGTGCAAAAGTTATGGAACCCTTGAGATGCGCTTTAACAAGCATTGCAAGGTCACCTTGTGTAGCGCTGAGAGGCTTGATGAATCCAGAGTAACGCAACTCAGCACAAAGTGCTGTGTTGCATTGTTCTGCCCCAGGAAAGTGCTCCATGGGTGGTGTGTGGTTGTTCCCACGCAAAACCCATGGATTTTGATGCATTTCCAGAATTACTATTAGTGGTAGACCTGGGAATGAGCCAAAAATGCTACGCCTCTGCTGGTGAGGCGTAGAGGCGTAACAAGGAGAAATGTTTATTTCTCATAGTTTGTTCCTCTTGCTATGTGTGCTGCATTCTGCAGAACCTATAGAAAGGGCAGAATGCCTCAAGCAATTGTTTTTGTTAGTTTCCCAGCTCAAAAACAATTCTGCTTACAATGCGGGCACGCTTGCACCATAGTGCAAGAGGGCCTGCGTTAGCGCTCGGCAACATTGTGTGCCACCACTAGGAAAATGCAGGAATGCGCCTTATTGTGTCAAATAAGGCACATTTCTGCCCTTTCACTATCACATAGCATAGCACAGTAAGGCGACTTGCTGCATTGTGTCACTCAATTATAAATAAGGCCTGTACTGTAAAAAGAGAAAAACCAATAGAGCAGACCTTTTTCATCTTGCATCCATTATCTGAAACAACAACCCTATATCCATCAGGACTGTACAACACTGCTCTAATTTAGAAAAGAGTTGAAGATGCACCTCTTTAAAAACACTATTATCACAATATATTAACAGTCCACAACCCAGCTTCCTCTCCTCTTACTCGACTTTATGCTTGTCTTTTACCATTTACAGCGCTCAACAGATTTTATTCTAGGTTCACACTATAGGAAAACCATACACATCCCTACATGTAAACAAGATCGCAATGAATAGATTTTTGTTTCAGAAAAATAAATTCCATCTCCTATGATGAATTTAAAGGAATGATTTATTATACAAGTAGCTGTTAAGCAACAGAAACATGTTGAAAGGTGTGCATGAATTACAGGTATGTGAATTGATATTGTTCCACGGATACTGATAGAACACAATTGGAGAATACCTCACTTAAGTATTTTAGCAATTAAACCGTGCCCACTGTGCTGCAAGACACCTGCCTCAGGAGGAAAGATTACCTCCCATCTAGTGACTTGGTTTGATATTATCTGTGTCTATATGCTGTAGACTGGTTTTCTCAAGAAGCACAAGATTGCTATCAGAGTTGTCACACACAAGAAAGCCTGATTAATATGAATGAAGTGGGATCAAGGGACAGGAAAGTGCTTCCAGGCCCTGAATCCTCGTTTAGAATCTGGCAACACAGAGGAAAGGAACAGCAGAGGGAAGGTTTTAGCACCTTAGAGCAAAATGGAAAACAGCCATTTATAATAGGGTTTCCTATATTTATACAGTGAACGATAATTTTTTTCTGAAAGACTTTCATGTTTCTTTCCTAACATTGTTTGCTTTTTCTGTGTTCTACGGCACTAAATGGGTAGAATATTTTAGAAACACAATAATATATTGCACTTGAATTTTTTTATGTTAAATATTGTTGAAACTTTAAACGCATTTATATAATATTGCACAATTTCCAAATGTACGATTGATACGTGTGCCTTCCAGCTTGTGGGAAGGGGATAATTGGAAGTGTAAACCACTGTAGCGTGTATTCTGCTTTTTTCAATTTTAGCTACTTGATGGAATTTTTTTTACTGGGAATATTAAAGATATTCTGCATGAAGTCTAAAGCGGGTTTTAACACAGACACGGGTAATATGCGTTTGGATACGATACAGTGTGATGTAGAGGGGAAAGTGGGGCAAAACAAGATATTAAGATTATGGCCATTGCTAAAATGTATTGTGTGGTCACCATGCATCAGGTAAAGTCGTGGGATATGCGGCCACATGCATCATTGTAGGATTTTGCAATTCCTAAATTGCGAAAATTAAGGAATCGCAATTTAGGAATTGCAAAATCCTATGCATCAAGAAATCTTTAAACTTTTTAGGATTTCTTAATTTTCTGTATTTGCGATTCCTTAATTGCGAATCGCAATTAAGGAATGGCATTACATTGATTCCTATGGGCCTGTAGGCCCATAGGAATCAATGCCTTTTTGCATTTGTTTAATTTGCGAATCGCAATTTGTTGATACATTTCAAGGGTGCTGAGGGGGGTCCAAAGGACCCCCCCTGCACCCTTGAAATGTTTTTTTAAGTGCAAGTTTCACACACACAAGTCCCTTTTTTAAGTGCAAGTTTCACACACACAAGTCCAAAGGACATGTGTGTGTGTAACATGACACTTTCAAAAATGCTTTTTTGAGCATTTTTGAAAGATTTCGCAAATTAACACGAGGGTCAACCTCGTGTTAATTTGCACCTCCTATTTCCGAATTCGCATTTTTTTAAAAATTCATGCATTACATTTAAGGATTCGCACAAATGCGATTCCTTAAATGCAATCGCATTTTTTGGAAATGCAAAACATTGCGGTTCTTTAAAAATTGTTTCATGCATACCAAAAAGTGAATTTGGAATCGCAAACGGCCGATTTTTCCGATTCGCACCGTTTGCGACTCCAAATTCACTTAATGCATGTGGCCGCTGGTTCTTAAAGTGTGTAAGGCATACTAGATGAACATGAGAACACAAGTGAATGGCAATTGCTAAACTGAAGGTGTTGAAAGAGGTTTCAGTGCTGTTGGCAAAGAAGAAGGAGTTTCGAGAGTGGCCGGGAAGAAGGAAAGAACTGATATTATAGTGAGCAAGGGGAATTAGGAGTAGTGAGTTGAGGGCGAGTTTAAGATCTGGGAGGGTTTCTCTGGCTGTAAATGCTGATATTCGGAGAAAGCTTTTGGTGTGCCAGGCTATAGATGAACCTAAATGACTACATGACGAATTTGAATATAATGAACCATGGAGCATAGTTCTTGTAGGGTGACTAAAGGAAAAAATGAGGGTGACTATTACAGGCGTGGATACCCTTTTGTTAAGCGTTTGTTGTGTGTAGGCACCCTTTTGACAAGGGTTTGCAATGACTGTGGGGGGGGGGGGCAGGACGTAATTTCTGCAATATTCCCAGATTTGTATGACTAAAGGAAATAGACGATTGAAATAGAACGTGAGGCATATCACATGTTTGCACGTTGAATAGATCCCCTCGGGTGGTAGTAGCCATGTGGATGCCACAGACTTCAAGCTCAAACTCTACCAAAATTATCTCCTATTTTGTAAGCTGGTGAGAATAATATCAGGACAAAAGAATGTTATTAGAATATTTAGCAAGTGCAAATTATTGATTTTATAGATGGCTTTGGCAATATCCCTTACAGAGGTAGTTAGTGTTTCATGGCAAAGAGGTCATCAGGATGGACTGTGGGAGCAGCAAGAGAAGGACGATTTGTATCTGTGTTGTTTGTGAACATTTGGTAAAGTTAAGCAAGAATAGACTGGGAGTGAGGAAGATACCTTTAGGTCACCTATGTGGAAGTGACTGGACACTCAGCTTTCATAGACATAAATGTTATGCATGGATTTTAACTTACATTTTTGCACATCAATAAAACAATTGTTAAGCACATCAGTGTCTGATTTGATTTATAGTTGTTTCGCTTAATCAAAGCTGCCAAATACAGAGAAACTAGCAATAAATGTTCATGCACCCCAGAACCTGTGGACAAAAGCCCCAACTCCGGAAAAGCTCATCTAGCAAGGAAAACCCTCCCACCCTCTCAGTTACCTAGGAGGCTTTTGTTCTTATTTCCAAAATTAAATGAAGTTATCATTGGCTGTCGAGGGCATGGCTGCTTCTAAGTCCCCCCACTCCAAATAAATGAATGCTTTTGAGATGCCTTATCCTCATGGGGCAGCCTGTGCTAAAATATGCAATTTTGTTAGAAGCCCCAATGTCTAATGGGTCCACATTGAAGCCTCAGCTATCCCTTGAAGCCATCTTCTTCCCCCCTCTGATACAGATATGAGCACTCAACATTTCCTCTTTCCTTTCTTTTTGCTTTTTAGTCAATTATAAACTCAGGATGAATTTGAGTGACGCTGTCATTTTCTGCAACATCTGTGTCTTGAGTGCTGGAGCAGTGAGGGAGTACCACAGCCCTAGCAGTCATGGCCAGCTGTACCGGACCACCACATTTCTCTGATGCCAGCATGGTAAAAGGCTTCCTTATCGTTCACTCTCTACAGAACGGAAGTTCCTGCGCAGCAGTCTTGGTGTGGGAGCAGGATGGAAAGCAGTAAAGTTACACACAAGGTTCTGCTTTGAACCCGGGGAAGCTTCTCACCCCATGAGAAATTCCTGGTACTCTCTGAACCTTGTGATGTTTTGCTGTCACACTTGCCAGAGTAGAAATAAAGGTTGGGGTGCAATGTGCCATAGATGAGCTGGTCCAGCGTAGCAAAGGTCTTCACAAGGGTGGGGGGTAACTTGTACTAAAGCAATAGCAGAGTTTACGTGGACTGGTTTCCTGGGACACTGGCTTCCCTTGCGCAGCAACCAGTAATGCTGCAGCAATCAGAATGCAAAATAAATAGGGGTCTCTCTGGACGTTTTGGATCAGGCTTTTGCTACTGATGGTGCTCCTCAGCCACCTGACAATGAATTTCAGATCTCCTGGACTCTAAATTTCCCATGGATTTGAAACTCTTTCACCGCTCAGGGTATGCTTCTTGCAGCTTTGTTTAAACTGCCTTTACTCCGTTGAGGGAGTGTCTCGGGGACCTGCCTATCTGCCCCTTCAACTCCGCGTATCTCCCTGATCGAGGGTCTTCCAGCAACAGAACTCTGAAGCTCTTGAGGAAGGCCACATTGCCTGCCTTCAGTCCCCAAGTCCCAACCGTAGTCTCCTGTCCAATTTCAGGATACCTGTAAGCCTTGCAGCATTATGGAATACCCCTTTATAGGGCACCTCTAGCCAGAACCGGTTCAAAAAAGTCCAGCAAAGCCTCTCCCTGGGGATCCCCAGCAAGTCTACCCTCTACTGTCCCACAGGGGGCATGCAAAGGCAGTGACATTGATCCTGGAGACAAGGTCCTAGAAAAAATAGGATAGAAGCCCTCTCAAGGTAGGGTATCATCCACACAAGGTCTGTCCCTTCTCTCTTGGAATTCATTCTCCTTGTCTGCCTCCTCGCTGCCCTTCTGCAGGGGTTTTAAAAGTGAGGGTGGAAAGGTCTAGAAGGCTGGCACTCCATTCCAATCCAGAGGTGCCACATCACCGGTTTTTACCTGTGAGACACTTTCTAGGAGCAGCCTATATACTGGTAGACCCTATCACAACTTATCATGTCTGTACCCCATGGTAATACTCCAATGAAAACTCCTGCTCATATGCCCATCACTGTGCTTCTGTTCATGTCACTGTTGCCCCTATATTACCAATATTAACTCTATTGTGTGCCCCAATCTATGACCTTGCTCATGACCCTGCCATTGTTGTCTCCACAATTGTTCACCTAAATGGTCACCTGTGTTATGTTATGTTATGTTATGTTATGGTATGTTATGTTATACACATTTTTATAGCGCATAGCTGCCCCAGCAAACGGGCGTCCCGGCGCTTTTGAACAGGCAAATGGACACATAACACCACACAAACTACAGGACCAGAGCAGGAAAGAGAGAAAGACTAGCAAACATTAGGGAACAGATACGTTTTGATGGCACTCCTAAATGCAAGCAGATCGTCAAGTGCGCGGATGTGGGAGGGAAGAGAGTTCCAGCTCGACCTCCAGCCCTACACAACTTGAACCGAGGCACTACCACCAGGTTCTGACAAGCAGATCTCAGGGGACGAGAAGGAGCGTAGGGAGTGAGTAAATTCCCAAGGATCTGGGGAGAGGACAGCTTGAGGATCTTAAAGGAAAGACAGAGAGTTTTAAAATCAATTCTTTGCCCCACCGGCAACCAGTGAAGAGACCCAGTAGTTGCACTCACAGAGCAGAACCTCGGTAGTCCCACCAGGGCTCTGGCCGCAGCATTCTGAGCGCGCTGCATCCGGGCGATTTCCGCCTGGTTCGCCCCTAACAGGAGCGAACTGGCGTAATCGAGCCGGGACACAATAGTGGCCTGGATGATCAGCTGCCTGGTAGGGGCATCAAAAAACTTTAAAATTGGTCTCAGTCCTCGAAGGATCCTGAAGCACGCGGCAGCAACTTTTTTAGTATGGGCACAGAAACTAAGGGCAGAATCTAACCAAACCCCTAAGTTTTTTACTTCCGATACTGGGATAGGCGTAACATCTAACTCAGGAGGCCACCACTCATCACTCCACATGTTACTATGCTTGCCAACAACCAATATCTCAGTCTTCTTAGCATTCAGCTGAAGACAATTGGCTGTCATCCAGCCGGCCACCGCCAGGAGACCCACTCTGAACCTTGGGGCCTCAAGGGCGAATTTCCCACTCAGAACAACCGCCAGCTGCGTATCGTCAGCGTAGGAAACAATGGTTAAAGGCTTCCATTTCCTGTGCACCCCTCCCATGTCACTGTCATTATCAAATTTGAAGTCATAACCCTTCTCAATATTAGGAATAGGATTTTGGATGAGATCTTATGCACCTGCAACTCATCTTGGATGCAGCCCTATCAATACAGTGCAGAATAATCTACTGGTTTCATGACTTCCTGAATTCGCTACAGAGAGATGTGCCACCCCATTTGGGAGAGAAGATACCTACCTCTGGACCTTCCTTGGGCCTCCATTCTACATCCTGTTGGTCAAGGTTTTCCCCCATCGATCGTAAGACTTCAATAGGTAAAAAGTAAAAAGAGAAAAGACAATCAAACATAGCAAGAAGTGGAGCAGATTGATCTGATCATAAAGGGAGGCAATAAAAAATTGGAGCATCATTTCATTATTCACAAAGTCCAGATACCTTTTTTTAAATAACTTGAGGCAAAGATGCTTTGTTTTATAGAACACTACAGTTTTTAACTTGAAAAATGTTTCCTTGAAAAACACGTTGGGACTTTGAATTAAAAGTGCATGCCGATTGATCTATGAGAAACACTAGGAAGACAAATAGGGAAAGAAAAGATCTGGACCAGTTATAACCGAAACAGTGCATAGCAAAGGAGTAAGAATCATTTGTTACTTACTCCAGTGATTAGGGAAAGTGCAAGAAATTGGAGTGGACTGGTTTGGTTAAAAGTAGAAGATAGCTAATGTAAATGTGTTGATTGAAAGGATTGATTACTGAACACTCAAATGCCTTCTTTTGAAAAGCAGCAGATTCCTGAGGTGAGAAGGAGAAACTCTGAAACTAAATTTGAAGTGAATTCAACTAAGATTTTTCAATAAAGACGAAGTTCCGAGACCTTTTCAAAATCATTTGTACCATATTTCTCAAGCCCCTATCAGGCTGTTGCCAGTTTTCTGTTTATAAGGAGAAGTAAGAGCAGACTGGTGGTGGTTTGGGAGGACAGACATGGAGAGTACCTAGTGTGACGAGTGTGAGCCGCCTGCCTGTTTCCCTCTTTGTCTGGGTATGTGCGGGTTTATCAGTGGTATGTCAGCTAATCCCCTATGCAGGTTTCTGCCCCCTTACTCGACTTGTAGAAGTCTAATGCCTTTGCAAATGTGCCTATTGTCTGGAAGAGGCTTTGAGCTCCTGGCTGGTCAGCAGATTAATACATTTGTCTGAGCAGGATAGTTCACACAAGGGTCTAATTAGGGTACATGAAGAAGAGAAAATATAGTTTAATATTGTATTTGTTCCATGATCCATATTAAACATAGAGAAAGTGATATTAATATTTGCATGGGTGAGAAAAAGTGGGGTCCCAAAACTCTTTTTCCAAATGTATTTTATATAGGACATATTAGACAATGATACATAGAAAATGGCTGAACAAGATTATACCAAATTTAGAAGGCAACTAGAACTTTACCAAGAAAGTATGCTGTTTTTGATTTGGTGTAAATTAGTTCAATAGATTTATGCAGAAATTAAGTGCAAAATGTAAAGTATATTACCCGTTGAAAATTCAGAAATTGAATTGGTTGGATTGCTTGTGAGTGCTTTTTTCCCTTCTGCCTGCTCACCCTCATGGGACTCACTGTCCTGTGGCATTGAGCAATTGGATTGGCAAGACAAAAAGAGGAAATTCAATGAAAAAGAACTACAGCTTAATTTTTTTTTTACTGAAATTGGCCATTTATAAGTAACTAACATACGTATAACTAGCGCTGCATTGATGCACTGATTATGTTCTCACATAGCCCATCACTGATGACATCTGAAATCTATTGCGGGGCAAGTTATACTTTTATCAATTGCATATAACTGCCGCATTTCAGTGATTTTTTTGGTTTTTAAAAGTTAGTGCTTTTTCTTTGAATTTGTAAGGATGTTTTGTATAAGTTAAAATCTCACAACCTTCCTCATGTATAATTTTTTTTTTTCAGTGAATACTCAGTGTTCTAATGAACAACAAGAGAGCTAATATTCTGTATTTGTGACAAATGTGTGTCACACCTGAAGCCTTCTTGATTGATTCAAATCTGTAAAACCTAACACAATCCCTTTAGAAATGAACAAAAGGAGGGGGTTTCTTCTGTTATAGAAATTATGGTTAGTGCTCTAGAAAGCTAAAATACATTTACAATGAGTTATCAAAGATCTTTCTCATCCATTTCAGTAAAATATTCTGACATGCAAAGTGAAACACAAGCAGCAATCTGACAGTAAACTCCTGAGTAACCAACCTCAGTTTCTAACAGTTTTCTAATGAACAACTAGAGTGCTAAAATTCTGTATTCATAACAAAGGTGTGGTACACCTAAAGCCATCTTGATAGAACCAAAGATGTAAATCGTACAATATTTCCTTTAGAAATTAACAAAATCAGGAGGTACACCTAAAGCTGTCTTGATGGAACCAAAGTTGTAAAACGTAAAGCATTTCCTTTAGAAATTAACAACATTAGGAAGTTATTATCATCAAAGGTATATTGGTTGGTGCTCTAAAAAGATAAAAGTGAGGGGACATTTTCTATGAGTTCTCAAATATCTTCCTCATCATCTTCAGTAAAAAAACATTCTCACAAGAAGACTGAAATGTGTACTTACAACACCAGCAGCACCCTGTCAGTTTGTGATCAACTACAGCTTTACCACAGAGTTCTAATGAGCAACTAGTGCTCCAGGGACATATTTACAAATATGTCATGCAGTGCAGTAAGTCACCTTGCTGCGCTGCGTGACAGGGAAAGGGAAGGAATGCACCATATTTAGCACAATACACTGCATTCCTGCCTTTTCCCAGGGCTGGCACACAATGTGCTGCCTAGCGCCAACACAGGCACTCTTGCAGCATGGTGCAAGGATGCCTGTGTTGTAAGAAGGGCTGTTTTGTGCAGAAAGGGGCACCTTCCTGAACAAAAACAATCTTGAGAGGCATTTTTCAAATATTTATGTGTGTTGCAAAATGAAAAAAACAAGGAGAAATAAACATATATCTCCTCGTTACGCCTCACCTGGGGAAAAGTAGCAGTTTTGGCGCATTCCCATGTCTACCACTTAAGGTAAATCTGGAATGCATCAAAATCCATTGATTTTGTGTGGGAACAGCCACTCACTACCCATGGAATGCCTCCCTGGGGCAAAGTAATGCAACATAGTGATTTGCGCTGCATTGCGTTACTCTGGCTTTATCAAGCCACTCAGTCCCATGCAAAGGGGCCTTGCGTGGGTGGATAAATCGCATCTTAAGGGTCGCATTGCTTTTGCACCCCATTGTATGGTGCAAAAGCAATGCAACACTTTGATAAATATAGCCCCTAATGTTATATATTCAAGATAAAGGTAAGCACTGGTGGATGTAATGTTGTTGGAATAGGAGCTGTTGAATTTAAAGCCTTCCCTAAAACCAGGCTCAAGTAAATGAGCACTGATATGATAATGCAGACATTAAATCACAGGGTTACAATGTGGGGGAATATGGTATTTTTTAGAAATGTGAGGCATAATTTATTTTTAAGGGGCTAAAAATCGTCAAAGAATGATACTGCTGCATAAGCACAGCATCCTGTTTTAACATCTGTTTACTGGGCCTACTCAAATTCTCAGTCATCTAACCAATCCCTAATCTTAGAATAGTAACATTTTGGTAGACAACTGTTTATATATTTCAATTGTAAAAGTTAGAAAAGTTCAAAATGATCTTATAGTCAGGGATGGCAATAATATTTTACATTACAGGAATATATCACTGGAGAACAACAATAATTCCACATGTTTCTTTGAATTAAGTACAAACCTCCTACATGTTATACTTTGAGCTGCCAAAAGCATTAAGCCTGAAGATAGAGAATGTGTAGTCCCTTTTTGAAAGTATTACTTACCTACACCGATACCTACACCCGTACAATACTGTAGGTCCTAACACCAGATTCCCAGTGCTGCTAGGACACGGAGGGAGGACTCCTCCCTTCGTGGGCCTTTCAGCCTGTTGACGCCTATCGTTCATTGCTCATCGGCACTGTGGTCACATATCTAGTGCCTAACAAATGGGTTTGACTTGTTTGGTTGCCACCTTTTCTGCAATTTAACTGCTTCTTCCTCTTATTCTCAGTCCCCTCTTCCGACCACCCACTTACCATCACCAGCATCGCACCACCTGCCTCCCCAGTGCACCTCCCAGAACCTACTTAATGAAGGCTGCAGTGCAACCCCATTGAGCAGATCCTCACACCAGCTCCCTTTGCTGTTGGGACATGCGTCCAGCCTCTTCCCTCTATGGGCCGTTCAGCCTTCTGCGGCCTGCTGTTCAGTGCTCATAGACAGTGTAGTCTCCTGACTGGATAGTGCCTAACAAAGGTGTTTGACTTGTGTTGTCGCCAACTTTTCTGCAGTTTTGGTGCTTCCCCTTGGTTTTTTGCCAAACCCTCTTGCCGCCACCGGCTTCCCACCTCTCCAGTGCCCTTGCCGGGACCTACTTAATGGAGGCCACAGCGCAGCCACGCCAGATGTGCAACAAAGGAAATTCCATCAGGCGCCCTTCCGTGCCTGGAGAGTGCCCAGCACCTGGAACCCAGGCCCTCCGGGCACCCACAGGTACTCCACCACAGATCTCTGAGCCATAAATCCCGGATGCTGCAACAATTGTTGCCTCTCATCTCCTCACTACACAGCAGCACCTTTCACCTGCCACCAATGTCAGTTCACCTGCAACCTAGGAACACCGGCCCTTGCAGAAACCTGCTCCGCTGACACCAACCCAGATCCACTCTGACGTCTCCTGATCAATGCCAGATCACTCTGCAAACATGCCACTGAAGTCTGGGACACCATCTCCACCCTTGCCCCTGACGTGACCTTCAGCACAGAGACATGGCTCAAGCCCTTTTTGACCTACGACAGTGCCACTGCCATGCCCAGTGGTTTCAAGATGAAACACGGGGACCGTGCCAACAAGCACGGAGGTGGCATCGCTATCATTCACAATGAATGAATCTTCTGCACCACCACTGAAGATGAAACCACACTGTTCATAGACCACCTGAATTTCCAACTCCACACTGACAGCAAACAACCAGCAAATGCACCTTCACCTGCACACCCCCAGGGCCATGAACTGGCCTCTGCAACACAATTACAGACTTCCTTGCCCCACTCACCATCTTATCCCTTCACTGCCCCTCTCACCAAAGAATACAGGTACTACATGCTCCTCAGAGACCCCAACTTCCACCTGGACGACCCCACAGACACAATCACCGCCAACCTCTTGGAACAAATGTACATCATCAGCCTCACCCAGTTGGTCACAGACCCAACACAGAGCAGGACACACATTGGACCCTATCTTCACATCCAGCAACAGAGTAAAACACAGCCATCCTACGGAACTCATCTGGATGGCCACTCCTTTATTAACTTCACCATCGCAGGCCCACCCCGCACCACCCCACCCCTCCTAGCACCTCCTTCTGCAGCTGGACACTAATACTGACCAATGGATAGACACCCTAACACCACCCAGACGGATGCCACAACCAATCAGAAACAGGAAGTTGAGAACTTCAACACCTGTAACACCAATGCTGCTGACCGAGTTGCCCCCATCAATCCAGACAAAACTCATAGATCCACCAAACTAGCTATCTGGAACACACCGGAACTCAGCACAATTAAATGCAGCTGCAAACAACTACAGAGAAGATGACACACCTCAGAGATGATACAGACTGAGCCACCTTCAACTCAGCCCTCTACAAATACTACCAGCAACTCAAAGACCTGAAAAAGGCCACCTTTACAGACCGCCTTCGAGGTGAGTGGCAATCACACCAACGAATTCTTCACCATCATCAGAGAGTTCTCGTTCCTGACAGCCACCAATAACAGGATCCCTCCCTCACAAGAATTCTGTGATGCTCTAGTGTCATGTATTCCTATAGGTTCTGAATCGATCCCCCTATTCCTGACCCTATTCTGGTTAAACTAACTATCAAGTTAACTAACAGTCAGCCCATGAGGCAAGAACAGCCCCCATGATGCAGATACCGTTATCTGACGCAGTCACACTACGGCACAGGAACGTGTTATCTGATTAGGTCATAACGCTTGAGATCTAATTAGACAAGCGACATTCCTCCAGCCCCTGATAAGGCATACGACGTTCTCATAACAAATCAAACCTATGACAACCTGGAAAATACCGTGCGGCCATTGTTTTGATTTCACAGAGAACTTTAGTAAAGAATGTGCTAACGAGCAAGTCGTATGACATCTTTATTGACGTATCTATGTCCATCCTTACGTCAATCTCGGCACCTTTAAGGTATAAATATTGCCGATCTTGCCCTATGCAAACACACGCGTGGTGACAAGACGGAGCAGCCATCCTTGCCGAAGCCGAGAGCAGAAGCAGACCCCGCTGGCGCAGCCCCGCCTTCCTGACGCGCTGCTATCTCAAGCCGAGAGACCCAGCACCGGCGCTTCTGGGCAGCCCTCGCAGGCAGCCTGGAATATCGAGAGCAGAGAAAGAGATACCATTCCTCATTCATCCTAAATTCCAGGTACAGAACTGAATAACCCCTCACAGAGAATTCTTTAGTTATTCACTTGGCAAAAACAAACTTAACTTAAACTGTAACTTTCTATTCCCGCCCACGCATTAGACTTAGGTCAGGTACACGGGGTAGGCGTATTTAGAAACACCAGTTGAGTACGTTTAGTCAAATGTATATGTGTATGTAAATATATTTTAATCATTTTAAACATCATATGGCTCAGAAACCATATCAATGTTTTTACAGTATTATTTTATACTATTGCTTTTAATGTATGCACTTTACTTAACTATAAGTATTGCAATAATATCGATCCATTTCTCATGTATGAGAAAAGAGACTGATCAATAAATAACACCTTTTATTGAATACGCCCGTCTCTTCCTTTTCTCTACAATCTGATGAGACTAAGAATGCACGTACTGACTGAGTAAAATAATTGCCTTGTGCTCACACGACTCTTGAGATTGACTCTTGATTAGGGGAGAGCAAAGTTGTCATGTTCTATGGTTGTCAGAAACTAAATCCCTTCTTGTCTAATCAGGGAAGTTAATTCCTCCTTGAACATTCGAGAAAGTTTCTAGCGAACTCTGAGCTACGCTGGCAAACCCAAAAATTAAGTCTAGTATCGACAGTAGTAGACCTAGTTAACGTCTGGCCTAGGCCTTTACTGCTGTAGGTATTATTCCAATGCGCAGAGCCTATTGGGAAAATAGGAACTACACTACATGGCGCCCAACGCGTTTGGAAAGGGCGATAAAACTAACGTAAGACATTTAGAGTAACTCAGTCGTGCTTTCTCACTCAGACCCCTTTTCCCAAATACTCCAAAGACGTCTGGAGTGGGTGAAAGGTTATATCCTCCAAAACCTCGCAGGAGGGAACTCCTATGTATGGCTCTTGGTATAGTCAACGTTGAAGGATACACTGTTCCAAAATATTGTGCATCTAATCTCTGTTTCCATAAAGAAACCTGATCTGCAAACAGCTATAATACCATCCGGTCAGTAAAATGACTGAAAGTGATGATGAAAGAGAGGCAGTTAGATTAGCAACTGAACTCGCAGATGCTGATGCTACCATGCAAGCAGCAGACCCGAATATAACACTCCTTCCGGTCATTAAAAGGAGATCTATAACCTTAAAACTTATAGAAAATGGACTGACACCTAGAGGTGGCACAGTCATATTCGTAATTGAGGCACACGAATATCGGCAGACAGAGGTATACTATTCATGGATACATTTTCCAGCAGCTAATGCTGTAACAAAGTACTTCCACTATTACAAAGTAGAAGAACCTCCTGAAATGTACACTCCTTTCGAGGAGGTGGAAGTACCACTCAAATTCCAAGAGCATTTGCTCTTATTTGATGGCGCCCTAAAACATAACAATCACATTACAAGGCTCGGTCCTTTAGGAAGACCAGGAGCAACGTGGCCGGTCTTAGCCGGATACACACCACATCCAGACATCGATAGGATGCCTGCAGCTGAGCTGTTAATACAGCTAAAACAATTACTAAAAATTCACAGACAATTAGTTCAGTATGTAATGCGGACTTCAACAATTCAGCCAGCGATTAAACTTCCACAGCTGACCCCTCACCAGGGGAACACAAATACAATCACACCACAGAACATCCAATCCTGCCTAGGTAAAGTTCCGGCAAAACGGGAACAGATACCATTCTGGTTGGCACAGAAAATTACCCAAATAGAGGCGGTGTTTCCTGACACCACCCCATTAGAAAAACACAGGATTCTGACTATATGTCTCCCAATGGGAATCGCACCACACATAGAGGACTGCGACACTTGGGGTACAGTCTTTGCTTCCATCTACACAAAAACGCACGGTGTTCCATCCATATCGGTGATACCAGATGTGCTAAAACAAATTCAAGATGAATACGGTCCAGAACCTGCTTTAACTCTTGGTATGAAATTACTAAAAGACTTCAAGCAGGTCTCGGCTATATTATTAGCCAATATAAAAGGTGAAGCAGCAAACGTGGCGATCCGCCAAAGGTTAAAAGAGACAGATATAGCAGACCAACCAGCTGAAATTGCCAGAATCATAGAAAAATCTTATGAGGAACTAGGTAGAGATAGTTTAGGTGGAATACCAGTAAAACCGCAACTGACTGAAAGTCCAGAAAAAATATTTTTTTATAATAATTCACCAAAAAAGAACTGGGATGGAAACAAACAATCCAATCCTAAAGAAAAGAAATTCCAGTC
Organism: Lissotriton helveticus; assembly: GCF_964261635.1. NCBI lineage: Eukaryota > Metazoa > Chordata > Amphibia > Caudata > Salamandridae > Lissotriton > Lissotriton helveticus. The sequence continues at coordinate 452,225,476 of NC_136070.1, read as the reverse complement.
CAGAGGAAGGTCTCCAAGGCGAAGAGAGAAATCTCCAAACCAAAGACAGAGGTCACCGCAGAGTGACCCCTCTGGGAATAGATATAACCTTAGAAATAGGGATAATATTAAAAAACCTGATAGATATCAAGACATTGATACACGTCCCTCTCAATCTTTTCAGACTTCCTCGCAGAAATCGGAAAGAAGAGGACGATCAGAAGAGCACGCCAAGTCCAAAGACAAGGAACCTGCTCAGCTAAAAAAGAAATTACAATTTCCAAAAAAGAAGGTAGCCAGTATAAAGGTAGTTAACAATGCCGAGAATACTGAGGACACAACTGAAAAACGGAGAGTGGGCTCAGACAATGCTAGACAGCGCAGCAGAGGTGAGCATAGCTCGCAAAGTCCTTATGAATCATCTGGAGACAGCGGACACGAATGAATACCTTCAAGTGGAAACTGCAGACACCAGAGTTAGCAAGCCCCACAAGATATACGAGATAACATTACGTATAGAGGGAGATAAGACTAGGAAAATAAGGGGACTATTTTGGGATAATCTCTCCAAGGGCTATGATATCCTTCTACCTGAAAAAGACTGGCCACCAGAGTTTGTCAGGGAGTGCCCTCATGGCGAAGAGGTAATTATGCCTGCCTTCTCGAATCAAATCCCGATTCATAAAAAATACACACTTGCTAGAAAGTGGGCAGTGGCCTTAGCACCTGCTTTATATAAAAATCATGTAGGATGGGATGAGGATTTTCCTCCTCACAAAATCCAGTTAAAATCACAACCTACTGCACAAAGGCAGTACCCAATTAAGCAAGAAGCTAAAAAACAGGTAAATGAAATACTAGATCAGCTAGAATACCAGGGAGTGATTGAAACTTGCACCTCACAAATGAACAACCCTTTGTTTCCGGTCTCCAAACCAGACAATTCATATCGTCTAGTTTTGGATTACCGACACCTTAACACATGTTGCAAAACCTTTGCAGTGCAAAACTCACACAGTGCTGCACTAATGAATAACATAGTGCGCAAAAAATACAAAACAACCTTGGACATCTCCAATGGATTCTTTTGTCAAAACATAGCAACAGAGAGCAGATATTTAACTGCATTCTCAGTAAATGGCACTCAAAAACAATTCAGTCGGTTAGCCCAGGGGTACAAGAACAGCCCAGGGGTATTCTCAGCGAGAGTAACAGAATTACTACAACTATATGATGATGAAGCATTATCTTATGTCGATGACATTTACTTAACAGATGATGACTTGGAGACTCACTTGAAAAGAGTGAACACCATAATACTTGGGTTCGCTGCAGAGGGTTACAAATTCAACTTTAAAAAGTCCAGAATTGCTCATTTAACAGTCCTATACGTAGGATATGAATTATCAAGTATAGCCTGGTTGACAATTTTCTAGAGAACTAGAAGAATAAAAAAAAAAAAGAAAAAAATCAAAAATATGAAAAGACGTATCCTCTGCCAATCGGCATTCTGCCTCTACGACATTACGCCTGTGTAATCTATACAGACGGACATGCTCAACCCTCCGTTTGAGGACAACAAGCATACAACCCCACATGTGAGATTACAAAAGAAGTGTGGCGCGGAGGTATACTAAAACCTCTATTAACAAAATCACACTCAGTAGAAACTAATTCAGAACAACAAACTGAAATAATAGCTTTGAAAATGGCGCTAGATAATGCGGATCGAGAATTCCCAACACTTATAGTGTCAGATTCATATTACTGCGTCAAATCATACAACAAGGATTTGCAGACATGAATTTAAAACGGTTACAAAGATGACACAGATGCACCAATAAAGCAGAAACTGCTCTGGGAACAAATAGCTCTTTTACAAAAAGAACTACCAAAGACTCACGTGACTCACTCACTGAGTCATCAACGTGATGGCGTTCACGTTGTAGGGAATTCATTGGCTGAAACAGCCGCAGCGGCAGCCACTAAATCGGCTCCCGTAGTTCGAAAAAAGCGTACATTAAAATACATTGACGGTGAAACATTGCTGGCGGTGAAAACGTCATCAAAAGGCGACTGCTCAGCGTTACCGATCAACTATCCACTCAATTATACATACATAATCGATGAAAACTCCGTCCCTTTTGCTCGAATCCCTGGAGTGGGGGATAGAGTGATTCCAAACATGGACAGGAGAAACGTGTTAATCGCAGACGCACACATGGGCGAGGGTCTCAGACACCTTAAATTAAAAGATTCTCTGGAAGAATTACAATCACGGTACTGGTGGCCAGGCATGAGCCTGCACTACACCATGTTTGTAAAAAACTGCCCAAACTGCAACAGAGATCGCAGTGGGGAGAGAAGCAGTTTAATACCTTGTCGTATCAAGGCAGATAATATTACCAGCAAAAAGAATGGCTTGCGATTAACATATACAGGCTAGTTTCCACTTATAATGTAGATCACCAGCACTCGGCTGACGTCCGGACTATTATACAAGATTTGCGAGTCTAAATGGCATATACGCTAAGAGCATGCTACGTTCGACCATTGTTTTCACTCAGGCACACCAGCCTGGGGGGAAACATGGCCAAATGAGCACAGCCCAGCGGGAATCTTCTCACTTCCTTCCTGAGGGTACGGGATGGTGTAAAGAAAAAACCAAGGCAGAAAGCGATCTATAATAGAAAGGATATTAGGTTTGGGAGCTGGGTGGGTCAAACATCTAATAAGTGTCCAACGTAGTCTAAATAACTTGCCAAGAAATTCTCTGAAGGGATTCAGTCCGTACGAATTATTATTTGGAACTAGGATGATGATCTCTGACCTTGATAGTCAGACTTCAGTGGTGAAAGAAAAAACCTTTGATGTCAAAGACCGTTTGGCTATTTTGCAGGACTTAAACAAAACAAGAAAAGACCTGCGCAACATACAGTTGAAACAACAGCCAACAACCACTGAAGAATCACCACCTGTCCCAGCAAGACCTGTCTGGATTCCAAAAGTCGGGGATCTAGTCAGGGAGAAGATCGCGGTAAAGAAGGAATTTGGGCCTTCTTACAGAAAAGCAGTTCCTGTCTTGTCTGTCAACGGGACAAGATCAGTTGTACTACCGCCACTTGCTGGAAAAAAGGAGAACCGAGTTGTATCCATCGACCTGGTAAAACCACAACATGTGGCCGATAACAAACGGTAGGCCAAGTGGACTCCCAATAAGTAGCAGAACACCAAGGTTTGCTACCAGTACAGAGGTCCTAACAAAGAGGCTCATCACATTCGAAACGCCTACAGAAGAACAACAAGGACTATGCAACAATGCAATAGAACTAAGACCTCTGAAAACCCAAATAAAAACATTTAGCAGAGACACACCAATCTACAATGAAGTACCAAGTGAAAATGCAAGAAACAAAAATCCTGAAGCAATTGGAACAATTGACAGAACTGCATTCGGGTACTTCATCAACTTCGATGATTCCTCTGAAGGCTTCAGTGAATCAAAGACACAGCCATCATCAAAATCCTTTAAAGACAAAGCGAAGGAACTTTTGAAACAACTGAAAGAAACATATCTGATTTCTCCATGGATTGAATTTTGGGTGGGTTTTGGTGCATTTATCCTCATACTTTGGCTCATCATGGTATTTACTTTGGGACGCTTCATTGAGGGAAAATATGCTAAAATGGACACAGCAAGTCAGAACATCAACCTGGTCCTCAAACCACACACATCTTCACACGTCGAGAAAAGAGAACTTTCTTCAGAACTTTATTCAGCCAACTTCACAGCCTATCCGATACCTGGTGGGGTAGCCTGGGACAACACTGACTATGAAATGTATGGTCCGGTCGAGATCCTGAAATATCCACACCAAATCAAGATCTCCTTGAGTGATTTTGCAAAACCAAACTCATTTGCTGATGATTGGGACTTCGAAAGCATTAACAACATGATGTCTGACTTAGTAATGTCTGCTAAATTTACAAAACATGATTATTTGCAAGGTTCTACAAATTATGATAGTATGTATTGCTATAACCATTATGGTAACCATTTTTTACATAAATCTGCACAACCTAGAAATGTTTTAAATTATAATCAATGGGAACATTGTGCTACACCTCCAAAAGGGAGCTCTAGAACCGTGTATGACAAATATTCATATTTTTCAGGTTTTAACACAAGTAATGCTGAAACATTTTATTTTAAATTGTCAAACAAGACAGGGATGAAAACCATGATAACCAACACAAAATTGATATATTCAGATTCATTCTTTGAAAAAATGAATACTTTTGGATTTGATTATTGGGACAAAAATGTGGATTTGAAAAGTGTTTGGGGTACAAAAGAATGGCAAGTACAGGGTTTAGAAGCTTTGTTTAGAGCCTGCATGATCCCAGAACAAATGATATTTTTAAATGACACTGTTCAACAAACCACCTGTCTTGGCTTAGCCAAAATCAAAGATTTAAATAAACTGTCTATTCCAAAACCAATAATGTTTAGCAATAGCTCTGATACAGATGAAGAGATAGACGTAAACCATATATTAAACCAAAACAGAACACATCCTGATTGGAAACAATGGTTGATCTGGCCCACAGATACAAATAACTGTCAAGACAGATTCCTGAATAAAACACAGGGTTTCAAAATGACCAGGCCAGACCCTAGATATCCCCAAAGACATCACCCAGGGATAATAACAACCTACAGTGTGGGCAAATTATGCCTTCAATGGCTACAAACTTCCACACTGCCTGAAATTAAGCAACACCTAACTTTACTTACTGATGGTGCTGACTTGCGTGATTTCATAATGGGACCACGCAAACAGCGTCAAAAGCGTTTCATAGCAGCCTCTGTATATGCAGCATACAATGAGGCCTGGAAGGTTACTCAAATTGAAACAGCAGAAAGAATACGGGAAATTGATCGTATTAATTTGGAAAAATCACTTTCTGTAGTGGACAATGGGTTAATGACTCTGTCCTCCAGAATTTTTTCATTGGACAGCATTGTGTCTTCAGCAATCGATATATTATCGCAAGACTTACTGTTATTACAACATGGTCAGTCACAATTGCGTTCTATTGTACAGCTTGGCTGGACGTTACAAAATCTGCGTTCAGGCTATGTGCCTTGGCGTTTAATCAACACAACGTCACTATTCCAAATCTTTAACCTTACTGATAGACAAATCGGTATGGCGCAAAAGGGTGCTGATTATACAATCTTGAGCATTGAAAAACTAGAAAGATTACCAATGACAATGTCAGAACGACCTGTCAGTGAATGGATAATCCACGGAATCATAAATATTCCAATCTCAACCTTCAGGTTTCAATACTGCCAAAAATATATACAGGCTGGCATGTACGAGAAATTGGGAAAGGGGTACCTTAAAACAACTTGGAACCTGCCCTATTCACATGCATGTGTCAGTAATAAAGGACAGAAAGTGTTTCTTAGTGGCAACAATTGTGCTATGTCACTAAGCGGCACGCTTCTGTGTAACGGTATTAGTTTGCACGGAGCCTGTGAAGGGAATTCTTACAACCTTTCATGTCACCAGCAAGGCGCACCTGCAACTGAAATAGAACCATTCTTTCAAAGACTCTATAATGGGAGTTACATTCTTATTGTAGACCGCAGATGTTGTAGTCTTATGCCCGGGACTCCTTATCTCGTCACTACGACTGCGAAGGTCAAGTGCTGTGGACGTTCTTTGTTCCCCAGCTCCTTCCCAGACAGGGAGGCAAGGGCATGGCCCAATTTGAAAATTACTTCTATTCGAATAGATACTTTAAGCAGAATGAAAACAGTGCTTCTTCAGACGCCTACAAGGCTCACGTCATCAAAAGAAACGTATGATCTACAAGTCGCAAGGACGACTGCAGAGATACATACATTATTATCAACTAATTCCCCCGTACATTTCGCGGAAATCCTGAGCGAAATCTTAAATATTTCTGATACCAATGGGATCTCAGGGGTATTTAAGACAGTATTTTCGATGGCATTAACACCATTCAAAGCCATACTGGGTATTTTTCCAGATTTCGTCCATTCGATTTTTTTGGCGGACTTCCCCTGATCCTGGGACTAATTGCAGGAATCCTATTCTTAGTCCTTATTTTTCGTTATGGCAACCCATGTCACAGATCAAACTCTCGCGACAATGGAAGATACGATCCTAGCCATTGGATACCGGGACCGGATATCAAAAATCCTGGGACTCTCCCGGCTTAGAGACCTGAACATGACTTGGTTTCTATCATTTCGACCAATGTGGCAAAGGTGTGTTTTACCTGTACTAAGGTGTCTGCTATGCGGAGAAGAATGCGTGTTAGACACCTGTCTGACGCTACAATCGGATGCGCCAGTGGATGCAGATACACTGTTGGTTCCTACCAAGGTTCACGCTTTGTGCTGCCCTCAAAGGCTGCCAATCCTGATGACGGCATTCCTGGAATCTTCACCACTACGATTGAAGAGTAGTGAAGGTCAAGATGAAAGCAGCATCGAACAGGTACGACCTTCTGTCAGTGATGCAAATCAGAATGTCAATGGAGACAATCATGCGCATGAATGCATGGTTACACCTATTTCCGACTTAGTGGAACTTTCCCATGAAGCTGTTGACAGTTTTTTCGAAAGCCTGAATGATATGATGTTCTCTCCAGAACAGAAATAGAGACTTTTGAGCAAGCTCGCACACGGCGTTCCCTGAATTCGGCCTTCAACTTTAAAAATAAAGTCACATGAACAATTTTTCTCACCAGTTCACGGACAGCAATTTTTTAGCAGCCCCAAATTTTACAAAATTTTCGGGACACTTATCTTCTGCTTAAAGTAAGAAACTATTCCTAGAGAACTAAGATTTCTATTTTTAGATACTTTATAAACTTTAGTTGCCCACTGGGATGTTCATAAATATTTTATTATGTGATGCAATGGTCTCGAAACTTCCTTTCTGTATAGCCATATTAAGAGCCATTTCATGTGTATTTCTCATATACCTATAAGCAATAATGCATACAAATGCGTGTTTACTTTTGCATTTCATTCATAGCTTAAGTGCATACAATAGATATGACTGCAATTTTTCAGTATATTTGAAAATTTCAAAATGCATTTATGTATTTTGGGGTGGTAAGGTATACACTATACTCTATAGTATGTTGTACTATGTTATACTATGCATAGATTAGTAGATATGACCATAGTTAGCGTGGAGTGGGTGTCATGTATTCCTATAGGTTCTGAATCGATCCCCCTATTCCTGACCCTATTCTGGTTAAACTAACTATCAAGTTAACTAACAGTCGGCCCATGAGGCAAGAACAGCCCCCATGATGCAGATACCGTTATCTGACGCAGTCACACTACGGCACAGGAACGTGTTATCTGATTAGGTCATAACGCTTGAGATCTAATTAGACAAGCGACATTCCTCCAGCCCCTGATAAGGCATACGACGTTCTCATAACAAATCAAACCTATGACAACCTGGAAAATACCGTGCGGCCATTGTTTTGATTTCACAGAGAACTTTAGTAAAGAATGTGCTAACGAGCAAGTCGTATGACATCTTTATTGACGTATCTATGTCCATCCTTACGTCAATCTCGGCACCTTTAAGGTATAAATATTGCCGATCTTGCCCTATGCAAACACACGCGTGGTGACAAGACGGAGCAGCCATCCTTGCCGAAGCCGAGAGCAGAAGCAGACCCCGCTGGCGCAGCCCCGCCTTCCTGACGCGCTGAGAGACGCGCTGCTATCTCAAGCCGAGAGACCCAGCACCGGCGCTTCTGGGCAGCCCTCGCAGGCAGCCTGGAATATCGAGAGCAGAGAAAGAGATACCATTCCTCATTCATCCTAAATTCCAGGTACAGAACTGAATAACCCCTCACAGAGAATTCTTTAGTTATTCACTTGGCAAAAACAAACTTAACTTAAACTGTAACTTTCTATTCCCGCCCACGCATTAGACTTAGGTCAGGTACACGGGGTAGGCGTATTTAGAAACACCAGTTGAGTACGTTTAGTCAAATGTATATGTGTATGTAAATATATTTTAATCATTTTAAACATCATATGGCTCAGACACCATATCAATGTTTTTACAGTATTATTTTATACTATTGCTTTTAATGTATGCACTTTACTTAACTATAAGTATTGCAATAATATCGATCCATTTCTCATGTATGAGAAAAGAGACTGATCAATAAATAACACCTTTTATTGAATACGCCCGTCTCTTCCTTTTCTCTACAATCTGATGAGACTAAGAATGCACGTACTGACTGAGTAAAATAATTGCCTTGTGCTCACACGACTCTTGAGATTGACTCTTGATTAGGGGAGAGCAAAGTTGTCATGTTCTATGGTTGTCAGAAACTAAATCCCTTCTTGTCTAATCAGGGAAGTTAATTCCTCCTTGAACATTCGAGAAAGTTTCTAGCGAACTCTGAGCTACGCTGGCAAACCCAAAAATTAAGTCTAGTATCGACAGTAGTAGACCTAGTTAACGTCTGGCCTAGGCCTTTACTGCTGTAGGTATTATTCCAATGCGCAGAGCCTATTGGGAAAATAGGAACTACACTACACTAGCAAGTCACTTCCACAACAAGATATCCACAATCTACAGAAACTTCAAATCCCAACTCACTAATTTACTTAGTTTTCCCACACCTACATAAGTCTTCACATGGGAACAGCTCCCCACACCAGACACTACAACCATAATTAGCTCTATCCACTTAGAGCACCCAGATCCATGACTCCACCGCCTCTTCGACCTAGGAAGCGACAAGATCAGTCACCAACTCACCACCATCTACAATGCATCCATTGCCACAGCCACCTTTCCCGATGCATGGAAACACACAGAGGTCAGACCTCTCCTCAAAAAACTCTCCACAGACCCCCAGCAATCTCCAGAACTACTTCCCAATCTCGCTGCTCTCTTTTTCTGGCAACCGTCAGCTCACCAAACACATGGAGAGAAACTACCTGCTAGACCCCTTCCAATCAGGTTGCTGAGCCAACCACAGCACCAAAACCACCCTGATCACTGCCACAGTACTACATTCTCACCCTACCCAACAAAGAAGAATCAGACACCCTGATCATTCTTGACCTCTCCACAGCCTTTAACACCATGTCCCACCAAACACTCATCAAACATCTGCACCAGAGTGGAATCACAGGAGACACGCTTAGATTGATTGCATCATTCCTCATGGGATGCACACAGAGACTCCCTTCCAAGACTACCATCTGCAGCATCGCCCAAGGTTCATCCCTGAGCCCCACCCTCTTCAACATCTACATGACACCTTTAGTCGACATCAACAGAACAGAACCCTCAAAATCAACATTATATCCGACGCCAATGACACCCAGCTCATTCTCTCGCTCTCGGCAGACCCCACTACAACAAAGTCCATCTTCCACAACTGTTTGAAGAATGTTGCAGCCTGGATGAAGGACAGCTGTCTGAAGCTCAAAACAGACAAGACTGAAGTACTGATCTTTGGCAACCATACCTCCCTCTGGAATGAGACCTGGAGTTCCGTCTGACTTCCCCCACCCCCACACCAAAGGTCCACACCCATAACCTCAGTATCATTCTGATTGGGGGTGGGGTCGCACACTACTCACACACCAGCGGTATCGCCCCTAAGTACTATGGTAAATGTAGTTACGTGTTCCGCGATGCATCTTCTTTCGATTCTCTGATATCTTCGCTGTCTTTGCCATCCCTGGACACGTGTTTCGGGGTATCACCCCTCGTCAGCAGGGATAGGCCGTGTTCTGGGGTTGCCGGTGGCTGACAAATATCTGCCAGGTTTAGTACCACTCAGGCGCGTAGGTGCGGGGTCCCAGGCTCGTCAGCCAACTTCTCAAGGGAGCTTTAACATTACAATTGGGGGTGGAGTCGCACACTACTCACATACCAGCGGTATCGCCCCTAAGGACTATGGTAAATGTAGTTGCGTGTTCCGCGATGCATCTTCTTTCGATTCTCTGCTATCTTCACTGTCTTCGCGATCCCTGGACACGTGTTTTGGGGTATCACCCCTCGTCAGCAGGGATAGGCCGTGTTCGGGGTTGCCGGTGGCTGCCAAATATCTGCCAGGTTTAGTACCACTCAGGCGTGGAGGTGCGGGGTCCCAGGCTCGTCAGCCAACTGCTCGAGGGAGCTTTAACATTACAATTGGGGATGGGGTCGCACACTACTCACACACCAGCGGTATCGCCCCTAAGGACTATGGTAAATGTAGTTACGTGTTCCGTGATGCATCTTCTTTCGATTCTCTGCTATCTTCGCTTTCTTCGCCATCCCTGGACACGTGTTTCGGGGTATCACCCCTCGTCAGCAGGGATAGGCCGTGTTCTGGGGTTGCCGGTGGCTGCCAAATATCTGCCAGGTTTAGTACCACTCAGGCCCGTAAGTGCGGGGTGCCAGGCTCGTCAGCCAACTGCTCGAAGGAGCTTTAACATTACAATTGGGGGTGGGGTCGCACACTACTCACACACCAGCGGTATCGCCCCTAAGGACTATGGTAAATGTAGTTGCGTGTTCCGCGATGCATCTTCTTTCGATTCTGCACAGCAAAGTCACCATGAACCAACAGATCAACACAGTTTAATCTGCCTGCTTTCATACTCTCCGCATGTTCAGAATAATCTTCTAATAGCGCCTGAGCTGCATCAGATGCAAGCCCTAATCACCATCCCTCTGAACTATGGCAACACACTGTTCGCAGGAACCACCATCAAACTCAAGAGAAGGCTCCAGATGATACAGAATGCAGCGGCCAGACTTGTCTTCAATCTGCCCATATCACCCAGCACCTGAGGAACCTCCACTGGTTCACAGTTCGAAAAGATGTCAATTCAAACTAGTGACACATGCCTACAAAGCCCTCCACAACCAAGGACCAGCATACATGAACAAACACCTGAACTTCGACCAACCTTCCAGACACTGCATATTCCCTACAGCTACAGCGGATTAGGCTTCTTCTCCCGCCTCACGCCAAATCCTGAAATGCCCTCCCCCTCCACCTCCGAACATCACCCTCGTGGACTGACTTCAGGAAGAAACTCAAGCCCTGGCTCTTTGACTATGCCCAGTAACCCAATGTCTGGATACCCTCAAGAGTCATAAGGCATGCTCTACAAATAACGTTTGATTGATTTATTGACAGGGGTAGGCTATAATAAATTTATTAATAAAAGGTTAATTTCTTATTGTATGCACTTCCATAATAATATTCAATACATGAATGGCGTCTTATTTGAATAGACCTGGAAGCCTGTCAGTAAGACATACCTGGAGAATATACTATCAAAAGATAATATTTTCTGGATCTAATTGATTTGTAATTAATTTCTTGTTTCAGTTGTGTAAATGAAAGACGTGGGATCCATTGAAGTAATTAAATAGTTAAGATTATTAACACTGGAATAATAATTAATATACTTTTTTTGTTTTTGTTTTTCGAAAGTTGTCGAACTGAGTCCTGTGAAATGAAGAACATTTTGAAAAAACGTACATGTTGAACATTATAAGAATGCAGCGTACCGAGAGATTATTAAAGCATTGATACCCAAAGAGTGCACCTATTTCTGAATTAACTTGATACTTAATTCTTCATTTTTTAAACGATCGATTTAGCCTGCCACTGAATTACATAACAGTCAATTTTTCAGATGACAAGACCCAGTAACTTGAGACATATTTTGACCCATATTTAAGATTATTATTTTATTACTATGCAACGGATGATAATAGCCACTAAGAAAGACAAACAGCAGTGCACTTAACCAGCAATCAGCAGAGATTAAACAGCCACTTGATATGTTTAAAAGCTGGACCACATAAGGAAACATACCACAGCTGTTTCCTCCACTCAGCTGTGCTGGATTTGAACAGTCATTATCTTTTATACAGAAGGATTAGTGTAACATAATTCGAAAAGTCTTAAAGAATAAAACACTTTTAATTCTGTAATGCATATGTTGCTCTCCTTCTCCCAACGAATCAATAACAATTATATATAGCTGGGCGTCTTAAAAGAGATGGTCTTTTCTCGAACATGTTATGTTTTCACGTTAAATAATAAGTTATGAGTTCCATTTAAGGGCCTGCTATTAAATTATTTGCAGCTTTGTTCGCCTTTACTGTCATAAACCATATTTTAGCTGTATCGCCATCCTATAGCTGTTCTTTTTTAATTACTGATAATTGGTATTTATATAAAGCCTGCAGCAAACAACCCTTGAAGGGGTTGGAGTAATTACAAGTGTGATTTACTATTAAGAATTTTTTTTCACAGTTAAATGAAATGTTTACTGATTAAGTACATAGGATATGGAGGATTAGCTTTTTAATGTTTGAAAACATTATTAAAATAGACTCACTGTTTCTCTCAAGGCGTATGCTGCATACCCTCACAGTGCACATCACATCAGACTACACACGAGAGGATTTTGAGTTAGTGATGCCGAAGACAACGATAAACTGAACATTATTATTAAGAGAAGTAGAATTAGTTGCAACAGTGATAATAAAAATAATAATAATAATAATGTGATTAGTAGTAGAAATAATCGTAAGAAAAAACATGTATAGATTGCTTTATTTCACAATGTGTGCTTTTCTAAGCACTTTAAATATTAGGTCAATAAACAAGTCATGAGTGACATAATCTGTGAGATCATAAGCAGTGCATGGGGCAGCGTAAATAATAGTTTGCTCAGTAAAATATATTTGGTGAATATCAGTGTGTGTCAGTTTCTAAACATTAGTTTTAGGATAATGGCAGAACTAATAATACATGTGCTTTTGCAGTGAATTTCTAGGGTTTTTACTTTATATGTAAGATATAATCTTATTAACTTCCCTGATTATAAGATCATGTTGACATTTTCTATCTTTTTCAATTGATATACTTCAACATTTGTCTACCAAAACGTTACTTTTCTAAAATTAGGGATTGGTTCAATGACAGAGAAGTTGGTTAGGCTCAGTAAACAGATGTTGAAACAGGATGCTGTGTTTATGCAGAAGTATCTCTCTTTGACTACTTTTAGTCCCTTTAAAAATGAATTATGCCTCAAATTACTAAAAGAAACACATTCCCCCACATTTTAACCCTGTGGCTTAATGTCTGCATTAACATATCAGTGCTCATTTACTTGAGCCTGTTCTTTTGGGAAGGCTTTAAACTCAACAGCTCGTATTCGAACAAAATGACATCCGCCAGTGCTTACTTTTATCTTGAATATAAAACATTAGGGGCTATATATATCAAAGGGTTGCATTGCTTTTGCACCACACAATGGGGTGCAAAAGCAATGCAAACCCTTAAGATGCGATTTATCCATCCACGCAAGGCCCCCTTGCATGGTCCTGAGTTGTTGGTTAAATCCAGAGTAAAGTAATGCAGCGCAAATCGCTACTTTGAGTTACTCTGCCCCAGGGAGGCATTCCATGGGTAACGAGTGGGTGTTCCCACACAAAATCCATATTTTGATGCATTCCCAGATTTATCATAAGTTGTAGACCTGGGAATGCGCCAAAACTGCTAATCCTCCCCAGGTGAGGCGTAACAAGGAGAAATATGTTTATTTCTCCTTGTTTTTATTATTTTCGCAACACACATAAAAATTGAAAAATGCCTCTTAAGGTTGTTTTTGAGCTGGAAGGTGCCCCTTCCTGCACAAAACAATCCTGCTTACAACGCTGGCACCCTTGCACCATGGTACAAGAGTATCTGTGTTGGCGTTAGGCAGCACATTGTGTGTAAGCATGGGCGCAAAATCTGTTCCGCTCGCGGATTTTTCGGATTTTCGGTAAACCCGCAATCCGCGAACTCTCGCGGATGTGGCGAACATACGCAAATCCGCGCGCGGCGGATTTTTTGCTTGTGTTCACACTGCTCGCGGGCCGCGGCGCGGGCAGCAACAATCTCGCAATCGCGAAATTACAAAAATTACAATTGGGGAGGGGTGAAGGAAGTGACCCAGTCTCTAACTTCCTCTTCCTGTCCAGCAAGCTCCTCCCATTGCTTAGTCCATTTCCTGGCCACTTTGAATTCGATCTTGACTGGGAAGGATTACTTTTTGTGGATGCTGCTAGAGATTTGGCTTTGAGGCCTTTTGGATTACTTTTTGATGAGAAATTTGATTTACAAGTAAGTTGATAAGTTGATGTTGTTTGTTTGTGGTGATTTTTGTGTGTGTTTTTCGACTTTTTGGGGTGGGTTTGGGGGCTGGCTATGTGTGGGAGGCCATTTTGAGGCATGGTCCTGCAGGTCCTGGCCATGTGGATGGGGTCAATCGGCCATTTTGAAGTCAGGCAGTGTGTTTTGTGCCCTATGCCCACCCAGTCTGCTCTGATTGCTTACATTATGCCCAGGGGGCCTCGAACTCCCGCGGATTACCCGAAAATCGGATTTAAAAAAAAAAATGTGCCTGTGTTCGCACTGCTCGCGTCCCGCGCAGCAACAATCTCGCACTCGCGAAATTGTAAAAATTACAATTCTGCACATGAATTGAAAACTACCAGGCTTAGTTATGGGTGCATGCATGATACAACTGTTTTCTTTAATTTTAACATTATTCTGGCCAGGGCATGGATGGCATTGGATTGTTGTGATTTTTGTGTGTTTTACGACTTTTTGGGGTGGTGTTGGGGGCTTGCTATGTGGGTGGGGGCCAGTTTATTGCCTGGTCCCGTGTGGGTGGGGGTCTAGGGGCCATTTTTAAGCCAGTTTGTGTGCTTTGTGCCATAGGCCTGCACCCAGTGTGCTGTGATTTTATCATGCCCAGGGGGCCCAGAATCCGTCTGTTCGCGGATTTTGCTGGTTATTCGCCACGTTCGCGTCGTGAAGCAACAATCTCGCACTCGCGAAATTGCAAAAATTGCAATTTCGCACCAGAAAACCACCAGCAGGCAGCATAAACCTTCTGAAACTTGATGGATGGCATTGGATTGTGGTGATTTGATTAGCGTTGTGTTTTTTGACTTTTTGGAGTAGGGGTTGGGGGCTGGCTATGTTGGTGGGGGCCATTTTGAGGCATGGTCCTGGCCATGTGGATGGGGGTCAAGCGGACATTTTGAAGACAGGCAGTGAGCTTTGTGCCATAGGCCTGCACCTATTTTGCCTTGCTTTCACCCATTGTGCCCAGGGGGAGTCAGTGGTACATGAAACTATAACCCTCTGTGTGTGTGTGCTATCTTGGATCAATGTTAAATTCCTGTTTCCCAAAAATTTAGCAATTCTTAATTTTGAAATTTCCATATTGTGTGGTGTGCACGTGTGTATTCATAAATGCCTACTTGCAAACTATTTATTGAATCGCTACATATGCAACATATATTTACTGATGTTCCTCTGTCTTTGTTTGCTTTTAGGTGCACAAAGTCAATAACTCCGCATCATCGTTTAGCATCAGTGCCAGGAAGAAGTCCTGCTGCGGCCTGCTGTTCCGACATCTGAAGAAGATGGCTCCAAAAAGAGGTGCCCGTAGGTCCTCTAGCAAGAAAGATGTCTCTACTAAGGAGAAGAAGAAGCAAGTGGCACCACTTACCAAGGAGACTGGTTGCTCCACCACTACATTTTTGTGGAAAAAAGAAAGGCCCACCATGAGTGCTGCACAGGTAGCCTGTTTAGTGGTTCAATCACCATCGACCAGTGATGTTGGCTCATCGCAAGAAAGTAGCAGCACACCATCAACACAGGTTGTAACTCATCTCACAAGTACTATTCAACAACCAAAGCCGCAACAACAACTGCATGGGCTACTAGTACAAGCACAAGTACATGCGCAAGGAGCTGTCCGAGAAGGAGCTGTCCGAGAAGGAGCTGTCCGAGAAGGAGCTGGCCGAGAAGGAGCTGGCCGAGAAGGAGCTGTCCGAGAAGGAGAAGGTCGAGAAGGAGAAGGTCGAGAAAGAGAAGTAGAAGGCCGAGAAGGAGAAGGCCGAGAAGGAGAAGGCCGAGAAGGAGAGGTCCATGGAGAGTTGCAAGTAGAGGTCAGTGAAGAGGCCCATGTAGCGGCGCATGGAGCGGTGCAAGTGCCCACAATGGTTCTTCTTCCAGGAGTAGGGGCACAGGAGGAAATTGACTTTGGAGCCGGGGTATCATGTCAGGAAGACGAAGGCACTCCTCCTGATGATTCATTTTCTCCCAGCTCCCCAGCAAGGAAAAGATCAAGGAGTGTGTGTAGAAGTTCCTCTTCAAGCCCCGCCTCATCAGATGATCTGGATCTAGATTGGCAACCATCTCCGACGTCTGAGAGGGAGGCACACCACTCGCTGCGAAAGGTATCAAAAGTTAAAAGGAAGGGCCCCGGAAAGCTCATACTTATGGATCCGAACGCCGGACTTGATGAAGTGGTTCATTCTGATGTTGATGAACAGGATGACAGCAATGACCTAGTCATCACACACGTCATTCCAGCCACACCGGCCATGCAGCAGACAGACATTTATACCCTATCCCGACGTCATGCTGAGCGTGACCCTGGCGACGTGGCACTGGTAGCACCACCAACGCAGTCAAGTAGTACAACAAGTTCAACAAAACATACAGCTCCCATATTTTCTCCTCAGAGGGGGACTCCATCCAGCTCGACTCCCTCAAGTAGGGTTGCTGCAATAATTGCACAACCCAGTAGATGTCTGCAAGGCTCATCCACCCCTGCTTCATCTGGCATTGGCAGTATCATCTCGTGCGGCAAAACCAGAAGTTTCCAGTCCCCAGTTTGGAACTTTTATAGTGTCCATGCAAAGTATGATAACATAGCCGTTTGTTGCATTTGTAAGACTGGAGTTAGCCGTGGTAAGACTGGTACCAACTATGGAACCGGAGGCCAGATAGGTCATCTTCAAAGAAGGCACGCTGTCGAATGGTTTGCGCACCTAGCAAACATCAAGGGAAAGCAAACCCAAAGGGCAAGTGGCCCAAATATACCCATACTAGGTGTTTCATCTGAAGATAACGGGGAGGTAGAAGAAGCGTCAGACATTTGTCCGGTTGCACTCAGTACCCCTGGCAGCACCACACCCTCCGGAACACATAGGAGGCACACTGAGAGTCTGGGAGACACACCAATGCGGAAAATGTCAACACTGAGCAAAAGTGGGTCGAAGAAGGCATCAGCATCATCCAGTAAATTTGTCCAGCACACCATTTCAGCCATGTTCTCCTCAGATGCGCAATTTCAACGCAACCACCCAACTGTACGCCTGTATAACACTAAGCTGGCTAAAATGCTAGCGGTGGACCTTCTCCCTTTTTCGTTTGTCGAAGGTGTGGGTTTTCTTGAACTCGTGGCAACACTGGCCCCTAAATGGAAGGTTCCTAGCCGGTTCTATTTTGCCAGGGTTGCTGTTCCAGCACTACTACATAAAGAGGTGCTTGAGTTGGTTGGGGCAGCTTTGCAGAAGAGTGCTGTTCACACTATACACCTGACAACAGACATGTGGACCAGTTGCCAAGCCCTTGATTACATGTGCATCACTGCACACTGGGTCTCTTTTTCAGGGGTTGCAAAACAGATAAATGCAGGTGGTGACTTGGCCGAGATTTTTAAGGGTGCTCGTAAACATGCAACATTAGCCATGTTTGGCATGGAGAAAAGTCATACTGCAGCCAACATTTTGGATGACTTTAACAAAAAGGTCTCGCAATGGCTGCCCCCAAGAAATTGCAAGGTTGGTTATGTTTCAACTGATAATGGCAGCAATGTAGTTAGGGCCATGGAGGACGGTTACTATTTCAGAGTGCCGTGTTTGGCGCACTGTATGAACCTTGCCGTGCAAAAGTTCTTGAAAAAAGAACTTGCAGTCGACAAAATACTGACCATCTGCAGAAGAATATGCACACATTTCAACCATTCTTTTAAGGCCCGGAAGGAGCTGAGGCGCCAGCAAAATGAACGTAGAATGCCAGTGAAAGCACTTATCCAGGAGGTGGCAACACGTTGGAACTCAACCTTCTACATGCTTGAGCGTCTGCATGAGCTGTTTCCAGTAGTCAATGAGTATTTCTACAACCTGGGTGGTGATACGACAGAAATGATGCTAGCGGTGGAGCAATGGCAGCTAGTTAAAAGCCTGACAGACATGCTTCGTCCTTTTGAGGTCTTCACGCGTGACGTCAGCAGGGAGGACTGTTCTTTGAGCAAAGCTATCCCATTGTTGCTGAAGCTCGAGCACCAAGTCAAGGTGGTGTCTTCAGAATTGAAAGATGCTGGAAAGAATGAAGCATATGAGTTGGCGCAGAGATTATTACAGCGCCTAGTTAGCAATAAACGGCTTGTAAATATCAAGAAACAACAGCACTACATTTGTGCTACTATTCTGGATCCACGTTACAAAAAGCCATTGTTTGGCAAAGTAATAATTCCTTTTGAAACATCAGATGTTACAGAGTACAAAGGTTGGCTAGCTCAGTCAGCCATTCGGTTTGAAAGAGAGCGGAAGGAAACTGTAGGAGAAGACAGTACTACTAGTGAATCAGCAGGCCATCAGGCGTCCCAAAAAAGCACTTCTGCATCTGTGCCTGTGGCAGAAGTGAGTGACTTTTCCTCTGAGCCGTTAACCACACCAGCAACTGTATCATCTGCACCAGGCCCAGGCGATATGTCTGAAGCGGATTGGCTGAGTGAGTTAGGGTTTCCTTGTCCCAGAAAGGACACAGAAGTGCAAAGTACAGGAATCCGGGAGGACATTCTTTCAATGGTGCAGGCCTATCTGGATGACTCAACAGCGGTCAATATTACTGAGGACCCATTGGCGTATTGGCATGGGAAAAGAAACATATGGCGAGAGCTCACCAACCTGGCTATCAATTACTTGTCTTGCCCACTCGCAAGCGTGTCTTCAGAACGTGTTTTTAGTTCTGCTGGTGGCATTGTGACTTGCAAAAGGTCCCGCCTCTTGCCCGCAAATGTGGAGCGGCTCACCATGATAAAGATGAACCAGCACTTCATACCACCAGATTACAAAGTACGAGAATGCACGCAGGAAGAAGAGGACACCGACCTACCTGAGGAAAGTTCTCCTCAGTTACCAGAAGTACTACCGACTGAATTTGCAGAGTATGAGGACGAGTTCTGCTTCCCTGACAGCGAGTTCTGAAAATGAGTCAATTATTCATTAACTTTAACATTAGTCCTTATTCACTTTTATTCCTGTGTGTCTGTCTTTCTTTTTTTAGCAAGTGCTTCATCACATTCACAACAAAACTGTAATCAATCAAACAACAAGCCCATCAACAGAACTGTCTTGATTTTGATGCCGCAGCATTCCTCAGGTTCACAACAGTTAGTTGACAAGAACTCAGTCCTGGTCGTCTATCCTCCTCCTCCAGACTCACCCTATCCATTTCCCGTAATGCTGATGCCTGGATTCTGCACAATGAAGAAACTTACGTTGACGAGTCCCCTTAAGAGGGACTGTCTGGAAGTAGTGAGTCCTCATTTAAATACATTTTGCTAAGTGTGACTTTTTTGCGTTTGGGTTTAGGGGTCTTGGCTGGGCCATTGCTGGCAAGGTCTATTAAGGGATGAAATTGGTTAGGCATTTACTTTGGAAAACATTTGGCCTATTACACATGAACGTTTAGGCGTTATTATTGCTCGCTTGCCTGTCTAAGGGGTGCTGTCTGTGGGGCTTCTAGGATTTTGGGGTCTGTGAGCACCGCTGCCACATTTCTAATGTTGATTGCTTTTGTTTAGCTGAAAATCCACGCCGGGAAACTCCAGTTGGGGCCCTGCTGCAGAACGCCTTAGGACACTGTGAATTCCAGGTGGAGCCAGCCCTCAAACACAAATTACAGGTAAGATAAGCGTTTGGATGGGAGGTAGTATAATGGAGTATTCGGGGAGGCGAGAGAGTGACAGTGGTAGTAGTAGTAAAATCCTAGGGCTCTTGAATTAACAAACTCTGTGACAGGCATTTAATTTGGAAAACATTTGGCCTATTACACGTCAACCAACACGATGACAGTGTTCAGTTAAATGAACTTACTGCAAAACCACCACCCACCAAGCTCAAAAGTAGTAAAAAAACAGGTATGCTCAGATAAAGTTTGAAAAAGTATATTTTTATATCCCTAACAAAATAATCTCCCGCAAGACCCTCCCTAACCCCAACAAATAAATAGTCCCTCAAAAGTCCCCAAAAAACCCAACTCCCAATTCCCATCCCCCAAAAGTCTCTAAAAAAGGGGCAAGGGACACTCTAGGGATGCACGGAGTTGAGTTTGGCCTCCAGGGCATCATGCCTCAGGGCCAGGGCATCGTACTTCTCCTGGAGGGTGGCGTGATCTAAGCGGAGGCCCTCCACCACATTCTGATAGTCTTTCCATTTCTGGACCTCCGCCTCTAGGTCGGACACTCTGCGGAGTGCACGACGCAAGCGAGCCTTTACAGTACTGTGAGGTGCAGCCTTTGCTGCTTGGCGGTGGCGTCTGCCAGCACGGCTCCGTTTGGCTGGAGCACTGCGCTTACCGGCAGAACGTGGGGTCACGGAGGAGGATGCAGATGTTATATTTGATGCACTGGACTGCGTGTCGTCCCCCTCCAGTTCCACCAGCCGCCGATATTGGGAAACAGTAGCATCCAGC
The DNA here is from genome assembly GCF_964261635.1 of Lissotriton helveticus. Lineage (NCBI taxonomy): Eukaryota > Metazoa > Chordata > Amphibia > Caudata > Salamandridae > Lissotriton > Lissotriton helveticus. Next base: position 452,204,830 of record NC_136070.1, on the reverse strand, counting down.
CTCCGTTGCCGGGCGAGTACAGCCAGCATACTCCTCGTCGGTTTTGAGGTTTTAGTATTACCAACTATATGAAGAAAGAAAGACATAATCTGTAACCAATGCTCTTTAAGAATATGATTAACACAAAATGATTCAGCAGGAAGTTGTGTCACAGTACAACTAGCAACTAGCCAGCGCAGTACAAAACTATTCAGGCCAGTATCATGGGCGTCCGCAGGGAGGGGCAAGGGGGGGCACTTGAATCACCATTTCCCTTCCCACAACTCACTTGTATCCTTAGTTTGGTGCTTTTTCATATGAAAGAGATCTGGCAGAAGTGAGTGACTTTTCCTCTGAGCCGTTAACCACACCAGCAACCGTATCATCTGCACCAGGCCCAGGCGATATGTCTGTTTCCCTCCCTCTCTCTCTCTCTCTCTCTCTCTCTCAGTCTCCCTCTTTCTGCTCCCTCTACCTCGCTGTCTCTCTCTCTCTGTCTCCCTCCCTCTGGCTCCCTCCCTCTCTCTCTCTCCTTCTTTCTTCCTCTCTCTCTGTCTCTGCCTCTATCTGTCTGTCGGTCCCAGCCTGCTGTAATTACCATATTGTAATTTGTCACTGGGCCAGCACTGGATACACATCATATCCTATCTAAGAGTCAGATAGTACCATGATCCAGCTTACCTGTACTCGCCACCGCCACTGTCTGCTTCCTCACAGTCTGTTCGTTGGTCACTTGCGCCTCATTCTCCCCAGAGCTGTCCTCGGACTCAGAGTCAATGATCACCACCACATCCGAGCTGGCCCCGCCACCAGATGTTCCACCTACAAAGTAGATTTAAGACTGTTAGATTACACCACTCACTAGTATTTGGTCTAGGAATGAAGAAATGTGAAAACAACAGAAAAATTAATTGACTGTCTACTCTAGTCTAAAGTAAAAATGTCCCTCCTTCCAGGGAAGGATGTTGTCTTGCTTCACTTTTTTGTCACAATTGTTGAATGCTTGCTTAATTTTAACACACACCATTTTTCTCTGAACAGACAGAAGCTGGACTTCTAAGGACAAGAGCAACATCAACTTCAAACCAGGTGAAAGCTCGGCTCGACCACAAGAAATGTGTTCCATTACTCATCAACTCAGCACCAAGCACTTTTCCATTTCCAGCTAACTTAATTTTAATATATGTGTTTACTTTTACTTTTAATAAAGCTTTTAAACTTGAATAGACTCTGTGGTTTTTGCTCCTCCAGACTAGAGTGACTGAGCGAAAGGTTTTGCAATTTTTGCAAGGAGGAGAACGTGCCGCTGACACTACCAGGTTTATACAGTGTGCCAAACACGCCACTCTGAAATATTATTACTCTGGTCTTTGGTGTCCATAGTTAGGTTTGTGGAGAATTGTCCCTGCAACAGTAGTATTATTGATTTTGCTCCTATCTAAACACTATTTCAAAAAAATTAAATTAGGAACGCTTGGACAACAATAGGTCCTCTATATTTAAATGAAAACTTACTGGGGCCAGCAAAGGAGCACTCGCCGCCCTGGCCTGCATCCTCCTCCTTTGGAGCCACTGCATCCGCTTTTTCTGTCCGCTTGCCCCTGGGCGGACCTGACATACAACATGAAAGAATGAACAGAAAACATTGATGATTGCTGCTTGTCGATGTCCTTGTCAACCAAATCAAACATTTAGAAAGAACAAGAACCAACTATTTCAGCCAAAAAGAGGGCTACAAAGGAAGGACTGCACCTGAGCCTCTACTCTAGGGGCAGATTTACAAGCCCCTTGCAGCTCTTTTGCTCCGTTCTTGCATCACTTTTGTGACGCAGCGCCACAACAAGAGAGGCGCCATGGTGTGGTGTATATTAACAATGTGACGCATATGGGAGATGCATCCCATTCTAAAGCCCTGCGCCATAAGGGAGCGTTCCAGCGCAAGGGAGGGCGTTCCTGCGCAGGAACGCATGCTAAAAGGGGCTATGGGGAAGATATAAAATTTCAATCAGTCATTTAGGACAATGATGCGTCACTGAAACCATGCGCCTGCATGAAGCAGACTTACGGCTTGACGCAGCATTGCTGGAGCTGCGCCATCGTTGCAACGCAACTCCATCAATGAGCCGCCTTTACGGCACTGATGCGTAACGCTTCGGTGACGTTTTGGGACCATGGTGTGCCGCATTGTAAATACGGCGCACCATGGGTGGTGCTGGCGTGCCGCACACTTTGCAGGGATGCGCAGATAATTGCTAATCTGACACTTAGGGGCATACTTACGAGTTCTGAGCTGGACACCTCCAGATGTGCACCAGAACAAATGCGTAACGCAAAACTAACCTTGCGTCACGGCAGATGCGCCGCAATTACAATGCGGCAAACCCTGGCGCAAGGGTAGGCAGATGCGTGACGCATCTCGTGACGAAAGAGGGGCGCATCTCTAGAGTCGCGTCGCAGGCGCGATGCAACTATAGCAATGCTCAGGGCTGCCCAATACTCAACATACCGCATCAGTCCTTACGCCTGCTTCAAGCAAGCAGGCATAAAGAATTGACGTAGCAGCGTCGCGGAAGTGCCTGCGTTAAATCTTGTAGATTTCACGCAGGCACTTTTGCGAGGCGCACAGCTGCCTGACCGCCACCCCTCACCCACCCCCCCTGCGTGGGAACGCACCCATTGTGGCGCAGGCCCAGGCCTTAACGTGGCGCATCTCCTTAGATGCATCACGTTGTACATGACTCGCAGGGATGCGCCACGTTTACGTCGCTGTGCGTCAGGTAAGGCAGCGTAAACGTGGCGCAAGGGGCTTGTAAATCTGCCCCTTTGTGTCTAGCATTACGCAGTTCTGTAAAGTACACTCATACATTACTCAGCCCAATTAAATGAACACAAAATAGAAAACAAATAAGCAGTGGCACCGCCACAGAGAAGGAGAACAGTGCACCTGAAATGCACAGAAGATTTTGAAATATTAATTTACCTCTCCTATCAATGTAATCAGCAGCATTATTGCTCTTTGTAAAAAAGTTAAAGCAAACATTTGCAATATAACACAGTCACACAGAGCAGGAGAAAAAACAGAGTAGTGAGTGATGAAAAAATTGCTACTACTACTCACCAAGCCCGGGGACCTCCACTCCCAGCACGTCTAGCAGGTCGCGCTCTCGGTCCAGGATATCGGTCCAGCGGTGGGTCACTTGATTGTAGGTGCGCTGGACCCCCGTGATGTCAAAAAGGGCCCGGCACACCTGCCCCCACCGCTTCCGTCGCTCCTGGCTGTTGGTATAACCAGCAGCGATCCTGCCACCTGCCGCGATGGTCCTGGGTAGACGGCGCTGCACATAAAAAACGAGTGCGCCCACCTCCTCAGGGCTGAAGATCTCCCGGGGCACCACCATTTCCGCCCTCAAGCGGCCACACGGGAGCCGGGCACGGGCTGCGGTGCCCGTCGTAGGCAGCTTGACAGCTGTCTTCACCATGTTCTGGGCAGATGTTAGCAGTAAGGAGACAAAATGAAAAAGAATAAGAGTAGGGAAGAAGGAAATAAAAGTTTAAAAAAGTAGTTGAAAAGTAAACAAAAGTAGCCTAAAACACAAAAATATAGACCTAGAAAAATAGAGGGATAGAAAAAAAGTTAAATAGATCAAAAAAATATTAAAACAAGCAAAGGATGGCAGAGATATACAGAGGATAGAAACACCATGCCCAGACACATAGGAATGAATGAAAAACAAGATGGCGGCCCGAACACGTGCGTGTAAGTAAGTTTGCACGCGATTTCTCTCGCGAACTCGTGCGAACTTGCATTCGCAAGGCGCTCATTGCGCGAGATTACACATAGCGGGCGGAAACGGAAATACGTCACGCAAACAAAATGGCGGCACCCATACTCAACCTTGGGGTAACTCGCACGAGTTCGCGGCTTCCACGGTCGATTTCGCACGACGCCGCGCCTCGCGAATAGGGAGAAATTACCGAAAAACGAGTTTTGCAAAAGCAAAACCAACGAGCAGGTGCAAAAGTTCGAGCTCATCATTTGTAACCCTTTACCTGTAGTGCTTCCTGAAGGGGCCCTCCAGAATCCGGTTGCCTACTTGCAACTATTGTGTGACCCTGCTCTGACAGTCACAGAATAGTTACAAGTATGCCATTGCATCCTGTTATTGCAACAAAAAGGAAAGGGAGCAGACAAGCAGGTGCCAGCCTTCATTAATGTCAGTTGGGGCAGGGCAGGTGTTGTTGTTTGCAAAACTTAAAGCACTTAGCAGGTGTGCTTGGCTTTGCCACAATAATGTACACTCACTGGTCAATCAGAGGGTGCTGTGATGACACCGAGGGTGGCATGGGTGTGCCAGCCAGAGGGTGGCATGGGTGAACCATGTGCCAGTGTTGACAGAGGATGACAGTGCTTTGCTTTGCCCCAATAATGTGCACTGGTTAACCAGAGGGTGCTGTGATGACACAGAGGGTGACATGGGTGAGCCAGAGGGTGGCATGGGTGACCAAAGAGAGTGCCAGTGGTGACAGAGGGTGGCAGTGATGAAGAAAACCTTGCAAACAGGCTGGGCACGTAGAAACAACAAGTTCGCAAAACTGGCGACCCGACAAGTAAGTTCGCAATTTGCGAAATTGTACAAAACCCTCGCGAACTTGCAGAAACCCGTGCGAACACACCCCCCCAAAAAAATACGCAAATCCACGAGAATTCGCGGATTTTCGCAATCCGCAAATACGCAAATTCGCAAATTCGCGGATTGCGAATCCGCAAAATCCGCCCATGCTTAATTGTGTGCCAGGACTGGGAAAAAGCAGGAATGCAGTGTATTATGCTAAATATGGTGCATTCCTTCCCTTTGTCTGTCACGCAGCGCAGCAAGATGACTTGCTGCACTGCAACCCTGCTCCTGCAACTTCGGCATTTTCGGCGGCCTTGGCGGTCCTGATTCAGCGTGCAGACGACGTTGGAGTTGAGGCCGGTCTCTGCCTGGCGGGCTCAGCGTTGAAGCCCGTGGCAACAGCATCAGAGGGGCTTGTACCATTTGTGGCTGATCTGGAGACGGTGGAGCTCGTGGGGGTCGAGGAGGCTGTTGAAATGGCCCCAAAATCAGCTGCGATACAGAAAAGGGGGTGGTGATGAACAGAGTGTCTGAATTAAGCAGGCCACCATAAGTGTGGAAGGGTATGCTCAGATGTGAGTCCCTTGCTCACTGCACCATCAGGATTCAAGCAAGCCGGGCCGAAGACGGCTGTAATGCCAGAAACCGGTCCCCGGAAGCTTGTTTCCTTTCCAGTAAAGAATTGGCTTGGTAGTTTGGTCTGCCCTGTTCCCATGATGCACTGGGCCAGGGACAGACTAATTTGCATGTAGCCAGGTTCTGAACTGGGATGGTGCAGTGAGCTAAAAAACGGTGATGGATCAAGCCCTGATCTGTTGACTGGGTAGGAGTGTTCTGATTCACTCAGATACTCTGTCCATCACCACCCCCTTTTTTGAAACTATTTTGGCCACCATAAGTGTGGAAGGGTATGCTCAGATGTGAGTCCCTTGCTCACTGCACCATCAGGATTCAAGCAAGCCGGGCCGAAGACGGCTGTAATGCCAGAAACCGGTCCCCGGAAGCTTGTTTCCTTTCCAGTAAAGAATTGGCTTGGTAGTTTGGTCTGCCCTGTTCCCATGATGCACTGGGCCAGGGACAGACTAATTTGCATGTAGCCAGGTTCTGAACTGGGATGGTGCAGTGAGCTAAAAAACGGTGATGGATCAAGCCCTGATCTGTTGACTGGGTAGGAGTGTTCTGATTCACTCAGATACTCTGTCCATCACCACCCCCTTTTTTGAAACTAATTTGGCCACCATAAGTGTGGAAGGGTATGCTCAGATGTGAGTCCCTTGCTCACTGCACCATCAGGATTCAAGCAAGCCGGGCCGAAGACGGCTGTAATGCCAGAAACCGGTCCCCGGAAGCTTGTTTCCTTTCCAGTAAAGAATTGGCTTGGTAGTTTGGTCTGCCCTGTTCCCATGATGCACTGGGCCAGGGACAGACTAATTTGCATGTAGCCAGGTTCTGAACTGGGATGGTGCAGTGAGCTAAAAAACGGTGATGGATCAAGCCCTGATCTGTTGACTGGGTAGGAGTGTTCTGATTCACTCAGATACTCTGTCCATCACCACCCCCTTTTTTGAAACTAATTTGGCCACCATAAGTGTGGAAGGGTATGCTCAGATGTGAGTCCCTTGCTCACTGCACCATCAGGATTCAAGCAAGCCGGGCCGAAGACGGCTGTAATGCCAGAAACCGGTCCCCGGAAGCTTGTTTCCTTTCCAGTAAAGAATTGGCTTGGTAGTTTGGTCTGCCCTGTTCCCATGATGCACTGGGCCAGGGACAGACTAATTTGCATGTAGCCAGGTTCTGAACTGGGATGGTGCAGTGAGCTAAAAAACGGTGATGGATCAAGCCCTGATCTGTTGACTGGGTAGGAGTGTTCTGATTCACTCAGATACTCTGTCCATCACCACCCCCTTTTTTGAAACTATTTTGGCCACCATAAGTGTGGAAGGGTATGCTCAGATGTGAGTCCCTTGCTCACTGCACCATCAGGATTCAAGCAAGCCGGGCCGAAGACGGCTGTAATGCCAGAAACCGGTCCCCGGAAGCTTGTTTCCTTTCCAGTAAAGAATTGGCTTGGTAGTTTGGTCTGCCCTGTTCCCATGATGCACTGGGCCAGGGACAGACTAATTTGCATGTAGCCAGGTTCTGAACTGGGATGGTGCAGTGAGCTAAAAAACGGTGATGGATCAAGCCCTGATCTGTTGACTGGGTAGGAGTGTTCTGATTCACTCAGATACTCTGTCCATCACCACCCCCTTTTTTGAAACTATTTTGGCCACCATAAGTGTGGAAGGGTATGCTCAGATGTGAGTCCCTTGCTCACTGCACCATCAGGATTCAAGCAAGCCGGGCCGAAGACGGCTGTAATGCCAGAAACCGGTCCCCGGAAGCTTGTTTCCTTTCCAGTAAAGAATTGGCTTGGTAGTTTGGTCTGCCCTGTTCCCATGATGCACTGGGCCAGGGACAGACTAATTTGCATGTAGCCAGGTTCTGAACTGGGATGGTGCAGTGAGCTAAAAAACGGTGATGGATCAAGCCCTGATCTGTTGACTGGGTAGGAGTGTTCTGATTCACTCAGATACTCTGTCCATCACCACCCCCTTTTTTGAAACTATTTTGGCCACCATAAGTGTGGAAGGGTATGCTCAGATGTGAGTCCCTTGCTCACTGCACCATCAGGATTCAAGCAAGCCGGGCCGAAGACGGCTGTAATGCCAGAAACCGGTCCCCGGAAGCTTGTTTCCTTTCCAGTAAAGAATTGGCTTGGTAGTTTGGTCTGCCCTGTTCCCATGATGCACTGGGCCAGGGACAGACTAATTTGCATGTAGCCAGGTTCTGAACTGGGATGGTGCAGTGAGCTAAAAAACGGTGATGGATCAAGCCCTGATCTGTTGACTGGGTAGGAGTGTTCTGATTCACTCAGATACTCTGTCCATCACCACCCCCTTTTTTGAAACTATTTTGGCCACCATAAGTGTGGAAGGGTATGCTCAGATGTGAGTCCCTTGCTCACTGCACCATCAGGATTCAAGCAAGCCGGGCCGAAGACGGCTGTAATGCCAGAAACCGGTCCCCGGAAGCTTGTTTCCTTTCCAGTAAAGAATTGGCTTGGTAGTTTGGTCTGCCCTGTTCCCATGATGCACTGGGCCAGGGACAGACTAATTTGCATGTAGCCAGAATCTGAACTGGGATGGTGCAGTGAGCTAAAAAACGGTGATGGATCAAGCCCTGATCTGTTGACTGGGTAGGAGTGTTCTGATTCACTCAGATACTCTGTCCATCACCACCCCCTTTTTTGAAACTATTTTGGCCACCATAAGTGTGGAAGGGTATGCTCAGATGTGAGTCCCTTGCTCACTGCACCATCAGGATTCAAGCAAGCCGGGCCGAAGACGGCTGTAATGCCAGAAACCGGTCCCCGGAAGCTTGTTTCCTTTCCAGTAAAGAATTGGCTTGGTAGTTTGGTCTGCCCTGTTCCCATGATGCACTGGGCCAGGGACAGACTAATTTGCATGTAGCCAGGTTCTGAACTGGGATGGTGCAGTGAGCTAAAAAACGGTGATGGATCAAGCCCTGATCTGTTGACTGGGTAGGAGTGTTCTGATTCACTCAGATACTCTGTCCATCACCACCCCCTTTTTTGAAACTATTTTGGCCACCATAAGTGTGGAAGGGTATGCTCAGATGTGAGTCCCTTGCTCACTGCACCATCAGGATTCAAGCAAGCCGGGCCGAAGACGGCTGTAATGCCAGAAACCGGTCCCCGGAAGCTTGTTTCCTTTCCAGTAAAGAATTGGCTTGGTAGTTTGGTCTGCCCTGTTCCCATGATGCACTGGGCCAGGGACAGACTAATTTGCATGTAGCCAGGTTCTGAACTGGGATGGTGCAGTGAGCTAAAAAACGGTGATGGATCAAGCCCTGATCTGTTGACTGGGTAGGAGTGTTCTGATTCACTCAGATACTCTGTCCATCACCACCCCCTTTTTTGAAACTATTTTGGCCACCATAAGTGTGGAAGGGTATGCTCAGATGTGAGTCCCTTGCTCACTGCACCATCAGGATTCAAGCAAGCCGGGCCGAAGACGGCTGTAATGCCAGAAACCGGTCCCCGGAAGCTTGTTTCCTTTCCAGTAAAGAATTGGCTTGGTAGTTTGGTCTGCCCTGTTCCCATGATGCACTGGGCCAGGGACAGACTAATTTGCATGTAGCCAGGTTCTGAACTGGGATGGTGCAGTGAGCTAAAAAACGGTGATGGATCAAGCCCTGATCTGTTGACTGGGTAGGAGTGTTCTGATTCACTCAGATACTCTGTCCATCACCACCCCCTTTTTTGAAACCAAAATCAGCTGCGGCATTGGCAAAAGAGAAGGCAAGGCTCGCCCTGAAGAGCTTTACTGCGGCGAGCACGGAGGCTGACGTGCTGGCAAAAACGCCTGTGCGCGAGAAGGAACCGGTACAGGAGCGGGGACAATCTCGGAGCAAAAGAAAGGAGGAACAATGGTTAAACCAGCCAGTCCCACAGTAGTGGATCTCATAAGGGGGAATGGCGGGAAGGCGATTAATGTGCCAGAGACCAGAGGTGTGAAGACTGTGATTGGCCGCCAGCCACTCAGGTACTAAGAGATGCCTCTGAGAATGATGTGGGAGATGTTCATGTACCCCCAGCGAGAGTAGGTGGGGGTGAAGCTGATGTGGGACTGAGTGATGCAGAAGTAGGGCCCCTCCCTACTTAGGATAATACTCCTGAAGTTAATATCGCTGATAGAGTTAACAATATTGCCACGGTGACCCATGCATTTGTTGTATCAGCCCAGCCGGTACTGTAAACAGAAATAGAAACAGAGTAGGAAAGTACGAGTGGGGGAAGGAAACCCAAAAAGGATTCTGAAAAGGAACTTGATTTTTTCTCTGTTTCGGATGGGGGAGAATGGTCGGAGCGGGTTACGAACAGCAGCAATGCTGACTTAAGCGACAGCAATATTGAGCTTGAGCTCTCAGATGGGGGAAAACCTGGGACAATTCAGAGGAGAAGGAACACACGGGGAGAGAGATCTTACATGGAACTATACCCCCTCTGTCCAGCTTACGGGTGCCCCGGCAAAAAAAGAAAAGGGGGAGAAGGGAGGAGAGCTTAGCTCACCAACATTAGAGACTATCTTCCAGGCAATATCCACTCACCGTGAGGAGACTCGGCAGGACGAGCGTAAGGCTCATACTGCAATGAGGAAAGTACAGGGAGAGGTCCGAAATTTGTCAAAAACATGTAGTGAGTTTGGAGAGCGGATGACGGATCTGGAGGCAAGGATTTGCACCACAGAGTCAGATCTGGTTAGTACTCAGGAGCAGGCTAAATCACAGGAGGCACAGATAGCCGATATCTAGAGGCAACTGGAAGAACACGAGAACCGCCAACGGCAGAATAATTTTCATGTTTTGGGTGCTCCAGAGGGGGTGGATGGGGAGGATGCCCGTAGCTATGTTATTGAACTGTTTAGAGAGTCACTCACAGAGCTCACAGACTGGAATTGGTCATTAGAGGTTCAGAGGGCGCATAGAGTGCCCTTTGTACAAAGGCAGCCAGTAAGAAATGGGGCATTGCCATGAGCTATCCTGTTGTACTTTGGTAGCTTTCTGCTACGTCAAGCTGTTTTTGTAAAGGAAAGACCTGGGGCATGGTAATCCAGGAATGGGGTCTCTTATTTTGTTCGCCCCAACTTCTGCCACACCACAGTCGAAAGACGGGGGAGGTTGAGGCAGATGATCAAACCCTTCCAGGATAAAAAGGCTCAGGCCTTTTTGAATAGCCCTGCCAGTTTAAAGATTATCTGGAATGGTCAAACACGTTTTTTTATGTCCAAAATAAAAGCTAAGGAATATTTGGATAGCTTAACAGGGTGAGAAGGATGTAAAGATGTTAAAATGATGTGTCTTCTTTAGTCCTTTCCTCTCGGGGATACCTTCTTTCATTCAACCCTTTTAAAATCATTTTTTAAAAGGTAGCACAATTAAGACACTGAAGGGGGTAGGCCACAGTAATTAGACAGCATGTATTAATTAAAGGCACGGTTTATTTACGGGCTCTTAGTTTTGTGCGATGCATTCATCACACGCAGACACATGTCTGAGTGTCTCTCTGGGGGGATGGGGCAGGGGTTCAGGGAGGAGGAGGGGGGTGGAGGGAGTAGAGGGAAAAAACATACCCAGAGGAGAAGACAAAATATGTGGACAACTAAAAGCCATATATGTAATTCAAAGTATGATCTGTATGAATTGTATACTGTTACAGAAAATGGACGGGAAAAGAGGATTGTTAGAAATGCAAGGAACCACAAAAATCAAATTAAGATGGGGAGAATAAACATCTGCTCAATCAATGTAGCAGGACTTAATGATGTAACTAAGAGGGGTAAATTGGGGGAGCTGGTAAAGTTAAATTCATTTGACATCGTCTGTTTGCAAGAGACCCATCTCCAGTGGGAAAAAAGACACTGGATGAAAATTCAGGGTTATAATTTATTGACATCAACATCTCAAACCTCAAACAACTGAGGGGTAGCCATCTTGGCTAAAACATCTTTGGGCCAAGTCAAGCGTAAGGCAGCTGATACACTAGGTAGATGGGCGATAGCTGAGCTTGGGATGGGTGTCACTATATGCTCAATTTATGGGTCAAATTATGAAGATCGCCAGATCTTCAAAGATCTTGAGTTAGAATTGGCAACTTGGCCTATGCCCCTAATTATATGTGATTCAGGAAAGGGGGTGGTGATGGTAATTATATGTGGGGATTTAAACATCGCCTTAGATCCACAGCTTGGTTGTAACAATCAAGGGAGTTATCAAGGGCGGAAACCAAGGGTATACAGAGCACTAACCTTACTTAACAAGAACCATGGGTTACTGGATATGTGGCTGGCTAAAAATATTTCCCAAAATTCAGGAAGCACATATTATTCATTTCAACATAAAAAATATGTCAGAATTGATAATTTTTTGGGATCAACAGATCTCCTCAATAAAGCTAGTAATACAATTTTACCTAACGTCATGATGAGATCATAATCCGTTAATTCTGGGGTGGAAATTCTGAGCTTTATTAAAATAAGGGGGAAGTGGACATTTGATAAGAAGTTATTGGTTAACAGGGATTATATTGAGCATCTTAAAAATGGACAGTTGACTATTTTGACATTAACAGGTACAGCACCTCTAGAATAGTTGTCTGGGATACGTTTAAGGCGGGTTTGAGGGGATAAACTATTAGCTACACTGCCAAAGCACAAGCGAAACGTATGGAGAAAAATCAAGAGCTAATGTGTAAACTTAAAGTGGTAGAGGAAGAGCATTCTCTATTAAATAAACAGGTAAGAGAGACAACGCAAAGTCAGGGGCAAATTTTGGCTCTTAAGGCAGACATTAATGGATGGCTTGCGGAAAAATCAGCAGAGGAGTTTCAGTCCCACAGCAATAACTTATATGAGAGCGGAGAATCAGTCGGGAAGTGGCTAGCTTTTCGCACCAAACAAAAGTCCGCGCAGAATCAAATTTTAGCTATAAATAAGGGGGGAGTGGTACATACGGACCCAGACGATATAGTTAAAACTTTTCAAGACTACTATCAAGTACTGTATTCTGAGGAAGGGGTTAGGGAGGAAATTATGACACTAAATGATATTAGCCAGATGGTGACAACAGGGAAGCTGGGAGAGGTTTTAGATGAAGACTTGTAGGAAGAGCTGGAATCAGAGAGTTCACAGGAAGAGATTCAAATGGCTTTGCGGAGCTTGGCTTCAGGAAAAGCCACAGGCCCTGACGCAATACCCCTTGAGGTATATAAAATTCTGGGCATGACAATAATGCCTCTCCTATTAAATCTCTTCAAAGGTATTCAATATAATGGGAACACTCCGGAGTCGTGGAAAGAAACTTGTATTGTAATCTTTCCAAAAAAGGGGAAACCTCCAGACAATCCAGGGTCTTATAGACCAATCTCCTTAATCAACACAGATACAAAAATATATTCCTAGATCTTAGCCACTCAGTTGGGAGGGATCATTGGCCGCCTGGGCTTCCTGTGGCAACATGGTTTTATACCAGGGAGAGAACCAACAGACCATATCCGTAGAGCGATCTCACTATTCGATATGGTGTCGGAGACGGGGGCCCAGATCCTCCTAGACGCCGAGAAGGCATTTGATCGTGTGACGTGGGAATTTTTGTGGGGATTCTGAAACTAAAGGGGTTTGGTCAGGGATTTATTAGAGCAGTCAAAGCAATGTATTGTGATCCAAAAGCTTGGATACAAGTGATGGGTAGAGAGTCTGAGGAGGTTTTTATATCTAGGGGAACCGAGCAGGGATATCCCTGCTCACCCATCTTATTTACTCTATATATCAACCCACTAGTGGAGAAGCTTTTACAGTCAGGTAAAATAAAACCTATATGTACCAAAGGGTATCAGACCAAAATACTGGCCTACGCCGACGACGTGGCAATTTTAACATAAGACCCCAAAGAGGCCCTGGATGAAATTAATTGTATAACTGAAAGGTTTGGCCTGCTATCAGGATATCTGAATAGAGAGAAAACTATTGTTGTTTGTAAAGAGAATGTGGATTTTAATGATTTAAGGCGAGCAGAGTCGGCAGTCTATCTAGGGGTGCATATTACGGCGAAAGTGGATAATTAATTCGAATTTTGATCCACTTGTTAAAACCTTAGCTGCAGAACTGAAGAGGGTTAATGGGCTGCATCTGTCGATTATTGGGAGTGGAAATTTCTTGAAAATGAGTATTATGCCCAAATTCTTATATCTGTTTAGGTCAAATCCGCTTGCCCTGGATGATGATATACTCAAAAATAATAATTCTATGTTCTCCAACTTTATGTGGCAATATGGGAAGGAGAGGAGGTCTATAAAGTTCCTGACATTAACACAAGATCGATTACTGGGCCGCCTTACTGCATCAAATATCCTTTTTGCTGAAGATAGATAGGAATGGTGGCAAGGGCATGATTGAGAGAATCCCAACAATATTTGAACTGGCAGTAGGAAATGAGACCTCTGGGCTTCTTTTAAAGCAATTGGAGCAAAGTTATTATAAGAAAATTTGGTTTAAAATCATAAAGAGAGCATGGAGGATCTGGAAGCAGATATTAAAATTCATGGAAATTCCCGGGGTCATGCAATATGCCCCCCTATGGCATGTATCATTCTTCCCGAGGGATGCCTTTAATGGGGCAGGAGTGGGAGAATAAAGGGGTTATCACTATTGGAGAGTTTTATGGTGGAAAACAGCAACCCCAATTCACTGAATTACAACGTGACTTCGGGATACTCCCTAACCAGTTTTTTTTAATTTGTATAGATGAAGAGTATCCTTATGGCATATAGACCAAGGGTGAAGATTGAGAGGATTCCTTGGATGCATCAGATTAGAAGTGAGTCTTATAGAATTGGAAACCTATATAGTCTCTTATTAGCAGCACTGCCGGATGATTTAGAAAAGAATGAGACATCATGGGCAGTGGAATTGAATAATACGATGCAGATATCTATAGGAGCTTCGAATTATCCGCGGAAATTTTTATATCTTCCAATTTAAAAGCACAATTATATAAGACCATATTTAATCTTTATTTCACACCGGCGAAGCTATTTTCATGGGGGAAAAGGGTGGATGATAGGTGTCCTAGGTGTGGGGTGGACCCGGCTACATTGATACATATGTTCTATGATTGTGGGGAACTAACCCTCTTAAAATCTGGGATCCTCGGCTTTTGGAAAACTTTATTTGGTAGTAATTTCAAGTTGACCTCTACGTTAGCAATTTTGGGATATGACAGCACTCTGGGGTTTAATAAAGAAAAAGAATATTGCCTCTTTTTAGCTACAGCCATTTTAGAAAAATGCTAGCAGCCCACTGGAAGGATAGAGAGCCACCCACTTTTCGGATGTGGTTAGCTAGACTTCTTGGAGTGTGGAAACAGGAGGCAGCCTTATACGCATGTAGAGGGAGGAAAGCTAGAAGTAATGGGTTAAAAATATGGGCATGTATAGCAGAGTGGAGTGGAGAGACCGGGGGGTTTTGAATAACGGAAACAAATATAACAAATATAACAGGAGCAAAATATATATAAAAAGAAAAGCTAAATAGATGGGAATTTACATGATTTATATACTGTATAACTGCCTTTTTTATCTTTGTATATATTACCTGTAGTATTCTTACTAACTTTTAAAGGTACATATTTGAAGGAACTTTTGGTATGATAACCTTTTGTAGCGTGATAAAATTGGTGCCTATTTTCCTCTCATTTTAAATTCCTGATATCAAATGTACCAGATCCATTTATGTAGGAGCTATATATATGAAAATCTTTTTTATTGTTTTTTTTACATTACTATTTGTTATCCTAACGAATGCGTATTGACTCTGTTCTGTAAAAAGTGTAACAAGTTCTCAACTACCTCTCTCAATGGATTTACTTTCTTTTAATTCTCTTTTCATGAAATTATGCATCAGTTTCATATTTTTGTAAAAGTGTCTAATCTGGGTATGGAAAAAAAAAATGTCCCCTCATTTTATCTTTTTACAGCACCAACCAATATCTCTGTGACAAAAATAACCTCCTGATTTTTTTCATTTCTAAAGGAAATGCATTACCCATTACAACTTTGATTCCATCAACATCGCTTTAGGTGTACCAAACATTTGTTATAAATACAGAATGTTAGCACTCTAGTTGTTCAATTGAAAAATGTTAGACATTGAGGGTGGTTACTAGGGAGTTTACTGACAGATTGCTGCTTGGGTTGGAAGAACTTATTTCACTTTGCGTGTCAGAATATTTTCCTGAGATGGATGAGGAAGTTGTTTGATAACTCATTGAAAATGTATTTTAGCTTTCTAGAGCACTAACCATAATTTCTATAGAGGAAGGAATCCCCTCATTGTGTTCATTTATAAAGTGAATGTGTTAAGTTTTACAGCTTTGAATCAATCAAGATAGCTTCAGGTGTGACACACATTTGTCATAAATACGGAATCTTAGCTCTCTTGTTGTTCATTAGAACACTGAGTATTCACTGAACAAAATAAAGTTATACATGAGGAAGGTTGTGAGATTTTAACTTATGTTACAAAATTAAAAAAGCACTAACTTTTAGAAACTAAAAAAAACACTGAAATTTGCAGTTACATGTAATTGATATAGGTATAACTTGCACCGCAATAGATTTCAGATGTCATCAGTTATGTGCTATGTGAGGACATAATCAGTGCATCACAGCAGCACAAGTTATACGTATGTCAGTTACTTATAACTGGCAAATTTCAGCGATTTTTCTTTTTTTAACCTGTAGAGCTTTTTCATTGAATTTCCTCTTTTTTACTTGCCAATCTGATTGCTCGAGGCCACAGGACAGTGTGCCCGATGAGGGTAAGCAGGCTTATGGGAAGAAAACACTCACAAGCAATCCGGCCACTTACATTTTGTAATTTTCAACTGGTAATATAAATCTTTACATTTTGCACTTAGTTTCTGCAAAAACTATTGAACTAATTTACACCAAATCACAAGCAGCATACTTTCTGGGTAGAATTCTAGTTGTCTTCTAAATTTGATATAATCCTGACTGGCCATTTTCTATGTGCCATTGTCTAATATTTCCTATGTAAAACACATTGGGAGGAGGCAAGATGGTGGCCGGACGTTTGGCCGAGTGAGCTGGCATTCTCCCTCATGGAGATCTCACCTGAGTTTGGTTAGCATCCAAGGCGGTCTCCCCAGCTGCAGTTTCTCGGGAAAAAAGGACGGAGAAGACCTGCGGGAGAATATGGCTGTACCACGGATTGACATGCAAAGATTAATTATCTGTCCTTCGGGCTTTGGTTTTAGCAGTGGTCACCGGTTGCTTCGTTCTTCTACTTGGTCTGTGTTCCCGACTTTCCAGCGTCTTTACGACGGCTTTAGTATGGCGCCAAAGGTCATTTCCAAAGCTGCATTAGCAGCTAGAGCGCGCTCCGCGGCAGCGGCAGCCGCGGCATCTTCGAATGGCCGAGAGGCAGGGAGCGACTCAGGGAGCCTTTCGAAGGGAGACCAGAGTAGCGAGAAAACGGTAGGATCTTCTCGTTATGGCACTAACGTGAAAGGTAGCATGAAGACAGTACCCGCTCTGTTTAACCAGGTAAACCAGGCACTGTGGTGGAGACAGGGGGAGCATCTGTATCCCTGATTCCTGTGGAGGTTTGTGTTGGCAATGATGGCAGTCTGCCGCCTCATTGGATACAATTGGGAAGATTTCTGTGATGCTTGGACAGGGACCCTTGACAGATAGCCCGGCGCAAAGCTCTCGAAGAGAGGATCCCAGTACTGATTTAAGCAACCCGGTGAACTGCATTTTGGGAAATGCAGTTCATTTAGGGGATGAAGCACCAGGCTCGGTATGTACTTCTGCTGCCAGTATATTGGTGGATAAATCAAGTGAATTTGCTAATCATGGTACTGATATTGCTAACCAGCTCGCTAAGGAACTTGAAGGCGAAAATTTCTTTTCTCTGTCGGAGCACACTGGGTCATCTCTGGATGGGGACAAGTTCGACCCTGACTGGACAGACAATGGTAGTGATAATGGAGATTGGCGACAGAATGATATCGTGAGTAACCGTTTGGTTCCCCGGCATTCCCGCACAGTTCGAAAAGGGGCCGCGCAGAAAACTCCGGGTCCTGTGAGAGAGGATCCAGAGACACGCGGATTTTCATTTTTGGACAATTCGCTAATCGATGGATGCGATTCAGTAGAAGGCAAGTTAGTGGCAGCAACCACAAAGCAGCTTCAAGAATCTGATCAGCCACCCTCTGAGATCACGCTATCACTTATCTATCAAACAATTATTGCACATCGGGAGGAATAGCGCCAAGAGAATGCGGGTACTCAGGGGGTTTGCCGCAGAGTTCAGAATTCCGTCCGGAGAATTGCAAAAACATGCACGGAAATAGCAGCCAGAATCGGCGAAGCAGAGGAAAGGATTTCCAATCTTGAAGATGCTCTTGTTGAGCAGAAGAGAACAACTGATTTGATTGGGGCACAGAAGGAAGACATATTATGGAAGCTAACTGATTTAGAAAATAGAGCGAAAAGGAACCATCTTAGGATTTTAGGGGTTCCAGAAGGCTGTGAAGGGGAAGACATAAGACAATTCGTGGTGGAGCTTTTTAGAGAGGCATTTCCGGAAATCTTACAGTGGGACTGGCAGCTGGAGGTTCTCCGTGCTCACCGATTTCCTTTCAAACAGCGGCAAAATACTGGGGATAAGCCCCGTGCAATCCTGATCTGTCTCAATAACTATTTAGCAAGGGAAAAGTTATATGATTTAGCAAGGCCGAATAGGAAAAGGCATGGTAAGGGCTGTGATTTTTTTGTTCGGTCGGATTGTTGTCCAGCGACAGTGGAGCGGAGGTGGCAGCTCCGCCAGCTGATCACTCCCTTTCAGGCGAAAGGGGCACAGGCGTTTTTGCTTTTCCCTTCAAAGCTGAAAGTTATTCAAGAAGGGCAAACAAATTTTTTTTCGTCTGAGATACAGGCTAAGGAATTCCTTTCTACGATTTAATTTTTGGTAGTGGTCTGGGGAGTAGCCGCCTTATGGGTGCTAGCTTTTTTTCTTTTAGGCAGATAGGGAGGGCTATGAGGCAAGCGCTTGTAGGATGATTGTATAATAATATTCATGAGCCTTTTTCTGGTCTTTTACTTCAATTTTTGTCAGATCTTTTTTTGTATTATTAGTTAGTGCTTTGCCCTTAGTCCTCCCTCTTTTTTTTTTGCTTGCTTCGACTGGGTGAAGGAACCCGTGTGGGAGCGAGACACTAGATCTTTCCATCACAAGGACTTCAGTCCTGTTGCCACATAAGGGTGCTGTAAGGGATGGGGTGGTGAAGGGGGGGCTGGGGTTGCCTGGGTGGGTGGGTAGGGGTAGGGAGGGGGGTTGGTGTAGGGCACTGTGAGGTGGGGAGAAGACTAAGAAGGTTTATGAAAGTCACTGCAGAATTGCCATGAAAATTGGATCAAATGATTGTATGTTTTTTTTTATATATCGGAAAGATGGGAAAGTTACAAAGTAGGTTGAGTTCGAGTTGTTTAGATGGCGCAGGATAAACTTGTTATAGGCACATGGAATGTATGGGGTCTCAGATGCTAAGAAGCGGGCCCTATTTTCTAAAATTGTGCAAATTATGCACCCTGACATATTATGTATACAGGAGACGCACATACCATGGGGGAGGCGGGATTGTCTGAAGTTCCCGGGGTTTGAAGTGATAGTATGCTCTAAACAGTCTTCAATGATAAGAGGAGTGGCCATTCTAATGAAGCGGGGAGTGGGGGCCTGCAAAAGGGTCCGGGAAGATCGATGGGAAGGTGGGCCATTGCCGAACTATTAATTGGCGGCAGGTTACTAACGGTCTGCACTGTTTACGGTTCTAACATAGACGATCCTGAGGTGGTCAAGTACTTAAACGTTGAATTAGCTACCTGGCCTAGTCCGCTCATTGTTTGTGGGGACATGAATATTAACATAACAAGTGATTTTAATCTAGCAAAGGATGCTAATTATGTTGGTAGGAAGCCAAAAGTGTTTAAAGCACTCCAGACTTTACTTCAAGAGCTTGGAGTTATTGATTTATGGTTTTTGCAAAACAAAATAGTAAGCAAGCATTTATTGCAAAGGTTTTAAGTAACTCTGCAAATAAATAAACATTTACACCCCTAAAAACAAAATAGATGATGGCTACACGTATTATTCGGCCCCTCACAATAAAAATGTTATGCTAGATTATGTTTTTCTTTCTGAGCAGGTGGCAGCTGTCTCTTCTATTTTTTCCCTTCCCCGGATCCTTTCGGATCACAATCCACTGATAGCTGAATGTCCGTGGCCACGGACCAGAAGACCTCCTCGTGAGTGGACATTTGAAAGGAAGTTATTATTAGATGAGGCTTATTGTGCCCATATTAGGAAATGGCTAGTCGAATTTTTAAATATTAATAGGGGCACTGCAATAGAACAGATAATCTGGGACACTTTGAAAGCAGGTTTGCGTGGGGAGACCAAAAGCTTTTCCTCATACAGGTGGAAGACAGAGCAAGAGCAGATTAAGAGCCGAATGAAAGAGTTAAGGGACGCGGAAGTAGAACTTGCTCTAAAAATCATGCAGAGTCATAATATAGAGTCTGGCCAACAGGATGTAGCAATAATAAAAGCTAGACTGCTAGAGTCTTTCGGACAGGACCTGGCCACGAAGTATCTGCAATATCGCACAGAGACGTTTGAGTTTGGTGAGAACTCCGGCAGGGTTCTTGCCAAGAGAATCCACCAGCCAAGTGTACAGAGTCATGTTATAAAAATTCAAGACCAAATGGGAGTAGTACATTACACTCAGGAGGGTGTTAATGAAGTGTTTTTAAGCTATTATACCAACCTGAATAGAAAGGATATTTTTAGGCCCGAGACACAATTAGGAGTGGAGGATTTTTTAGTAGGGGTTGATACTCCTAAGTTGTCTCAGGAGTAGTGCAAATGTTTGTCTGCTCCTATTCAATGGGAAGAGGTGGAACTTGCGGGGAAGTCTTTAGCGAATGGTAAGGCCTGTGGCCCAGATGCAGTCCCACTTGAGTTGTATAAGGCATTTTTGGATGCGATTTGGCAGGATTTGCTTGAAGTATTTAGAGCTGCGCAGAAGGGTATAGTGCCAGAAGCATGGCAAGATACTATTATAGTTTTGTTTAGAAAAAAAAAGGGCAAACCTGAGCTGCTGTCATCATCTTGTCTACCAATTTCACTAATAAATAGTGATTCTAAAATGTATTCAAAAATGTTGGCAGCCAGGCTAGCTCAGGTATTACGCCTTTGGTTTCCTTGCATCAGCACGGATTTATTCCGGGGCGGGACATGGCAGATCATGTTAGACGCGTCATTGCGTTATTAGACTGGGCACAAGTCACAACCTCTCCCCTCGGGGTGATCCTGTTGGACGCCGAGAAGGCGTTCAACAGGGTCTCCTGGGGGTTCTTTTGGGCCGTGCTCCAGTGGAAGGGATTTCCTATTGAATTTATACAGGCGATTCAGGCGCTATATTCCTCTCCAAAAGCTGCACTTCGTATCTCTGGCCAACAGACTAGTTATTTTTCTATAGGTAGGGGCACGCAGCAAGGGTGTCCTTGTTCACCCTTGTTGTTTGCCCTATATATAGATCAATTCTTGAGCAAAATAGAGGGTAACCAGGGCATGGTACCGATAAGGGCTAGCGATGCTCTCTATCGTATATTAGCGTATGCAGACGATATAGTTGTCTTAACTTCTGACGTCTCATCTGCATTTAGTGCACTTAAGGATTTGGCTGAGCAATTTGGGGCAGTGTCGGGGTACAAGCTAAATGTATCCAAAACACAGGTGGTTCAGACACCTGATATGCCATTGTCAGATGCTCCAGTGGTCACAGAAGCCACGTATTTAGGGGTTCATATAGCTGCCGCAGTTGAAACCATTCCAGATTTAAACATCCTTCCAGTGGTAGCGGCTGTGAATACTAAATTAGAGCGGCTAGACCACCTGCACATTTCTCTTTATGGACGATGTAGTGTTCTTAAAATGTTAATACTCCCTATTTTTTAAATTTATTTAGGACTATTCCTCTATTATTATCTCAAAGCAGTTTGATTAAGGCAGATAGGTTCTGTTATAGGTTTCTGTGGGGGTATAGGCGCTCTCGCAGGGCAGCCAAGTAGATGTGCCTTCCGCGGGATCGTGCGGGCTGGTCTGTTCCATATCTGGTTCTAAACTACTGGGGAGTGATGGCTCAGTCGCTGGAAGTACTACTACTTGGAGATAAAGCTGTGGTGCCAATATGCAATTGCCCTACTATTTTTGAGATAGTCTTGGGTTCTGAGGTTAAGGGTATTCTGTTGGAGGTGCTCGAGCCAAGTTATTATAAAAGAACTAGATTCAAGGTCACTATGGCAGCGTTCACTATCTGGCAGAAAATAAGGCGGAAATTATGTATCCCAAATCTCAATATATATATACTCCTGTCAAAGCTGCTCGACTTTTGCCTGGTATATTTCATGATCAAACTATGCTTAGATGGCAAATGCAGGGAGTGCGGGTGACAGGGGATTTGGTTGGGGATGGGCAAGTGTTACCATATGTCCTTATTAAGGACAAATTTCAGTTGTTATCACAGGACTTTTTTAAATATCTACAGATTAAAAGCTTTTTTCATAAACATTTGAAGGTTACACCTTCTCCCTGATGATCTGTTGGCCCAAAGTACTAAATGGGAAGATACGCTTGGAAAGACAGGCATTGACTTATTACAAGTGCTAGAGCTTGCCAGTGAGGTGATGGTGTCTGGAACACTTAGAACTCAAAGCTATATGGCAATGCTGGATTTATATTATACTCCGGCAAAAATTTCAAAATGGGGTAGTAGAAAGGGAGACTCTTGTGCAAGGTGTGGGCTATTTGCGGCAGACACTATTCATATGTTTTATTCTTGCCCATCCCTTTCTAGTTTCTTGGTAGATATTGAGCGTTTTATCAATACAACACTTAAGATTAGGTGCACTTTGACTCCAGAACTGGTGATATTTGGCTATGATGTTGGGAATAATGAAGATGTTAGAAATACGCGATATGTATTAGCTCTTTTGTTTATAGCTATGTCCCTGGTTCGGTTGTGTATAACTTCTCAATGGCTGTCCCCTGAAGCTCCTACCTTTCTGAATTGGAGAGCTAGATTGTTAGCTATTCATAGGCTCGAATCTTCAGTTTTTTCTTTTAAGAGTGGGAGGAGGAGACAGATGCCATATAGGATCTGGGCACCGATTGAAGAATGGATTAATTGAAATGATTGGATATCTCTCTCTATTCTTCTCTAAGTTTATTATTTTCTCTCCTGTCTGAGGATCAGTATCTTTGTGCTTTTTCCATGTGTCTTTTATGAAATGTGTCCGTTTGCGTCTCTTTTGTTCATTTTCTAAAATGAATGTAATACTGATTGCTGTAAGGAATGTAAACCTACTTTTTCGATGTATTAATGCCATTTCTGCATTGCTTGGTTGTAATTCTCTGTCAATGAAAAAAAAAAAAGTAAAACACATTGGGAAATAGAGTTGTGGGACCTCACTTTTCTCACCCCATGCTATTATTAATATCACTTTCTCTATGTTCAATATGGACCATGGAACAAATACAATATTAAATTATATGTTATCTTCTTCTTGTACCCTAATTAGACCCTTCTGTAAACTACTCTGCTCAGACAAATGTATTGATTTTCTGGCCAGCCAGGAGCTTAATGGTCCCATTTGCAAAGGCATTAGACTTCTCCAAGTAGAGTAAGAGGGAAGAAACCTGCATAGGGGATTAGTTGACATACCAATGATGAACCCGGACACACCCTTCTCACAGAGACAAAGAGGGAAACAGGTAGCCTCCCACACTATTCACACTAGGTACTCTCCATGTCTGTTCTCCCAAACCACCGCCAGCCTGCTCTTACTGCTCCTTACAAACAGAACACTGACAACAGCAAAGACTTATGTAGGTGTGGGAAGGCTGAGGAAATGAGTGGGTTGGGATTAGAAGTTCCTGTAGATTGTTGATATCTTGTTGTGGAAGTGACTTGCTAGAGCGTCGCAGAGTTCTTGTGAGGGAATGATCATGTTCTTGGTGGCTGTTGGACAGGAGAATTCTCTGATGATGGCAAAGAGTTCCTTGGTGTGATTGGCACCGACCTTGATTGCGTCTGCAAAATTGGCCTTTTTTAGGTCTTTGAGTTGCTGGTGGTATTTGTAGAGGGCTGACTTGAAGGTGGCTCGGTCTCTATGATCTCTTCTAGTACGCCATCTTTTCTCTAGTTGTTTGCAACTGCATTTAATTTTGCTGAGTTCGGGTAAGTACCAGATGGCTTGCTTTGTGGATCTGTGAGTTTTGGCTGTTTTAATGTTGAAGTTCTCGACTGCCTGTTTCAGATTGGTTGCAACATCAGTCTGGGTGGTGTTTAAGGTGTCCATCCATTGGTTTCAGTGTCACTTCACTCCAGCTGCAGAAGGAGATGCTGGGAGGGTTGTGGGTGGTGTGGGGTGGTCCAGCCCTGGTAAAGTGAATAGAGTGGTCGTCCAGATGAGTTCTGTAGTAAGGCTGTGTTTGACTCTGTTGCTGGATGTGAAGATAGGGTTCAAGACGTTGGCGGAGTTTGACTCTGTGGGGTCATCCAAATGGAAGTTGGGGTCTCTGAGGAAGATGTAGTGCTTGGATTTGATGGTGAGTGGGGTGATGAAGCCTGTGATTGTGTTGCAGAGGCCAGTTTATGGTCCTGGGGTCTCTGGGTGAGGGTGCCTTTGATTGTTGTTTGTTGTCTGTGTGGAGTTGGAAATTCAGGTGTTTTATGAACAGTGTGGTTTCATCTTCATTGGTGGTGCAGTTGATTGATTCTTTGATAGCAATGCCACCTCCGTGCTTGTTGGCGGGGCCCCCGTGTTACATCTTGTAGCCATTGGCATCGCAGTGGCGATGTCGGAGGTCAAAGAAGGTTTGAGACATGTCTCTGTGCTGAAGGTCACGTCAGGGGCAATGGTGAAGATGGTGAAGATGGTGTCCCAGACTTGGGTAGCATGTTTGCAGAGTGATCAAGCATTGATCAGGTGACATCAGAGTGGTTCTGGGGTGGCGTCGGCTGGTGGTGTGGGAGCGGCTCAGGTTTCTGCAAGGTGGTCCTAGGTTTCAGGTGAAATGACATTGGTGGCAGGTGAAAGGTGCTGCTGTGTAGTGAGGGGATGCGAGGCAGCAGGTGTTGCAGCATCGGATAGTTAGGGCTGAGAGATCTGCGGTGGACTACCTGTGAGTGTGTGGACTGAAGATTCTCTATCTTCAGGGTCTAATGCTTTTGGAAGTTCAAAGTATAACGTGTAGGAGGTTTGTAATTCTTTCCAAGAAACATGTGGAATTATAGTTGTTCTCCAGTGATATATTCCAAATCCCAAATTTCTAAAACATTTCTCCCTGTCATGAGTGAAACAACAACACATTATTGAAACTCTTAAGGGCGTTAGCCATGGGTAGCTCCCTGTGCAGAGAGTGTTAATCACTCTTAAGTGGCTTCTCTGCAATTAGAGATCTGAAAAGAGGGTTAGGGTGCTTAATTGAGTATTAAGGTATACAAAGTGTCTGCTCATGCCTGCAAGTAGGTTATCAGCACCCACTCGAACAGACAAATAGGATGACTGTCAATTAATGTTCTTAGCCATGCTTCAAATTCTTCCTGATATCTAATGCAAATAGCGAACAATAGTAGTTGATCAACATTCAATGCTTTCTGATAGGCTGAGCAAATCTCGACAATCCTTCAAAGGTGCAAATGCAAATCAACACCAAATCTTATAGTTATGTAAACATGGCAAACATGTGTTAGTTTGTACCTTATCCAAAGTAGTATTATTAAAATGCAAAGATTACATCTACTAGATCCTTTGCACATATGTGAACTTCACATGTTGATTATAAACCTTCCAGTTTCATTAATTCAGTTATCTGATAGGGACATGTTTTTTCTGTTTAAAAAAAAAAAAAGAATACATTTGGCAGCTGGGCAATCATGACTACCCAGGGACAAAGCTCCTCGATGTTATCCAGTTGTCTAATCTGGACCACGAGGCATGCACTGCGGAGATAAAAGTGCTCTCATGGGCAGTGGGGTTACGTAGTTCCCCACAAGGATCCCTACCCCCCACCCACTTCAGCAGCCCCAACATGCCAAAGACATTCCCTAAGAAAAGCAACATAACACAACGTACAAAAATGCACAAGAAGTAAATGTGGGGTACACCCATAGGGGGTTATTAGAGCGCATTCAGCCTCCCGGATGTGTAGGGAGGTGGCTGAACAGCAACATTCAATCTCAACCACTAAATTTAATACACAGCAGTGTAATATTCCAATAAACCATGTAGTGGCAGTCAGAACAAGTAGCCAGCCTGTGCAGACCAGGCAAACAACATTATGGCATTAGTCAGACAGCATAGTACAGACATCAATAGACCCTTCAATCATTGTTTATGTAGATTGTTACATCTCTGGTCATACAGCAGCAGCACTAGTTCCAGGCTCCCTCAACCCCATAGCCACAAAAATAAACAGTAGTGTGGCGGCGATCCATTCTCTAATTACCGGCATATACGTGTGCATACAGGCCTCAATATAGAGATTAAGTATGGGTGAAATTTGCGAATTCGTGGTACGTGAATTCGTGCGAAAGCAAATTCGCGTTCCGCATAATCCGCGAATTCGTGCGAATTTGCAGATTTTTTTTGCGTGTTTGCGGGATTTTTGCGTATTTGCCGGTCGCTTGCAGCGCACCGACCGCGAAGTTACCCATGCGGTCGCACATGGGCGCGGCCATCTAATGCGCGTTGCTTATTTACGTTTCCGGGTGCTATTTGCAAGCTTGCATTGTGTGCGGGGCGCTATTACGAGTTCGCGTGTGTTTCTGCATGCTTGCGGGAAATATCGCGCAAACTTACCCACGCGGTCCTCAATGGGCGCGGCCATCTTGTTTTTCATTCATTGCTATGGTTCTGGGCATGGCTTTTCTATCCTCTTTCAATCTTTGCAATCCTTTGTTTCTTTGAAATGTTTTTGCTCTGTTTTGCTCATTATCTATCTCTCTATTTGTCTAGATCTATATTTTGTGTTTTTTTCAACTTTTTGTTACTTTAATAACTACTTTTTTTGTTTAGCTCTCTCTTTTATTTTTATTTGTTTCCCCCTATTCTTTTCTTCTTTCGCCCAGGACCCTGGCGAAGGGAGCTGGGAAAAGCAAGGGGAAGGGTCCCACACCCCGTACCCGGCTCCCATGCAGGTGATTGAGGGGGGAGGATGTAGTGGTCAGGGAGGTTTTCACCGCGGTGGAGGTGGCCACTCTTATATTTTTTGTACTGCGCCACCTCCCTAAGACCGTGGCAGCAGGGGGCAGGCCCGGTAAAGGGTATGGCCTCCGGGAGCGTCGCCAGCGGTGGGATAAGTTGTGCCGGGGCCATGCGGAGGGAGTCGGGGGTCCAGCGCAACTATGACCAAGCAACCCACTGGTGGGCTGACCTCCTCAACCGGGAGCAGGACCTGCTCGAACTGTTAGGCGTGGAGATCCCTGGCCTTGGTGAGTAGCTATTTAATAACTACTTTGTTTTCTTCTGCTCTGTGTTATATTGCTAATATATGTTTTCCAGAAGAGCCAGAATGCTGCTGATTCGATTACATTACAGGTAAAATAATGTTTAAATAGCTTCTGCGATTGCAGGTGCTCGCCTCCTCAGTGGCGTTGCTACTATGCTTGCTTGTTTGCAACTTTGTGCTCATTTGGCCTGAATATGTATGAGTGTAGTACTTTACAGAACTGCGTAATGCTAGAGAGACTAGGGACTCAAGTCTAGTCCTTCCTTTGTACTCCTGCTGCCACTAAGAAGAAGAGATAGTGATGGATTGATAGGTTGAGTATATTATGACTTGTTATTAGTAGTAGGACATTTTTTAGTGGTCTGCAATCATGATGACGGACTGTGTCTGTCACGTCGCGTGCTGCTGAGTGCTGGCAGTCGTAGTAGAACCTTTTTGTTGTTGGTTTAGTTAGTGATTTACATAACTTTCCAAGTAGACGGTCTGCGAATACTGTACTAGTATCCTCATAGTTGACTAAATCAGATAGGTCAATACATGTAGTGCAATTGTTGCTAATTTGTTTCCCCAAGATAATTTTAGATTGTGGTCAAAGAAATCAAATATTTCAAAAAAACAATCATCCATGTTTGTGTTTATTTCATGATCATCATAACCCCCCAGGGGCAAGAAGACAGCAACGCCCCAGACTCTGGCGGAACAGAGTGGGCAGGAACGGTCCTCTGCAGGCTCTTCTGCTGGCCCCAGTAAGTTGTTCTGTTGTTAATATAGTTATACTTCCCTAACTTTTACAGCTCCTATTCATTCCAAACTGTTTCCTAATTCTATTTTTTTACAAAATAGTCTTTGATCTTCTTGTAGATTGTTTCTACATTCTTATCCTGCCTCTCTACCATCACTCTCTGTGCTACTACTATTTACTATTATTATGAGTCGGTCTGTGTAGGTAGCTAAGCTTGCCCAGTCGGCAAACGGTGTTAAACAAAACTCTGATCCAGCAATAGCTCTAGAGGCACTCAGTGCAGTCCTCTGGGTTGCCCTTGCTGTCTATTCCAGTCTTCTTAATGTTAGTGCTTTGACAATTTCCAACTACAAAATGTCAATGTCCACCAAGAATAAGCTTAGTACTTGGCTTTTTGATTTGATAGTAGCACATACCATACCACTAGTGTTTCAGGGACTATTCGGCACATACAGAAGTATGGACAAGAGAAATAGGACATTACTGCTGATAGGTGCAGTTCGACTTTCCACATATCCTCAGTCAGAAGTAACTGTGTGGGACTCGGGGGCCCTCACCTTGTTGGAACTTCAATTCCTCCTGGTGGTGATGAGGAGTAGTTGGTTCTGTCTGTAATTATAAAAATGTTGCACTTTAAAGAGCAAGCATTCATCAGTTGTGCCAAAAAGAGTTGCATGTTATGGCTAAGCATATAAGTTAATACCCTCCCCAAAACCGTGACTTTTTTTCAGTCCCAATAATTGAAAATTGTTTAACATTTTCTCTTCCGTTACGAGACAAAATAGGGGGTGGTGTATGGCATCTAAAAATATGACTTGTATTTTCTAGGCGTCACATCGAATGCGGCACTAGTTCCCACCACCAGCAATGCGGAGGGGTCCACTGCAGGGGCGGATGCGGCGGCACCACAAGTGCCACGAGGAGGAGCTGAGGGGGATGGCTCAGCAGCAGTGGACGGTGGTAAGTTATTATTATACTCCTTACTTATTGACATTTTAGAGTAGGCTCGCAAAGGAGTGTATGATGTACTGTACAGTAGAATGTACACTACTACAAGTACACTGTACTGTTAAGAACAGTTACTGATTTAGAACTACATTTTAGCCAATCACGGAGAAGACAGTTACCCTTGACTTAGCAATAGCATTAGCGGCGGTAGTTCTCGAGTAAGCAATGGCCCCCTCTATTTGACTTCAAATCAGCTGGGAAACTTTTATCGTGAAGCCAAGTCATATCAGATGAACTTGAGGGATGTGATGAACAAAAAGGGAAAGAACTTAGGGTCAATGGAAGGACGTGCGAGTCGTAACATTTATGACTATAAAGAATGATACGTGTTTTTGAATGCAGGCAGAGGTGGCTGATAGGAAGGAATCAGATGCATGGCTGCTTGTAGCAAGGATGGTTGGAGGTGAAAGAAAAAATGACTGCCTGTGTGGGTGAATCAGAAAATTCATGTGTGGTGTGCATTGCAATATATCATTTGGGTGAAACTCAAATGCAAGTCAAGACGGTGGTTTACCAAACAAAATGAAAAGGGTGTTATTTGGTTGTTGAGAAAAAGTAAAGTTGTTACAGTTGAGACATTAAGAAGAATGATAGACGTTTACTTTGGAAGCCTGGATGGTATCTTCTTCCTCACACATAGCAGAGGTGTATGTAGAGCAGACGCTCAGTACATGAAGAGTGTTACTTTGTTCGAACAACATGTCCATGCCATAGTAGCAAAGCAGAGGAAATCCAAATACTTCAAGTTGTGATTGTTCAGAAACTCTCCCTTGCCTAAAGTAACAGTACAATAGTTTACTTTGCAAGCACAGCATATATTGTGTATGTATTGAATAGTTGACAATTATAGCAAGTCAAGTCCCTTCCTCCGGCAATTATGGTTACCACACTCACTCCCTATGTTCATAATTTTCTTTCTGCTGTGTTAATCATGGGTGGACTATCGCTGTTGTTCACTCAATCTATCACAACAAAGCACCTAAAGTCATCCGTCATATAAGCAAAGAGATCATGTGATCGGCTGTATACATGATCAGAAATGAATAATCTTCATTTTCCTTTTGTAGTACTGAAGGCCAAGGGGGGGGCAGTGCGAAATATAAATTACATTCAGCAGTAGCCCTTGATGTAACCGAGTATGGCCAGTGCCACCCCTATACAAAAGTAAGAGCTTCCCTATCCCCACCTGCATGTACTGCTTAAAGTAATGCATGCAAGTCTGCGTCATCATGGCTTGTGTCTCTTTTTCTTGGGTGCAAGCTGACTATGCTGGCATTATGCCGGCTACCACAAGTTCACGTACAAGTAATTTATTTCGCAAAACTAGAGAAAAAAGAAGAATACTGGTGTACTCTCTGACTCTCTGACTATGTATTGAGTCCATAGTGCTGCCTGGTAGTAGAATTCCTGAAATTCCCACTGTCACAGGCCTACAAAGACGGCGGAAAGATACATGCCAAAATGTTATACTGTGCTGGCAAATTGCTAGTGTTACTGTGAGACACCTTTCTGTTGAATTATTTTGTGTTATTGTTAAAGAGTATTGGTTACATTATTTTTCTTTCTTTCTTCATATAGATGCTCCACAAAAGCTCACCAGACTGGAGATGGCTGTCCGGGCCAGGGCCCGGAAGCTGGAGGCCATTTGTGTGGAATATTGCCGGCTGTGGGCTCGGGAACAGGAGGAGGGGGTGCCTGATCCTCGCCGTCCCCCGCCTGAGAAACCTGCACTGGCTCCCCATCGACAGAAGAATCACCTTCAAGCTCCTTACCCACGCACAAAAGGCACTCCACAACACCGGCCCGGCATACCTCAACAACCGACTATCATTCTACGCACCCAACAGGAGACTCTGCTCCGCCGACCTCTCCCTGGACGCCGTCCCACGCATCTACAGAACCACCTCCGGAGGCAGATCCTTCTTCTACCGCGCCGCCAATACATGGAACTCCCTCCCTCTCCACCTACGGCAGACAGAAGACCCTCAGACCTTCAGGAGACTACTCAAGACCTGGGTCTTCGACCACTAGCTGCAGCCCCCCATCGCCTTGGGACCCTCACGGGTATGTAGCGCTCTTTATAAATTGCTTGATTGATTGATTGATTGAACATCAACAACCTCCTCCAGTGCCCCGTGTCCATCAGCCAGCAGCCTCCAGCACGGCGCCGTGCTCGGACAGCCTCCCACCACCACTCAGCTGCAACAACACCAGCAGCTGCCCCCCCCTTCCCCAGAGCCTGGATGGCATGCCTGCGCCGCCTACGCCTCAGAGTGGACTACCTGGAGCACGAGGTTGACAATCTTGAGCAACAGCTCCGGGACCTCCGCAAGGAGCGGCAGGACCGCCTGTCCAGACACTGCCGGAAGTGACTGTGTCCCTTGCCCCATTTTTAAAGACTGTTGGGGGGTGGGAATCGGGAGTTGGGGATTATTTGGGACTTTTCAGAAGACTATTTGAAATGGACAATTGTTTGGGTTAGGGAGGGGTGGGACTAGTTTATTTTTGTTAGTGTAAATAAAATTATTTATTTTACATACTTCAACATAGTGTACGCATTGATGTTATTTTGTGGGGTGGTGGGCGGGGGTTACGGCACGTTTGATTTCCTCAAACTTACCAGCATGAATTATCTAAAACGTCCAAAAATGTTCAAAAGTGCCACTAACAGAGTTAGTGAATTCAATTGGCCTACTAGTACTTTAATAGTACTACTGTCAGTCTCTCCTCCGAGTCCTAGCCCATTATTCTACCTCTCCAAAATGCTTATCTTACCTGTGATTCATGTTTGAGAATAGAGCTAGGCACAGTGCTGGCTGCATGGCAAATGGCGATTACGCCACCCCGGACCGAAATTCCGTTGTTGTGGTGTTAGTAGGAGTCGTACCACACTAGCAGTAGCAGCATATGAAAAACAAAGTGAAAAAATTAGACATTGAGTGGCGTGAGAGAAGTATTAGATGGAACAGTAGCCTAAGCAATGCTGAAGATAAGTATGGGGAAAAAAGAATTGCATGGATGATTATGGCTACAACAAGAACAGTGACACAGCAGCGTAACAAGTCTTCTTGACATGTAGGAGGATGATGTTGAAGATGGATCCAATCGATGGTGGGCATGAAATTCAGAATTTATTTTAAAATACTTGTTGTTTTTTAACCAGAATTACAGTATCCTAGGATTCATCTAGCTGCCTTAAAATTGATTTGAGGAGGTTGCTTGCACCTTATCCTCCCCAGCAAGTGTGTGGAATTATTGTTGTCATTTACTCACACCTCAATGAAAACCACACAGCCCGGGGGAAGAGGGTTAGGGTTTGAAACTTGGATGGGATTGGGGTTTGTGGGGAAAGTTTTGTGGAGGGAAAAAAAAGCACAGCATGGACAAACAACAAATGAAGATAAACAAATCTTTGGATACAAAGCTATCCATAAATCTTTTAAGGGACATAAAGGAAGTGCATGCACTACTGCATGCATGAAGTTGTTTGCTAAATGGATAGGTTACTGAAGAGTAAGTAGTACTTTCTACAATGTACTAACTATGAAGAAACAATGTGACAGTACAGGGCTGCAGTAATTACACAATTTCACTTGCCTATCTGCCCTCAGAGAGAAGAACCACTTAGTATATTAAATTAGTTTAAAAAATAGCAAAGAAAAAAGTATACAATGGCTGGAGGGATGAATTGAAGCAGAGAGCAAACAAATGCACATAGTCACACTCATAGAAATTCACAGCAATAACATTACTTAAAAGATAAGTAGAAATGAAGACGGATACTGTAACTGTATGTTGTTGTAGTTGTCCTGTGGAATTTGGGAGGTTGCATGCTTCCAGCCATTTCTCTTTTTCACGGTACTCCTCCATTCCATCTGACGCTCCGTCGATCAATGTTGGGGACCAAAAGACACCTTGTCCACTGCCTGCCTGGCGGATGCTGAATTGCGGCTCGCTAATGGTAAGCCTGAGTTCATCCTTTTTCCCATTGCACAGGGTAAAAGCCGGCCTGTAATTGTTGATGGAAAACAGGAAGTCATATTAAAACACCACAGAGAAAAAAATAAAAGGTACGCTGTGTAGTGCAAAATAACACTTTCAGTTTCAGAGTCAACAGTATTACAATACATACAAGCATCATTTCGAAAGTGCGTACTCTCTGTCTCCTTTTCAAGGATAAATAAGTGTGGGCAAAATTTGCGGATCTTTCCCCTCAAGCTAGGTGTAAAGTGTAAACTGCGATTTTAGAACAAAATTAGACCTTCCCAGCAGTGCTCCCAGACGCCTCAATCAACCCCCAAAAATTTAGAACTGCAAGCATGGGCCAAAAATCAGTTCCGCTTGCGAAATTTACTGTTTTTCGGCGGTAAATTCACAATCCGAGAATCTCGCGAAATTGCCGAAAATTCGCAAACTCTTGAGCATAACAGATTTTTGGCCCATGCTTGCGGCAGGGCCATGCAGACGGTCAAGGCAGGCACTACTTAGTGAAGCAACTTGATGTAGCATACCTAGGCTCTTTGACACAGACAGACAAAGCATATCTAATTGTATGCAGCAAGCCACATAGCCCCAATTTTACATGAACTGCTGTACTCTGTAATCTGCCTGGCATACCAACACTACACTGGCCCCTGCAGTTGAAGTACAATTTGAATTAAACAAGGTAAAAAAACGCAGAGTAGACTTGAGTTACATTTAGTGTGTAAAAGATTAAATAATAACAGAAGACATATGATTCATTTCATGCACAACAAACAAACAACAATTGCTTTCATCAGAGCCAGACAGCCATTGATGTCCACTGCATGCCATCTTCTTCTCATTAATCATTGCCTGTTCCACTTTTTGTCCGCATCTTCTTCTGAAAGTGCGGGACCACAGGGCAGCCTCTCCTGTCAATTTCAGAAGTAACTGTCAGCAATCAGCAAGCATGTAGTCAGTAATTCCAGTCCCACTTGAGGGGACTCGTCTATGAGTACGAAGACAAAGTTTCTTTATTCTGCGTAATCCAGCCATCTGCCTTGAGGGAAATGAATAGAGGGAATCTGGAGGAGGAGGATAGAAGAGCATGATTGAGTTGTGAACTTGTGAACCTCAGGAATGCAGACTGCGGCACCTTCAAATCAATAAGGAAATAATATGAAGACAGTGCTGCTGATGGATTTGTTGTGATTAGGTGAGTAAAGTTTTGTTGTGGTAAAAGTTGCGAAACAAAGAAAGACACACAGGAATAAAAGTGAATAAGGACAACAAAAAGGAAGTCATTTTCAGGCCTCGGTGTCAGGGAAGTAGAGCTCGTCCTCAAACTCTATGAATTGAGACAGGAGTAGGTCAGCTAACAGAGAAGAACTTCCGTCACCTAAGTCGTGTCCTCTTCTTCCTGCGTGCATTCACGTATTTTGTAATCTGGTGGTATGAAGCGCTGATTCATCTTGATCAGTGTTAACCTCTCCACATTTTTGGGCGAGAAGCATGTCCTTTTTGAAGTTACAATGGCACTAGCAGCACTGAAAACACGTTCAGAAAACACGCTTGCGAGTGTGCAAGACAAATAATTTATAGCCAGGTTGGTGATCAGTCGCCATAGACGCCTTTTCCTATACCAATACAGCAATGGGTTCTGATTAACAAAGACCTCTGTTGGGTCATGCAGATAGGCCTGCACCATCGATTCAAGGTTCTCCAAGGTTGCTCCACTTTGCGTACCATCTGTGGCCTTTGCATCACTGGAACGAGCACACCCTTGATGAGTTAGCCAATTCGCTGGAACGGCAACCCTGGCAAAATAGGACCGGCTAGGAAGCTTCTATTTAGGGCAGACTGTTGCCACAAATTCTAGAAAACCCACCCCTTCCACGAAAGAAAAAGGGAGAAGGTCCAGCACTAGCATTTTAGCCAGCTTTGCGTTATACAGACGTGCCGTTGGGTGGTTGCGTTCAAATGGTGCATCCGACAAAAACATGCTGCTAATTGTGGTCTGGACTGTTTTACGTGATGATGATGATGCAGACTTCTTCAAACCAGTTAGGCTCATTGATGTACTTTTTCACATTGGTGTCTCTCCCAGACCCTTAGTGTGCCTCATACATGTTGCAGGGGTATAGGGTGTGGGCGCTACCACTGCAGTGCTGCTGCCAGGGGTACTGGGTGTACCAGAAAAAATGTCTGTCGCTTCTTCACTTCCCCCTGCACGATCAGCCCCTCGTCATCATCAGATGCAATATCAATGGATACATTTGGATTTGTTTTTCTTTTGGCTTCCTGGATCTTCCTTAGGTGCGCCTCCCACTCGATAGTGTGGTGTTTTTTTAGATGACCTCTCTGGCCTCCGGTACCATAGTTGGTACCAAGCTTATCCCGACTAACTGATGTTTTACAAATCGAACAAACGACCATGTTTTCTGCCTTTTGGCTAACACTAAAAAAGTCCCAGACTGGGGACTGGAGATGTCTGCTGGTGGTGGAGGTGCTACTTTAAGTTTCAATGCCAGATGAAGTGGAGGATGGGCGTGGCTGAATTTGTCTCTGTTGTTCACTTACAGAACCACTACTTGAGGTAATGGAGTTCCAGCTGGATGGAGGTCCCTGCCGGCCCGTCTGACTAAAAAATATGGAAGCTGTAGGTCGTGTTGGTGTTGTGGTTAACTGTGTTGGTGGTGGTACCAGTGCCACTCCGCCCACATCCCGCTCATCAGCCATTCGGGATAAGGTCAAAATGTCTGTCTGCTGCATGCCCGCTGGGGCTGGAGTGACGACTGTGATGACTGGGTCGTTGTCAGACTGTTCATCAGCAGCAGAAGACACCACTTCTTGCTCATCGTCATCACCCATAAGCGGAAGCCTTGTGGGAACCTTCCTTTTAGGCTTAGCTACCTTTGTCGGCTCATGGCGTGCCTCCTCCTCAGACTGCATTTGTGGGTTCCAATCAAGATCAAGATCATCAGAAGGAAGGGTGCTTGAAGAAGAACTTGTAGTAGCCCTCCTTAACCTTTTTCTTGCTGGGGATCTGGAAGACAATGGATCATCCTCAGGAGGAGTGGCTTCCTTGGATGATACCTCTGCTTGAATCTCGATTTGCTGATGTGCCCCTACTTCTGGAGGAACAAGCATTGTGGGCAGTTTTGCCACTCCATGCGCCTCTAGTTGCGCCTCTCCATGCGCCTCTCCTTGCGCCTCTTCTTGCGCATGTACTTGCGCCTCTCCTTGCGCATGTACTTGCGCTTGTACTAGTTGCACCTGTGGTTGTCGTTGCGGCTGTGGTTGTTGAACGCTCGTCAGCTGAGTTACACCCAGCATTGATTGTATGCTACTTTCTTGCGATGAGCCAGCATCACTGGTCGATGGTGATTGAACAACCGAAGTGGCAGCCTCTGCAGCACTCATGGACTTGGATCTAACTTGGTGTGGTGGCACTGAGCCCAATGAAGCGGAGGTGCTGCTCCCAGCTTGGTCCCCGGCGGACCCCGCTGCTGCAGGCGCTGGTTTTTTTTTCCTGAAAAAAGTGTCTGTGGGCACACCAGTCTCCTTGGTAAGTGGCACCACTTGCTTCTTCTGCTCCTTCTTACTGGCAGTGGCAACTTTCTTTGTAGAGGAGCTACGGCCACCTTTCTTTGGGCCCATCTTCTTCAGATGTCAGAACAGCAGGCCGCAGTTGCACGAGTTACAGAGTTGTCTGTGGCCACACGTGACGTCATGTGACGTTGTGCTGCACACACCGCTGCAGTACTTCTTCCTGGCACCGGTGGTTCTCTTGTGCACCTAAAAGCAAAGGAAGCCAGAGGAACATCAGTTAAGCACCTCAAAAAGTCAAAAAACACACAAAAATCAAAACAATGATGTTTAAATTCAAGAGGCCCCACACAAAGCCTTGGTCCATGCACCACTCACTACCCCTGGGCATAATGGGTGAAAGCAGGGCAGGCTGGGTGCAGGCCTATGGCTCAGAGCACACCCAACAAAGTCAAAAACACACAAAAATCACCACAATCCAATGCCATCCATGCCCTCAATGATGTTTAAAGTCAAGACACCCCATAGAAAGACTTGGTCCATGCACCACACACTACCCCTGGGCCTAGTGGCTAGTGAGGCTTTACAGGCACCCCAAAATTAAAAAAAAATCCACATATAACAGTGAGCTAAAATTCCATGACATAAATGAGATTTAGGTTAAAAAAAAACTTACAAAAAAAGTTGTATCATGCACCCATGACTAACCCTGGGCCTACTGGATACTGTGGCTACCCACAATATATTTTTTTTTAAGTTGTGAAAATGTTTTTAAATTGTAGTTGCAGCAACTGCAATGCCCCAAACTAACAACACCAACTTACTTGTAAAATCTCAAATCCAAAAGTGATCCAAACTCCAAAGTCCAAAAATACAAATATCCAACATCAGCCAAAAAAAGTAATCCTTCCAGCTCCAGATCCAAATCAAAAGTGACCAGGACATGGACAAAGCACTGGGAGGAGCCTGCTGGACAGGAACAGGAAGTTGGAGACTCTGGAGCACTTCCTTCCTCCCACCCCCCCCAAAAATAGACTCCTTGCACAAAAAAGGTGCAGCCAAATGTCAATCTGAGGAGTTATTCTGATCAAAATCATGATTTTCAGAAGGTTTATGCTGCCTGCGGTGGATTTCTTGTGCAGAATTGCAATTTTTGCAAGTTCGGGAAAGCGAGCTGTTCAAATCTCCCGCCGGAAGTCAGCTGCGCGTCGCATCTATGTGTTCGGCATTGTTTACTCCCGCGATGCGTAAACGCGGGCCCTTATGACGTACTCGCGTAGTCAAACTCTCGCTGTGCAAGATGGCGGACCGCGATGACGTAATTGCGGTCGAAAATCTCTCGCCCATCACGCAGCAAGATCCAAAATGGCGCAGCACACACAAACCGGAAGAAAAACAACTCGGCGGACTCAGAATCACGGTAAGTCAACGCCGCACATGCGATATTGTATTTTTTAAGCGCGACCAAGCAAAAAAATCCGCAAGCTTGTAAATTTACGAATTTTTGGGCAAATTTGTGGGATTCGCGTACCGCGAAATTGCCAAAAATCCGCAAATTCTGCGAACGGAACGGATTTTACGCCCAAACTTAAGGGAGATGCGTCCTCCAGTAGACCTGTTAGTCTTCAAACAGGGCAGTCCACCGAGTAACCGGTCATGTGGTTAGTCCTCCTCATCCTCTGGAGGATTGGATTTCTCACGTCAGGAACGCCTGAGCATGTTTGCATAGTCCATGGCGGCTTTGGGATTGGTGTAGATTTTGGCTTTATCCTCCATCCCTATGCGCAACCTGGCAGGTTACAGCATGGCGTATGGCACTTTCTCACCAATCAGCAGCTTCTTGGCAGGCTGACATCCCTGCCTGGCAGCCTGAACTGTCACTTGAAATCCGGGAAAAAGGACAAATTGTTACCTTGATGAGCTATTGCACCCTTCTCATGGGACTTTCTCAGGATCGCGTCCCTATCCCGATAATTCAGGAGACGGGCAATAACAGGACTCAGAAGGGCCCCTGGTGGAGGACGGGTGGTCAAGGCCAGGTGAGCTCACTCGACCACCAGTATTGCAGACAGGTGCTCAGATGATCCTGATGTTATTACGACGGGACCTAGCTTCTAAATCCTTTTTTTTCACTTGGAATTTGGTGAGCACCTTCTCCATGTCGAGTGATTTGGTTATACCAGCTCCCAGACCATCCTCCGCATTGATATTCGCTATCTGCTTCACCCAGTCTGGCGCCCTGTTTGTCCAACTTAGCAGACATATGGTCCATCGTTAGGTTGAGAGCGTCAATATTTCCGTCGATATATTGCAGGCTGCTCTGCATGGCCAACAGTGTGGATTCCAGTGGGGTGGACTCCAGTTCAGAGTCAGATGAAGCCCCACTGCGCCTTACTTGATTTTCGAGCTTCAAAGTTGAGGCATGGTTGTGTTTTGTCAGGTTTACCCATTTTGTGCCCTGGTAAGTGCAGTGAGGCACCCCAGCCGGCCACGCTCCGCAAGCAGACTGCACAACGCCGCTCGCACAGTGGGATGGGTGCTCCGATTCAGAAGTGGCAGTCTATCAGGCCCCACCTCCGCAATCCAATTGTTAACCTCTGTCAAAGCAGAACCCCCAACTCCAGTGCCCAGCGCTCCCTAGGGTATCCCAAGGATCCTTCCAATAATTGTAGTAGGGACGCCGGACGATCTGCAGGTTTAAACTTTGTCCCAGTGCACTTTGGATTTCGCCAGAGTAGTGTCCCCAGACTAGCACAGTGGTAGGAATGCAGCACAGGCCTGCTCCCTTCAAATGCACCTCACAGAGTTTAAAGGAGGCACACAGTCTCCTCGTGTGTCCCTCCAACACCACACAGGTGCACGAGCAGTCCGAGAAACCAGCGTCTCCACCCAATCAATGCTCCTGCCAAGCAAGCCCAGCAGTTATGAAGAGGTACCTTATCGCCAGGGCGTAGGCTTCTTTAGTGATTCGTGCTGTGAGGACATGCGATGTGATGCTCGTCGTTAGTATGCTTAGTAGCCTGTCATGAGTCTCCCAGCAAGGCCTCCGCTCCTGACCAGAGAGTACTTTCAGTCCCCGAAGGCTCCGCTAAAGATTAGGCAGGCAACCCAGCATTCCCACCACCGATCTGTGTCCCTTGTAGTCTGAGAGCGGCTACTCAAGGACTCCAGCAGCGCGGTCCGTCAATCCGCTCCCACCTCTCAGATTCAGCAGGTAAGGGCCGCAAGGCAGCCGTCTGCCGCCATGAGGCACACAGGCCCGATCGGTGATGAAACTCCCCAGCTGCACAGAGGGTGTTGTGATGACTTTGCCCCCAGCAGGGCAAAGGATGGCTTGATGAGAACGGGATAATGAGCGTATCTATAATTCAGCCGGCAGAGCTGCACTAAAGCACAGACATCTTGCTCTGCGCCCTCTAGTGCCCACCAGATAGGGACATGTTTATTAGGTTTTGAGACTCACCATCCTTGCCGATTAACTTACTGACAACTTATTGGCAGCCAAAGTTTCTCTGTCATGCTAGCTTGTTGTTACAAAATTCTCCCTTGTCATATTTTCTGTTTGAGACTAAATATTAAATCTCATATCCACCTCATAATTTATAGACCTCCGCCCTAACCTAGATAATGGACTGAATAGAAGCACAGCTGGCACAAAATCTTCAATCTAGAATGATGCCCAATACTCTGCAAAACGGCTGTTCCAATTCTAAAAAGTAATTCTGACCAATATCACATTTTCTTCACAGGCATGCGTACAATGCAGTACGCAGGCATCAAAATATATTTTTTAAACAAAATAACTTAAAGCACAATTATTTATTTTGTCCTTTAAAATGAGCGTACTACTTAAGTGCTATTGTTTGTCAAGACCATGAGGCAGAGATCCATTTCTTACCCCTTTCTCTTTAATCTGCATATGAAAGCACTCGCCTCCTCTTTAAACAGTCATGCATTGGATATAACTTTTACACTGACAACACTCAGCTCTATCTGGAAATTCCAATAAAGACATTGAAATTGTTGTTCACGTTCCATCTAACATTCAGTCCTGGATGATGATTCATCTCCTCAAACACTACCCAGTTAAACAGAGTTCATTCTGGTTTCTTGACCAAACCGAGCTGTCCACATATAGATCAACAAATGTTGTTTACTTACCTGCCACTATTCCATTACATACCGATATCTGTAGGCTTTTGCCCAGAAAAGAAATTGCTCTTTCAAGCACAGATCAACTGTCTGGCTAAAGATGCCCAGTATCACCTCAGACTCCTTCAAGGTATCCAACCCATCATCACAGAACACAATTTTTAACCTGTTGGTTCAGTCTCTTTATGTACTAAGACTGAATTATAGAAATTCACATCTTACAAGAATTCTGAAATTTTACCTGGATCCTTTCAATGAGAGCACAATTTTTCCTACTTAAAATTCTGTCATTCAAAAAATCTAATTTTTCTGGAGGTCCCATGTGTCTGGAATCCCATTAGGGCTTCAACTCCTCAACATATATATATGTATATATTCATTGAAAAAACAAATGTTACAGAGACATTATAGTTAGGCTCAGGTGTCACTCATACACAAAAACAGAGAAATTCAGCCAATATAGTTAGTGAGCTAACTATAACTTGTGCCCCGCAATGCACTGCTTATGACAGCACATATTACATCACTTATTACATGGTTAGTGACATCACTGATGACAGCGCTGATGATATCTAAAATGACATCACTGAGGACATCATCCAGTGACTGTGAGTGTTTAATTATATACTAAGGTGTATTGGTGAATCAGTGGGTCTATGAGTGCCTGATTGGATGATTCAGTGGGTGCATGACTAACTGTATGAGGGGGCGATTATGTGTCTCAGTGAATGTATGGGTGAGTGACTGGTTGTGTGAATGTCTGTATCTGTCAGTCAGTTGGTGTGTAAGTGGCTGTATGGGTGTGTGAGTGGGTACAAGAGTTTCTGTATGGGTGAGTGAATGGTTGTCTGAGTACTTCTATGGGTGTCTGAGTATCTGTGTGGGTGCTTGATGAGTGAATGGGGGGGTCAGTCAGTGGCTGTATGGGATAATGAGTACATGTGTGTGTGAGGTTGTATGGGTGATTGAGTGGGTGTATGGTTGTATCAGTGAGCGAGTACATGTGGCACTGGTATATGGGTGAGCAACTGGGTATGAGAAAGGCAGTATAGGTGAATGATGGGTATATGAGTGACTGTATGGGTGAACAAGGGAGTATAAGAGTGGCTGTATGTGTGTGTGTGCTTGTGTCAGTGACTGTATAGATGAGTGAGTATGCATTAATATCTATATGAGCTAGTGAGTGTGTGTGTAACTGTATGGGTGAGTAAGTGGCTGTGTGATTGAATGTATGGGTGAGTGCGTAGGTATGTGAGTAGCTCTATGGGTGACTGACTCAGTGTATCAGTGACTGAATGGAAGTATAAATGGATATGTCAGTGACTGTGTTAGTGAATGGGAATATGTGTGGCTGTATGGATAAGTGAGTAGATGTATGTGTTGATATATGAATCAGTGAGTGGCTATGTAAGTACTGCGGTAAGGAAAACAATGGTCCAGAACCTATTTCTTTCTATTAACCAATTCAATCAGTAAATGTTCAGGCATTCTTAAATTCATGGGCGTTCCTTGTGTTCGCACCAAAGCAAAAAATATAAACTCAGTTGTTTAAGCTAAACCAAAACAAATATATCACTACAGCACCAATATTCCAAACGGAACATGGAAAAACATCATTTTATTTCTCACCATGAAATTATTATTATTTACAAATTACACATTATATTTGCAATAAAAGGTTGCCCAATAGGAGCGTGCACAAAAAGAAGTGATTGAAGAGAAGTGCAGTGAATCAAAGAAAGAGAAGAAATTCAAAGAAATATACAGAATATTTTACAATAGTTTCAATAATTATGGTATTTACAATTTCCATAACATTGTCACCTGGCCCATACACAGATAAACAATAACTAATCTCTAAGTTATGTCAACACAGCAGTCATGTCAATTGTGTGCACTTTTTGACTAAATGCTGGGTCCAAGGTGAATCTAATATTGTCGACGTTTCGACTCGACTTAAAGGCGTCCGGTGAGTTAAACCTGGACCATGCGAGTCTTCATCAGGACGTTCAAAAGAACGGGCAACCAAGGGTTAAGGATGACCCTAGAAAAATCAAAAGGGAGGGGGAATATAAGTTACCCCGCTGTAGTGATATATTACAAATGGAATTAAAAACACCAGGGGATGATTGCTTACCCAAGGGTGTGCAGACTAGGCTGCTTGTGTCTCGTATTCAATCAAGACTGCATCCTGCAAGACAATAATGTGCAGAATGTAGGCTGCTAAGTACTGGTCATGTGTGTGTGAATGGGTTTGAAATGGCAGTGGGGTAGTTGGAGTGGGTGTAAGAAAGCTTATATGAGGAGTGAGTGGGTGTGTGAGAAATTCTGTAGATGATGTCAGCAGTGATGTAATTGGAGATGTTATCAGCAATGTCGTCAGTGATGTCACTGTCCATGTCATGAGTGCAATCATAAGCAGTGCATTGCAGGGGCACAAGTAATAGTTAGCTCACTAACTATTATGGCTGAGTTTCTCTGGTTTTGTACGAGTGACACCAGAGTCTAACTATAACATCTCTGTAACCTTTGTTTTTTCAGTGAATTTCTATCTCTATATATATATATATATATATATATATATTTATTTAAAGCAAACTCCGACCACTTCCAACTATCGTCGGCGAAGAAGGAGGCTCAGACCACACAGCTTGTCAGGTGAGTTTTCTTTATTCAAAGATTAGCAGCCTGCAACAACGCGTTTCGGGCCAACAGCGGGCCCTTGATCACTTGATATATATATATATATATATATATATATATATATATATATATATATATATATATATATATATATATATATATATACAGATATATATATATATATACATATATATATATATATATATATATATATATATATATATATATATATATATATATATATAGACACATAATCGCCCCCTCATACAGTTAGTCATGCACCCACTGAATCATCCAATATATATATAAAAATTGCAATTTATATAGGCAGGTAATGCGAAGATTTTTCTCTCATTTGTGAATTATATGTAACTGCACATTTTGTGTGAAAGTGCCACTGCTATTTAGTGTTGTATATCTTGCAATACTCTTGGATATGCCTGTTTTAAGCACACTTCGTAGAATGTGTTGCTGTTGTAATGGTACTGACGTGAGTTTAGAGAAGAATCAGTTGGCTCCTCCCGAGGTCAAGCCTAATAGTGACATGTATAATAAAAATTGTATTTCTTCTATAATGTACAGCACGTTATAGAATTAATATACTAGTAAGGATCCTGAGTTGCGATGGTCTTTACATGGGTCATTTGATTTAAAAAGATTCAGAATGTGGAAGAATGTATATTTAAACGTAAAAGTAGAAAAGACCTGTGTACGAATGTGGGAGAAAGAAGCACGTGAGAGAGTGAGAAGGAGGCAAGCTTTGATAGAAAAAGAGCAACGCAAAAGCATTCACGCGAAAGCCC
Source organism: Lissotriton helveticus (assembly GCF_964261635.1). Taxonomy (NCBI): domain Eukaryota; kingdom Metazoa; phylum Chordata; class Amphibia; order Caudata; family Salamandridae; genus Lissotriton; species Lissotriton helveticus. The sequence continues at coordinate 452,161,158 of NC_136070.1, read as the reverse complement.
TGGAACTTAAAAATTAAGAAACAAAAGAAATAAAGAAGAGGGAGAATAGGGAGCGCCATTTGCAGGTCAATGGCCAATACCCTGTTCAGCACCCCCTCTACCCCCTCCTTAATAAACCACAGGATGATTCAATTCTGTTGGATCGTCCTCCACCTCCATATCCTTTTCCTTCTGCTCCTACTGACTCTGATGGTGATGATCCTCCTACGGATCAGGATAAGTTAGGATCTGATTCTGCACGAGAGACTCGCTCTATGTTGACCGCTGAACGTGTGGCTGCATTTAGATCTGCTGCCCGTAAAGTTGCTTGTAATACTCTTTCCGCTCCCGAAATTTTACAGGATGTAGAAAAATGGCAAGACTGGGAACAAGTATATTTTGCGGAAGTATTTGCTATAGATGTAATTGAACGGTTTAGGAAACAATCCACAGAGTTAGAGCCTGCTGATATAGCAACGGATTGTAAGCAGTTGCGTGATGGTCTTTTTTCTCCTCCTAGGTGGCTGACTTAATTAGACGTTTGATAAAACTGCGTGCTGAGACACTCCATTTACGAGAAGAGCAAAGGGCAGCTGCTGCAACTGCACAAACACTTCAGACCACCATGATGCAGTGTGACACTTCAAGGACAGATAAGAATGTTGCAATTCATGCGAAACCCATGCGGGAAGCCGCTCCTTTGTATGTTCCTCCTAAGGGTGGGGGGACAAGTGATGAAAAAGATTCCACTGATGCGAACGGTTACTTTATTTATAACTGGGTTTATACTCCATGGAGTTGAGCAGATGTCAAGGCTCTTAAAGCTGCTCCCGATCCGCGCAAAAATCCAGCTGCTTTTTATGAGGAAGTTGAAGGAGCTATTAGTTCTTGTATCATGACCTTAGCTGATATTGACATGTTTTGGGGCTTATTTTACCCCCTGATATGTGGAGAACTATTTGTAGAGTCTATGGCCCCGCAACTCTTAGGGATGTTTGGAAGGAGCTAGAAAGGATTGATACGGAAAAGAAACCTGTGCAGAAACCACAGAAACTGATTTTGGATCTTCCAAAAGCCATCGTAGTTAAATTGAAAACCCTTATTCCTCCTAATAAGATAGATTGGACTGTTTTAGCATCCTGTAAGCAAAAGGCAGATGAATTGGTCTCTGATTTCTTTACACGTTTTGAGGAGGCATTCCACGACTTTAGTGACCACTCATTGACAGATGACACGGGCAGGCATCTGTTTGTTGACAAATTTGTTGCGAACATGTTGCCAGGAATAGCTAGTCCCCTAAGGGCCAGCGAAAGCTGGTGGACTATGCCCTCCCATGTTTCTCTCCTGACTATGGCTCAGTATTACGAGCGGCAGGAATTAGAAGCTAAGGGTAATGAGGATAAGAAAAACAAGGAGCTGAAAACAAAGGATATTATTGCTCAGGTTTATGGTCCCTCTTATGATAATAGCGGTCGAGGTGGCCATGCAATGTACCGCCCTGGTGTACCCCCTTTTTCCATAGTTACTTTGTCTGCTGATCAGTGCGCTTATTGCAGGGAGAGAGGGCATTGGGCTTATGAGTGTCCTCATCGGTGTCCTTTACAGTATCAGCGTGGTCGGGGACAAATGAGAGGCCCCCCATGGACCCAAGGACGTAGGGGAGGTATGGATGATCATGCTAGATTTGAGGTTGGTGGGCATCCTCCGACTTCTTTAAATACATTTGATAGGCATAATTAATATCAAATATCTGACTATTTGAATCCAGATGTGCAGGGCCCAGCTTATGCAAGGACTGCCTAGGATGGGGTAAGGAATCAGTTGAAGTCCCAGTAGATCAGAAGGGTCCCTATGTCCACGCACATGTCTTGGGTTCTGCTGATCAGTTTCTGGTTGATACTGGAGCTACTAGTAGCGCCTTGTCTAAACAATTGTTTCCAAGGGTTCCCCTGTCTGGCTTAACTATTACATCAATAGGTTTCAATGGAACACCTTCCCTTAGCCCCACTGTCACAACCACTTGCATTCCATGTTGATAAATTCACTGCTCCATGTCCATTTCTGCTTTCCCCTAACACACCGGACAATATTGTGGGTCTTGCTATGCTTAAGTATTTTAGGGCTACGATACGTTGTTCCCCAGAAGGTGTGTGCGCTCTTTTGAATGATAACTATCCAGTGATTGAGAAAACCTGTCTTATTAGAGAGGATATTGCATTGGCTTCACTCCCTAGTGCTTTGTGGGCCACTTCAGACACTGATGTAGGGCAAATGGTTATTCCACTAGTGCATATTAATGTCAAGGAGGGTGCTTTGTTGCCACGATTGCCTATATACAAAATTTTTCGAGAAGGTGAAGAAGCACTTGTACGCATTGTTCATGGTCTGATTGAAGTGGAAGTTGTGGAAGAAGTCCCTTACAATGTTTGCAATAGTCCTATTCTGCCTATCTTGAAGAAAGACACTGACACTAAGATTTTCAGGTTCATCATTGATTCACGAGAGGTTAACAAGATTGTAGTACCCCAATACCCAGTGGTTTCTGATATTACAATACTCCTTTTAAAGAACACTTTCTTTTCACTTCCTATTCATCCTGACAGCTGATATTTGTTCGGTTTCACTTTGAATAATCGATCGTACAGATTCTGTAGAGTTCCCCAGGGATACACAGAGAGTACTAGTATTTACAGCCAAGCATTGAAAAGACAGCTTGATTCTTTCCCCTTGCCCATGGGAGTGGCTCTCATACAATATGTCAATGACATCTTGTTGGTAGCTGATATGCCTGAACAGTGTGAAAAAGGCACACTGTCTTTGCTTTCATTTATTGCATCACACCATCATAAATTATCATGAAAGAAATTGCAGTATTGTAGACCGAAGGTGACTTATTTAGGTCACCTTCTGTCTAAGGAGGGACGTGCACTCACACCAGATTGCATTCAAGCTATTTTAGACACACCAGTGCCCCGTACTCAGAAAGATGTCCGTGCATTCATTGGTCTTACTTCTTTTTGTAGGCAATGGATATTAGGGTTTTCACATATTGTTAAACCCCTGTTGTCTCTTTTGACTAAAGATACTCCAATGCCCCTTCCATGGACGACTGAATGCCAGAATGCTTTCCACCAATTGCAACAAGCCCTTTTTTCAACATCGTTATTAGGCACTCCGAATTACACCAAGGCTTTTACACTCTATGGACAGGAAAGAGATGGTTGCGCACTTTCAGTGTTAGTACAAACACACGGTGATAAGCAGCGGTCTTGTGCATATTTTTCAGCTGTTCTCGATCCGGTTGCCCATGCATTGCCTGGGTGTTTCCACCCTGTTGCAGCGGCAGCTGTGTCTATATGTCAGAGTGAATGGATAGTTTTGTCACACAGACTATTGGTGTTAGTAACCCATGCAGTTGACGCACTTCTGAATCAAACCAAAACGCATCAATTAACTAGTGCTCGTTTGACAGGATATGAATTGACACTCTTTGCCGCTCATATTACTTTGAAAAGGTGTCCAACATTGAATCCAGCTACTTTGTTGCATACCCAGGGACTCAGTCTCAGCCACAGGAGTCTCATGATTGAATATTTCTTACTGAGGAACAGACAAAGTGTTGTGTCGATTTGCAAGACACGCCCCTTTCAAGTGTTGATGGGGAACTATGGGTTGATGGGTCCTGTTTGAAGTTACCAGATGGTACAACGTCAGCTGCATATGCAATTACAACACTTCAGATGGTAGTTGAGACAGCTCGTATTCCACAGAAGTCAGCTCATGCAGCTGAGCTGATATCTTTGACACGAGCGTGTGAACTTAGTACTGACTTGTCTGTATACATTTATACAGATAGCCGCTATGCTTTCGGAGTGGCTCATGATTTTGGGCTACTCTGGAAGGAGAGGGGCTTTCTTACATCCCACGGGATGTAAATAATGCATGGAGAATTAGTACATAACCTCTTGACTCATACCCGAAGAGAATAGCAATTGTTACACGTAGCCACACAAGAAAGTAACTGATAAGATAGGATAAGGCAATGCTTTTGCAGACCACACAGCCGGTGAAACTGCCATGCAGTGAAGCATCACGTCTATGTACGTAGTGAAGTCACAGGCTGAACGCTGGCATGATACCAGACAGGAAGTGCTAGATATGCAGAGATCTGCTTCTGCAGAAGAAATTGAGCAATGGTCTAAGGAGGGAACATTGGACGATGAGGGCTGTTGGAGGAAAAAAGAGATGTGCCTACAGCCTATTTACAACCTATGATTCATATGGCACATGGGCCGGCACATGTTGGAGCCTACTTGATAACGAAATTGCTCACACAAGTTTGGGAGCATCCAGAAATTGCCGGTGCAGCTACAAAGATGGTGCAGTCTTGTCTGATTTGTCTTCAGCATAATCCTGGTAAAGGGACACAAACTCCTACAGGAGGGTTTGCTACATCAACCGCACCTTTTGAAGTTTTGCAAATGGATTACATCCAGCTTGAGCGCTGTAACAACTTAAAGTACATTTTGGTAGTGGTATGTGCCTTTAGTAAATGGATATAGGCATACCCTACCAAGGACAATACAGCTCTCAGTACAGCAAAGTAATTCTTCCCTAGATTTGGTGTTTGTAAACTTTTGTGGAGTGATAACGGGCCCCATTTTATTGGGCAAGTTGTCCAGTATGTCCTGAAGGGATTAGGGATCAAGCAGAAATGTCATGCTGCTTTCCATCCAAATCAGCAGGGCTAATGGAAAGGTATAACACCACACTTAAATTGAAACTGGCTAAAATACAGGCTTCCACGTCTCTGGAAATGGCCTGATGCACTACCCTTAGCATTGTTGTTCATTAGATCAGTGCCACATTCGCGATATGGTCTTATACCATATGAGGTGGTATTCGGAAGGCCTATGAACATTTGGAGAATTCCTAAACCACGTCACATACATGATGTAGCATGTGTATTGATGAGTGACTACCTATCAGAGTTGACTGACAGTATGATTTCTATTCATCAACTGGTTCGAGAAGCTCTTCCTGATAGGTCTGCAGGTGAAGGCCATGGACTCCGGCCTGGAGACCAGGTGATGATCCGATCATTCCAGAGGTCGAGCAGCTTGGAGCCGAGGTGGCGCGGCCCGGAGCAGGTGCTCCTTTCGACGAGAACTGCGGTTCGAGTGACGAACAGGAGGAACTGGGACAAACGCAGAGAATGCTCCTATCTCTCTTCGCCTCAGAACCCAGGAGCACAGTCTGTAGAGTCCCTCATGGTTCAGCCCCACCCTCTTCAACACCTACATGACACCTCTAGCCAACATCATCAGAACCCACAACTTCAACATCATATTCTATGCTGACGACTTCCAGCTCGTCCTCTCACTCTGAGCACACCCCACCACCTCGAATACCAACTTTTACACCTACTACAAGAACGTCCCCCACTGGATGAAGACCAACTGACTAAATCTCAGCATTGACAAGACCGAATTGCTGATCTCTAGCAACAACAACTCCCTTTGGAATGACACCTGGTGGCCTGCCGAACTCGGACCCACTCTCACACAGACAGACCATGCCCACAACCTCGGCATCATCCTAGACAGCAAGCTCACCATGCAGTAACAGATCGACGCAGTCTCCTCTGCCTGCTTCCACATTGTCTGCATGCTCCGATGAATCTTCAAGTGGTGCCCCCTTAGCATGAGGAAAACCGTACCCCAAGCGCTAGTGACTAGCCAGCTGGACTAAGGTAACTCACTGTGCGCAGAAACCACCACTGAACTCATGAAGAGACTATAGATGAAACAGAACTCAGTCGCCACACTCATCCTCCACCTGGCCTATTGGACCCACATTATCCCGCTCCTCAGGAACCTCCACTTTCTCCCTGTCCAGAAAAGATGCCAAATCAAGATTCTGACAGGAGCCTACAAAGCCTCCATGACCTAGGACCAGCATACACCAACCACCGCCTGAGCTTCCACCACTAAGTATGGGTGCAAAATCTGTTCCGCTCGTGAAATTTGTGAATTTTCAGCAATTTCGCAATCCGCGAATCTCGCGAAATTGCCAAAAATTCGCAAATTGGCTCACGGACGTATTTTTTTTTTCAGCATCTTCGTGGACAATGCAGGCAGGATTCATTCTGGCACGATGCTCCTGTCACAAAAATTAAACCTCAACAGGAACCACTTACAGAATGATATAAATAAAGCAGGTGCCCGAGTTGAAGCTCAAATTCAGTCACGCATTATAATCAGCCCAAAACAACTAGTGAGCATGGTCGAAGCTAGGCAGGTGTGCTCCCTCCCCATATCTCTACCGCCTACAATTAGATGTAATCCTTGATGGAGGTCTGCATCCATGAGTTTCTTGAGCGTGATCCCCTTGTACTTCCTGTGAACAGGAGGCTGCTTTCTCCTCATCTGATGATCGGTCTCTGACCCTTTATAAACAAGAGGCATGTGAATTCGCATAGAAGCCCTGCCACACACACACTAGTGTATGCAACGTCTTGGCGCCCTTTCCTCACAATGATGACCAGCTCACTCGAATGGGCCTCGGCGCCCAAACAACTAGTGAGCACGGTCGAGGCTAGGCAGGTGCTTCTTCCCCATATCTCTACTCCCTACAATTAGATGTAATCCTTGATGGAGGTCTGCAGCAACAAGTTTCTTGAGCGCAATCCCCTTGTACTTCCTGTGAACAGGAGGCTGCTTTCTCCTCATCTGGTGATGGGTCTCTGACCCTTTATAAACAAGAGGCATGTGAACTCGCATAGAAGCCCCGCCACACACACGCTAGTGTATGCAACGTCTTCGCGCCCTTTCCTCACAATGATGGACAGCTCACTCGAGGGACCTCGGTGCCCAACCAACTAGTGAGCACGGTAGAGGCTAGGCAGGTGTGCTTCCTCCCCATATCTCTACTGCCTACAATTAGATGTAATCCTTGATGGAGGTCTGCATCCACGAGTTTCTCGAGCGCAATCCCCTTGTACTTCCTGTGAACAGGAGGCTGCATTCTCCTCATCTGGTGATCGGTCTCTGACCCTTTATAAACAAGAGGCATGTGAACTTGCATAGAAGCCCCGCCACACACACACTAGGGAATGCATCATCTTCCCGCCCTTTCCTCACAATGATTGACAGCTCACTCGAGGGACCTCGGCGCCTTTCAGCACGGTGGCAAAGTTACAGACACACGTGTGACAAATGGTAAAAAAAAACGCAAGTTCACAGGAAAATCCGCAAACTCGCGTATTTGTTTGCTATTTCGCGCGAATTCGTGGACCGCGACTCCGCAAAATTTGCCCATACTTATCCACCACCCATCCAGACACCTTCGCTCCACTGGCCTTGGGCTCACGCAGACACTGAAGCCTCAGCAGAGGCTGTTCCTTCTCCTACCTCACCGCCAAGTTTGGGAAGTGCCTTCCCCTCCACCTCAGTACATTACCCTTGATGGCGTATTTCAGGAAGAGACCCTAGACCTGGCTTTTCAACTAAGCCCTGCAACCTAGCACCTAGAAACCCTCAAGGGTGATTACGTGAACTATGCAAATATACTGATTTATTGATGCATAGTTTTGTAAAAGGAAGGACTATTCATAGCGTGCATGCTTGCTTTATAGTCTTCAAGGGCCCATATGTAGGTAATCTACATTTACCGATTCTAAAATACAGAATTTTACTGATTCGGTATTTCAGAATCTGTAAATGGTATGTAGGAAACAATTCGGTAAATATTACCGAATCAGTATGATTCGGTATTTAAGAATCGGCATTTACCAATTTGGTAATTCCCATTCATTCCTATGGGCCTGGAGGCCCATAGAAATGAATAGGAAGCCTTAACTTTTACCGATTCGGTAAATACCGAATAGGTAATAGGGGGCACATATTCAAGGGTGGCAGGGTGTCACATTGACACCCTGTTGCACCCCTGAATCGTGCATGTGTGCACATGTGGCACACATACATGCCCTAAGGGCATGTATGTCTGCCACATGGCATTTTTAAATAGGCACAAGATTGCTTTTTTGAAGGTTTTCGTTATTTACCACCAACTTGTAGTTGGTGGTAAATAACGAATCCTGAATGCAAGAAGGCACTCACTTGAGTGCCTCCTACATAGCTTTTTGGATTTGGTAATTGCCGATTCCTTAAAATAAGGAATCAGTATTTTACAGATTCCTCAAGGAATCGGTAATTCCCAAATCCTTAAACCTGCCTCCTACATCTCAAACCCTAAATACCGGTCGGTAACGGCCAAAATTCGGTAATTTTAGCCGTTACCGACCGGTATTGGGCTACCTACATATGGCCCCAAATGTGTTCTGTAGGTTAAAAGAAGGTATTTTATTTAAGGTCAGAGTTTACTCGTATTTTGGTAGTGTGGCTAAACCATTATGTAGATATTTTAACTCACCTTTGAAGCACTGTGATTACTTGGTAATACTGTGTTAATATTATTAGGCAAACTAACAATTTAGAATCATTTCTAGTCTTCGGAGCTTTCACACTCATTTCAGTGACTCAGAGAAACTGTCCCTTCATCCATAACATGCTGAATAGAAATTCATATTTTTTAATAGCCCCCAAGTCCCATTTACCTTTCAGTGGAGGGTCCGCCTTCTCTACTTCCTCAATTCTTAGCCTTCACACTTTTATTTACGTCGTGTGAAGGCTAAGAATTGAGAACCCCAGATTGCCCTGATGAAGTTGCTGAGAGTGGAGCAATGAAACATGTCGGCATTATACAAATATGGATGGTATATAAGTAACCATTTTTAAATTGGGAGACTTGCAGGACCAGAATAAAGACAGATAGCCAGCAATCCTCACCATATAATTTGTAAAAATCTTTTTGGTTGAATCAAACACATTGGTTTGTTTTCCCTGGGGGTTTTAGGTACAGCAGGACACGGTTTATAATAGTACACATTGGTATTTGTTTATTTTTTATAAATCACTATTATTATTTATGCACATGTGTAAATTTGGTTCTTTCTTACACAACACACACTGAGAGCGTGACCAATGATGAGAAGTGGGTATACTGGTAATTGGTAACCAGGAACCCCCTCGGGTGTCATGACCGTGAGGTACTCTCTCTGTCTTCACACATTTTTTGTGTTTTGTGGGACCTGTGTCTGTTTTTCTTTACAAAGTTAACATCTTTGACCCATGGGATTAGTGTTATTTACACATTCAAGGGATCTAGATTAAGTATGATATAATAGATCCCCCTTGGTGGTCGTACAGGTCTGATGGTATGTTGAGTAGGCGAGGTGCTTTTTGTTTACAGTTGTTTAAGTGGGGGGCGGCCTTACCTTCTTTCCCCCTACACTCCTATTGATTGATAATTAGGAATTAGCACAATGGCCACTTCTGATAATTCTGTATGGCAACTTAAATTAAATTCACCTAGCATCTGGAAAGCTGAGGGAAATTGGAAGTATAAAGGCAGAAAACCAAGGGTTTTCCAGGCTGTATTAAATTTAATAAACACCCACAGCGTGATGGATATATGGGCTAATACAAAACCCGAACAGGACGGTAGCACATTTTTTTCTGCTCATCACCTCTCTCTAGCAAGACTTGATTATTTTTTGATATCTTCATCTTTAGCCAAATTTTGTAATATTGCGATCGCACCCCGATTTTTGTCATATCACAAACCACTCATTTTAAAATCAGAGGGACGGGGTTATAGCGGTCCAAGCTCGAATTGGAGATTTGAAAAAGCACTTTTATTTGACAGTCAGTATAGCATACACATGCAGGGTTGGATTCAGGAGTTTTTGAATATAAATATGGGGTCAGCGTCTATTATGATAATTTAGGACGCTCTAAAGGCAGGAATCATGGGGGAGACTCTCCAGTACTTTATTGGAAGGAATAAAAGGGAAAAGGCCCAGGTAACTAACTTATTAGAAAAAACTGTCCAAGGCTGAAAGCAAACTAATATTAGCTGTCAAAACAGGAGCAGGGGTGGAATTGGCACAGCTTGCCTTAGCCGCTGCTAAAGCCGAGATTGAGTCTGTATTTGCAGAGCGAGCAGTGGCAAAATGGGCAACGGTTCAAGGGAAATTATACGAGTGCGGCGAACTTATTGTCCACCAACTTGCACTTACTATTAGGCAGCAGTCAACTGCAAACGCAATCTCTTCGATCCATACAATCTCAAACGGGGTCACGAATGACCCGGATAAAATACAAGAGGCCTTTCTAGATTTCTATTAAAATTATATACAGAAGAGGATATTAAGCCCTCTGAAATCAGAGGATCAGAAATTGCGAAAATATCTGGAGACAATACTGATGGCTGAACTTAGCTCTGAGAGTAGGGACCAAATGGAACATCCCCCAACCTGGGAAGAGATTGCGACCGCCCTAGCAAGCCTGCTGGATGGTAAAGCCACGGGCATGGATTATATCCCAGTAGAGTTTTACAAACATTTTTCATCACAAATTAAAGATATATTCACTGAAGTGGTTACTTCCATTTTTGATGGCACCTCTCCTCCCCCATCTTGGTCTTCAGCCAAAATTGTAGTATTCCCTAAAAAAAGATAAAACACCACAAGAAATGTCGTCCTATAGGCCAATTACCCTTATAAATACAGGAAATGCAGGAAGGTTAAGAAAGCAATTGTGAATCTGTTCTAACAAAGACAGTGACTGGCAAAACTGTCTATCACTTGTTCTGCTGACATCCTAGGCGCGCAAAAAGAGACCAATATACATTGGGTGTAAGGTTAGGTTTGTGCCTGAAACAAGAATATAATCAGGCATACATTGACACATTCCTTGATGGGAAATGACTGTGGTGGAACATTAAATGCACACCAACCTGCTTGAAAAGTGCTGTACTCTGCTATTGAAAGTACAGAGTCCCTTCTGCGATTTCTTGTGAATTTCTCACCAACATAAATTGCTCAATGCGGATGTTCTATCACTCTCATATTAAAGTGAACCAGCCTAGCTGAGAAGTGATTGTGCGGGCACTTTAAAATTAAAATATCCTGCCAGCTTAGAATGTGCTGCCTGCACCATTAAAATTATGTAGTCCTGGTGAGAAGATCTGTCACAGTCACATTAAAAGTGGACCAGCGTTTCCTGACACATATAAAGGTATAGATGTAGCATGAAGTGTTGGTGCTGTCACATAAAGTAAAGCAGCCCGGGTCTAGTGTGTTAGTGCCCTCCCATTAATACAAACTTTCCACGGAGATTGGAGAAGGGGGCTGTGGAGCAGGAGGAGCCGTCACAGCGTCCAGGGCACAGACTGCACAATAGTGATGCCCTGAGTGTTCAGCCTAATAATAAGCAATATAACCAGAAGTGCTACTCAGGCTTAGACCCTGACGTCTGCTGATTCGAGTGTCACTTTCAGTAATGACTAAGCCTGGATACAGCCATGAAGCACTGCAGAACACACACGTCATAATTATTTGCTCAGCTGTAATTGCATGACGGTCTACTACAGTCGTTGCAATGATGTGACGTAATGCGAGGTTAGTCTACTACTCTAATCCACATTGTATGATTGTTGGCAGGGCTGAATACTCCGGTGCAATTACAGAGGAGTAACGATCATCGGTCATGGGGAATGGTCAGAGGGACAGAATAGTTCCCTGTCTTCAACATTATGTACAGCGCTCGCCACACTTGTCTAGGCTTCTTCCACAGAAATACCAGTGCCAATACCAATCATTGTTATTTACTCAGACTGGATAAAGAAATAAAATGTACATAAATAAAAAGGGGTAAAACGTGTAAATAATATATATATATATATATATATATATATATATATATATCCACAGATCAGGCTCCAAACTATGCGAGGAATGCTGCATTTTTGAACAATAAAAGGAAAATTTGGGAAATATATCCTTTGTTTGAGTGCTGACTTATGCTATCATTGATAGCTCTTTGGAGAATATATATATATATATATATATATATATATATATATATATATATATATATATATATATATATATATATATATATATATATATATATATATTACCTACTGGCGATAGCCAGTAGGTATATATAGTTAGGATTGTTTTCAATAGGGAAATCGCAACATTCTATTGGGAATAACTTTGGCGCCGGTTGAAGAATCTTCCTGAAATTTTCCTTAACTTTGCCTCGCGGTGCTCCGCTCCTTCCCTGAAAGTTTGAGAGGGATTTGTCAAGCGGGGGCCGAGATAAAAGGGGGGTCCCTAAACGTGTTTTCCCAATGTTAATTTCCATAGGGCGGTTGGACTCACTTTGAGCCCGAACGGCTGAATGGTTTTCCACCAAACTTGGCAAAATTGTCGGGACTGGTAGCCCGATGTGCCTTTGCTATGTCTCAAGATATGTGCTCCAGTGGTTTTTACGGAAATTAACTTTGAAAAATATATATTGGGCTACATTGGGCTATATATATGTTAGAGCCCAAATGTAGCCCAATGTAGCCCAATGTAGCCCAAAGATGGCCACCAGAGACAAAAAAAAACAAATGTAGCCCAAATATCAGCCAGATGTAGCCCAACTATAGCCCAATGACAGAATGTCCCAGAGTGTTCTAAAGAACAACTAGAGCGCTAACAGTCTTACTTATGACAAAAGTATGGCACACCTGAAGTCATCTTGATTGGAATAAAGTGTTAACACTTAAAACATTTAATTTGCAAAGGAACAAAATGAGGGGGTTCATTTTGCCATAGAAATTATGATTAGTGCAGAAGAAAGAAAAATTAGGGCACATTTTGAGTGACTTCTCAAATCCTCTTATATTTCATTAAAAAAATTCTGATATGCAGTCTCCCAAGATGGCCACCAGAGACAAAAGAGCCCAAATGTAGCCCAAATATCAGCCAGATGTAGCCCAACTATAGCCCAATGACAGAATGTCCCAGAGTGTTCTAAAGAACAACTAGAACGCTAACAGTCTTACTTATGACAAAAGTATGGCACACCTGAAGTCATGGTGATTGGAATGAAGTGGTAACACTTAATACATTTAATTTGAAAAGGAACAAAATGAGGGGTTTCATTTTGCCATAGAAATTTTACATATATATATATATATTCACTGAAAAAACCATAGGTTACACACCAGTTATAGTTAGGAATTAGCATTTAAAAAACCTTTGAAATTCACTGAAAAAACCATAGGTTTCACACCAGTTATAGTTAGCTGGAAATTTTACTTGCATATAACCATTGAAATTCCCATGTTATAGTTAGTTGGACTCACTATAACTTGCACGTCTGCAATGCACTGCTGATGAGGTCACATATTACATCACTCATGCATATATTTAAATATTTAAACATTACTCGCTAATATATGTATTCACTAAGATACACTTAATAAGCCAGTTAACCAATCAAATTTCTTTTTTAAAACACTGAAAAAACCATAGGTTTCAGGCCTTATATAGTTAGGAATTAGCATTTAAAAAACCTTTGAAATTCACTGAAAAAACCATAGGTTTCAGGCCTTATGTAGTTAGGAATCAGCATTTAAAAAACCTTTGAAATTCACTGAAAAAACCATAGGTTTCAGGCCTTATATAGTTAGGAATTCACATTTAAAAAACCTTTGAAATTCACTGAAAAAAACATAGGTTTCAGGAGTTATATAGTTAGGAATTAGTTTTTAAAACACCTTTGAAATTCACTCAAATGACTATAAGTTTTAGTGGTGTTATAGTTAGCTAGACATTTTACTCATACAAAACCAATGAAATTGCTCCTATATAGTTAGTTGTACTAACTATATTTCGCGCACCCGCAATCCACTACTAATGATGTCACATATTAGATCATTCATGACATGATCAGTGACATCACTGATGACATCTCAAATGACATCACTGATGACATCATCCACGTGACAATCACATACACCTTTTCATACACTATTACAATTTTTCATCTCTGTTTGTAAAATACAGAGTATCATATTTAAATCCATTGTCACAGCAATACAAGTATCTAAAAATCCACTCAGTGATTCATAGATGTATACACACAACTAATCACTTACCTATGGATTCACTCATACATGCTGTCAATGAACAATAGAACACTATCAAAAATACTTATACATCTATATCGACATTAAACAACAGCACGCATCCTATTCACACATGAAGTCATCCTACTCACTTATGCAAACAATGGATCATACTTACATATTTACTTAGCAAAACACTTATACAAACACCACTTCTTCTATACATTTAGATAGTAAGTCATACTTAGTGAATTATAAAATCATTATTACAAGTATACAGTTATCCATACTGTCACTCACACAATCATTGTGTCTTATGTATACTTATTTATATACAACAACTGACACATACAGTGCCTTTTATTTTTCTAGTTTGTTGGACCTGTACCTTTGAGAAATATATTTGCTCATCACCACACCCATAAAGAGATTCCCTCACCCAAACTGTTAGAACATGTAGTTTTAACTTCATATATCTACTGAATCAACTATTCACACATCTTTGGACAGTCACACACCCCCCACCGAACCACACACACTTTCACACTCCCATACAAATACTCAGTTAACTTATCAATAACTAATATAGACTTTCACATAGCTAGTAACCAATTGTAGAATCAGTTTACACAACATCTGACAAAGTGATACAGATATTCACACAGTTTAGTCACTATCCACTAGATTTAGTGAGACATTATAAATTGGTCAAGTAAACTGTCAATTACACTGCTACTAAATCCTCCAGTCAAATATTTATTTATATATATCAACTATATATTCTTCAATGTAAATTGCTATATATAATGCATATTTAAATAACGAAGCAAACCACATTCACTGGATGATGTCATCAGTGATGTCATCAATGATGTCATTTGAGATGTCATCAGTGATGTCACTGATCATGTCATGAATGATCTAATATGTGACATCATCATCAGCAGTGGATTGCGGGTGCGCGAAACATAGTTAGTACAACTAACTATATAGGAGCAATTTCATTAGTTTTGTATGAGTAAAATGTCTAGCTAACTATAACACCACTAAAACTTATAGTGTTTTTGAGTGAATTTCAAAGGTTTTTTAAAAACTAATTCCTAACTATATAACTCCTGAAACCTATGGTTTTTTCGGTTTCCCTGGAGGTGGATTTGCATATATATATATATATATATATATATATATATATATATATTACCTACTGGCGGTCGCCAGTAGGTATATATAGTTAGGATTTTTTCTCTATGGGTTTTTTGAAAATTCTATGTCTAATAACTTTGGCGTTTGTGGACGGAATCGGCTGAAATTTTCAGGAAAATGGCACATTTTGTTTCTGAGCAGCCCTTGAAAATTTGGGGGGGGTTCGTCCAGTGGGGGCCGAGAAAAAAGGGGGGTCCCAAAACGTGTTTTTAACATTGAGTTTTCCATAGGGCGGTTGGCCTCACTTTTAGCCCGAACGGCTGAATGGATTTGCACGAAACTTGGCAAAATTGTAGGGACTGGTAGCCCGATGTGCCTTTTGTAGGTCTCAATATATGTGCTCCAGTGGATTTTGAGAAATTAACGTTTAAAAAAAGATATATATCTGTAACAGCGGACCGGTTAGCGCTCTGGTTCGCGGACTTTTCGCGCAACGGAGCTTTGTGAAGCGAAGCTGATTGGTTCTCCGGCGTCTGTCAACATTCCAAACAGTCCGTAGCGGCCGCCATCTTGTCTCTCGGTAGGATCGAGAGACAAGAGGAGGTCAAAACAAAGGGGGAAATAACTATAAGGGGGCATAGTAGATCCTCGCTGACCCCCTAGGTTTGATGTGGAGGTTTTAAAAGGGCCCCGCGGGGCAAAAAAAAAAAATAATAATAATAATCGAACGGCTGAATGGATTTGCACGAAACTTGGCAAAATTGTAGGGACTGGTAGCCCGATGTGCCTTTGCTAGGTCTCAATATATGTGCTTCAGTGGATTTTGAGAAATTAACGTTCAAAAAAAGATATATATCTGTAACAGCGCACCGCTTCGCGTACTTTTCGCGTTACGGAGCTTTGCGAAGCGAAGCTGATTGGCTCTCCGGTGTCTGTAAACATTCCAAACAGTACGTAGCGGCCGCCATCTTGTCTCTCGGTAGGATCGAGAGACAAGAGGAGGCCAAAGCGAAGGGGCAAATGACCATAAGGGGGCATAGTAGATCCTCGCTGACCCCCTAGGTTTGATGTGGAGGTTTTAAAAGGGCCCCGCGGGGCAAAAAAAAAAATAATAATAATAATCGAACGGCTGATGACCATAAGGGGGCATAGTAGATCCTCGCTGACCCCCTAGGTTTGATGTGGAGGTTTTAAAAGGGCCCCGCGGGGCAAAAAAAAAAAATAATAATAATAATCGAACGGCTGAATGGATTTGCACGAAACTTGGTAAAATATTAGGGACTGGTAGCCCGATGTGCCTTTGCTATGTCTCAATATATGTGCTTCAGTGCATTTTGAGAAATTAACGTTCAAAAACAAGATATATATCTGTAACAGCGCTCCGCTTCGCGGAGATAAAATTATATCTGTATTACCTAGCTGTTGCTAACACCAGTTAGCGACGGCTAGTAGGAGATAGCGACCATCTTGGGTCCCACTTTGCATGTGAGTGATATTTATCACTAATGACATGCAAAGTGGGCATGCCAAGATGTTAGCGACTGGAAACAGTCGCTAACATCGCTATCTCCTATTATCAACTTTTGGAAATATTCAAGATAAGCGCGAATATCTCCAAAAAGTAACAGCTGCCCTGAGCAGTTCTTAGCCATGTTATCCAATGGGAGGTGGATAACATGGCTAAGAGCATTAGCTCGGTAATGCATGAATATCGCGGAGTTTTCAGCGATATTAATGCATTGCGCTCGTTTTTTATCGTATTTGCGATAAACCTTGATAATAGCAAGGTTTATCTGCGATAATTTCTGACGGTAAAAAAATCTTTGCAATGCATCGTTAGGGATAAATATCGCTTAACTTTGGTAATATGCCCCAACGTCTGTTAACGTTCGATTCGAAGGAAATCAGGAATTGTTGAAAAACATTGTGTGCGCCATCTTGTCTTTTTTCAAATGCCACACTTTTGTCGTGCACGGCAGCCATTTTAGATGCCTTGACCAGATCCACTCTGTGCACGCTGTCGATCCTTAGCATGGCTCCCCACCCTCGCAAGCATCTCCCCCAGGCAGTGGTCACCCCCGCTCTCTGTTTTATGCATGGGTAATAAACCTCCCCCCATCTGCGCTGTTCTTCCCTGAGAATCACACCCTGTGCCCGCCCGACACCTCCCTTTCGCCCTATTCACTACCGCACCCTCTGACACTCCTTTTCCTCTGTGTCCGATTGTCCAGGCCGGTCCTAGGCTATCAGCTAGCCCTGCAGATGTAGTTTATGGCCACAGCTGTAAAGAATCACCCGTCTTCAAAGGAGTTATAGTAGATCAAGGCCCACACTCGATGAGATCCGTCACAGCAGAAGCGTTGCTATTATCTGAAAACCATCCTGTATTGTGATTGGGGAGGGGACCGAGCGTGAAGCGGAAGATTCCAGGGATGACTCTTTGTACATCAAAGTTTTTACAATTATGTGTCACATTAAAAATATATAGCACTCCGACAAAGTAGTAAGATTATAAAACTTTAATAATTTATAAATATATACAAGAAAACAAAAGTAGTAATAACATATAAACATTTTTAGAGAAAAACAACGAAGTAGCGGTCGGCTGTGCGAATAGTCCCAACGCAGCACAACGTCCAGATTTCCGGCGTGGGGCGTCGCGGGGGGTGGGTCATCAGTAGCAAACAGTTGTGCGAATAGTTCCAAGGCAGCAGAACGCGCCGAAATCTAGATGACACGAAAGTGATGTCTAGTAAGTTGCCACCCAGCAAATAACGGCGTGGGGCGTCGCGGGGGGTGGGTCATCAGTAGCAAACTGTTGTGCGAATAGTTCCAAGGCAGCAGAACGATGGCACCAAGGTGATGTCCAGTAAGTTGCCGCACTGGTTTTGGTATCCTACAATGCTGCTCCGAATAACGGCGTGGAGCGCCCCGGGGGAGGCGGCGTGAACGGGCCTCTCCAGGTGGAGTCTCATCTGTTTTAGTGGGGCGCCCCTTTACCGTTTCAGTTGCCATTCCGTCCGCTTTTGGTCCACTGTGTCAAAATCCGCCATTCAGCTGAGTTGCGCCCACTCTTGCGGTGCAGCGATAGGCGGCTGTCACAGGACTCTCAAAATGGCGGCAGGCTGTTTCCTTTTTGGGCCTGGTCCACTGAAATGGCCCTGGGACACCTTGGAAATCGGACGCTTGTCTGCTAGGTCTTGGACCCCATTCTCGAAAGCGTCCCCTCCGCCTTGAGAATTCATCAAAAGTTTTGGGGGCTCCGACTCCTGCAGGCTTCTGGTGGGGAGCGGCTGCCATGATTGCTCGCGGAATGACCACGACTGAGCTACGAGATGGTGGTGCTTTCATGCTGACGCCAGCTTCAGTCTGAAACATCCAGAAACAAGGTGGGGCTTTCATCGTTTGGGGGAAAAAAAAAGTTTTCATCCAATGAAAAGTGTTGTTTTTAGGTCATATGATCAAGCCTTCCATCATTAGGAAACCAAAAGTAAAATGAACCAATGAAAAGTTTTATAAACAAGTCACATGACCTGTTATGCGGCATAGGGTATAAAATGCGGAGAAAATACGTTGGCACGTGAGGCGGCGTCAGTAGCGGACCGATGTGCGAATAGGCCGAAGGCAATACAACGCGCCAAGATCCGGATGGCACCGAGGTGGTGTCATAGTTGAGAGTTCTGAGCAGCGGTTGTAACACTGTCTGAAGCTTATTTGCAGCTGCTGCAGCTTCACTACGCGCCAAGATCCGGATGGCACCGAGGTGGTGTGTAGGAAGTTGCCGCACTGGTGTGGCCATCCTACAATGCTGAAAGTCGGCGTGGGGCGCCCCGTTGGCCTGTGAGTTTGCGTCAGTAGCGGACCGATGTGCGAATAGGCCAAAGGCAGCACAACGCGCCAAGATCCGGATGGCACCGAGGTGGTGTCTAGTAAGTTGTCGCACTTCTGTGGCCATCCTACAATGTTGAAAGTCGGCGTGGGGCGCCCCGTTGGCCTGTGAGATGGTGTCAGTAGCGGACTGATGTGTGAATGGGGCCAAAGGCAGCGCAACAATATTTTCTACTATATTTCCGGTGTAGAAGACACCACAAGGCGCTGAGATGCCAAGATCCGGATGGCACCGAGGTGGTGTGTAGCAAGTTGCCGCACTGGTGTGGCCATCCTACAATGCTGAAAGTCGGCGTGGGGCGCCCCGTTGGCCTGTGAGATGGCGTCAGTAGCGGACCGATGTGCGAATAGGCCGAAGGCAGCACAACAATATTTTCTGACTGACACCACAAGGCGCTGAGATGCCAAGATCCGGATGGCACCGAGGTGATGTCTAAGTTGCGGACTGATGTGCGAATGGGGCCAAAGGCAGCGTAACAATATTTTTTGTATGGAAGATACCACTAGGCGTTGAGATGCCAAGATTCGGATGGCACTGAGGTGATGTCTAGCAAGTTGGTGTGGTCATCCTACAATGCTGAAACTCGGCGTGGGTCACCCCATTAGCCTGTGAGATGGCGTCAGTAGCGGACCGATGTGCGAATAGGCCGAAGGCAGCACAACGCGCCAAGATCCGGATGTCACCGTGGTGGTTTCATAGTTGAGAGGCACTTCATCTGCAGTGGGGCGCCGAGATCCGGATGGCACCGAGGTGATGTCTAGCAAGTTGCTGTACTGGTGTGGTCATCCTACAATGCTGAAACTCGGCGTGGGTCGCCCCATTAGCCTGTGAGATGGCGTCAGTAGCGGACCGATGTGCGAATAGGCCGAAGGCAGCACAACGCGCCAAGATCCGGATGTCACCGTGGTGGTTTCATAGTTGAGAGGCACTTCATCTGCAGTGGGGCGCCGAGATCCGGATGGCACCGAGGTGATGTCTAGCAAGTTGCTGTACTGGTGTGGTCATCCTACAATGCTGAAACTCGGCGTGGGTCGCCCCATTAGCCTGTGAGATGGCGTCAGTAGCGGACCGATGTGCGAATAGGCCGAAGGCAGCACAACGCGCCAAGATCCGGATGTCACCGTGGTGGTTTCATAGTTGAGAGGCACTTCATCTGCAGTGGGGCGCCGAGATCCGGATGGCACCGAGGTGATGTCTAGCAAGTTGCTGTACTTGTGTGGTCATCCTACAATGCTGAAACTCGGCGTGGGTCGCCCCATTAGCCTGTGAGATAGCTGTTCTTTGGATTTGGGCCTGGTCCACCAAAATGGCCCTGGGACACCTTAGAACTCGGACGCTCGATTTTTTTTTCCTTTCCTGTACATGCAAAAAAAGGTAAATGCCCGGTACGTTACACGCTTCATCTGCCACGATGAACTCTCCAGAGGAACCGAAAAAAAATATAGTTGTGGTAACTATACCATGCATCGTCATATGGAGAGGTGGCACCAATTAATTATAGTGCTGCATAAAAGAGAGATTTGGAGGAGAACCCCTGACCTGCTAGTACATTCATCAAAGAAGTGGCACTGAGAGCTTCAGAGGCAAGGGAAACGGTCCCAAATATTTAGAAGAACTTTGGAAAGATTAAAATGACATGTTTAGATTGTGGCAAATTAATTTCATGTGGACAGATGAGTGTTACTCTAATAAATACAGCATATGAACATCATCATAGTCGATGGTTGGTAGAGACATTTTGACTATATCCTGGACCTGCCCGTCCTCGCCCAAAATGGCGCCAGAATAAATGGGACTCGTAACTCCTTGTTGTGTACTGGTTGCAGAACCTTGAAATCACGAGATACGTATGCAGTTTTGAAGCACATGGCGGGCGGGGACGAGAATTGATTGAATATTTCGACATCCCTATTGATATTAAGTTCTGATGTGTTATTGATTACTGTACTGTTGAAAGTTCGAATTAACGTCACCCATGGTACTTGCCCGCAAATGTATATCTAGATAATTTTATTGTAACTGGCCCTGTCGTATTTTAATTATAAAATGTACGTCCATCGATTCCGTAACTGTTAGACACCTTAGTTCTTGCAACCTAATGGCCCGCCCGTTACGTTCCTCTACAGTGTAAATGTCTATTCATCATATACGATTACAGTTTGCTCCGTGGCCGGCCCACGTGGTTATAGGCTCGTATTTGTATAATGAAATTTTCACAATAAAGGTTTTTAAAAGAAAACATGGTAGTAGTATATACATTGGTAAAGTTTTTAATAATAGTCACTGTTTTAGAATCATTAAAAGGCAAGTGAAATAAAGCAGACCAATTACATGAAGGGTAAAAGGTATAATACGAAGGAACGCAGTAAAGATAAATGGTCAAGGGCTGTTGTGTTTTCTATTCCTGCAACATAAAGTGATCGATAAGAATCTCATATTCAGGCGTATCGGCGACTAAGACAGCAGGTCGACCCTCTTTTGCTCAACGGCTCCGTCATGGGACGAAGAAACGCTCTTTTTCTCGAAAAAAGAATATATTTTACTTGCAGGACAGTTGTAAAATTTCCGGGAAAGTACATTAGCCTGGAACATTATAACATATATTTAAGAAAAAATAATGTTCGGAAGTAATGAAAAGCGTAATTTTTAGGTCATATGACCAAGCCTTTCATCATTACAATAAGAAAAGTAAAATGAACCAATGAAAAGTTTTATTAACAAGTCACATGACTTGTTATGCTTACGTTACGCGCTGCGCGCCCCGGATGACTTCCGGATGCGCTAACGCGGCGCGTCATATGACGCATTACGCGACAACGCAGGTACAGAATATAGTCAAAATGTCTCCACCAACCAGCGGTCGGAACACAACCCCTTTCAGCAGGCTAAATAGTTCTGTTAAATGACAACAGAAGGGACAGGCAACAAGAACCATCAGTCAAAGAGGGGAGGGCTAGTTCTTCTCTACCGGGTTACATTGGGGCGCTACCGGAACTGATCGAATTGGTAGTCTACAGTGTTTCTGGATGTTTCAGACTGAAGCTGGGGTTAGCATGAGAGCAGCACCATTTCGTAGCTCCGTCGTGGTCATTCCGCAACCAATCATGGCAGCCGTTCTTTATCGTTATTTTGGGCGGGGTGGGTGGCGGAGCCGAGCTGTTTTGCAGCCATCATTGTGTGGAGTTCAGTTCATCTCACTAGTTTTGTATTTGTCATGAGGGGTTGTTCCTAATGTTTCTATTTTAGCGAGGTCAAAAAGAGATCCCATTAGTGGCCTACTGATTTTGCTCGATTCCTTTTCTTTTTTTTTACACGATTTTTCGTTATCTGCAAAGACTAAACAGAGTATTGCGACTCTGTGTTTGTTTGTAAATAGAGAATGAACCAAAGAGAACTAATTCTAAAACAGTAAATACTTGGATAACAATGAATCAAATGGAGAGAGAAGCAGGCACGACGGATTACAATGGGGGCAAAGACCTGCGTTAACTACCTTTCACTATCTGCAAAGAGAGAGTACTCCTAATAGAAATGAGGGGGGGGGGCACCATTCAAAGCAGATCAGTGTGCATAAACACGAAAATGTTTTCACTTACCACGTACTTGACATTCGACAGCTTATGATATTTGCTATTAAAAAACCATTGAAATTCACTGAAAAAACCATAGGTTATAGACCATATATAGTTAGGAATTAGCATTTACAAAACCTTGAAAATTCACTGAAAAAACCATAGGTTATAGACCATATATAGTTAGGAATTAGCATTTAAAAAACCTTATTTTACTCACACAAAACCATTGAAATTCCATATATAGTTAGTTGCACTAACTATATATCGCGCACCTGCAATCCACTGCTGATGATGTCACATATTACATCATTCATGACATGGTCAGTGACATCACTGATGACATCACTGATGACATCTCAAATGACATCACTGATGACATCACTAATGACATCTCATTTGACATCATTCTTGTGCTAATACGATAAACCTCTTCAGACTCTAATATAATCTTAGATACACTCAGTGTATACAGACACTCACACACTTCCACTCATCCATGGAGTTACTCACACACCCAGTCAGTCATGCAAAGAAACAATCTCATCTCCATTTCTTCAACTATACAGTTAAACACACCTTACTTATTGAAACATATACTAACACATATTTACTCTCTTATACAATCCCTGATACAAGTTCACAATGATCGATACAACCACTCACTCATTCGGTGGCTCTCATGCACAGTTATTTATATATGCCAACTCTCACATGTACTGTGTTTTACATATGTACTTACTATGACATGTAGCATTGAGATATCCATTTACTCATCAATACACTCATGCACACAGTCAACTGCCCATGTAGCTGTTTCCACATGCACTCTTGAACTCATACACCTAGTGAATAAACTGTTCACACATCTATGCATAGAGTCACACACCTTTCAGCCACCCCCACACAAACTCAATCTCCCATAGAAATACTTGGGCAAGCAATTAATAACACATATAGCCTCTCGTATAGCTAATGATCAACACATGCAGCAGTTTACAGAACAACAGACATAATGATGCACAAATTAAGACAGTTTAGTCACTAACCCAAGCATTCAGTGAGACACATTTAATCACTCACTCATACAGTCAGTCACGCACCTACTAAATCCTTCATCCAGACACTTATACATCCACTCATTCTTCAATATGTAAGATATATTTTAACTTTACAGAAACATACAGTCACTGGATGTTGTCATCAGTGATGTCATCAGTGATGTCATTTGAGATGTCATCAGTGATGTCATCAGTGATGTCACTGACCATGTCATGAATGATGTAATATGTGACATCATCAGCAGTGGATTGCAGGTGCGCGATATATAGTTAGTGCAACTAACTATATATGGAATTTCAATGGTTTTGTGTGAGTAAAATAAGGTTTTTTAAATGCGAATTCCTAACTATATATGGTCTATAACCTATGGTTTTTTCAGTGAATTTTCAAGGTTTTGTAAATGCTAATTCCTAACTATATATGGTCTATAACCTATGGTTTTTTCAGTGAATATATATATATATATATACAGTAAATACAGGGATACATTTTATGAATGTTCCTATTTTCCCTTAAACGGTCTCTGAATTTGGTAGGAAATTCTACATTGCGGGGGTGACAGCCATCCATTCCAACCTGTCTCGTTTGAATCCATGAGTAACCTCATATGTTGTGCTATGTGTACCTGTTAGCACTATACAGCATGTAAACGGGGTACAAAGCCAGCTGACAATGGCAGGTCATTAGCCACTTACAGTTCACCTTTCCCTGAGGAAGAAGGCAGGACCTTCGAAACGCGTCGGATTGAACACGGGATGAACTTTTGACCTCTGTAACGGAGGTTCCCTCCTTGACCCTGAGCGAATCAGTGTGCTGCTGCACAATAAAGCTGCTGTACTGTTATCCCCGCGAGTGTGGTGTGTTCTTTGAACAGCGAGCGGCTATCTACAAAACGGATCCATCACCGTTTTACCGCACCCGCCCTGAGGAGTGCACGAGCGCCCTTGATGGAAGTGGAGCCTAGCAGTGACCCTGCATGCCCCCAGCACCGCCATGATGACAAACCGGGAAAAGAGCCATGAATGGACAATCATACAGATTGATGAGAATACGGTATAGTCCGCTCTCACTTCCAATACCGGGATGACGCATGGCTGGCGAGGGGGTACACTACTGGTGGTTTTTGGCAGCAGCACAGGCTCAAGACGAGGGATGCTATATGTGTTTTACTGGGATGGCATACAAGTACCAGAAGACATTGCGGCATCCGCCCTGCCCGATATCGGGCGTGTCATCGATTTCAAAAGAAGGAAGAGACTTGCATTAGCCACTTACAGTTCACCTTTCCCTGAGGAAGAAGGCAGGACCTTCGAAACGCGTCGGATTGAACACGGGATGAACTTTTGACCTCTGTAACGGAGGTTCCCTCCTTGACCCTTAGCGAATCAGTGTGCTGCTGCACAATAAAGCTGCTGTACTGTTATCCCCGCGAGTGTGGTGTGTTCTTTGAACAGCGAGCGGCTATCTACTAAACGGATCCATCACCGTTTTACCGCACCCGCCGTGAGGAGTGCACGAGCGCCCTTGATGGAAGTGGAGCCTAGCAGTGACCCTGCATGCGCCCAGCACCGCCATGATGACAAACCGGGAAAAGAGCCATGAATGGACAATCATACAGATTGATGAGAATACGGTATAGTCCGCTCTCACTTCCAATACCGGGATGACGCATGGCTGGCGAGGGGGTACACTACTGGTGGTTTTTGGCAGCAGCACAGGCTCAAGACGAGGGACGCTATATGCTGTTTTACTGGGATGGCATACAAGTACCAGAAGGCATTGCGGCATCCGCCCTGCCCGATATCGGGCGTGTCATCGATTTCAAAAGAAGGAAGAGACTTGCATTAGCCACTTACAGTTCACCTTTCCCTGAGGAAGAAGGCAGGACCTTCGAAACGCGTCGGATTGAACACGGGATGAACTTTTGACCTCTGTAACGGAGGTTCCCTCCTTGACCCTGAGCGAATCAGTGTGCTGCTGCACAATAAAGCTGCTGTACTGTTATCCCCGCGAGTGTGGTGTGTTCTTTGAACAGCGAGCGGCTATCTACAAAACGGATCCATCACCGTTTTACCGCACCCGCCCTGAGGAGTGCACGAGCGCCCTTGATGGAAGTGGAGCCTAGCAGTGACCCTGCATGCGCCCAGCACCGCCATGATGACAAACCGGGAAAAGAGCCATGAATGGACAATCATACAGATTGATGAGAATACGGTATAGTCCGCTCTCACTTCCAATACCGGGATGACGCATGGCTGGCGAGGGGGTACACTACTGGTGGTTTTTGGCAGCAGCACAGGCTCAAGACGAGGGACGCTATATGCTGTTTTACTGGGATGGCATACAAGTACCAGAAGACATTGCGGCATCCGTCCTGCCCGATATCGGGCGTGTCATCGATTTCAAAAGAAGGAAGAGACTTGCATTAGCCACTTACAGTTCACCTTTCCCTGAGGAAGAAGGCAGGACCTTCGAAACGCGTCGGATTGAACACGGGATGAACTTTTGACCTCTGTAACGGAGGTTCCCTCCTTGACCCTGAGCGAATCAGTGTGCTGCTGCACAATAAAGCTGCTGTACTGTTATCCCCGCGAGTGTGGTGTGTTCTTTGAACAGCGAGCGGCTATATATATATATATATATGTATATATATATATATATATATTACCTACTGGCGGTCGCCAGTAGGTATATATAGTTAGGATTTTTTCTCTATGGGTTTTTTGAAAATTCTATGTCTAATAACTTTGGCGTTTGTGGACGGAATTGGCTGAAATGTTCAGGAAAATGGCACATTTTGTTTCTGAGCAGCCCTTGGAAATTTGGGGGGGGTTCGTCAAGGGGGGGCTGAGAAAAAAGGGGGGTCCCAAAACGTGTTTTTAACATTGAGTTTTCCATAGGGCGGTTGGCCTCACTTTTAGCCCGAACGGCTGAATGGATTTGCACGAAACTTGGCAAAATTGTAGGGACTGGTAGCCCGATGTGCCTTTTGTAGGTCTCAATATATGTGCTCCAGTGGATTTTGAGAAATTAACGTTTAAAAAAAGATATATATCTGTAACAGCGGACCGGGCAGCGCTCCAGGACGCGTACTTTTCGCGCAACGGAGCTTTGTGAAGCGAAGCTGATTGGTTCTCCGGCGTCTGTCAACATTCCAAACAGTCCGTAGCAGCCGCCATCTTGTCTCTCGGTAGGATCGAGAGACAAGAGGAGGCCAAAGCGAAGGGGCAAATGACCATAAGGGGGAATAGTAGATCCTCGCTGACCCCCTACGTTTGATGTGGAGGTTTTAAAAGGGCCCCGCGGGGCAAAAAAAAAAATAATAATAATAATCGAACGGCTGAATGGATTTGCACGAAACTTGGCAAAATATTAGGGACTGGTAGCCCGATGTGCCTTTGCTAGGTCTCAATATACGTGCTCCAGTGGATTTTGAGAAATTAACGTTCAAAAAAAGATATATATCTGTAACAGCGCTCCGCTTCGCGTACTTTCCACGTTACGGAGCTTTGCGAAGCTGATTGGTTCTCCGGCGTCTGTCAACATTCCAAACAGTCCGTAGCGGCCGCTATCTTGTCTCTCGGTAGGATTGAGAGACAAGAGGAGGCCAAAGCGAAGGGGGAAATGACCATAAGGGGGCATAGTAGATCCTTCCTGACCTCTTAGGTTTGATGTACCATTTTGCCAAGTTTGGTGTAATTCCGTTCAGCCATTCAGGCTGTAGACGTATGTAAATGTCCAATGGAAAATTGCATGGGGAAAACACATTTGAAAGTGTTGAAATTTAGAACCAATTAAAATGTTACTTTGGTTTTGTATTTGTGTGTGATGAAAGTTAATTGGTTATGTATATATTTCAAATGAGAGGAAACCACAGCCATTTTGTGATACTACTGTCTGAGGTACATTTGTGAGGAATTTTTGGTGGTGAATTTCTGGTGTTTGATTTACACAGTACTAACACTTCTCCTACTTTTAAAAAGGTGAGTTGTTAATTTGTAAGGGGAACTATGTTGTACACTTGAAGATAATTTGAAAAATGTTTTCTGTTATTTATTTGCAGTCCTTCTGTTATACTAAATACTTGATAAAGTTAGTTTTATATTATGTATTACTAAAAACGATAAATGAAAGTGATTATTTTTTTCTGCAATTTACAGCAAGCAATTTCAAAATAAAATGGCTCACAATGAAGAGACCGTGGCAATTTCTTTTGAATTGTCCAATACATTGATTGAAATTGAGAGCACCAATGATGAAATATTGTCACAAGGAGGACATGACTTGTATGATTCCATTAGATTGATTGAAATGGACAGCACCAAGAATGAAATATTGTCACAAGGAGATGACTTGAATGATTCCACTACATTGATTGAAATTGAGAGCACCAATAATGAAATATTGTCAAAAGGAGGAGATGACTTGTATGATTCCATTAGATTGATTGAAATGGACAGCACCAATAATGAAATATTGTCACAAGGAGGAGATGACTTGAATGATTCCACTACATTGATTGAAATTGAGAGCACCAATAATGAAATATTGTCACGAGGAGATGACTTGAATGATTCCACTACATTGATTGAAATTGACAGCACCAATAATGAAATATTGTCACAAGGAGGAGATGACTTGAATGATTTTTTTGATCAATCTCTTGATGGCGAATTTATCGAGTGTTTGGAGACCATAGAGTTACAAGAATCATCATTGGAGACTTTTCATGAGGACATTGCTGATGAGGACATGTTACTAGTTCTTTCAAATTTAGAAAATTCTGAAGAATAAATTTATATTTAGAAATCAAAAATTGTTTGAGACATTATTCATTTTTATTTTTAATTTATGAGGTTGTAGCGAAGTGATTGTAGTATAAAATGAGACTTATAGTATAGAGTGCAACATTTTTATGTTACATGGTAAGTTTACTCATATTTACTTCCCTTCTGCCACTATATTATCTCCAATGTGTATTTGACATCTCTTCTTCATCTCCGGCCTCCTTTCTCTCACTGTGTGTCTCCGATGCATCTTATCGCTGCTATTTTGTGTAATTACAGAAGAGAGTAAAATAAAATAGTTCGGAACGTGAAAAGGGGGCAAAGTAGAGTACTCCTCACCCCCTAGGCCTTTTTAGGCGGTCCCAAAAGGATCAGTTTCTGCTTTCCTGAGAGATTATGGTATGAGTTCCATATACCACAATAACTTGCATTACAACATGCAAGATATCTATCTCCTATTACCAACTTTTGGAGATATTCGCGCTAAGCGCGAATATCTCCAAAAAGTAACACCTGCCCTGAGCAGTTCTTAGCCATGTTATCCAATGGGAGGTGGATAACATGGCTAAGAGCATTAGCTCGGTAATGCATGAATATCGCTGAGTTTTTAGCGATATTCATGCATTGCGGCCGTTTATTATCGCATTTGCGATAAACCTTGATAATAGCAAGGTTTATCTTCGATAATTTCTGACGATGCTTAGTGGTAAAAAATTCGTTGGTAAGCATCGTTAGCGATAAATATCGCTTAACTTTGGTAATATGCCCCAAAGTCTGTTAACGTTTGATTCGAAGGAAATGAGGAAGTGTTGAAAAACATTGTCTGCGCCATCTTGCCTTTTTTGAAATGCCACACTTTTGTCGTGCACGGCAGCCATTTTAGATGTCTTGACCAGACCCACTCTCTGCACGCTGTCGATTCGTAGCATGGCTCCTCACCCACGCAAGCATCTTCCCCAGGCACTGGTCACCACCGCTCTCTGTCTTATGCATGGGCAATAAACCTCCCCCCATCTGCGCTGCTCTTCCCTGAGAATCACACTCTGTGCCCGCCCGACACCTCCCTTTCGCTCTATTCACTACCGCACCCTCTGACACTCCTCTTCCTCTGTGTCCGATTGTCCAGGCTATCAGCTAGCCCTGCAGATGTAGTTTATGGCCCCAGCTGTAAAGAATCACCCCTCTTCAAAGGAGTTATAGTAGATCAAGGCCCACACCCGATGAGATCCGTCACACCACACGTGTTCCTACTATCTGAAAACCATCCTGTATTGTGATTGGGGAGGGGACCGAGCCTGAAGCGGAAGATTCCAGGAATGACTCTTTGTACATCAAAGTTTTTACAATTATGTGTCACATTAAAAATATATAGCACTCCAACAAAGTAGTAGGAATATAAAACTTTAATAACATATAAATATATACAACAAAACAAAAACAGTAAAAACATTTAAACAACGAAGAGACCGTGGCAATTTCTTTTGAATTATCCAATAGATTTATTGAAATTGACAGCACCAATAATGAAATATTCTTGTCAGTAGCGGTCTGTTGTGCGAATAGTTCCAAGGCAGCAGAACGCGCTGAAATCTAGATGGCACGAAGGTGATGTCTAGTAAGTTGCCGCCCAGCAAATAACGGCGTGGGGCGCCGCGGGGGTGAGTGAGTCCAGTAGGCACCACAGCTATTCTTACCGGCATTGCAGAATTACTGCTGGGGACAATGCCTGTGCTGTAGCAGGGTCACAGCAGAAACAAAAAGGATTCTGTTGAAGATGTTGTTGGTTTTCAATTTGAAAACAGTTCTGGTGTCAACTGCTATGCTAATGTAGTGGTTAATGTTTTGTTTTCTCTAGAAAATGTAAAAGAGGGGGAGGCAGTCCAAAGTTCCGTTAAAAGGGCAAAGGAAAGGATCGGTGGTTTGAACTATCAGTCAAAAAGGGGAGGGGGTGCAATAATTTTTCCTACCGGGTCACACTGTGCTTTCACCGGAAGTGAGGTCTGCAGGATTCTAGTAATTCAAAGTGAGGCTGGCGCCAGCATGGGAGCGCCGACGTCCCGCGGATACAGTTTCGTCACTCCACGGGCGATCATGGCAGTCATTCCCCATCGGGGGTCGGAGACTCCCGCGGCTCCTCTAGAATCTTCAAGGTCGTGGAGGACTACGGTGGTGGAGTCAACCAGTGACCGGGCCATTTCTTTATGCTGGGCCCGCTCTTGCCAGGTCGACCGCCATTTTGAGAGTTCGGCAGCTACCGGCGATCGCGGGGTCACATGAGCGGACGGGCTCCACCCTGCCGGGCGAGACGTTGCAGCATGGCCACAGTGGAAGAACCCTTTTCCGGGCGCCTGGAGCGCTGAGGGTGCAGCTGGGAAGCCTCCACCTGGGGAGGCGGGAGAGGCCTGTTCGCACCGTCTCTCCCTCCCAGTGCACCCCACGGCGTCTCGCTTGAGATTTGTTATGGCCGGACCAGGCGATGAGGACGAGGGGGGGGGGGGGTCGGAGGCATGTGCAAGACATCCCCCCCCAGTGTTGTCGCAGCCATTATTCAAGAAAGAAGAAGTGTCCCGTCCGTCTTCGGGCCGGGCTTCCGGTAGATGTCGGCCGGACGCCCCTGGCTCTGGCCCCATGAACGGGTTTCTTGGTTTATCGGCTGCAGCCGGATCCCGTCGGCCTCGGCCCCCCGACCGTTGGTGGCCGGACCGGAAGAGCATGTGGCGGGACTACCTGCAACTCTCAAGGGCCACCGCGGCCGGACTGGGAGAGAAAGGGGAGGGTCGAGGAGACATTCCCCCCCCCTGCAACTGTTCAGCGTTGTAAAGGCAATCCCCTGGCCGGGTCCCGCTGGCCTCGGCCTCTCCTCCGGCTACACCCTACGTTAGGATCTCCTGGCCGAGGCGTTGCAGCAGGACCTGCCTTATATGGGCTGCTCCCGGCTGGGCGTAGTCGGAACCCTGCCCCACCTTGGAAGTTTCCAGAGTGGGGGCGGATGTTCTACTGACTTGCATTTTCCGTAGTCTATCGATTTTTTTGGCGTGGCAGGCGGTGGGACAGCGAGGGGTGATTTGGTTTCTCTTACTGTTTTTCTGGTCTCTCACCACTGGCATATTTTAACGTTTTCTTGTTTCTAGGACATTAATAGGTTTTATCATTACGTTATGTTATCGTTTCTTTGTTCGTTGTTTAATAAAAGTTCATGTTCATCAGTGGCCTACTGATTTTCGTTTTCCTATTCTTTTCTTTCCAGGTTGTTTCATGCTAAAGTTTCTGTTAACAGGATACAGTGATCACTTCGTTATTATTGCATATGTCCTTTTCACTAGGGGTGCTCTCTGGTCGGGCCAGATGACGTATCTCTAGTAAATGGTCCGGGTGAAACAGGTGCATCAATCAGTGGGGAGTAGATAGGCATGACAGATTACAACGGGGGAGAAAGGTCCGCATTACGTACCCTTTCACTACTTGCAAAGATTTTCCTACGTTTATTTGCAAACAGGGAATACCTCCAAAAATAACTAATTCCCAAACAGTCAATGTTAGGACAATCAATGAGGAATGAAATAGGTACGACGTGTTAAAGGCTTGCGTTACCTACCCTTCACTATCTGCAAAGGGAGAGAGAATATTCCTATTCTTCCTCGTTTGCAGGCAGAGAAGATCCTTAAGAGAATTAACTTCGAACAATTCAATGCTCGATTCAAACAATCAACAAGGGGTACTGTGAACACAAATGAACGCCGCTTATGTACATACGCATTGCTATTTTCAACAGGTTGTTCCTAATGTTTCTATTTTAGCGAGGTCAAAAAGAGATCCCATTAGTGGCCTACTGATTTTGCTCGATTCCTTTTGTTTTTTTACACGATTTTTCGCTATCTGCAAAGACTAAACAGAGTATTGCGACTCTGTGCTTGTTTGTAAATAGAGAATGAACCAAAGAGAACAATCAATCAAATGGAGAGAGAAGCAGGCACGACGGATTACAAAGGGGGCAAAGGGCTGCGTTAACTACCCTTCACTATCTGCAAAGAGAGAGTACTCCTAATAGAAATGAGGGGTGGGGGGCAGCATTCAAAGCAGATCAGTGTGCATAAACACGAAAATGTTTTTACTTACCACGTACTTGACATTCGACAGCTTATGATATTTGCTATTAAAAAACCATTGAAATTCACTGAAAAAACCATAGGTTATAGACCATATATAGTTAGGAATTAGCATTTACAAAACCTTGAAAATTCACTGAAAAAACCATAGGTTATACACCATATATAGTTAGGAATTAGCATTTAAAAAACCTTATTTTACTCACACAAAACCATTGAAATTCCATATATAGTTAGTTG
Source organism: Lissotriton helveticus (assembly GCF_964261635.1). Taxonomy (NCBI): domain Eukaryota; kingdom Metazoa; phylum Chordata; class Amphibia; order Caudata; family Salamandridae; genus Lissotriton; species Lissotriton helveticus. The sequence continues at coordinate 452,128,349 of NC_136070.1, read as the reverse complement.
CACTAACTATATATCGCGCACCCGCAATCCACTGCTGATCATGTCACATATTACATCATTCATGACATGGTCAGTGACATCACTGATGACATCTCAAATGACATCACTGATGAGATCACTGATGACATCTCATTTGACATCAATGACCACATCACTGATGATATCATTCATGTGACAATACAATGCATCTCCTCACGTTTTAATATAACCTCTGTTTCACCCAGTGTTAAATACAGAGTATAATTTTTGAAACCATTGACACACCAATACTAGTTACTACATACGTACTCACTGATTCCTACGTCTACACACACATTCACTCATTCACCCATACAATCATTCATACATACAATCACTCATCTTTACAACACTATCATATGCACTCATACACCTATACAGACACTTACACTCTGCCACTCATCCATGGAGTTACTCACACACCTAGTCAGTCCTGTAAAGAATCAATCACACTTCCATTTTCTTGTCTATACAGTTAAACATAGAGCACCTTACATTTTCAAACATATACTAACACATACTTACTTTCTTATACAATCATTGATACAAGTACACATTGATCTGCACAGAGTCACACACCTCCCAGCCAGCCACACACACACTCAGTCTCCTATACAAATACTTGGAGAATCAATCAATAACCCATATAGTTAATCATATAGCTACTGATCAACACATGCAGCAGTTTACAGAACAACAGACATAATGATGCACAAATTAAGACAGTTTAGTCACTAACCCATGCACTCAGTGAGACACATTTAATCACTCACTCATACATTCAGTCATGCACCTACTAAATCCTTCGTCCAGACACTTATACATCTACTCATTCTTCAATATGTAAAACATATTTAAACTTTACAGAAACACACAGTCACTGGATGATGTCATCAGTGATCTCATCAGTGATGTCATTTGAGATGTCATCAGTGATGTCACTGACCATGTCATGAATGATGTAATATGTGACATGATCAGCAGTGGATTGCGGGTGCGCGATATATAGTTAGTGCAACTAACTATATATGGAATTTCAATGGTTTTGTGTGAGTAAAATAAGGTTTTTTAAATGCTAATTCCTAACTATATATGGTGTATAACCTATGGTTTTTTCAGTGAATTTTCAAGGTTTTGTAAATGCTAATTCCTAACTATATATGGTCTATAACCTATGGTTTTTTCAGTGAATATATATATATATATATATATATATATATATATATATATATATATATATATATACAGTAAATACAGAGATACATTTTATGAATGTTCCTATTTTCCCTTAAACGGTCTCTGAATTTGGTAGGAAATTCTACATTGCGGGGGTGACAGCCATCCATTCCAACCTGTCTCGTTTGAATCCATGAGTAACCTCATATGTTGTGCTATGTGTACCTGTTAGCACTATACAGCATGTAAACGGGGTACAAAGCCAGCTGACAATGGCAGGTCATGAGTCTGGACATATATAATGACGAATTTCTGAGTTACTATGAGAGAGGGACATGTATATATATTTGGTCTAATGGCAATATCCCATGGCTATGGGTGGGCAAGACAAAGATTTTATTAGTACATTGACCTCATGTTATTGTACGAATCTGTTATTGTACAGTACTTTCTCATGAATCCTTCTTACTGTTGTGGAAGAGTCATGTTATATATTATTGGTGTACATTGTATATATTATATTTTACTCCAATCTACAATTTAGCAACGTTGGTTTTAGGACTGAATACTTGAGAAGATTTAATTATTAGACCTTTTCCGGGATTTCTGCCAGGAGGAAGGAGTGAAATTTGGCGGAAGCTTCAGAGAGGAAGAATCAGGACATATGTTTCAGAGCCAGAGCTACTAAAAAACCAGGGGATCCAGTGTCTCTAATGTCTCTGGAATCAAAATAAATGGACACAACTTCGATTCAATTAAAATTGGATCCATTGCACTAATCTAGGTGAGACTGGTGACTGGTTCGGTCTGCAGACCACCAAAAAGGAAGGTGTTTCAAGAGATGGGTGGGGAGGGACCTTTGTGGCAGGTAAAGGTTTTTTATGGATAAAGAATACACCTATTGCCTACCCCGAGACACTGCAAGTACACATATGCGAGTTGCGACAAACCTGGTATCCATGAGGAGGGCACGTTTTGTGCTCTTGTAATCATTTTGTCGGCATAGAAAGAGGCCGTTACACAGAAGGGGAGGTAATGGTCCACAGGTTTATGTGGGATTTACGGAAGGCAATACATTTTGAAGCATCGCACACACCGCATCTCTCCTGCAAAATGAAATGTGGGCACAAAGGGAAGGTACAGGGGACAGGGTTGAGAATGTGATGGGTGAGAATGTGATGGGTTTTGGGAGCGGTGCCTGCAGCGCGCGGCCTAATTCTAAAGCCCAACGGAAAGCTGATGCTGGTATGCGCCGAGACTGTGGGGAGCAGAAACGGTGACAGTCCAGGCTTCCTTTTTGCAAACATCTGGTGCTGGGCAGGTTTCCGCTCGGCGGGCATCATATTTTCCATTCTCCTGGTGAGGGGGCGAGATGGGTCAGTGCGCTGGACAGCCAGGGCTCAGGATTTCCCCGGTTTGGCCTGGAACGCCGCGGAGGGCTTGGGTGGCAGAGTTGAGCAGGAGAGATTATCAATTTGTGGTGTGGAAATTCCCCCAGGGGCCTCCAGCTCCTGCTCCTCGCTCTGCTCCAGCATCTTCCGGAAGCTCAACGGACTCTCAGCCATCCATGCCCAAGAGTGTAAGTTGCAAGCATTGGCTGTACGTACACCAACAATCTATATAAGATGACTCTTCTACAACAAGTAAGAAGGATTCCACACACATCTCTCGAGACAGAGGATAATTTCACATCTTTACCTATGGTGCAGGTCAGGCGGCGGCACTGTATAGCCCACCCACAGCAGGTCGGTAAGGCCGGCCAGATCTCGATGATCACGATGGCGGTCCGGGGCTGAAACAGATAGCGGAGCCCGGCTGCAGTCCCCTGCCGTACCTCCTTGTCCCCTGGCTCCCACTCCTGTCAAAAAATACTGAGCGCCGGGAATGGGGAGCAGAGGGGGCTCTGTGGACTGGACTGTGCATTTGGCGCACGCGGCAAAGGGAACGAAGCAGCGTGCACATGCCTAACGGTCTCCCTCGCCTTCCTCCACGTACTACTTTATTGACATGCATAGTACCGTCCTGCTCAATCAATAAATAGAGCGTGTCTCCTCGTCATTGCGCGAACACCCAAACATGGCAGGTGACACAGTACCGTGTCGCAACACAGAGGTTGAAAAGCTCTGATCTAGGAGTTAGTATAGTTGCGGACTTACACCTAATAGTAAAAGAAAATGTTACTCTGCTAGCAGCCGATATCAAAAAATCACAAAAAAAAATAGACAATCTACACCTGACTATAGTAGGAAGATGCAACGCTATAAAGATGACCTTTTTTCTCAAACTACTTCATTTGTTTAGAACTATTCCGTTAGAGTTTAATAATAGCATGCTGCATTTGTTTTAACAAATTTTCTCACAATTTATTTGGGCCTATGTACAGCCAAGAAGGGCTTTTAAATTACTCTCCTTGACTAGATGGAGGGGGGGATGGGCTCTCCCCAATATAAAACTATATTATTGGGCAACGGTCTTATAATATTGCTCTGATCTATTACATGAACAACCAGTTTTAGATCCCATGGGATTACCATCTCCTTATATACTATTATTAGGAGAAAGTGTTATAGGATGCCTGTGAAGCAGCTAGAATTTGGCTAATACAAGCGAGTATGATTCAAAACTTTATTGACTGCATATAGGGTTTTTTCCAACATGCGCAAATTATTTGGATTGGGTAGACTAAACTACTATACTCCTATAAGAAATAACGTAAATCTGCCACCCATCTTTGAGAAAACATACCTGCAAAATTTGCAGAGAGCTGGCATTTTGAAAGTGGGGGATTTAGGTCCATATGTATGAAGGAACCGATTTGCGATTCCTTATTTGCGATTTTTACCGAATCGCAAATTCAGAATCGCAAATCGGTATGTATGAAAGAAATCGCAAATAAATAGCGATTCCTTATAAATCTCTATTTATTTGCGAAATTCCCATTTGTGCGATTAATTAACCTCAAGGAATCGCAATATCTGCGATTTTTTTACGGAAAAAATCGTATTTTGCAAATCAGCCAATCAGGAACTCAGGTGCAGCATGATGACATCACAACCAGGAAGTGACTGACTACCCATGCTGCACCTGAGTTTCTGAGTCAGAGGCAGAGTGAAGGTGTGTTTGGGAGAGTGAACTGTGTTCCTGAAGCAACATGGCAGAAAGTGGAGACACGCCCAGGCAGGAATCCCAGCAGCAGGAGAGTGAATGCTCCAGGAAAAGGAAGCAAAGGTTTTCTGAGGCTGAACTGGAGGCTTTGATAGAATGAATGGTGTCAAACCATGAAATATTGTTTGGGAAAAATCTCTGAAGGTGCCAGAGAGCCGTAATAGACGAATTTGGGAGGACATCCAGCATAAGGTGAATGCTGTGGGGGTGACACCCCGGAGTGTGGAGGACCTCAGAAAGCACTGGTATGCCCTGCGCCTGCGCTCAAAAGAGAAGCTAGCTGCCAGGCTGGAGCAGTCTAAGCAAACCGGTGGTGGGACCTCTTCTGTTTCGGTCTCTACACCCCTTGAGGAACTGGTGGAGGGGACCCTGCAACCAGAGAGTGTGGGAGGAGTGGCTGATATGGACAGCTCTGTTCAACCAGCATCTGGAAAAGGTAAGAAGCATGCCCTCACACCCCTTACACCCCCCAACAACCTCCAGCAGTGACCTAGGGGCAGGAAAAAAGATAGGTAGTCCAGAGCAGGTACACAGGCAGACACAGCAATGCATTATGGGAGATGTAGTCACATGAAAATCAAAGTTGCAAATTTTCAGTCAAACAAGACAAACATAGAATCTGCACGTCAGGAAAGGGAAACAATAGACCAATGTAAACCCAAACGGTGAAAAGAATGTATTTACACAGTGCAAGTGAGTACAGTAAATTAACGTGTGCTGTTCTGTCCACAGCACCATCTTCAACACAGCCTACAGGCAGTGGAACAGTCAATGAAGGTGCAGACTCAGGAGATGCCAGCCATGATGAGCACACTGATGGGGAGGACAGCCCCGTGACCACTCACAAGAAACAGAGGAGACACATTGTGAGACCACTACCACCAATGGCGGATGAGGCAGATGATAGTGTTGGAAATTTGATAAATGATACCACACAGCCACAGCAAGAGGTCCGTGCACCAGACCATCATGTGCCACAAAGTACAGCCAGGCGCAGACGGCGCACGACTAACAATGATGAAGGACGATGCAAAGATTCTGTGTTTGCTGGCCTGGAACTCAATATGTTGCAGGTGCAGCGCCTGCAAGCCAAAAACATGAAACTGTTACAAAGAGAGGTGAGGGCAGGCTTCAGGGGATTGAGAAATGAACTGAGGGATGGCATGCAGGCGGTATGTGAGGAATTGCGCGCAGAGCGTGCTGCTAGGCGCAGAGCGTTGCAGCACCAAGATCGTTATACCCGGGCCATTAACCGCTTGGCCTCTGCCACAAGCATCCAGGCCAGGCGCAGCATAGAGATGCAGCGTCAGTTTACACATGCTACACAGGATATTGCAAATGCACTTTTGCAAGTTACAACTGTTGTTGACGAGCTGCGGGCAGTACGCACAACAGGGCCTGGAGTACTAACTCCAAGTGAAGAGGACGTGCAGTCAGGTCGGAACAGCACCACCCCACCACCCATCTTGGAGAGGCGCCGTAGTGGCAGGAACAATATGCCTACACCTTCCAATTAGCATCACACTGTGCAACATCAAACTTTAAACTCACTCCTGTTTTCTTAATAGCACTGTGACTGAAACATGTGCAAAACATATGTAGTATGACTACTTTGCCTGAACGTTTTGGGTTATTATTTTTACTGCATGTAAGGATTAAAAAACACATTCACACTTACAAGATCTGGCATTGTGTTATTTTTCCTTACCTAAAAATAGTTTGGCGCAATCTCATCACGCCTCTGGCACTCAGCTGCTGCAACAGCTACACAAGCTAGCATACGTCCTGGTCCAGGCCCCGCCACGTCAGAGGATCCTGAGTCATTCAGCTCCACTGGTTTGCCTTTTCTTGCGGCAATATTATGCAGCATGGCACAGGCTACCACTATTTTGCAACACATATTGGGGCTGTATTGGAGTGCACCTCCACTTTTATGGAGGCACCGAAATCTGCTTTTCAGGATCCCAAAGGTCCGTTCGATGGTGCCTCTGGTTGCGATGTGTGCCCTGTTGTATCTGCGTTCTCTAGCATTGGTGGGATTAAGGTAGGGAGTCAAGATGAAATCCCGGACTGCATATGCACTGTCACCTGTGGGTAGAAATATAAATGGTTAGTCAGTGAACTGCACATGGTAGTTAGTACAAATGTACCCTATGTCTAAAGGGATTTACCAAGTAGGTATCCCTCGCCAAACATCCCTCTTGAGAGTCTACGGTATAGCCCACTGAGACGGAAGATAAATGCGTCATGTGTGCTGCCAGGATACTTTGCTACTATGTCAGTTATGATGTGTTTGGCATCACACACCACCTAAATGTTCAGTGAGTGGTAGCATTTCCGGTTCCTGAAGGTTTACTCATTGCTTGAGGGGGTGAAATAGCAACATGTGTGCCATCTATGCATCCTATCACGTGTGGGAATTGAGAGATTTGGTAAAAGTCCTGCTTTGTCTGGGCTAGTGCCTGTGGCGTGCTGGGGAAGTAAATGTGATGTTGCATCCTCTGAACCATGGCATCTAGAAAGGCATGGAAGAATCGAGAAAGGGCACTTTGTGACACCCCTCCTGCTGAGGCAATCACACCCTGAAAACTTCCTGAGGCCAACAGGTGTATTGAACACAGGACCTGGATTTTAGTGGAGATGTCATTTGTCCTGCGTGTGGGGTGTTCAAGGTAGGGTCTGAGTTCCGCAATTAAATCATTAATGCTGTCTTCATCCAGCCTGTAGTGGGTGTAGAGCTCCTCCTCAAGGAGCTGGGAGATGCTGACGCGCAAACGGAATATCCTCTCCTGGCGTCTCCTCCTCTGTGCAGCAGCTCTCAGATGCATCCTCCTAGCTATCAGGTAAAGCCGCGCCACTGTGGTAAAAAGTATGTGGAATTCTGTTGCTGCTTAAATAGTTTGCACCTGGTTACCACCTGCTCCTACTTGGTGGTAATTGCGATTCTGTAAATTGCGATTTTCCCAAATTCGCTAATTGCGATTTTTTCATACATACCATTGCGATTCCTTATTTTGCAAAAATGGCCAATCTACGATGTTCCTGCGATTACCTACTTTTGCGATTTTCTGTTTGCGAAATTCGCAAATTAAGAACTCGCAAAAGTAGGGAATCGCAGGAAAATCGCAGATTGGCCATTTTCGCAAAATAAGGAATCACATTTTTTCCGATTCCTTGATTTGCAATGATTTTGCATACATACATACCATTTTTTGAATTCGTATTCGCAAAGGCCGAAATTCGGCGAATTCCGGCCTTTGCGAATGCGAATTTCAATGATACATATGGCCCTTGGTGTCTACGACGGGGGTGAGGCCTTTTAGTGAGCTTAAAGACTTTTACAATCTAACCGACAACCAGATTTTTCTGTACCACGCCGTCAAAGACTTTCTCCTGCACAAGTCGGGAGGAGCAGGTAGTTTTGAATGGATAGACTTGGTAGATAAGTTGCAGGGATTAAGACCACCCCGAATTGGTTACATCTATACTGCCTTAAATATCAAAATGCCGGATGATATTGGAAAAATCAATAAAAAGTGGCAGTTGAAACTGAACACCCCCACCAGATACCCTGTGTCTTGCATTAAGTCTGGCATCAAACTATCTGTTATCACCCAAATTGCAGGAACAATTTTACAAGACAGGATTCTTCCTATATATTACCCCCTAGCAGGATCTCTAAGTGGGGAACTGGTAGGGGCACACTGTGTACCAGATGTTTTGAGTTTTCGGCTGACTCGGTGCACTTGTTTGCATCATGCCCAAAACTTAAAACCTTATTGGAAGAAGTGCAATAGTTCCCAAGGGTAGTATTAGTAATGTATATTCAACTCACCCCAACTGTAATCATGTTGGGGCAATATGAGACGATCAATAGGAAGGTGGGGGGTGCATTGATTTTTGTTGCTATGACTATCTTTAGGATATATATTGCCTCACATTGAAAATACACAAACCCCCCTTCATTTTCTCAATGGCAGGCTCGGCTGCTAGCTACATGCAAACTAGAGAGTGCTATCTATGCAAAGAAGGGTAGACGCTCACAAAAAAGGGGTCTGGAGATATGGAAACCTTTAACGAAGTGGCTTGATGTTATGATGTTAGGACATGTAAATTGAATATTTCTTTAGTCCTCTGTTTGCTTATTTGAGTTATTATTGGACGCCTAATTAGAATCTGAGCTTTATGTATGGCCAAACTGTAATGAATTTACGATTTATGATAGAATCTTATCTGCCATTTTTTTTTCTTACTGTATTGGTTATAGCAAAGGGGTCAGAAGAGGGGTGGGCAGGACGCTGTAATGAACAACTTTGATTGTGTATCTTATTATATTGCATTATAAAAAAAAAAGAAATAAAAAAAAAGGAGTAGAAATTCATTCTCCCAATGGCACTTAATTCGTAATGTGATTTTAGAATGGTTAAATGTTCAAAACCTAAGTCACCCCATATCAATAATCAGCTATGAAAAAACTAATGGACTGCTCAATTTATTTTATTTTTGAGTGATGTTAGTGTGATCAAATTTGTAGTATTTATTATCTGACTAGGATCAGCTGAAATTTTGAATTTCTATATTGTTTTCTTTCGTTCACTCCTAATTTGCATCCCTGAGGCTGCGAAAGCAATCCATTGCTGTTTCAAAAGAAGTCCACGTAGGGCCGCAGTAAGGGAGTGATGGTTAGCCTCAGACTTTGAACATCATATCAACCTGTGACTAGCTCCTGTATCAAGTGTGAGGGAGGACTTCAATTGCAAAAGGCTACCTCAGTGCCCTACTGATACCAGGACACAAAGACAGCTATTGTGTGCCACAGTGATCACCACCTCGGGGGTGGGGGGTCAAATCTGCATATCCTCTGTGAACCATGTGGGTGCAAAGGGACCCAACCATGAAATAGAGTATTGTAGCTGTTATTTCCCATCAAGGTTTGCAGGAAGAACCTTCTCAGGCCTTTAGAAAAGTCCAGGGTTTGAAGAGAAATGAGTCATCCATACTTTGGCAAAATTGACAGAATTTATGTAGGCAGCATAGCCACTTTGCAAGTCTGGGAACCACTTCTGTAAACCCTGGGCCTATAACAAGTCTACGATATATTCCCTAGTCCTAGTCAGACTACAGGGTTGGGTGTCAATGACCCTTTCTTTATCATATTTCCCTGGCCTGTAAAAGAGAACAGAGAATAATAAATCTAATGCAGAATCAGTTCTCACCATGTGCTGCTTCTCTTTCTTTTTTCATATTTATATTCCTGAAGTTGTGGAGATTTTTTTACATCAATAACGTCTTCTATCTATCTATCTATCTATCTATCTATCTATCTATCTATCTATCTATCTATCTATCTATCTATCTATCTATCTATCTATCTATCTATCTATCTATCTATCTATCTATCTATCTATCTATCTATCTATCTATCTACTTAAAACAATGGTTAAAGTGAAGTTGTAGCTAGCTTTGGTTATAAAACCTTTACATAGATTGAAAAAATAACATAGATATTCTCTGAAAAAAAACATTTAAAGTGTGTTATGATTCCAAAAACAAAAACAAAAAAAAGCTGACATTCGTCAACTATGTTTAGGTGAACTAGCCATAACTTGTACCCCCCTCGTGCACTGCTTATGATCGTACATAGGACATCACTTCGAATATGGTAAATTACATCAATAATGACATCACTCATGACATCTCAAATGCCTCTATTGATGTTATCACTGGTGGCAGTTCCAATGACATAATCCTAATGGTACTAGTGACACTAAGCAGTGAACTTTAACAGAATTTAAACTAAACAATAGGGGGAAAAGGAGCCTGTGGCTATGTGTAGCAGGAAGGGACTGCGGAGGAGGGATGGGAGTAGGGCATGGCCCACATGTAGGTCCTGTAGCCAATCTACACTGGGCATGGCTGAATGTCATATGCAGTAAGTTTGCCGGCCTTTAAAGAGTTTGGTGTTGGGCTTGGCCTACCTAATATCCAGCTGCACACTGAAGAACCGTTTATACCCACTTACTGGGTCTAGGTGGCGAGGAACCGCCCAAGTCTTCCATACCCTCCTTATTTAGTAAAAGGAGACACAGGAGCCTTTGTCTGCAGGAGGAACCAAGTTTTATTCGAATAGCCTGGGCTATGGAACAGAGTCCCAAGCTCGTTAGAAACAAGACTGAGGAGGCTGCTGCTTCACTCTGCAGCTTACAGTCCTTATATACTCATTTCCCACATTAAGAAACTAGTTTGGGTGTGGGCCCGGCACCCCAGAGTCAAAAATGCAGTTATACCATTCTTTGTTCAGGCAGGAAGGGAGCTGCAGCAGATGGTACAGAGATTACAAACAGGTCTTGCAAAACAGGATATGTACGTGAGAGAACAGACAGATCTTGAACAACAGGATATGAGAAAGAAAAAATTTCCGGGACGGTGGCGTGACCAAGTCTTGCGAAACAGGATGGATGTGTGCAGGAGTTCAGTCCGAGGGTGGTGAGGCCAATTCTTGGTTCCACTTTTTTCGAAATTGGCTCAACCACAAGGAGCAGGAAGGACAGGGTGGTCGTGACAGCTAGAATTTCAATAGACATCAGCAGAAATGACCAGGAGGGTCGTGCAGAGGTGTTTGACACGAAATGGCAATGCAAAAACAATGGAGTCATGACACAAAATGGATGCCGGCAAGAAGGACACTTTTCCTCAACACAATTAGACTGCCCTCCAGGCAATCCTTGCGCCCAACACTATGGGTGCAGCTAAAAATCTTCTGATGGTCAGCCCTCTATCCTTCAAGACCTTGCAACCCACCATAGGCAAGCAAACAATCCTTATGCATACAGCATTTGGACATGCTTAGCATTGGTTGACCACAGGTGCTGGTCTCCGACCACACTCTAAACCCTACCCATTGCAGGCAGAAATCCCCACTGCCCATGGCCTCTGCCATGCACACAGAGGGATAGTCTTTACAGAACTGTGTGGGGGTGGTCAACAGTCCACGGACTGCCTACCATCACTATGCATGGGCTTCAACCATGGTCAGAAATTATTGGGTGTAGGTCGTGGCTTTTGGCCCAACCCACCACTTTTGACCAACCTTTGCAGGTCACACCCTGCTGCTACCTTCAGCACAGTTTGGTGTCAGACTGGGCAAGGTATTCTCACCACTGCTTAGAATGTAGAGGTAGCAAAGACTCTTTGATTTCTCATACTCTTACAACCGCCACTGGAATGCAGCAAGCTTACGGCCAGATTCATGAAGCTTAAATCCGCTCGCAAAGGGCCAGATTCTGAGAATCTGGCCCTTTGCGAGCGGTATTTTTGCATTTGGGATGCATCATCCCAAATGCAAAAATCGCTAATTAAGAATTCGCTAAATTGCGATTCTTTGCATTTAAGGAATCTCAAATTGAGATTCCTTAAGTTCAATGCATGAAAGTGAAAAAAATAGCGAATTCGCTATTAGGGCACGCAAATTACCATGAAGTACATCTTCGTGGTACTTTGCAAAAACTTTGAAAAATGCACTAAAGTGCATTTTTCAAAGTTTCATGTTGAGCACACACATGCCCTAAGGGCATGTGTGTGCGCAACATATGTGCACACATCAATTTCAGGGGTGCAACAGGGTGTCCTTTGGACACCCCTGCACCCTTGAAATCGCAATCGCAATTTGCGAATCGCTAATTGCGATTAGCAAATTGAGATTGTCTTCCCATTCATTCCCATGGGCCTCTAGGCCCATAGGAATGAATGGGGATATATTCCTCAATTGCGACTCACAATTTGCAAGTCGCAATTAAGGAATTATTGGAAATCGCTATTTTTGTAGTGATTTCTTGATGCATTGCATTTTGCTATTCCTTAATAGCGAATCGGTATTTTTTGCTATTAAGGAAGAGCAAAATGTGTTCTTGATGAATCTGGGGGATAGTGCTGTTTAGATACATACAAGGAGGAGGGGGTCAGGATCAAATACCTCACTAAAATAGAACAGTCAAAAAAAGAAAGAGAAAAGGGTGTGTATCTCCCTGTGGAAACAACGAGATTGGTGTTACTTTTAAACTTTTACAGTGCTCTTTCACCCACCTCCACTCCAATGTTAACCTACTTTTTCTCCTTTACCCTCCCGGAGTAGACTCTGTCTGATCACTTAAATATACATCTTGATCAATCCTCGTTTCTGCCCATTAGCCTTTAATACCTAAGATATGTATAAAAAAAACAATCATTTTGATTTTTTTTTCATCATAAAGTAAATTTCCCAAATTAATAATGCGCAATGAGTTTGAAAATCTACTTCCCTTGACGGTTGTTGAAAAGCTGTAGTTGCACTTCCTTACAAAATACCCTTTTCTCCAGCAGCATCCCGTCTGTACAGGCAGAGAGGCAACACCCCCACCTCTTTATCTGACAGGAAGAGCATCTGTCAGGCCAAACAAAGGTCAACCTGACTTCTTGCTCAGGTCAGGCAGTCAGGAGTAAGGCATGCCTATAATGCGCAGACGCCTGACTGCCTGAGCTAAACTTTGCCAGGCTGAGGATTTCACATCTCATTGGGTGTGACCTTGAGGCCCTCCTCATTATGATGGAGCATCAATGATAGCTTCGGACCTGGGCACTTCAGTTTTAAGCCCTGACGTGCCTATGGGCCGATTGTTAACCAGTGACACCTCGTGACAGAGTGTGGTGGGTTCAGAAGTCTTAGTGATTCTATCCCACTCTGTGACGAGTGAGGAAAGCAGCAGTCCCAATCCTCCAGGGACCACCAAGGCTTCACTCCTGGAAAGCTGCAATGAAGGTACGTTTTATCTTTGTTGGTGTGTGCATACATGCATGATTATAGGTGTATTTGTGAGTGACTGTTGTGAATGGTGTGTGTGCGTGCTTTAATGCATGGGTGTGACTTTTGGGTGCATGTGTGTGTGTTACTTCACATCTCAAATAGTTTTAATCTTGTTATAAATTGTGCCTCTGGTTGAATATAAGTACTTCATAAATAGGAAGTAGCACCAATGCTGCTTGAGCCTTATTAACTTGGTATGTTAGCAATTTTAAGCAATTTCCATATTATGAAAATTATACTAAGAGACTTATCCTTTCCCTTGAATTTCTCGAGGAGGCATCTTCCTTGCAGTCCAGCAATTCTTTTGAAGAATCTGAATGGTGTAGTGTTCAGTGAAGGATCCAAAATGGCCACCAGTATTTGAAGTCCTGTGATTCCCTTGCGATCTTGCAAGACGTGCATTTTGTATGGCTGTAATAACATACTCTCACTGTCTGAATGGTTTACCTGGGGAGCTCTCTGCAACAATTTCTGACAGTTAGCCACAGGTCTTTGCCTATGGCTGGGGCTTGCACACAACCATCTGCAGATAGACAACCCATGCTGCCCAGAGCTGGCCTGCCCTTTGGCCAGACCCTACATCCAACATTCTGCAGGCGGCCAACCCCCTCTGTCATGACCTGGCTGCATTATGGCCAGATGCTGTACGCAGCTCTCCATGGTTAGACAACTCTCACTGTGCGTGACCAGCCTGCCCTTTGGCCAAGTCCTGCCCTCATTCCTTTGTGAGTGGCCATCCCTCTCTACAGATGACTTTCAGTTACATAAAGTAGGGGCTGGACACAGGGCCTGTCCTCCAGGTATTCCCTACCTTCAACCTTCCAAGGACAGCTAACCCCCTCTGCTCATGGCTAGCCTTCGCTCCAGCAAAGCGCTGTGCCCAACCCTCACTTGGGCAACCCCCAGTGTACACCAGTGTACACCAGCTTATACAACAGGGGTTTTCCACAAGCCCAGGTCTCTGGAAAAAAACCTGTTTAAACCCTCCATAGATAGCCAACCCCAGCTGAGTATGGCCTGTGGCTGCAGGCAGTGGGGGCTGGAAACATGCCTTGCCTCTGGCCAGACCCGACACCTAACCCTCTGTAGATGGCCCACCATAACCGCACACGAATGGCCTGCCCTTTGACCTAACCCTGCATTTGGTACCCCAGGTATGTTTTGCATGTCTAATGTGAGAGTTATGGATTGCGGTCATATCCATATTTTGCAAGATTTTCGGGTTTTAGTTTCCAACCATACACATAAATCGACTTTAATTGCTGCTTTTTTCCCAAATTCTACGTTTTTTAAATATAAATTAATGTGTTATAACTAAATCTAATCCTAACTTCACTTTAACCTTTAGCCTTTTCAGCGAATGTTTTTATTAATCGTATATCTGATGAAGCAGTCCCCTGTATTTTGCGAGCATTTGTGCCTGTATTTGCTCAATATAAACTCACTTGACTGCAGTTTGGTTCAATCTGCGTCTGAGCGTTATATTTAGTTCACTGGTTTCCGCCGTATTGAATTATTCTCTGGTTCAGGCCTTTCCTGAAGCCACTTTTAATAACCACTAACTCTGTGTTGATACAACCATTGCCAGGCAGTTTTCTGTGTCTCAACCCACTGCCCACTAAGCAAACTAAAATGATCGCCTTATTGTAAATGGTTACATTTACTCTGTAGCGCCAAGAGGCCTGCATAGTTAATGTGTGCCATCTGACATACATTGATAGTGAAATGAATGTCACAGCGCCCAAGTAAGGACCGGAATCATTCTTACAGGTTTGAAGCGGCCAGAGGGCCATGTGTTTAGTTCTGCTTACAGTATCCATTCCTTCTCTCTTTATTATACATATTCCTTGCTTTACTTTTTGCTCTCTCGCCTGCCCACCGACCTCTCAATTCTCACCGTAGCCTATCCTTCCATGTCCACTCCTTCCTTTTGCCTTCCTTTGCCATTCTGTGCTCTCCTTTCCCTCCCTAGCCACTTAGTTTCCTCTCGCCGTCTCTGCACCTTTTTCTCAAATTTCACCTTTTTAGGTCTCGCTCTCGAGACCTATTGTCGTCGAGATGCCTCTCAAGGGAGACAGACCGGGCACGCACGGCGATTCTGGTCTGTGGACGCGCACGTCCAGCCCGGTGCCGTGCACATCTGTTGCTCCACATTCACACTCATGGAAGCACACACACACGCGCACGCGCATACACACACACGCAGGCACACATACACACACGCATGCATACACACACACACACACACTCACGCATGCATGCACACACACACACACGCGCACACACTCCCCACTCCCTACCACTTACTGGGCTCTTTTGTCGCTGGCTCCTTCATTCCGTCGCATCACTGGATTTCTCTCCTCCTGCTGTCTCCCGGGAACGCCAGCACTCCCGAATCCCTGCTTTCTTCTCGGCTCTCCACTAACCACACCCCTCTGCCTCCAAGGTGCCGCGCTCCGGACCAGGTACGTCACCGCGAGCCTGGCACAGAGGCGGGGCATCTCCCGGAACCTCACAGGTTCAAAAGAACTTTCCTGCCGATCAAAGTAGAGCCCGCCTCTCTCGCCTGCATTCCAGGCCTCGCTCGTAATATACGCACGCCTTCTTGTTAAAGTTAGTTGGAATAATGTATTCAATTGGCAGAAAATGGGCAGTACAATTATGTACAGGGGGCCCCAAAAATATATCTTGCGGGTCCAAAATATCATTAAAATGTAATGTCTTTGTGATTTGTAAAATATTGCTGTAATGTTTGTCAGTTGGTGTCTTTGTCCTGGATTCGTAACAAAACAATATACCTGTCATCCACCCATGCAGTCATCACCCGCAGCACCTCCCCCGACCCCCCCAGACCAGACAGACACCAACACACACAGCTTTACAGAGACAGAGGGACACAGACTAAACATTTCCATTCCTTCACCTCATCCAGCAAATAAACGTCGCCGGGCTGCAGGCTGTGTGCGGGGGGTGGAGACAGCACTCCGGAGAGTTTGCATTGGAAACGAGAGACCACCTGCCAGCTGCAGGGCTTAGACTGCAGGCTACGTGGTGTGTCACACCACTGTTGACTGGACAGACTTTATTTACATGGGGGGCTGCAGGCGGGAGACAGCAGACTTCACACACAGGCTGCAGACTCCATGAAAGACACTGAAGTACTAGACCTGCAAAAGCGGCCGCTGCAGACAGGGCAGTGTACACACGGCTGCAGCACGTGCTCTGAAGGACAGGCTGCAACTTCTCATGGGTGAAGAGGACTGCTGGAGACTTCCAACACACCGGAGACGAGACTGCACGCAGCGGGCTGCACACTCCGTTCTTCAGTCCGGACACTGGTGCCGCAGACCGGAGCCCTCACACTTGAGACTGCACACTGCCCCGGGACTTTCGAAACTGGCAGCTTCAGGCTCCGACGGACTGCAAGAGAGCAGCTGCCAAAGCCCTGCCCCCTCACTCACTCATTTCCAAGCCGCTGCCCTCCCTCACGCCGGCTCTGATTTCAATAATGCTTTATTGGCAAGGACTACAAATGCACACGTTTGGTAACAGTCGTTCCCCTCCCTTGCCTCCTCCTTCCATTTCTTTCCCTTCTCCCAGCCCCAGGCCCGCTCTCCCTCCCCGTCTCCCCCTCCTCTCTGCCGGAGTCACGCAGTGCTCCACGTAGACTGTGCAGGCTGCGTGCGCCGGGTTTGTCACGGCGGTCTCGTGCCCGCTCTGGCTGTGTTATAAGGTCTCCAGAGGCTGTCTCTGTGTGCTCAAGATTCTCACGGTGGTCTCTGTTGAGACTTGCTTGGGCATTTCCTTGAGCCGGGGTCTGTAAGAGCGGTCTCTCGGAACAAAAGGTCCCATGTGGCGTCCTCTGAGAACTTTCTCTGTGTGACGAAGTCTCAGTAAAGTGTCTTGTTGAGGTGCTGTGTGCTGAGATCTCATGGCATTCTCTTCATATGGAGGTCTCTTGTGTGTGTTTCTGTGGTTAGTGTGGTGGGACTCGTGGGTGCGATGGTCTCAGAGAGGTTAGCGCTGTAGCATGCAATGAACGCACACACAATTGCTTTGGGTGTGGTCAAATGACCCTGTGCGGTCTTTGCACCTTTATTATATAGCCTCTGGCCACGCTTGGCCATAGGGTGTTACAGGATGCAACTTTCGGGTCACACCAGCACAGTGAGGGCGGTGCTGGGATCATTACATCCCTCCCCAACTTGGAATTGGCCTTTGTCCTGGTGTTGAACAAATAAAGTCTCTGAGACTTTGGTTTGGCGGTGGATTTGACCTCAAGTCGTAACACCGAGGGTGGGAACGGCTGCTGCCATCTTCAGACCTTGGCTCCTGCAAAGGGTCTCTCTCAGCGGTTTCCTTGGTACTCAGTGGCTCAGTGGTGGGGAGGGTCGAGAAGCTTTCCCCTGGGTCAAGCTGTGGCCAACGGTCATCCCAGGTGGCTTTTTCATCTCCTGACTGGCTGGCTTATTGCCTTGGACGATCCACCCCTTCGGAACCCCGATACATTCCCTATAACAACCTTACTCTATCTTTTACTGGAGACCATGGTCCCACTCAAGCGGGAGACTGTCCATTTACCTTTTTCACACGGCATCCGGAACTTCCATCCTGGCCATGGATTTTTTACTCACACAATGTCCACACAATTACACTCTACTGGATACAACATACACTCCACACAATACCACTCAGTGTCACATAATTATATGCTACATAATTACACTGCGCTCAACGCAACATACACTCCAAATACCACTCAGTGCCACATAGTTACACGCCACATAATTACACTCTATCTATCGCATCACCACAGCATCACTCAACACTACCACAGCATCACTCAGGGGCACCACAACATAACTGCGCTACCACAGCATCACTGAATGCCACAGCATCACTCGTCACCACCACAACATCACTCAGTGCCACCACAGCAGCAGTCTGTGCAACCATTCAACAACAACTGGTTCAAAGATGTTCTCTCAATGTTTCAAGCTTTATTACAAATGTCACAAAAAGATGTTAATATTTCCCTTCTGTTCTTGGATTTTCGTCACAATAAAATACACTGAACATTAGCTTCACAAAAGATATTTACAAAAGTTTAATCTATTGCAGTTATAAATTACAATAACTTTTATTTAAGTATTAATTAATAAAAAAATTAAAAGCAATTGTTATTTGTAATATCAATACATGTAAGTCGCGAAAATGCAACACATAGTGCATTTCAAATGCTATAGGTGTCACATTTGAGAAAGTTAAAAGTATTGGCATTGTAAATGACATTGCTATTAATTTTTCTATTTTTAAAACCAACACATAAATAAAAGATTTGTCATTTACAATACCAATAGCTCAAACTTTCCTAATGCGAGACCTATTGCATTGCAAATGCTTATTTTCTTCTTCCTTACCCACTCACACCTTCTCCTCTTTTTTGCCTCCCACTCTTTTCTCCGGCCATCCACTTCACGATCACACATTTGCCTCTAATGCTGGTATACACCTGTACCATCGGCACCACAGGCATCTTGGCCCCTCTTCCCAGCCCACAGGCCACATGCAACCCCTACGCTAGCTCTCTCTCTTCTCTCCTTTTGTGCCCTTAAGCTGCGATGCAGTCTTAAGGAGTACTAGTTTGGTGAGCACTGCAGGGACGCCAGGGCGCTGCTCGGAGTCGTGAAGAGGATCTTGTGCTGCTGGGACCCGCGAGGAGCATAAAGGTGATATTAGCACCAAGCTCGATATACAGCCTGGTCGTTGGTGTATGTGGCAGTTTTTTAATCACCCACCCCACTGCGACGTGCAACTTTTTCCCTTACCTTCCCTGGCCTGTACTGGCGTGGATTTTCTGCTTTTAACTTTTCTCCGTCGGTGCTTCAGTTGTATTGTAAATTGCATTTATATAGCGCTTACTACCCCATACGAGGCGTCAAAGTGCTTTTTCGGCGAGTAGCACGCTACTCCGGGACCCATAGAGGATTAGTGTTGAATTAGTATAGTCAAACATGCAAGTACATTTTAAGTGGTAGATAGGTTAGTCAGTATTTGGATTTGGAATGATAGCAGAAGGATAGAGGAGGAAAAAGGTTTGTATTTATATAGCGCTTGTTACAGTGAAGCAACCATGCAAACAAATATAAATATATTCAGTAATTGAACAAAGGCCAACTGTGATCTACTGACTGAGCTAACGTCAGTATTTTGTTTATGAACTCGTGCAATTGCCCTGCATCCGGGCCGCTTCTAGGTACTACACACGTGTAGAAAATGCAAAACAAACCGCAAGCGCCACAGAGACACAGCAAACAGAAACACAAAAACTGCAGAATTCGAAGAATACACAATTACACATGCCTTTTTTTTTACATAGCGCCCACATGTCAGATTTAAGGCTGCTTCAGACTGGGCGCTTTTATAGATCTATATAAAAGACAGAGACGTACAAACACCTATAGCGCAGTATATAACTTACAGACCAAAAGCGAGCACTGTAACTTAAGTGTGCCCTGTCATATTGATTTATGTCGGGCCCAAGCGCCCACTGACACAAGCCTCAGCACACCAAGGACTCTTTCAGAGTAGAAAACAAGCCCACGAAGTCACCATGCCCTGCCCCTCCCCACTCTCTGCTGAATACACTGTCCCTACTGTACACACATGTCTGGGTTAAAAAAAATGTCTGATGTCGGATACTTCCCAGAGTGACATAGCAGCATCCAGCACAGGCGCGTTCCTTACCTCTGCACACAAGGTCCCGCGGGCCCTGGCCGGTCTCGGAGGCCCCCGCCGGTGAGCCATGGTGTGGGGGCACAATCAGGAAAATATGGGGTAAAACCCCAAGCCATGGGGATCGGCTGCGCGGTACTCCTGGGTTCAGTGGATCACGCAAAAGCATTCTGCCGCTCCCTGCGTGAGTGACGTTTGAAAGTTGAACTTCATTGACGTCCGGACGCTGACGTTGTATAGCAGCCTAATAAACAATATAATCTTGGCTGGTGGCCAGGTAATGGGTTCCTCGCCTCCTGATATGTAGCAATACGATTATTTAAAGCAGAGGCTCACGGTGTCACCCCATGTGACGGTGTCACCCGGTGCGGTCCGCACCCCCTAGTGACGCCACTGCACTGCAGACATCCAACCCCTGCTGCGCACAGCCTATTGTTGCATCTGAGATAGATGGATTGATGGATGGATGGATGGATGGATGGATGGATGGATGGTTGGATGGTTGGATGGATGGATAGATAGATAGATTTTGCATGTTTAACAGTTTAAATATTGAAACTCCAACTATGCGCCTGCCATTAGATGGACATGCCACACTCTTGTAGACAATTGATTGGTAAATCACTGATTAGAAAGAAAAGATTCTCTTCTGTCACAGTAGAGAACCAGCTTTATTTTTTCTATTCACATTCTTATCTCCATTATCCAGCACAGTGGGTGTGCGCTGTCTGATTAAAACTAGCACTCATAAGCACATTTTTAAATTCTCCAACTTTGATTCAGGTACAGAGTGACGGCTCAATATTCTGTCAGTTGCCTCGCCAATATCATTAGGAAACGGAATAGCTCTATCTGTGTATTCCGTTTTATACACAAAGCACTAAAACGGGCGAAAAAGTCTTGTAAATGGAAATATATGGTACAATGAACTTAAAAACGTCAATTGAATTAGTGGCTGTGAGATATCTTTCGGCATACAATGTGAACACAGATGCTTCCTTTTATAGAGTTCTATCTATGCACATGAGGAACCTGAAGTGGAACAAATGAGATTCGAATTTTATTATGCCTTTATAGCGTTGCATTGCAGATAGCTTTTTTAATTAGCTTCTATCGCAACACCTTTGGCAACTCTAAATAATTCACTAAGTCTTGTCTTTTCTCTTCCGTGATAGGGAGGTACTAGCACTGTAGCCGCAGCTGGAATCCTATCTATCACAGAAAACATAAATTTGAAGTATGACAGGTTTTTTATGGCAATTAACAAATAAACTGCAAAATATCCAATATGCCTGGCAATGAAACAGAATTAATGGCCGTGGCAGACATTTTTTCTTTCGTAAATGTTTGCCACACTTTCATTTAGCAAAATAATATGACTGCCTCTACTTTGGACAGGCCCTCCATTATTTTAGGTTTTTGTGATGCAGTTACGCTTGGAATGAAGGGTCTCATGTACTACTAGTTCAAATAAGAAATCACAAATTGGAACAAACACGGATTTCTAAATTGCGATTTCTTATTTGGAATGTGTTATAATGGATTAGGTAGAAGTGGTCGACTTCTACCTAAATCATTGGTATGTTGCGAACCAACCTCTTAAGAGGTTGATTCACAAAATACTGAATCGTAGTTGATCCCAATTTGACCTACCTCATTATTATGCGTGCGGTAGGTTGCAAAATGTGTGATTGTCATGCATGGTGGCCTCCTGGGATATTTAACAACAAGGGGTGGTGATGGACAGAGTTTCTGAATTAAGCAGAATACTCTCACCCAGTCAAGAGATCAGGGCTAGATCCAACACCGTTTTTTAGCTCACTGCACCATCCCAGTTCAGAACCTGGCTATATGCAAATTAGTCTGTTCCTGTCCCAGTGCATGATGGGAACAGGGCAAACCAAACTACCAAGCCAATTCTTACACTGGGAAGGAAACAAGCTTCCGGGGACCGGTTTCTGGCATTTCAGCCGTCGTCGGCCCGGCTTGCTTGAATCCTGATGGTGCAATGAGCAAGGGACTCACATCTGAGTATACCCTTCCACGCTTAGGGTGGACAAATATTTAACAACAAGGGGTGGTGATAAGCACAATGCCATGTCTGTGATTGCTTTTAAATAAAGTAATCTTTTATTTTTTAAATGCAACCCGTTTTCTAGTAGGAGATAGGGATGCATTAAAAAAAGAAATACATTCTGCAACTTTCTTTTAAAAGTAGGCAGGGGTCCCACTGCTTGCTCAAAAAAGACATGTTAGGTTTTTTGGGGAGTTTTATACAGCGCAAACTTGACCCAAAGGTATCAGAGTGTTTTACCTGAGCAGCAGTTGCATTACACACACATTCATTTTCATTAGGCACAGGGAGATTAAGTGATTTGCCTAGAATCACAGGATGTTGAGCGCCCCTGCCTAGCCTCAAACCTCGCTCCCCAGCTTCGAGGTCGATCACTCTAGCCATTAGGCCACATATTCTCTCCAGTCCGCATTCACTCAAGGGACCCCTTGCCCATTTATGAATGGTTACCACATCCTCTGACTTGCAGTACAATATTAATGCTTTGTGGCCGAAAGTCAGTAGTAATACATTATTACATAACTTATGGAATCCGTATTTGGAAGGGACACCCTTTACACGCCCCTTCCTAATATAGATTCAGGGCTTTATTACGACGTTGGCGGTTCTACAGAGGACCATGCAATGCAGCGTCCACTGTAGAACCACTAAAGCTGTGTTGCTGCCGCCCTCCAGATTAGGACTTCAATCCTGGTCTGGTGGGCGGTCCTGCAGGGGCCGAACAGTGGTGATCTGTTAGGCTCATAGAAGAGCCTAACATGCAGGCTGCCACTGTCAGAGTACCTCTCCGCATTGTGTGGGATACATGCGGCAACGTGCAGAAACTAGGAGGCAGATTTATGAAGGCCTTGCGCCGCCGGTGCGTCACTTTTTCCCATGTTAAAAATGACGCACCGGCGGCGCAAGGCCTTCATAAATCTGCCCCTAGGAGTGCAAATCCAAGGGAGCACTACATATGCCCCCTCATACACCCCCAGGTCTAGAGGTGACATAGAGCCCGTAGTTACCTCTCCACTACCTTTTTCATGGCGGGCTCAGCACCATGAAAAGGGCGGTGGAGAGGTAACTTGAAATGTGTTCGATTGTGGTGCTGCAGCCCCACCAGCATATTTCAGCATCTGACCACTGCGTAACTGCAGCTGGATACTGAAACCACGGCGGTTGCATCAGTTCTGTAGCGGTCCGACCGCCACACATGTAATACTGCAGGCGGGCCCTTACTGTGGCAGTGATTGGACCGCCACAGCAAGTACGGCATTCCTATGGACTGTCATACTGTAAGCTGCTTAGGACCCGATTACGAGTCTAGTAGTTTGAGGACTGCTAGACTCACGTGAGTGTGAGGGTGGCCGCACTAGTGGTCCAACCAGCGCATTATCTCTTGGGTGCTCAAACTGCCCTTGGACCCCCGACGCCACCAGGGAAATGCCGTTCCCTGGAAGAGCATGGCAGTTTGTACTGCCGCGGTCACACCAAGCATATTACAAGGTTCCTCTCAGCCAGCTTTGACATGGATGTGTCTACTACATGTCAACCCTGGTGGAGAAGAAACAAGGCCCGCTGCGCCTCTTCTGCTTGTGCATGCACATGGGAGCATAACATGTGCCCCACTGTGTGCATGCACAATAGCCTCTGCATGGCATGGACTTTTCAGTCCATGTAAGGTTCTGTAATTCTCGAGTCTGACTCCATTTTGTTCTGTGCCACCATTTTGTGTTGCCCTCATGTAGGCCTGTAAAGGTAACCTGGCGAACGAAGTGTCCTGGCCTTCTTAGTTCATGTATACATTAACTAGGTTTCTCTTTGACTCTGAAATAAACTGTAAGAAACTGACCTCTTCACCTGAAACTGACCTCGCAAAACCAATTTCCCTGATCGATCTTTTTTCTGAGCTTGCCAATCAATGTTCAGGACATCGTTAACTTTTTAGTTTCCTTGCACGTGCTTATCTTGTTCAGTATCTGTTACTGTTTCTTTTTTTATGTTTCTTCATTACATGGGTTATGCTTTCAATTATAGGTTTGTCCGGCTTGTGGAGATTGAATTTGGGACATTCCTCATAATTAACTTTTGGGTTGGGAAACTGTAAATTGAGTTTTTGCTATGTGATACTTTGTTTGAAAATGTATCTTATTGGCTAGAATTCTGTGCAGTGGGTGCACATTTATAATGTGAATATTGGATATAAAAGGAAACATCTCGCCTTAGTAAAATGAGCAGTCTCCTGAGAATTTACACCGTGATGTATTTCTAGGATTACTGTTACTAGCTGCAGCTAATAAACTTGGTCTCTGACGCCATCCAGAAGTATTCCGTGTCTTTGAATAGCAAGACAGGTGAACTCGAAGATCTTAGGCGTGCCCCTGACACCGCTGGGTTAAACCCCGGTTCTTCAACTGGCGCCCCAGTGGGGCGACTTCAGAGGTACTGGTCCAAGCCCGAAGATTGTGAGGAGCCCCGTGAGGAAATTCTGGAGGACGGCCGCCACTTCAATGACCCCTGCATGTCGATGTGGACCGAAGGTTTTTTCTGCGAGTCTTCCCCTTTCCGACGGCTGCGAAGGACTGCTGCCCTGACTGTCACCCTGTCTTGGACCCTCTTGTGATGATTTGTAAGGCGAGACGTTAGACGGTCTTCTGGTGGCGTGATAGACATTTTGGTTAAGTATAAGTGGGTCGCTCCCACGACTTTGTTTTGTTTCTTGGTTTTGATTCGGCCATTGCAATAGGCGAAGCCGAGGGGTTCGTATATTTACGAGTGTATCATTTTTGATAACCCCTTGAAGTTTGAAGCAGGACTAGCGAGTGAAAAATGCCTGGTTTTGGCAAAATTAGGAAATGGTTTTGTTGTAGTTGTAATAAGGATTCCCGATTGGAGGACTCGTGTCCGATACCTCCGGTTGGAACTCCAACCTATGAGCTCTATTCAAAGCATGGTGTGGGTCCCATTACCTATAATGAAGTATGGGTCCGTTATGCAAGGAAAGATGGTGTTTTACGATGGCCCCAACATGGTAGTTTTGAATCAGATGTTTTAGATAACCTAGAAGTAGCGCTATTTAAGAAGAAAGCCTGGCCGGCGATGTTTGACTCTTTCCGCCTTTGGCGTAAGGAAGCCAAACAGTGAGAAATTAAGCAAGCTAAGAGAGATAGGAAGGAAAGGAATATGTCGGTAATGCAAGCTGCTAGGCATTTTAAGGAAGATGAAGAAGATCTTGCAATTGAAGTGTCAGACAACATTGCATGGCCATTGACAAATGTTACCCGGCTTTGCCACCTCCCCTTTCAAATGTGACTGAAGACCCTGAAAAGGATCCTTTGATGTCAAATCTACTGAGATTACCACCCCCTTATGTGCAGGGTGCTACTGCACCTCGGTTACCTCCAGTTGTTGCACCCCTTGTTGTCGTTCAACCCCCAGTTGTTGTTCCGCCACCGAACAGGTGGTTCTTCCTTCCGCGGCGCAGCCCCCTCCAGGGCCGCCAGCTTTGTCACCAGCCTTGCCTCAAACTCCTTTGCCTTACACTCCTTTATCTGCGACTTCTCTTATTTATGTCCCTACGTCTCTCTTGCCTCAAAACACTTTGTCTCCTGTCCTCATGTCCACTTCTTCTCCTTCTGCTCGGCAACGAATGACTGAGACTGTCACTAGTCTTTTGTCTCCTCTCTTTGGGTCACTAAATATGACCCCTGTTTCTGAACGTAAGCAGAGACGTGGTCAGCTTCCTGGTCCCGAAGAGCGGGCAGTGTTAGATCTCCTTGGTCATAGATGGGTTTCGAATGCCTCCAAGTATGGTCCATAAGTGGTTATGGATATCTTCCTACAGTGGGAGGCGCCAAAACAAAGGTATGTTTTTGATATCATGTGTACCTTCTTTCGTCAGGAATGGGAAGATAATGAGTTGGGTTTAATTCCATTGGAATTGATTAATGTTCAGTATGAATTTGCTAAAAGGAACGATAGTGGGTTCCGATGTGGAGGAAGCGGTAGAGACACTACTCACTTTTAGATCTAGACTTCCACCTCAGTTATTGTTCGAACCTGACTCTTCTGTTAGGAGAAAAGTGAAGCAGTATCCTATGAGAGAGGTTCCCCCTGTATGGAGAGAAGAAGTTTTGGCTGATGCCGCTCATGGTATTGCGGCTGCACCGGCTCATTTTCAGCGAGTGTGGGTGAATGTCCCTTGGAAGAGAGCTGAGGTCCTGGCTCTTAAGCAGACCTTGCCTGACCCCCGTAAAAATCCTGCTGGTTATTACAAGGAGTTGTCTCAGACAGTTGATGCATGTGTTATGAATTTAGCTGACATAGATATGTTGATGGGTAATGTAGTTCCTCAACCCTTGTGGGCGAAGATCCGTCATGAGGACCACGCGCCAAAGTTAGGAGATACATGGGTTAATATTACTGCTGCAGATGGTCGGCAGGTAGGAGGTGCCAAACCTGAACCCTTAGTTGCAGAACTACCTGGTAGGATTATTAATTTAATGAAAACTATGATGCCTCCTTTGCGGGTGAATTGGGACAAGTTAGCAGCATGCAAACAAAAGAAAGATGAGAGTGTGTCTGATTTCTTCACTAGGCTCGAGGAAACATTCATTGATCATAGTGGTCAAGACATGAGTACAGAAGGTGGTCAGAGGGTGTTTGTAGATAAGTTTGCTTTTAATTTACTTCCTTAACTTTCTAATAAGTCAAAGGACTCTGAGAGTTCATGGGCTGTTTCTTCTTCAGCCCAGATATTGGCTACTGCACAATACTATGAGAATAGAGATAAAGATGAGAAGGATAAAGTAGAGAAGAAGACTAGAGAATTAAAAACGAAAGTTCTTCTGCAGCAGGCTTATCCGCCTCGCCCTAATCAGCATCAGTTTCAGCAACCCCCACAGTTTCAGAAACTGTTGCAGAAGCCTGAGTCTTTTGCTTCGCGACTCCCGCTAGGCCCTAATCAGTGTGCTTATTGTAAAGAGGAAGGTCACTACAAGAATAGTTGCCCGATCTTGCTACAGCGTGCGAATGGTATGTCTGGTCTGAGAGGTCATGGTGGTTACCAACAAGTACCTAGGGGTAGGGGACGTGGTACGTTTCCCCAGAATTAACGTTCCTTTTCCCCTCAGAATTCTATAAATTATTTTGACCAACAGAATGTTCTGACCGTTCAGTCCGCTCAGTACTATACTGATGATTATTATGTTGGAAGTGAGAGTGCTGGTTTTAATGATAGTTAGGACAGCCATGGACAAAGGGAGGGAGTAGGTCAGTTCCAGTAGACCAGAGTGGACCTTATGTTGAAGTGATTACATCAGGTGTGGCAGAACCTTTTCTTTTGGTACTGGTGCAGCAAAGAGTTCTATCAAGCACTCTAAACTCCCTGGCGCACCCTTGTCTGGCTTGACTAATGTTTCGGTAGGATTTTCTGGCGCCCCAGTTCGTAACCCGGTTTCTTGTCCTTTGCCCTTTTCTATTGGTCCTTGTGAGTTGGAGGCTCCCCTTATTCTAACGACTGGCGGTGGCAAGAATTTGTTGGGTTTGGACTTATTGAAAGGATTGCATGCAACATTACATTGTTCTCCTTTGGGAGTACATCTTACAGTGGGTAAGAAAGTGATTTCCCCGATTTATCTGTCTAAGGATCCCCTTCCACTGGAACTGCGTTCTCTCCCTGATACACTTTGGGCTACAGGTCCAAATGATGTTGGTCTCTTGCAGATTCCCCTTACGTTGTTACCCTTAAGTCAAATGCTAAATTACCTCGCATTCCTTAGTACAAAATTTCCAGTGATGGCGAAAGAGCTCTTTTAGCGATCATCTATGATTTGTTTGAGAAAGGTGTGGTTGAAGAAATGAGAGGCAATGTGTGTAATAGTCCTGTTCTGCCTGTCCTTAAGCGTACTGACTCTTCTCAGCCACCTGTGTATCGGTTTGTGATTGACCTTCGAGAGGTCAATAAGATTGTTGTGCCACAGTTTCCTGTTGTCCCAGACATTACTGCTTTATTGACTATGATCCCTGCCTCAGCTGCTTGGTTTTCTGTTATTGATCTGAAGAACGCTTTCTTCAGTATTCAGATTGCTGAGGAAAGTAGGGATATTTTTGGCTTCTCTTTAGGAGGTCGCAGTTTGCAGGTTAAACGCGCTCCTCAAGGTTATTGTGAGAGTCCCTCCATTTATAGTCAGGCTTTGAAAACTCAGCTTGATACTTTTGCATTGCCTTCTGGTGCTACTCTTATCCAGTATGTTGATGATCTGTTGGTTTCTGCTGATGATGAAGAGATTTGTAAAGAGGTTACTCTTTCTTTGTTGTGACACCTGTCTGACCTTCATCATAAAGTGTCACCTTCGAAGTTGCAGTTTTGCCGACAAGAAGTGACCTACTTAGGTCATCTCTTGTCGAAGGAGGGAAGACGATTGACTCCAGAGCATATTCAAGCGATTGCCCAAATGACTGTGCCATGCACACAGAGAGAGGTGCGTGCCTTCTTAGGTATCACCTCGTATTGTAGACATTGGATTCCGAATTTTTCTTTGTTAGCGAAACCTTTGTTGGCACTTACTCTTAAGGACACACCAAACCCGCTTCCTTGGTCTGAAGAATGTCAGAGAGTTTTTCTGAATTGCGTGATGCATTGTGTTCTGCTCCTGTGTTGGGTACCCCCGACTATAGTAAACCTTTTACACTTTATGTACACGAGAGAGAAGGTTGTGCTTTGTCAGTGTTGACGCAAAAATTTGGAGACAAGCAGCGCCCATGTGCGTATTTTTAGCCACTTTAGATCCGGTAGCTAGGGCATTGCCTAGTTGTCTAAGAGCTACAGCGGCAGCGGCTGTTTCTATTCGACAGTCTGCTGGTTTGGTAGTGGATAATACATTGATTGTGATGGTTCCACATGCAGTGGATACCCTATTGAACAGAACAAAGACTCAACATCTTACCAGTGCACGTTTGTCAGGTTATTAGTTGATGCTTTTGGCTAGTCATGTGCACATCAAGCGGTGCAACACATTGAATCCAGCTACATTGTTGCCAATTTTTAAAGAGACAGATGCTCAGGAACAGCATGACTGTTTTCTCCAGACAGAGGAGGAAACGAAGGGTAGAGTTGATCTGAAAGATACTCCTCTTTCGAATCCTGATGGTACCCTATGGGTAGATGGTTCATGCTTTAAGCTTCCGAATGGAGAGACGACTGCAGCATATGCTGTCACAACTTTGTATACGATTGTTGAAACAGCACGTATTGCATAGAATTCAGCACAGGCAGCGGAGTTGATAGCATTGACTAGAGCGTGTGTGTTGTCAAAAGGAAAGAGAGTGAATGTTTTTACTGATCGCCAATATGCATTTGGTGTGGCTCACAGTTTTGGTCGTTTGTGGAAAGAGAGAGGATTTCTTACTTCCTATGGTAAGAAAATTCAGCATGGACAATTAGTGAGTGAACTTCTTGAATCACTTAATTTACCGACCCAAATTGCGATAGTAAAGTGTAGTGCGCATAAGAAGGTTACGGATGATGTGGGTCGAGGAAATGCGTTTGCTGATGAAGTAGCGAGAGAAACAGCGAAAGATGTGACGAGTCGGATGTATGTTGCAGGTCCTGCCAGATGGGTTGTGGAAGGAGGAATGTGTGAAGATACAACAGAAAGTGTGAAGATGATTCAGGCGGAAGCTACTGAGAAATAATTGAGTATGTGGAGAGAGAGTACGGGAATGTTGGATTCAACAGGCTGTTGGGTTGAGTTGTCAGAGCACCGGCGATGGTTGTTGCCAGATGCATATGTGCTCGAGGTGGTTACCATGGCTCATGGGCTGGCTCACATTAGTTCAAAAGGGATATGTAAGTTGTTGGTTCCGGTATGGCAGAATGGTGGAATTCCTACGTGTGCTGACAATTTGGTTAAACACTGCATGATTTGCTTGATGCATAATCCTGGAAAAGGAACCCCAACTCCAGCGGGTCATTTTGCTCCTCCAACGTATCCGTTCGAGGTGCTGCAGATAGACTACATTCATATGGAAAGATGCAATAACTTGAAGTATGTCCTTGTGGTTGTTTGTACCTTTTCCAGATGGATAGAGGCCTACCCCCTAAAGGATAATACTGCCTTGTCTACAGCCAAGGTTTTGCTCAAAGAATTTTTTCCCAGATATGGCTTGCCGAGGATGGTATGGAGTGATAATGGAAGTGAATTTGTGGGTCAGATTATGAAGAAAGTATGTGCGGGTCTGGGTATTAAACAGAAATTTCACGCTGCAAATCACCCCCAGTCAGCAGGCCTGGTCGAGTGCTATAATGGCACTCTGAAGCTGAAGTTGGCCAAGGTGCAAGCAAGCTATGGTCTTACATGGCCCGATGCATTATCATTGGCACTTTTGTCGACGAGAACGACAGTACATTCTCGCGTGGGACTTAGCCCTTACGAGATTGTTTTTGGACGCCCGGCGAATATCTGGGGTGTGCCAAGGCCTAAGAAGTACAGTGATATCGAGTACCCTATGTTGGTTGACTACTTACATGATTTGACTGCTAAATTGCGTGTTCTTCACCAACAGGTCCTTGACACTTTGCCTTCAGTTTCTGTAGACGCAGGCCACACAATTCAAACGGGCGACTGGATTCTAATCAGGAATTTTAGGAGGTCAAATAACTTGGAACCAAGATGGACCGGTCCATACCAAGTCCTGTTATCAACTCGGACTGCTATTAAGGTGTTCGGCAAGAAAAACTGGGTACATGGTACCCATTGCAAGAAGATACCTTTGCCCTTACCGTACGATAAGTGGGTCGGGAAGGCGTTGCCGATTCCGAGAGTGAAAGGGTTACCAGATTTGTACCTTTTAGCGATGCACATCTGGAATGGACTCAGTCAGAACGTGCGGATAATGAAGTCTTGCAAGAAGCTGTGCCGCCGTGTTTGAGACTTGATACTACGCATCCAGAAACACTCTTTCAGGATCAAACTGTGCCTGGTAAAGAACGATACGACTTAAGGTCTAAAAAGGACAAATAAAATTTGAATTTTTTTGTGAATTACACTCTTTCAGACAAGAGACTATTTTTCTTTTTCTTTTTTGAGCCACCACCTGGGTTCAGCTGCAGGATCGCGGTATAAGACTTAAGGGGTGGCCCGCGTATTGACGAAAGGTCTGCGGTTCTAGGGACGTCTAGGACGCCTGGACGCACACTTGAGTGAAGAAGGAAAATTCCCGCGAGCAGCACGTTAGAGGATAGAGTCTGTTGTAACTGAAAGAGATGTTAAGAGAATAGATCTTAAGACATGATTTTGTACATTGATATGTAGCAAATGTTTTATAATATTGTGCTCTTTGATGTTTTTAAGTATCACATTAGCTTGTGTGGGTTGGATTGTCTATGTTACACAACAGACCTCTGCACCCACCTCCCAGCCTATGCTTTCACTACTGTTTCTTTGCATCAGTTTTATACGTTGCCTGAACATGAGCAAACAAGGAGAACAGAATTTGTCAACAACTTGTTCATACAGTTGTTGCATCAGCATCAACTGGCAGTCAATACCACTAATTGTTGGGTTTGTGGTTTTATGCCTCATACGACAGATAAAGGTATGCCATATTTGGTTTTACCTTTTTCTTTTAATGGGTCTGTGTGGGCTTTACAGACCATGTTTATTCATGCAAATGAGGTACGCCCCTTATGTTCCTTTAGGGATAACTACAGCAATAATGCCTTGATAAGGGGAATAGTAGCTATGATCTGAGATATTGATGCATATAATGCTATCCCTAAGGATGAGGTACAGGCTTATGTTGGTTGGAACGTGACTGTATATAGTACCAGCTTGACAGAGAAGGAGAGACGAAAAAGGTCTCCCACTATTTGGATTGTACCCCACCGAGGCCATTTTTGTTTGCAAGGTACTAGTCGGAATCCGAAAGCTCAGCTAGGTAAGAGTGTTTGTGCTCAAACCAATGTCTATTCATCCCGGACTTCTCCACCGTTTGTGCCAGCTAAAGGCACATATTTTGTTTGTCATGACAGAGCCTACACATGGTTGCCACCTGATTTTACAGGAACATGTTATGTGGCGTTTATGCTTCCCCCTACATACACTACTGCTTCAGACTATTATAGAACGAGATATGGTAGAGGTGTCTTCAATCAGGAAGATACTGCAGCACATGAAGTAGGAGATTTCTTCAAGGGCTTCCTGCCCTTTTGGGGTCCTATGATCAATAGTAGGCATATTTGACAGCTTGTCCACGTTGTTGAAGCTACTATTAATGAGACAGCAGGTGCTCTTAGTAATGTTACAGCTGAGCTTCAAGCGGACCGCCTTATGACGTTGCAGAACCGTATGGTATTAGACATCATACTTGCAGATCGAGGAGGAGTATGTAAATTGATTCGATCCAGTTGTTGTGTTTACATACCAGATAATGCCCCTACAGTATACCAAGCCATCTCTAGGTTGCATAAGATCTCTGAGTCTATCCATGTAGACGAAGGAGACTGGTCATTGACGGGATGGTTTTGGGGACTGCTCTCTAAGTGGGGATGGAAGATTCTGACATTCCTTGGTATGGTTTTAGCCATCCTTTTCTCTTGTTGTTGTATTTACATCCAGTGTGGCCCCGCCATTTGTAGTCTTTGTGCTACTATGTGTGTTGGGAGATCTGTTCCGAGAGAAGTAGAAAATAATAAAATTATGCTACAGCAACACTTTGATGACCTAATGAATATTGATATAGACCTAGATTCAGATTAACAGGAGTCTTAGGTTATTGCCTACGTAATGGCAAAAGGAGGGTCTAAGGTTCTGTAATTCTCGAGTCTGACTCCATTTTGTTCTGTGCCACCATTTTGTGTTGCCCTCACTTAGGCCTGTAAAGGTAACCTGGCGAACGAAGTGGCCTGGCCTTCTTAGTTCATGTATACATTAACTAGGTTTCTCTTTGACTCTGAAATGAACTGTAAGAAACTGACCTCTTCACCTGAAACTGACCTCGCAAAGCCATTTTCCCTGATCGATCTTTTATCTGAGATTGCCAATCAATGTTCAGGACATCGTTAACTTTTTAGTTTCCTTGCACGTGCTTATCTTGTTCAGTATCTGTTACTGTTTCTTTTTTTATGTTTCTTCATTACATGGGTTATGCTTTCAATTATAGGTTTGTCCGACTTGTGGAGATTGAATTTGGGACATTCCTAATAATTAACTTTTGGGTTGGGGAACTGTAAATTGAGTTTTTGCTATGTGATACTTTGTTTGAAAATGTATCTTATTGGCTAGAATTTTGTGCAGTGGGTGTACATTTATAATGTGAATATTGGGTATAAAAGGAGACGTCTCGCCTTAGTAAAATGAGCAGTGTCCTGAGAATTTAGACCGTGATGTATTTCTAGGATTACTGTTACTAGCTGCAGCTAATAAACTTGGTCTCTGACGCCATCCAGAAGTATTCCGTGTATTTGAATATCAAGACAGGTGAACTCGAAGATCTTAGGCGTGCCCCTGATGCCGCTGGGTTAAACCCCGGTTCTTCGCATGCAGTGCAGGAACGTTGTGAGGTGTTCCCATCACGGTGCCTTTTTCAAAGGCTCTGTGGCCTTTGAAAGAGGCACTGCCCTGGGAACGCCACACCACCCACCAGACTACAAATCACTTGTCATCTGGCGGGAGGTTGGGGGCAAGTGTTGGTGATGTAAGGGTGTGGTGTGGAGTACCAGCTGCCGCACCACCAAAACTTGTAATCAGGCCGTCAGTGTTTATCATGCAATGCCAGCTTCATGATATACAGTAAATGCATTAAGATACAGGTATTACAGTCAGAAGGGTGCCTCCTGCTAAATATGTTGTGTCAAGCCTCAGATGGCAACCTGCTTATTGTGCTGTATGGTGGTATAAACTATAAGGTTCTGACAAGCAATGTAAAACTATCAGGTGGTTAAAAGCTTTAAAACTCGACCATGCGCACAAATGTTGTTACTTCCTCTTCAGATGATAGAGTGCTCAACGCGGTGTTCAAAATACAGGCTATGAGGTGAAAAGAAAGAGATGCGAGCAAACAGATAATTAGATCATCAATGCTAGACTTAATCCTGTGTGATAGTTACTTGCGCAAATGGTGTATGTTCCACCATTGGAGAAGCTGTTGTCATTGTCTTTAGGATGAAGTCCAACATTGGAAGTTAAAAGTAGACAACCAGTACAGTCAATGTGTCATATTGCAGCAGGACTAGGTCTGGTCACCGTAACATTGGGTGGTCAGTCCGCCGTGAGAAGAACATCAAGAGTTTGACAAACTCTGTGTTCAATGGGATGTTAGCTAGATCCATACACTTGATAACGCATGTCTGCAGGTGCAGATCCTGAGCCTAACAAAGACTTCCTAAGGAAACATCTACATTCAATCAAGAGTTTCGGGCAAATACATTATATGTGCTTTTAATGTTTCCTTGGCTTTGCCACACAGTCGGCACGCAACGTTTTCTGATGTATTGAGCTGTGTGGGTGACCTCTCCAGTACTGTCTGGGGTCCAAAACGGTACATACTTTTCAGAAAATAAGAGTAGTAACACATGGATAATTAAGGCTGAGGGCCAAGAGTGAGATAACTATTAATGACGTGCCAAGAGTAGGCACGCTTGGAAAGGTCCTATTGTAATCCATTATGAGGATCATATAAATGTGTTTGTTTAAAGTCATTTTAAATGCATTCCCTGTACACAGGACGGCCAGCAGGCCTGATGCTTGCAATATCTAGAGAGAGGCTCCAAGAGAAGCGTTTATCTCTTGTCAGGTCAGATTATCCAAGGTTCCCTGTGGCTGTAAATTGGTAGCAGGCTAAGAAGAATGTTCCTCGCCTGGCCAAGCTTTGTTTAACAAGACCAAATTCCAGGTGCACATTGCGGTTGGGAGGCATTTTTCAGTAGATGAATGGTGAATGGATACATATTGGCTATTAACCTATTTAAAAGGTCAGAGTTTTTATCTCTAGTTATTTCAGAAGGAGAATTTTTAACAAAGGACCAGAGGTGAGATCTTTCAGTTTCTTTGAAGTAGACCTAACATCAAAATGAGGGAACTAGATTTGACTTTCAGCTGGAGCTTGTGCTGGTTGTAGGTGCCTCTGGTGTCGACAAGAACCCCAAAATATTTGTGCTTGGTTATGCTGACTAGAGGTTTCCCATTAATGCTCCAGGCACCAAGTTTGTTTATTTTCTTCCCAATTTTAAGCACCTTGGTTTTGTTCAGATTTATCATCATCCTGTTGCGCAGGATTGGAGTTTATTTAGCAATCTTTGAAATTTTATCCTTGTTTTACTCAGCATGAGTAGATCATCGGCGCATAGAAGGTTCGAAATCAATCTACCGGCTAACTGATTAAATAGAAGAAGCGCGAAAACGCATCCCTGCTTCAAGCGGATAATTTTGTGCACTCCTTGATAGTTTTTTTCCAATGTTTAGTTTTCCGTTCATCATCTGTGTGTCTTTTGCTTTCTCACCCTAGTTTTACCTGGAGGGACTCTTCAATATAAAGTATCTTTATCACAGTTTCCTCCAGATGTCCCCATCAGCTAGTTTCTTCCACAGGATGTTCCTTGAACGGTCTTGAACGCAGCTTTGAAGTCGACAAAACATGTGTATAAGGTTTGGGTCATAAAAGTATTTTCTATGCACAGGGCAAGCACCATGAAGTTTGACAGTGTCCTTGATCCTGAAGCAGAAGCCTGTCTGGTTCCATAGAACTGCATCATTGTCATTTGGTCATTTTTGTAAGTCTTGGAAGAATAGGCTTGTGAAACATTTTGTCTAAGTATCCAGGAGGGCTATTAAGCGGATATTACCAGGGGAGCTCTTGTCTCCTCCTATGTAAATGAGGTGTATAATTCACCCTTTCCTTGAGTGCCGCTCGTAGTCGTGGAACTTTGCATTTACTTCAACTGGTGTTTATTTTAAAATCTTCGCTTCTATACTGACCGGGACTGCTGCTGATCTAAAAGCCAGACCTCACCTTGACTCTGGGAGCTGCTGCTGTGTTCGCCAATTTCTTTATTTCCACCTGGGTGATAACGGGGGTGCGGGACTGCGAGGCGCAGAGGTCTTGGCGCTTTCTCAATCTTGTGCACCTGGTGCCTCTTCCCGCCCCTCCTCCCTGCTGTTCCCTGCCGACTTCAAATACGACTCGCGGCCCCCACTCCACGGGAGCCGCTGGTAGTCGTGGAACTTTGCTTTTACTTCAACTGGTGTTTATTTTAAAATTTTCGCTTCTATACTGACCGGGACTGCTACTGATCTAAAAGCCAGACCTCACCTTGACTCTGGGAGCTGCTGCTGTGTTCGCCAATTTCTTTATTTCCACCTGGGTGATAACGGGGGTGCGGGACTGCGAGGCCCAAAGGTCTTTACGCTTTCTCAACCTTGCGCACCTGGTGCCTCTTCCCGCCCCTCCTCCCTGCTGTTCCCTGCCGACTTCAAATACGACTCGCAGCCCCCGCACCGCGAGAGCCGCTCGTAGTCGTGGAACTTTGCTTTTACTTCAACTGGTGTTTATTTAAAAAAATCTTCGCTTCTATACTGACCGGGACTGCCGCTGATCTAAAAGCCAGACCTCACCTTGACTCTGGGAGCTGCTGCTGTGTTTGCCAATTTCTTTATTTCCACCTGGGTGATAACGGGGGTGCGGGACTGCGAGGCCCAGAGGTCTTTGCGCTTTCTCAACCTTGCGAACCTGGTGCCTCTTCCCGCCCCTCCTCCCTGCTGTTCCCTGCCGACTTCAAATATGACTCGCGGCCCCCTCTCTGCGGGAGCCGCTCGTAGTTGTGGAACTTTGCTTTTACTTCAACTGGTGTTTATTTTAAAATCTTCGCTACTACACTGACCGGGACTGCTGCTGATCTAAAAGCCAGACCTCACCTTGACTCTGGGAGCTGCTGCTGTGTTCGCCAATTTCCTTATTTCCACCTGGGTGATAACGGGGGTGCGGGACTGCGAGGCCCAGAGGTCTTTGCGCTTTCTCAACCTTGCGCACCTGGTGACTCTTCCCGACCCCTCCTCCTCCTATTTAAGGAACGCCCTTTACGCTACCGCGGGACGACGCACGGGGCGAAGCCCAGGCAAAGGGCGGGCCGTCTGTGGTCGTCCGGGACTGGCCAAGGCTGGGCTGAGCCACTTCATTAACTCCTCAGGTATCATAGGAACTGGAACTAAGGACTATTATTATGTAGATTCTATATTTGCTAAGTTTGTAAATTTTGTGCTAATTCTATTATTGTGGGAAGTTATATGTGTTTTGATTCTTATGATCAATAGTCAAGCCCTTCTTGCCTCTTTGTAATTCCATTAGGGAACTATGAGTAGACGTAATAGCTTAGGTAGGCCGTCAATGGTGGGGGGCTCTTTGAGGGGGACCCTTGATGATTTCATTACCAGGGCTGCTTCAATACTGTAAAAAGAAATTGTTCTAACGGAGAAGCGCTTGTCGTCAGAACTAATAAATAAAAAAAGATATTCTCTGGGGGCAATACAATCTGCGGTTTCTCCAAATAGACAGTATGTAGATGATACCACCTCACAAATCCATGATTCCTTATCCACACATGACTTGACACAGTCGCCGCTTTTGGAAATTTCAATGAATGACACACACAACACTGACTCATTAATAGATACTCTTTTAAACATCTCACCCGACCCCATAATTATTTCACCTAAAAAGGGCCCTATTGTTAAAGAGACACCGGCTACAACAGCGGGTATAACAGTCCCACCATCAAAATAAAGGAAGTTGACGAGAAATTGCCGGAGAAAAAAGGACAAAAAAATCGGTGGCGGTATCTGAAACCGAACCGAGTTGTACCCGGACAACTATCCCAAAAAATACCCCAATACAACAACCGTCATCGACATTTGTAAATTAGCTTCTTCCCAGTTTAGAAAAGTTGATTAAATCATTTATCTTTCCATTATTAGAAAGGGTTAAGTGGATTGGGGAACAATTAGGTTCTATTGAACAGGAGGTGCTAAAGAACTCGTCGTTGCTCAGTAAACAATGCCCCCCTTGTCCTACAGTCCCAAAAAAATACAACCATGCAGGTAAAAAGTCACTACCTAAATCCCCCCAAAAAGTCCAAATATCGTCCTCATCACAGAAGACGATTCCCCCTAAAGCACCACTAAAACGAACCATGAGTGATCATAAGGGGGACACGGTGGAACCAGGGGAAAAAGCGGAACTCTTCCAAAATAAGGACAATGAGACCATTACCCTACAAAATACACATAGACCAACCAACAGAAGAGTAGATTTACCACCAGAATCTGCTCCTTTTGTTGTTATTTTGGCAGGAGTTCCTGTTTTACCGATGGGAGTAAAGGAAGATCATCAAGCCTTAAAAAATAAAGTAATATATTGGCTGTGTAATAATAGACCTTTGCCTGCCCACGTTAATGGAGAAATCCTAACTGTTAGACGTGTGAACTGGCTTGGATCTCAGCCCAAAAACAGAAATGGAGACGCCATTATCATTAATTTTAAAGATCACCGAGCAGGAGGCACATCGGCGACTGGTACGATGCAAGAGGTAGTGATAACATCTCTACACATTATCTTAGCTACTTTTATCCGCAGACGTCGGCCTCACACTCTAAAGGTTTTTCTCTAGGAACACAGATTTTAAACAGGCGTGGTATAGACCATTATGGTATTAACCACCCGATTTTTAATCATCCACTAAGATTCCCCCCAAATCAGGGCTTCCAGAACACCAGGGTTTTAATATTCCAACGTTTTACCACTTTTCGATGCTGTATGGGCTAGAAGGAGTGGATTGACTCCACCCCACTGCCATTCCTAATTCCAGTACTCCTCCCAAGCCTGTGATCTCTGAAAGGTTAATAGCAGGTGATCCAGACATACAGGAAGAGGACACCAGGGTTAAACTGCCATGAATGCAACCTACTTGGAAGGTAAATAATATGGCAGATCAAAATAAAGCTGGAAATCTGATAGGAGGGGCCACCCAAAATATAGAAGAAAATATTTTAGATAGATCCGTAGCTGACGTTCAGTCGGGACCATATCATACCCCCTTGGAAGATAGTATTCCAGTAAAAAATGGGCAATCACTTAAAGTCATGTCCTGGAATATTGCAGGCCTTCGTACAAAGGTTGATGATGGAAGTGCCCTAAATTTTGTCCAGAACCATAGTGTAATTTGTCTCCAGGAGACATGGGCCATGACAGAACTGCACTTGGTGGGATATAAAACATATTTTACCTCTATATTAGCAGCCACCTTGGGCAGGGCTAAGGGAGGTCTGACAATTTTTATCGCTAATACAATTCTGGGACTGAAAACAACAGTAGTACATTTGGATGTAAATTACCAGTTGCTTAGACTATCGTTTAATATTAAAGAGATTATCCTTCTGCTTAATTTTTATAATAATCTAGCGGAAGGACAGGCCCTGAATGTTCTGGGTTCTCTACGCCATACGTTCTCCCAGCTGACTCAGGAGGTTGGAGCTAGAGCTAGTGTAAGTATTGTAGGGGGGTGACTTCAACCAGCACCCCTGTACACACAGTAACAGTGCTATCTGTGGGATGGTGGATGAATATGAAGAGCCAATCGTGCATTTTAACCATACTCGCACGGGGGCATACCTGAATGAAGTCCTCTCAGATTTGGGACTCATGATGGTTAATAAATTAAACGTGGATTCCCATCGGCTAGATCCAACCTTTTTGGGGAGGGGTCATGAGACAACAGTAGATTACATTCTAGTATCAAATCCTCTGGCCAACAGAGTTATGAGCTTCGACTTAGTGGTGAACACATTAAGTGATCACAGTGCTCTTAGTCTAGAACTTCTACTAGTATATGCCCAGTCTTCCCGTCAGATCATAGCCAGTTCTTTAACTCAGAATACCCTGCATTTAGCTAAAATAAATGGATATTCCCTAAGATGGGAAAAGGTAGATGCTGGGGAAATAACCAGAAAAGCGGTATGTGCAGTCTATCCTTCTATAGTTAAATGCTTAGATCTGGGAGCCTCGGGGGAGGAAGTCCTAAATACCTTTGAGGTAATCCTAGATAAAATAAAAGAATTACTAATGGCTAATAGACAAAGAGATTGCTCTAGGAAAACAGGATGGTTTAATCATAAATGTACGGCAGCACACAAGAAACTGAAAACAGCCCTAAACAAAACGAACAGAGACCCAAAAGAAATAAGATTTTTAAGAAAGCTCTATAACATAGCATGTAAAGAAAGGAAGGCAGAACTAAAGCAAGCCCTATGGGACCAACTGCAGGAAAGCTTAATAGATAAAAATAGTGAGGCATTCTGGAGGGTGGTAAAAGCTCCCTTCTTAGTAGATAGCAAAAACCTTCCAACTATAGAAGTAGCCATCGAGGTATCAGCCTGGGTGGAACACTTCTCGAATATATTCCTGAAAGGTCCGGAACCAGTAGGGACTGACATAGTATCCAGTAGTAGTCCCCCAACGGTGGTATACCCCATTTCGCTAGAAATCGCTATATGCGAGGTTCTTCAAGCATTAAATGCAAGCAGAAATGGGAATGCCCTGGGCCCAGACGGGGTTCCCGTAGATTTTTTCAAATACAAAACGGACTTGTGGGCTCCAATATTGACTAGGGTGTTCGGGGCAGCA
Organism: Lissotriton helveticus; assembly: GCF_964261635.1. Taxonomy (NCBI): domain Eukaryota; kingdom Metazoa; phylum Chordata; class Amphibia; order Caudata; family Salamandridae; genus Lissotriton; species Lissotriton helveticus. Next base: position 452,087,688 of record NC_136070.1, on the reverse strand, counting down.
ATGAAGAATGGCTTGCTGGCCTCCTAGACTAAATCCATCATGGTCCCTATCTTTAAGAAGGGAGATAGGCATGAGGTGTCCTGCTATCGCCCGATTTCACTGATGGACTCGCTAGGAAATGTGGTGGGGAGAATAGTGCTCGAGCGTTTACAGCAGTGGGCGGACGATGGTGGGATCCTCTCTGACCTCCAGTTTGGGTTCCCGGAGGGTTTAGGGACGACCGAGCAAGCCCTAAATTTATCAGTGCCGTTGGGTAAATACGTTTGTGCAAAACAGGGCAGGTTATACATGGTGTATGTTGACCTGTCTGCTGCTTTTGACTGCGTCTCCCACACGAAATTGTGGTCCGTCTTGATACTAATGGGTGTTGATGTCCCTCTGGTCGATTTCCTGAGGGAATTATATTCGAACGCCTCTGCGAGGGTACGATTTGGTGTCAAAGGCGAGTTGTCTGAGTCGTTTAGAGTAGAGCGTGGTGTCCGGCAGGGCTGTGTCCTGGCCCCCTTTCTCTTTTCCCTTTATACAAACGGCTTGGAGGCGGCAATGTTGAACGGGGGCCAGGATCTTCCGCAAGTAAGAAAACACCCGATCCCCGCTCTGCTCTATGCGGACGACGCAGAGATACTAGCCCGCACCCCACGCGAACTACAGAAGGCCTTCGATAGGTATGCCACCTTTACGGGGAACCTTGATTTACGAATAAATATAAAAAAGACCTATGTAATGGCAGCAGGTTTAGGAAAAAAAGGGGGTAAAGATATATTCCTTACTAAAGAAAGACTCGAAGTCACTGGCCAATACCCCTATCTAGGCATCATAATTGATGACAGATTAAACTCGAAACCCGCAATCGAGGCCAAGAAACATCACTTAACGCGAGCCATCGCTGCACTCATAGGTTTTTCGCAGAAGTTGGGAAAAAAGCCACCCGTAGAATTGTTACAAATTTATAGAGCCAAATGCCAGACGATAGCACTGTATGGGGCCAGATTGTGGGGGCATGCCAATACTAGTCCCCTACAAGTGGCAGAGAACACTTTTTTAAGATTTTTACTAGCAGCACCTAAATGCGTTTCTACTTTTGCGTGCCATATGGAATTGGGGATCCCGCATTTGGTGGATTTGGCAAAAATACAACCACTTTTACTTTGGCAACGTATTTGGACATCAACGAAAAATTCACTCACTAAGCAAATAGTGGCTGATTGTATGTCATTAGACTATTCAGTTAACATTAGTTGGCTATGTATGTGAAAAAGTTTCTGACTGATCTTGAACTTGGGAATTATTATTTCGCTCCTGAGACGATCTCTGAAATATCTAGAAAAAAATTGAATGCAAGGGCACTGAGCCTCGTAGAGGAATTGCGTATCGCCACGGAAGCAAGTAAAGCTTCCGTTCAACACTCAATGGCGGTCCAGATCGCCCCTTCAATTCATCCACATCTAACATATGATCTGTCACAATTTGAGCGATTTCTACTGGTCAGATTCAGACTTAACATCTTTCATCGACTAGTGGTATTTCCTGTTCAAAACAGTTGGGACCGAATTCTGCTATCTTTTCCATGTGATGGAATATCAGAGCAATCAACTATTCACACTATTTTGTTCTGTAAATTTTATGATAGTCATCTTAAGCTTTGGTTTTTACCGCTGCTAAAATCATTGGGTGTTAAAAGATGTCGCCCAGCCATGCTGCGACTACAGTTTTTAGAGTCTGAACGGATTTGTAAATACATTATGACATTTCTGAAATGTATTTTTAAACATAGAGTAAATCTTTGATAAGTCTTATCTCCATAGAATTAGATGAGTTTCAGAAATCTAGAATGCTGATATATTAGCTAACATGGTCTGGGATCCCTGTTTGTTCTCCATGAATAACACGTTTCATATGAATTGTAATAGTTTTTATTCACAGTTATGTAAATCGATGTTTTTCATCTGTGACATTGCTTTTATGTTTTTTTATGTACTTTAAAAACCGAATAAAGATCTTTATATATACAGCCCTTCCATGAGCCTGTAACCTTGGCTTGGCTGACAACCGCCACATACGACATAGCTTGGCTGCCCCGAAATCAGTGTTGGCTTTAAAAAGGTCTTTGGTAAGCCATTCGGCCCTGCAGCATTGTCTGATTTTGCTTTCTTAAGTATCTTCAGCAATTGTTCTTTTGAATACATTTGTTAGGTGGCTGGCACGTCGTTGTCATTTTGCTCAGCCACCCTTGCAACAATAACTTCTTCCCAGTTTTATGAATTCTGTTCTTCTATGATAGAGACCTTTTTAGATGAAAGTCCAGTGGAAGTTCAGGATATACTGGAGCTTTTTTTACTGGCTCCCAATGTGTCTTATTTTGGCTTAATGATTTTGATCTTAGGGTGCCAGATTTAAGCACCGCAGTTGCTTGGAGAGATTTTTATTTAAACCATTGGGCATTGATCTATATGCCCAGGGATTTGACTTGTTAGCGCCTGCTGCGATGGTACTCTTTGTAAATTAGTTTCAAATAGCAATAGGGTTACCCTTTTCATAGTTTAGTTGACTCTATAGTTGTTAACAAAATTTCGGGTGCCAGCTCCTCTCACCACATACTCTCTTTAGGTTCTCCATGTGGACATCTACAAACAGGATATTAGTGTTTTGTAATGGGGTAAGACTAACTGTAGGTTTATAATCTGGAGGTAGTGATCGCTCTCAGTGTGATGGAAAAGTTGGTTATCTAGTTGAACAATGCCAGACTGGCTAATGTATATTCAACTGTAGAATTAGATGTATCAGATGTGTATGTCCAGACTGGGGGATGCCCCAGAGAAGCATCCATTGAGGACTCTCAATATGGGTGTCAGTAAAGCAAAAAACATTTTTCATCAATTTTGTCTGTAGGCCTTTCATCAGTGAATACCTGGATAGTGATGTTTCAAATATAATCTTGCTGGTTGATATGCTCATCATTAATGTCACTTTGTAACACCGGTTACTAACATTCAAGCATCTCGATGGCACAAACGTAGACCCACCACAAAGCCCTGTAGTTTTTTCCAGCAATGCTTTCTTCTCCCCATGACTTGAGTTGATGTAGATATTTACTGTTATCAGAGGCATATTGTGGTTTTGGTCCAGCCATTGATCTTTTCGGCCAGTAACCGTGGTTCTCATACGTCTACGACGTTAATGTCGGATGGTACCTAACTGCTAACATACATGGCTAAACCACCCTTTGAATGCCCTTTGAATGCCGACTTACTTGCAGGGGTGATCATTTCTACAGAGCCAGCTAGAGGGGTTGATGCTTCCAACCAGGTTTCTTGCAGTATGATAATGTGAAATGTATGCAAATAGACACCAATGCTTCTTTGTCTAGCTTTGCCCTTGTAAAGTTCTGGAAGGGCCAGGGAGATCCACGGGGCCCTAATCAGGCTGAAGGGCCATAGCCCAGGGAGGCACAGAGCCCAGTCAGTGTTTTGTCACAATTATTGGCACCCCTTAAAGTGCATCAGAGTGTTTAGTGTTGCTGACCCAGTGCCACCCTTTGTTGCAGACAGTTCAGCGCCAATGTGTCTATGTAGTGTAGAGCTATGTCTCTGGGGGTTGTTACAGGGGCACGGCTCCTCCCTGGGCTTGGAGAATAATGCCGGTGGCTATGTATGACCACAACATATTGTTACTTTGAACCCCCAAACCCAGACTGTCTGTGCAAGTGAGTTAGAGGAGAATGTAACTAGAGTGGGGCTCCAAACACTGAGAGCCCCTGGGGGGCAGGAATTCAATAGAGTGGATGTCTGGTGAATCAATATATGTAAGGACATGTAGATCTCTTAGAATTCTCTGAATGTTGCCCCAATTTAGGGAATCATGTCTTCCTCTGGAATTTCCTTCAGGTTGAAACAGGAGCATCGTACTGCATGTTGTTTGTTCCATAATTGGATGCCTATTGAGGCATTGCCTAGATCTAGTATGTGTGTTTGTTAAGGATTTGTTACTAGGTTGCTCTACCTGAGATCCCTCTTCCTGCAGTTCATGATGACTGTGCACCTTCCCTTGCAATTTTCTGTGCTGGGATCAGGGTACATATTGTATTGTTTCGCCAAAACCTTGAGGAAATCCTTATGTTTGAATAGCAGTGTTGTGGCATCCTTAGCTTCTCTGTTTGAATGCTGCACCAATGGGTTAGGTCAATTTGACTACCATTTATATTCTGTCCCACTGCAATTGAGACTTCAGCCAGCCCCATTGGTAAATGAGCTACAACTGCAGGCTGTGTTCGTATAAGAGGTGATTTACCTGTCTAAAGCTGAGCTGTTGTTGCAATGACTAGATTGGCATTGATTAAATGGGGTATGGGAGCGTGTCATGCTTTGGGTTTACCCTTTCCCTTATTTGAATCAGTAATATTTCTATTGAATATATGGAAACACCTGCCCAAGGGTTGTTTTTTGCCCAGGTTATGAACTCATTTGCCCTTGCACGCCTTCTTGAGGGCCCTCTTTGATTTAGAACGGGCTTTACTGTTGCTAAGCAGTTGAGCTTTGGTCTGGTCTCCACAATGGATGCCATTCCCATGTTGAGTGTGCATTCCCTGCCGAGGTATTCCGAATTTGGATTTCATTAACCACCACTAATGAAATGGAGCATGAGTTGAAGTTCATTGAAACACTTCAGATAGACTCATTGTGTGTCTCGGGCACTGCTTGGCTTGTACGTAATCCGTTCAAGGCCTTTTTGTGGAGGCATCTTTGCCATTGATGCTATTCTTACTAGTGGTCATGTCCACTCTATAATTAGGAATTTATATGGGGGCTTCCTGTAAGAGCCTAACACTGGGGCTTGCATGATCCGGCCTGGAAGTGCCAACACCTCTGCGTAAGACTGTCTATGCTGTGAAAGCCCTACAATTGCAGTTACTGAGGGTATCTTCTGATAATTTCTAGCAGATAGTAGGGTTCCGTCCTGCCTCAGTGGTAAGTTTGCCTGTGCTGATAAATATCCAGAAGACCCATTTGTCTTTAGTTTCACCATTAGTTTTTTTTATAACCTCGGACAGATCACTTAGTTTGTCAATGATGGGCAAGTAGTGGCAGATGACAAGGTTAGAATCATATCTAGACTTTGCTATGGAAATTTAAAAAAAATAGTTTCTCTAATTTTGTATCAATGCTAGAGATGAAAAGTGTGAGGTTATTTGTGAGGTTCACCTGTATGTCGAGCTTCGTTGAGAGGTAGTTAAGGGCTTTTACAACCACCTGCAGAGTGCTTAACAGGGAACCCCAGCACTCTATGGTACTGGCTGTCCTAATTCCTTTCATATTGTAAGGTGTTGTGGTCGATTACACACCAGAGGCCAGTTCCACTGGGTGGAGTTATGGATGTGTTTGGCTGGGTCAGCATAGTGGGAACAGCCATCAGAAGGTTAAGTACTGTTGAGGTTGGCAGCGTGAATCTATATGGAGAAACCACATTATCCGCAAAGACGGGGTGAGAAAGATTAACATAAAGGTTAGAATCGGACAGCTCCTGTTTTTGTTCCAGGTTGGAACATACAGACATAGTGAGCAAATTGGCTTATTAGAGAAAAGAGGACCCCATCCATTTCATTATCCATAATGCCCTTGGAGTCAGTCACCCAGGTAATAGATGGTGAAGCAACTTTCTCACCTTCTCACCATGTCCAGCTGGTTAAATGGGACCACGGCCTCCTTGTTCTCCTGGTTACCTCTGTGTCTCAAAAAAGTCAAAAGGCGTTGGGGGAAGCTGTGAGCCCCAGTCTCCTGTAAGCTTTGTAATGTCGCCTTTTGCTTGGTTGAACTGGCTTTCATGTGCTTTACTGTATTGTCTTAAGCTTGATGCTTGTTTTTTTTCACATTATGGAATTGGTTGAAGCTGCATCCATGGGTCAAGTTCTTCTAGAGCACATAACCTGAGTGGACCTGATCGGGCTATACATGATAAGAAATCAATTTACAGGACAGCGCTAAAGGGAAACGGGCCTGGATGCCTTTATAGTGGCCCTATCTAGCTCCTTACTCTGCTCTCATGTTGCAAGGGGGTTCCCCTGATCTATAAATAAGTAAATGGCCATTGGCGGGAGACAAAATTTACTATGAATGCACTACAACGCATTCCATTACAATGCAGTTGTTAAAACGACCGGTGTGTTTCAACACACACCATTACATCGCAAGTTGTTTCAATGACTTACTGTAGAGGGCGCGCTGGTGTTGGTTTGTAAATTCAACACCTTTCCTGCTGTTGCACAAACTGGAGTAGGAATAGTAAATTATACTATTCCTAAGTCCAGCACACGCCCTACAACAAGTCATTGTAACGATTTACGATGTCCTGGTTCGCGTTGAAACAACGCAGTCGTTGTTATGACAGCCTTGTAATCGAATGCGTGAAAAACACATTCGTAGTAAAGAGACATATTCTCATTGACTTATGATCCATTCAAGAGGAAACTGGTGTAGAGCCTTGGACCTTTGGACCAAATGATGACTGTGGGATTTTAAGACACTGGAGAAATTTCTGGTTGCAGGTATGATTGCAGATGTAGTTGCAGGTGTTGAGTATTAATTAAATGTGAGCCAGGAACCTCCATGCCCTCACTGCCTTGGTACTGACTGCTCCCGTCTGTAAATTAGGGAGGTGGACTTTCAGTTTGATGGTAAAGGTGCTCCATCACCCTTGCTAAATCAGCCCCATTGTCTGCTCAGTGGTTATCAAATAAAGTAAAAAAACATAATTCAAAGCTATCTTGGCAAATTAGATTCATCAACAGTTCAGAAACGTATACGTCCCTACACAAGCCCCATGGAAACAAGGGCATATGCCACAGAGGTGGCAATACATTTTCTCTAAAAATAATTACAAATTCCGACATAAAGCTAGCTGCTATTCTAGTTCTTAATTATTGCATAGCTACATGATTGTAGCAAGTGAGTAAAAATGGACCAAAGATTGTTGGTAAAGGGCCATGGAAGGTACATTCTTAGTGACCTTTTGTCCAATCTGGAATGGGAAAATAGACGATGGCACAGATCCTGACAGAAGGCCATGCCATTTGCCCGGAGGCTTCTGGGCAGAGCTGCAGGCCTTTCTCAGCAGGTATTCAGATATGAATACAAATAATTGGTTATGGGGTATGGTGGCTCCCACAGTTTGATAGCATGGCTACTGAGGAAGGAACATTTGGTTACCATATCTGGCATATAAAACTTTATGGGGAATGTTGGACTTGGCCGTTTTTGCAGGGTCATCCCTGAACTTTTTGCCTTCCTCCTGGTATTTTTTCTGACCTGATGCTGGTGGTTTTAGGTCTCTGGGCACTTTATCACTTCTGTCCAGTGTAAAGTGCATGTGCTCTCTATGGTAAACGTGGTAATGTTGGTCTACACCTGTTTGGCGTATTTACTTTACCTATCAATCCCTTGTAAAGTGATATCTCATATACCCAGGACCAGTAAATTAAATGGTACTGGTGGGCTTGCAGTGCTGCTTACGCCACCCACTAAAGTAGCCTTTCAAACCTGTCTCAGGCCTCTGCCATTGCAGGACCTGCGCTCGCAGTTTACTGCCGCTGTAGCGTGGCACATAAAGTGGTTGCCACATCTGTGACTCCCCTTTACTACACATCAGTCACCCCTAAGGTAGGCCCTAGCTAGCCCTATGATCTGGGTGAGCTATAGGTAAAAGGTAGGACATGTGCCTTAACTGTGTGACATGTCCTAGTAGTGACAAACAGCCATTTTGGCTCCTCACTACTGTGAGGCTTCCCTCTCATAAGAATGCATTGGGGATTCCGTAATATGTGTTTCAGGTGTAGCTCCTGACATGAGAGGAGTTGAGTGGTCAAGTTTGGTATGCTTGGAACAGTGGTAATAAATGCTGCCTAGTGATGTTTGTAGATTTATTATCACTATTTTAGAAATGCCACTTTTAGAATTGGGCATTTCTGTGTGCTATGTGTCTTTGTGCCTGCCTGTTGTGTATTGCATTTCTGGCTCTGGAGTAACACACAGACTGGGGAGGTGCAGTGGCTACAGAGGGGCTGGGTGAGTCAGCGCTAGGCTGAAAAGGCCTGATCTGCATTTGGAGTAGTGGGAGGAGTAGTTTCTGACCCTGAATAGGTCTGTACCTGCCGTACACAATGCTGGCTCCGCCCCCTGTGGTGTGTCTGGAGCCAGGACCTACACTGTCAATGGGGACTGTTGTGCACTTGTTAAGTGCCCCTCAGAACTGGTTTGAACTGGGTCCCAAGCCTTGTGCCAGGGCAGATCAAGGAAGACATGTTGTACAAGTATTGGGGTTGTGACCCCATGTAAAGTGTACTGCTTGGTGTTTACTTGAGGCCGGCAGGCTGCCGGACTGCTAGGAGGAACTACCACTGGGGGACTGACCTGCTGCCCTGCTTGGCAGCTTAAGGATCTGCTGTTCTGTCCAGGGAAACCCGGTGTGCTGGCCTGCCTATGCACTTCTGGGAGAGAAGTTATGGCTGCTCCCTACTGGTGTCTGCAGAGGTGAGACCGGCTGGATGCTGCTGGGGCCACTGTGGCTTGGGGAGCGCTGTGATCTGATCTACTGCTGCTGCGGGGCATGTGAAGGGCCATGTGGAGCCCTTCAATAATTTTCATTTTGGGCTCATGAGCGCTGCGCCCTGCGGAAATTGGCCCGCAAAACCAGAAGTCAGGCAGAGCCTGATTGTGGGCGGAGAGCGGAATCCAGGTGAGGACTGAGCCTGGTGGAAACCACGGAGAAGGGACACCGTTGTGCCAGCCTTCAGGCCGGAGCCCACCCTGCATTGCTGTGTCCCGTGGTGATCCATGGAGGAGGGCGGGACCAATAGGGACTTTGCTCAGTGATTCCTGCGGCCAGAGTCAGTCAAGTGGCTCCCGGGAGGAAAGGGAGAGCCCCCCGTGTCGCCTGGAGCCACCGGGAGGGGAGAAGAGGAAGTAAGGTGAAGGATGCCTGGTTGTGGGGGGGGCAACAGAGGCTTCGCTTCGTGCCCGACTGCCCATGTGTCCGTTTGCCAATTGTTCGATGACGAGGAGCCCCGGTGAGGCGGGCTCAATAGGCACATAGTTGGTGCCTACTTGTGCTGATCATACTACATAGAGGACACCCGGTGAGTGGGGTTCCCAAGGCACACTGTTGGTGCCTGCTTGTTCCCAGCTGCACCGCCAGATCACGGGCAGCTGCAGCCTAGGGGAGGCAATTTGATGTCCACAACGATACACTGGTGAGTTGAACCCTCCCCCCATTTGCGTACCGGCCCATTGGGGCCAGTACTCTGCTGATTAGGCAGCCTGGTTGCTAATACATGGCCACATTTATTTATTTATTTTGAAAGTTTTATATAGCGTGAACATGCCCACAGAGGGTATCAGAGCGCTTTACAGATTATCAAAAAGGACGAGTACATGGAAATATACATAAATAATCATCAAATTGACAGGGACAAATATTTAGAATGTCCAGCAGTCTCAAGAACATAGCATCTAGGGCACAGAGCAGTGTCAAATGGTCCAAGAGTCAAGTGGGGAAGGAGGTCTGAGGCAGATATTTTTTCATCAAGAGCTCTTTAACTTTTGATTTGAACAGGGCAGAGGAAGGGATCATCCTGACTTTGGGGGGAAGAGAGTTCCAGATCCTTGGCGCCATACCTGAAAATGATTATTGGTCTCTTTTCTTGAATTTTTGTGGTTTGAGTAATAGGGTGCTGGCACTTTTAGAGGCTCTTGAACCACATGAGAGCTCCAATTTCTGAGCAAGGTACGTCAGGGTCTTGAGGTGGATGGCTTTGTGAGTTATGCATGCAATTTTCAGCTGTATCCGAGCTTCATAGGGGAGCCATTTCAGAGCTAGCAAGTCAGGAGAGATGTGGTTGAATTTTTATGTGCCCTTATGAGCCTGGCTGCCGCATTGAGGGTCACCCTAAGGGGAGCCATTATCACTCCGGGCAGGCCAACCAGCGTAGCACTGCCATAGTCCTACTTTGCAATCTCCAATGCTTGTACTGCAACCTTTAGGTCATGAGCAAGGAGATAAGGTTTGAGCTTCATATGGATGCTGAGTTGGAAGTTCGCTCCTTTGGTGAGGGAACTGATGTGTTTTTGCATGTTCAAACTCTTGTCTAGTATGATACCAAGCGAGGATGCCGAGTCAACGAGGAGAGGTCTGCAGTTAAGAGCCGAAAGCTGATTCAATCATTATTCAATGTCTGGTGATTGCTTATGGGGTGAGATAAGGAGGATTTCTGTTTTTAGAGCATTTAGTTTCAGGTGATTACTTGTCAGCCAGCTTTGCGTTTCCAGTATGACTAAGTTAAGTGACTGAATGTCCTCAGGGGCGGCGATCTTCAGGTATAGTTGAGTATCATCCGCATACATGTGATAGTAATTGCTGGATGATTTGAGCAATTCTGTTAGAGGCTGCATGAACTGATTAAAGAGCATGGGAGAGAGTGCTGAACCTTGGGGAACCCCTAGCAAAACCGGTGCAGGATGGGACAGGGATTGGTTCACCTTGAAGCGTTGGGATCTATTCAGGAGGAATGAGGAGAACCACTTAAGTACAGGCCCTGACAACCCCATCCTGTGTTCCAGGAGGTCAATTAGAGTATCATATTTGACAGTGTCAAATGCTGACGAAAGGTCAAGAAGGATCAGTAGGCACGACTCATTGTGGTCCAACATTCTTAACGCGTTATCAACGATGTGCGTTAGGGCCGACTCTGTGCTATGGCCCGAGCGAAAACCAGAATGGCAATGGTCCAGGAGTTGGAAATGGTCGATGTGGTTGCAGAGTTGGGCAAGCACACATTTCTCCAAGAGCTTTGCTAAGGTGGGGATGTTGGAGATTGGGCGGAAGTTTTAAAGGTCCGAGAGATCCGCAGTAGGTTTCTTTAAAATCAGAGTGATTTGACTAATTTTTAGGCAATCTGGAATAACACCTTGCTGTAGTGAAGCATTGACTATCGTATTCCACAATGTTAATAGGGAGGATCTAAAATCCGCGAAAAGGAACAATGGCAATGGGTCATTGTAGTGGTTGGAAGGTTTCAGAGTCACCAGCGTTTTGTGCATAGTGCATTCATCCAAGGTTTGGAAGAGATTCCAGGAGGCGTTATTTTTAGGGAGGTGTGGTAACGCCGGGACCATGCACTCACCACTAAGTGAGCATAGGGGGGTAGGTGGGCTGATCGAAAGGTGTTTACAGGCCGATTGTAGTTCTGTCTCAATCTTACTGGTCTTATCTATGAAGAAATTTGCTAATTCTTCGCAATAGGGCAATGTCCCTAGACCCAGTAGTTCAGAGTTCGGATGACTTTTGGCTTGAGACTTGATGAGTTCGAACAATTTTTGGGGATTTTTTTTGCTTAGTCTAACTGAGTTCTGAAAAAGTTGGCCTTTGAGCATCTGATGCGTTTATTATAGGAGCTTCTCAGGGATCTTAGGTGGTGCAGATGCTCAAAGAATGGATTGGACCGCCACAACCTTTCAGCAAGTCCTAGGTTTCTCCTTTCTGAATTAAGAGTATTGGTAAACCATGGTTTGGAGCGTTGGAGGGGATTCTTTTGAGCTGTAGTGGGATGACGGAGTCTAGGACATTCAGCATTGCGTGCTTATAATGAGCTGTAAGTTGGTAGACATCCGACATGTTTGGTGGAGAGGGCAGAATGTTATCACAGAGAGCAGTCAGATTAAGCGGGTTGACATTCCGTAGGCATCTTTTCAGCTGTTTAGGGTTCTTGGGCTGGGCTTTATTTGTCCTTACCAAATCCAAGATACGGAAAGTGATGCAATAGTGATTGGTCCAATCACACGGGAGGATAGAATCGAGGAGGAGGGAGTTGAGCTTACCAATGACGACATCTAAGGTAGCTCCTTTGATATATGTGCGGATGTCACAGATTTGAATTAGGTTAAGGTCAAGAAGAAAGGATTTGAGGATATTAACCACCCCATCATTTACATCATTCCAATGGAGGTTGAAGTCTCCCAGGAAGATTTGGGAGCAGTGGGAGCTTACGTTAGCTGAGATAATGTCCATGATCTGTTCTGTGAAGGGAAGGTTGTCGCAAGGGGAGTGGTAAAATGTATGCAGTTTGTAGGAGTGATTGTTACCCCAGTCGCTTCAATGCATAGATATTCACAGGACGGCAGAAGGTCAGTCTGAAGTACCTTCACTGTAGGATTGCTCCCATGTAAGCATGCAATGCCTCCACCTTGCCCTGAGGATCTGTCCAACCTAATGATGTCATAGTTGGGAGGTATTAAGAGGTCCAAGAAGGGGGTAGCTGAGTCATTAAGCCAGTTTTGCATCAGCGTTACAAGGTCAAGATCCTGCACCAGGGTGAGATCTGCAATGTCCGAAGCATGTTTCGGTGCAGATCTACAATTTAGGAGCACACATTTGAGACTAGTGATGGAGTCTGTTGGAGCGGGAAGCGTGGTGGTGACTCGCGTGAGGTTGTTCTCATTTAGGGTTCTGGTGTTAGGCCAAGGTTCCCTGAAGGGATCCGTGGTGATGAATTCAGTTTGTTGCAAGTTTGCTATGGAGGGTGGGGGAGCTGGAACATAAAAATGTAGGAGAGAGAGAATATCTGTATCAGACATGGGAGCTTTGCATCTAGAGGAGCGCGTCGGGTCAATTGGGAGTGGAGCGGAGGCCCGTCTATGAGGTATATGGGGAACATGAGACAATGACCTCTGTGCGTCAAGGGGGCCGGGGAGCCCCGAACGTCCATGATCAGGGAGTGAGCGGCGATGGTGATTTATCATGGTGGGGCCGCAAGGACTGGGGTTTGTACAAAAGGCCTTAGTGATATGTAATATACCATGTCTTGAGTTGTTGTAGGCAGAGTACTATCTCGTTAAGGCGGCCTTCCAGTGAGATGTGCGGAAGGGATTGGGAGGCATGGTTCACAGGTCTCCTGGGGCGTGGGAGAGCTAGTGACGTTGGGGGAAGGTAGTGCAGGTGTGGACTGCCTATGTCCAGCAGGAAGAGATTCAGGACACTGGAGCTATCCACTCTGAATGGCTAGGCTAGGGGAAGAGCTAGTGAGGTCAGGGGAAAGAGGGGCTGTAGGAAACTGGATGCGCCCAGTGGGACACATTTCTGGGAAGTGGAGCAACATGCTCGGAAAGGATTTGGAAGGGGAGGAGCTAGTGAGGCCGGGGGAGGGTAGTGAAGTAGGAGCCTGAGTGTGTCCCAAGGGGAGGGATTCAGGGAAGTGGCATTGAAAGATCTGGAGGCTGGGTAGGATAGAAGAGGAGGGGAATGATCGATAAAGACCAGTGGAGGCTGATGGGAACCTGGTGGGAGTGTGAATTGGGCTTGCGGAAGGCGACTTGGGAAGAGTTGGATTGTTGTGTGCACTGGGACTAGGCAGGTTAGGACTATCATACCCTATGGGGGAGTGGGAGGGTTTGCGAGATTACTGTACTGGCGCAGCACGTAGAGTGTGGGCATTGCGAGGGATTTGTTATTAGGAGTTAGGATAGGAAGTGGGGGGTCCAACAAGGTAGATGTGGGATCAGCGGGAGTTGGTGTCAAGGTAGGGGATAGAGTCTGCAAGTGCTGGGGGACCACTGGTGTTCCCACCCTTGCGCGGTGTGCAGGATTTCCGCTAGCCACTGTATTTAAGATGGAGGGGAAAAATTTGTCAAATCGCATTAGATTGTGGTTGGAGGCTTGTATAAGAATGATTCAATTTTTGTAGAGGGAGGTGGTGGCTTCAGCTCTGTAATCCGCGGAGGGTGCCACAATCAATCTCAGACCATGTGGCATTTTCAGGGAAGTGGAGATTTTGAGATGAGAGTGGATGGCATTCCTCCATTGCACATGACGATTAGTGTAGAAGATGAGGTCATTTATGGTAGCACCCTTTCTGGTAGAGAAGTAGGGGTCTGAGATGAGGGTTTCCGGATGAGATTTAAGTAGTTTATGTTTGAAATATTTTGCCGCATTTTTTGATAAGTTCGGGGTGTATTTGATTTGGAAAGCGTTTTGACAAGTAGGTTCCAGGTTTGGCGAGCAAAGTATCCTAAGTTTAGGCTCCATATTGGCAAACTCCTTCTCCACGTAACAGAGTGGGCAAGAGGGGAACTGGGCAGAGCTCGGCCTCGCCCATTAGAGGCGCAAGAATATCAAGCGACACGGGTATGGGAATCTCTCTAAATGATGGCAGCCCCCTCGGGATCCTTAGGGTCAATTAGTTTTACAAGGGCCTAACAATCTCGGGTTAGGAGACCAGGGGTTGGAACTTGATGAATGGAGGCAGTCTATAGAGTGGGAATACCAGTTGGGAAGCAAACAAGGCAGGCCCGAGGATGACCACCATAAGTGAGTGTGGAAATATAGGTAGAGAGTGCCCAATCCAAGAAGGCCACCATAGGTTGGGAGAGGGGCAGGCCCCTTTCTATATCCATGCCCTGCCGAGCATCATGCCCGGGGAAGGGGGCACCCTCTTCAGATCCAAGGGTAGGGGGACACCAAGTCTGTTAATAAAACAACACCAGGCCAAAAACAAAATGGGTGCCCAAACCTGTGCAACAACAGCACAACACAAGTTCAGGAACTGGCCAGGTTCATTTGTACAGTGATGAGAGTATTTACTGTTGTAGCCACAAATCCCCTCAAATACCCTTAGCAGAATCCAGAGTAGCCGGCAGCGACTCGGTCTTTAGTGCCTCAGAGAGTCGGACAGCCCACAAGGCCCACACTCCATGTAGCACCGGGAATCAGGGAACGGGGGTGATTAGTGAGACCCACCGTGCCTCATCAAGATGGGCCCCACAGTTGTGCCAGATCAGTCGGGACCCTCGTATGAGACATATGCAAAACCGGAACAGTGACGGGTCATCAAGCCGAATACTGCTCTGCAAAGCGGCAACAACATTCAGCAGGTCGGCCCTCAGGCCCGACCGGCATCCAGGATCTCAGTGGCCGGGAGGGCGGAGATGCGATCTCTATGCTGCAACCCGAGCTCGACCCTGGCGATCCAGGGAGTTCGGGGCTACGTCCGGCAAGCTGGAGGCTCACCTCTCAGCTTCAGAAGCGGAGCTCTGGGTGAATGCTACAGTGGTCAGCAGAACAGATCCACGTGCCAACTCTGCAGCCCCCTCTAGAAGCGGGACCACAACGGAAGGGGGGCGGGCTGTGCGCATTCACCGGACTAGCCCAATATCACAGCCTGGGAGCTCGGAGGCAAAGTCTGTCCGGCCAGCAAATCATGCCGTGGCAGCTGCAACGTACTTCAACCTCTTCTCTGGGCTGCGATGCCCCTCTGCCTCCAATCACCCCACTAGAGAGCGGATGACCACCGAGAACGTCAAAGAAACAAGCAGGCTTCTGGTAGGTTTCTACAGGATTCTCTTTGTTCCAGTGCTCCAATCATCCCAAAGTTGTTGAACCACTTTCAGATCAGATCAGAGGCTCTAAGTATATTGTTGTGTTGGAGATGCGTTCCCGCAAGCTGGGTTGTCCGAAAGAAGGGTGGATGGGGGGCATAGGCAGGGATATATTTACAGAAGTGTGATCCCAAGTCCCAGAGCTTAATTGGGGAGCTCCAGCTCGGCGGCCATCTTCTGCTAATAGAGCCCTGACGTTGGGACAGAGGGCCTTACAGGACAGCCCAAGACGGGCCCCCAAGGAAGGCCAGTTGGCCTGGAGGTCACCTTATGTTCTGGTTGGGCGTAAGGCCCTAAGGTCATGTGTGCACCTCATGAGTGTTACTGTGGTGCCCTGGTAATTTAGGAAGTATGCCTAAGATGTGATGCAGAATGTGTTTATGTTACATGCAATGTCGCCAGTAGTTACTGGTTGTGATTTTCCCATGTTGTGTGTACCAAAGCTGATGACAGAGGCCCGATTGGCCCTGTAATGTATATAATCCCCTGTATATACATATACACTGTGGCACAGAATACATATGTGTGAAGATGCTCTCATGTGATTTATGAGTAATACAAAGGCTATTTTTATATATCCTTGTGTGGAGTTTCTTTTGTGGTGTGCCTAGTGTGTCGCTGCTGTGTGTGTGTTTGTGTTGCGCAAATTCTTTACACATTGCCTCTGGGATAAGCCTGATTGCTCGTGCCAAGCTACCAAGGGGGTGAGCAGGGGTTATCCATAGCATCTAACTCCCTTGCCCTGCCTAGCGTGGTGGTTTCTGCCTTGCTTTGGCGCATGCCCTAACCAACCAGAAATCCTATTTCTAACAGGGAATATTTACAAAGATATGGCACATCGCTGTGCCGCAAGCAATTTTTTTGCACTGAGCGACATCATTTCCTAAGCGTGGGAATGCAAAGGTGCCTGCATTAAAGCGATGATTGTAGCTGTGCAGGAAGGGACACCTTCCTGCACAATAACAAACATCAATTACGTTTTGCTCCTTCTATGAGTGCTGCAGAATGCACAAAGAAAGAGCAAAAAATTATGAACACTAAAAGTACTTTCCCTTGTTGAGCCACTAAGTTTTTCTCACTGCCTGAGATTTACAGATCCTTGTAAATCTGGATCAGTGTAAAAAAACAATGGATGTTGAGTGGAACGTGTTAAACCGCGCAAAGTGGCTTACTTCCATCATGTAAATATGGAGCAGGGCACAGAGGCACCAAAGCATTAAAAAAAAGTGACACTACAATGATGCAATGCCCTTGTAAATATGTCCCTATGGGACCCTAACTTTAATCCACTGCAAGACTTTGATTTCCCAAAAGTAGGCTAAGTCGCAAAGCAAAAAATGTTATCAATGTGACTTTATGCCTTACCTGACCTCTGCTCTATTGCAATATGCTTGAAAGTGCACCTAGACCCAGATCAAATACAAACTGAACATTGCCATTGGTGCTTTATTTTAATAGGTGCATTTTGCTTTGAAACTTTCAAAATCAAAATCTCTTGCCCCCCTTACCTGATTTTTATCAGTTTGGTGCCTTTATGCTTTTTTCAATTTTTCTAAATGAATTTGGGGATTTTATTGTGCTATGTTCCTGACTTTAAAATTGTTATTACTGCTTGAGCTTAACATGCATTCCTCTGGGGACTAGCCTGCTTATTGAGCTTGGGTTTGAGTAACGTTTCACTCATAACTTTGGTGAGACCTCACCAGAATGTGTTTATACAATGTGTAAGAATAACTCCATTCCAAAATTAATACCTAACTTCTGACATCCCATAAAAAATGAAGGTGGTAATTTAGGGCCTCATTTATGAAGCACCTTGCACCGCCAGAATGTCACTTTTTGTAATTTTCTGTGGCGCAGGAGTCTTCTCCATATTTACAAAGTTGCACTAAGCCACTTTTTTTTGGCTTAATGCTACCTCCTAAATATCGTTCCCTTTAACGCAGTGTACTGTGTTAAAGGGGAATACAATGGTTTTTGCTGGAGGCATTCCCAGCATCATCCATGGCATTTTAACACTGCCCCAGATATCAAAAACGTACGACACACCAGGGGAGGCATAAGAGAGGTACAACGATGAGAAATTTCTTTCTTTTTCCACGTTTTCCCTTTTTCTATGTGTGCTGCATTCTGCAGCACACATTGAAAGGGGAAAGATATTCAAGATATTCAAGTGATTGTTTTTGTGCAGGAAGGTTTTCCTTCCTGCACAAAAATAAACATCCTCGCAATGCAGGTACCTTTGCACCATGGTGCAAAGGTGGCTGCGTTGGCGCATGGCAGCCCATTGTGCTCCTGCACCGCGGAAAAGGACAGGAATGTGCCATATCTGATAGATGAGGCGCATTCCTGCCCTTTTTTTTGCCGTAGGCCAGCACTGCAGGAAGGCCTGCAGTGTTGCCTTTTGGCAAAACCTCGTAAAAGAGGCCCTTAGAATTTTATGTATCCCTGGGCGGATACCAAAACTGTTTGTACTCACTTCGGTGCACAAGCAACCTTGGCCGATGCCCGGTGGTGCGGTCATATGCAGCTATAGAGGAGTCTGTCCCTGCGTTCACTCCCTCGTCCATCACCTACCCAGCCAGTCATCTGACATTGTTTTCCTCGTTTTAACACTGTGCTTCCTTCCCTCCCCCTCCTCCTCCCTCCATGATTCTTTGATGTAATTGATGTAACTATGTAACCTGTAACTCACTGATCCTCATGTAAAGCGCTGATACCTCCGGGTCTAGCCAGCGCTATATACAACTTCTCAAAAAAAAAAAAAAATCAGTGGTCCTCCCATATCGTCAAAATCGCAGTTCACAGGCGTCATATAGGTTCTGAGGAATCCCTATGTTTCTGCAAATGTATCCGCACTAGCTCTGCTGGTGGAAATGTTTGACCTGGCAGTTCATCCGCAACCACTTTGTCACAGTGATGCTCTTGGGTGATTGTGGCTTATTATTTCCTGCCTGTGCCTTCCATGGCAGAACAGGGGCAAGGAACAAACATAGCAGAGAGAGAAAGAACACTCTATATTACAATTATTGTATTTTTTATTTGCTGAAACAAACTGCAGCTTTGACAGTTTCATGAAAGCTACAAATGTATGACAACTTACCAAAACAAATATGGTGCCCACCAAGCATTCAAAGCTGACTTTAACGTACTTACCAATCCATCAGATGCACTCAAGACCTAACTATCTCGCCAGCCAGACAAGATATCTAAATGTGGCACAAATTCCCCAGCCTTGGTACAGTGCACAGGGTCTCCATTGTCCTGGAGGGTTGCAGGGCTGCAGTCATATTTAAAACGATACTGCACTGCTTCTCACATCTTTTAAAGAAGAGCTGAGATGCTACATGAAGTAACTATACTATAATATTACTATTTTAGTGTCTTTATACAATTTGAATTTGGAAATATTGACATGTAACAATTGTTTTTTTAGATATAATAATGTATTATAGTAAACCATAGCCAGAGCTCCGCTTAAGACATTACACTTGGGGATTCATATACTTGCTCAAGAGCAGTGTTGGCTTAGTATTTTGGAAGGGACAGGGTCAGGCGGGCTACACATGCACACTTGCACTCCCTCACTATGCATTTGCAAACAGGCACGCACTCAAGCACAGCCAGAGCTGGGTCTGATGCTTATTGGACTAATGTGTCTACTGTAGGAGCCTATGTTCGATCTCATGGTCACAGCTCAAACCCCAGCTGGTCTTCTCAGTCTTTCATCCTTCTGAGGTTGATAAAATGAATACCGTTAAGTTTGGTAACAATAAACAAAACCCAGCACCAAGGTGCCCTTGGGTGAGTGTGTGCTTTACAAATACATATGTTATGTTATTCACAACAAATGTATACATGCATGCACACACCAAACATCCAAAAACTTACCTTCCCTGCAGCTCCCATAGAGAAAAGCCTCGCATGTCCGAAGAGGGTTGACACTGCTGCCTTCTCTCATTAGCAGTCACAGAGTGGGATGGGTTAAATAAGACCTGCTAACCTCACCTCACTCTGTGAGGAGGAGTCACTGATTGACACTCGGCCCTGGGAACTTCAGGGCTTAAAACGGATGCGCCCAGGTCCGAGGCAATTGGTGACGCTCCCCTCTACATTTGGGGGAGGGCCTTTATGCACTTTTACTAGGCTGATGAGGTCAAGCCCACAGTGCTGTGAAATCCCCAGCCTGTCAAAGTTCAGCTCAGGCAGCCAGGAGCCAGTACATTTTGGCCATTCTGCAGCCTGACAGCTATTCTTCTTCACGGAAAAAGCTAAGGGGGCATGGCTGCAGCTGCTCAGGAGAGATTACATATGAGGCACTTGTGTGTCACTACACTACTATTCTGAGCGTCCAGCAGTTTTATGACATAGTGGACTAAATGTGTGAAGCTTTTTTGTATGTGTTAAAAGGCCTTTTCTTATGTATTACCCAGAATTTGGGATTTTGTAACAAATGACCAAATTTCAATTTGGTTTTGCGACCCAATACTGATTCGGTATTTGGATGTGGCATGTTTAGGGTGTCATTTCCAAACAGCAAATTGAATTGGTATGTTTGAAAGTGTTGTGACAGAATTCCAGCTGTTCAATTTTTTTTTAAGAGTAGGCATTGGTCCATGTTCTTAAAAAATTCTTTTTTAATGCATTCCGTTTTCCATTAAGGAAAATCGGGTGCGTTTAAACAAACAACACAATTGCTTTATTTAAAAGGAATCACAGACATGGTGGTCTGCTGACCTCAGTAGGCCACTATCCTTGTGACGGCTGTCATAACTAGTGGGTCCTCCTACTTTATTAATATTAATGCGGTAAGATGAACTGCGAACAACTAGGAAACAGTAATTTGCAAACTGGCCTATTAGTGTCACTGGTCACAAAAAAACTAGTTGCAAATTGCGACCAGTATTTTGCAGTCAATTCTTAGTACATCTGGCCCATCAAATTTTATTTAAATTCTTTGGAGAAAACTGGGGAACATATAATTGTGTATCAACTTACACTTTTGAGTCAGTTTACTGTTTTTGAGGCCTTATTAACAAAGAGTTTACTATTTCTTGATGTTCACAAAATAGGAGTGTGGTTTTACATGTAGTATCTTTACAACTACAAAGACCGCCCAATCTTTAATGTGCAGAGTTCTTTGCAGCCATAAAGAAACTACACTTAAAACTACACTCCCGGTTTGTGAATAGCAAAAACTAGTAAGCTCACATGAACGTGTAAGTTTACCTTCGTGAATAATGCCCTTGGTATTCATAAACTACAATTTTGTAGTAACATACACTTTTGGAGTAGGTTTCTATCTCCATTGTTTTCTATGGGAGGGTGTTACAGTGCCAATGATTTGCCAAGTGTAGTGCTGGACTTACTACAAAGTGTAAGTTACTAAATAAGTGTTAATCACTACAAAATACAGTTTGTGAACACCGACAAGTAGCAAACTTACTCAAAAATGTAAATTTACTCACAAGTGTAATTTACCATAGTAAATTAGGCCCTCTGTGTGTCAGGAATGAGTAGCTGTTCCTAGGAGATCCAAATACAGTTTAGTCTTCCATCTTCTAATCATGTTTCAGCCTAAAACACATGATTTTTAATACTGCAGCAGCGCAAGCTACGTGTAACATGACAGGGCCTGATTCACAAACTGCACCTTGTACTACTTTTTATAGTACTATTGTAGTACTACAAATACACGACTAAGTGTGTTTGACTAATTATACTTTTCTAGTAAATTATACTTCTTTGTTTGGTTCAAATCTGTTTTTATTCATTTTCTCAAGATAAAAAACATTTATTTTCCCTACATCCAATAGCTGGTTAGATATAACATTGAGGAAGGCCGTGGGGAATAGAGCTAATCTGTAGGAGTAAGAAAGAAGAATTGAGTAGAAAGGAGAAAAAACAGGTTAGTAGGGGTAATCCATGGGGGAGGGGAGGTCTTCATCATTAAGTATGCAAAGTTCCAGGGCTGGGTCATAGGAGATGATATTACTGCTGTGTTCAGTCTCTGCTACGTTGGTCTTTTGTGTTCTCAACTCGTATAAGTCAGAACATTCTGAGATAGGTCAATCAATCAGGAAATTATTAAGCACGCTACTCACCCTTGAGGATCTCAAGGCGTGTGGAGCAGCTCTGGTCAGTTAAAGAGCCAGGTCTTGTGAGTCTTCCTAAAGATGTGCAGGGTGGGGGCAAGTCTGATGTTGATCGGAAGGTGGTTCCAGGCCTTGGCCATGATGTTCTTCTACCTGTTCTTGCACTGCGGATGCGTAGGGGTTCTGCGAGGTCAGCAGATCTGAGGTTCCTCTTGAGCACATGGAAGGAAATTCTATTGTTGAGAAATTGAGGTCCGGTGTTGTGGAGGCCTTCTTTCTCAACGCGGCTCCAGTGGAGGTTGCACAGGTAGTGGGTGATGTGTTCATATCGAGGGATGCCAAGGACGAGTCTGGCTGCGGTGTTCTGTATGGTCTGGAGTTTGTGGAGCTGATACCTGGTGATCCCGGCATAGAGGGTGTTTCCGTAGTCCAGTCTGCTGGGTATGGGTGTGTGGGAGACAGTCTTCTTTGATTCAGGGGGATCCATTTGAATGTGTTGCAGAGGATGCAGAGAGTGTTGAAGCAGGTGGAGGCGATGGGTTGACCTGTTGGATCATGAAGAGGGAGGAGTCAAGTACGATGCCGAGGTTTCGGTGTGGTCCATAGGAGTGGAGGGGCTGCCAAGGACGGTGGGCCACCAGGTGTTGTCCCAAGGTGAGAGGGAGGGTCCGAGGATGAGGAATTATGTTTTCTCCGAGTTGAGCTTCAGACAGCTGCTGCTCATCCAGGATGCAACGTCTTTCATTCCATCCTGGAAGTTGAGTCTGGTGGTGACGGGTTCTTTGGTGAGGGAGTGGAAGAACTGGGTGTCATCGGCGTATGATACTATGCTGAGTCCATGCTGTCGGACGATGGGGGTGAGGGTGGCCAAGTAGATGTTGAAGAGTGTGGGGCAGAGCGACGATCCTTAGAGTACTCTGTTTTTGACTTCTGTGGGTTCGAAGAGGAAGGGTTGCAGTCTGATTCTTTGAGTTCTGCTGGTGAGAAATTAGCAACTCCAGTCAAGGGAGGTTCCTAGTATGCCGGCATTGTGGAGTCTGGTGGTGAGTGTGCGGTGGGAAACGGTGTTGAACGCTGAAGAGAGGTCGAGTAGGATAAGGGCTGCAGTATGTCCTTGGTCGAGGAGGGTGCAGATGTCGATTGTGTCTGCAAGAAGAGTGGTCTTGGTGCTGTGGTTGCTGCGGAATCCAGATTGGATGGGGTCGAGAATGGAGTTTTCTTCAATGAATTTTGTAAATTGTACATTGACTGTCTTCTCTGTGACTTTGGCGCGAACGGGAGAAGGGAGATGGGCTGGTAGTTCTTGAGGTCTGTGGGGTCTGCTGAGGTCAGACAGGAGAGTTCACGAAAATCCAGGGCTGGTAATCAGATGCACGGGCCCCACATTCTTTCAAATGGTGGTAATTTATTGTCTTTGCAGGTGGGTATTTTTCCATTCCTATAAGGTCCCACAATTTGTACACCCAGACTGCTTGGGCTGGTGCGGTATCGATGCTCTATTTGGACGTCCCGCCCTGTTTTGCTGCACATAGCACCAAATGGAGTGCCTTGCCTTTGTTTGAGTGTAGTGGGTATGTGAGTATATAGCTGAAGAGGTTAGGGACATCTGTTTCAAAAATATCATTGATGTCTTTTAACACATCCTCCCAATATGTCTTAAGAATGGAAGAGTGCCAGAGAAGATGAGTCAGTGTCCCTGTGCGTCTGCAGTTGCGCCAGCAGCCATTGTCAATAGTGGATTACCATTAAGCCAAATTTTTTGGGGTGTAATTGCATTGCCCCTCTTTTACTTCAGGCTATTAATTTCTTGATCGTGGGCGATCTTAACATACATATTAACGATACCTCCTACCCCACTAGCACCAATCTCATTGCTGATCTATCTGCTTTGAACGTTACTCTCCACAACTCCGGCCCCACGCATAAAGCAGGAAAATTACTAGATCCTATCTTCTCTAACCTCAACACTGTCTTATGTAAACCTGCTATCCCCATTGTTTGGTCCGATCATTTTCTGGTCGAATTCCAAATTAAATATGAGCAACATTGAAAGAACCCTTTATACCCACTAGGGTCTAGAAATGGCAGAAACTTGAAAAACCTGGACATAAATAAATGTAACCTTTTTCTAGAAAACACCAGGCCGGTATCCTCCATTAATAACCTGGATGATGATGATGCGGTCATCCATCAATAACTTAGCTCTTCTATTGACGCATGTCTACCCCTGTCCAATAAGAAATACCACCACTACCCTCCCGCCCCAGGGTTCTCTGAAGCACTTAAACAAGAAAAAACAAAATGCTAAAATTTAGAGAGACGTTGGCGCAAATACTACGATCCTAGAACTAAATCATTGTACAAATCAGACCAAAGCAAATATGATTTACAATGTAACAACGCTCGGGCAAAGCACGCTAATCTAACCGTTTTACGTGCACAAAACTGTCCCAAAGTACTTTTCAAAGTTGTCAAAGAACTCTCGGGTGCCACTTGTCAGCCTAAACCCCCTTGCTTGGACTCTAAACAATGCGATGGTTTAGCTGATTTCTTTGTCGACAAAATTGCTTATATCTATGCTGATTTTGATAAACAGAGGCCTACTCTAACAAACTCACAAGCTGACAGTTTCCCAAATCAACATCCTCCTAAGGAAATCACTCCAGTCAACAACCCCCCTCCCCTGCCCTGTGGACACTCGGCTGGCGTCTTCCACCCACCGGAGACCAGGCCGTGAAGGGGGTATACGCACCCCTCCCCTTACGTGGTTGGAGCTTGTATCGGGGGAGGGCGCGCCTCTGTGCCAGGCACGGTCCCTCGGCCACTGGTGTGGTTGGTCTAGCTACCGGGTGGCTCGGGCTGCAGGAGGGTGGGCCTGGGGGGGGAGAACGCTGAGCAGGGGGCAGCCACACGCACATCTCCCACAATAACAGCAGCAACAGCAGATACCTTGGCAGCTTGATCACCCAGACACGAGACAGTCAAGTAAAGTCTAGGAAACCTGCCAGAGAGACAAAAAGGGACCCTGCATCCCAACGCTCCCCACGTCCTCTCGCCCAACCTAGGAGCCAGCAGCCAGTAGAATCTCTCAAGGGAAGACCAGAGGTTCCGGAAGGAGCTCCCACCTTATCGGTCCCATCACCAGCGGTCCCTCACGATCTGCCTATCCAACAGAAGCAATGAGATCAGGGAGAGTAAGAAAAACTACCACCACTGCAACAAAAAAGAAGAAGGCTAAACCGGAGGCAGTCCCCGAAGACCCTCTCCAGGCCACTCTCACGAGCCCTCAGGACTCACCAAAGCTCCAAAATTTGCCCGCACTTGGGAAGCAGCACCCTAGCAAGAACAGCAATCTCTTTGCCCAGGCATTAGCCTCGAGCGGACCAAAACCCCAGTCCCTACTGGACTACTTTAAAAAAGCGCCGGTCTCACCAATGACTACTTCTCCCCCTCAACCTGGTGAGGCTATGAACCCCCGCATCACAGGACACACAGGACACCCGGTAAAACCCGAAAAGTTAAATACGTATTCACCGCAAATGCTGTTCTCAACAACCACCAAAACGTCGGCCTCTGGCCCAGAAGTCTTCATCTTCGGGCCCGCATTTAACGACCAGAGACCAGCCCTAGAGGGTTGCGGGAAGACGGCGGAAGATCTGTTATCAAGTGACCAGCCCCCATTGAGACAGCTTCACCGATCACTTGCTATCAACAAGCAAGAGGCAGGCTGCACCCAACTCCCTCTAGGTCGCCAACTTGTGACGCACTCCCCCTAGCATGGCAGTTAGGGACCCCATCACCTCCGTCATCTCAATATTATAACATCCCAAAGGAGGTTATTCCTGCATCTCACCGTCAATCAGTTTTCCCACAAATTCACAAGCAATCCAACCAGGTCTCCAATAACGACACTGTTAACTCCCTCAACTGTACATTAACAGTTTCTCAAAGGGAAGCCCGGTCCTGCCCAAGCAACAACAATGCCTGCTCTCACCTCTAACAGCAATAATAACTCCATCTAAATCACCTCACAAATCCGACTCAAATGATCACCTCCTAGTGAACCTGTCCCTTTTCCTTAAAAACCCGCAAATTTCCCCTAACCCAATCCCGAATGTTATCAAACAGCAAGAAGTCCCAACAACTTTGAGCCTTTGGCCCCAACTACTTCAAACATTTCAACTGATAGTTACAGCATTAAATTACCATTCAGATAAACTGGACACGCAGGTCGATTTACTGAACACGCTAGCAGTATTTACAACAGGGACCGACAATAAACTAGATACATTGAATAACCTAATCATTGATGCTCAATCATCCTCAAAACTAGTACAGTCGGTTTGCTGCTGCTCACCCATTATTGACTCACTCTCTTCACTGCCAACTGTTCTTTCCATCGTCATAGATGAGGTCAAACAGCTGAAGGAGGGCGGCCCGCCAAAAAACCCACACAAGAAACCGCAAACCCCCACAAACCTGTGCTCAGAATCTGATAGCTCCCGGACATCCTTCCCATCTGCCCCCCAGACAAGTGGGGAACAAGATCCCCAAATAGGCCATAGTAACAACCAAACAAAACCACCCCAATGCCGAACGCCCTCAGGGACACCAGTCTTGGTCCCAAATGGGCAAGCAAATTACACCAGCTCTAATGCGGGAGAGCAGCATGTTAGCCTGGCGGCTTCTGAATCCTCCAATGCTGAAATGCACTCTGTCCCTATGCCACCTCTTTCTAAGAGAGAGCGCAAACGCCAGCGCAAACAAAGAAATAAACTTAAAACCAAACAAACATCTGCCCCTCAGAAATTATTTCCTGTGTTCTTAACGACATCTAAAAAGGCAGGTGTAAGCACTCCATCACCACCCTCAACTTTTATAAATGTCATTCATAGTGACTCAAAAGGGGGCTCACCCCTAAGTCCCTGTCAACAGCCCTCTACAAGCGGTTGGGACCCAAGTATGCCATCCGGTCTAGCAGGGGCACCTGCCCAAACAGCGGGACCAGACCCGCAGCCTGATACAGAAAAACTAAGGCCTCCACCCAATGATCCCTCCACTCTGAGGCTCATAGGCACGGAATCACATCCCCAATCAGCTCTTCAACCCCTCCTGGCAGAGCAGGAAAAACGTAACATTGATATTATTCCTTTAAAAACAATCTTCATCCATAAACCAACACCTCCGCTAAGCAGGCAGGCCATGAATCTAGGACCTCAACACCAGTCCTTACCCCAACGAGGAGTAGATCTATGGGCCCCATCCGACAAAGCCCCCCACGCAATCAAACCCATTGTCCCACGGGGATCAAAAGTGACTTAAAATATTCTTCTATCCCATTAGTCCCCGAATATAAATCAAGAGGGAGGCACGACACCCTCAACAGGTCAAATATTCTAAAACTAGTTAATGACATCCCGGGGTTTGAAGCACTACTATCGGATGACATAGACTCGATCGAATTCCTTCCCCCAAGGGGCATACAACCATTCGAGGCAACCCTGGTGTCATATAGATCGCCCTTCTGGGCAGGAATGTTTATGGATCACAAAGCCATTTTCCGGGACTGGGGCATCAGAATCCACCCCTACTCTACCCCAGGTTACCCCACAGCGTTATTAAAACAGCCAGGCGTAGGAACAAAAGCAGAAAGTCTCTCAGCTGGCAACAAAGCTAAGCCCTACTCAATTCTAAAAAACGCGCTGGGGATCACAGAAACACAGACACCCCTCTCAACTGGGGAACACGGCCCGGTAACACCCAAGGATGGGGATGGCTTCCGGCTGTCCTGTCATGCGGGAAAACAGTCTGACCACAGGATGTTCTCTCAGTGGACCAAAACCACAAAGCACCGGTACAACCACACCTGCAAAAATCTGCACCTCCAACCGTGATAAGGAAAAAGACAGACCCCATTTTCACACTGTGTTCATGGAACATCAGCGGTCTCCAGCACAAAATAACCAATCCAGAGACACACTCCTTCATATACGGGCACGCACTAATAGCCCTGCAAGAAACGTGGGCCACCCAAAGCTCCCCAGTTACATGGTTTATTGAATTATGGAAACCAGGAATCAGAGTCTGCCGTTACGGCCACCCAAAAGGGGGACTGTCAATTTATGTTTCAAATAATCTAAAAGGCCCGATTGTTCCACTAAATTTTGAAGAAGACTGGCTACTTGGGGTTAAAATCAAATCATGGTCCAAGCAACACTCGCTCCTTCTCCTCAATGTGTATATCAACCCAAGCACGCGGACAAAAAAGGGACATCTGGCACGCTTATCTATAATCATGAGCGATCTGGCCGGGGACCACCCCGATTCGGACTGCATAGTGACGAGGGACTTCAACACTAATCTCTTCCATGGCAAACATGCAGACTACGACGGTCTTTCCCCATCTACACTATCGGAGGTGCCAGACCAATCTAAGCCCCCAAACCAAGCCCACTGTGCCTTGGGTGAGCTCTGCGTGTTACAATTCTATAGTGCCGGATACCTGGTAATGAACGGAAGGACACCGGATGACACCCTCCCAAATTGGACCTGGACAAACGGGCATAAAAAAACTTTTTGGGACTTCACCATCTGCAATTCAGACCTGTTCCATCATCTGGCCAGCTTTAGCATCCAACCACGACGGGAAAGCGATCACCGTCCACAGGTCATCACCCTTTTTTTAAAATATTTTTATTGAAAGGTTTTTTTCCCCCCTCTTTTTTGCATGTATACATACAGGGCACGGCAATATTTACATAAAACATAACATATCATGTATTAAAAGAGATGAAGGGTAAGGCAAAAAAGTAATAGTTAGTGTTGGAAAATGCAAATGAAGAAGAGAATAGATATTACTATCAAATAAAATAAATAAGTAAGTGCACTGATAAATACGGTCCAAACAAGATTACAAACTTTTTTTTTTTTCCCCCAAGTTGGGTCAACATCAACGTATCTAAATATATTTTAAACAAAAATAAAACATCTTGACAAGGTATATATTATACAAGCATTTCAAACCTTTCAGACCATAGTCCCTTCTTTCCAGCGGGTAATGGGATCCCAGATTTGTTTGCCCGTTTTTCTACCCTTTTTCCCTTTCCTTGCATATATCTCGATTTCTAAGTTATATATTGATAGTAATTTAGCCAACCATTGGTGAAATGATGGTGGTAAAGGATCCAGCCATGCAGATGCAATACAAAGTCTCATGACCGCCATAGCTAAGAATAAAAAGGATTCCCATCTATCCTGATGCTGTCTCTCCTCCTCCGTTATCCCCAAGAGAATAATTGGGGGGGGTAATGAGAATATTTTTTCCTAATTCTTGGTTCAAGAACCCCTGTATGTTCTTTATAAGTGACTGCAGGTGAGGACATGTTGCAAATACGTGAATTAGATCCGCCTCTGAGTTTCCACATCTAAAGCAATTAGTTCCTGCTGTCCCCCCCCATTGGGCTATCTTTGCCGGTGTATGGTATAGGTGGTATAGTGTTTTGTAATGTTGCGCCTGGAGAGGTGCTGAGCATAACAGTGTATACCCCATTTCCAAAGACATATGGAAGCTTTCTTCCTTAACTTCTAAACTATCTTTCCATTTATTTGCCCATTTTTCAATATCATCCTCTTTGGAGTTTAGTAACTCAGCATAGAATCTCTTTATAGTGCATTCCTCACCTGCTTCGATCACTTCCATGATTGCATTTTTACTAAATCCTGCCACACCACCTTGTTTGTTGTGCAAAGAGCTCCTTATTTGTAAATACTTAAAGAATTGTCTTTTATCTATTGCATACTTAGCTTGCAGTTCGGAAAACTGACAGACACCTTGCTGATCCATTAAGTCACCTATCCTTCTAATTCCTTTTCTTTCCCATTCTATAAATATAGTATCAGAGACTACTTCAGCCGGTAAGTTTGGATTTCCTCTCAGTCTAGTGTAAAAATTATACCGCCCCAACCCAAATCTTTTAGTAAAGGCTTTCCAAACAGTATAAGCCGCTAGTAGCGTCCTAAATCGTGTCCTTTTGTAATAACTAATTTCAGTATATTTAAAAAAAACATTTTCTGCTTCTGGGCCCAACAGTAAACCATAAATTGCTAGTGATCCCAACTCATTCCACCCATCAGATTCTCCACCCCCTGCTAACCCACCCATATTTTGCAGGGCTGCTGCCCAGTAATAAAACTTTAACTCTGGCAATGCCCACCCCCCCCTCTCCCGTGGAAGTGTCATAAATCTAAGTGCTCTCCTGGTTTTCCCCTTTGCCCATATAAATCTGTTGATCATATCTTCTATCTTCTTAAACAATTTAACTTCAAATAATAAAGGTATTGCTCTAAAAAAATAAAGGAACTTAGGTAAGATCAACATCTTTACTACATTTGTTCGTCCCACTATTGATAAATGTAGATGATCTAATCTGTCTAGATCTCTCCGTACTTTAATAATTAGGGGTACTAAATTCTTTTCCACTAAATGGTCTAAATCAGCTGAGATAGATACTCCTAGATATGTGCCTGCCTGGACAACTCGGGTATCTGTACACATGGTATTATGGTTTTTGATTATCTGGGTCTTATTAGTGTTGAGTTTATAGCCCGAGATTTCCCCAAACTTCAAAGCTTCTATTTCCACTTGTGCAATAGCCTCCATTGGTGTTGGTGTAATTATTGCGACGTCGTCAGCATACGCTAATATTTTACAATAACCTGTTCGAGTTGGCAGTGCTTCAATTATATCACAAGTCTCTATTCTCCGAATTAATGGGTCCATATACATTGCGAATAACAGCGGAAAGCAGGGGCAACCTTGTCTCGTCCCTCTTCTAATCTGGAATTGTGCTGTAGTCCCTGCATTCACACGCACAGAGGCCACAGGATCTACGTATAGCCCCTGGATTGCTTTAATATACTTTTTTTTTACTCCTGATCTTTCAAGGATATGCCACAAATAGTCCCAGGAGACCCTGTCAAATGCCTTTTCCGCATCTAGTAACATAATCGCCATTGGGTCCCCTGAGACTGCTGTGGCATCGAATAAAGTTATTACCTTACGTGTATGGTGCGTGGTGCCTCTTCCAGGTATAAAACCATGTTGGTTATTACTCACTACTCTATCTATTATTTTAGCATATCTTGTTGCTAATACTTTAGAGAAGATTTTAGTATCCGTGTTCATCAAAGTAATGGGCCTATATGACCCCGGTTCTTCCGGAGGGTTCCCTTTCTTTAAAATTATCACTATTTCAGCCCCCCCCATGACTTAGGTATTGAATCTCCACTTTGTGCCTGTTGCAGCGTCCTAACCATGTCAGCTTCTAAGATGTCCCAGAATACTTTATAGAACTCTATTGGGATCTGGTCTGGGCCTGCAGCTTTTCCAGAGGGGAGGTGCAAAATAGCGTTTTTAATTTCTTCACCCTGAAAGACTTCCTCTAAAGTATCTGCCTCTTCATCCGAAAATCTAGTCACTGGGATTTCCTGTAGATAATCTCTAATTTTAGTAGCATCTCCCCTTATTGATTCCTCATATAACTTCTCATAGAAGTTTCTAAACACTTCCCTTATTTCCCCCGGCTCTGTATGAATCCTACCAGAGGTATCCCTAATCTCCCTTACAGTTCCTAACGCTTCTTGCTGCCTTGTTCGGACAGCTAAAGTTCTACCCACTGTTTCACTGCATTCATGACATTTTTCTCTTTTTGCAGTGTATAATTTTTCAGCCTTTCTAGCGATTTCTCCCTCTGCATCCCCTTTCGCTTTTACAAGTTCCAAGATTATGTTATCTACAGGGATACCGCCTACTATACATTCCTCTAGTTTCTCTTCAGCCTTAAGCACTGCCTTTGCAAGTTCAATATTTCTCGTCAGCTCCTGTTTTCTCTTATAAGAGTTAAAGCTCAAGGTTTCTCCCCGGACCCCCGCTTTAAAAGTATCCCATACTACCCCTACAGAAGAGCTATCTCTGTTAATCTCAAAAAACTCTTTAATCCATACTTTCATGTGATTCACGTATTTTTCTTCCTGCAATAACCCTCTTTCAAAGGTCCATTGTCTTTGCGCTCGAATATTTGCCGATTTTGGTAGTGTAAGGATTAGGGGATTGTGATCACTCAGGATCCGTGGGAGTCTTTCTATTGTTGATTCTGATATAAGTACATCTGATATAAAAAAATAATCCAACCTTACACAGATTTTATGTGGGGCCGAATAATATGTATAGCCCTTATTTCCAGCATTTTTTTTCCCCCAAACATCAGATAAAGTATTATTTGCCACTAATCCCTGCAAGGCTTGGCAAACACGCCTCTTTCTCCCAGAGTATTTACCGAATGAATCAGCCCCATTAATATTCAGGTCCCCTGCCATAATAATTCTGGATGCCCAAGTCGCTAGCTCCACATCTAAAAATTGAAGAATCTCCGGGTCATCCTCAGTTGATCCGTATACAGTTACCAGCGTAGTCCATTCCCCATCTATCATACATTCAACCATTGCCCACCTCCCCCATTGATCAGATGCTTTTTTTCCTAGGAGCAGGTTTTTATTTCTAGATAGTATAGCCACTCCCCTCTTTTTGACACCCTGCTGTGAACTTACTAGTACCTGATAGCCCAATTGTTTTAAATAGAATTCTTGTGAAGTCCTGACGTGTGTCTCTTGTAAAAAGATAAAGTCCACATTCATCTGTCTTAATAACATTGAAATTTTTAACCTTTTTTGAGTATCATTTAGCCCGCACACGTTCCACGTTACATATCTAGTCCCCATAGATAATTCATTTTTTTGTTACCACACAGATTCACGTTATACATATTATACATATTATACAATTTGTTTCCTTTTACCTTATTTCCCGTTTCCTCATATTTATCCCCCTCACCAAATAAATGTTTTCCTTCTTTCTTTTGTTTTAAACTCCTGTTTATCTTAGTTATCCAACACCCTATAAGTACTGTATCATCATTATTTCTATTCTTTCTCTTTTCATATTTTCGTTTCCCTGACCATTCTCTCAGTTCAGTTTTTTCATTCACTGAAGTACTTCTCTCTTTTATATGCCGTGCCGTATCCTGTCTCCCCCCTAGCTCCCCCCCAGGTCCCCCCCCCCCTCCCTTACTGGCAAATAGGTCAATCCTGACCTATATGTGACGGCCGAGCCCCCAGGGGGCTTTCCCTCATCCACTCTCCCGTGTTCCCTTATTATATAACTATTATTCAAATAGTGATCAGCTAAGCAATCCCAGTAACGTTTTTATTTCTTTTTTATGATAGCTACTTGTCTTGTATCTTCAACCCGATTGGAGTGTTCCCTATGTGTTTTCTCTTCCCTGAGATAGGACAGATACTCCTGTGCTACTATTTCAGAGAAGAAAACTCTAAACTGACCATTGCAACCTACTTTGAGACGAGATGGAAACAGCAGATAAACCTCGCACCCTAGATTTTGGAAAGGTACTATAAGTTGCCTCATGCGCCATCTTCTCTCAACTGTTGTGTGACAGAAGTCTGGGAGAGCAAAAAAGGTTATGTCCTTATATGTACGTTTTTTGTACGGTTTAGCCTTAGTTATTAGTTCCTCTCTTAGCAAATAATTCCCAAGATAAATGAGAATAGCTCTTGCTCTTGGACTCGCATTACCCTTTTTTTGTGACAGGGGAAATCGGTGTGCTCGTTGGACCTCTTTGTCCCAGTCCCAGTTATTCATCTCAGGAAAGGCTCCTTTCAACAGCTCCACCACGTATGCTCTTACGTCTCCACCCTCTTTCCCTTCCTCCACCCCAAGCAGTCTTATGTTATTTCGCCTCTGCCTGTTTTCAAAGTCTTCAATTTTCCACAGTATATCAGACTCAGTTTTCTCCTGCCCTTGTCTGAATTCCTGAAACTTTGCCACCTCGTCTTCTACTTTACCAGTTCTCTGCTCCACCTCCGTCAGTCTACCAGAAAATTCAGTGTACAGTTCATTTACTTTATGAAGAGATCTCTGTATTCTCCTATTTGCTCGTTTTGCTCTTTTACTTTCAGTTCGGGCTTCTTCTTGCATTTGTTTAAGCGTAGAGAATAAGAGGTCAAATCTATCTATGTCTGTATCTGGATCTGGATCTGGAGAGTCTTGTTGTTAATCATGACCCTGCACTTGCCCCCGCTCCTGTTCCTTAATCACCATTGTTTCTTGTGTATCGCCTCGTCTTACTCCATCCTGCTGTTTTTGTGGTGGAGCTAATTTATCCCGATTTAGCTTTATAGAGCGACCTCTCTGTGCCGAAGCCGATTGTCTACTAGCTCTTGGGTGTGATCCCCCCTATGTTTATGATTTTTGATAGTTCCTTTCTGCTCCAACTCGGATACCGAGAGATAGTCATCTGATTCCAGCGGTTCCTGCGAACTGCTTAATGATTCACAAGACGAGGTAGAGCTCAAGTCTGTTTCAGTAAATTCCTCCCCTTCTTTATCATTGTTATATGTTAGAGTACGCTCATCCCTATGTTGTCCTTGAGCAGAGAGGCGTCTAATGCCGCTGCCCCCCTCCTTTTCAAATTTTCTACGATCTTGTAACGTGTGGTCGTTTGATCTAGTAGACTTTGGAGGGCCAACCAATCTATGAGGCTTTGATTTCATAGTTGTTGATTTCATATTAGTTTTAGGGATAGCACCACTGGTTGGATTGATCACAATTTTTACCACTGCTGTATCACTTTTATTTATCTCAGACAGTGTACTTGTTGAAGCACAGGTACCTCCCCCTTGCTGTGTTGATGTATGACCTTGCTGTGCATTATGGGCAACTCCATTACCACTTTCATATGTGGGCTCTGCTTCTGCCTCTAGTCGTCTCGAGAGTAATTCATCCTCTCCTTTCAGGTCTGTCAAATCAGTTTGTTTAATTAATTGTGCGGGATGTAGAGTTGCTTCGAGTAATCCTGCATCTGGGCTTACCTGTTGCATCGAGCCTTGTTCGGGCGACGTAGAATCAGAGATAGAATTAATTCGAATACTTTGAAATTGTGGCAATTGTGGCAATAATAAATCAGGATTTTCCATCTCTGAAGATAAATCTGTCCCCCCTTCTTTAAGCGTTATCACTTCCTGCATGTTGCTATTTTCATGTGCATCACTTGGTTGCTCTACCAATTGTACAGTCGGTTGTACGGCTGCTTCCACCATCCACTGTGCACTCAATTGTGACTCCACAAGTTGCTGCTGATCGGTCAACTTCAATTAATGCTCTGCGCTGATGACAAGATCACTAGTCCATCCTTCAATAGTTCTTTCACTATCCCCGCCCATAAAAACAGGCCCAATCACCTGCTCTGTAACTTCGGCAGGTTCAGACCGCTCAGAGCGCTCCATAGTCTCCACAGTCTCCACTGCCGGCGCTCCATCTCCGCCTGACTCCGCTGCACCAGCTCCTGCAGCTCCCGTCAGCACATCAGCCCGATCAAACAGCGCACTCTCCAAGGCTGGATCTACCGCAGCACCCGCACCATCTGCAGTCGTTGCTTCCATTGCCGCTTCCTCTGCCGCAGACAGCGCTCCATAGTCCTGCAAAATGAGCTGTGCCATCGGGTTTTGAATCAGGCTTCTCGCTTCTCAGCACCCTGTTCAGTCGTACCCTCGAGTCTGCCCGCCGGCGCCGGAATCGCCCGCTCCAAACGTGGTGAAAACGACTCGAATATCAAGGGCTGCCGGAGTACCGCGTCCCTCACAGCTTCTGCAGCAGGGTTCACAAGTAAGTCGCTGCGATGATCTTCTCTTCTTTTCTCGTTTGCTGCAAAGCGTTCTTGCTCACGCTTTTTTCGCAGCCTCCCTCCGTGTCTGAGCCCTTTGACGAGCCTTCGTCCTTAGGTTCGCCGCAGGAGTGTCTGGCTCACTCTGTGTCCCAGGCTCTTCTTCTCTCCACCTATGCTCAATCTGTTCTCTCAGTAACTTTTGCGCCTTCGGGGCCATGATCCGTCTAATCACCTCCCAACTCACAAGGAGGTGTGCCACTGCTTCCTTTAATATAATCGCTGCTGTCTCCCAAAGGTTGCTCTGCCTCAACAAGCGTCCTTCTGTATGCACCCACATGTGAGTAGACACTGAGATGTGCAGATCCTCGAACATCGCAATGCACTCACTGTTATGTAGAATACGTATTCCAGGTAATCTCCATCCTCACCATCCTCTCCAACCTTTCCTTGATCTTAGACAGCATTAGTCATTCATTTTACCACTCAATCCAGGACAGCATAGGGAGAGTGGAATGAGGCTGCTGTCCCCTACGGACTGCCGGCGGCCATCTTGCCATAGATAGCTAACTATGGTCATCACCCTTAACATAAAACCGGAGTATCATACCTCTGCTCTAACCACTTGTACTGGGATCTACACGGAGAATCTGAAGCGCCTAAGATGGAGAGACGATATAAGCCCCAACATCATGAAGGCAAGCTTGGCTCTTATCAATGGGGATACAGATCGGACGGCTTCCCCGATTGCTGTATGGACGACTCTTTGCTCACAACTGGTCACACTTTTTCCTGTTAAACAGCCCCAACACAACGCAAGCTCCATCCGGCAGTTTTTACTTTCAATCCAGTCGATGGCGCTGAAGAAAGTCAGGAATAACGCCTTGCGGGCACTCACAAAATCCCCAGGAAATAATGATCTCAGGCACGTGTACAAATCAGCGCAAAAATCATTCAGGATGGCCTCACAAAAAGACAAACGACAACATCAAAATCAATTCTGGGCCAAGCTTCTTTGGGAAAGCAAAAACCACAATGCGAGAAAATTTTGGTCTTTGATCAACCGCTCTAACTCGGGGCCATCAAAAGCTGGGTCGGCAAATATACAGGAATCAGACTGGGCTGCCTATCTGACTGACCATTTCAGGTCCTCGGAGAGCACAGCGCCAATAGGAAGCAGCCCCCCCAAAGAGGTAGAAGCGTCCCCAAGCATCTGCAGGCGCACGAACACAAACTGTGTAGACTATTGTACAGATGATATTAAGATCACTGAAGAAATGGTTGCTAATGCTGTGTCAAAAGCTAGATCGGACGGGGCCCCGGGCCCAAACGGCTTGCCTCAGAGACTGTTTAAATCTAACATAGCTCTTTGGTCGGGGCACATAACCAACTTGTTTAACTTTGTGCTCAGAACCTCAACTGTTCCGGACTCCTGGAGTGGGGCAATAATCCACCCAATCCACAAATCAGGCTCCCGTGCCATTCCAAGCAATTACAGATTAATCGCCCTCCTTGACATAGAGGCAAAGCATTACGCAGGCATTCTTTTGAAGCAGCTGAAGGCATGGGCGGAACGGCGTGAACTGCTACCAATGAACCAAACAGGCTTTATTGCGAATTCAGGGACCCTGACCAATTTGTTTACATTGTCTATAATCATCGACAAAACCCTTTTATCATCTAGATCTGTGCACTGTTGTTTTGTTGATTTCAAAGCTGCATTTGATCGGGTACCAAGGGCAGCTCTATGGGGTAAACTGAAAAAATGGGGGATTCCTGAAAAACGTCTGGATGCAATAATCCAACTATACACACATACTTGGGTCCAGGTGAAGCTGGGGTCGGGCACGCACCTCTCACGGAAAATCATGACAACCAGAGGTGTCAAACAGGGGTGCGTGCTGGCCCCCCTCCTTTTTAACCTGTTCATAGCAGATTTGTCGGTCACACTTGACGAAATAAACAGTCACCCCCCTAAGGTCGGAGGCGTAGCAATAAGCAATCTTCTTTACGCCGACGATCTGGTTCTCTTCAGCTTCACACGGGTTGGGCTTCAAAGGCTCTTGGACAGGTTACAAAGCTACACAATCAAGAACCAACTCGAGGTAAACTTAAAGAAAACCCAAGTGATGTCCTTCGGAAGGAAGCGCAACGGCGGCGGTGTGTGGTCATTTAACAATAAAAATCTAACAATAGGACGCACATACAAATACCTAGGGGTCCATTTTCATTCTTGGGGTAACTTCTCCAAACAGCGTGACGAAATTGCAGTAAAAGCCACGACTTTACAGGTTACTTTATCTAAGCTCGCCAAAGAGCTGTCCGGTCCAACACTCTCATTCCTACTGGAAATTCTGAGAGCAAAAAGCGGACCTACCCTAACGTATGGGATCGAAATATTTAGGGGCAAGCTAAATACAACCCTGAGCCAACTTGTGAACAAGATCTATAAAGAAGTCCTGCATCTGCCCAAATCTGCCTCTGCTGCCCAGATCAGGCTAGAACTGGGTTTATTAAATTATGAGGCTTCTAACACTGGCACATACATAAATTTCTGTCATAAACTCAGAAAAGCAGCTATAGGCACTTTAGAGTCTTTAGTTTGGTTGGAGATCAGTCAGAAAAACCCTGGGGGCTCGTATGGCCGCCTCTTTACAGACTCTATCTGCGAAATGGCGGTGGGTGACCTATGGGCCCTCAACCCCAGCATGACTGCATTTAAAACCTGCGTTAAAAAAAGCGTTAGACTGCGCTCACTCATCATGGACAAAGCGCATCTCTGCAAACGCAGACATGCATGGTCAGTCATGAATTCCTATGGGCGCATGTCTCCCGCTACCTACCTCTCCTGTACTTATTCATTGTGCTTAAAGCGGAGCTTTCTGGCCATAAGACTTGGGGTTTGGCTATTCTTAAAAGACCAGCCCACATGGCTGCACTCCACGGAAGACATAACATGTAGAGGGTGCGGCGAGACAACCGAAACGCTAGAGCACGTGGTTTGCTTATGTCCCGCACTTATGTCCCAACGCAGACAAAAACTTAGAGCAGAGTGGAACAGGTTGGGTGTTCGGACCTGTAGACAGGCAATTATCACCTCCCTGTGCCCAGAAAACATACCTCTAAATATTGCCTTACAGTATACATTCGGCATGCACATCGCCTCTTTACAGCAAAGGCGGAATGAACAGTAGCCCCCCGCTCTGTCTTGCCTAGTGTTCCAATCTAAGCTGTATTTTAGTCCTAAGTTTTAAGACAAAATGAAAATAAAAATAACAATAACAGGTTTATAATTAGTCGCATTTTATTATATTAGTGTCATCGATTAGCGACCTACTTTCATGGACTGCGTTTTGGCACTAGCGGCCAATTTTTTAAAATTGTGGGGTTTTATGAGTTTTTAGCCGTCAAATGTCAGTATATCAAATCCTCCCGCTCCTTCATTAAGTGTTATTGTTGTCTATTACACAATTGTTCTAAATTTTAAGGTGCAACATAAATTGAGTAACAGGCGTTGGTCGATTTCACGGTTCAACTGTGGCAAAAATATGTTTCGATTTTTTTTTTTATATATAAATAAATAATGTACCGACCTGAGGATTTACTGTGAAATGCTTTTAAGGATATTTTTCTTTTATCCAAATAAAGATTTTCTACTACTGTACTACTGTCCACTCCAGACAAACAATGTCACCAGTTTAGACAAATGGACTCTACTTGACATCTCCACGTTCCGCGATATCCTTAGCAGTATTAAATCGGGATCCCCAAACGATCCACTTCCCCCATCGGTCCTCCAAACATTGGACCATCCCATACTTAATCAAATATTGCAATTACTTAATTCTTCTTTACTTGAAGCTAGGGTCCCTGCAGCTTGGAAACATGCCATGATTTTGCCCCTGTTGAAAAAAGCTAACTCTGATCCAGAGGTACCATCAAACTTTCGCCCCATCTCCCTTCCCCCAGTCTTTTCCAAAATTCTGGAGAAACATATCAATGTCCAGCTCACTAGTTTTACGGAGACACACAATTTCCTTCACATGTCCCAGTCCGGTTTCAGGGCAGGTTTCTCTACGGAATCAACACTGTTGGGTGTCACTGAAAATATCCGTCAACAGGTCGACAAAGGAGAAACCGTGGCACTTATTTTACTAGATCTAAGTGCCGCGTTCGACACTGTTTCCCATACTATCCTCCTAAACACCTTCCATTCCTGTGGTATCAAGTTCAAGTTCAAAGACTTTATTCGAATTGAATTCACAATTCATAAAAGTGTACAGATAAAAACACAATTAAAATTCCATCTTTTCCAATCAAGATTAAACATTGTTACAGATAGATTTTATAAAATTAGTAAAAAAAGTTAAAAGAGATAAAACAGTGCAATCAATTAAATACATA
The DNA here is from genome assembly GCF_964261635.1 of Lissotriton helveticus. Taxonomy (NCBI): domain Eukaryota; kingdom Metazoa; phylum Chordata; class Amphibia; order Caudata; family Salamandridae; genus Lissotriton; species Lissotriton helveticus. The sequence goes on along the minus strand of NC_136070.1, from coordinate 452,048,043 downwards.
GTAGTTAAAAATAGCTCAATTATCTCTTACTATCCCATGACCATGATCCTTCTTACTCTTAAAATTGTATTCAAGTAGAGGCTCACTGTGCTGATGGTAATGCAATCATCTAAAGACCTGAGTTTATTATAGGCATCTCTTGATTTCCTTAGGCCCCACGTTAACAGGAGGGGTTTTAAAATTTGTCGTCTAGAATAGCTATATAAGGTGCAAAAAAGAGTGCAGTGTATGTTTGATTGGAATGATTTGTCATCACAAGGACACCGCCTTTTTACTCTCGACCAATCGTTACAGTTCGGAAATGATACAAGTCTGTAAAAGGTTTCCAGGCTGAAGTATGTCAGGAGCCTACGATGCTGTAGGGGAAGATCTATCACAAGATACAACTGAGGGCCCCTCTGAGATGTCACATTGTCGTGGCTGATGACAGTTTTTTTAATCCTTTCACCCTTCCACCTTTGCAATTCCAAGTGATCCAACAAGGTCTTTTTCAACATGGATCGCGAGAGCTGTTCCAATGAGGCTGGGTCGGTAAAGTATTCTGGATGACCAATCTCACTGACAAAATTTTTGATATAGCTAAGCCATTTAATATTTTTCATCCCATGACAACTTAAGCAAACCTCAATAATAGACCTATTCAGTTCTGTGGCAGGGTTGGTCCAGACATTATGCCAAAGTAAGACCGGGGCTAATTTTATAGTATCCGTGATGTGTAAACGATCAGCTTCGGCATGTAAAACAAATATAGGAGTGCTCTTCGGTGTGGCTGTTATAAATCGCAGGAACCTATTCTCGATTCGCTGTATTGCCTCCACTTGCTGCCAGCCCCAAATGCAGCCCCATAAGTTCCAATAGCCACATATTTCGATTCAAATATTTGGAGGAGCTCCCTGACAGGCCTATTCCCTATTTTTTTTGCAAAGCACATAAGCGCACCAGTAGCTCTAATAAGTGCCAGGGCCCTTGCATACACCGCAGGCTTCCACGTGCCTTGCCTATCCAAATGAACCCCCAAATAAGAAAAGATGTCGGCTAGCTCCACCCTCCTTTCATCTAGAGTAACTAGACATGGTGATCTCTGCTTGTTTGGGCCGCATGACATGGTCAACGTCTTCGTGACATTTACACATAACCCCTTATTCTTCATGAAGTTGGTAAAGGTCTGTACGGCTTTCTGGAGACCCACCTTTGTCTGCGAGAGGATTGCCGCATCATCAGCGTAGAGTAAAATGGGAATGGGTTTGCCTTTGATTACAGGATAATCGTAATACTGTTGTGTTAAGCAAGCTCCCACCCCATTAATATAGAGGTTAAATAGCAGGGGAGCCAATATGCAGCCCTGCCTTACCCCTCTATTAATCCTAAAGAGCTCAGTGCATTCCCCCTCTGGCCGTATCCTACTCGTGCTCCCTCCTCGGCGTAAAGTTCTCTAATATAATCTATTATTTTATTGTCCAGCCCAATGTCCCTCAAAGTCTGCCAGAGATTATCGTGCAAAACGCAATCAAATGCAGAGCTAAGGTCTACAAATGTCACAAATAGTTTTTTTTTTTTGCATGTATATATTTAGAGATAGTTAGGGATAGATTTAAGCCCTGCTCAATTGTCCCCCGTCCTCCCCTGAACCCATACTGAAAAGGTGATAGCACTTCCCGTCCCTCAAGCCAATCGTGTATGCGAACAAGAATGACCCTGCCTGCCATCTTCATAAAGCCATCTAACAATGAGATAGGCCGATAGCAGGCAGGATCATTCCTGTCCCCCTTTTTGTAAATCGGGACCAGGATTGGCTCCTTCCATGTTGGGATCATACCTCTTTTCCCCATACAGTTCAGGACTCTAGTAAGTAGAGGAGCCCACAGATCTGGATGCATTTTGAACACGTCAATAGGGACAGAGTCTGGTCCTGGTGCTTTAGAGGCCGAGCTTTCCCCCAAAGCTTTATAGACCTCCTCTAGTTTGAAGTGAATATCTAAGGTGAATGGGCAATCTACAACCTCCCTAGTGGTTAATGTTTCCTGGCAAGGTACAGGTAGAACCGGTGTGTCATAAAGGGCTTGAAAATGACACACCCACTCCTGGGCCATAATGGCGTTATCTAAACGAGGGCCATGGTCATCTTGGTAAAAGGGAGCGTTCACAGCCTTCCAAAAGGTGACTTGTATCCTTTTGTATTGCTGCTGCGTGAAGAGCTTCCCAAGCTTCAGCTTTTATGTCTTTCTTTCTTTTAGCCAGGGCGACGCGGTAGTTGCACCTTGCCATTTGTACCTGTGCTCTGTCTAGCGGGGTAGCATGCAGTACTTGTTTGAGTTCGCTCAGTGCCCTTGTGCAATTTGAATCAAACCACCCAGGGGTTCTCTTAACTGTATTGCGCGGGTTTCTGGTCAAAAGGTGTTTAATTGAACAACAGATTTTATTGAAGGAGTCCAAAACATGTTCTTCGTTCTCTTCTAGCGTCAAACACTTATTAATTTCCTTTTGGGAAATGGTCACTAATTTTTTTAGGAAGCTCTCTGGTATTACCTTCTCCCATTTAAAGCAAAATCCGTTACGCTGACCTTAGATGGGATTAAGGTCATAATTGCGTTCAATATTAAGGGGCGGCGCATCCAGATTCAGCTTAAAGGTAACTGAGATAGGGTAATGATCACTAATACCACTTATGAGTTTCTCCCATTTAGTGACTAGTGGGGCATAGCGAGATGAAAGTAAAGTGAAATCAATAATTGATTTTGCCCCTCTTCCATTAAAGGTGGATGAAAATGTTTTTGGCACGGAACAAGCCTCATTAATAAATACCATGGAATAATCCACCAATAGGTTGTTTAGCATGTCCCCTAATTTTGTATGGGCAAAATGGCTTGACGCCCCTAAGTTTTCATCTTCCCATCCACACACACCCTGTAGACTCCTTGGACATAAAGCGCAATTAAAGTCCCCTACCCACATAAGAGCCAAATCGCCCGGACAGCTGTCTTCAATCCTCTTAAGAGTGCCTGACAGTTTTTAATTACAGTTTCCACATGTACTTTTGGGAAGTTGTTGTAGAAATTAATTATAGCTACATTTTTAAGAGATCCCCATGTTACCACTAATATTTGATAATATGGGCAATCCAAAAAGCTCCCGCGAACAGTAGGACCTGAACAAATCGACACATATATAGACAACCCTCCCTTGTGTCTACCCATTTTGCTAGGAACTGCTGGCGTAAAGAAGGTTTTATATCCCACCAAACGGGATTGCTCACTAGCCCATGTCTCCTGCAGAGCTATAATGGAGTAGGTCATTGTTAGTAATCGCCAATCTGCGTCATTAATTTTTGGAGCAAAGCGCGCTATATTCCACGATATTATACTACCGGGAATTTCTGTATTAATTGGGCTTCTTGCATCAGTAGATATCACAGGGGCCGATAAAACACTGGGAGTTATCACTGGAAGATTAGCCAACTGGGGGAGCGATGTTATTTCTTCCCCAGGTACTTGGGTTTCAAGCTGAGGGACTATCTCAGGGCAGGGTTCCTGTATACTAATAATATGTACAGGAACCAGGTTATATTTTTGGGTACTCAAATTATCTTTATTGACTTTTGTCTTAAGAATTGGGGACATGTTAGCAGGGGGCCCCAACCGTCATTCACAGTCGTCTAAGCCTGAAAAGGCTTCAAATCTGTTAGCGACTTCAAGGGGGGTAAATGGCAATAAATGCTCCATTCCCCTGGTTCCTTGCGAATGGTCCAGCCCCCCAAAATTATTACCATGTCCCCTGTAAGGTACAGTATTCCACCCAAAAACATTGTTTGCCATCATAAAGTTGGAAGCATACCGACATATATTGATTGTTAGATATTGTAGGTGGATTATTCAGTGAGCCAGAAGGGGCGCCTAAGCGCATTATAGGAGTCACCTGGGATCTTGGGTAGAAGTAGGTCAGATCGCAGGGAAGAATGGTTGTACTGGCACTCCCTAGCCTCCAGTTTAGGATGTGTCTGACCGCACCTGGATCTCTGAAATTTATGACGATTAAATCGCCCACAATGTCTTTCTCTCGGCTCCCCAACCAGGAGAGTGGTCGCACATGGACAATCTCACCATTGATATTGCATGGGAGCGGTCTATGTTGGCTAAGCCAATGCATAGTTTTGTTTTTTAATTGACTAAAGTGGAGGAGTGTGGCTCACTGATTAGAGCGGCAGACTCTGATGCAGATGTCTGGCCCGGGACCAGGGTTCAATTCCCGACGCGGCAGGGTCCTGAGCCCAAAATGTCCACGGACTCGATAATTCTCGCCTCGGTGCCTATTCTAATCATGGGGTCCCACGCTGCAACTCTGGGCAATAGTTGCTTAATCTCCACTATGGCGGGCCACCCGCTGCGGGATGCCTGGCTTTCACCCTGCGGATACCCAGTAGGGGTTTACTCACAGGGAAAAGCCAGGACGGGTTCCCAAGGCAAGCGCCTTGATGCCTTCGGGTGATATGTGCGCTATATAAGTCGCAATACAATACAATACAATTCCCTCCTGTCGTCTTCTAAAGTGGGAACACCCGTAAGTACAACCACATAGGGGACCGTGTCTGGTGGTAATTCAACTTGGCGCCCCCTATGGTTTACTACTCTATCTGGATTCGCCCTCCCCCTTATCTCCTGTTTATTTCTGGTAGTGGCTATATTAGCCCCCTTCAGCGGTTCCTTAGAAGTGTGTGGGCCGGGTTGATAGGCTGCTTTAAGTAAATTTGCCCCTTGATGTTTACGGCTCACAGGGTTGCTAGATGGATTTAGGTCCTTTTGGATAGCAGGGGTAGAGGTTGGGGCTGCGGCTGACTTTGCAGTATCTTTCGATAATCCTGCTTTGTTGATAATAGCCATTTCCAAGCCCTCCAGCTGTTGCTCCAGCCTCTTGAGCCTCTCTAGTATGGGAGATGCAAATGACTTAAGTAGATGTTCAATGCTGTCAAGAGAGACAGCGGATGACTGTTCGTTGGACATGGAATTTCTGGTAGATAGTGAGCCAGGACTAAGTGCAGTCGATATAGGGATATTTATAGAAGGTATTATTTCGAGCGGGACCTCTTGGGCTGAATCAGTAATTAAAGTAGTCTTTGTGGTAAGTGCAGGTGTAACACTAGCCTTTTTGCCCTTGCCAAAGTCAGTATGACTAATCTTACCTTTTTGTGGAGCACCACCCCTTCTCCGTCTCTTGTTTGGTGGCGGTCCAAAGATTTTGGGAACCTCCCGCTTTTCGACTTCCTTTTTGGAATCACCCACTGCTACTCGAGGAGTATCAGATATAACTTCTATACCCGTATTAATAGCACTGGGGATTAATATATTATTTGTACCCACACTATTAAGGACAGCCGATGAGAGGGGCGAATCTCGCAGAAGCATTGGAATACCCTGCGTAGATAACGGATCCTCATTTTCAGGAGTCAGACCTATTCCCGATGGATTAAACTGGGGTGATGGTATCAAAGGGGATCTGGACTTAATAGATTCGATAGAGCGACGGCGCTCTGCCCTACGCTCAGCCAATAGGGATTCCCTTTCCATGTCAGGGGCAGGTTTTATAAAATAGTAATCCAGGGTACCTTTGTTATTTCCCCCTACGTCAGCCAACACAAATTGTTCAGGGGTGGCAGCCATAGAAGAAATCAAAAACAAATAATAGGGTAATATAGCAGCGATAGATGATATTTGTTAGTTACTTAGCTCTACCATAAAACAGGTTATAATAGTAGCAGTACAATCCACAGGTCAGTGACACCCCGCACCGTTACTCAGCGAGTGAAATGGCTCTAAGGGGCAACAAGGGGGGACCCCTATAGATGTCAGCAGGGTACAATAGACTTTGTGGATTGTGGCAATAAAAGGACAATTCCTAAATGAAGTTGGGATATAAGCACATTGGAAAGATGTGCAATATAAAATACAGCAACACTTTGCTTTGAGAATTGGAGGCGACAGGCATCAGGCGGTGGCGGAAGTGAACGTAAGAGAATGGGCCCAGCCCAGCCCCCTTCAGCCACCGAACGGCCACAAAACGGCCCGCCCTTTGCCCGGGCTTCACCCGGCGCTGCCCGCGTGCTCCCGCGATGCGGGAGATGAGGCAGTGATTTAAGCGCCTCCTGGCGCGATTGATCCGGGTGCGGCTTCCGGCCGCAAAGGCTGCTGGCCGTGGTAGTCCCCCGTGCCCCTCCTCCGCACTGCGGCCGAACGGAGATGGAGTTTGAGTGCGGCAGCGGGAGGCGGTCTGGCTCGGCGGAACAGGCAGCGGGTCCGTGAAGGCTTCCAAATGCGGCCCCACAAGTTCGGACAAGGACGCCAACAGACAGGTCAGTTTAGGCGAGATCCCCCCTCCTGTGGTATCACTGGCCTAGCACTCAAGTGGCTATCCAGCTTCCTATCGAACAGGACATTCCAAGTTTTTTCCCCTACTGCCAATTCCAAAACTCATGTATTTCAGTATGGAGTCCCTCAAGGCTCCATACTGAGCCCCTTGCTCTTTAACATATACGTTAGCCCTCTGGCTATGATAGCTGAGCAAGCTGGGCTCACTGTATATTCCTACGCCGATGACACTCAGATCATCTTCTCACTTTCTTCTAAAACAACTTCCAATACCTCAGTGCTCCGATCTGCACTAATAAACATTGCTGACTGGATGTATGCCAATAAATTAAAACTTAATGGTGGAAAAACTGAACTCATCCTCTTCGGTAACAATAAAACCCTCTGGAGCCCCCAACATTGGCCGTCGCACATGGGTTCCCCCCCGCTCAATTCGCCTGCAATCTTGGCGTCATTGTCGATGACCAACTGACAATGAAGCAACAAGTGGTCAAAGTAGCCTCCATTTGCTTTGCCATTTTAAAATGGCTTAGGAAAATGTTCTGGATGCTCCCTTTGTCCACCCAAAAAACTGTATTCAAATCCCTCATAACATCTAGACTGGATAGTAATGTTCTGTACTTGGGAGCAAGCAAGGAAGTGCTGCACAGGCTACAGGTCATACAGAACTCTGCCGCTAGATTACTCTGCAAACTTCCCAATAGAACTGCTATCTCAGCTCCACTACGTGACCTTCACTGGCTCCGAATTGACAATCGTGCCAAATTTAAAGCATTGTGCTACATGCATAAGATTGACTCCGGTGTTGCACCCCATTATCTAAAAGCCTTAGTACACCACTATCGCCCCTCCCGCCTTCTTCAATCCTCCAATCAACACAAATTCCAAGTCCCTAGGATCAGACGAGCTAGAATGGGTGGACGCTCCTTTTCCTATCTGGCTCCCTCACTCTGGAACTCTCTCCCCTATCACATACATACTGAACAACACTATCTTAAATTCCGTAAAGATTTAAAAACCTGGCTCTTCAATCAATAGTCCCCTTACCACTTCTATTGCTAAGCCTTTCATCCTTCTGCGTTCTCTAGCCGCCGGGAAACCTTCGGGTAGCTGAGCGCCGTACAAATGTAATAATAATAATAATAATAATAATAATAATAATAATAATAATAATGATAATAATAATTGGATTCCATAGCTGGGCTGTATTTGTGGGACATTCATGAGACATAGGTGATCTAAAAGGTCCCCAATCCTTATGCAATTGGCCTCCTGCCAGGGGAGGAATGCGTTGCCTTTTCATGGCGGGTGGAATATCGGGGTTTCCGATGATGGACGTGAATCAGAAGGTTTGTGTGGACAGGCCCCTGCCAAGCATAACCCTATTCCAGGCCTCGAGCACTGCCCACGTAACCATAATGTACACCCCAAGGGCCTGGTAGTTTTTGGTTAGCCAGGGGATTTTCCAAAGGTGGACACCAGTGGTCAATTGATCAATTAAACACCAGTGATTTCTCCATGAGTTGCCTGATCCACTACATCATGTCTTGTAGTAGGGTCGCTAAGTAATAGTGTGTTATGTGGGGGATGCCCAGGCCACCCTCTGTTACAGATAGGTTGGATTGCTTCTTATCTATTCACCGCTTCTTACTGTCCCAGATGTAGAACTCGCTCAAGTGTTGCAGTTTGCTTAGCAGATGTGGAGATGGATGCAGTGGGAGGCCCTGCAAAACTTACAGTATCTTGGGGAGGAGGATCATTTTCACTGTGGCTATCTTACCACCCAAGAGATGCTTCTGCTTGTCCAATCTTGCTGATCTGCTCTAGCTGTTGCTATCAAGTCAGCCGTTTTCTCTAGGGAGGGCATATTTTCGTATTCAAGTATGGCACAAAACTAGTCGCCCATCGGAATAGGCCTCCAACTGGGTCCTCTCGTTCTGTGGGAAAGTAAGATTGAGGGCCTACATTTTCTATATATTAAATTTTGAAGCTAGAAAATGTGCCAAATGCTTTGGGCTCCTGCAAAAAAGATAGCAATGAAGAGTGAGGTGGGTAAGGACCACCATAACATCATCCATGTAGAGTACTGTTTGTTGTTCTTGGCGACTAATACAGATGCCTTTGATCTGTCTATTCACCTGTAATCTTTCCCGGGTATAGGGATCATGATGATCACTGCTTCCCGCGTTGTGTTGGTATGGGTACCTGTTTCTGAAGTAGTTTCAGGGAAGAATGAGGAGAGGGGTCAGTTGAGTGTCAAATATTTTGTAAAAAATCTGGGAGTAAACCGTCTTGCCCCAGTCCATTGCCAGTTTAGGGGCTGGCTATGGCAGAAACAACGCTGTCAGCTCAGATGTCTTTCTCTAGTGTGTAACCTACACTTTTGAGTACGTTTACTACAGTTCAGTATTCAAAAACTGGACTTCTGTAGTACCTTACACTTTAGTAGAAACTTGCACTTTTGTAGTAAGTCCCTGACTCCATTTCTTTCGATGAGAGGGTGTTACAGAACCAGTGGTTGGCCATGAGTAGGGGCTGAACTTACTACAAAAGTGTATGTTAGTACAAGTGCAGTTAGTGAATACTCATAGTAGCAAATTTACTCACAAGTGTAATGTTACTCAAAATTGTCAGTAACATTTGTGAATCAGAGTATGTGAGTTTTGCAAAGCTAAGACTGCTAATAATAAAAGGAACTTGTGATCATTGCCTGACCTTGTTTAACATCCTGCTATACTGTTACTGGGCCCATTAGTCCCCTTTTACAAACTAACTAACACAGGGAAATTGGGCAGTAGGGGATTTTTGGGAGCACAAACAATACAATATTCTGTAAAGGTGGCTGATTTATCTATCAAAAAAATGGAAGCAATTTTGAAAATTATCAACCACTTAAGCAGCATAAACCATGTTTTTGGGACTTAAAATTCACCCAGCAGAGGATCTCTACACCAGCAGCCTGTGAGTTTTCTTTATTGTTTAGTGGGGGAAAGGAAGATTTTTTATACCTATGAAGTTCTAAGAAATTTACAAACTTCTCAATTTCCCAGAGTTGAAAGTTTGTAATCTCTAACAAAGTTACCAGCAAAATGTAAACTTCACACAAGAAGAGAGATATTAATGTTGACAATGGACAGCCCACCCTAAAATCAGATTAGGAGTTATATGAATGAGAAACATTTGTATAGTGAAAGGGCAGGTCAGCAAAATACAGAACTCAAAACAGTTAATGGGGATAAATACAAGTATAAATAAGCATTTGCTACCGCAGATGAAAATTCTCAAATTAGGTGTCATGGTTAAACTGAAATATCCTTAAAACAAAAAGGTAGTAAAATATATAAGGTCCTATTGGGAACATTTTACCAAATAAAAAATTGTTGTCACAGACAAATAAGACTGATATTAATGTAAGAATCTCAAAAGTAGCTACACAGTAAGTTATGCATATTGTATAAGAGCATGCAGTGAAATTAGCTGATGATTCTGGACTGAATCAGTGGACGTTACAAATGGACATTTTGCAGTTTTTGTTGTATAATTTTTACTAGTGCAAAAAGTACAAGAACCTGATAAGATGTAGAAAACATTGTAAGAAATCTATTTTAATTTAGGAGTCACATCTGTAATTGAATACAATTTAGTGGTAGGCATTTATTGTCATTAATATTAAATATTGATCATGCCACAAATTACATACATGTACCTGAGTCATGCACGTTCCGACCAGAAGTCTATTTCTTTTTAAATAATAACGGAAGCATGGGGTGCTCTACTCAATGTATTATGTTATGTGGGACAAAGATGTGATGATGGAGGCAGGTGGGCTTTGGGAATTAGGACTACGCTGGTAATACTGCACAGGCCTTGGGCCTGGGCGTAGTTTGTGTAGTAGTGCTACGCATAGCTATGCACAGTGCACTTAGCACTATGCATGCTACGCAAAGCTACGCGAACTGTGCAGTGCAGTAGGGAAATGCTGTTCGCACTGATTGCACATTGCCGGATGCTTGTCTGCACTGTGCAATCATTGCTAACGACATCTTGCACAGTGCAAGTGGTCGTTTTCTGCCGCTCGGGTAGATTTGTACTCGAGTGGCAGCTTTCTCAACGTGGACTGGTAGTTTCTCATCGCGATCGTTGGCTAGCATACGCGACCACTCGCATTGAGAGCCCTGACCTCCCCGTGTTGAGAATCTCGCCGGGAGGTTTATTTTCCACGCTCGCGATCGGCAACTTTATGTTGCTGATCGCAAACAACTAAAAAGTCTCGCCAGAATGTTGATTTTGCTCGCGGTCGCCAACTTGATGTTGAGGACCGTGAGCAAGCAAAAAATGTTCGTTTTTTGCACTGTGCTACATGCAATTCGCGTAGTGCGTAGTACCGCAAACTATGCACACTCCGCAAGCGTAGCATAGTACTGCGCCCAGGGTTTATCAATATACACATATATAAAATGGCACAACAAAAGTATGTGACATAATTACATCAAGGCCGATTCACAAAAAAACATACATTAATATCAGTCGAAGTACTTGAACACACAGATGTAAATGTCAGTATTTGCAATTTCTGCTTCTACCTGCAAACTTGCAGATATTTGTAGTTTTGTAACTAATTTTTAGCTGTGTGTGTATTAAACTATTTTCCTTTTTTAAGTAAATGCACTGTTTGTATAATGATTAGTAACGAATACCGGGGCACCTCAACTGCATAACGTTATTTATTCAGTGATAAACTTATTGCAGGGAGTGAAGAGTTAGAGGAACAAATTGTGGTTTGTCTTGACAGTTTGTGAAACCCCACATCCGCGACTTAGTTAATATTTACACACTCTTCTCCCATTCTTTCCAGCATTAAAAATGGTCAGAGATTTATTGATGCAAATGACTATAGATCCTTCACTGCCAGTTAGGGTCTTTTAAACTTTGTGGTTCTGCAGTTTCGCCTCTAGCCAACACAATGCTACCTGCTGCACAGTAGTGAAGAGCACTTCCTCTGCTCTCCCAGTAGCAGGGTTAACTGTTCCATAGAAAAGCAATGGGAGTGAATAATTAAATTAAATAATGCATCTTCACCTAGGAACCATCTAAAAAGTTCATTTTTGGACTTTTTAAGATATTTTTTTACAAGTCCTATCCATTGGTAAAGCCTTATTTGTAACTAAATATTGTCCGAAACATACTCTTAAAAAGTCTCCTTTAACTGACCTAAAGCCTCAGGAAGCTATATGCACGAGTTTCCAAATGTCACCCAGAAAATAATAATTCCTTGATGAAATGTGAACTGTCTCCCAGAGCTGAGACAAAGATCTAGGTTGTGGGGAGAGGTTTACCTTCACTTGACAGGCTGGCCTGGGGCCTGTGTCCAGCCCTTTGCATATTTTCAAAGGATGTCTACCATGTAATTCGCAGATGCACCTGACACCTGGGCCTAACTTTCTTTTGTCCTGAGTTGAGTTGAGTTGAGTTGAGTTTAAAGTATTTGTAGAGCGCGCGTTCACCTGGCGGTTTCATGGCGCTACGGTGTGCAGAACCTCATAGGGCGGGTGGGTGGGAGGAAAGGAGTGAATTATTGTGGGAAGGCTTGGAGAAAGAGGAAGGTTTTAAGAGCCTTACGAAACTGAGGGTAATGGGTCCTGCTAGTCAGCCAGGCTCCAATCTTAGTGAGCGAGAAGCTACCGCCAGAATCAATCTTGATTAATGACAGAAATGTTCTGCTTTGTTGGTTTTGGATAGAGTAGTGTAGTGGGGAATTGATTGCTGCCAGGCAAACAGGGAATGCTACAAAGATGAATAGGGTTGCCCCTTTAAACTTTTTCCCTATTAGTTAGGGAAGGGCTAGGAGTCACCCGTTGATAATCTAGTGTCAGGTATAAATGTCACACCCCTGGAACCTTCATCAGAGCACTGCTGAACCTCTGGAAGACAGAAGAATGACTACACCTGCTGCTGAGACCTGTGAGTAAAACCCTGAGAGCTGAACCTACTCCCACTTCTGCCCATGGCTAGGAAGTTGACTCTAAGCATCAGTTGGCTGGCCTCCTGTTAAGCTACAGGAACAAAAAAGCTTCAAGAACCCCCTTTCCTGAAAGAACCCAACTGACCAGTTATAATTGGACCGCCCTGGACACTGCTTGTGTCTTCTGATGGAGTAAGTTGTGACCCCAAGAACTGTTCCTGATGTCCTGGAACCCTTGACTGGTGTCAGCTAATGTGCTCCTTCTGCCTAACCCAGGGGGACAGGGACCAACCTGCCAGCCGATCTATTGAGGGTGCATTGCTGCTGGGTCTGACTTCTCTGTAGCTCCTGCTACATTCTCCATTGAATGTTGGAATCCATCGTTGCTGAGGTTGCTTCAATTCCATCGCACAGCCTACTGGACCCCACCGCCAATGATGACCCGATCAACATCGAAGACCTACAGGGCACAGAAACTCAAACTTCTCCTATCTGTGCTTTTCCAGCTAAAAACAATGGTTTTGCTTAGACTCCATCCTGAAGCTGGAGTTCATTGATTTCAAGTCCCTTCTCTCAGTGCTAGCTCATCATCCCCTTTCCCTGAAGACGAGAAGATAATGGTTCCACTGGGATGAACCTGGTCCTTGTATCCAACCCATGCTCCAATGCAGTCAACTTGAAAACGTACCCTTGTCCCAGTCTAGTGCAACCATTTTCCCACGGTTGGTGCTTCGCCCTATTTGGTGCTTTTTATTTACAAATGTATTCAAAATAAAGTGTCCTAACACCAGCTTATTTTGGTTACTACATTAACAAATCTGGCACTTAAATACATTAAAGCTGTTTGGAATGGAAGTCTTTAGTTGGCAATGGTATGCACCTTTGTCCAAATAGGGGCCCTTCATTCTAGTCAGGATAAGGGGGGTAACACAGAGCCTGCAGCAGTGTTGGTGTTGGGGTCAGCTGCTTTTCCCCTCAATGGCAACTAAAACCACTGTTCCATAGGCGGTGCCCAGAGGTAGGTGATGTCTTTGCTGTCCCTGAGACTTCGTAAACAGGAGACAAGCTCTATTTCAAGCCCTTGGAAATACTCAGTGACAAGTGACGAAAGTTCAGTCCAGTCCTTTCACTGCCCAAAGCAGATGTAGCAACTGCAGGCCAAACCAACAAAGCAACAACACAGCAAAGGGGCAGTACTCCTCCTGGCAGTTCTTCCAGCTATTCCTCTTAGCAGGTTCCTTGATCTAAGCAAGTTCTAAAGCTCTGGGGCCTGGCCCCCCATATTTATACTGCATTTCTATTTGTTCTCTGGGGCAGAGAGTGTTTGTGCTTAGTCCAAACCAGTTTGGTCCTCTCTGGCCCAGCTTTCCGACAGGAGGTGGAGACAACATTGTCCACAGCAGGCCAGACCCATTCAGGTGCAAGGAATCTCCTCCCACTACTATAAATGCAGCCCAGGTCTATTCAGCCCAGCCCTGATTCATCCAGGAAAGGCAGGACACACCTCGAGCCCCCCAGTGGTGGTCTGAAGAGAATGCGCATCACTCAAGAGCCAGACAGTCAATCCACAACCCGGCAGAGGCACACAGGATGGCAAAGCAAAAATATACCTACTTTCTAAAATGGGTATTTTCAAACACAGAATATTAAAATCATCTCTACTAAAAGATGCATTTCTACATTCTGAGTTCAGGCATATTAAACTCCATTTCTCTATCTTAGCCCAATGGGAAGTTATACTTGTAGGATGTTACAAAGTATTCCCCATTCTATTGTATGGGACAGATCGTCTTTCAATAGTGAAAACTAATTACACTGCATTTCACTATCTATCAGGACACTTTACACACACCAGAACATGTCCTGCCTCTCGCATACACTGCAGCCTGCCTATAAGGGTACATTGGGGCTGCCTTAGGGGTGACTCACACATAATAAAAGGGAAGGTTGGGACTTGGCAAGGGGGCGCACTTGTCAAGTCAACAAGGAAGTAAAAACTGCGTGCAGACACCACAGTGGCAAGTCTGAGAACACTTTGAAAGGCTACACGTGTGATGGCACAATAAGTGCTGCAATCCCACTAGCAGCATTTGATTTACAGGCCCTAACACTCTTAGGGCAATTTTCTTGGGACTTACCAGTACATCAAATATGCTAATCATGGAAACACCAATCCATAATACAGTTTACAACAGGGGCATTTGCACTTTAACACTGAACAGCAGTGAGATAATGCGCAGAGACACTAAACCTGCAAAAACAGAGTAAAAACCAGGAGGTCAGAAAGCAAAAAGACAGGGGAAACATGCCAAAAGATTTCGGGTCTAACAAAAGCATTATAGATTATATGGTATTTATATAGTGCCAACCTAGCCAAAAGACAGAGGATCATTATGCAGTGTTACTGAGGCGCATAACTGGTTTTACTCTAAATAAGAATGTCATTGACTGAATGTGATGCACAGGTGATGTGTCTATTACATTGCGCTAACCAGATGGAGCTTGAATTAATGTAGCTAGGATTTCCATCTTTTGATTGGGAATTGAGACTCCAATGGGGTAGAAAACACAGCTCAAATCTATAGAAATGCCATGCACACCAATCAGATCTAACCTGGAATGATATGCTGCTAGTCTGGAAGTTGGCTTCAACAGACCCCTGAATTCCAATTATATTTTAGATAAACTGCCATAAATCACAATTGGGAACCATCATTCATTCTTTAATTCCATGACATTGTGTCTTGGTTTATGAGCCATGTGTAATTTTATTTTCAGCTATCTGGCATTAGACTTCTAAAGCCTGGCACTGGAAACCAGCAAGCCTGCCAACCCATTCTCACACTGTGACTGACCAAAGCAATGGCAGACATATTTCTGCATGCCATGAAAGCACTTATGAAATTATGCATATTATTTTTCAACTTAATTCCTGCTGATGCTTATATACAGAAATGAAAATGTCACTTTAAACATACCATTTTATACTAAAAACAAGCACTGAAATTCACGAGTTTTAGTTAACTGGGAAACGTTTAACACTTGTCTCACCATGCATTGCTTATGATCTCACATACTACATCACTCATGCCATGTTTAATTACATCATTGATGACATCACTAATGTTATTTCAAATTACATCACCTGTAACATCACTGATGAGATCATCCACCTACTGATGATCAATTTAATCTACAAATGATCGTTTTTGAAATATGTAAATAAGTGCTAAATAGCTCAGAATTATGCCAAGATTACATCATCATATGTGCTTGCATAAAATTATTATACTGCAGGCCACTCCCTCTAAGCATATCAGCCCTATTAGATGGCCAAACCACTAGTATGCTCATTCTTCACTATGTGCACAACTTTTCCTGTAGAGCTCACTATTTTCAGACACCTACTGCACACAGTATTCGTCCTGTGAAAAAGTCTTCACGAAGCGCTCACTCCTTTAAGACACCCAAGCCCCATTGGGTGGTTAAACTCCTTCTATCTACAGCCTTCAAACTTGTGCACAGTTCTTTATGGGCAGCAACTCCAACCAAACGCTGTAGCCCAATCAGATGGGAAAGCCCCTGCTACGCACAGCATTTGCACTATCCACTGCTCTTCAAAGAGACCTTAATTCCTGCATACATCCAAGCGCTATTAGGTTGGCAAGCCTCGACTCCTGACAGCCTTCACTATGTGCACAACTCTTCATGGAAGGGATACTCCTTCCACATACCCAAGCTCCAATATGTTGCCAAGAGCCTAACACGCAGAGCTGTTACCCCATTCACCAGGTATGACAGAGAGCTCACTATCTATATACTCTCAAACACACTTAAATGGTGAAGCTTCTACTACATATAGCTTTTATCCTGTGGACAAGCTTCATGAACACACCCTCCATACATGCAAGACCCAAAGGATCAACAAAGTTGCAAACTCTTACACTCATTCTCATTACAGAGCTAAAGATAATTTGCTTCAAATATACCTCACCAAATAACTTTGTGTCAGAAACGTATAGCAAAATGTTACACTGACTGAATAATGTAATCATTGATGTCATCATTGGTGTAATTTGAGATTTCATCAGTGAAGCCTGTTTGAGTAGCAATGAGGAGAAGGTGTTTATTGGGGTAGTTGGCTAGGAGCTTGATGATTAGCTTCTACAGTAATTTGGCTGTGTATAGTAGCAAGGAGATTGGGTTGTAATTCACTCGCATTGTCAAGTCCGCAAAGAGTTTTTTTTAGAAGTTGGACTACTGTGGCATGTTTCTACGGATCTGGGGAGAGGGCTGTTGAGATGGAGGCATTCAGGATGGAGGTGAGCGCTGAACTGGTATGTTGGTGAAGGCATGAATGTATTTATGTAGTATTAATTTAATTGAACATTGAGAAATGTGATTTGTCAATGTTGCAATGTGCAGTCCTGTGCACATCTGCATTAAATGAATACTATGTAAATAACGTGGCAAGTTATATTTTATGAAGACTTTTAACTTCCCTATGGAGATGAGCACAATGTGGCAATGAACTGTAACAACAGCATAATGTGTGCTTTGATAGTTCAATAAGAATGCGACTGCTGTGATGTTCAGGAAATCAATGGGCCTTCTTTTGAGTCACATGACTGTGAACCTACCATTGAGGATAGGGCTCCTTACATTTGAAAGATCCCGGCATGCTGCTGTGTGCACAGGACGGTATAGTGCAACATTAAGAAAAACGATCTTTCACCGAAACGCATCTGTTAATAAATATATGGCATCAAAACACCCCGTGACTTTGTTTGAGGCACCCACCGTGAGTTCGGCAGCAGCGTTGAGGGTGGAGCAGAATGAGTATTGATATCTACCAGAACCGCCCCTGAGGATTGCACCGTCGACCAAGGAAAGGCAGTTAATTAGCCAGATTCAGGTAAACTAATTTGACTAATTCCTGCAGCGTCATCCTGATTTAACATCCAGTGGCAGGTGAGCGGTTTTAAGACACTGTGTTATGGAAGTCTGAATGCAGCCAAATGAATACTATGTATTGTAAACAACGTTGCAATAACCTACGCACTCTGCCCCACTCTTGCAGTGAATTACAAATAACATTTCTTACTTCCCCTCCCGCCAAGAAAGCCACTACACCTTTCTTCGTGGTGGTCATTTGATGGCCGCAGTTTATTAAGGGTTACAAGGAAACAGGTATTACTTGCATTTGCATGTTATGTCATATACATTTCCTTGCCAATGTCTCTTAGCCCTTCTAGGGCGGTTTTTCTGTAGGTTGGATTTCCTTGCGCTTCCTCTGCGCGGGAAGGGGATATTTGTTGTCCCAGAGTTAGGCTGCCTTGCTACCTTTCGGACCTTGTTGTGCCCTGCCATCCGGCGGGGGCTGGAGTGCGAGCGCCGTCTCTGCATATTCCCCCTTCCCTTCGTCGCATGTCACCCAGCCGTGAGGCATCCCAGAGCCGCTGTCCTTAGGCCATCTCACCCAGCCGTGCGGCATCTGAAGTTGAGTGGACCTATTCTGGCGCACCGCTCTCCGGTGTGCCTCCGTACCAACCGTTCTCAGCGTAGCCCTTCGCCACGCCGTCAGGGAGGCTGCCGTCTTCCTGCGGCTCCCCCCTCGCGCCCTGCTATTCATTGGCAACCTGCTAACACCATGGCGCCCGACAGATTGCTCCAGAAGATCTCCATCCCCTGCTCGGACGGGTGCACCCCATCGGTTGCGTAATATTCCGGGCGCCCGGAGTGTATCAACCCATGCTTGATGAAGCCCAGGCCGTTTGCTCTGCAAAATTTGCTTACTGTGAGGTTCAGCTTTTTTCTCGAGTTTTCCACGCCTTTATAGGACTCGGCGCCTCGCCACTCCTGCCTGCTGATCACTTCAGACCAAATGATCGCCGTTTTCCCGCACATCCTGGCTGTTTCCACTAGGTCGCTCTGTATTCCAAAGAGAAGGGCCCTCCGCCCCATGGTGGCCAGGTCGTTCCCCCCAAGGTGGATGATCAGGACGTCTGAGTGGCGCCCCGCCCCTTCCCTTATTCTCTTGAGGGCCGCTGCGAGTTGAAACCAATGCATGCCTGACTGGCCAAACCAGCAGATGCACGTGTGTTGTGGTCTGTTCTTGAGCTGCCGCCCCTTGCGCTCCCACCACGCGCCCATCCGCCATGAGGCGGGGTCTGCTCCCTGTTGATGCAAATGTAAAGCGACTGGTCACTCTCATGCCTACCCTGCTCGTCCTCTTGTCACAATAGCTGGGGCCTCATGTAAGATTTGTATGCTCGCGAGCGCCACCTCCCCACTGCCTGAATTCCTGCCTCGGGCATCCCGTGTTGTGCCGCGGTCGTGGCAGCCCCAATTCGGAATGAGTGTGATCCAAAGGCC
The DNA here is from genome assembly GCF_964261635.1 of Lissotriton helveticus. Lineage (NCBI taxonomy): Eukaryota > Metazoa > Chordata > Amphibia > Caudata > Salamandridae > Lissotriton > Lissotriton helveticus. The sequence continues at coordinate 452,029,350 of NC_136070.1, read as the reverse complement.
CCTGGTGGCAGGCCCGCGTTGCTGAGGGCAAGGCGCATAACTGCTATAAACTGGAATTTACTCAAGTGCGACCCGTCCCTGTGGATGAGCGGGGGGCCACGTCCCGCCGGGCGTATTGCCATGAAGGCTAAGAGGCAGCATACTGCGCAGTGTTCCTGATTCTGGACGCAGTGTAAGGTCACTGTGGCCCCCCTTCCCTCCTGGTCCATCTTTGACCGTCGCAGCGCCAGATATACTCGCCCGGCACCTGGTGTTACATCACCAGGTGGGGGCCACCAGTTCGCTGATGCAGAATGCCCCAAAGAAGGCCGTGGTGAATGCTGCCCTGAATAGTACGCGCTTGTACTCGCCCGCTGTTCCTCCGTCTAGTGCCTGCAGTAGTGCCCCTAATCTGGTGAAGTCTATTGGGCGCCTTGTGTCCGCTTTCTTTCCTTCCTTCCTCTTCCACCCTTTCATTGCCGTCTTTATGTAGTGTGATGCCAGTGGGTTGTGTCTTGTTTCTAGCTTCGCATGGTGTGACACGGCTGCCAGGTGGGCTTGTGTCCATGACCTGGATTTGCCGTTCTTGTATGCCCAGCTGATGAACTGTTCCGCCGCTCTGTGCGTGGCGCTCGGTATGGCTAGTGAGAGTATGCCCCCTACCTTGAGTACTGTGGCTAAGTATTTTGTGTATCTCCTCGCTGCCCCAGGGGCCAGGGCTTGGGCGATCAGTTCAGAGAGGTCTGCCCCACCAGCTTCCACAGCTGGGGCGGGAAAGGGGTCATTTCCGCGTCTGCCCTGGGAGCCAGCTCCCTGAATTTGCTCATCATGTCTCTGGACAGGGCGTCCGCTATCTCGTTCTCCACCCCTGGCACGTGCCTTGCTCGTAGGTCTATGTTGCCTTCCAACTGTAATGTAACCAGACGGCGCATTAGTCTCAGTGTGTCTGGGCACCTGGCCGACCCCCTGTTAATAGCCTGCACTACGCCCTTGTTGTCCGATCATAAGGTCAGTTTCAGCTCCCCCCGCTCCTGTGCATAGGAGTATTACTGGGGGGAACGCACTTATATCCCCTCCCCCAGCATGTCTCTGCCTAGGGAACCCCCTTATTGGGGGGTTTGAATATCGCCTGCCCCCCCATTGGCCGCGGCGCGGCGGCGGAAGCAAAGAAACAGGGGGGGGCGAGCCAGGCACCTTCCGGGGTCCCCCTGCTCACTCGGGAGACCCCGTTTTCCCGCCCTTGCTTCGCGCTCCCGGTGCCGTCTTCCCCCCCTTGTTGCCCCTCGGGGGCTCGCCGTATGGTTATGGCGACAGCTCCCTAGCCCCCTACGGGGGCCCGCCCTTGCAAGTTATATTTTATGAAGACTTTTAACTTACCTATGGAGGTGAGCGCATTATGGCAATGAACTGTAACAACAGCATAATGTATTCTTTAACTGCTCAGTAAGAACATGACTGCAGTGATGTTGAGGAAATCACATGTCTATGAAACTACCAATGAGGATGATGTTCCTTACATTTAAATAATCCCAGCATGCTGTGTGCACAGGTCTGTACATTGCAACATTGACAAAGGCGGCCTTTTGTTAAAACAAGTCTGCTAATAAATATACGGCATAAAAAAAAACTGTGAAATTCCTGCAGTGCCTTCTGGAGTCTCAATTTATTCGTGTGGAATTCACCGTCACGTTTGTTTGAGGCTCCTGCCATGATTTCGGCAGCAGGGGTGAGCAGGGAGCTGAATGAGTATTGAAAAACTGCAAGAACCGCCCCTGAAGGATTACACCGTCGACCAAGGTAAGTTAGTGATTTATCCAAATGCAGGGATACCAGTAAATTGACCGTTTCCCGTGGCTTTGACAGCCCGCGGCAGGCGACGGTTAACACGCAGCGTTAAGGAAGTCCGAATTCAGCCAAATTAATACTATGTAAACAAGGTGGCAAGTTATATCTTATGACGATATTTAGCTTACCTATGGAGGGGAGCACATTGTGCCAATAAACCGTATCAATAGTATAGTGTATGCTTCAATTGCTCAATAAGAACGTGACTGCCCTGATGTTGAGGAAATCATCTGTTCTTTTTTGTGTCGCATGACTGTAAACCTACCAGTGAGGATTGGGTTCCTTACATTTAAATAATCCCAGCATGCTGTGTGCACAGGACTGTATATTTCAAAATTGAGAAAGGCGCTCTTTCGCCGAAACGCATAAATAAATATGTTACATTATATCAATCTTTTCAAAGCTTTAAATTAAATACTATGAAAAAAGCATTATTTATATATATATATTTACATAAGACATAAAAAATATTGACAATTCAATTCTAAAACATTAAATAAATTACCAAAGAAAAACAATTAAAAAAGGCATTTACAAAAAATAATATAAAAATGTAAAAACAAAAATGATAATATAAATTAACACTATTAAATTAAAATAACGAACAAATGTGAATATTAAATATATTGAATCAATATTAAAAACGTAAAGGAGTCTGGGAATAATACATATAGAAAGAGTAGGACATCGGAGGGGTTAAATATATCATTCCCACACTAAATATCACAACAGTAGGGAAAGGTTAAATTGACTATTTCCACTCCAGTCTGTGTAGTAGGGAAAGCACTGGACTTCGACGGGGTAAGGTTTACTAATCCCACTCTATTATGTGTAACTGTATGGAAGGCATTGAACTTCGGAGGGCTAAGATTTACTATTCCCACTCCAGTCTGTGCAACAGTAGGGAAAGTGTTGTACTTTGAAGGGGTTAAATGTACTATTCACACTCCAGACTGTGCAACAGTAGGAAAAACAGTGACTTTGGTGGGGTTTAAGCATGAGCGTAAAATCCGTTACGCTCGTGGATTTTGCGAATTTTCGGTAAATTGGCGATCCGCGAATTCCCGCGAATTTACCGCGAATTCGCAAATCCGCGAGCGGCGGATTCCGGGGGCAAAAGTTCAAGCCTTGCTGGCCTGTTGTAACTATTTTACGATGGCGCCGGCAAGCTGCCAGCGCCATCCTAAAATAGTTACTAAGTTAGCTTCAACAGGAAGCTCTAATAGATAAAATAAAGCAGGTGCTCGAGCATAGTAAAATAGTTACAACAGGCCAGGCAGGTGTGCCTTCTTCCCAAATATACCATCGAAAATCAGCTGTGATGCTGGACAGAGGCCTTTGCATCCTTGACTTTCACGAGCGCAATCCTCGTGCTGTTCCTGTGGCCAGGAGCTTCTGTATCTTCATCTGCTGCTCTGATCGGTCTCTGACCTTTTATACACACAAGAGGCATGTGCACTCGCATGGAAGCCCCGCCCCAAATCCGCGGATCCGCAAATCCGCAAAATCCACGGATTTTGCGAATCCACGATCCGTGAATACGCAAATCCGCGAATCGTGGATCCGCAAAATCCGCCCATGCTTAGTGGGGTTCAATTTACTATCCCCACTCCAGTCTATGCAACAGAAGGGAAATCATTGACTTCGGAGGGGTTAAACGTACTACTCCTACTCCAGTCTGTGCAACAGTAGGGAATGCATTGGACTTTGGAGGGGTAAGGAAAACTATTTCCACACCAGTCTGTGGAACAGTAGGGTAGGCATTGGGCTTTAAAGGTGTCAAATGTACTATTCACACTACAATCTAAAAATAGTAGGTAAACTTCTTCACTTCAAACACATTAATATTTGAAAAGCCATATTTGTTTAGAAAAATATAAATCTAAAATATATATTTAAAAAAACAATTAACCAATTAAAAAATCATAAAAATCTAATATTTAATGTTCAATAAAAAAATGAATGGTTATTTAACTGTTACTTAATTGACTTACCACCCTATACCCCTACAAGCCTAGCAACACACACCCAACATATAACTAAAATAAATATTATGCAATTTACATATTTGATATTCAATTACAAACTCCATTAACAATTAATCATTAATTGTTCATTTATTATTTCTTAGCTAACTTTCCACCCTACAACTCCACAAACCCAACAGCCCACACCTAAAATGTAATGGAAGTGCGGGGTTTCATTGACTAACAGAAGGCTGAAGTGCAAAAAGCAAGGAGGAGGAGGTAGCCTGAAGTGGTGACCAGAGGTGGTATCAAGCAAGGAGCTGCGGCCCAGCAGACTAAATGTCCTGACTGTGCAGCTCTGAGAATGAGGCAAGATGGTGATAAACTGGATGGGACGGATGTGAGCCTTTGGCAGGTGCTGATCCATGACTGACTCTGGACCGTGCCTGGAGGTGAGCAGGATCTATTAATCACTGTGGGTGGTGTGGTGCTCCTTGGGTGTAGAAGTGGCTCACCGAGATTAAAAGTGTGGCTTGGGCTCACGGGGTACTCACCTGTCTGTGCCTACCTACTCCTCTGGGCGGAGCGCTGGACTACACCCTCTATTCTGCTGACATTCTACAAGCCCACCTGGGAACCTCCTGGTGACCTCTTGGTGGGCCTACGACTGATAACTCTGTTGTTACCAGAATAGCCTGTTCCATTATTTACCCCCATATTTCACCTTTTCCTCCACCTATTCCCTCTCACTTCTTTCTCTTACTGGAAGCGTGTTGGGCAGTGTGTCTGCACCGCAGGGTTCCGATTTTTACCTTCAGTAGAGAGCTTGGTCAGACTGGCAGGAATGCATAGGGGTTGTGTGCTTGCTATAACTCCTAGCCTCCACTGCCCTGGGTAATGTCCTGGGCACTGTCGACGGCACTACCTCCAGGTGGGCAGCAGTTGGAGGGAGGCATTAAAGAGAGACAGACTTCCACCTCACGTATGCGATTTCATCATCCACTATACCTGCTACTGTAAAGGGAAATCACCATCCACACAGCACAATCCCTTACTGGAGATACATTTTCAAAGACCTTCTCTTAACTTTAGCCAGCTTAATTAGTGTGCCTTTCACATTTAATCCCCCACCTTTGACCATGGTGAACATGATACTGATCCTCCTTTAGCGAATGTAGTAGAGTGCTGGTGCTAGCATGCCGGCGCCGCTCCTTGTCCACTGATAAAAGGCAGATAAAAGGTATATACAAAAGCATAGTGTATGGTGCCTAAGAGGGAGGTGGGGCAGGCACGCTACTGCATATGGTTCATACATTTTGCCATCTTAGTCATATCCTACTTACTCCATTCTACAATGTTACTATTATAAAAGCATCATTTTAGGGAAATCATATCAAGGAATTGTATTAAGTTCCCCTAGCAGGAAAATCAATGACCAACCCAATACTTGTTGCAGATCAGACGCTGGTGTCCATTTATTTGTGAGGCGCAATGACAATTAGGAGCAGACTTGCTAAGGGGAGGGGCAGGTAATTCAAAGGCACTCTCTGAAGTTGTATAACAACCCTTAGGTGCGTATAACCTACCTAAGGGCAAAAGGATGCCCCAGAGAGAGCAAGTGGCCCTATCTACCGACAACCAAGTGCTTGAAGCTAAAAGCCCCAATCGTGCCCCACACTACCCCATAGCTTATAAAAAACTTTTTCCAGATGATTAGTAAGGAACCAGCATCTGCCTTAAATGCTCACACTGGCACAGCCAGCAAGAACCAGGGTAGAAGCTTACTAAGCTCACAAAGCTCACCGAGAGCATTATAGTGTCAGGTGAATCCTAGACTCAAAGATGGGGATGACGTTGGTGTAGAAGAAGGAGAAAGAGGAGAGAAAAGGCACCGATGAAGGAAAAGGGGCTGGTAAAGCTGACTTGAGTATTCGAGATGGTGCCTAAGATGATTCGCTAGGGTTGCCTGGATCCTGTAAACTGCTCATCACCCATGCGGGTAAGAGAGGAAAGAAGAGAGCTGAAACACTCAAATGATATGCTTGTGTTCTAAGGAAGGTCAGAAATGAAGGCGAATGTGTAGACATCCATCCAGTAACACGCCCGAGTGTGCAGTTCATGAGCAATGAGTGCAGCACCCACTAAATCATCAATCAAAGCACCATCAGTCATGAATTGCAAACAAAACGAGGAAAAAAGCGAGTAGCTTTGGCAGCAGTTGCACTAGTACCAACATCGGAAGGGCAGAAGAAGGCAGAAATACAAAGAAGAGCAAGTCTAATCCAGGGCTAGCCAAAGTGGAGTTGAATAAATTGAATAAATATCCCGTTCTTGGCAATTAGATAAGCGTAACCCCCAAAACTGGCACAAGCAATGGGAAGAGGGGGGAAACAGCAAGAAAATGAAGGAAAAAATCTAAACAAACTGTATATTTGCTAAAATGTTTATTTACTGACCCTAATGTGAGCAAGGACGGAGCAGATACCAAAAGCAACAGGAGGCTCAATGTTCACTGATGAGCGGACATTGATCCCCACCTGTCCCAATTTCCACCCAAAGGTTGTGAAGGATGCAAATGTATCTGAGAGCATCTTACATGCAAAAATAGAACGAGATAGTGAAGCGGGCATGGACACATGCAAAAATGGTTACAAAAGCTAACACTGCCAAAGAAAAGGTTGCTGAAACAGAGATGCCTTCTTAGGAGAAAGGGCATCAAGATCCCAAAAGTGCCCGGTAGTGCAACATCATTTGCATTGCAAACTCGAATTAATCTACAGTGTTTTTTTTTTATTAAATAAGGCTGGAAGAGGGAAGAGTCCCTCTGTGTTTAAAAAACATTGCAGATAAAGTTTAATCTGCATTGTTTTTTAAACATAGAGGGACTGCTCCCTGTTTAAACCACTGCACAGCAGGCCATAGTCCTAGGTGCCCTTACATTTTTACGTCAGGACGCTGAGTGGTATGATCTCCACTGGAATTGATACCCCTCGGTGCCCTTACATAAGTATGTAAGGGCACAGATGCATATGCACCGCACTGCAGTGCAATGCAGTACATACCCCTCGGTGACCTTACATAGGTATGTACGGCAGTTGAGTACCATGCACTGGTGTGGATACCCCTTGGTCCCATTACACAATTATACAAGGGCACAGAAGGGTATGCACTGCACTGCACTACAGTGCAATGCAGACCATACCATTGGTGCCCTTACATGAGTATGCAAGGGCACTGAGGTTGCCCTTACATAAGTATATAATGGCACCGAGGGGTATGTACTGGAGTAAATACCCCTTGAAGTCCTTATATAGTTATGTAAGGGCACCAGGGGTACCTCTATACTGCACTTCAGTGTATAACCCTTTGTGCCAAGGGCTGGATACCCCTCAATGCCCTTACATGGTTCCGTAGGGGCACAGAGGGGTATGTACTGCACATTGCAATGCTCACTCTGCCCCTTCCTGTAATTCAGCTGAATCTTGTGGAATTTTTATGTAATTCTGCCCACTCCTGCTAAAATGCACATTCCTCACTTTTCTGTGAGGAAAAAATCTAGAATCTGCAGGGATCCACGAATGCCTTACCATCCAAATTTCCCTTATGTCTCCTGATAAAAACGATACCCCACCTGTGTTGGTGGACTCAGCACCACTATAGGAAAGGCCCAAATATGTAACATGAACAGATCCATTTCTTTTTTTTCAAATCAACACTCTTTTGAATGGGTGTAGCCGTGAAATCTGGGTCCACGATTGGCTGCAACCCAGGAAAAACTATCAAACACAGACATTTTTTTAAATTAGACCTCCTGGGGTTTCCAAGGTGGTGTGAATTGCATGAATCTGACATTTTCCTATCCAGAAACCTCAAGCTTGCCTTAGTACAATAAGTTCTGTGAGGGAGAGTTCAAAATCCATGTGAATCCACAAATTTCTTTTTATAACCAAAATGACATTGATTTGTTCGGTCAATAACAGAAGCTTGTTCAGTGCATGTGGCAAAGTATAGCTCTGTGTGGGGTTCTACATACTGAAACAAATTCCAATTTAGTCTAGTCCATAGAAATCCCAGCACTTACCCCAAATACGTTTATGTTTTTGGGGGCTTCAGCTCGCCATACCACAATCCTCGGTGGAGTGTTAGAGTTCCATAGTTGGGTGATGTCTCTCTTAGCTATGAGAGTACACCGTCCCACCTACTCCTGCTCTATCCTGTTTCCTCTTACAATTCCAGGAGCACAATATCGGCCATCAGTTCAACAAGGAGTTCTAGCACCTGTGCGAGGACATGGAAAATTGATTTTCAGTACTTCATTATAATAGGGCAAGACCACACCATGTGGAAGAAGTGAGCTTCCAATTTTGCACAGGTGTGCGTCAGGCATCTGCTGGCCCTCCAGAGCTTCATCAGCATCATGTAGGTGGTATGTAAGTAATTCAGTTGGATCAGTTGAAGCCTGGAGGAAATCACTAGTTCTCTTGTAGCCATGAGAGGCTCCCTCCACTTACTATCTTCTAAGAACCCTACCCAAGTTTCCCATTTGGCCCTCAGTCCTACGAATAGATCAAGCAAGTTAATGGCTAGGAATCTGCCCCAGCAGTCTCATCAGTAATTGGGCTTCCATGGGACTGAATTCAGGCTGCTGCTCTATGGAGACTCCATGAGCTAGTAAGACAGGGCGGAGTTAGAGATATTTGTACAATTGGGACCAGCCGCGGTCGGTAGTAGGTGTACCTGCAGGGCGGTGACGTGGGGAGGGGGAGAGGCATGGTGGGGGGTAGTGATCTATGGATTACGGAGCTTTACAGGTAAGTAAACATATAAATAAATAAAACAAATTTCGTTGCGTGCACTGCATTCCCAAATGCGATGCAGTGCGCGCAACGAAATTTGTTTTATTTATATATTTGTTTAGATATCTGTAAAGCTCTGTAATCCATAGATTACTACCCCCCCACCCTGCCCCTCCCCCTCCTCACGTCACCGCCCTGCAGGTACACCTACTACCGACCGCGGCCGATTGGGACTGATGTAAGCTGAAGTCTGCACTTAAGTCTTGAAATGATTTCATGTGGGAACCCGGTCATACGTTCCCCAGCTGAGAGATAAAGATGATGTCCCAAATGATGAAGAATTCCAGTTGAATTACCTGGCCCAACCACCTTCCCTTCCACACAGGGATCTGGTGTGGGATCTTCCTGTTCGACCCCGTCCATCATAGAACTGATCTCCAAGTTTGGAGTGTCGCTCTTCACAGCTCTGGGAAGGAGGATCGAAACACGTTTCATAGAGCATATTCAGCACATTATCAATGCCCACATGTGCCATCTACGTCCTAAAAACTGAGAATTTCCACTCTTCATAAGCTAGTCATTGAGCACGACAAGCTGGAAGGTCCAGTAGCAGAGCTATCATTCCACAGCTGCCGTGCACTGCAAGCATGGATTGAGCGCACTTCCCAAATGTGATATGTGGGGTACCAGTGGGTGACAATTAGACCTTTCCGCCCGTATTGTGCCCTCTGCAGAGGTGTGGGGCCTCTTCCCCAGCCTGCTACTGTCTTAACTCTGCCTCGCGGTATGCCACCCCTCTTTCCACAATCATGAACCAGCAGTTGCTTCTCACCTTGCTCTTCAAGTGGATACCAAGCTTGCAGCCCGACCCAGCCCACTAACATGGTATGTGTCCTAGGGTTAGGATTCCAAGCCAGCAAGAGAATATATGCAGGTTTATGAGTCGGGGAGCTAGGTGCTCACCAGAAAATATCCAGCATCTTGGCCTCCCTAGCAAAACCCCCCAAAATGTCTTACCACCCAGCAATTCCACATGTCCCCCAATAAAAATAAAACCCTACTAGTGTGGGTGGGGCCAGTGCCCTCAATAGATAACGATCCAAAAAAATAAAATGGCAAGATCAAACTTTTTCATTCAAAACTACTGCTTTTTTTGCAGTGTAGGTTGTTGTGAATTGTGGGTCTATGATTGGCCGCTACCCAGGAAACCTATCAAATTCAGACATGTTTGAAAACTAGACAGCCATGGGAGCCCAGGGTGGTGTGACTTGTGTGGATCTCACAATATTTTCTTATCCACAAGTCCTTGTACACCTCACACTTTGTATAAAAGCATACTTTTCCTCACAGGTCTGTGCAGGAAAGTTCTGGAATGTGCAGGGATCCACACATTTCACATTATCAAGTTATCTCTGGTGCTCAGTAAAACTTTATAGCCCCTTTTGGGATGAGAGCATGACCCAAAGCCAGGGTGGTAGGCTTCCAACATGTAAAATCCCTGATGTCTGATGGGCTTTTTGACCCTGCCATGGGCGCAGGTTATGGACAACTTCTCCATCAGGATAAAACCTCCTAAAGACAGTGTTCCCACATGTGTCCCATTAAAAATTGCCCTGCACATGTGTGGGTTGGCCCAGTGCCTATAATAGGAAAGCCCCCAAAATGCAACATGGTGAGATCAAATATTTCCACCCAAAGCTGATGCTTTTTTTGCAATGTGGGTAGTTGTAGATTTTAGGCCTGGGATCAGCTTAAACCCAAAGAACCATGCTAAACCCAGACATTTCTGAAAGGTCAACTCCCAGGAGAGTCCAGGATTTCGTGGCTTGTGGGAACATTTTCAGAATCTGCTGGGAACCACAAAATTACTACCACCCTGCATTGCCCCATTTTTCCTAATAAAACACTACCCCAGTTGGGTCTAGTGCCTGCAACAGAAATGGATCAAACCAAGGATATGAGGAGTACCTTGCAAGGACTCCCATTGTCTCTCTTATGATCCATTATTCCACCCCGAAGTGCAGATCGGGGCAAATCTATATTCCAGGAGCAAAAATACTAAATTGACCTTATTTAGTGTTGGGAGTTGTTTACACTGCTGCCTTCCCTAACTCCATGTTCACTGAAGTGCTGCCCCCACTAGAGCTTTTTAGTACTTTGATATGGGCAGTGGCATTGGACAGGCACCATTGATGTTGCAACAGTGGAATGAATGAACACTGTTGAAGCCTGAGCTTGGGTTGCCTCAGTAGTTTTCTTTGCTTGCTGCAGTTCTTGAGCCCACCACCCAGTAACTTTCCATTGAGGCTGTGCTACTGAGAATGTGTATTACTTTCTCTGTGGCAAAAGGAGTGGGCTTGTATTCTCAACGTGGATGTGAAGAGTTGTTCAAAAGGATTATTCATTTGTATGGGATGCATTGGGGGCAGCATGATAGGCTCATTGAGCAAAGTTAACAAATTGTGCACAGCAAGTCAGTTTAACAGCGTTGTTTAATGTCGAAGACCGGGGTGTTAACTTTGGGCTTTCATCTTCTTTACATATTTGTTGCATTCCTTTTTCATTCTTTGTAAGCCAACTTTAATTTATAGTATTTTCAGAAATACGTAAGTTAACACAATCCCAAAAAATGTCAAATCATTCTCAATCAACTTTTTCAAATGCCATAATAGATGGGTAAAAATATATATTTGTCCGATAAGTGAAATGTAGCTGCAATACCTATGTATGCTAAATTGTGTGCTATCACGTCTGAATGTTTTAAAAACGAGACTATGTTGCAATCAAAATCAAAATTATGATCAATATTATTAGGTCTTATTTAAGACAGTTTAGTTGCTTAAAAGGACCTTCCTATATGTTACCTGCTTCACATAGCTACTTGCAGCTTCCTAACAACATGTATGAGGAAGGTGTTAGCCGATGTAATGAATCTGATGTCTGACACCACATGCAAATTAATTGATGATGATGATGAGTATAATCTATATAGATGAGTCTGTTCTGATAATATCCGGATGATTCCTCCATCTTCTGACGTTGTTCAACATACGGACCACAATGCTATTAGTCCTCTGGCATTTTTCCATTTAATACATTTGTGACCTTTAAAAGGTAGATTACTACTGGAATGTATGTTATTCATCACACAGAAAGGTTATGCTAGACTATACGTTTAATTCAGCACTAGCAGTTGAATCCTTTTAAAAAGTGGATCAGCAGACACCAGAAAATTACAGAGACTGGAATCTTTACAGGTTTACAACTGGCAAAAAGTATTTGGGGAGGGTTGGTAAAGGGGATGGAGGTGAAAGAAACAAATTACTGTCTTGAACGCTTTAAAAATTTGAACAGTGATTATCCTCAGTTATGTATGAGATGGGGACAACAAATACAATATATTACCTCTAATGGAACTGGATCATCAAATGATGGTAAACTATAAATGATGGATGATAAAAGGATTAACTTGTAAAGCAGAAGTTTGAATAGGGAATTCTGAGTACTCAGGACATTTCTACCTACATTGATATTGCACAGAATTAAGGGCCGAATTTACATCTTGAAGATCGGTCAGTCCTATGCTAAGGTGACATAGCAAATTCTCAGCTGCCCTTGCGGAGATCCCACAGCCAAATTTGGAAATGTCTATGGGCTGACAGACATGGCTAGCATTCACAGGAACTGCCATCAGGAGGTTCCTGTGAATGCATTGTAACTATGACAAATGGCTCCATCAAACATGATGGAGCTGTACTGCAATTTTACAAAGTGTTTTATTTTCAAAAAGAAAATCCCAAAGCAGTATTTTATTTTTAAAAATAAACCACCCCTCACCATGGAAGTTACTTTCCATGCAGAGGAGGGCATTCGACAGTTTCACTGCACCGTACCATCAGAGTTTAACTGGCAGTGACAGGCAGTTAAATCTGACCTCTATGTCCGCCCATCTAAACTAGGTGAGCAGACATAGAGGTCAACCTACAAGGGCCTTAATCTTTTCCTGCAACCATGGTGGAGACTGAGTAGTCTTCATCATGGTTACAGCAGAGGTCTGCCAGCAATTAAACCGGATGGGCGGGACACTATAGGCCTCATCGCGGCTTCAAAACCGACAGCCTCATTCAATGGAGGCGGTCTGTTTTGAAACCAGCCGGACATTCCCTATGGCTTCTGATGCGCTTGATGAGCCCATCTGCAAGTTGGAACCGGCATGTAATCCATATGAACGGTGTTTTACACCGTCCGGATTACGATGTTGGTTTCAAGCAGGGTTTCCATATCGGGCTTTCTGATATTGAAACCCTGTCGGAAAGTGAGTTTGTGGGCCACTAGCAGGGCCCCTTCAGCCAGCGGCCTCCAGTTGGGGGCTGAAGGGGAACCTATTGGGCCCCCTGTTCATCCCTGCACCACACAGAAAAGGGAGCTTGCGCCCGCACAGTATTCCGCAGTCAGGACCACAGACCAGAGATCGACCAGACCTGTATCCGCAACGGTTGCATCCACCGACATCGAAATAAGGCCCTCTGTTGGCAGTAAGGATACTTCTTTGCAATGGAGTATCCAAGATATAGTACTCCAACATATAATCAACCCCTAAATGACTCAAAAATAAAATATAAGCCATTCCTTTGGGATTAAAGGACAATACATCTGGAAAATCCTTATGTTAAAATTGATAAATATAAAAAGATGGTGACTTAAAGACATTCTAGGTATTTATCAATCACCTTCATCCTGAATATGAAGCAACTGTGATAAATGCTAACCTTCAACAGATGTGGGAAGCACATATAATGTAGAAGTTTGCAGACAACTCTGCAAGTTTGGGTCCACCGCACATTTCTGCTCCTCGCATGTCCAACATAAACACAAACATAAAAGTGAAGGATGTTGTTAGAGTAGGTAAAGAGTCAAGAGCTGATGGATCACTGCGACAGAAATTGAGTTCCTACCAGTTTGTTCAAGATGAACCCAAGAGTACTGGACCCAGTGACTCTGCCTCGTTTAGATAAGTACTTATGCCTTCATGGAAGGGATACATTTTGCATAACTCTAATTGACCTTGAAGCAATTTTCACCCTCTTGAAAGAATTTGAGGAATGGGCTTTCATGTCAAAGTAAACCACTAGCCATCAGACTAGCTTTAAATAAAATAGTAGTACAGTTCACAAAGTCTTGGCTGTCACAGTGATGGATCACAATGCAGGGAGGTTAAAGAGTTGCTAACTAACTGTCCGCTTTGTTAATTATTGAATTACCTTTAATGGTGTGGATTGAGCATTCCTTTGGGTCAAGCTCGCAAACTGGGACATTCCTCAATCATTACTACAGGTTGCTCAAACATTATATTTGCAAACATAGGTAATAGTCGAATTAAATAATAGTGGTCATTATTATTTTAGAAGCTTAATGAACACTAGTTCAAATAGACTTGTCATGGCCACCCTCCTATCCTTCTAAAGAGAAAACATGCCAGAAGAATCTTTGAAAGAAAACACTATCTCATCCAGATTAGGATCTCATTGTAAGCATGTATTACAAATTCATGTCACAATTTCTTTCCAGCTGTAATGCACTGCAAAAGGCATCAGAAAATACTTTAAGATTTTTTTCTGGACGTATATATTCAATAACACTGGAGTGTGATGCTGAACTTTCAGCAATCACCACTGTTTAGGTGGGACTACATCCCCAGCAGACTTTGCCTGGCCAGTGGGGATGGGCACGCCGCCATCTCCAGCTCATAAGCACTTCGCCCTAAAAGCAGTGCAGGAGAGCCACACTTGCAGCAATCACTACTGTTGGAGTGTGACTACATCCCCCAGTGGCCTTTGACTGAGCCAGAGGGGAGGGGCATTCTACCATCTCATGCTCATAAGCGGTTCTCCCTAACTGCGGTGCAGTATACCAAACTTGGAGCAAATTTCACTGTTGGGGTGGGACTACATTCCACAGCAGGCCTTGATTGAGCCAGAGGGGAGGGGCACGCTACCACCTCATGCTCATAAGTGCTTCACCCTAACCACAGCTCAGGACATGCATAGGCAAAGACCGGGCCAAGGGCGGCCCTTCCAGGTCTGTTGGAGCCTGGAGGAGGCTGGGCCACCCCTCTAAGGCATAGCTTAATATATTGGTATAGCCTTTGGGGCTTACCTTTCTGGTGTTTTAAAGCTATTGCACCTTATAATTGAAAAACAGGCAATAGGACTTGCCTGGTCAATTGAAAGTTTTAAATATTTAAGTTTGCCTGCTTTTTATTATTGCCTTTTATAATTTTAGTTTTATTCGGAAGGGCTGGGTTACATTAGGCTTGATGGTACAGGCCACCGAGGCTTCTGCTGAGACTTGTAGTTGCATTCATTATATCTCCTCTAACGTAGCTGTAGTGCCCCATATCTGTTGAAGTAGCAGTCAGGCACCCATATCTGTTGTTGAGGGGGTCACTCCTTTGTCCTTTAACTCATGGTTTATTCATATCTCAAGAGGGAAAAAGGAAGGCACTTGAAGTGGCTGCACCCTCTGCCAAAGCAAACAAATCTCTTAAGTCTCCATGAGAGAATTGTGTGATACATAGGATTGACAATTTGTTAGAAGGAGTTGAAGAAATCCTTAATCCTACTGCTCCCCCCGTTCGTATAATACCATCATCCTGTACTTACCTACCCTTCAGTATCGAAAATAAACACATCCTGAAAATGTCTGAGAAAGCAAAGGCATCGGCTCGCTGTGCAATATGATCAAATTGAAAACCCAAATAGGATTTCTATCCAGGACCTTAATATAGGGGCCCAATTGCCTGTGTAGATTAGCCCAGTTATTGAATGCCAAACCAGACACTCTGCTCTGTATTTGGATGAAGTGGACAGCCATAAGGGGGAGTAGGTGAGGGGAGACGATACAATTAACAAGTACCCCAGTGAGCAACATGGTGTCCCGTGGATGTTAGAAAGTTTGGTGGATATCCTTCTTGGTCTAAGGGATGAGGTTTGTGACCTCAAGAAGGTTAGTCGTAATTTGGAAAATAAAGTTGGAGATGTGCTAGGCCAAACACACACCCAGACAGGATGAGGGGTAATTTGGACGGACTGGTGGGGCCCCCAGAGACAGTCCTAGAAGGGAACCTCAGATCCTAGGTCCAAATGCATCACAAACTGTGACCCAGAATGTGTATATACTGTCAAATTTCATTAATCTGTTGGAGCCTTTGCAGAAGCCAACTGATGTAACTAGAGGGGGAGAAGGTCGAAAGATAAATCCCATGTTGGTGAACCCAAGGACTGAAGCCCCAAGGGGGTCAGAAATATGGAATGCTGTATCTGGCAACAAATGAACAACTCCTGTGCAACCACACCCTTATTGCTCCTAAGCATACCCATACAGGGGGATGGTGCATAAGGGAATTTATACTTGAGCACCAGCCAACTGAAACCAAGCCGGAATGTATTTAAGTCCGGTCCCAAAGTTGGCAGTAGATGCAAAAGAATACCAGGATTTCCTAATGAAGAAAGCTACATACTGTTTTTGGGAGGTCAGGCACTGCTATTTGATTTTTAAGAGTGACATATCTAGAGCTGAGAGGATTGTAATCCCAGGTAAGCCATATGACTTGGTTGGAGTTGCATTGAAGTAGAAAGAACTGGTGGATGGCCTAATGACTATCAACTCATGCATAATATGCAGTGCTAATACTCAAATGCAGATTAAGCATAAAGCCCAAGCCAAATTATCAACACAAGGAAAATTAATGCAAACAGGGGATCTCCAGGTAAAGGTAGTCTAATGTAAGCAACTGACTCAGGGTAAGGAATGATTCCAGAGATAATTTGGATAGGAGTAATAGTGAGGAGGAACTGAGGGAATCTGAGTGTAAAGCAGAGGACCCATTCACAATCCAACACAGAGGATGGCCGAACCACTTGATTGAAAGCAGAGATGATGGAGAATGTTCTGCAATTAAATCTGATCGGGAAACTTCACTTGAAGTCAAGGCTACTAGTAATAGGGAGCAGGATGAGGTGCCAAGCATATGGGCTTCCTTAAGCCCCAATGATGGGTCAGCAAAACAGATTAAATTGTTATCATGCAATGTGGCTGGGATTAGCACAATACTGTCATAATAAGATTGAGGATGGTTCATAGATGCCCATGATATTTGCCTCTTTCAGGAGACCTAGTAGTCCACTCCTCCTATATCTAGGAGCAAGTTTACATCCTTTTGCACTAAGGCTGTTCAGTCAGGTAGGGGAAGACCGTTGGGGGTCTAGGGATTTGGGCATGGGCACTGCCATTCTTGGTTTTGCTCTGTTTTATTGTGCTGGGCCTATTTTTGAATCTCCACTAAATGTTCTTAATCCTACCTTTCTAAAACCTATTTACACCTCATTTTTTTATTAAAACCTTATCCTGTGACTTTGTGCTTTTTTATTTTATACTTTTTTCAAAAAGGTTTGTGTTTTTTGTATGTGTACTTTATTTTTTGCTTTACTTTCTTCTTTCAGAGAACTGGTAAGCTCCTGAGGCGAAAAGCCGGGAGAAATACGCTAAGACTGCTTGTTATTTTAAAACTTTTAACTCTTGTGTGATACTGTGTTTTTAACAAAATTACTAGATCCTACCTGCCACTCGCCCTCTGTATCCCCAGCACAGCCGATCTGAGCGCTGTCAGGGAAACTTTCCACGGCTGACGACATTCAGTCGAATCACTGCGGCCACGCCCACCACCCTTAGGCCACGCCCCCCCCTCACGCAGTACTTAGGAGCGCTGAAACGATAGCGCGACCAGAGAACTGGTAAGCTACTGAGGCGAAAAGCCGGGAGAAATACGGTAAGACTGCTTGCTATTTTAAAACTTTTAACTCTTGTGTGATACTGTGTTTTTTACAAAATTACTAGATCCTACCTGCCACTCGCCCTCTGTATCCCCAGCACAGCCGATCTGAGCGCTGTCAGGGAAACTTTCCACGGCTGACGACATTCAATCGAATCACTGCGGCCACGCCCACCACCCTTAGGCTACGCCCCCCTCACGCAGTACTTAGGCGCGCTGAAACGATAGCGCGACCAGAGAACTGGTAAGCTCCTGAGGCGAAAAGCCGGGAGAAATATGCTAAGACTGCTTGTTATTTTAAAACTTTTAACTCTTGTGTGATACTGTGTTTTTAACAAAATTACTAGATCCTACCTGCCACTCGCCCTCTGTATCCCCAGCACAGCCGATCTGAGCGCTGTCAGGGAACTTTCCACGGCTGACGACATTCAGTCGAATCACTGCGGCCACGCCCCCACCCTTAGGCCACGCCCCCCCTCACGCAGTACTTAGGCGCGCTGAAACGATAGTGCGATCAGAGAACTGGTAAGCTCCTGAGGCGAAAAGCCGGGACAAATACGCTAAGACTGCTTGTTATTTTAAAACTTTTAACTCTTGTGTGATACTGTGTTTTTAACAAAATTACTAGATCCTACCTGCCACTCGCCCTCTGTATCCCCAGCACAGCCGATCTGAGCGCTGTCAGGGAAACTTTCCACGGCTGACGACATTCAGTCGAATCACTGCGGCCACGCCCACCACCCTTAGGCCACGCCCCCCCTCACGCAGTACTTAGGCGCGCTGAAACGATAGCGCGACCAGAGAACTGGTAAGCTCCTGAGGCGAAAAGCCGGGAGAAATACGCTAAGACTGCTTGTTATTTTAAAACTTTTAACTCTTGTGTGATACTGTGTTTTTAACAAAATTACTAGATCCTACCTGCCACTCGCCCTCTGTATCCCCAGCACAGCCGATCTGAGCACTGTCAGGGAAACTTTCCACGGCTGACGACATTCAGTCGAATCACTGCGGCCACGCCCACCACCCCTAGGCCACGCCCCCTCATAGCACATAAATGTGCTTCGCCCGGAAGCGCAGCGTGAGCGCCGTTTGTGCGCGAAGGCGCGCCTAAGACAAGCCCGTCTGAGCCCGTCAGCGATCGTACGCGGTCCAGGGCCATACCTTACGCTCCGCAGAAGACTCACATCCGTTGGAGCAAACAGGAACTGACAAAACTCCGCCACAACACGGCCATATCCTGCACACATACCTTACAAGTGGAGGACAACATAGGTTGTGAAAAATGTCACTTCTCCTATGACCCTGATCCTGATGCGAACACAGCCACTACAGACCATATCTTGCAATGCGGATTACTTAACTTACGCTCGTTACGGAAACATAAGTTAGATCTACATGATCTACTCACAGAGAAACGGTGGGACCTTATGTTTTTAACTGAGACCTGGCTTGACGAAGGCTCCACTCCGGATGCCCTTGAGGCACTCCCAGAGGGTTATACTATGCACAGACAAGATAGACCCAAAAGAAGAGGAGGCGGAATTGCAATCATAGCCCAAGAAAAGCTACGCTGCCAACTAGATCACTCCCCCATCCTAGATAGTGAAGCAGGGAGCTTCACCATCAAAGTGAATAATGGTTGCACACTTAAGGGCGTGCTAATTTACAGACCCCCGGGACCGTTGGCCAGGTTCGAAGAGAGCCTGGTCGAGGGTATCATAGAGACGGCACTATGCAAAGAAAAATTTCTGGTACTCGGAGACCTCAACCTTCATCTCAATGATCCCTCTGATAGCGTCAGCAAGAACTTCAGTCAGGCGTTAGGAGCCCTACAACTGAGCCAAATTGTTAAGGGTCCTACTCACCAACAAGGACATCTGCTCGACCCTATATTTGTTAATTGGAATGAAATAGAAGCGTCAACCCCTATCCCGATCCCCTGGTCCGACCACCATTTAGTACCTTTCTCCATACGTATTCCTGGAAGAAAAACTCCGCCACCAGTGGCACTTTACCACCTTAGGAGGAGATGGGCCACCTTCTCCCAATCCAAATTTTGCGAGGCACTAACTAAAGGGGGAAACCCCGGAGAGAATGATGCCGACACGGCTAACACCAATCTCTGCAAGCACATTAATGAGGCTCTTGACTCCACCGCTCCCCTCTCAAAAGCCAAAACAGGCAGCCGCGTTCAAAAAACAGCCCCCTGGTTCAATGATGAATTGCGAGTCAAGAAAGCCGCACTGAAAAGAGCAGAAAGACACTGGCGGGGTGCACCCTCTGAAGAAACCAGGGACACCTACCTGAGTGTGAGGCGCCTCTACCATGGACTAATCAGAAAGTCCAAGTCAACCTACTATACAGCGAGAATCAGCGACGCTGGTAACTCTATGAAGGAGCTTTTTATGATCTACAAAACTCTTTCAAGCGGAAAACCTGCAATTACCCCAGCTGACTGCTCGTCTGAATCCTGCAATCAGATCGCAGATTTCTTCTCTGAAAAAATAACAAAAATTTACTCGGCTTTCCCAACTCAACCAATTAACGGGCTGGAATTTGTTGAAAGCCCTAGGACATGGGGGGATAGACAAAGACTGACCAACTTTGTCACCCCGCCCTCAGATGAACTTCTAAAAATCTGCAGATCTGTGAAGTCGGGTTCTCCACGCGACCCCACTACACCCAAACGCCTAACAGATAGCTTAGTGGTACTGGAACCCTACATAAGACACCTACTAGACATATCTTTCAGCACCAAGACCGTGCCCAACGACTGGAAAAAGGCGGTGGTCTTACCCCTTAGAAAGAAACCGAACGTCAGTTTTGACAAACTAGATAATCTTAGACCTATCTCCCTTCTACCCTACCTGACCAAAGTGGCAGAAAAAACGGTCAATCGGCAGCTAATGGATTTCGTGGATAAGGCTGCCTTACTCCACGATACCCAATTTGGCTTCCGTCCCCGCCACTCCACAGAATCTGCGCTCCTGACAGCAGTGGAGTCCCTACGCCAGGGGGCGGATGAGGGTCATACCATGGCCCTCATCCTATTGGATCTGAGTGCAGCATTCGACACTGTAGCCCACACCACCTTGCTACAGTGTCTGAATAATGGAGGAATATCAGGAGCTGCATTCCAATGGATCCAATCCTACCTGACTGGGAGGAGCTTTCAGGTCCGCCAGGGCGACCATTATTCTAGGGACATAGATTTGGGCCAGGGAGTTCCCCAGGGATCGTCCCTGAGCCCTACTCTTTTTATTCTCTATGTCTCCCCAGTGGCCTCCATTGCTGTAGGGCATGGGCTGCAAATTGTGTCCTACGCCGATGACACGCAGCTGGTGATCTCCCTCTCGCGTGCACCCGCCCTTGCTATGGACAGCTTCAGAATCTGCATGCAAGAACTAGCAACCTGGATGTCCACCAATTGCCTCAAACTTAACGGCAGCAAGACCGAGGTGCTCGTGGTAGGGAAGAATCCGTCTGCTTGGTCATCGGCGTGGTGGCCACCATGCCTGGGAGAAGCCCCAATGCCCCGACAGGAAGTCAAAAACCTAGGCATCTGGCTCGACGCGGACCTCTCCTTTGGACCCCAGATAGACCGGGTGGTGGGTGTCTGCTTCAGTGTTTTGAAAAGCCTGCGGAAAGTCCTTGTTCTCCTGCCTACATCCGCCCGTAGAACGCTGGTGCATGCACTCGTTACATCACGGTTGGACTACGGAAACCTACTGTATCTGGGAGCAACCTGCCTTATCCTTAATCTCCCCAAAAGATCCAATTCCAAAGCTGCCCTTCAGACCCTCCACTGGCTGCCAGTGAAAAGCAGAATTGCATTCAAGGCCTTATGCACTTGCCATCGCATTCTTGCTGGAAAGGCACCAGCCCCACTCCATAACCTGATCACCAGGTATGCACCATCTCGGGCCTTGCGCTCCTCTCACGGAGGCCTGTTAACAGTTCCCAGGGTTAGCAGGACTCGCATGGGAGGGAGGTCCTTCCGCTACTTGGTGGCGAAAAGTTGGAATGACTTACCTCTCAACCTTCGCTTGGACCCCTCAGAATCAAGTTTCCGAAAGAAACTTAAAACGCACCTCTTTCAAAGTTAATTAGGCCTCCCCCCCTTCTGTCTCTAAGCCCCAGTTCCAGCGCGGGGACACGCTTTCTGCGTAACCATGCGCTTTACAAACATCCCTAATAATAATAATAATAATTCTTTCTACTTTTCTTCTCTTCCCGGCCCCCACTCAGAACAATGGCACAGCAGGGGAGTGCCAGGCCCCTCTAAACCACCAGCTACAGCCGCCTACCTTGTGGTATGCCGTACCACGAAGAAGTGCAGCCCGATCGCTATTCATGGAGGTGGAGGTGGCAGCACTAGTTTTTTATGTTCTACAGCACCTCCCCTCCAATCTGACAGCAGGTGGCAGGCATGGTAGTGGCTACACCCTCTGGGAGTGAAAGCAACATTGGGAGAAGGTGCGCTGGGCTCTTTGCCAGTGTTCTGTGATCCGGCACATCCAACAACAGCTGACACACCAGTGGGCGGACAAAATGGATCAGGACCAAGACCTGTTAGATTGTGCTGCAAGCTCTGGTTACAGCCAGATTGGATTATGGGAATGTTCTGTATCTGGGCACTGACAAAGCCTTGATTAGTCGCTTGCAGATCATCCAAAACACGGCTGCCGCCTTCTCTTTCGGCAGCTGAGATTTTCTTTCGTCTCTCCCTTCCTGCAGAGACTGCATTGGCTGAGGGTTGACAAACAGACTAAAGTTAAGGCCTTGTGCTATATGTTTTGTACCAGACACAGTCTTGCTCCTTCTTATATCCAAGCCCTAGTGTCTACATATGTCCCCGGGTGAGCGCTGACATCAGCCAACCTTGCACTCTTTTCTGTGCCCAGGTTTCTCAGAGCTTGTCTTAAGGGGCGCTCCTTTTCTGTGCTGGCCCCTTAACTTTGGACCTCTCTGCAATATGCTCTCAGATCCTGTAACTCACTGCTTCAGTTCCGTAAAAATTTAAAAACTTTACTTTTTAGCAGCCTTGATTAAACCCCGCCTTCTTAGATATTCCTCTTGCTATGCCATGCTACTGTTTGCCGATAGCACAGGGAAACCCTTTGGAGTAGCTGTGCGCCCTATAAGCTTCTTAAATAAATAAATAAATGGACGTGGAGGTTACGGGGATTGGCGAGTAATAATTATTTAGCTATTGTGTTCTATATATGCTAATATGTTTTTTTCTCAAATAGCAAGCATGCTGCTCATACTCAGGTATTTTAAGTTGTGTTACAAATATTATGTGATGATCATCCTAGAGTAGACAGGTGCTCAGCGGCGCTACCTAATCCTACTTGTGTATCGTCGGTGCTCGCTTGGTCTGTTTTTAAGAAGTCATTCAGAGACTCCTCTATCCTGTCACTGAGGTAGTGGTAGTTATTGGTATTGGTGAGCTAATGCGTTCTCTCACTTCTCTGTGGCTCTATTTTTGTAGGTCTTGCAGTCCCAAATCCCAGTCCCAACGCCATGCAATTTCCAAGTGATGTGTAGTAAATAACTAGTAACTATGCATGCATCAACATGTATGTATTGAAAAAAATGCAGACTGAGGTGAATCGTCATAAGTTGAGAGATCAAGAATGAGATTAGAAGCAAAGATCAATCTTTGCAATTTATTAGTAGTTCCAATGTAGTTTGGGAAATTTGGAATAGGGTTAGGAAATTAAGGAACAGGTCCACAATAGTAATAGGAGAGGAGATCTATTTTACAAACATTAAATCAAATGTAACTGCATTTGCCTCTCCCACTCAAAACATTTTTGGGCAGATTAACTGTACCACTAATCTTTTCTTTAGTTTCTTTTGTTTATTTCCTGCATCAACATCCAGGGGCAGGAAGGATACGGCAAATCCCACCACCGCGGTGCAGGCGGGTGAGAGGGCTGGAGGTGCCTGCACGAGTGCTCATGGATTGGCTGGGCCCAGTAAGTCCTACTATTAATATGTATGTAAAATACATTTAAAAATATTAAAATCAAGACAAAATTTTTTAAAAAGCATATCTAAAAAAAATGTAAATTAAAAAGAATTTAAATAAATATTTTATTTCTCAACCATTCATGCAAGCCAATGGCAAAGGTCCACACTTACTGAAAGCACAAAATGGCTACCGACCACATTGTCACAACAACCAGCAAGGAGGCATGGCCACAAACAAAGAACAAATGCAAGGTTATGGCCAAAGCACACTTGACTGCATACACACAATGTCCGCTGTTTGGATATCGCCTCGCACATAGCGCTACTCGCTAGAAGCCTGTTGTAATTTTAAAAAAGCCCCGTTTTGTCGTCTATGTTTTCTAATTTTATTCACTTATACCTCGGTTTTAATATTTAGTTTAGATTTGCCTAGATTTCATAGTCACCCCTACCTGTGTCCTTAGACCCGGACCGCATCTCCTGCACTTTAAAATTCTGCTGCATTCACCGCCATTTGGGTGGCCCGGTCCCCGCGCTCTGTTTACCTGGGGCGCCATCTTGGGTGGGTCTAAGAAGAACTCCTCAGCCATTCGCTGGAGCCGACACGTGGACTCGCTAGAGCCCTACTTAATTAGCTGGATATGACGCGCAGCGTGTACGCGCATCGTGGACGCCGCAGCCACGCCGGAGTCACGCCAGAGTCCAGCCCGTCTGCGCCCGTCCGCGCTGGGGACGCGCTAGGCGGCTGGACTCTGGACTTAGACGAATCTTTTGCCTCCTCGTGTAGATATTCTCACCAGGAGATGCTACGCCTGAAACCCCGAAGTTTGTGGTGCTCGCACTCCTGTGAACCTGACGAACTTCATCTCCCTTTACGATGTGGCTGCTACCACACGCGTGGGCCTGTTAGTCCTGTTCCCCGTCACCTTTCCTCTGACCACCCCGCCGTCTGTAGACCCAGGACAGTGGGAGTAGAGGCATTTTGATCAATGCCCGCTCCCTTGTCAAAAACAAAATAATGTTTAGGGAGATGGTCTTAGACAGAAAGCCTGCCCTAGTGTTCATCACTGAAACTTGGGCTAAAGACTCATCTGGTCCTGATCTGATCGAAGCGGTCCCGGAAGGGTACTGCCTGGCCAGACTGGACAGACAGGGACGAGTGGGAGGGGGTATAGCGATCCTCTTCAAAGACCACTTGCAATGCCACACAGTACCTATACCCGACTTTCCGGATAACTTTCAAGCTTTCTATTTCATCATAAAGGAAGTGCAATGCCCTTTTTTCAATGGAATTCTGCTGTACCGACCTCCTGGCCCGAGGACCGACTTCACGCACAACTTCCTCCAGTCCTTGGAACCCTACTTTGGTCGAGAACATTTTTCCATTTTAGGTGATTTTAATTACCATTTAGAACGGCATGATCTATCTGATACCTCATGTCTTATTGAGGCCTTGGCGTCCTGTGGACTCACGCAGCGAGTTAGTGGGGTTACCCATCGTGCGGGCCACACACTAGATGGTATTTTCTCTAACGACCATCGTTTGACCATCAAGGATCCGGTGTATCTGTCTTGGTCCGATCACCTTGCGGTCCCTTTCCTTTTGGAATGCCATAGGATGGATGGAAGTAAAATAGGGAAACACTCAGTGGAAACTGCCAGAAATTTTAGGATATCAGCAATGACTCCTTTGCGCCATGCGCTGTCAGTCTTTCTACCACTGGCATGGACAGTGTTCAGACCGCGGTTGGTCATTTTGAACAGGTTATTACTGAGGCCCTGAATGAACTGGCCCCAGTACAGACCCGCCGCCGAGCCAGAAAAAGGCCATCTGCCCCATGGTTTTCTGAATCCCTCAGACTCCTCAGGCAAGAAGTGAGGAGGATGGAGAGGCTCTGGCACTCAGGCTGGGACCTCAAGAACAAGGAAGCTCACAAACTCCTGGTCAGGAAATACAAGGCTGAGATTGTGCAGGCCAAACAAGATTACTTTGTGGCCATGACAACCTCGCTCTCCTCGCCGAAGGAGCTTTTCAGAATCGTTGACTCCTTAGTCAACCTACAAACTCCTGACCCTGTTGTACCCTCGCAAGATCTATGTGATAAAATTGCTTCCTTCTTTTACACCAAAATACAGGATATCTACCTAGCCCTTGAGGAACAAAGAGCATCTATCAGTGGGCCCCCTGCTCGGGTTGAGATGAACATGACCACCACAGATATCTCCCTTGTGAGCACCCTGGACTCCTTTCCCCCGCTGGTCCTACAAGATCTGGAGATCTTGCTTAATAAGACCAAATCTGGCTCCCCCCTAGATATCTGCCCACTGAAAATCATTAAGCAGTGTAGGGAAACCTTCCTACCGCCTCTGCTAGAAATCATGAATCTAGCTATGAGAGACGGTGTCTTCCCCTCGGAGTGGAAGAGTGCAGTAGTGAAACCCCTGCTAAAGAAGGCCTCCCTTGATCGGGAGGTCCTAAAAAACTTCCGTCCGATCTCACTGCTCCCAGCCCCTGCGAAGATGCTTGAGGCACATCTAAACAAGCATCTCGCTGCCTTCGTGGAAGACTCGGGCTGTCTGGACTTTTCCCAGCACGGATTCAGGAGGGAATACAGCATTGAGTCGGCCCTCACTATTGTGCTTGATAAGATCGCACGAAAGTGGATGGGGGCCAGACCACCCTCCTGGTCCTGTTAGATCTAACTGCGGCCTTTGATACCCTCTCCCCCTCAGTACTTACATCTCGTTGGAGGGAAGTGGGGGTGAAGGACGCAGCTCTAGATCTACTGACCTCCTTCCTTGACGGAAGGGAACAAAGAGTCAAACTGGGGGAGTTTCTATCTCCTTCCCGACCGGTGCTGTGTGGGGTCCCGCAAGGGTCGGCTCTTAGTCCGACCCTATTTAACATCTACGTGACCCCACTAGCCAGACTAATTAGAACTTTCGGGATGGAGGTAGTTTCTTATGCAGATGACACCCAAATCCTCGTCTCTCTTTCCCATTCAGATGTACCAACTGCCTCCAACTTTAGATCTTGCATGGAGGCGGTTGGTCAGTGGATGATCCAGAATTCACTCAAACTGAATGGGGAGAAGACTGAGGTGATGGTGTTTGGAGGGAAAGAGAACATTTGGTCAGCCAGCTGGTGGCCTGACTCGCTAGGAGAGTGTCCTTCCCCCACAACATCTGCTAAGAATCTTGGGGTGATGATAGACCCTGCCCTGATATGGGCAGACAGGTTAGTAGAACCATCTCCACCTGTTGGGGCTTAATCCACACCCTGCGAAGAATCAGGAAATATCTCTCTCAGCAATCCAGAAAGCAAATAGCTGTCGCACCTATCGGCTCACGACTGGACTACTGTAATGCGCTGTACGCGGGGCTAAACAGGAGCCTGCTGCAGCGCTTGCAGGTAGTCCAGAATGCCGCAGCCAGATTTGTTCTGGATGTTCCCAGACGCTCCTCGGCCACGTTGGCCAGGAAAGCGCTACATTGGCTACCGGTAGAGCACCGAGTACGGTTTAAAGTCCTATGCATGACCTATAGAGCCATTGCAAAGAACAGCGACACGGGAGTTGGTTCCATCATCTCCCACTACACTCCTGGAAGGGACTTGCGCTCCTCCACGAAACTGCTCCTGACAGTTCCCCGCATACGAAGAGCCAAGTGGGGTGGCAGGGCCTTCTCCACCCTGGCCCCTAAATGGTGGAATGATCTCTCTCTGGATCTCAGGTCCCTACCCTCCCTACAGAAATTCCGAAGTGCCCTTAAAACTCGCCTCTTCCTGCAAGCCTATGTGTAAGGATGCATGTTTCCATTTTTAGATGTTATTGTTAGGCGCCTTGATACCTGCGGGTTATTGTTTTGCGCATTATAAATTTTTTATCAATCAATCAATCCGCCAGCCACATGGTCACAACAAGAAGCAGGAGGCCTGGTAAACAAAGAACATATGTAGGCCTAAGGGGAAAGTACACTGGCTGGCTGCACACAATGGCTGCCAGTTGCATGGTCGCAACAACAACAACCAACAAGAAGCCATGTTCACTACAAAAAAGCAGGACGCCTGGAAAACAAAGTAGACATGAAGGCCTATGACAAAAGAACATTGTCTACCTACACAAAATGGCTGCCTGCCACATGGTCACAACAACATACGTGAGACCTGGAAAAACAAAAAAATACATGCAGGCCTATGAACATTGTCTATCCATGAAGGTCCCTGGCCACATGGTATGAGCAACAAAAACACATGGTGGCCTATGGCAAATACACTCACACACTGGCCAGAGAAAGGAGGCATGGTAACACAGAGAACACAGCATTAATTCAGAAATGCCAAAAATGAAAACTAACAGGGATAAAAATGTTTACAATAACACACATCCTCCAAAGGCATCACCCCACCTATATACAGTTTGCAGGGAAAAAACGTGAAATAGCACAACCCCAGTGCCATCCATTGCCTAAAAAATGTTTCAATCCAACAGACACCACAGAAACAGTTGTTTCATGCACCCATGACTAGTACAGGGCCTACTGGCTGGATGGCCCATGGGCGGACTAGGCCACATACTGCATTAAAAGAATATTGTGCATGTATTAGAAAACATGGAGAAAATGTACTGAGCTGTTCAACATTACTCCTGTACAAAGAAGAAAATTACATGCAAAACAACAACAACAAATACGAGTAAGGAGGCATGGTGACAAACAAAGAACAAATGCAAGGCTATAGCAAAACCACAGTGACCGCCTACACAAAATGGCTGCCAGCCACATGGTCAGAACAAGAAGCAGTTTACTTCCTCATATAATACACAATAGAGCGAGGCATGCTAGGTGTGTCAGTAGCATGCTGGGTGTTTAATCTGTGCAAGTTATGTGTTGGGTATGATGCAGGGAACATTGGACCATGAGTCAGGGGTAACAGTGTAGGGGCTGGCCATTATACGTCACACCACCAGTAAAGGAGCAGAAGACCGGTCTGTATATTGCTGACACAGTGCATGCCTGCATGTTGACTTGTGCAAATCGCTGTCAGGCCCCAATATTTTTGGGCATTGTCTGAATGCCCCTCTCTCCAGAATGGTCCACACAGATCAGAAGGACTTGGTGCACCCAGTTCCTCTCAATTCCATGAGCAGAATCATGAAATGTGCCCAATGTACTCCCATCAATGTCATTTACTTGTGAGGTAGTATTCATGACATCTTGGCACAACCTGCAAAGCCATATCTATGTACCTTCCTATATCGACAACAACACTCACATTGAGCATCAGTCATGTTTTCTGGAAATCACTAGCGCCACACCATGGTTAATGTGATTTGCAGGTTTACTTGATTACACCCTCATTGCCATCTGTTTATTAGTGTTCCTCTCACTCCCTTTCAAATAAGGAGGACATGAGCTATTCTGCAGGATGCCCAAGTACCCCTGATGCCAGAATACATCAGCCTTAACTTGGGGTAAGGTATGTCCATTGTGAATCGAAGAAACTACAGATATAGTGCAATTAACCTTACAGCTACAGCTTTTGACATGCCATCAATCCCCAAACATGAGTCATATCAATGGGTAGGAATATGTTTGCACTATTACAACATTTGCAGCATCTATAATTGAAAGGATGCTTTGCCTATACTGGTTACCATGTTGACCCGGTAACACAATTGTTGACCATGTAGGCTTTATGACATCAATCATTGCAACAGGTAAAAGTAAGGGCATCTAATCATCTTAAGTGTCGATGAGTATTGATGTCTGACCCCACCTATTGCTAATTTATATTTGGATTCAGGAGAGGCTGAATGTATGTAGCATCTATGAGCATTGGCTGGTGCCAATGAAGACTTGTGGGCTTTGTACACACACTTTAATTAACTTACGCTACATACCTAAGAGTGTTGTATTTCCACTCATTACAGTTGTGTGGACAATGTGTTACAACTCCTCAACACCAGTGTCAAACTCAGTTAGTGTCATAGCCAAGCATGCTGTGTCCAGAAAAGTTATGGCAGGTAATTCCATTAGGCTTCAACATTTGACAAACCAATCTTTGCCATGTGTGTTCTATGAATTGTATGTTACATTGTGCTTCCTGGATCCCTCAACTGAATTGGTGCCAGATCAAGTTGCAAGTGTCATGGGCCACCAATCTGTTGCTGCCAAAACATAATCACAGCAGGGAAAGAATACCCACTCTAGTGGCCTTGCACACTCTGTCACAACATGCACTTTGACACAAATTCTGTCCTTGAGACTATATTGTGTGAAAAGGATCTGTTGTACAAGTACACTGAGGGCAAAATGGTTACCTGTGAGTGAAACTTCAAACTCACAATGATACTGCTATCATGGACCACACACCATCCGTGCAAAGATACTACCATGTATTCAGAACACTTATTGATAGCGTTGGGATCATGTTGGGATCCCAGAATCTGTCAATCTCACCCCTGGTGTAGGGTTCTTGCCCACCTACAAGACAACTATTTGAACATTGGATTCTAAATTGTGCAAATATACCATGTACATATATCATGACGAGTACTATGACATCTCAGTGTGTTGGCATTTCCAAGAGGTTGGACACACATATATGTGAATTGTCTGTACATATTAGACGGAACTAATCCCCTTACATGACAGAGGTGGCTGTATGTTGATAGCCTGACAAATCACAAAGCACATGCCTGTGGTATGCCTCAGGCCTGTTACTGTTTTGTGTACAGCTGCATAGCATCATCTGCAGCCCACTTGCACCATGTCACATAGGAGCAATGTCATTGACCTCAGGCAGGTAACCTAGTAAGGCACCTAGTGCTGGGATAGAAGAGAACAAGCATATCCCGTATGGAACATTGAAAGAAACAGATCTGACAATTCATGTCACTGCTGCACAGAGTGCTGAGTAGCTGCAAAGCATGCAAACTTGCAACATGGGGCAAGGTCCATGGCTTGGAAGAAACAATGCATCTCTGTCCTATAAGCGTCACCTACATTAAAATTCCTGATTTCCATGGCCATGGAAAGTTGTAAACAAAAAAGCAAAAGGGGGAGTGAAGAGGGGTGAGGGTAGCATTGTCCTCCTCTAGATACTCTAATTCCACAAAAAGATTCTACCACTTATAATATATCCTTCCTTATTTGGAAAATTATAATGATGGTGGTGGGAAGAGGTGTTGAGTCAAAGAACTGTCCTGGGAAACACTAAATGTTTTTTAAAATACCCCTCACACACTAAAAATGAATTCAGTGTCATGGTTCATCATAGGGGTCTTCCCGTCCCTCTACGAGGCGGGGCATGCTGCGACCTACGGAGATACGGGAGCACTTAATTAAGAGAAAAACTGTGTGTTGTGTAGAGTTAAGAGTGGTAGGGTCAGAAAAAATAGTGGTGCAGAATTAAAAGTTACCTGGCTAGTGAAAAAAAATTAATTTGATTGCCTTTACTAACTGGAAACATTAAAAACTGGGAGACGTAGGGGGTATACTTTTATGAGTTGCCTCCTACTTGGTCAAAATGTTTTAAAAGCCAGCCCCTTGGCTTTCTCTTCAGGACCTTGCGTAAACCCCACTCCACTCACACATTAATTATGTGTAATTCATGTGCCTAATAATATTCACCCACAGTTCATGCTAAAATAAGCATGCAAAAAACCCTACCCAATCGGTATCTCTTGTAATAAAAGAACAAAACAATAAAAAAAGGAAACAGTAATTCACTATATAAAACATATCACCATCATGTGGTAAAGAAAGTTGGCGGTAAACACCACTGTGATATATTTTTCTCTCAAATTTATTGAGGTGCACCACACTTATTCTTTAGAGTAGGTGATGTGCTGCCCAATGCTGATTCTCAAGTCACTTCTTAAGCAGTTTAAAAACACTTAAAAAGACACACATACATACATGTCTCACATAAAATGATCCAGCGTTTTTAAGGAGCATTTTTTGGATGTATTCTACATGCATTTCATAGGTCTTTTCATTCATGCGCAGTTGTTTTTTGCGATCACACGATATACATACACTATTTTTAGGAAGTTATGTCCTCATGAGCTGTCACGGAAGGGGAGGGCGCCTGTAGTCAAACACTGCAGGCAAAACGATAGAGATTTCAACCTTACGTTTGTTAAGGTGTTCGTTTTTCTGCTCGAAAAACAGGGAGGCTATTTTTAAAGACCCGCCAACGTCTTACTCACATCATCAAGGCTGCACACTCTCCCTGATAATACGTTCTCGTGGCTCCGTGGAACATCCTACAAGCGTTCAGAGCTTCTATTTGAATCACCAGAGAAATGAAAGCACGCTAAAAATGGAAGGAAACTACTAGAGTGTAACTTTTCCATAATGCCCCCAATCGTGTGCTGTTTGGGCTAAGGAAAATAATACACGTCCTGTCTCATCACGCCTAAGTGATGTCTCTAAGATTATTTCAAAATATGTCAATCTGCACCTGATGCGGGAACCGGACTTGTATTAATTGCTTTTACAGACCGGGGAAATTATGTGTGGTTCTATCTCTTGGTAAATTCTGTGATTACCCTGAGATGCGTGCTGATGTTAATGAGAACACTAGAACACTAGCTGCCCTAAGATGGCTGCCTCCTTTATGCCATTGTGATCGATTGTGGTGGTACACTTCCTGTCTTGCTTTACCTCTTGATATGTCTGTATTCAAAGGTATCTACATTGATACAATCTGTGTGTGTCACAATCAATGCAGTATTGTCTTTACATCCTCTCTATTGGTCCTGGTAGAGTTATCTAACTCCTCATAACTGTTTGTAAGAAAACGGAGTCTGAAGGACATTTATAATTGGCCCCAGGGAATTTCATCATTAAGGCCTGTGTCCTGAGTCTTTAAGCGGAACAGCCACCGCTGTCCTTTTTCAAAAAGTTATCTCTTGTTAGGGTTCAGTTTCATCACGGTCCAGGAGATTTCATCATGTGTGTGTCCTTTTTCTAGAAAGTGTGAAGCCATTTCTGTAGTGCTCTTCTTGCACTTGATATTACTCTTATGCTCCCCATTTCTGGTCTTTATTGGACGTGTGGTCATGCCAACATACTCCATCAGGCATGGACAGGTGCTCAGGTACACAACATTCTTGGTGTTACATGTTGTGAATTTTCTCTGCTCCCACCTAGTGCCATTGCAGGAAAAGATTTATCTGCTCTTTTTTGGTAGTCTGCAAACATTGCACATTTCGCAAGGGTGATAGCCCTTGATTTGTGGTAGTACTGTTGTTTGTCTCGTAGGTCTGGTGTGCACCACCATATCTCTGATGTTCTTTCCTCTCCTGTGGGAGAAGATTGGTTTCGGGAGGTTCATTCCTCCACTCTTCAAGATACGCCATTGTTTATTGACAATCTTTGTTATCTGGTTGGATTTGGTATTGAATGTGGTAATGCAAATTGGATGTTTTTGTTTTTGTTTTGGTGGCAAAGGTTCTAACAGGCTTTCCCTACAGTTATTCCGTGCTCTTTCGTAGGCCTGGTCAGTCACCTTTCTTGGATATAACCGTTTCTCCAGTTTCTTTTTCAAATACTCCGACTGTTGTTTGAAATCAGTAATTTCCGTACAATTTCTCCTTAGGCGTAAAAATTGGCCGTCGGAGATTGTCGCGAAGATGTCTTGGGTGGAAGCTTTGATATAATAACAAGCAGTTTTTAGAAGTGGATTTGAAATGTGTAGTAGTCACAAGTTTTCCTTCCTTGGGGTATATATACAGGTTGAGGAAGACTAATTCCTTATTGGAAATAGCGCTGGTAAATTTCAGAAATTCATCCTGATAGTTAAGCCAAGTGATCAAATGTTTGGCTGTAGTTTCATCCCCATCCCAGATGATCAGTATATCATCAATATACTGTTTCCATATTTGTACATGGTTGCGGAAGGGGTTGTCAGTATATAGGATCTTTTGTTTCTCCAGATGGTGGACATACAGGCCGGCTCAATTCCTCTTCCCACCACCATAATTATAATTTTCCAAATAAGGAAGGATATATTGTAAGTGGTAGAATCTTTTTATTCATTTAAAGTTGTAACTATGGGCCAGATGTAGATTTTAGTGGTCGCAAACGAGAAATCAGCCTGTTTATGACTGTTGCAGGGATTCTGCTCATGCACAAGAAACCGGGACCTCAGTGAATTGTGGTGTACCAAAAAACTCACCTCAGTACCCAGAACCCCAATCCGACTGGCATCAGTGTCTCATTCGTTCTCAGTACTACAGCGAAGCTACCATTATTAGACAACCCAGAACAAGCGACTTAGGATACTCTCAGGAATAGTGGGAATCAAAAACACTCTTTCGTTTTTATTCTCATACAAGTCCACAACGTGAGTAATCAGAGACACAGAAAAGTTTAAAATGTTTATTTTAACTATGTCTCTAAGATGCAGTATTTTGGCTAACATAAGCAGGCCTATGATTAGAAATAAAACAATCAGCCTTGTTACAATTCCATAAAACACAAAGGGAGAAATCACATTATAATGATAGTGGAAACAGGTCTTATGGCGCCTTGTGTACCACCCTCCCCTGGCTAGAAGCTAGATTTGAACTGGGAACCCCATACCTCCAAAATCAGGTGAAGTGTATCACATCACAGATCAGCACAACTCTTTGTAGATGGAAAGTTTTCTCCAAGTGCCTGAATCATGCATGCAATTCAATATTAAAAGCACCCAAGTTTCAGAAATGTGCAGCTGTGTGCGTGTTGTGTCTGGACCATTGGCCGATCAACCTGAATCAACAGCATACATTGTTATTTAACCTTGAACACTCTGTACAGACTTGAGGTCGCGGTGTAAGTCTAGAGATGTGAAAAACAGACTGTTCTCATGTGAAGGAAAGCAAGCAGTTTGTTTACATAAGAACAGAGACATGTAGTGTCGTGTGCAAAAGTGGCAAAATGGCATTTGAGCAACTAAAGCACTTATGCTAACATAGCAATGTGTGCAAGCAGAACTGTATCCTCACTACATGACCACTAAAAGGGGTTGTGGTATGTATAAATCGTATCTTGCGAATCAGTAACTGATTACTGACTGGCAAAATAGGGATAGAGAGACGCTATTAGGAAGGGGCGTGCCAAGGGCATCCCTTCCTAAAAGCGAGGCACACTGGTGTGTACGAAATGCGGTTGCAAAACAATCACAGTTACCACCTACTTCATGTAGGTGGTGAGTCAGTCGCAAAAGGAAAGAGGTAACCGGGGAACCCTTCCTCTTTATAAATGTATATGGTAATATTTTTTAAGAGCTGGTAGTAGTCCCACAAACCACAGCCTATCCTTAAAAAATTAAAAGAAAACTTTTCATTTTTTTCTTTTAAATGTATCCCATTTTACTTTACGGAAATGGGCGGCATTTGAAAAAAAAGTTGCTTTATTTAAAAAGCAAAGCCAGACATGTTGGTCTGCTGTCCCTAGCAGGTCACCATCCCTATGATATGTGAGATTCCTAAGGGGTCGCAAATTGCTGCCAGCCTCATTAATACTATTGAGGTAGGTCTTTAACAACCCCATTAGGATTTGGAAATAGTGTCTGAGAACCTGTTGTAAATTACATTTTTGACGAGTCGCAAATTGCGAGTCACAAAATGTTGTAATCTGTGACTCGCAAAATGCAATGGTCATACATCTGGCCCCATGTGTTGAGCAAAGCAGCACATAGAAGTTATACATGATAGGAGCTTCAACATGACATTACTTTCCACCCCTCATTTGTGCCAGGTCATACAATGTTAGGTACATGGCCAGCACCACTTGTATGTGAGTTCAGGGCATGTTTCAAAATGCAAGCATGTGCAATGTACATACATAAGCCTAATTACATTGTTCCAAGCCCTGGTGCTGTTAAATGTATACATCACAGAAGACACAGGATTGGAGAGAACCATGCAGAACATCATATGTACCTTAAATGTTAAGCAATTTTCCTACTGTGATAGTTACACATCTACATGCAGATGGTACACAGATCCCCTGCCAATGGGCCCGCCAATCTCCAGTCCCAAGTACTCAATCAAGTTGGCATCTTCTCTTCACATTACGTCCGCCCAGCGATGCTTGAGTTGTCCATGCTCCACTCCACTCCAAAATGCATGGCCATCTCATCCTGTCCCAGTTCAGGTTTCTTTCCTTTGGGAGGGCTCTCTGTATGACTCTACCACCAGCTGCCTACATCATAGGAGTCAGCAGCCATAGCAGGCCCCCTAACTCTCCCTCCAACATTTGTTTTTCCCTTCCCTTCCCCTCCCAGATATCCTTAAATCTAACACAGTAAACAGCCAAAATAAACCCTTACACTAACCCCTACTCCTAATTTAAAAAACCATAAACCACAAAAAGGCCAAATATCACACAATACTATCACAAAATACAATACAATTGACCATAAATATAAAAAAGACACAATTTAGAAACAAACTTGGACTTAGCAGACGCAGACAGTACAATATTAATCAATCAACCACCAGCCACTATCCAAATCTCCTCCAACACCAAGCAAAAACCAACACACTGTCACTAATACTTTGTTTTTAACTGGCACTGCACTCACCTAGTGCATTCTTTCACCCTCTGAGGCCACGCCCCCCTCATCTCGGCTACTTAAAGCGCGCTGACTAAGAGCTCGCATTCAGAGGCACAACACTCCTGAGGCGGAAGCCGGGAGTAGCTCGATTTTTAAAATTGAAAACTGTCACTAATACTTTGTTTTTAACTGGCACTGCATTCACCTAGTGCATTCTTTCACCCTCTTCTATCACTGAATCGCCGCGCAGCCGATTTTAACGCTGCTACGGCACAGTGATACTAGCCGCCATTTCCCATCCTAAGCCCACAGGCCACGCCCACGGCCCTGAGGCCACGCCCCCCTCATCTCGGCTACTTAAAGCGCGCTGACTAAGAGCTCGCATTCAGAGGCACAACACTCCTGAGGCGGAAGCCGGGAGACGCTCGATTTTTAAAATTGAAAACTGTCACTAATACTTTGTTTTTAACTGGCACTGCACTCAATTAGTGCATTCTTTCACCCTCTTCTATCACTGAATCGCCGCGCAGCCGATTTTAACGCTGCTACGGCACAGTGATACTTGCCGCCATTTCCCATCCTCAGCCCACAGGCCACGCCCATGGCCCTGAGGCCACGCCCCCTCATCTCGGCTACTTAAATCGCGCTGACTAAGAGCTCGCATTCAGAGGCACAACACTCCTGAGGCGGAAGCCGGGAGACGCTAGATTTTTAAAATTGAAAACTGTCACTAATACTTTGTTTTTAACTGGCACTGCACTCACCTAGTGCATTCTTTCACCCTCTTCTATCACTGAATCGCCGCGCAGCCGATTTTAACGCTGCTATGGCACAGTGATACTCGCCACCATTTCCCATCCTCAGCCCACAGGCCATGCCCACGGCCCTGAGACAACGCCCCCCTCTCATATATAAATGTGCCTTCCCCGGACGCGCGCTGCGGGCGTGCCGCATGCGCGCCAAAGGCGCGCCAAAGGCAAGCCCGTCTGCGCCCGTCCGCGGCCGACCGGGGCAAGGGGCCACCCCCCCTGCCCGGTCACCATACCAGGTCAGAACCCACAGCCCCCTCTCCCTCCGCCACCTAAAGCAGGGAGTAGGGCCACCCTGCCTACACGCATGGGATCCATCCATACAACACCCCGCCTGCAATCAATGCGGATTTCACTTTCTACTCCACCCTCAAATTAAACCCACACAATACTCCATGCTCCTGCTCAACTGCAGATCACTCCCCAAGAACACCACGGAAATTTCTCTACTGATAGAGGAAGCAAACCCAGATATCCTCTTTATCACAGAGACGTGGCTGCAGGAACACTCGGAACCCGATTTGGTACAAACTCTCCCACCCGGATACCAAATACTCCGTCTCGACCGCAAAACGGGAATCGGTGGTGGGCTAGCAGTGATCTATAAAACAGGATACGAAGTCACTAGCACCCCCGTCCGCCTCCCAGATAGTGAATGCCTTCCCTTCACTATAAAACTCAGTCCCACACATACCTTTTCTGGCATGCTCATATACCGCCCTCCCGGGACACAAGGACAGTTTCTTTCTAACCTTGCCCCAACAGCTGCAAACCTTGCACTCAGTTCTGCTAACTTCACAATCCTGGGCGACCTCAACACCCACTTGGACGACCCTAACGACTCTAACGCGAGGGAACTTTCCTCCAGCCTAGGTGCCCTCGAACCACAGCAACTTGTCCTCGGGCCCACTCACCAAAAGGGTCCTCTTTTAGACCCCATATTCAGCAACTGCCCTAACCTTCACGTTGGAAACCCCTCCCCCCTCCCCTGGACCAATCACTTCCTCATTCCTTTCCCTTGGACCCTCCCCAATCACCCTCCACCCAAACCCCCAACTGTTCAACAGTCACGCAACTGGTCCAAAATCGCCCAGCCGGAATGGCGGGACAACCTAGAGCTTACCATACCCACCAAAGCTCCCAATCCCATCCAGGGCAACGAGAATTACAATAGATGGATCACCAGCTTCTTAGATCTGGTACTTCCACTAAAACGTACCCACCCTAAGCGGGGAAACCCGACAGCCCCATGGTACACCACTGATCTCCGGGAGGCCAAACGCGCCTGCAAACGAATCGAGAGGAAATGGCGTCTCGATTACCTACCAGCTGACAAAACACCCTACAAAGAAGCTATCAAAGGCTATAAATCCAGCATTAAACCAGCTCAGGGCAAATACTTCGAAGCAAAGATCAACAAGGCAGCTTCTAAACCCAAGGAGATCTACCGGATAGCTAAATCCCTCCTGCGACTACCCGAGGCCCCAAAAGAGCACAACAACACCCAGGTCCACTGCGAGGAGCTAGCGGACTTCTTCCACCGCAAAATAGAAGTCATCAACTCCTCTTTCTCCCAGACCATCACTTCGCCCAGTGGCATCGCTGACACAGGCTCCGCGATAGCACCACCAAACTCTCTCAAAAGTATCCCGCCCCTAGATCTCACCAATCTAGAAAGTATCATGCGACAGGTCAAATCTGGATCACCTACTGATCCGGCTCCCCCCCCGGGCTCTCACCCCGATCAACAGTCAGATTTCACCCACCATTCGGGACCTGCTCGACTCCTCCCTCCATACTGGCATCGTCCCGCCTCTATGGAAGAGAGCAATGGTCAAGGCATTACCAAAGAAACCCAGCCTCGATCAAAACAATCCCTCCAACTACCGACCTATCTCCCTTCTCCCCTGGCTCAGTAAACTTCTTGAGAAATATGTCAACTCTGTCCTGACACACTTCTTGGAATCTAACAACATATTTGACTCTACTCAAACGGGTTTTAGGCCCCGTCATGTAACCGAAACTGCCTTGATTGCAGTAACGGAGGAAGCAAGAAGGATCCTAGACAGCGGCGGGTCAGCGGCCATCGTCCTACTTGACCTTAGTGCCGCCTTCGACACTGTAAATCACAATACTCTACTCCACCGCCTTGGCAGGATAGGAATCTCAGGAACAGCACTCACCTGGATGAGATCCTTTCTTACAGATAGATCTTTTCAGGTATTTGAGAAAGACTTCACATCCTCCAGTAAACCCCTTAACTGCAGAGTGCCTCAGGGCTCCTCCCTGAGCCCCACTCTTTTTAATGTTTACCTCAGCCCTCTGGCTGATGTCGTCCGCCCCTTTGGAGTGAACATTTTCACCTATGCGGACGACACACAGCTGGTGGTAGCGCTAGATCCACCTCTCAACTCCCACCACAGCTTAAATAAATGTTTGAAAGCAGTTGCCTCTTGGATGTCGGGCTCCTGCTTAAAGCTAAACGGGGATAAAACAGAGGTCATGCTCTTGGGAAACAACATCACCAAATCCATCGATACCATCTGGCCCCTCTGCCTTAGCAGCCCCCTGCAACCCAAAGAACAAATCAAGAGTCTCGGCATCTGGCTTGACCGAACCCTCACTTTCAACCACCAAGCAACCAAGCTTGCTGCCACATGCTTCGGGCTTTTAAGGCTAGTTCGCAAAATCCTCCCTCTTCTCCCGTTTCATTCAAGACGGATCATGGTCCAAGGATTGATTCTATCCTGCCTCGACTGCGGAAACGCCCTATACCTTGGGGCCCCACAGTCTACGCTCAACAGACTCCAAATCATTCAAAACTGCACGGCAAGGACCCTCCTTGGTATCCCACGTCGAGTCTCAGTCAAAGCCCGACTGAAGGATCTCCACTGGCTCCCGGTGAAAGCGAGGATCGAATTCAAGAGCATGTGTATTGCTCACCGCTCTTACTGGGGAACAGGTCCCGCTATCAACCGCCCCCTGGTAAATGCCTATCATCCCAATCGCCTCCTCAGATCTGGGACCTCCTATCTAACCTCAGTACCATGAATCAGAAGAGCCAGGTGTGGCGCCGGTCGCTCTCCTACAACCTAGCCAAGATCTGGAACTCCCTCCCCCTCTCAATCAGATCAGAGCCCAAACTACTTACCTTCCGAAAGCTCCTTAAAACTTGGCTTTTTAATAAAACA
The DNA here is from genome assembly GCF_964261635.1 of Lissotriton helveticus. Lineage (NCBI taxonomy): Eukaryota > Metazoa > Chordata > Amphibia > Caudata > Salamandridae > Lissotriton > Lissotriton helveticus. The sequence goes on along the minus strand of NC_136070.1, from coordinate 451,989,401 downwards.
TCTGTTTAAACTGTTTTAGAAACCTTTAAGTCCAGCGCACCCCGTCTTGCCTTAAACCTCTGCAGCGCTGGGACGCCCCTGGGTAGCCACCGCGCTATATACATTTTCTTTTCATTTAATTTCATAAAAGAAAGTGAAAGTAACACCATCACTTCCTTGTTTGCAGCCTGACTCACCCATTGTGTTGTTTCTTGTGTGCAGTGAGCAAGTTTGTGGCATTTGCATAGTTTTTTCTGATGCATCGACATACAAATAAGCCAAAGCGTGCATGACGCACAACATATTAACACTTTTACGTTTAGGAATGCATTGTCTCCAAAGCGATGCGCAAATGGGAACATGTTTGGTCTTTGACAACACAACTGACCTATTGTCTGGATTACACAGTAGTTATTTTTACAATGCAGGGGAATACAGCTTGGGCCTAACTAACCTTGCTCCCCTTGTCTCACGTGACAGGCATAATATCTTCTGATGTTGTCACTGTCAAAAGAGCACCTCTGTGTGTGTGTGTGTGTGTATGTCTTCTGTGTGGTGACATTTTGATAGTTAATACGTGTAGGTGAGGCACATATACATGTGATGTGTAGAGACATGCCAAACATTTTTTGGCTTTTGTTGTTCATAGTATGCTTAGGAGAATATGGGTACCTGTGGAGTAGACATGTTTTCGCTTTATGTAATTGCATTGCTATGAACTACGCTGTTGTATACTCCACCTTGCACCATAATAAAATTCAAGCAATAAGTCTGCATTGCTGACATTAGTTTGGTTATGGATGCAATTCACACTCCGGGAAACACAAAGACTGGCTGGGTCGGTGACATACTGCAGACCTATGTACTTGACGGATAATATGGGTGTCCTGCTGGGCCAATGTGACACCTGTTATGGTCGGGGAGACATCAGTTAGCACACTACAGCAGCCCACTTCCAACATGTGATTTGTTGGTGCAGACACATCTGCTCTCTGGACTTTTTGTTCGTAACAGGATGAGTGATACATGTACAATGCACTGTGTGGCCATTACGAATGTATGCCCCTTTATCTCCAATCTCAGGACATCATGTAAAGTATGCAGTGACCCAGATATGTGTAGTGGCCCTAATGTACAGGGATCATGTTGGGTTACCCCCTGTGGTGCTGCATGGTGTGCAACTTAACCATGCTTGTGATTTTCAATTCTTCACATCTCAGTGTTCTTTAAGTGTTCAGATGTTTGCTGGCTACATATACAACATATTACTGCTCTGGCTATTTGCTAACTGTACAATGTGATATGCACATTATCTTATGTTTACAGGCCTTTGTACCCCATTCCTTTGATATGCCATACATAGAAAATGTGTCCTTTAGCTACTGTAGCATGATGTGGTTTATGTGACCATGTAGCAAGTAAATAGGTCACATGCCCAGTGTTTTGTCTGGAGCCACACATGTGGGCATATGCTCTTTAGAAATGACAGCTTTCACATGCACGACTCTAAGCTTTTGTCCATGACAACTGTCACTCTTTATTTCTAATCGTATGTGCAGTCAGATGAGTTTTCAGTGAGATGCACTCATTCTGCTAGGCCACACATTGGTCAGACACACTACATTTTGCAGGTATTCGCAGGTATGGTAGTTGGTGGTTTGTGTCCCAAACTTTATTTAGCACCATTTGTTGTGCACTTTGCTGCTGCACAACACACCAAGACTGCTAAATCTGTAGCTCTGCACAGCTTAAATGCAAAGGGAGAATGAGGATCAATTAGAAATTTGAAATGTGGCATGCCTGACCTGTTCCTCTGATGCAGTACATAACTTATGTTGATTTTCTCTATATGTACAATTGACAGATGTGTGGCATAGCCCCATGCCCTCAACAGGTCTGATGACACCAGTGTAACATTCTAAAGGCCTACTTCTAGTTGACATGATGTGGATAAGTTGATGTTTACTAGGACTGTGATAAAAACACAAACAAAAATAATGGAATAAAATATCTATTTGCATGTTTAACTGTCATAAAATGTTACTTCATTCCAGCACATGTGCTTCAGGCGAAGAAATGTTGCACAATGAGTGTGCGTCGTCTTTTGCCAGCCACTGTATTGTGGATGTCTGCACACAAATATTGTGCGGAATGGCACAGAAAAATATAATCTTGCACACCATATCGGGCTAGTACAGCAATCTCCTCCCTGACATGTCGAGACATCTGAACCTGGACTTGAGCACACCGAAACTTCTCTTTACAATATTGCAGGTCTTGCAGAGTGCCTGGTTGTAGTTCTTCTCCGGCTCACTCTGGAGATATGGAAATAGGGTTAGGACCCATGGCTGGAGATCATATCCTTGGTCAGCTGAAAGTAAATTTAAAAGGACAACTGTCAGTGCTTTGGCTTACTGTTACATTACGGTCCATGTGCGTTATGTGTATGGCCATTGTTATTCATATTTCCTACGGCATTTCACAATATGCGTTACTCACACAGGTTTACACGTCTTTTCCATTATTCTGTGTATTAGCAAATGCTGAGCATGGTCTGATAAATTATACACCTCTACATCCTGACTATCATGTTGGTCCTGGGGCTCTCTGTGATGGATATTTGGACATGCTCCTGACCACTGTATGTTATGTGCTTCCTCTACATGTGTGAAGTGACAGATTGGGATCTGATATTTCGCTAGTTGGTACTCCCTAGGTAGGTAGTGACATAGAACCCATGTATTACACTGACACATGTATACCTCCATGGTAAACCACAGGTGGCGTTTGTGGCCTACATGACATTAACACAGCTGTTTAATTGTACACTTACTTGCCCACTTACTTTATGAGTTTGGGTCATAAATGTTGTTCAGTTAACACAAGTCACATGGATTATTTTGCTATTAAATGTCAGCATTCCTCTATTGTTTTTGGCAGAGAAGTTGTAATGGTGCATTTTTTTAACGCATATGTATTGCAATGTGGGCCATGTTCTTGTGTGACACACTGATTTTGTTACAAGTAGCTGTATATTATATAAGTAGACACAAAACATATTGGTTTCATGTGTATGTGTAGGAGTATTGCTTGTAGAGGATTGTATAGTTGCATGCCTCGCATTTATAATCATTGCTGTGGCAAATGAATGTTGAGATTGGTATCCTGAGTACACTGTGGTGCCTTGTCCAGGTTTATTAATCTATGTTGATGACTGGTGTGTGGCAGCATTGTGTTAGACGTTGTGTGTTTCACATTGCTGGATTCAAATGCTTTACATTTGGGCCACAGACTACACAGAACAGGTGACCGTCACTTTGATGACACCCCAGACAATGCCTCCGCCAGCCTACATGTATTTGGGGACATTGACAGTCATCTTTGCTGGAATATAAGTGTGTTTTGGGATGTTGGTGTCACATTGTATTCCAGGATTGAGCTATGGACTTATCTAGACCCTAACTTACATGGCATGCCACACATTGTGTTTCCACACATTGTGTTTCCACATACTTCTTCCTGTGTTGGCCCTGAAACTGTGATCAACATGTAAGTATACTGCCATATGTAACACACTTGCTGATATCCACAGTACTCATGCCACATTTTTCAATTTGAAGATGTGTCAGTCAGAGCAGTTAATGTGGTCTCATCCATCCACACAGAATGTATGGGCATAATGCAACTCAGGCTGTGTTGGTCCTGCCATTGCCAGATTCAAAAGTGCATATTAATGGGGCACATCATTGTCTACCAGTTGCATGGCATTGTTCCCACTAAGTCACATGGCACATGGACACACTAATTTGTAGAGTGGTGCTGTATAGCGCAGCAAGGCACCTTTTCATACTTCACTGCGTCACTGTATAAGGGCAGAAGTGGCAGTATGTAGGCCATACAGCACATTCCGGCTCTTTCAGCCTCCACTTGCACACAATGTGCTGCTTAGCAGAAACACAGACACACTTGTACCACGGATGCATGGGGCCCTGCATTGCATGCAGGGTTGTGTTCATGCAGGAGGGTGCACCTTCCTGTACAGGGAGCAGCATCAGAGGCCTGATCCTCTGTGTATGTGTGTCACAGAACGCCGCAAACATAGGAAGTGGGAGTGACTTGGATGGCTTCAATTCTTTTTGATTGTTACACATCACCTGTGTAGATCAATTGATTGGTCGCATGTTACAGTTTTCCTCGGGTGGGATACATGACATGCCTCATTATGCATGGGAGTGACATGGAGACAACCCCAAAATGCCAATGGAACACCTGTATTGTAGACAGTGATGCTAAACTGAATTTTGGCTAGTGATGCATTGCTCTGCACCTTTACACCATTCATAGGCCAACACAGTGGCTTTGCATGTCTTATCATGTGTGAGTTGAGGATTTGCATTACACGTGTACCATGTTGCATTGGTCCATATATGAGGCACACCCCTCATACATATGACCCTATCTGCATCAACAGACACAGAGATGCGTATTGTATCATACATTTTTAAATGTAAGTAGGTCTGTTAGGTACTTCAGTTTTGCTTACCTACAAGTAGCCCATTCACATATTGGCAATTCTGGAAGCGGTCATTGATGATGGACTGCCTGAAGATGCATGTGTCATGCACACTCCCAGGAGTATTTGGTCAGCACATTGGTGAACATCCCTCGCTGGTCCATGATTGCCTGCCGATTGATGGGAGTATGTGGGCTTCCGATTCCTTTACAGATTTGATGTAGCTGCAGGGGGTACCAGTTGCACATTTGTGCAGTCCATGTCTCCAAGCACATGTGGGAAACCAGAGAGGGCACAGCATAGAAACCTTGCTTGGACTCCAGTTGCAGTTGTTGTGTGTCGGGGTAGAGGGGGTATTGGTGTGTTAGGCAGATTGTGGCATCTAGGACAGGGGGTAGGAAGGTTGAGAAAGATGGCTGGGAGAATCCTGCCACTCTGACTGTTGTAATCTGGAATGACCCAGATGCCAGCATATGTAGGACAGCCATGAACTTGGCCTGCATTGGGATGTTGGTGGACCTGGCAGTTGGTGGCTGGAGCATTGGCGCTATCTGGCTTAGCAGTTGGACTTTGAGGTCCCTCCTGATCCTGTAGTAGGTGATGATCAATGATGGAAGCCAGATGTCAATAAACATGCTCCCTTCTCCTGCACTGCCAAGGGGTGGGAGGTGGCTGGGGGGATGGTTGTGGTGGTCTCCTTGCAACTCACAACTCCAAAAATAAGCAACTCCATGGCGTAGATTAGCTTGCCAAACTGTTATGTGTGACTTGTTACCAATATGCAGGAATTTTGACACAAGGCTAAGACAGTGCTTGCTGACAATGTGTCACTTTAAAAAAAAAACATAATTATCCCTTCAGCAGTTTCACCATGATTTTTAGATGGGAACGCCTACTTTGCATGTATTAATTTCTGAGTGGGGCAGCCACAGTTCAGGCCCAGGTATATTCCAACGCAGACCTACAAAAAGTGACACATTTCCCGCATGCGACAGCTTGTATATGTGATGTACGGCCTGCGTGGCCCAGGCGTCAAATTCTTTGATGCAACAGCGGTACAGGCTGCTTGTAAATATGCACCCATTGACCTAAATAGAATATGGACCCGCAAATTATTCTGAGCTTTAGCTTATTTTGTAATTTCATATTGGGACAACTGTGTGCTATTTTACATAAAACATGCTATTAAGGGGGAATTACACACAACATTAGCTGGAAAATTGTGAATGATAGGGAAAATGGGAAAAGTCATGCTTCCCCCATCTATCTTTAATCCAGCCAAATAAATAGCAGGAAAACATTGTAAATGAGGAATTGCAAGCATAATATATGCAGATACATGTGCAGTCTGTTCTTAAAGAAATGTAAAATCATATTTCAAGCACGTTCGTTAAGCACGAGCTCTCTCTCTTGCAGCGTTTATCTTACCCCGATACTATGGCGCACCCTCTTCTGCAGAATGAAGGATGGCACACTGTGTAATAATCGTTTAAGCATTTAATTGCTTCGATATGTATTACTGATTTATCTTTTTGACCTTTCCGGGTATGAATATCAATAAGGATGACAAAGAAACGAAAGTAATTTGTGCAGAAATACTGCTAATTTGCATGAGACATTTCGTAGGATTGCTAAAGCTCGGGTTCCTGTGAATATTAAGAATTTGCTCATTTTGCTTTCCAGGTCATATCATGCTGTATGTAACTTAACAGTTCAAATATTATTAGATTCTAAAATGTGAGATGTTTGCCTTTTATTGAGTGATTTGATAGTGGGTTCACCCTTCTTCTAACTATATTCTGGTATGTCTGAAAACTGGAGAACCAGCCAGCACTTGAAACTTCTGAATTGAGGTATTTAGCCGTCTGTCTAAGCAGCAAATAATTAAATTATAGATAATAGTCATTGATTCATGCATAGGTATTTAAGTTTGTACATCTAGATATTTTTTGATAGTACACAAAAAATAGTGTCTCTTTTCAAAAGCAATGCAACTGAACTATTCAAACTGCTTGGATGTGGTAAAGAAATATTTAGGTTTGATAGGAGCAACATTAACTTCACAATATACAGACTGGACACAAAACTCCAAATTCAGTTGAAACCATGGTTGCTCAAAAATGAAAATGGACGATGGCTGTATAAGTGAGGCAACCATGCTTCAATTTCATCCTCATTTTGATGGAAAGTCAATTTTGTTCCTTAAGTATGGGAGAGATGTAGAAGAAATTATTGAAGGATCATGTGTGTGTTTCTTCATGTAGCCACACATGCCATCATCGTTTAGGTGCCATATAATGGGTATGCATGCATAAAAACTTGCTGTCTTTTTTCACAATTTCTGGACATATTTTGAGAATGTCACTGTGTTAGTGACCATGCAGACAGTGTGGCACTGGCTACCAAAGTCAACATAGTATCCTATGCATTTTACTTAGTCTTACAGGACAAACACAATTCATATAAAACACGCCCACATGAACTTAGAATTTCAGAACTGCCTAGTCCAACGGTCACTATGCTATTTCTGAATGCTTCTGATGAATGCAAAGATCAGTTTCTCTAATGAGAAATGGCCAAAAAATCTGTCTCAAGTGCCTCAAGACTGTGCATAGATATATTGAAGAAACATTTAGAAACGTCATTAACATAATGGTTTCTAATCTGACAAGTAACAAAATGAAATAAACACAAGATTCAAACACCCACATGCATCATTGTAGGAATTTGCGATTCCTAAATTGCGAAAATTAAGGAATCGCAATTTAGGAATTGCAAAATCCTATGCATCAAGAAACTGCAAAAGTTTTTGCGATTCCTTAATTTTCTTTATTTGCGATTCCTTAATTGCGAATCGCAATTAAGGAATCGCATTACATTGATTCCTATGGGCCTAGAGGCCCATAGGAATCAATGGGAATGCATTCTCATTTTGCGAATTCGCAATTAAGGAATCGCAAAATGAGAATGCAATTTCAAAGGGTGCAGGGGGGTCCAAAGGACCCCCCCTGCACCCCTGAAATGTCACGTAAGTACATTTTACTCACACACATGTCCCAAGGGCATGTGTGTGTAAAATATAAGTTTCAAAAATGCACTTTTGTGCATTTTTAAAACTTTTCGCAAATTACCATGAAGGTTTACTTCATGGTAATTTTCCCCTTCCTAATCGCGAATTCGCAATTTAAAAAAAATCATGCATAGCATTTAAGAAATCGCAAAATTTGCGATTTCTAAAATGCTATAGCAATTTAAGAAATCGCAAAAAATTTCGATTTCTTAAATTGCGAAAAATGAAAAAAAAATGATGCATCCCAAAAAAGGTTTTTGCATTCGCAAACGGCCGAATTTTGCAATTTGCACCGTTTGCGAATGCAAAAAAGCTTGATGCATGTGGGCATAGATTTATTACGTTAAAAGTAGATCGCAATTTGGGGTTGGTGACTGCCCACCTCAAGGAACAATCACAAGCCTTTTCAGGGTGAACACTTGCAGTATATTAATGTAATACCATTTAAAAAAACAAACACAGTTACCAAAACGTAGGCCAATATTAAACTTGCCACTACAATTAGGCCTTAAACGTTCCAAAAAATCTAGAAAAATGCACATAATAGCTGCAACAGTACTCCTGTTGAAAGCAAACAAGGATTACTCTATTTAGACACCATACCCCGAATATGAATCTACACCACCATACACACAAGAAAGTATCACATTAAAATAAATTCCCCAAAAATAATTAGTAATTTTAAAATGAAAAGATGCATTTTTGTTTTTAATGTTGTAAATTATAAAATGTAATGCAAAACCTTCAAATCTTCAAATGGCTCCCCACACACAGGGCGCACAGTAACCCAGACCCTCATCACCAGCATACTCAACTACAGCAATGCACTGTACGTTGGCATCTCCAATCACCATAACATAACATAACATAACATAACATAACATAACATAACTTTAATTTATATAATAAACTGAAATAAAATAATTATTCACTCAGAGCCAGATGTACTAAATACTGATTACAATAAAATTAGTTGCAATTTCAAACTAGCATTTTTGCAATCAGTATTGAATTTTGCCAACAGACCTATGTACTAGTATGTCGGTTGGTAAAATTCTGACCTGCAGTGGGTTGCAATCCAAACTGTATAATGAATATTGATGAGACAGGTAACAAATCGTGACTCACGCCTATTGAAGGCCTTCTCTGTTGTAGTGGCCTGCTATGTCCAGCTGACCACCATGTCTTAGATCGCTTTTAAATAGACTATTGTTTGGATTGGAGCTCATTTTCCTTATAGGAAATGAGACTATGTTTAAAAAAGCAGGTTTACTTTTTTTCAAAGTTTGTTTAAGAGTCTGCAGTGGCCCCTTTGAATGCTGCCTACTCTCTAACAAATGTTGTTTCAACATTCCCAATGGAACCCTTCCCTTTTGAAAATGGCTTACCACTCTAACTCAGAAGCTGGCAATTTTTCAATGTTTTGCGACTGGATTTTGGTCACAACACATTGACACATCTTATACTGATTCGGTATTTGGAAGGGACGCCTACAGCACGCCCTTGCCAAATAAAACATCTGCATCCATAATCCTATCTTAGTAGTTGTTAAAACTTTACCATTTTTTAAAATGGGGTTTGTACATTAGTCCTAAACTATGATTTGGAGTGATTGTGACTGCATTAATGGATAGTGCATCTGACTATTTCTATTGCAAACTAATTTTCATCTAGAAACTCATAAACAAACACATGACAAAAAGAAAGCAAAAAGCAACATTTAAAATGATTACACATATATAATATGACAATATCAAAATCTACCTCCAGCATTTAACCATTACATATATAAAATACAATTCATTAATTTAAAAGAGCACACTATAAAATCATAGTGTAACATCATAATAAATTGTTTAAATGAAAACATTAAATTATGTATCACCCAAAAAAGCCAGTTTGAATACAGTATAAAAATATTTATATAATAAGTACATTATAAAAAATATGCTTACATTTTAGTTGGAGAAGATCCTTTGGACTGGAAATTTTAATTTGTATATAGAAATCAACTTACAATAAGCCTAAAACATATTAGCTGCCTCAAAACAAACTGTCCAATAAAAACCATATCAATTTCTAGATATGTCTACAAAATCCAAAACATTTCTAAAACAGAGGTCAGAAAAACCAAAATATTTAGGACAAAATGTTTAAACAAGTGTTTTGATATAAAATATTCCAAATCATTATCTTTTTAAAAAAGAGTAAAATTGTTCACGGCCATGTGATCTTTTTTGGACATGATCTACTAGTAATTTATTGATATTTAAAAAGTAGCGTGTGTTTTTATGAATTATTTGACACCAAAATGACAAAAATCCAATCATTAGTACTGGTGTTATGAATTTTTTACATTTTTAGTGACAACTAGCACCTAAACAATCTAGGTATATCTAGTTGCACAAGACCTGGTTAAAGTTAAAAAATATGGCCGACTGCAATGAGCGCGGTTCGCATACAAAGAGTGAAGCGGGCCCTGTCAGCGCTCACCTTCGGATTTAAAAGAAATTCTGAGAAAAAATGTCTGAGAAGATAAAGTTCAGCAGGGTTAGGCTGCAAGAGGTGTCTGAGGAAAAAAGAGTCATTGTTGGATGGCCTTGGGTCGAAGCCGCAGTGAAGATTTCTATGATCAGACTTAGTTACCGAAATTGAAGTCGAAAATCTCTGGCAGCATGAGGCAGAGGACTGTAGCCAAAGACAGTTTCACAAGGTTGAATAGCCCTCGTGCAAAGGTCCACTGAAATGGATTAGCTGCTGCCGAGAAGAATGTAGCAGAAGCCCCAAAGCCAATCTGACAGACAATGCACCTTGGGCGAATAGGCAAGCAAATTAGTCCCAGTCTCCTTCTGCTTCCAAAAACACTTTTGGTCCAGATGTTGTCTAAGTCCTTGTTTTGGTTACGTCCATCTGGGCACATTTAAGCTCTACAACCAATCGGTCAGGATTGGTTGGACACCTCCTGGGGATGAAGACTCACTCAGGCTGGGTCCCGGTGCAGGTTCAAAATGGTGGGAGCCTTTTATTTCCCTGTGGGTCTGAACAGGAGGCCAGCTGTAGTGACCTCCTCATAAATAAGTCGACTTTCCAAAGGTTGTTTTTTAGTATTTATTAATCTCATAGTACAGAAGATAAAAGTGCATGCAGCTGATCAAACAGGTAACAAGTATAAGAATGAAGTCATGACATTCTACAATCCGCAGAACACCACAAACAAGATTCTATTGCATATTACAATTCCATTAACCATTAAAGGAACATGCAATCACTACACATCCCCCTTCTTTATAAAACTAAAAGGAACAAATTAGTAAATATTACAAACACACAAAATCATCAAATCTACTTGGAGTACGAATAGGACTTCCAGAACTGCTTGACTTTGTTACTCCAGTAATGCGTATCTCATCTGAAGAAGGAACATGGGTAACTTCATCAGCAGGAACTCCTGGAACCTGTGAGGAGTTAAAAGAGGAGGTAACTGGACCAGGACTAACACCACCCAATGTGTTCAAAACAGGAACGGGTAGATCAGGGGAACTATTGGCCCTCACAACCTCTGAAGAACTAATCTCTGGCATAACTGCAAACTTAGAAACCTCTGCCACACGTTGCACATCCTTTTCCTTAAAATTTGAAAAAACAAAAACCCAACCTGCTCACCGTGTAACCCCAAGAAATGGAATTATGTGTAGAAACCTAACCTCTTTCTAAATTAGCTTCTACACAAAGATAATCCCTACTGGAGCAATTCTATTCTATACACTCCTTCAACCATAGAATTTCCCTTGGAACAGTGTAAAGCAAAAATTAATTCTAATTCACTACCTGAACTAGTCACGAAACTCTACAACAACTCAGCTTCAAATTCGTCAAACTATAAGTCTACGATCACTAAACTGTACCATAATACACAATGCAGCTAAATCATGAGACTGTTTTCATCATTCATGACAGTGAATTAAGCATTTTTCTCTTTGTGTGCCTCGTCCGAAGTTTCACATTGAAAAACAAAACGAACTTATCTATCTATGTTCACATCAGTACGATTTAATACAAGTTTTGGTCCAAGAGGCTCCTGGATGACCTTAAATTTGGGACTAAGTTCAACAATTCTAACATATCTTTTTCAGAACAACTCCAATTTAACCTTTTAAAATCATCCCTGAATAAATTTACTAGAAAATATACAGATATATCATCTACACATGCTTTGGATCTCGGACAATTACTTTAAGCGGTAAGGAATGTCTACTGACATGCCTGGAACCAACTGTACCTTATAAATGAAATCTTGCAGACTTTTAGGACATGCTGGTTATTCTAGCTGAAGTTCAAGATAAATTTCCATTATTAGTATTATAATTAAGTATGCTGTTTCCAGCAAGTAAGACAAAGAGAAATTGACACATATCCCTTTAAACGGTATTCAGCTGAAACTATCCATGCCCATCATCAGAATATAGCCTTTAAAAACAACGACCTGAGAAAAATGGTCACCAAGGTTCGACATTAACCTCTGAAAGATTACAGCAAATGAAGTTCAATAACTTCAGGTCTTTTCACCCTAATACCGGTGGACCTTTTTTTTTCTTTTTTTTATATATATTCTTCCTATAGCATGCCTTCCCTTAAAACGAAACACGATGGTTTTAAACTCTAGAATATCAACTTCTCCGCCTGTACCATTTTCGGCAGTAATATCATTTGGTACTAACCACCCTCCTATTTTGTCTACAAAGTGACTTTTCCAGGTCTCTTGTGGCACAAAAGTGAACAGTGAACCCGAATCCGCCGCCAATAGTAGTGTAATTCCACCCAAAGAAATATCACAAACCTGATTAAATGATGAGAAACTAGGGGTAACCGAATCCACTTCGTCCAACCTAAATGCAGACAAATCACCCTTGTGTTGGACATACATCTTTTTTTTTTTTTTACACATTCTTGTTCTTTCTTTCGCACACTCGTGAAAAATGTCCAACCAAATTCGCACTCCCTGCTCTTGGTAGAACTAGAAAGGTACTCTTCAAGGAAAACAGCATGTGAATTACCACAATCAAAACCAATTAAGTTGCTACACTCCTTTTTCTCAATATCTCCAAATTTTCTCCTAACATGGAACTCAGTTTTCACTTCCTCAAATGTATTGGTTCCAAGATTCTTATACCCTGTTACCTCTTCTACCACCTTCTCCACAGTTACCCTTGGCATCCTGTTACCCTGCGATAATGTAGCTTTATAACAACGATTAGACAATTCTGTCTTTCTACTTAAGGCAATTATATCTTTAGGACCTTTATCACTCTCAAACCATAACTTCATGTTGCTGGTATACCTTACTACTAGGTCAAGATCATCATAAAATTCACATTTACTCGCTAACCTTTTCAAAACTGAAGTAAATTCCTCCCCAAATCCAGCAATACCTACTGTGGGAGAAAAAATATCATCCGAATTGAATAATGCATTTTCAAAAACATCCCAAACCGCTACTGTTTGTTCATGCGTATGCTTTACTTCAAGAATACGCAAACCTTCTGGACCAAGTGAGTATAATAACATCTGTTTCTTCTTTTCAGGAGAGAATGAACCATGGATATTCTCTAAGTTTGCAATGTGATCTAAGAAACATGCTTTCCAATTTAGCCAGGAACCAACAGACAAAAATCCTCTAGGTGAATTGATTTGTAAACTCAATGGTTTTTTGTCTCTGGTTGCAACTGTTCTTGGTCTGCTCGTTGTTAGCAGCATAATTGAATGTTTTACAGAAAGTAAATACCTGAAAGAAAACTGGTTAGTTATTTGAAATAACCACTTCATGAATAATGCCTTCATCAAAAGAAAAAGCGAATTTTGAATAAACCACTTCGTGAATAATGCCTCCATCAAAAGGATAAGCAAAGATAATAACTTGTTAGTTCTTCTACTTGTTGAAAATTGAAAGCAACCTCTTCGTGAATAATATCTTCGTGTAAAAGGAATACCAAAAAAAAACACAACTGGTTCTTGTACTTGTTGAATTATCAAATGCGCCCACTTCGTGAATACATCAAGTAAAATATAGTACTTGTTGAATGCAACCACTTCATGAATTATATCTACCCAAAAAGGTCTTCTTTCAGACACAAATTACAAAGTGACCCCTTATTAAACTAATGCTTCATGAAATAATTATAAGAATAACGACTTGTTACTACACTGCTTCTGCCTCTCCTGATATTTCCACTCGCGAGTGGTGGATTTTTTTTTTTTTACTTACAAATCTTTTAAGTAAAACCTGCAACAAAAATTTTGGTTTAGTAGGAGAAAACGCTTTCAAAATGGCAGTCAAACGTAGAGTGATTTGTGATGATGCTATCACGCTGGGTGGCGAGATGCGTGTTAATGCTGTCACGCTAGGTGTGCGGAGTGCGTTCTGCCAGGGATTTGTTACAGCACCGAGTTCAAAGGTAAACAGTAGGTAGAACCCTCACAGTTTGGACTTCACAAAGTACACAAATCGCCATCCAAAACGGGACATTTCCTTCCATTTGCCTTTTCCCAAATACGATTCACGCTTCATTCGGTCCAAATGGATGGAGTCCTCGTGAAGGATATAGAGGCAACCCGAAGAACAATAATAAAAAGCTTTGAGAATGAACTTCAAGAACAGATCTGGTGCTGAAAATAATAATAACTGTCTTCAAGAACAAAAAGCAAAATAAATAATGAGCTTCAAGAATAGATCTCACGCTGCATGCACTTGAAAAAACCCCCAAAAAAACTACACTTCATGTAAAATGCGCCAAAAATTATGCTTCCTGTCCAAAGCGCATACGAAAATTGAAGAGTACAGTTATGCTTATGTCAGTGCTGTTAGATCAAATACACTTCGTGCAGAAATGCGCTTCAAATAGTGAACAGATAAGTACCAGATACTGACTTTGTAGAAAAAATACATTTGCCGTGAAGGCGCTCTTCGTCTCGATGATTGCGTTGCCACGACAACCTCAAAATGGTCGCAATGCGTGAGCGTAAGGACGATCAGTGACGTAAGCGCATTGTTAGTAGAATGAAGTGAACGCGCTTGAAGCTTTGTACAAACCCTTGCCGATGCGTGATTTGAAATGGTGATCGCGACTCCAAAGAAATCCGGTAAGTGTTGAAGTCGGTTATTCAAACATCCATACTGCTTGATAACCTTGAAGAGTGCTGTTTAGTGAAAATAAATAAAAAACAACTGTCACCGATGCCACCAACAATGAAAGGCAAAACTAACAGCTGCGCTCGAATCACACAGTTAAATGTGCGTTTGAAGATACGATGGCTTCTTCTCATTCCAATCTTTATTTCGACCATTCGGTCATAAAAGATACACAGTACAGATAAAAAATCACATGTAACTCCATCATAACAGATAAAACATTGAATACATATATTAAAAGGCTCCTGTACAGGCTTAAGCATCTTAAAAAAGAGAAGAATTTCTAAGTACTACCCAACATCTTTAAGAAGCGATTGCGCGTATACCAGACATTAGTAAAGAATTTGGAAAGTGCAAAAACAGTTGGGCCGGTAACATCAGATTTTAAAATCCTGTACATTGGTGCATATTCCCTGCCACCCATATTCCTTATCAGAGGGAGGAGCCAGTATTTTCTAGCTGCCTTGTAGGCTGGGCAGAAGAAGACCACATGCAAGTCGTTTTCCTCCTTGTCGGCACATACAGGACAGTGCTTTGTGGAGGAGGCCGATGACCAGGAGCTTGTGAAGGACCGGAAGGGCAATGTGCCGTATCTCCACTGGAGGAACAGCTTTCTAGCAAGTATGGGATAGATAGGATCCAATGCCTTCTCAAACCTATAAAGATCCTTGCTTTGCAAGAACACAGATGATAGGGACCCGTCTGGCTGGGTAGCTTTTGCCCTTGCCCATTTGTGTTCGTGGTACAAATTCGCCAGGGACCTCTTGGAGATGTTTGATGCTACCATCGCCGGCTCAGTCCATAAATCAGGTAGCCCTAATTCCATACAGGTAGCTTGAATATTTTTGACCCAGGGAATACTAAGCACCTTGGGGTGATTCAGTAATTCGACCAGTTCCGCCCTATAGTCTGCGAGATCATTGCTACTCCATAGCCTACGCCAGAAGGCTATGGGTCTCAAGCTTATCTCGTCAGCTAGTGGTCGTAACCCTAAATCAAGCCTCAAGGGAAGGAGCGGGGTACTCGGGGGGAGTGCGGCTATCTGTCTTATGAACTTATTTTCTGTTAGTGACAGGCTCCGGCAGGGCGTGTGACCCCACAATTCAGCCCCGTACATAGTCGCTCCCCTAGCCTGGGCCTTATATATCTGGATTAAAGCCCCCAATGGACGGTATGACGAGCCGGTCATCATCCGGGCGATGCGCCCAGTGGTTTGTATAAGTTTAAGGTTTGCCCTACTCTGGTGGGATCCCCAGGTCATGGTTTCGTTGAGGGTCACACCAAGATATTCAAAGGTGGCTACTCTCTCGAGCCGCACGGCTCCCAGTTGTGGATTCGGGCGCAGTTTCTGGCTCGGATTCAAAACCATGAATTTGGTTTTTGTGGCATTAATTTCTAGCCCTCTATCAAGGCAGAAGGCCACGAAGGAGTCGAGTATCCTTTGTATACCCATAGGGGTTTTAGATAGCAACAGGGTGTCATCCGCAAACATAATTGCGGGCACCCTGCTGCCATTTAGTTTAGGGGCGTCAGTATAGTCAGTGGCATTGAGATGGGCGATTACCCCGTTGACAAAAAGGCAAAACAGGGTCGACGCCAACACACAGCCCTGTCTTACCCCTCGGCCAACGGGGAATCTATCAGTCAGTTCCCCCGACCTCCCACACCTCACGCGGGCGTAGTTACTGTGGTGCAGCCTCTGTAAGATCAACAGGATGTCTGGGGGGACACCCATCTCTGCCAAAACGCTCCAAAGTTTCCCCCTGGGCACCAGGTCGAAGGCAGCCCGTAAGTCCACAAAAATTGTGTACAAACTGCCGCCGTCGAACTTTGCTGTCTTCCAATAGATTAGATTCAATCTAAAAACCTGGTCCACTGTGGATACCCCCTTCCTAAATCCCGCCTGGTAGGGACTAAGGGCTCCCACCTCCTCCATCCAATCCTGAAGCCTGTTCAGCAAAACCCTACCGAACAGCTTCTGTGCTACGTCTATCAGACTAATCGGTCTGTAGTTGGCTGGGAGAAGGGGCGAGCCCTTTTTAAAGATGGGGACCACCTCTGCCCCCAGCCAAGTACTAGGGATTTCCATCCCACCGAGAACACTGTTGAAAAGGGCGACGAGGTAGGGCGCCCAGACAGTGGGCTCCTGTTTAAACAAGTCCCCCGGTAAGCTATCCAGTCCCGGCGCCCTCCCAGAAGCCAGGCCTGAGATGGCAGCAGTGACCTCACCCAGTGTTATTGGCTCCCCTTGGCAGCCCGGCCCGTCCACCTCAATAGCAGCAGGAAGTTCTCCCGGCTCAGAGCTGTATAAGGACTGAAAATGAGCCTGCCACACCCCAGGTGCTATATTAGGCTCTAGTGCCGATTGTAGACTCCCTGACCCCCCATTCACTGTCCTCCAAAACAGGCGTTGATTTTGAAGCGCTAAAGCCTTTGTGAGTTCTTCCCACTGGTTTTCCTCCCATTCTGCTTTAGCCTGGGCAAGAAGCTTTTTATAGGCTCGCCTGCTTTGTTTCAGGCGTTCCCCTCCTATACCCTCCTTAATTACTCCAAGAAGTTCTGTTTTAGCCCGTCTGCATGCTAAATTGTACCACAATGTTTTGCCTTGGCGCCTCTCCCTTGGCTTTCGTGAACTACTAGTGAAATGGGGTGCCACAGCTTTTATAAGGTCCTCGTGGGCCTTATACAATTTGGTCTGGGAGTCTCTATTGTTTGCCTCGATGTCATAGCTCCCCACGGTTTCCAAAATAGGAATAATCTCAGCATAAAGCAAAGGGAGTTTATCCTTGCTTGTAACCAGGTGCTCCCACCTGATTCTTCTCCTGCTATTATCCAGGAGAAGCGCGGGTTTGTTCCCTTCCACTTTAGGCACTGGAGCTTGGGGGCCTGGATGAACAAGGTCGAGCTCAAGGGCGTTGTGGTCACTATCGGTCCTTTCCATCACCCTAAAATCCTGAATTGTCGTCCACCTCACTAGTTGGGCCAAGACATAGTCCAGGCGGGACTCTCTCCCCCGTCTATTGTAGGTAGTTTTACTAGGTATGTCGGATTTAATTCGCCCATTACAGGCTCTGATTCCGAACCTTAGGGTGAGGGCAGTAATTTGTAGTGCTAGTGGGGTCCAGGCTTTCGAGGGAGGAGCTTCCACCGCGGGTACTGCCCACCTAGCCTCTTCTTCCAATGAAAACCCTTCCAGAAGGCCGGGGAGTGGCTCAAAATGAGAATTAAAATCCCCACCCACCACATAGTATGAATCATTCGGCAGTTCAGATAAAAAGTTCGAAAGTTCATCAATGGTTGGTGATTCCTTTGCCATTCCCATCGGCCTGGAATAGATGTTAACCAGCACAAGTTTAGCTTTGTTTGGCCATAGTAGTGAGACCACAAGGATATCTTCAGAATTAAACGGCCACCGTGTGGCCACACAGCCCAAATGAGATGCGACCCACGTCATGAGCCCCCCTGACGGACGGCCTTTGCCTTCCCACCTTGCTGGAATGGAAAATGATGTATAGCCTTGGTGCCCGTAGTCCTCTCTGGCCCAGGTTTCCTGGAACATACATACGTCACCAGTCTCGATGTAATTTACCCAATCCGGCTCGCCCAGTTTGTTGGCCAAACCCGCAATGTTCCAGCAAATTAGCTTCAAATGTTCAGGGGTGTCGGTTGCCATGCCATAGGGGTTGGGGGAGAAAGTTCCGGGCACCACTTCCGTCGGAAGGCCTGAGGCAAGGGCAGCAGTAGGGGCAAATGGCTCAGAGAGTCTAAGGAAACCGTTGTCCACAGGCAAAAGGTCCCTGTCTCTTCCCTCAGCTGTGTCTTCATTATCAGCGGATAGATGGAAAGGTCCACTGATGCCATTATCAAGAGCCACTAGATCGTCCGATAGGCCAGAGGTTATGCCAGTAGCCACGGTGGGAGGTTCAGAAAGTCCGCAAGAGCCGTTATCCCGGGTCACTGGCTTGTGTACAGCGAGTCAGTCGACCCCGTCCAGGCCGTTCAAACAATTGAAACGATTAAAATGAAAATAGGGTGTGTCCGGCAGTTGGAAATGCGGGCGTTGTGCATGGTCCTTGTGTCTGCGTCTACGTTCCACCCTTGTCCATTCATCATGCAATTGAGCCTTATGCATGCGAATGGGGGGGAAGAAGAAGGATACTGGGAGGGTCTGAATGGTGGAATCCAGTGATCTATTTACTCCTTCACAAATGTGCAGAACAGTGCCCGGATCTTTAAAAGTTACCAGAATACAGTCCCCTATTATGGTTTTTCTGGTCTTCCCTAACCAAGGGACCCTTCTAACCATAATAATCTCATTGTTAAAATGAGATGGTAGGGGTCGGTTCCAATTAAGCCATTTGAGGCCCTTTTTCTTAAGGGATTGGTAATCTTCATTTTCCCCTGATCTTAAATGGGGGGCACCTGCTAAGACCACCGTTAGGCTATTGGCTTCTGGCGGGAGATCTGGCCTCCGTGGTCTTGGGGCTGGCCGAACCGGAGAGTGTGGGGTGGCTTTACCGTTTTCATGGCATATTTCGTTGGTCTCTGCCTGAGATCTTTGAGGGGCATAGTCTATTGGTTGTGGGGGTCCATTAGATTGGTTGTTATACTGTGCCTGGAATGGAATAGCCATAAGTGGCTGAAAAGGGGGGGCAGATGGCGCACTCTGGGGGGGGGCTTTGTTGACAAATGTTGGAGCTCCTACTTTTGGAGGGTCCCCTACGGAAAGATGAGTTCCCACTAGCTTAGTTTGCTTACTGACTAAGGTGTTCAGGGTAGTAAGAGATGTTTCTAATAAAGTGAGCCTAATCTCAACTTTTTTCAAACTATCGCTAATGGGCTGCAGGAGGGAGCGGAATAGAAATTCGATGCTCCCTATAGATGTAAGTGGGGGGGTTTTGTTCGATGTGTTAGCCTCTGGATCCTTATTAGTAACAGCTATGGTGGGGCTTTGGGCCTTAGGAGATGGAATAGTAGGCACGATCTCATCAGCCTTCCCCGGTAGGAGTGAGTTAGTGTGTTTCTTGCCAAAATCAAGATGAGATAGTTTAGGTTTCCCCCGTCCCCCTATTGATTTCCTAGTACGTTTACTAGGCGGAGGCCTATGCACCTCCACCACAACATTTGGTTTTGGCTTACTCTTCTTAACTATTTGCATAGGAGGAGTTTGGGTTACCAGGTTAACCGGGGTAACGGATAATGTTGGGGGAATTGGGTCTGCATGCTTTCCGGGCACCCTCCCTGGGGTGCAGGGAATTTCCCTAAGTAAAAGGGGAAAGTCCTCAAAGGTCAGGGGATTTGGGCTGTTAGGGGGCGTACCTTCCTCTTGGGAGATAGGGTAGGGGATAATCTCAGTCAGGGATCTGTTTTTCATGGATTCTATGGAGCGCCTACGCTCCGCCCTACGTTTCTCTAATGAGCTTTCTTTACCCGCCTCTCCCTTGGCAGATTTGAAATAATTGTCCAAAGTCCCTATGCTAGAGGCCCCCTCCCTTGATGGAGTTTCACGTGGTGATGGCGAGGGCATTACTTTATTCGTATTGGAGACTGGGATTATGGGAATGGGCCCGGCCCGGCCTCCTTCGGCCCCGGACGGCCACAGACGGTCCCGCCCTTGTCCCGGGCTTCTCCCGGCGCCCTCCCGCGCAGCGGGGCTATTACCTCCTCTTTGTAAGTTTGCAAAGTACACCGAGTGGGCGGGGCCGGCAGGGAGAGGAGCCCAGCTGGAATCGGGCGCGCGGGGACTCCTGGTCCGTGGAGTCCTCCGCTCTACCCTCGCAGCCCTGCCAGTCTACTGGTCAACAGGTGATGCCCCTTAGAGTTAGCAGCCGCTGAAAACCGCGAAGCGGGACCCGCGGAGCGGGTCCGGCGAGGCGTGGCGGCTCACAGCAGGCTGGGTCTGAGGTAGAGAGTGGTGAACGCGGCGTTAGAGCAGGGAATCCCCTCTGGCTTCTTGCAATCATATAACGATATGCACACGTAGATTTCGGTAATTGGGCCACAACGATTATCTGGATGCACCAAACCAAAACGTGTATCTCTCTTAGATGGATTTAAGATAGTCCGGTACTCACGATTGAAAATTCGGTGATTTCAACGATAAGTAGTCAAATCGTACTGTAGAATAAGCGCTGTGCCCAGGCTCGTCGTCAAATCTGTAGTGACCTCCTCATAAATAAGTCGACTTCCCAAAGGTTGTATTTTAGTATTTATTAATCTCGTAGTACAGAAGATAAAAGTGCATGCAGCTGATCAAACAGGTAACCAGTATAAGAATGAAGTCATGACATTCTACAATCCGCAGAACACCACGAACAAGAGTGTATTGCATATTACAATTCCATTAACCATTAAAGGAACATGCAATCACTACACCAGCAAAGTTGCTCTTGGAGTCAATTGTGATAGTCCTGGTTGCAGGTGAAAATGAAGGGCTTAACAGCAGTGCTCACGTCTTAGGATTCGAGGCAGGCTCCAGTCAGCAAAGCAGTCTGTTTGAGTGCACAGCAGGTCACAGCAGCAGACAAGCCTCTGAGAGTTCTTCCACAGGTCCTGTAGTGAACTAAAGAGAAGGTCTGAAGGTACAATTTTTATGCCCTGGTACCCTTCTTCTGGAAGGTGGGAGAAGCTCCTGGAAAGATTCTTTGAATTACATGGATTACCTTACATCCTGCCCTGGCTCTAACCTGGCTGCAGTGACATTTCAGGGTTGTTAGGCCCTTAGTGTGAAAGAAGAGCACAGGCCATTCATGTGTAAGTGGGGCTGTGCTCAGCCTAGCCCCAATCCTGCCTTTGAGGTACATCTAATCCCTCTGTTGCATGACTATATGAGAGGAATTCACAAAGTCTATCAGCCTCACCCAGTCATGTGACATCAGACAGGCAGCAGGGACAAAGGGCTAAGGCAGGAAAAAGCCAACTTTTTAAAAGTGACATCAAAATTATAATGAAAAATCCTACTTTATTATTAAAGAGGGTTCATCATTCAAATTGCGTAGGTACCAAACATGAAATATCTGCCTCTTCTAAATTAGGAATTAGAGCGTATTAAATGTAATAGGTAATCCCCAATTTTATCCACTGGGAGGGATAGGCATTATAGTAGTGAAAAAGGAAATTTAGGAATTTTAGAACTTAAAATTACATGCCCAACCTTTTAATTACACAGCACCCTGCCCTATGGGCTACCTAGGGCCTACGATAGGGTGAAGTACATGTAATAAAAGTGGAGTTTAAGGATTGACAAGGAGGTTTAAATGCTAAAGTCGACATGGCAGTTTAGAAATGCACGAAGGCTGTATTGGCAGTCCTGGGACATGTTTTAGGGTGCTGCTTAAGTGGGTGGCATAATACGTGCTGCAAATCTACTAGTAGCATTTCATTTATAGGCCCTTTGCACAAGTAGTGCCACTTTACTAGGGACATTAAAGTACATTAAATATGGCAATTAGGTATAGGCCAATCAAGCCATGTTTAGGAGAGTGAGCACAAGCACTTTAACACTGGTTAGCAGTAGTAAAGTATACAGATCCTGAGGCCTACAAAATCAAATTTCAGCACAAATTAGTGGTAAGTAGGCAAAAGGTTTGGTGGATGAACCACCCTAAGGCAGACCGGTCTAACAGGATCTTCTAGGAGGTGATAGAATTCTTGAATTTATGTGTGGAATCTAAATACATGATGGATTTATAATAGTAGAACTAACTTGGTTCAATCAAGATGAAGAGGCATTTGTTAATATGTAAAACTAATTATATCATGGTCAGCTAATTTGTGCTGATGATGCCTTATTAAAATATGGTTTTAAAGAGATTTCCTTCTCCTTACTTTCAGATTCTCAAAACAGGAAAGACAATATAATTACATAAATACCTATTGAACAACTTAAGTATAGCTTGTCCCTGCCTATTGGTAATATCACCAGCAGTTCGGGGGGGGGAAGTGTTGTGGTATACTGGATTACATACAGATAAATCCCGACTTCACACTGGTGATTGATCTGATGTTCCATATAATCTAAATCTGGACTGAAGTATTAATTAATTCCCCCCAAAATAATAATGGTGATGTGTTGCAGCAAACCTCAATTTCATTAACAAATAAAGGTGCACAGCAACCATCAAACGATTAAACAATATACAGTGATCATTAAAAAGACTGCATATTGTACTTTAGTTAGTCTGTCTTCTAGGACTAATACAAAAATGGATCCTAAAATTCAGAAATGTATAATACACAATTAAATTCTGCAGTAATATTCAATCTAACTAAACACAAAATTTAAGGCATAAAGAGAAGACTAGATAGTGTATTTCTTTTAATTTAATTCCTAGATAAATGCTGTAAGATAAAAATAATTTCAAGTGTTCACAGTAATTTATTGATTTAATTCAATTCAGTGGATCTTTAATTGGTCAAATATAGACCATAAAAAGCACATACAAAACATACATTTCACATAAATACAAGCTAAAAACACAATTACAACAAAAACGTTAGATAGAAATATAAAAAAGGCTTATTACCAAGCACAAAGTAAAACGTGACCAAGTGTACATTAAAAGTGCAAATACCCTAGTGCATTATCTTAGACAATTCAATACAGTAAAAATTCCACTTCTAACTAAATACAAAGTTCCCCGTAGTATTATGATTGATAGAGTGTACCTCTAGGTCTTAAATAGTCTTTTCCTCAATCTGTGGGTGCCTGAAAAGAAACTTGCGACCCCAAAACAAATCATAGGGGAGGGTAAAGTTTGTAGAAACAGCAGTGCAGTCTTTGCTTGTACAAATAGATCACGCCTTACCAGCGGAATAATATATTTATGCCTCAAAGCTAAACACAATTCACAGAAAAATGCAAAATATCATGTTCTGAAAAATCATCATCATCATCATCATCACAAGGGCAAGGTTTCAGGGCTCCTGGCTTTGAAAATCCCATTGGGACAGTTAAAAAGCAATGTGTGGAGTTAAATCTAAATCTGGTCAGTATAAAACGGTGGTGAGCATTATTAACATGTGACACATAGTGTTCCCCCCTCAATTTCGTAGTCAACAAAGCATGTTGCCACACTGTGGGTTTTTTAAGTTCCCAATCTTCCCGTTTCCCACACCGCCTGGCCAATAACATATCTCTGATAGACTTCACATCACTTAGGCGCAAAGATTTCGGATAGGCGAAAAAATCCGGGCAACCTAGTATCATTACCTGCTCCTGGACATATCCTAGCTGTGGAATGCGCAGGGCGCCTTCAAGAGTACTACAGTCATTAAGTATATGCTGGTTCGGAGCAGAAGCAGAGCATGACCAGATTCTCAACCCAGCATGTTAGGTGCCACAGCGATGTGATAGGATATATAGACCAATCCTAACTTCTCGTTAATAGTGAATGTTGGGGTAATTATCGGAACAACAAGAAGGTTACATAGAAATTTGTTTTCTATGGCACGTAGTTCACTAACATCTTTGTACTCCCACATGTTGCAGCCATAACTTGCCCGTGTAGGCATTTTTCTTTAAAACCCTTTAAAAGTGTGGGAACAGGTTTAGTTCCTAGTCTTTTTGGCAAAATCCAAGGTGACCCCAACTGCCCTCAACAAGGTAATCTTTTTGAGAGATTTTTTGCAACCCAGGAATCTCTGTCATCAAACAGTACTCCCAGATAGGGGAAAGTGACACCTTGGTAAGCTCAGCCCCCTAAAAAAAAAACTTACAGCCAGCAGCCATGCTACCTTGGATGGTCACTGTTTGAGATTTAACAAAATTGGTGGAAAGATCCAGTGAGTCTATAAAATCAATACAAACATTGAAAAGATTCTGTAGGCCCACTGCAGTACTTGCAAACAACACCTCATTGTCAGCATAAGGAAATGCTGGTATTAGTTCTGTGCCTCCCCTAGGTATGCCTACACAGGCAGCTACCAAAGTATTTACTCATTTGTTAAGGGAGAGGGTAAACAGCAAGGGTGCTAAAATACACCCCTGCCTTACCCCTCTCTTGACCCCCAAGAGGATGACAGGCTACCATGTGCCTCATACCTGGCCGATGCAGAGAGATTGAGATGGGACATATGAAGAGAAGCCACCAGGTTTAGGCCCAACTCCAAGAGAATTGGCCAGAGTTTTGATCTATTGACATGATCGAACGCCAAAGTTAGGCCCATAAAGGCCATATGTAAACAACCCCTTTTGGCTATAGTGTATTTCCCTACTATCAGTTGTAAGTTGACACATTGGTCCACAGTCCCTCTGCCCTTCCTAACCCATATTAAAGGTCTGAGATGTTAAAATTGTCCAGTCAACAGGTTAATTGCTCCAAAACTGGTTTCCTCATGATTTTGCCAGCAGAGTCAAGGAACAAGATGGTGCGATATTATGCTGGATCATCCCTCGCCCCTTTTATAAAAATTGGTAAAATAGTGGCTTTGGAACAAGATGCTGGAAAGCCGCACTTGCAGGCCGTGTTAAAGGCACGTGTTACGATCTTGGCCCAAGTCATGGGGCTAGTTTTATATAGACACAGTCCGGGCCCAGTGCTTTTCCCCCTGCTGTGTCCAAAATGGCTTTATGCACTTCATCGAGGTTAAAAGTTAGAGGTGAGCTTTGAATTCCAGATTCCCAAGGGTTTCTAAATACCCCCAGGTCCTCCCTGTCATAATGTTGAACCCATCTATCTGGGGAGATGGTGCAACCCAAACTAGAGTTTGCGGAGCCAGAGAAAAAAAGGCCATTTACTATCTTCCTAGAACTTAGAGCTGTCAGAAAGCATGCTAGCCTGTCACGAAACCTCCAAGGCCTGTTCTCTGATATGCTTTTTCACCTACTGGATCGCCGTTCTGCTTGCCTACATGACCTTATCTTACCTCATTCCTGGGATGCTGCTTAAGTGCAGCCATTAAGATTTTGTGGGATTTTTAACAGTTCCCATCAAACCACCTTTCCCCAATGCTAACTTTGGTCTTCGCTCGGGCAGTCAGATTTTCAATAATCTGATTAGTTATTTTGTTGACAGCAACTAAGATGTGAGTATCCCGTGTTCCACTATCCAGGCATAAGGCAAAGTCACTGGCTCTTACAAAGAATACATTTTCTAAAAAGGCCTCAGGTATCACCTTATTCCATTCAGCCTACGAGGGTGGTCCCTTGTGCTGATGCAGTAATTTATCAATGTATTAAACAGTTCACTGAGTTTACAGACATAGGGCCTGTTTATATCGTGAAGGAGGTTTGAATCTGTCATGCAGGCAGAGGTTCTTCCACCCCTTTTATGTGTGTGGCACAAGCACCTCCATCTGCTTCGACGGAAGTTGCTCTGTCTGTGCATCGCTTGTCCTAAGTCAGTGGTGCATAATCCTATGCCATCAGAAAGCACTCTCTCAGGTTTACCACCTGGCAAATTTAATTGTGTCCCTCATCACATCAGTGCTGCAGTGGGTTTGTGACGGTTTAACATCATGGTGGATGTGTTTACCGTTGGCGTATCCTTCTGTCTTAATGATGGACATATACGTTACATACACTTGAGGTAGTTGTAAATATTAAGCACATGTGTTTTACATACAAAATAATCCACACCTTCTGAACCAATAATACTTTGCCTTTCTCGTGTTGAAGCAGCAGTTGCCTCGGGATATTTTTTACCCTTAGCCATATTTTTAGTTTTATGCCTTAGCTATTTTGTTCTTATAATAATTTTCCCTTAACGTTTATGGACATGGAAGGGAGAAAGAAGTCCACATTTTCAGACTCAGATTAGCTGGAATGGTGTAAGAGATTTTTGAGGTAGTGCCACAATTGTTTGGTTCCCTTTTTCAGACTACTGCCATGAAATAGACAAGACAAATGAGGGATGAAATACTGTCCAAAGTGAATGCTGTATCTTACATCAGGTGATCATAGGAGGAAATAAGCAAGCGCAGGAATGATCTGTAGGGGAATGTGCGCTGCTTGGCTTCCAAATTGTACATGCAAGTTCTGCAGACAGGTGGTGGTTTTCCCAGGTCCCTGCAACTATTTTTCCACTGAGGAGATAGTTATGGCGATTGTGCACACTGATGGCTTTGCAGGAATTCTTGGTGGAGTGGAGGCTTGTAAGTTACATTGTTTTAACTTTATTAAACTTCTAGTCCTTCTTCAAGTCTAACGTTTTGTGACAATGAATATATCTCTCAGAATGCTTCATGTTGTTGCATGGTTTTCAGCTATTTAAATTAAATTTAAATTGAGTTAAGTTCATCTTACATCAATCTTTCTGTTGTCTTAAATACTTTCTTTGATATATGTTTTAAACTATTTGAATGATTTACATGGCTATGTTG
Organism: Lissotriton helveticus; assembly: GCF_964261635.1. Lineage (NCBI taxonomy): Eukaryota > Metazoa > Chordata > Amphibia > Caudata > Salamandridae > Lissotriton > Lissotriton helveticus. Next base: position 451,962,332 of record NC_136070.1, on the reverse strand, counting down.
ACTTTTTAGTGTCATAGCTGTTCTGTCAGGCTTCAATGTCAGTGTGTGAGTTATGTGTTCACTGGCGAGAATCACCCTCGTGAGTGATTAGCCATGCTTTATAAATCCAGTCTGATTGATCGATTTGTAGATAGACACTACAGTGTCTATTACTAACATGAACAACCTGGTGGCTTTTAAATATGGTAGTAATGGCAATATGGCTTTATCACATTTTAGAAATGTCTTCAGTTTAACCAGACATAAGGTTAGCATGTGTTTGTTTTTTCTATGTATTCACTGCATATCCATACCACCAAGGTTCTGTATCCCCCCGATGTCACATTACCTCACATGGCCATTTACATGAAGTTTAATCATTTTCTTTTTTACTGTTAATTACTACTCATTTTTAAAATGAATAATTCGTTTTTTAATACATGTATATTAGACACGTATTCGTAATTGGACCTAGGACCTCCAGTGACTTCATTTCTCTTGATCATGACTCTTTTGTGTTTATTATGATCACATTTAAAAAAAAATGTAAAAGCAATTTAGGTTTAAGAATAATTGACGGAGTGTTCAACAATACATCCCTACACTATTCACAAAACATTTATGACAGTGTCACCACAAACAAATGCAGCATTCTGGTACAGATAGTCAGGCTGATGGCCAGGATTATATTCACAAGAATGCTTCTATGCGAGGGCAGACAGGTAGGGGCATTGCTACGGCATGGGTAGGCATGATAAGGAAGTATACACAGTTAAAAGGTTAACTTTATAAAAAAACTCTTGTAGTCAGCTCACCCTGTCAATTTACAACTCCATCTTCAATATAGGTATGCCATATACTTACTACATAACTGACATGTGTCTTCTTTGTCAAGTATCCTTCTGCTCACAAAGGATACAGGATCAGGGATGGATCTCTTTGAGGTCTAGGCTATAAAGTGTAAAGTTTGATTCAAGTTTTAATTCACTGTTAAGCAATGTGTAAAGATTATGTAATATGCACTTCTTTTAGAATTGTGTACATTGCTTACTATTTTGCAAACCTGATGGATTTCATGCCTGTCATATCACAAGTGCATTATACCCTACAGCACTAATACAGTGTATAGTTCATCCAACACATTATTCTTTCTTGCCAACTGCATTTAATTTCTAACTATACAATTTCAAGATCCTCAAAGACAGTGGAGGTCCAGACTATAATGTAAGCAACCCAACCTCCAATCCAAAAGACACTAAAGCCTTCAGTGGACAGAGTTCTACTGAACTTGATTGTGAGGAGGAACAGCCCAGCCCATCTGGTGGGCCTGACTAGGCTGCACGGTAGAGCATCACTCAGCTCAGATCTACTACATCTACAGAGAGCATTGACCAGGAACTTATTTGCTAAACTTCTGTATTTGCTCCCTGAGTCCCTACCACTGTGTGCACTCCTATCCTTGCTCCTGTATATAGTACAAGTATATCATCAGCAGTAGAGCCTGGTCACACAGTAAAGGTGCACACATACACAAGGTCAAAGGGTTGTTCTGTTTGGTTGAGGTCTGGCATTTGGGAGCTAAGTGAGTAAGCAGATGCCCTTTGTTTTAGAATATCTTTGGGCCTCCAGACATCAAGATCAGATGGGATAGATTATTCTCCTTCCAAGTCACAATGACATCCTCGGGCAGGAAATATAGTTGTAGAGGGTACACAATGATCAGCAGAAGGCCACTAATGACCTTGTGGAGTGCACCATTGAAGTCATGTGCATCTTTACCATGGTTCTGCAGGATGCATTCCAGGACATTTGCAATCCAGTTAGAAATCCCTTGCCGTCTTTTTGTGGGCAATTGACTTCATCTCTCCCTGAACAATGGACCTCTAAAGAAAAGGTGGACTCGGAATCCGGTGCAGTACAACTGTGGAGACATCACTTTCCTTCAGGAGGGGAAGGTCATTGGGACCAATTGAAGAAGATCCTAAGAAGACCATCACCAAGAGGTATCTGACGCACTAAAAGTTGTTTGTTGGCGTACAAGATGCTTGTCATGAGAAGACCTCCCAGTTTCGGTGGCCAGGCATAGAGTAGATTTAGCACATGTGACAAGTAAGAGATATAAAGGTTGAACAGCAGTCTCCCAGCTTTACATGTAGCCAAGTATCTGTGTACAAAAGTTGAATGGCTCTCAGAATATTGATTGTGCTCCCAGCATTTGTTAATTTCTGCCATAATACGTCACGCAGGATATCATCGAAAGCTGCCTTGAAATCGAGAAAATAGTATAGAGCATGGTTTTGGAGGTGAGCGTAGATTGTATACAGATGTTGAGGGTGGTGAGAGTTGAATATGTGTCTTGTCCTGAGAAGAATCCAGATGGATTCCATTGGACAATGTACAGTGACTCGGTCCACTCTACTAGCTCTTGCACGACCAAATTGTGAAACATTTGGAGTCATGATCTAATAATGCCATTAGAAGGTAGATGCCTGGAGTGCTATGGCACCACCTTTGTAAACAGGATAAATTATTGATCCATGCCATGAATCAAGGATTATCTGTTTCTCGATCTCTGTACTAATCTATACATAAATAACGCTAATAATATTAAGTGTAAAAAAACTGAGATCTATTTTTGTTAAATCGTTTATAGTATATAATAATTTTTAGAAAATGATTATCTCTATATAGAGAGCAAATAAAGTGCCAGAGAGAGAGAGAGAGAGAGAGAGAGAGAGAGAATGTGAGAGAGAGAGATCAAGAAAAAGAGAGACAGAGAGATATAGAAATACATATATTTTTAGCGTAAGTCGCATTAGGTGGACCTACAGAGGGGAATGTGCAATAATAATATGAAGAAATATAATTTTATATTTCTGGAATAAACAGAGAAATAGTAAGAGGCAAGATTAATAGATGTTATTCTGGATTTAAATAATGAATTAAAATGACCAATAGAAAATGCAATATTATACAAATTTTTGATTTTGCTATGTACAAGTCAGCCACCAACAAAAAACAAAAAATTGAGCAGGCTACCGCAAGGAAATTGAAGACCATAGGGGCACCGTAGCCTGTACTGCCGGAAGCTCGAGGAGGATCTGTGATGCTGGACCAAGATAACAGCAGAGGTCTGTCTTGGAAACTCCTCCTGGGAGAGGTGACAGGTGAGGCATACCCTAAACCCCCATAATGGCTGTGTCTGGGTGGTAGCCTACCCACTGCTGGATGTGGAGCTGAATGCCATGTAGCATTAACACAGTGTATTTTAACAGGTGTAAAAACAAAGTTAGACTATTAATACTCCAGATAGTACTCTATCAATGAGAAGTGTTGCATTCCAAAATCCTTTCTGAGATGTGAGTGATGATTTGAGTACAGGCAAATATGCATGCCATTCCATACACCTTGTCACAGGAACATAAATGGCTGTTAGTTTTTCAAAGGCATATGGAACATTTATTTTTGCTTTTCAGAGTCATTGTATTTTAATCTAGCATCACGTTTGTATGTTTAAAAACAGAAATTCTTAAAAACATCTGGTTCACATAATTCAAAATATAAAAGCAATTTTGTTTACATAATTAGTAGTTGTTTGATTTAAACATTTTTAATATATAAGTTAGTGTCTAAAAAAATAAAGTGCCTGCTAAAGTCATCTGGGTGCAGTTGACCACACCAAATAGAGTATGGTTCGATTTCGGGGACCAGGTTGCCATTGTTAAAATGTTACCCTTGGTCTTAGAATAATGTCAACGTTTCCAGGACTCTTCTTTGAGAAATGCCTGTGGCCTGTTTCATAATAGCGTTCAAATACCTTCAATGTAAATTCCCACTTAATGTGATTTCCTGCTGTGGGGTATAACAAAGCATGAGCAGAGCCAAAGTCAATCCCATGGTGAAGCACCTTTTTTGGTTAGACTCTACATGTTGGCCCCAGTCTTATGTAGCTTCTCATGGAAGATTTTGGTGTGAAATGTTTAAAGACTCATCCTTCTCTTTTGGACCAAGTTGTCAATTTCAGTCTTACACCAAGCATACTGTACATAGAATGGACTTTTTGGGGGGTTGCAGCTTAGTTCACCAGAAGCCAAAGAACACTCCACAGTGTTCCCAATTTAACCTGGTCTGCTATGAGGGCTGCAGGACAGGCTTGTAGTTGCCAATTTTCATAATGTTAGCAAAATATTCAAATTAATTAGTGCCTCTGTAGACTTTTGGTATGCCTGTAGCTGACACAGGAGGTCAATCTAGTGATATTTGAAAATAGTGCTGGAGACAGAGAGTCAAGGCAAGCAGGTCTATTTATACAGGTCTGACAGTTAACATATTTGTTAGACATGGTGTTTTGTTATTATCCCCCCAGAAATATGCCTTCTTGAATTCCTGCAACTGGAATCACAACGCAGTTGTTACAACGACCGCATTGTGATTCCGCATAACATTATTCCACAAGTCGGAATAACAAAGATTTGCGGAGGGGGGCGCTGGAAGTTGGAATAGTATAATTTATTATTCCAACTCCAGTCTGTGTGGACACTAGGGAAGGGGTTGGATTTTAAATCCAACATCCCCCCCCTCCGCAAGTCGCTGTTCCGACCGCATTGTGATTCCCTGCGGGGTAAAAGATTTGTTGTAAACGCTGTTTACCTCTTGATGCTGTTTTTGTTGCCCTTAAGATTCTGGGCATTTTCCCCCTGCTGATCAGTGGTAAAGTGTATGTGCTCTCTCCCATAAAAATGGTAGAATTGATTGGTTTACTCTTGATTGGCTCATTTACTTTACTTATAAGTCCCTAGTAGGTAGTACGAGGGGGGTACTATGATCCTGGAAATTAAAATCGTACTAGTGGGTGGCCACACTTATTGTGCCACCTAGCAAAGTAGCCTTAACCACGTGTCTCAGGGCTGCCGCTTACAGCCTGCAGTGCAGGTTTAAACTGCCATTTCGACCTGCACATTGAACCAATTGCCAGACCTAAACCTATCTTTTTACTGCACATATTCACCCCCTACAGTAGGCCCAACAGCTCAGATGGTAGGGTGCATGGTAGAATAAAATTAGGATATGTATTTTAAAGTAAAAAAATGTCCTACTAGTGACAATCCCATAAAAGCAATTTTCATTAGTGTAGGCCTAGCCTTTCCATAGACTAAGACAGGGCTACTTCATTACAACTAATGAAAGCTAAATGATTTTGGGAATGAATAGGAAAATACTTTGTCCTCTGTTTTAATGTAGACTTTTTAAATCCTCTTTAATAGAAAAGTCTGATTTTAAATAATAATTTTGTACATACCACTTTTCAAAAGTTGTGAGAGAGACAGTGCTCTGCCCTACTTAGATATCAAAGGGCTCTGCTCCCGCCACATACAAAGGAAAATAACACTCGGCCATAGCAGCTTTTGTGAATCTTCACATCTTGGCATCTCAAGAGATGAAAGAAAGGAGCCATTCCTGAGCCTAGTGTTTCATTCAATCAATCAATCAATCAATCAATCAGGAGTTTGTATAGTGTGGCTACTGACCCAGGAGGGTCTCAAGGTTCTCAGTGTTTGGTGCCCACCAGGGTGGGTGCTGTTCCATGGTAGAGGGACAGGTTGTTCCAGGTAATGGTGTAGGAGAAGGAGCAACCCTTGCTGCCTCTGCGATGGATGTGGGGTGTGTGTGCAAGAGCGAATGAGGTAGAGCATAGGTGTCCAATGATTGGCACACAATGTATCATTTATCCAGCAATGTGCCAAGAAATAGGGCCTGATTTAGAGTTTGGCAGACAGGTTACTACATCACAAATGTGACAGACATCACACCCGCCTTATTACAAGTGCATTGTTTACTATGTCACTTGTAATAACATTGAGAGGATATCTATTATGTTTGTGATTGCCTATCCCATCTGCCTAAGCCTAAATCAGGCCCATAATTCTCAAGCTAACAGGGGAACATCTTCTCATTTCTTGGTCAGATGTCTGCATAAAAAGATGAACACCAGACACTGTGCTTTCTAAATATTTAATAATAGTGCACATTGTGACATGACTGCTTAGGGGAGTGAGAGTTGTCACACTTGGCAACCTCAGTAGGATGCTTGAAAGACATTGATCTGAAGGTTTGTGTGCATGTAATAAATGTGGAAATGGGATGACATGCCTCACATTGTCATACTAACTTCTTACCAACAGCTCAAAAGCATAAGCGTAGAAGGTAATAGCTATGATGTTGCCAACAACCAAGCATGACATAAATGGCATTTGTTATGGAAAGGAATAGGAAATGATGATCCCTCTTGATAACATTCATAAAAGGGCATTGATTTTGTGCTCAAAGTAAGTTAGATTTTTTGTTTAAAGCATCCTTTATCTCTTCGAACAGGTTCAAATAATAAGGAAATAATTAATTAAAACAGTGACAAACCTTCCTTGGTAGTGGATAAAAATGCTTTAACACGTTTGCATCTGTTTATCATTTTGAGCACAACTAATTGAAGGAATAATTAGAACTGAATTTGCATATCAGAGCCCCCCACACTCACAACACCCTGAGCAAAAGCACAGATCACTTGCTTTTGGGATGTTAGATCATAGTTAATTGGCTTGGACTTCTTAAGTGCTTTTGATCTCCTTGAAGGTATACATTTTTTTGTCTAATTTCTTCGGGGCTTTATGCTAACATTTAAACTCCACATAATACTGAAATGTGTGGACATAGAACACCTGCAACATACAGATTACAAAAGCTTAATACAAACATACAGATGTGGTGCTATTTACAGCAACAGATGGATTTTTCTAGTTGTGCTGTAATGCCACAATCAGATATATGGTAGAGTGGTATCCACAGATGGAATACTATTTCACCATACTATAGAGGTGCGGACTGACCACCTCCCACTCCCTCCAGCACAGTGCTGCCCCCTGCTTGACCGCAACCTCCCTTGTCCTGGATGCCCTCCTAACACCTACCCTTGGACCACACCAGCTCCCCACTGATATTTACAAAATGCACAGAGCAGCAGGTAGTCAGTGGATTTGTCTCCTGAAACATGGAAAGTAAGTTGCAAAGGGCCTGCTTTTTCCCCTTCCGGCGACAAAAATGAACTGCCAGATGTAGCTGTGGAGATTATAAGGACTAGAATCCTATATACCGTTCCACTATATCCCTGCACCTAAATCAAGCCCATTAATAATGAAGCCACTTTTAGGGTAGTGAAACAAACATCACTTTACCACTGCTCTCACGGAGAACCCTTTTCATAGGCTACATAACTGGTGATATGTCCCTTCTACTACATCAGAACTGTGTATAAACCACGGTCAAATACAAAATTTACAATTGCTTCACACAAAATGTTACAAGAGCATAACTGGTTTCAACAGGCAGATGTTGCTTCTTGACATTTTGACTTTGAAAATAATTATCTCGAACAACCATACTCAAACAGAACAAAGAAAAGTTTCAGAAGGAAATAAAGACACGCTCAGAAATGACAACTGTTCATTCATGGACCACGCCTTCACTGCCCAGAAAGCCAAGAGGCTCAAATAGGATGAGTGTGCTTTAGAGTTTATTATTACATCATGCAACAGTACATTATGTGGTTGTTGGATGGAGATACGTATACAGGATTTCCATCTACCTTATTGCTGTATGAAATCTCTTTCCCAAAACCTTTCAGACACCTAAAATAACCCCAACTCCTACTTGCAGACACCCCCCACACACAGAAAACCAGATCCGGTAGTCAAGCCTTCCCCAACATTGCTCCTAAAGCCATGGGACGACCTGCTGCTACACGTAAGAGTGGCTCCCTCACTTCTTGAATTCTGCAAGAAGCTGAAAAACTGGCTTTTTGAGTAGTCCCACTAGGTTTGGCTAGACTCACACCTGCGCCTAGATACCCTCTGGGGTAATAGTGTGCTCCACAAATCTGCATCCCATAACATAACATAACATAACATGACATGACATAACATAACATAACATAACATAACATAACATAACATAACATAACATACCATACCATTATGGGGGCTAGACAGGGCCTGGTGTATTTGCTGATTGCTCCAGGTCATAAAGATCAGGCGTAAACTTAAAGGAATGTATAAAAGTGACATTTTAAAACTTTAATATCAAGAGACCGAAAAAATGTATGGTTGTACACTGCAGGGAATAATAATAGTACATTATGAAAGAGATTGCTAGATATGGCAGTTTTAGAGCGGGAGCTTTGGCTGTGGGTCTCTAGTTCACCTGACTGTTAATCAGACAGACATACCTTCTGTTTGACCGAGAGGTTACTATGTAGCCCTCGCCACAGAGTACCCACTTCACCAAACTCTAAATCAGCCCCTAGGTTACATTCAATTACAAGAAATCTTTTCACCATTTGATTTGTATGGTTGTGTTAGCAAGGGCTGCACATTTAATAGTTTCTGGATTTCATGATAAGCATCACATATTATCTCTACAGACCATCTACCCTTAATATGACCGAAGATGTACCTACCCTTGTCAAGCTTGTCATCCTAGTCTTAGTTTCTCATCCGGATGTATGACGTTACAACGCATACTTTTACAATGCCTACCTTTACAACGCGGTTTTTACCACGCAGACCATTACAACGCATAGTGCTTTGGGGTGCTGGATAGTGAATAGTTTAATTTACTATTCCAACCCCAGTCCCCGTGGATAGTAGGGAAGGTTATTGGATAGTAAATTAACCTATTCCCTATCCTAGAGCGCCCCCCAGAGCAATGCGTTGTAATAGTTTGCGTTGTAAAAGTTGCGTTGTAATGGTAGGTCGTCGTAAAAGTTTTGTTGTAAAGGTTACATACCTTCTCATCCTGGTGTTTCTCAGAGCTTTCAAGGGGATTAAAGACTTCTAAATAGCCTCTAGACTGCTTAAAAATGCACAGCCAGTTATGTGGGAATTAAAAGAGGCTAAAGCCTTCAAAGACGACAGACAGTCTAGTGGCCCATTGGAGCACTATTTTTGCTTCTCTGCTGCTGCTAGGAACCAGATTGTCAGTATGACAAGAACCCTTACACATGAACTAATATTTGGGGAGCTATAATTTGTCTGTGAATCGTGGAACAACTGTAAACCTTACAGACGCATCAGCTCACCAATACTCTTACTTGCAGACATCCCACACACACACAGAAAACCAGGGGGCATATTGACAAGAAAATGTCGGAGTGAGGAGATGCACCAAATTTGACAGCACCACGTTCTGACATTTTCAAAAAGCAGGGATGCACTGTATTCACAACAATACATTACACCCCTGTGTTTTCCCTAGCACTGGCACTAATTTTAGCTGCCTAGCGCCAACGCAGGCAACCTTCCACCATAGTGCAAGGGTGCCTGAGTTGCAGGGAAAGATTGTTTTCATGCAGAAAGGCGTCTATTCCTGCATATAAACAATCACTAATGGTGATATGTTACTTCTTTGTGTGCTGCATTCTGCAGCACACTTAGAAGTAGCTAATCGTCTTGTTTATGTGCAGGAAGGGACACCTTCCTGCACATAAACTATCATTAATAGCATTTTGCTCTTTCTATGTGTGCTGCAGAATAAAGCACACATAAAAAATGCAAAGATGAGGAGAAATGAAAGTAGTTCTCCTTGTTTCGCTATTCTAACGCCTGCTCTTGCATAGGATTAGTTTTTGGGCTGCCTCAGATTTACACCTCCTTGTAAATCTGGGGCAGCATCAAAAGCAATCGGTGTAGCGTAATGCTTATAATGGGGCCTTATTTACAAGGCGGTGTTAAGCCACAAAAAGTGGCTTGATGCCGCTTTGTATATATGAAAAAGGGCGTATCGTCACCAGAAAAGCGCTAAAAGTGATGTTCTGGTGGTGATATCCCCTTGTAAATATGTACCCAAGATTCCGTAGTCAAGCATTTTCCTACATCGTGCCTAAAGTGTGGAACGGCCTGCTGCTACATGTAAGAAGTTCTCCATCACTTCTTGAATTCCACAAGAAGCAGAAGATCTGGCGTTTTGAATAGTCCCGCTAGGCCCTAAGTTTGGATAGACTTACACCTGTGCAAGTATACCCTCCAGGGTGATAATGCGCTCCAAAAATCTGCATAACATAAAATAGCATGACCTGACATGACACAACATGAAATAATATAATATAACATAACCTAACATCACATTATGGAGGCTGGACTGGGTCCTGTGTGTATGCTGATTGATTCTGATCATTAGGATCAGGCCTAAACATCAACTTAATGGAATGTATAAAAGTGAAATTGTAAAGTTCTGACATCAAGAGACGCAATACATGCATGGTTGTACACTGCAGAGAATATTAATAGTAAATTAGCAAAGCCATAGTTAGAGATAGCAGTGTCAGAGCTGGAGGAGGCAGGCCTTCAGTTTGATTGAGAGAATCATTTGCAGCCCTCGCCTCAGAGTACTCTATCTGCCAAATTCTCAATCAGCCCCTAGGTCGCAAACACTTACATAAAATCTTTTTGATTCTTGACTTTTACAGTTGTGTTAGCATGGCTCCACTTTTAACAGTTTCTGGATTTCATAGCATAGTATTTGTCCGTACAGCCCATCTAATTTCTCATCCCCGTGTTCCTCAAAGCTTTCAAGCGGAGTAAAGAATAGCCTCCAGACTGCTTAACAATGCACAGGCAGTTATGTGGGATCTAAAAGAGGGTAAAGACATAGATGTCTTCAAAGGCTCCAGACAGACCCGTGACCCACTGCAACATCTCTTTTGAGTCTCGGGCTGCCTCTAGGAACTAGATTGTCAGTATGAGAAGAACCCTTGAACATGAACTAGTATTACAGGAGATACAATCTGTCTGTGAATCATAGAAAATCTGTAATGAACTATAATCTAACAGTCTAGACAATATAAATATGTCAGAAAACAAAGACAATGATAGGTGTTGCGGGTGCAAACACTGTGCGCTTAGACACCATAACTTTTATTTGGAGAAAGAACACAACAGCAAGACAATACATAAACATGACATCAAAAATTGAATGTAAATCGTACAATTTTGTTATCAACAAGGTTTTTCTGAATGACAAAGCAGTATTTAGTATGTGGTAAATCTATCCAACATTGATATGTGTATATAGTAATAAATAATGATAATAATGATAATAACAATAATATTAATCTTACCCTATGTGAAACAAAGATAGGTGAGTATAAGGTCATTTTTCCTGCAGACAGCAATACGTAATGTTTAGGTAAGATGACCTTTATGTATTACATTCAGATGTTGTAGCAGACTTCACTATCTCCTTGTTAAAAAAGATCTGTACTGTCCTCTGTAACCAGTATTTATTTACTCTGCTTCCCAAAAAACGGATCACTGACAGAATATTGAGAACAACAATATTGTATGACACAAATATCATGAGAAAAATATTGTTTATAAAAAAAATATCGGCCCTCATTACGATGTCGGTGGTGGTCCCACCGTCATCTATGCCATCGGATAACGATTCCGGAAGTTGGAGCGAGTTAGGCGTGGGGAAAGACCACCTCCCTCGACAGGCTCAAGGAACCCGTCAGGAGAGCGGTTGGATTACTAATCCCTATAATGGGATGTTGCCTGTGCAGGAACTGCTGAAGGAAATAGGATATCTCTTTCCTACTGCCTGCTTATGGCGGTCCCACCTCCATGAACAGGCAGCCGGAAAAAGACTTAGAGGGCTCCCTTGAGCCTCTGCTAAGAGGCTGGGGGCTCATGTGGTGCACCCCCAAACATACATGCACTGTGTGCCGGGCACTACATGGTACCTGGCACCAAATGGTGCCTGGCACCGCATGGTGCCTGGCACATGGTGTATGGACAAGCTGGCTTGTGCTGCTGTCCTTTTCTGGGTAGCAGCATAAGCTGCAGTAGAAAAAGGCATGTTTCCGACCGCCTCATGGGCGGTGACATCATAATCTGGCGGGTGGAACCGCTAACTAATAGTCGGACAATTATCATCCCTCAATGATGGTGTGTCAAACGCTCGTTCAACTGCCATTGCAATAAGGCGAATAGTGTCCCTATCCTTTTAGTGGTAAGTATAAAAATATCGAAATAAATTTTGTTTCACACTAATAGCGTTAAAAACTGCAAAAGCACTGCTTCTTAATATATGTATTGTTTAAAGTAGTACACAATTTTTAATATATACCTTTAGTATAAATATACTCATATAAACACCCATACATATATATGGCTGATGAGGGGTGATACCCCAAAACCAGTCTTAGGATGCTTTTTTTTGGTCCAGGGAGGACCTGGCCTGGCAGTTTTGGCTGGAATGTTCCCATGGGGAGCATGGTCAAGACTATTATGCATATGGCTAGGTCCAAACTGGAATGGCATGGTGACCAAATAAATGATAGATTTAAGTCCAGATCTCTGAGTGGGGTTAAGTGTTTGACATTGTTCACCATTCCTTCCATCAATTTTACTTTTTGATATATATATATATATATATATATATATATATATATATATATATATATATATATATATAGATAGATACGTGTATATATATATATGGAGAGGGGCGCTGAGGAAGGCAAAATGTGCCGAAATGCATTCGCCTGTGAATGCTGTTCATTAAAGTGCTCCTTTTAATCTCCTTTGTGGGTCACGTCTCTTTTGTTTGGAGGAGGTGGTAATGTCAGACATTCAGCGCAGAGCCAGAGCGCTTGACGTGTACCCCCGCCGCTCAAGAGGTATGGACTTGCTGGCAAGCTCGTGTGAGCATCTTCTGTTGATTGCGGTAGCAATTATGTCCATTACCCACCAGGACGCCTGACCTACAACGTGGCAAGTGGATATTTATCCTCTGTTTGGGTGACCGGTTCCCGTGCCTACCCCCGCGGAAAAAGCCAGGCAGAACGGTTGTGGCGGAAAAACAAGGGAGACCCGAGGGGGCGCCAAGGTGGCCAGCTGTCTTACCTACCAACGGACTTCCTAGGCTGCGCCTGTCAGTTGTAGCCGACTCATATTTTCATCATGCCACAGCAGCTTGTGAATTCCTTTGAGGCTGAATCATGGGGCCTTGTGGGAAGTGTAGTCCCACCACACGAGACTACACGAAATTGAAGGCTGCACATCATGGGGGCGGAGTAAGGCTGCCGATTTAAACAACGTGACAGGCGGAACATTAAAAGCACAAGGAGCAGCTGGAGAGGGGCGCTGAGGAAGGCAAAATGTGCCGAAATGCATTCGCCTGTGACTGCTGTTCATTAAAGTGCTCCTTTTAATCTCCTTTGTGGGTCACGTCTCTTTCGTTTGGAGGAGGTGGTAATGTCATATATATATATATATATATATATATATATATATATAGATATATATATATATATATATATCTATATATATATATATATATATATATATATCCAAGAAAGAAGTGACTCAAACATATATATTCACCAAAGAACAAAAATATATTTCCACTACAACGTTTCAGCTTCCGCCTTCCTCAGGTAGTTTCAAGATGGTAAGCTCAGTGGCTGCACAGATGACACAGCTGAATTTTTAAAAAGCATCATGACTGAAGATTCCATTTGGAATGTGGAATCAATGCAGTCCTGAGAGTTCTTAAGATATGCAGTAATCAGGATGTGTTGTCAGTAATGTTCAGTCCATCTGGATGCAATGATTTTAAACGGTACATCCAGAAGTTTTCCTTGGAGTCCAGTAGTTCTTCCTTTGAGACATGTTCCACAGGGAAAATCTTCAAATCTGATAGTGAATGATCCACAAGGTTAAAATGATTGGCTACAGGCTGGTCAATTTTCTTATTAATTATGGCTGATTTGTGGTTCCTGAATCGTGTGCGGAGGTCATTCATTGTTTGGCCTACATATTGTTTTTTACAGCTTTGTCGTTGGTATATATAGATATCTGGTTTCAGTCCTTCAACAATCCTGTCTATCTTTTCCTGAAAGAAAGATGCCAATCCATCACATAGCTCTTGTGAAGGCACAATCTTATTACTTGTGCACTCAGGATTGGCCATCTCTCTCAGTATGTTAAAGACACATTTGGTGCTGTTAGATAACTTTAAGATAATATATATATATTTAATATGTATGTATGTCTGTATGTATGTATTACACATACACGGGCATCCCGGAGCTGAAACATGGTAAAGAATATAAGACCAGGCTGCGAGAAACTGAAACTGACGGTTAAACTCTGGGGGAAAATCAGGTCTTAACTTTCTTCCGAAATGATAAAAGATCCTGTATTTACCTCAATTACAAGAGGAGAGTGTTCCATAAACGGGTGGCTGCCACGCCAAACGTTCTTCCCCCTAGAGTGGTTCTCTTAAACCTCGGGATAGTTGCCCAGCTGGCTGTCGAGGGGTGCAAACTTCGTGCGGGGGCGTACCAACCAAACCTGCCCTGAAGTGGTTTGGGTCCAAGTCTGTGGAGCGCTTTAAAAGCGATGCACAAAGGCTTGAATAGTATCCTTTGGCTCACCGGCAGCCAAGTTTTGCGGGGATCGGATCCAGCGGTGAGCCAGAGGAGACCCCCATTGCCACCCTAACAAGCTCTTCCGAAGGCAGTTCCCAGTCGTCAAGAGTTGTCCCCTTCATCCCTAACTCTGACTCAATATCACTAGTTCCATTCAAATTAGATGTTCCAGTTTCATCCCTATCGATTGTGCCCGGTGAGATATCTGGTTTCAGTCCTTCAACAATCCTGTCTATCTTTTCCTGAAAGAAAGATGCCAATCCATCACATAGCTCTTGTGAAGGCACAATCTTATTACTTGTGCACTCAGGATTGGCCATCTCTCTCAGTATGTTAAAGACACATTTGGTGCTGTTAGATAACTTTAAGATAAGATCTCCAAAATATGCAGCCTAAGTGGTAACTATCGCTTTTTTATACCTGGCAAAATGTTCCTTCCAAATAACTTTATCATTGGTAGCATAAAAACTTCTCCATTGTCTTTCAGCATGTTTTCATTCCAGCTTGTGCGCCCTCAAATAGTCAGTATACCACAGAGCAGAAGGTTTTCCCCATTTTCATATTCTTTGTAGTTGCGAGCAGATCTGTTGTGCTGGTTAATTGTTCACAGACAGCTGTATAATTCTCAGTTACCGGCTTCCTAGAATCGAACAGGGACTCTAAGTGGAAGACCCACGCCGTTTTGGCCCTCCTTAACAGGGCCTTCCAATCCCTGCCCAGGAAGCACCTTTCCTCCAAAGGCAAGGGTCTGGTCCCTCTATCTTGGGTGACTCTAAAGTCGACCAGATAATGATCTGACCATCCCACTGGTAAAACTCTGTCCATTATGATTGAATTTTCACCAGAGAATACTAGGTATAAAACATGTCCTTCTATGTGGGTCGCATCTGGGACCCATTGTAACAGGTTCAAGTTTGCACAAGACTGGATAAGATTATTGTAAGCAGTCTCCAGCCTCCCATTAGGCCAAATATTAAAATCTCCCAATATCAGCAGTCTGTGGTGAGTAAGGGCCATATTACTGATTACATCGGCAAGCTGCTGCTGCTGTTGCACATTCGATGCACCCGGGGGTCTATAACAAACCATGCCATTCAGGATATGCCCTGACTGGTCGTTCAAGGAAAAACCTAAAATTTCTATGTGATTCAACTCGTCTATGTCTAGAAGGGCAATGTCCCAGGATTTTTTATAAATGATCCCGGTCCCGCCACCTCTGCCACTGGCCCTCAGTTTATGGAGTGCCTATACCCTACTGGGCAGGCTAGCCCCAACTTGAGCTCCAGACCAGGCTCTGTCCATGTTTCTGTCATAAACAGGGCATCCAATTTATACGTCTCGATCAAAAGTCGGATATCTGTAGAGTGTTTAGGGAATGACCTAACATTAAGAAGGCCACACTTCATTGCACCCGTTAATATGATGTCAAGACTAGTCCCCTCTAGGAGATCCAGGGCTGATGCGCTGAGGCCGTTACTCTGCTTACCTATATCGCACAGCTGTTCCCTACTGTAGCTGTATCTAGGACTCTCTGCAGTCGTGCGATAAAATCCGGCATAATGGCTGGCCCTGAGCGCACCCGGGTCGCGGACGGCGCAGACGGGCTTGCCTTTGGCATGCCGCCAAGGTGCCCGCTGCGCGCGTCCGCTGAGCGGGTTCCCCAGTATGGGTCTTTCTAGGCACCACTGGTTGATGACTAGAGCGCTAACCCCCACAGCACGACGGGTCCACTCTTACAGATGGACACTGCCGGGTTTATGAGTGCGCTATTTGTGTTAAAAATATTTAAAAGATGCTGATTCGATTTCAGCGGTATTTACAAGGAGAGGATACAAGTTAAAATTCAACAATTGTTAAAACAAAGGATTTCCCCAAGGTCTGCTAAATACCCAGATGCCACAGTAATGTGCAAATGCACTAAATAAAGTTGGGCAAATACACAAGTTATGTATATCCTTCCTAATCGACCCAGCATGGACGCCAGCGCTCTCCGTACAGCGTGGTGCGTTCTTTTCGGTAGAGTCAAACCGAAAAATATTCGTGCAATAGCTAATTAATTAGCACGTAAAGAACGCACTCACTCGAATAGTAATTTTAAATCTTACAGCGGCTTTATTTGCAAACCAATAACACCCGACGGGTTTCACCTCAACCTGAGGCTTGCTCATGGGTTGTTGTACATTGTCCTTAGTCTTCTTTTATGTCCAGGGCACCGCAACAGCTGTGGCTGGTGCATCCTGGTTAATGGAGTTCCTTCACTCCAATGTCCTTACCAGTTAAGTGAAGTGCAACAATTAATGTGCTGGTTCGGGGGCACTTTAGAATTGCAGAGATTACAATAAACACAGTTGTTCTTTCTCGTGCTTGTAAGTGATACAGTCTCTTTGGTGAGTATGTATTGTTGCTTTAATCAGGTAATTCCTGTTGCTATTTACACGATTTTACAGAGTTCATTATCTTCTACATTTAGAGTGAGTCTTAACGATTACTTCTCTCTAGTGAGGTGAATTTACAGGTTAATGTTAATATTTGTTTTATCTCTCCAGTGAGATTTTGGTGTTCCATTATTTTAATTATATCTCATTTTTCTTGATATCCTCACAGGTGTACCTACAGTTCCTCACTCTGATTCAGACCTCTAGGATCCAGTGTTCTGAAGTTGATGATGTGATGTGATTCTCTTTGTCGGAGGGACTTTATTCGATTTTCACCTCTTTCTGTTGCTGGTATTTGATCAATGGCACAAAAGCGCAGTATTTCCCAGTTATTGTCATGGTACTTTTCCATGTGTTTGGCGATGGCATTTGTGCGGTCCATGTGAGTCGTAGCACGTGTGTGCTCTAGGACCTCTTTTTCACCTCAAATATGGTGCTCCCGATATATTTCTTATGGCACGGACATTCGACCATGTAGACGACAAAGCTGATTTTGCATGTGTAGTGTTGACGTATCGTCCATTTCCTTCCTTTGCTTATTTCCAATTCTTTCGTTGCTTTTGCAATTCTGCAGACTTTGCAGTGTTTACTTGGCCAGAAACCAGCTCTTTGTAACCAAATACTCTTCGTTTGCTAAAATGACTGTGGACTAACTGATCACCTATGTACTTTGCTCTTCTGTAGGTTATACTTGGATGGTCTCCAATTAATTCAGTTAGTGTCTGATCTGACTTCAAAATTCCCCAATGCTTTCGAATGATTCTCGTGAGCTGTTTATCTTCCGCTCTGTGTGTTGTGATTAATCTGATGGTTTTGTCCATTGTTTTATCTTTTCTTTCTCCATGTAGGATCTCTTTTCCATCTTTTTCTCCGGCCTTTTTTAGGCATGTATCCACCACAGTTGCTGGATAATTTCTTGTGACGAATCTCCTTTTTGCTTTTTCACTGTGTATTTTGAAATCTCGATCTCTAGAGCAGTTCCTTTTTAGGCGTTGAACTTCACTTAACTGGTAAGGACATTGGAGTGAAGGAACTCCATTAACCAGGATGCACCAGCCACAGCTGTTGCGGTGCCCTAGACATAAAAGAAGACTAAGGACAATGTACAACAACCCGTGAGCAAGCCTCAGGTTGAGGTGAAACGCGTCGGGCGTTATTGGTTTGCAAATAAAGCCGCTGTAAGATTTAAAATTACTACTCGAGTGAGTGCGTTGTTTACATGCTAAATAAGTAGCCATTGCACGAATATATATATATATATATATATATATATATTAAAGCTCCAAAATTGCACCGGCAATCCCAGGGCACTCATTCAGCGGGTGCAAGCTCCGCGCCGATACTCGCGGAAATAATTCCAGCTCAGGAAAACGTTTCTTTCAGGAAACGAAGAAAAGCGCACTCCGGGGGTAAAGCAGCAAGGTTTATTTTTCAGCCCACAAACACTTGTGCAACAGACGCGTTTCGGACGCCAAGTCCTTCGTCAGTGTTATTATATATATAGTAAAACAATTATTCAATAATAAAAAAAAAATATATATATATATACATACATCTTTTACATGTATGATGTTGATTTGTTTTGTAATTGCTATATACATTACAAGATGGCCGCCTCTATTCTGTATGGTGTGAGTCCCCTTTCACTGTCCATGTTCTAAGGATGTGGGAGTGACTGAAATATGTTTAAAAACAATGTCGAGTAAAATGCAGTGTAAACACACACTGACGAAGGCAGAACGCCGAAACGCTTCTGTGTGTCCCCCTCCGCTAAATAAAATCTAGCGTTTTGTTAATATTCCACCCTTCGAGTGCTGTTTCATTCTTCTGCCGAGTTTGGGAGGATTTTGAGCGTCATATATATATATATATATATATATATATATATATATATATATATATATATATATATATATATATATATATATATATATATATATATATGGTCACCAGACACAGTCACTGTAGTTACAAGAAATAGAGGCATACTCACACAAAGCCCGCGCACCAAAAAACAGCGGGCAAACCACAAACGCTGGCAACGCCGGAAATGCTGTTCCAGGAACATCAAACGACAGCAATCAGGGCAAACAAAATTACTGGAAGCGCAACCCAAGAAGGAATCGCAAAACCAAATCAAATCAGTAATCAACCTCACAAACCTGAAGCTGACATCTGCAGAAACAGCTGTATTAAATTTGGGACTTTCATATTGCCCACCTTGCAATATGAATTATGCTGACACAAGAATGGATCTTTATAAATTTACAAGAAAGTTAAAACTCAAGAAATTCTTTGAGTTACATCCTAAAGATCCCAATCCACCAGCAACAGTATCTAGTCCCACCTTCTCCAGTACCCAAAGCCAGGCCATCTTCAACACTATCTGGGACTTACAACAACAATCATCAGCGGGTAACTTGAGGGAAGTCCCACTTGCACATCCTGGGATACAAACTACACCGTTCAAGCCCAAATCAACTTTCCAGCCTATTATGGCTCATGACAATTTGGATTCCTTTCAAGAGATTGTAGTGCGTGATGTCAAACAACTGTATACCGCCACCAACAAAAGGAAATTTTATATCTCTAAACAGAATCAATGTTACTATCACTTGGTCAAGAAACTGAAATCAGATCATAACATCATTGTAAAAGAGGCCGACAAGGGCGGGAATGTCGTCCTCTGGCCGAGAGCTATGTACCTTGAGCAAGCGGAACTACAATTGAATGATTCATCATGTTATCGCAGAAGTAACATACAAATTGTGAAAAATACTTGGATTGAGCAAACCAACAAGCTCCAGATTTGGCGAAGTGCAGGGCTTTTATCGCATGAGGAGTTCAGATACCTCAAAAAAGAACATCCGGTAATTCCCTCCTTCTACTTACTTCCCAAAGTTCATAAGGACATTGTTACACCCCCTGGACGCCCAATTATCTCGGCAATAGACAGTTCCTTGGAACATGTTTCCAAGTACATTGATTTCTTTCTTCAGCACCATGTCAGGAACCTGGCTTCATTCGTCCAAGATTCATTTGATTTCCTTGATAAAATTGCTGATTTTGCATGGGATGACGATATGGTGCTCATGACTCTGGATGTCTCATCCCTCTATACTTCTATCAGACATGTGGATGGTCTCAAGGCCTTGGACCATTACTTGAACAAAGATTTGCCTCATCCAACAGCACATAACAAGATGTTGATCGAAATGACCAAAATGTGCTTGGAACAGAATTTCTTTCTTTTCAATGGCGTGATTTATCATCAGATAAGGGGTGTGGCTATGGGGGCCTGCTTCTCACCCAGCTACGCGTGTTTACACGTTGGGCTGTGGGAGGAGCAGGTCCTTGCCACCCAGCACCATGAATTGGTGTGCAACAACATTGCCCTTTATCTTCGATACATTGATGATGTTTTTATTATTTGGAGAGGAAATCAGGATAGTGCCAGGGCCTTTGTGAACTTGATCAATGTGAACAATGTTAATCTTAACTTTACTGCTAATCTAAGTTCTGAAATGATTTGTTTTTTGGATGTGGAGATATTCGTGAGAGATTCTGCCCTGAAAACCCGGCTTTATCGAAAGCCCAGTGCTGGCAATACCATATTGCATTCCAACAGTCAACATCCTGCCCATTCGATTCGAAGCATTCCCTTTGGGGAAATGCTCCGAATCCGGCGGAATTGCAGCACTGATGCCGAATGTGCAATTGCACAGGAGGCATGTAAAGTACGTTTCCTTGAAAGGGGCTATTCCTCAGAAATCATCATGACAGCCATCAGACGCTCTAACTCTATAAGCAGGCAAGAAGCATTAATCCCCAAATCTAAGAGAGTTAACATATTGGATCAAACAACAGATAAGGGACAAATGAGTTCACCACGACTCATCCTAGCATTCAATCGACAACATGGTGCATTACGTAAAATCGTAAACAAGAATTGGAATTTGGTCCGAAGTGACCCTGTAATTGGTCACAAAATGGGTACCAAACCAATCTTGACCTTTAGGAAATCCCCCTCCATGTCCAAATCCTTGGTGAGTAACACTTTAGAGCCCAAGGTCTCTTCAACTTGGGGGGCATTGAAGAAGGGCTTTAAAACATGCCCTCAATGCAAAGCCTGCCGTCAGGGCATCAACAGAACCCACTTCCAAAGCCCCTTTCAACAACATCCTACTGCCATCACAAAATGGTTGAACTGTAAAACCGAGTTCGCTATTTATGTGTTGGAATGCCCGTGTGGGCTTCAATATGTGGGCAGCACTAAGCTGCCCGCTCACAGGCGCATACTTCAACACATAAGGGCAATAACGGGGCATGATCAGAACTATCCGGTTGCCAGGCATTTTCAGGAGAAACACCTTGGTATCCCTGACAAACTCCAATTTTTCTTAATTGATTGTGTTGAGCCGTCAAGGAGGGGAGGTGACCGTGAGGCCAAACTCCGCCTCCTTGAGACGAGATACATCTTGGAGCTCAACACCAAGAACCCCAATGGCCTCAATGATAGAGAGGATCTCTACACTTGCCTTTAGAACTTTGGAGTTTCAATCTATTAAGACCTGTCCGGATGCAGTAATTTCCATTGATCTTGATATGTTCTCTTTCTGTATCATATATTTGTATTTAACGATGAATTGATTCTATTACAATCTGGGACACTGTGGCATATGTTTTTAATATTTGAGACATTTTTTATTATATGCACTTTATTGATATTTGCACTATTGCTTTTTGCACTTTTTGGCTATTCAAGTCTTCTTGATGTGACTTGCCCACTTGGGCCTTACTTTTGCGAAACAGTTTCATAAGACATTGGATAAAACGCTGCTATCATTTATCTATGAGCTATTTTTTAAGGGGTTTCACATGAATATGGAGGAATCAAACATTGTTTCCACATAGATAATATTGATTGTCATGTAAATACTTTGTTTATTCATCATGTCATTTTGCCCGACTAATATGCTCTTTTTCCATGAATTCTGTGTTACTGGAAGTTATGGATTGTGCTCTTGTCAGCCATATATATTTTTGCTGCATTATAGGCATTGTTCTGGCTAGTTTGCACATTAGCGGCGTTATTATTGTATAGTATTTTGTCCATGTCTATGACTCAACTAAATTGCACTGTCACTTTAAATAGCCTCACAAACCATGTGTAGTTTGTCATGTGATCAAGCCTCCCTGGAGGCGAAACGCATCATGGCGGCAGCGCTGGCTTCACTGGATTAAATCCTAATTTGCACCAGCATTCATTGGGTCGGCTCTTTGTTGTACAGTATTTGAGGTGTACGTTTGTCCACCAGGAGCAACAACTTGTGGAATATATATATATATATATATATATATATATATATATGGTCACCAGACACAGTCACTGTAGTTACAAGAAATAGAGGCATACTCACGTTTCAGGTGCGGATATTTAATTGTTGATTACATAGGCAGCAATTAAACACTACACATTTCGGTCCTCACCTTGATCACAGGTACAAACCAGTCCTTCCTTTCTTTCTTTGACCATTTAAACATATACATTTATCCTTTCAGTTGTTCAGGGCCAAAAGTCGTAGGGTTTAACTGCTGCCGGTGTAATATACAATTAAATATTGGCTCCTGAAACGCGAGTGCGGCTCGATTTCTTACTATTCTATTTCTTACATTAACGGAGTCTGTTGAGTGTTAGGGCAACGTGGTCCTACCACAAGAGATAGCACCATCATGAGTAACTGCGCTACTATTCCGGTACAGGATGACATATATACATATATTTACTGAAGAAAGCAAAGGTTACTGGGATGCTATATTCAAGCTCAGATTTCACTCATGCAAAACCAGTGAAATTCAGCAGTCATAGTTAATTGAGCTAACTATAACTTATGACCTGCAATGCACTGCTTATGACCTCACATATTACATCCCTCAGGACATGGTCAGTGGCATCACTGATGGCATCACTGATAACATCTCAAATGACATCACTGATGACATCATCCGCAAGACCACTCATACCCCTTTACAACCTCTTAAACACCCACTCACATACCCACACAACCACTCACATACCGATTCACAGATCGATTCAAGTACTTACACAACTACTCACTCACCTATACAGCCACTCACACATACACCCACTCACCCATACAGCCTCTCAACACATCCTAAGCATAACTATAATATCCCTGTAACCTTTATTTGTTTTCATTACATTTCTAAGTTTTTTTTAAATTCTATTTTTTGTTATTTGCTAACTATAATTAACCTGTAACCTTTGTTTTTTTAGTGAATTTCTACAGTGTTTAAATGTTATTTCCTAACTTTAACGTCCCTGTAACCTTTGTTTTTGAGTGAATTTCTAAAGGTTTTTTAATTTAATTCCTAACTGTAACCTGTAACCTTTGAGAGTGAGTGTGTGAGTGAGTACATGTGTGTCTCAATGGGTGAGTATCTGAGTGTGTGAGTGTCTCAATGGGTCTGTGAGTGTGAGTTTGGGAGTGACTGAATGTCTCACTGGCTGCATGAGTGTCTCAATGGGTCTTTGAGTGGGTGCATGAGTCTCTGAGTGAGTATCTGAGTGGGTGTGAGAGTGTCTGAGTGGATTTGCAAGTGCTTCCATGAGTGTGTGAACCAGTCTCTGAGTGAGTGAATGTGTGTCTGAGTGGGTTTGTGAGAGGGTGTGTGAGTCCCTGAAAGGGTCTGTGAGTGAGTGTGTGAGTCACTGAGTGGGTCTGTGAGTTGGTACAAGAGTCTCTAAATAGGTCTGTGAGTGGGTGTGGGAGAGTTTGAGTGGCTCTGTAAGTGAGTGCATAAGTGGGCATACATGTCTGAGTGGGTTTGTGAGTGGGTGCATGAGTGTCTGAATGGGCCTTTGAGTGGTTGTGAGAGTGTCTGAGTACTTCTGTGAGTGGATGCATGAGTGTCTGAGTGGGTCTATGAGTGTGTGTGAGAGTGTCTTAGTGGTTCAGTGAGTGGTTGTGTGAGTGAGTGTGTCAGTGTCTGAGTGAGTCTGTGAATGAATGTATCAGTGTCTCAGTGGGTCTGTCCGTAGGTATGTGAGTACTTGAGTGTGTGAGTGGGTTTCTACATGTCTGTGTTGGTGTGTTAGTATCTGTGTCAGTGAGTGGGCCACAATGGAACCAAACCTGCGCCTTTATCCAAAGAGTCCACAGCTTTGCACACAATATCTACCGAAGTGTAGTTCTTTCTACTGGTTAATTAATTAATTAAGTGCTACCTCCATTGGTAATGTCTAGTATGTATTCTATACTATCGCTGCATGATGGAGCATGAGGAAATGTCACCAGTGACCTTGTGTGTGTTTTGGCAATGTGATTGTTCTTCACGCGTCTTTATCCAGAAATTTCCGATAACATGAATCTTCCTATAGACAAGACGACTAAAATACAACGAAGTAAATCTCCACCAAACAAGGGTCCTTCCTCTTAACTATATGAAGTAAGTACTTCTTTGTTTGGTGGGGACGTCCTCATGTTTCTCAGGATCAAGATCTTATCACCAAAATCGATGGGAAAAGGGCTGGAGGGTCTGTTAATAAGCTGCCTATCATTCTGGCAAAAGGCAGGAAGACCATTGCATACTGTTAGGGTGGTTGGGGAAAAGCCAAACAGGTGGAACTTCAGGCGATTTTGAACATTTGTATACTTGTAGCCATTTAAAGGGAGAGCCATGGACTCTGCTCTCACATGGCAAGGACAAGAGAGAATTCACTCATCATAGTCACTACACATTATGCTACAATAGATCAAAGATGCATTCACATTCAGGAAGGATTTCAGATCATCTTGCAATGTGATATTGCTGAGAAGACACACTTGTTTGCCTTTGTCAAGCCCAAGGGGTCAGAATCATTTGCCATTTACAGAAGTGGAGCTTCAATTAGGGCACCTGCAATGTTTATATATGTAAGTATTTCTTGTTTGTGCCTTCTCTACTCATTTCTTGCTCTGTTTTGACTTTTCTACTTGTTTTTATGCCCTCTGTTATGTCTTTCCAGGTAATTTATTTGTCCCTCCGTTTTTCCTTCACTGCTCCTTTTTCTACCCTCTGTTTGCCTTTTCTGCCTGTCTTTCTGCCCTCTTTTTTGCCTTTTCCTGCTCACTTTTCCATACTTTGTTTTAACCTCTTCTGCTTTGTTTTGTCTTTTCTGCATATTTTTACGCCCTCTGTTTTTCACTTTTTCTGGTTGTTTTTCTCCCCTCTGCTTTGCTTTTCCTGGTAATTTTTTCTGCCCACTGTTTTGCCTCTTCTGGCTATTTATCTGCCCTCCATTTTTGCCTTTTCTTGCCTGTTTTTCTGTCCTATGTTTTGGCTTTATCTTCTCATTTTTCTGCTCTATGTTTTGCCTTTTCTGCTTGTATTTCTGCCCTCCATTTTGCCTTTCTGCTCATTTTCAGCCCTCTGCTTTGCCCTCTACTGCTCTGTTTTGCCTTTACTGCTCATATTTCTGCCCTCTGTTTAGTCTCCCCTGCTCATTTTTCTGCCTGCTGTTCTTGCCTTTCTGCTCGTTTTTCTGCCCTCCCTTTTGCCTATTCTACTAGTTTTCATGCCCTCTGCTTTGCTCTCTTTTGCTCTGTTTTGCCTTTTCAGCTTATTTTTCTGCCCTCTGTTTAGCCTATTGTGCAATGGGTGAAGGTAGCAGTGCACCCCCCCTCTCCGGGCTGATTTTGGCCCCAGTTACCCCAGCCCCTGGGGCTCAGCCATGTCTATCTGTGTGCCCTGGCCCCACCCAGGACACCCAGTGTGCTTTGATGGGGACCGCAGGGGAGCCTTATTGCCCTCGCTTTCCCAGCCAGCTCCTTACCTCATGAAGGAGCCAGCATTGGTCCTGCATGGCAGGAGTTGCTAAATATGCAGCTCCCTGCATGTGACACTAATTCTTCCATCTGTTTCAGCAGGCAGGGAAAGAGATGAAAACTCCACTTTCAGAGAGCAGAAGCAGTTTGACAGCTCTTGTTTACTGGGAGCGGATATAGTGTTTGCTCTCACTTGTGGGAGCTGTCACAGCTCCCATCCAAGCAAAGGCAACTGCCATCTCCTGAGGGTGAAAAGCTACTAGTCAAGAAGTACCAAGTTTACTCAATAAACTTTATTTTTTCTCCAAAAAGTTTTTTTCTTTTGAATTTTTTACATGCTTTTTGTCAAAAAGCCACCAACATTGATATGAAAAAGTCGAGAAGAACCAATATACAACAGTTAATCTATATACAACAAAATGTCACAACCTCACACATCACATCAAACAATTTTTGCATGCTCGAACCGCACTTCTTCAATCACACTAAACACACACACTCATCATTACCAAAATCAAAAAATCCAACACTCAAAAGGACCCTTGTAGTCCAAAAATGAAAGCTGTTCTAATGGATAGAGTGGGAAAGGGGCCAAAGAACCTCAAACAATGCAACCAAATGGGCTTGGTTATATACAATTAAATGCGAACATTTCATACATAAAACTTATTTGATACTGCATAACCAGCCCTGACTGACTAAACTGATGCATTTGTTTGAACACAACAAAGAGAAACAGAGGTCTACGCGTTTCGAACCCCTTCAATCGTGGGGTTCTCCTCAGGACCAACAAATACTATTTGTGTAGATCCAAAAAGTGATCGGTAAAGTTTCAGTAGGATCGATTGGACCACGTCACTTGTGGACCAAGGCGATGTCTTTTATTAGCTTGTGACGGACTTGTGATCTCTGACTTCCTCAGATATTGCTCCATCCAATGTGGCTGACTGAAAAGAGGGAGGAAGGAGGAACCATGCCAATGTTCAAATCTATCCTTGCTCCATGGATTCATGGAGAGGTTGGGTCCCTAGATCTAGCAATTTGGATTTACACCAAAAGACAAAAAGGGTGCTTTCTGGACCAAAAAATACCTTTCTGCCAAATTTGGTTTCATTCCATCCAACAGTTCGGGCTGTAGTCATGATAAAAATCCCTATGGGAATTAGCTTGGGTAACTCACGTTTGATTGCCCCCTTTTTTCTCAGTCCCCACTTGACGGATCACCCCAAAGCTTTCCTTGCACAACTAGAATGAATGGTACACTTTTTTTGTGGAAGATTTCGTGAAGAATTGTCAACTGGCACAAAAGATATAGGCACGTCAAAAAAGATATCATTATATATATTTTTATTTTTTCCATTGGAAAAAAACAAAGGTTAAATTAACGAAATTAAAGTCATGGCTATCAGTTCCAACATACTGTTTTAAACATAAACATAGAACTTCACCAGTTATAGTAACAGATATCTCAAGTAATTATAACTCGTGCTCTAAGGTAACTATACATTGCTCCCCGCCATGCACAGTTTTCTCATCAATAATTTCATTGGAAATGTGGCAGTGATATTTTCCCTGCAAGGGTGTGTGAGGCAAACATATCTAACACAATGGATACCCATAGAGGTTAACATTGTTTAACCACCACCGTTCCCTTGACCGGTGCACCTCACTTCCCGTCCATCCCCGAGGAACAGCCTTGCCAACTTTTGATCAATATTTTCAATAATGTCATAAAAGAGGAAATGAGTGATTTAATATGTTGGGTAATTAGCAGTGCATGGCAAGGGTGAAAGTTATAGGTTCCTTAGAACACAAGGATCTGCACATTTTTGGCTGCAGGAGGGGTCTCTTTGGAACCCCATCAAGCTTAGGGGTCAGGGTAGCAGAACCCTGACCCCTATGTCTTATTTTTGCATTTTTGTAGGATTTGGGACAGAGTACCGAATCCTAAAATGGCTGCCACAACTTCCTAGTTGAGGTGGTGGCAGCCAACCAGATCTCAGGATGAGATCTGTCGGTTCTGCAGATGCTCCACAGTGTGATATAAAATGTTTTTGCACCCTAATCTCTCCAACACTACCGAATGGATCTACACTAAAACACAAATTACTACATTAATCAATTACATAAATAATTAACAATTAGTAAAAAATTGCTCATAGACTTTTCCATAATTGACTTCCCACCCTATACACTACATACCCAGCAGCCCACACAAAAAATATGACTAAAACATAAAGTTAATATACAAATCTACACCATTGTTAATCAAGTAAATATTTAATTACATATTAATAAGTATTTTTTTATTATTGCATGATTAACTTCCCACCCTATTCCCCTACATACCTAGCAACCTGCATGTAAAATATAACTAAAATAAATCAGTATTACATCATAAAGATATAATTAATCATCAATTAAATAACTAATAATAAATTAATTATTAATTGTTGTTAATTAATTATTACCTAATTAACTTCCCACCCTATGCCCATACAAACTCAGCAGCCCAGACCTAAAATATACCTAAAATATATGGTTATTACATAAGTTACATAATACATTATAAAAATTATAATAAATTCAAAATTAATTAACTATTTATTGCTTAATTAACTTCCTACCCTCCACCCCTAGACATATGGCATTCCACAGCTAAAATATAAGTAAAAGTAACTTGAATTAACATCAATCACATACTTACTTAAAAATTATCAATGAAATGATAATTATTACTTAATTAATTTCAACCCTATACCCCCAGAAACCCAAAAAACCACTATAGCACTATAAATTGCTCTGAGCAAATACATTAAAATTCAAAATCACTTAAAATTACAAACTATATTAAAAGAAATTATAACAATTATACAAACAATAGTAACACTTAAAATTGTTGTATGAACTAAAACATAATATACACTATATTATTGAAAATTATATTAACAACAATGATATTCTTAACAATAATATTGCTTACCTGAAAAAATTATATTCTTGACAACAATATTTTTGCATCTAGATATTATTGTAACTCATTATTTTTTTTCGATATGTCTGTCTCTTGATCTTTACAATTCTATATTTTGTCCAAATATCCCTCAAAAATGTGTCCAACAGCAGCAGAGCTATTTATCCGATTCTCAGATTCATCAGACATATAGGTATGTGTTATCACCAGGGGATCCCTAATATCCCTAATTGTGTTTCTGCCTCATGAGAGTCTTGTGGCAGTGAATTTCAAAGCCTCACTTTGGCAGAAGTAGTGAATGTCTAATGGAGCCGTAGCACGTTCTTGCCATACTGTAGCACAATGGCATTTTATTGCAGTGATATTCAGATTTTTGATATGCAACTCAATGTCAAACATAATAATATACTTTTCAAGTTTTATACAAAACTATTATTTGAAGATGCTACCCTACATCATACCAATATATAGTGTATTCAGGCTAATTGTCAGATTTTCTGCTGAGCGAGAGCAAAATAGATTGTGTGCGTTTGCTTGCATGAGTTTGTGTTTCAGCGTGTGTGTGTGTGTGTGTGTGTGTGTGTGTGCGTGTGTGTGGGTGTGTGTCTGTGTGCATGTGCATGACACAGTTGAAAACTAGCTGCTGAAAGCAATCCCATGGAAAAAATAAATCATATTAGGCAGAGGTGTTTACAACTTCCTGAAACTACACCTCTCTCTCTTACAAGGTTGCTGGTCATTTCTACCTGGATTTCCTACGGCACAAAATCACTAATTTCACATTGTCCCAGGAATAGGGCATAAATCAACAAGCACAAAGCCTACTGGGTCCTTTTCCAATGAGCCTTCCCTAATTCTGATGATTAATCCACTGATAGTTTAAGCCCTGCCAGCGCAGGCTGGAAGTTGTCAGCAAGAAAGATGGTGGAGGTTTAGGAGTGGGGAGCAGGGGTTCAGTGTCTGCACTGACCAGGTCACAGTTGGGGTAGACTAGGGGAGTGTTGTGTGCTCCCCTGTGATGCTGCAGAGACCAGACCATGTTTGTGCCAGCAGCCTCTGCTCTTGTCCTTGCAGCAGTTTCACATGGTGCAGATTCACACCTGGCTACAGCACTTCCAGCCCCATAAATATCAGGTTGGGATAGACTAGACTACTTATAACTCCCTGGAGCAATACCCCACCCAGCGTTAATGCTCCAGGCATGGTACAGCCAATTCAGGGCCTTAATAAGAGAAATCAAGAACACAGGGGATGATATTCACTTGAAGTGAATGACGATAATCAGAAAGAGTCACAGGGTAGACTATTCCATTTAAGATAATCCCTCAGTGTTGTGGAGGAATCATGCCAGGTTTCATAACTAGGAAAGTGGATATCCATATCTCAGATGAGTAATGAATGAGTAGGTGTTTAAATCAAATGACTTCTCTGGCACTTTGTCAAAATGATTTTAATGACGTACTATAAATAAATAAGAAGAAACTATTTAGCACATAGTGGCTGAGAGGCCCAAAGGATTTAGCACACTTCCATCGTTTAACCACTGGACATTTTTGCCTTAGGGTATGGAGCATAATATTGACAAAAGAGGTAAAAAAGCCTCCCAAAGTTCTTTGACTCAAGAAGGAAATGAACTGCTCAAAACAGTATTTGTCCATAACTGCACAAAAAATACCTTTTGCCAGTACTTAGAATAGCTGCAGTTTTTATTTGCATACCACAATTTCATTCATTAGCAGAATTTACTGGGAAATGTAACTGTTTACCCTATGTTTGCAAGCTATTCATGAGCCCGGACCAGGCCGCTTCCAACATTAGAAGTGGAGAAACTAATGCTTGTCAGGATCTTTCTAATTTACCTGTATCTCTAAAACATTTACAACCGCAGCAAAAATGTATCTTGCAATTTGTCTTCTAGCAGTGTCCCCTCAAAGCACTATTTCAAATGGGATTTCAGATCATTCTTGCGCTACTCTCTCTCTTCCAACAACCATTTCTAAAAATACATAATTAGGGTGGCAAATTAATAAACTGCTTCTCAATGATGATGATTGGGTAATAGATATGAATAGTTCATTAAGAATTTCTTTGAATTGATTTTGGTACTGCATATTGGTAATGTTCAGGATGCCTTCAGGGTCACAATAAGTGAAGGAAGTACGGTGAACTCATATAGCCCGTTAGGCGTGGCAAAGGCAGTTTTCTCTTGGTCTTCTTCCCTAAGGGGCACCTGCCAGTAACCTTTTGTGAGGTCTATGGTTGAAATATACTGAGCTTTGCCTAGTTTCTCTATTAATTCTTCTTTTCGGGGAAGAGGGTTTGTATTGAATTTAGAGATGGAAATTATGGCTCTGAAATCATTACAAAAACGTATTGAGCTGGATGGTTGTGGGACCAGGACTATTGGAGAGGACCAGTTGCTTTGAGAGGGTTTACTAACACCCATCTCTAGAATTTTGCTCACCTTCTCGTCAATAGCCTCTCTTCTGGCGGCTGGTATCCGATAGGGTCTCCGTTTCCCTATCTCACTGGGAGGGGTGATTATAGCGTGTTTAACCAAGGAGGTTTTCCCAGGAAGGTCAGAAAAGGTATGAGAGAGCGTTAATAGAGTTGCAGGGTGTTAGTAATTGGGGTCTCTAGTTGGCAGAGGTAGGTACCTTCGTCCAAATAGGGACCCTTCCTTCTAGTCAGGGTAAAAGAAATACACACTTTAGATAACCCCTGCTCAACCCTTTGGTAGCTTGAGCAGACAGGCTTTTCCCAAAGGCAATGTGTAAATTATTTGTACCAACACTCACAGTTACACAGTGATAACACCACAAATGGACACCCACCGGTTTAGAAAAATAAAGTATGTTTATCTAAACTTTAACAAGACCAAAACAACAAAAATCCAACATACAAATATCAAGAAAAATTACTTTTAAAAGGTTTTAGCAACTGAGTCAATAGAAAACTATGGATGCATGACTTTCTGCAAAGTACCAGTTGTTGCGTCAAAATTCACCAAGCCAAACAGCTGCAGCAATGGGAAGTGTCAAAAAACAAAGAGATGTGTTGATTTCTGGGACCTTCATGGATGCGATGAAGTAGTCTAAAGTTCAAGGGTTTTAGGTCTAATACTTATATCCCAAAATGTCTTTGTTCTCTTTGTGCTAGGGTCTCCGAGTCCAGTCCAAACCAGTTCTGTCCTCTCTGGTGCAGCTGCCCGGCAGGAGGTGGAGATAGCATAGTGTAAGGCAGATAGGCCCTATTCAGGTGCAACCACTCTAAATGCAGACCAGGCTATTCAGGTGCTAGTGAGAACTCCCCCCTCTACTCTGAATGCAGCCCAGGTCTATTCAGCCCAGCCGTGACTCATTCAGGAAAGGCAGGACACACATCAACCCCCCCGATGGCTGTCTGAAAAAATGCACCTCTGAAGCCCCTGTCACTCCGAAACCAGTCAAAACACAAACTGGTAGAGGCACACAGAATGGTTAACCAAGAACATGCCTACTTTCTATGGGTATGCACTTTCTAAAAGTGGCATTTTCAAACACACAATTTAAAAACAATCTTTAGTAAAAGATGTGTTATTAAATTCTGAGTTCAGAGAGCCTATACTTTATTTTTCTATCTTATCCCTATTGGAAGATATGCTTGTAAAATGTTACAAAGCATTCCCCATTCTGTCCTAGGGGGCAAGACAGCCTTTCAATAGTGAAAAACTAAATTGGCAGTATTTCACTATCAGGACATTTTACACACATCAGTACGTGTCCTACCTTTCACATACATTGCACCTTGCCCAGGGGGTACCTTGGGCCTACCATAGGGGGTCCTATATGTAAGAAAAGGAAGTTTAGGGCCTGGCAAGTGGGTGCACTTGCAAAGTCGACATGGCAGTTACCAAACTGCTCACAGGAACTGCAGTGGCAGGCCTGAGACATCTTTTCAGGGCTACTCATGTGGGTGGCACAATCAGTCACGCAGGCCCACTAGTAGTATTTGATTTACCAGCCCCGGCACACCCACTGCACTTTACTAGCAACTGACCAGTAAGTCAAATATGCCAATCATGGATAACTAATCGTGTTCATAATTTACATAGAGAGCATATGCACTTGAGCACTGATTAGCAGTGGTAAAGTGCCCAGAGTCCTAAAACTAACAACAGCAGGTCAGGAACAAATAGGAGGAAGAAGCAAAAAGTTTGGGGATAACCCTGCGAAAAAGGCTAAATCTAACGCATGATGTTCAGACTTTTGTTTGCGTGTCAGGGTATCATTATCAAACAATTTATCCAGGGTTGAGGGATTGCTCTGGGAAGCAGTCTTGATGAGATTAGTAGATTTGGGGAGGGGGCCTATCCATTTTTTTAGGAGGTTAATGTGAAATCTTTGGATTCTCTTTGAACCTATCTAGACCTGAAACGTGGTTTGGTCTATTTTCCCAACTATTTTATATGGACCTTTCCATTGGGTTTTCATTTTTGTTGGGGAAGAGGGAAGCAGTACCAAGGCTCAATCATCAATTTGACGGTGTCTCCCTTTCTTTCCCTTGTTATAGAAGAATTTTTGCTTTCTTTGAGCCTTCTCCAGATTGGAATAGGCTAAGTCCCGTAGTTTACTTATACAAGACCTAAGTTCCTGGGTATAATCAAGTAGGTTTTGGGTTTCTTGGACCTTCTCCTGTACCCATGCTTCCATTGTCATTTCCAACAAGGTATTTGGTTGTCGTCCGTATAATAGCTCAAAGGATTAGCATCCAAATCTGCTCTGGACTTGCCCTCTGATGACAAAAAGAGCAAGGGTTCGGAGTAGGTCCCGCATTAACTAGCTAGCATTTTCTTAAGCGTTAGTTTAAGGGTTCCGTTGTACCTCTCACCAACCCATCAGTTTGTGGGGGATAGATGGAAGTCTTTATGTGCGAGTGGTTTGGTATTTTTCAGACCTGTTTCATAAAATGGGAAACAAATGGAGTTCCCTGGTCTGTTAAGATTCCTCCAGTAAACCGACACTAGAAAAGAATTCCACAAGGTTTTCGGCTATTTGTGCTGTGGTAGTGGCCCTTTAGGGGAAGGCATCTGGATACCTAGTCGTATAGTTAATAATAACAAGCGCATATGTATTACCTTTGGTTGATTTAGGAAGGGGGCCTATCAGGCCCATCCCACTCTCTCAAAGGGCATTCCTATTATAGGAAGAGGTTGTAGTGGTACGGCTGGTGGCTTATATGGGTTCTTTTTCTAACAGCCTCACATTCTCTGAAGTATTTGGTGATGGCTGAAAATTCCCGGCCAGTAGAAGTTTTTTAAAATGTTTTGTCTTGTCTTCTCAGCACCACTATTCCCTGCGAGAAGATGAGTGGGCAAAAAAAAAAGACCTGATCGCAAAATCTGTTAGAGACCACCAGCTGGGGAAGGTATCTTCTTTTTCGATGCAATAGAGGAGATCGTTGTGCAGTCTGAAACAGGGGTATGTTTCCGGTGTGGAAGGGGGGTTTAGGACTTGTTGCCAGGCATATTGCAGGGTGGGATCATTGTTTTGGGCATACCTAACACTCCGATTTGAAGACCAGAGAGTTTGGGTAAGGAGATTCAAAGGGATTCCTTTAAGATTCTCCATAACAAAATACGGGATATCAATACCTATAATGACCTCTTCAGGTGGAGTATGCATCATGCCTACTTTGACCCAGGAGGTGGATGCACTACAATCTCTGATGGGGATTTTTGCTAGAGGATAGGATTTTATTTCCCAGTGAACTAACCTTATAGCTACTTCAGTCCCAGGAAGGAGTTGCAAGGCTTTTACCAAACGGGAGTGAATGACGGATTGTTTGCCGTCCGAGTCTAACAGGGCAGTCATTTTCTTTTCATTCACCCAGAGACTTTAATAGAAAGATGTTCCCAGCTCCTCCGAATAAAGAATCGATTTAGGGGGATAGCTAATGTCCACAGGTTCTTCTGGAGTCTTCTTTTGGGGATAGACCTGGGCAATGTGTCTCCAATTACCGCAGTCAAAAAACTGAGGTCCTCGGGAGAAAAACATTTCTGTCTAGTGGCTTTGTGGATGTGTTACTTCCTGTGTAGCTTTGACTGTCTTCTTCTCGGGTTTTACAACAGTGGTATGGGTTCAGTGGTTCTTATCAATTTCCCAGGGAGAGGCATGGAGCTGAGCTCGAACGAATGTGGTGGCCATTTCAACAGCCTGCTCAACCTTTAGATGTGTTGTTTGAGCCAGTGATGGGAGGGGAAGGGCAAGACATCTAAAAACTGCTTTAAGTAGATGACAACTATAATCTCCTCTTTGGTATTCTCTTGTGGCCTAAGCATCTTGTCGGCTGCGGCTTTTAACTTAAAACAAAGAGTCTAGGGGTTATCCCCAGGCATCCCTCGCTCTTTCCTAAACTTGACCATATAGGCTTACTTCTGTAATGCTATATTTGGGAACCCGATGGGGCCAGAGGGTGTGTTTTGTAGTCTGATGGTTAGTCGTACCTGGTCTTCCGCTACTTTGTGTAGAGATTCCATCTGTTGTTTTATAGAGTCCTTGAATAAGTCTCTATCTGCCTGTGCAGATGTCATCTGCCGTTCTAGGGCCCATTCGAGTTTCTCTTGCCCTTTAAACAACTGTTGAATTAGGTTTCCCCTTATTGAAGTCCAAGGGTGAGTTGCCTGCATTCTCCACCAAGTGTAGGGAATTAGCTAACACAATGGCAGACAACAGTTATATATTCGTGTCTCAGTATTTTTGAATTCATACTGACAAACAGACATTTTGAAATTTTTATATTCCTTTTCGGATTGTCTGTCTTTCTTTTCTTTAGGTCACAATGGAAGTCCTCTATTTTCTCTGCACTCGCAATGTCCTCAGTGTCTCGGAGGGAAGAGAGAGAGAGAGAGAGAGAGAGAGAGAGAGAGAGCTTGATGAGTGTGTTACCCTAGCTCTTTAGTTATGTTAGAGGGTGGGTTTGTGGGGGACTGTTTACGCCTTAAAACACCCTTCACCAAGTGCCTGAACTAGAGTAGACTACTTAGTCTCTCTTTTGTTTATTTTCCCCACCCAACTTCAATGTTTCAGGGACCTTAGGATCCCGCCTCTTACCTAGCCCTGCAATCCACTGACTACCTGCAATAGCCACGCTCCTCCTGGAACGTGGCTTGACTCAGCATGGATCGTTTGGTACTCGGGGCTGGTTTTCAGGGACTAAGTGAGCCTCTCCGTCAGGTCGGTCAGTGCTCCGGAATCCAGTGGACTCCTTAGGGTGCCTGTCTGCAATGCTGGGACCACACCTCTCCAATGATAGTCAAATCGAGAACGATCCTGGCAAACCATGACAGTAACCATTTGTGGAATTTACTGATATGGAAAGTAGTGTTCTTTCCGATGCTGCTTGGTAATCTTGTTTATGCAAACCATTGCCGAGGTCTTGCAATTTGCTGGCCTCTTAGTCATCTTTGATAACTACAGGAAATGTGGCCTTTTTCTTGGTTTGCATTGGGAAATCAACCTTTCACTCTTCCGATCACTGATCTCAGCTTTCTGAAATTTGAAGACCTTTGTAGATGTTCTGAACCCCACTCAGCAGCTGTGGTGGTGTGCTGCTTCTGGTATGGAAGGTTCTGAAAAACACAACCCCAGGCACTTCTTCTGGGGCCACTTGCCCCAACACTGTGGTTTGATGACTCTCTTTACTCAGTTCTGGTAAGCAGATGACCATTTCTTGTATCTGAATCACTTTGCTTTTAGGTGTCTTTTTGTACTGTCTGACACGTGGGTGATCTCTGCCTCGCAGCGCTTCTGATGGCAGCGTTATCTTGCAATTGGCTGTCACTATTTGCTGCTCTTTCAAAACCAGGTTGAATCTGCCATTAGCATTATTCCTCCATATGATGTATACTTTTAGGTTTCATCTCTTTATGGGCTTCCCAGTAGGTTCTTGGCCAATGATGTGTAGACTTCCCAGAAAAGCTTTTGTTATCTTCAAATGCTATGCACAGGCTGGAGTTACGTTTTGACCCCACCTACGCAAGAGTTGATTCTGCATTTCTATGGAGGCACACGTGGCACACACGAGCAGTTTGCTGAACCACAGGAAACTCTGAAAGAGCACTGTCAATCTTGGGGTTACTTATCCTCCATCTCTTCAATAGTTGTAGCGACCTCCCCAGCCTGAGAACCCGCTAATGGCTACACCACACACTGAGTTTAGTATAACACATCTTCATTCGTCTGTGTGTACCCACAAACTCAACATTCTAAACCTGCATTCACTTCACTATGCTCTAACACTTCTGTCACAGTTCTACAGAGTCCATCAGAAGTCAAATGGGTTCCAAACATTGGTAACTCACACGACACAGCACAGTTAAGAAATAAGTAGGATTTTGAGGGCATGCATCTTTAATTAAACATATCACATTCTAAAACTTAAGTGAATTTAATGTAGTATTTCCACTCATTTGATACAATCTCATTTCCCTTTTGATTTTAGAACACAAAATATATTGTTTAAACAGCTGCACCCATGTCATTCTCCTTTTCCTTTACATCACTACTTGTCCCAAACAGCAGCGTTTGCTACAACCATTTCATTTTCTTGGACTAGAAACTAGCACTATAACTAGAAATACTTTGCGAAAAAGGATCTGAGGTCTATAAGTTGTATAAAAAAGCAATAATGTAGTGATGACAATTTCTCAAAGCCCCAGGGATAACCATCTACAAAAATTGCAGACATGTTTATGATCTTAGATCACAAACTAAAAAAAGGCTTGTTAGCAATGTGCAGGTAGGAAGTGCTAGATGTGGAGCACCATCTCAGCAAATCTCATTATCATACTCAGAGGCCATGTTTGAAGTTCTCAAAAGATTACCATGGCTGTTGAATCAGTTATTGTGCATCCTGCTGTAGTGCGCAGACATGTTCAATATTAACACCAACCCAATCAGCAATGTAACACATACATCTGTGTCCAATAGAGTAGACTAACATACCTCTGTCTTCCGCAAATTGCTACATGTACAACAATGATGTATGAGTACATATGGTCATTTAAATGACATGTCTGTGATAATACTTTGCGGGTTGTCAAGTGAGAAGCAGAAACTATTTGTGCCATGAATCAATGTAATTTTTCTGATGCACTTCTGTCTGCCACAGTTAAATACCAAAGATGGTAGGCAGCCAGTAACCCTGTTGCAAATTAAAAACTAAGCAGATTCAAGGAAAATCATGAGGTTCTCCCTGGACCACATATTGCCAGGGAGTGCCACAGTACAACTGGGTTTTTTGATTTTCTGATTATCTGTTTTTCTTTTTTTTTACTTTTCACTGTGGGTGACCTCGCTATTGAAATCTCACCCAAGGTAATCACATGGCAAAAGGACTGTGCTTGTTTACCACCAAGCCAACTGCATAATGGAGAGTGCCCAGACAACTGGAGCCCACCCAGAGGGGGGCCTCTCTTTGAATTTGCCAAGGAGCTAATATACCCGTGGATCCTGGTTGATGCCATTTTGGATTGCCCCAACTTGCTGGGCAGGACACATGGGACAGGGGCGGAGAGGTGATGTGGCACCCCAGGACTGGCCAGGGGTGCCTGTCTTCTTGAACCTTCCTCACTTCCTTAAAAACTCTTGCACAATGGCGAGTCTCTCTCTTGTGTGAGGATTATCCTACACTTCACTGCTGGATCCTGGGACTTCCATGCAGAACTGAAAGGAGGAACTCCCTGACCCTCACCCAGGACCAAGGACTCAGCCCAGGTGACCCCAGGATCAGTGCGTCTCCCCAAAGGCCAGTGCTGCTTGTCCCCTTTTACCCCCGTGGACCAGTTGGGAGATGGCCCTGTATTTATGTGCGCAGAAAGCAGTATCAGGAGGAGAGCTGGAATAGGGAGCCAGGAGGACCAGCTTCTTGAGGATTGCACGTCTTTGGAGGTGAGGAGGGTTGCTGCAACCTATGGATAGAGCTCATCCCAAGGAGTAAAATAAACCCAAGACCATCCAAATCAGCCCAACGGGGCCTACGTTATGGCATTTTTAGGTTTGGTGACCTTTTACCGACTAAAGCGTGTGGGGCTCTGTTGCTATTTCTTACTTTACTCCTGGCATGAACCAGGGCCATGTGATGTGCAGGATCAGTTTAACTGATCTTCTCAGGGAGGACAAGTTCGAATGGCCTCCTCCACTTTCAACCGGGGACCTCATCCTTGGGTGGAATTATCATATAAGGGGCCGGGACTCTATCTCGACCCTGAACGAAGATCAATCATGAAGGGGGAGAGCTTTTTCACCACGCAAATGGTGGTGGCTTGCCCCTGCTCCCCAAGCCCATGTCTGGGTGGACCACCGCATATGACTGTGCCCTGGAGCTGGCTGGGAGAAATATGCAGCTGGCTCTCAAGGCCAAGAAGGAGGTGCGAGCCATGTGTGAACCAGCGGGGCAGTGAGGGGTGACTGCCCCCCAATGACATGGAAGCTAGGGGATGCCCAAGTGTGTTCAACATCCTCTTTAATTTTTAACCTCTTGAAAAAAGTATTTTTGTTCTCCTCAATGCTGGGATAAAACTGAATAAGAAAGGCTCTGATTTGTAGATTGGACGGGCAATATTCAGTTTTTGCATGTTCTTGTTGCTGCAGTGACTTTCAATTGACTTCTGGGACCTTGGGAAAGCGACACAGGAAGATATACTTTTTTTTTTATAAAATGTTTATTGAGCAGAAAAAAAAGAGCATATAAGAAGTCAGTCAAGGATAACATCAACACCATTCGTTCTATAGCATCCTTTACATTAAATATAATCATTCT
Source organism: Lissotriton helveticus (assembly GCF_964261635.1). NCBI lineage: Eukaryota > Metazoa > Chordata > Amphibia > Caudata > Salamandridae > Lissotriton > Lissotriton helveticus. The sequence continues at coordinate 451,922,834 of NC_136070.1, read as the reverse complement.
AAATATTAATGTACTAAAAACCAGATCATAGCATTTCAAGTAAAGTGCAAGTGCTAAAGTGCCAAAAAAATTCAACTGTTGTCTCTGAAGAATAACTAAAGTGCAGTAAGCCTAATTCATACTATACAATAGCTCTAAGGAGATATAGTTGGCCCAATAAAACAAAACACAATATCACTGAAGTCCCCGTAATCAATTATTCCAACATATAATTCATATAGATGTAACTTTCAATTAATAAAAGTGATATACAAACATTCCAAATATACAATTAGGGAAGTAAAAAACAATTCCATAGCAGCTAACATGCAGATATTCAAAATGCATTAAAACCAACCAATATATGACTCCTTGACCTCAAAAAACATTTTACCCTTGGAGATTGCTTTCTATCTGATCTAAATATTTCCAGACTAAGCAAAATTTCCTGATAGCTCCCACCCTTTTTGCTTATACTTCTTCAAAGGATCTTACTCGTTTCATTTTATTATACCATTCGAGGAAGGTCGGGACCTTATCTGTTTTCCAGTTCCAGGATAAATGAGCGTGCCACTAAAAAAGAAATTGATAAAAACATTTCCCCCCCTCTTGATAGAGCCTGGTTTAAGCTCTGTTTTAATATACCAACGAGAACAACCTCCGGCTCCGGTTGCACATTACTCCTGAGGGCACGACTGAGCTCAGCACACATTTTTATCCAGAACTGGCTCAACCTTGAGCATGTGCAGGAAATATGCAGCCAGCCACCCTCCCCCATCTGTTGGCAACAAAAACACGTATTTTCAACTTCTGGATACATTTTATTCAAATCGCGTGGGGTATAATAAGCCGCCCATCAGGATAAAAATGCCATCCTTTTAAAGTTAGCTGCTCTTAAGGCCTTACTGCTGTGCAAAGAAATACTTTTCCACTCACTAACTGAAAGACTGGAAAACAATTCATGCTTTATTTTCCCGAGAAAACTGGTAACGAGAGGGGAATCCCCTTGATTTCGCAAAGCTCGGTACCGATTCCCTATACCTCGCAATTTTGTTTTAAACACTGCAGCAAGGACCGATGATGTATCTGTATTTCCTAAAGGTATATACTTGTTTATCAATAATCTAACCTGGAGGAATCTAAAAAAGAGCAATCTGCTGTGCACACCACATCTAACCTGGACCTCCTCCCAGTTAATGCACCTACCTCCTATTATAAAATGATTCATCTGAAAACTTTTGATTCCCAAAATTTTATTTGACTATTCCGAATGTAAAGGCCCAAATTTCTGGCCTCAATTAAACTCAGATATCCAAATACAGAAGATTGGGCCTTTTGAGAATAAAATTTCTGAATTCCGTTGGAGAAAGCTTGAAGTGTCTTATATCGTACTTTTTTGGGAGATTTTGATGTTTTTAAAAAGACCGGCAGCTGAGTTCCAGCCTCATGAACCATTTTATTAAGAAAAAAACTATCGAAAGATCCCCTATTATCAAGCAGCCACACTACTATATCCATAAATGCTGCTTCGTAATAGGTACGAATATGGGGGAGTGCCAACCCACCCCACCTAGTATCCAGTTGAAGTATTGATTGATTTTAACCTTGACGCTTCTTTAGTCCAAATAAATTGGCGAAATAATTTTTCCAATTCACAAAAAAAAACTGGGTTAATTTTAATCGGAATATTTGAGAACAAAAAAATTAATAAGGGTAGTATTGACATCTTTATTAAAGCAACACGTCCTACCAAAGTAAGAGGGAGAAGTGTCCACTTTCCCAATAGATCTTTAATTTTCCTTAATGTTACTTGACAGTTTAACCTGAATAAATCCGCATATTGGTTGGAGACATATATTCCCAAATACCGAATAGGCTCGGTAAAATATGCTTGTAGTCTTAAATTGTCCCCGAGAAAATTACAGCAGGCATTAATCACCAATACTTCAGTTTTTAGGTCTCGCCTGCCGATGCGCTTGCGCATTCGAGCTGGCGAGAGATATAGAGGCTTATCCAGAGTTTAACCAAAGTGGCGATTTGATGCCGTAAACGTGCGCTTTTAGGTCAATGCGCAAGCGCAATGAGTAAAAATGCGCGTGCACAGGATCAAATCGCCAGCCATCTGTTCCCCAGCTTGGTGCCGCCAGCAGCTCTTCCCGCTCCGCCCCCTGCTGCATCAAAGCGTGTGCTCTGACTCAGCCATTTCTCCTCCCCTTTCAGTTTCAAGGCCGCCAGGCCGTGTCTCCTGTTTTTTTTACTTTTCTTGTTTACTCTCTCGTCCTCTTCGCCATTTCTCCTCCCCTTTCAGTTTCACGGCCGCCAGGCCGTGTCTCCTGTTTTTTTTTTACATTTCTTATTTTTTGTGGTGGTTTGTTAGGATGGCAGCATTCGATCGTTTTTTAAATAATGACAGTTAATTTCTTTCTGCACATCCAGCATGCAGTAGTGGCAATGGCTGCAAGTGTATATCGATGGACCTCTGCACAGCATAAGTTTAATTTCCTTGGCACCAAAAGAAACTATTTGTGATTAGTCCCTGAAGACCTAAAGTCTACTCTTGTGAACCTTTCAACTGATAGCAATGAAGCAGTGTGACCATATCAAGTTGGCAGCAACACATGTTGGACCTTTAAGCGCATTGAAGCTATACTTTGTCTCCAGCTAGGTTGTTGAAGACTAGTTGAAATGGAACCCGGTCCAAGCATCCGTTTCCTGATCTGCACGTTCCAATAAACTGTGCCTCAAATTAGTTTTAGAACACCTACATCGGGCTCTGACAGCTCACTCCCTCTCCCTCCCCCCGTTAAATAAATTACCGAAGGAGTTTTACCAGTTCGAATGGGCTTTTTGTTTTTTGTATTTTTCTGATAATTTTAACTCGAGTCTCTTGAGATTTTGAGTACGTCAGAACCAATGAAAGGGTATTTTGTGGTTCCCGTTATGCTGAACACGATGGCCAAGGTATGACTTGTATTCAAGGTCTGTCTCTGACCTTTTTGCGTCGAATACGAGGCCCCAATGTTCTCATGAGCAAGATTTGCGCCTCAGAGTCACCTCTGGCTGAAGTCACGAGGTTTGTGAGCTCAGCTCCAGCCTTTCTAAAGATTCAGGAATCTTGGTTCCCCTGACAACCCGGACCACGCTTGGGTAATCCCGAGAACGGCTGGCCTGCCCTTGTAAAAGGGCAGTTTTAGATTTTCATTTTGTAGCTGTAAACCATGCCAGTCGGTCTTTACTTAAGCTGCTGTTTCCTAAAGTACCGGGCAGTGTTTCCTGCTCTCGGACTTTAAACTGCGCTTCAAAGACGTGTGTTCATTGGTACCATTTTAATTTATGTCCAATGCTCCGGAGCATATTTCCTTATTGCTGATCATAACAATAGTTTACACTTAGCAAAGTTCGGAGAAGCTGTGTGCAGCTTTAACACCTCTCTATATGTTACATTCCACCCCTGGGTGCAGTTATTACAAATCACAAAAAGATGTTAATATTTCACTTCTGTTCTTGGATTTTCGTCACAATAAAAAACACTGAACATAATCTTCACAAAAGTTATTTACAAAAGTTTAAGGTATTGACATTACAAATTAAATAAATTATTTAAGTATTAATTATTTAAAAAATTAAAAGCCATTGTTATTTGTAATATCAATACATCTAAGTCACGTAAATACAAAACATGTTGCATTACAAATGCTATAGGTGTCACATTTGCGAAAGTTATAACTATTGGCATTGTAAATGACAAAGCTATTAATTTAGCTATTTTAAAAAACAACACATAAATAAAAAAAAAAAAAATTATAAGACCAACAGCTCAAACTTTCCTAATGCGAGACCTATTGCATTTCCAATGCTTGTTTTATAATTTATCTTATATCCTCCAATTGCCTCGAACTCAGCAAACGCCTCCAAAATCCTATCAATATTTAGTTTTTCTGGTTTAAGATAGAGTATAACGTCGTTGGCAAATAGTTTTATTTTAGACATCCCCTCTATTGGAGTTTTTATATTTAAATTATCTTGAATTTTTACTGCCAGAGGTTCTATAAAGAATGTAAATAACTCTGGCGATAGGGGGCATCCTTGCCGAGTCCCGCGTTTAATATCTATCATCACTGCGGATTTTGAATTTATCCTGATCTGAGCTTGGGCTCCTTGATATAAATTCTGGAGCATAGAAATTATTTGCATCGGGAAACCAAATCTTTCAAGGCCATAAATAATGCATCCCAATTGACAAGGTCGAATGCCTTCTCAGCATCGACCATCATTATTATTGCGGTGGTTTGGTGGATATTAAAGTAATCAATTGCTTGAGTTAAATAGGCGGTTTTTGATGACATTGACCGGCCTGCTATAAAACCAGATTGATCTGTGTGGATTGCATATTGTACTGCAGGGGTGAATTGGTTGGCCCATATTTTCATCAGTAATTAATAATCTGAATTTAAAAGGCTGATTGGCCTATAGGAGCCAACCTCCCTAGGATCCTTGCTTTTTTTTAACAAAACTGACTATTGGAGACTCTTTAATCAATCAATCAATCAATCAATGGATTTGTAAAGTGCAGTACCTACCCGTGAGGGTCTCAAGGCGCTGTGGGGAGGGGGTGTTGCTACTGCTCGAAGAATATGAGAATAACAAGGGCCCCCTGATTCAGAAATAATATAATTCCTAGGACAGGGAAAGAAAACAGTTTGTAAATAACAATCCTAGGCAATCACAACAATAATAAGGGATGAAGGCTGTAATACGAAGAGGCGGTGGAAGAAAGGGTATAAGATAAGACAAGCGAGGACACTCTAATAAAACCTTATTTTGTACTTTAATACATATTCATATTACAATCATAAATCATACAATTTAATGACACATCTTGCAGTTATACAATTCAATTAAAAATATGTGTTGTACTGAACAACAAAAACACATAAATTCAACTTAAAAACATATAATTAAAACCGTGGCAATTGGTACAATCGACGCGCGTTTCGGCGTTAGGGAAACGCCTTCATCAGGAGCGACAAACAGTTCTGAAACATAACAAAACAAATCAAAATTCATTATATCAATTTATGTAAATTTAATTACAAACTAAAAACATTTCATAAAATGTATTCAGTTTACATGTACAATACCTGGAACCACTTTAAATTACCAACCTTACCCTATTACAGTGCAGATAATAAGTGTCCAAAAAAACATTTGACACAACATTTACATAAAATACAATATTGGAGCATTCGCATTCCCTATAAAATTATAGGAGTCATAGGACTCCTATAATTTTATAGGGAATGCGACTGCTCCAATGTTGTGTCAAATGTTTTTTGGACACTTATTATCTGCACTGTAATAGGGTAAGGTGGGTAATTTAAAGTGGTTCCAGGTATTATACATGTAAACTGAATACATTTTATGAAATGTTTTTAGTTTGTAATTACATTTACATAAATTAATATAATGAATTTTGATTTGTTTTGTTATATTTCAGAACTGTTTGTGCCTCCTGAGGAAGGCGTTTTCCTAACGCCGAAACACGCGTCGATTGTACCAATTGCCACGGTTTTAATTATATGTTTTTAAGTTGAATTTATGTGTTTTTGTTGTTCAGTACAACACATATTTTTAATTGAATTGTATAACTGCAAGATGTGTCATTAAATTGTATGATTTATGATTGTAATTTGAATATGTATTAAAGTACAAAATAAGGTTTTATTAGAGTGTCCTCGCTTGTCTTATCTTATACCCTTTCTTCCACCACCCCTTCGTATTACAGCCTTCATCCCTTATTATTGTTAGGATTGCTACTGCTCGAAGAGCCAGGTCTTGAGGAGTCTTCTGAAGGTTAGCAGATCTTGGGTCTGCCGTAGGTGGGTAGGGTTGGTGTTCCAGGTTTTGGCGGTGAGGAAGGAGCAGGCTCTGCCACCGGAGGTCATTCGTTGGATGCGGGGGACAGCGGCGAGGGCGAGGCTGGCGGATCGGAGCTGGCGGGTGGGGGTGTAGAAGCTGAGTCTGCTCTTGAGGTAGGCTGGTCCGGTATTGTGGAGTGCCTTGTGTGCGTGGGTGAAGAGCTTCAAGGTGATCTTCTTGTCGATGGGGAGCCAGTGTAGGTCTTTCAGGTGAGGGGTGATGTGTTTGCGGCGAGGGACGTTGAGGATCAGTCGGGCAGAGGCATTTTGGATGCGTTGCTGTCGTCGCAGGTGTTTGGCCGGGATTCCTGCATAGAGTGCATTGCCGTAGTCTAGCCTGCTGCTGACGAGGGCCTGTGTCACCGTTCTTCTTGTTTTGGTGGGGATCCACTTGTTGATCCTGCGGAGCATGCAGAGGGTGTTGTAGCAGGAGGAGGTGACGGCGTTCCTGCCTCGAGATGAATAGGGAGGAGTCAAGGATGATTCCCAGGTTGCGTGCGTGGTCAGTGGGTGTCGGTGCTGTTGCCAGCGCGGTCAGCCACCAGGAGTTGTCCCAGGCTGAGGGGGTCAGACAGAGGATGAGGATCTCCATCTTGTCTGAGTTCAGCTTCAGTCGACTGCTCCTCATCCATTCGGCGACAGCCTTCATTCCCTCGTAGAGGTTGGTTTTGGCTGTGTGTGGGCCTTTGGTGAGGGAGAGGATGAGCTGCATGTCGTCGGCATAAGAGATGATGTTGAGGTCATGTTGGCGGGCAACTTGTGCGAGGTGGCCATGTAGAAGTTGAACAGTGTCGGGCTGAGGGATGAGCCTTGGGGTACACCGCAGATGATGTCGGTGGTTTTGGATCGGAAGGGTGGGAGGTGGACGCTCTGTATACTGCCGGGGATGAATTATGCGGTCCAGTCGAGGGCCTTCTCTTGGATTTAGGTTTCTTGGAGGTGTGTTTTTAGGGTACGATGGTAGACCATGTCGAAGGCGGCTGACAGGTCAAGGAGGATCAGGACTGATGTTTCGCTGTTGTCTAGTTGCCGCCTGATGTGGTCTGTGGTGACGATGAGGGCTGTCTCGGTACTGTGGTTTCTTCTGAATCCGTACTGGGACAGGTCTAAGATGTTGTTGTACTTGAGGTAGCGGGTCAGTTGTGTGTTGACGATTTTCTCGATGACCTTCACCGTGAATGGGAGCAGGGAGATGGATCGGAACTTCTTGAGGTCCTTGGGGTCCGCATTGGGCTTCTTAAGGAGGGCATTGATCTCAGCGTGCTTCCAGCTTTACGAGAATGTGGCAGTCTCGAGGGAGATGTTGATGACCTTCCGTAGTTGGGGTGCGATGGCTACCTCTGCTCTGTTGAATAGGTAGTGTGGGCAGGGGTCTGATGGTGATCCTGAGTGAATGGAGTTCATGACCCTGCGTGTCTCGTCGTCGTTGACGCTGGTCCAGGTGGTCAGGTCGTTGATGCGGGTGGGGTTCATCGGGCGGGTGGGGATTGGTGTTGCCGGGGTGGTCGAGATGTTGAAGTGCCGTGGATGTTAGTGATCTTGCGGTGGAAGAAAGTAGCCAGCGATTCGCACAGTTCCTGTGAGGGCAGGATGTCGTTGGTGTTGGAGCTGGGGTTGGAGTGCTCCTTCACGATACTGAAGAGCTCTTTGCTGTTGTGTGCGTTGTTGTCCAGGCGGGTTTTGAAGGAAGATCTCTTGGCTAATCTGATGAGGTGGTGATGCCTGCGGGTGGCGTTCTTGTGGGCTGCGTGGCTGTCTGGTGTTGGTTTCTGGAGCCTTGTCTTCTCCAGCTTCCGGCATGCTCGTTTGGAGGTCAGTAGCTCTTCGGTGAACCAGGAGGCTTTCTTGCTGCTGCGGCTGTTTGTGGGATTCTTTAGCAGGGCGAGGGTGTTGGCGCAGTTGGCGAGCCATTGCCTGAGGTTGCGTGCTGCGTCATCTGGGTCAGTGGGAGGGTTCTGGGCGAGGGTGGTGGTCAGCTGGTTCTCGGTGACTTTCCTCTAGCAGTGGCGGGGCAGCTGTTTAGTGCGGTGGTGTGTGGTGGGTTTCTTGAAGATGAAGTGGACGCAGCGGTGGTCAGTCCAATGGAGTTCAGTGGTGTGTTCGAAGGAGACGTGGGTGCTTGTGATGAAGATGGGATCAAGCATGTGGCAGGCGGTGTGGGTGGGTGCTGTGACCAGTTGTTTGAGGCCGAGGTTGGCGAGGTTGTTGATCAGGGTGACGGAGTTGGCGTTGTTGGTGTTCTGGAGGTGGAAGTTCAGGTCCCCAAGGAGGATGTAGTCCGTGGAGGCGAGTGCGTGGGTGCTGGTGAGGTCGGCGATGAAGTCGCTGAACTGAGCCCAGGGTCCGGGGGGTCTGTAGACGAGTGTTCCTCTAAGGGTGGTGATGGGGTCGGTGTGGATCCGGAAGTGCAGGTGTTCGGCGGCGCTGAGGGTGTTTTCTGAGTGGGTGGAGACCTTGAGGCTGGACTTGTGGACGATGGCTATTCCTCCTCCCATTCTGTTGGTGCCGGAGGTCTTGTAGCCGTCTGGGACGGCTATGGCGATGTCGGGCGCAGAGGAGTTGTTCCACCAGGTCTTGGTCAGGAAGGCAATATCTGGGGCGGAGGTGTCGAGTAGGTTCCAGAGCTCGATGGCTTGTTTGGGTGCGGAGCGAGTGTTCAGGAGTATGAAGCGAAGGTGGTTGGGTCCGGTCTTTGGGGTTTTCGTGACTCTGTCTCAGGTGAGGCTGCAGGTGCGGCAGGAGAAAGGTCCGTGAGTGCATTTCGGGGCGGCCTGGATGCAGCTGTGGTTTTGTCCGTTGTTGAGTGCGTGGAGGGTGCTAGTGTCGTAGCATAGTCTGGCGTTGTTGTGGCTGTTGCGGGGTCCAGGTGTTCTAGTGCTGGATGAGGTCCAGGCGCGGACGGGCCCAGACATGCTTGCCTCTGGCTCGCCTCCGGAGCATCAGTGGCGTGACCGCGCAGCGGCCTCCATAAGTAGGGAGGTGGGAGGGTGGGAACAGTTAATGGGCTCAGGGGCGGGGCCACAGGTGACGCAGTGGCGGGAAACGGCGAAGGGAAAGGAAGAGAAGGGAGCGGAGATGCAGGGGCGGCGGCAGGAGGGGGACGGCGAGAGCGGGGACACGGGTAGGAAGAGAGGTAAAAAGAAACATAAAACAGGCACAGTGAAAAGAATACAAATGTGATACAATAGTTACACAACAGCACGGTCCAAACAATACCAAGAGCAACAAGTAGCAGCCCAGGGGGGGGCCTCGAACACTGGAGCACTGACACTCTCAGCAGCAGCGGGGACGGGCGCAGTCAGGTGGAGCTGCGCGGTGTGGGGAGCAACCGGCCTCAACCAAGGTCAAGGGTCGCCACTGGAACATCCCCCCTGCTTTAACATGATTGAATAGCTCAAGCAAAAATGGTAGTAACTCTTCTGAGAAAACCTTATAAAATTCAGTCGAGAGGCCATCGTTTCCACAGGCCGTTCCTCCAGGCATTGAAATCAAAGCCCTAGACAATTCTTCTGCAGAAATCGCGGCCATTAAAGCCTCTTTCTGTCCAACAGAAAGCTGAGGGAGAGCTAGATCATCAAAATAACCCTGAATCGCTTGTTTAGCTACCTGATAGTTATTTGAATAAAGATCCTTATAAAGATCGACAAAAATCTTTGGAATATGATTTTTTTCAGAGACTATTATCTGCGTTCCCGGCATTAACACTTCATCTATTTTCGCCGCTTCTTGCTTGACTCTAGTAGACCATGCTAAAGGTCTTCCTACCATTTGGCATTCTTCATAAACTTTCTGTTGGTATGCTCTTGAGCTGCTGATTTCTTCCATTATGAAGAACGCCCTCACCTCCTGCTTAGCCTTGGCTAAATCCTCTCTGGTACGATGTCCCCCCAGAAGAACTGCTCTTCACCAAGGCCAAATTGACTGCTTCTTTAAGTTTTTTAACTCGATTTTTATGCTCTCTGGCTTGTTCTGCCATAAAAGCGATCATTTGACCTCGCACTGTGGCTTTAAAGGCCCCCCAAACTAAAAAAAAGCCTTGCTGTGCCTCTATTAATCTTGAAAAATCTTGAAAAACTCCCTAATCCATTCTCGTGTACTTACTATCCACTGTTGGTTGGTTAGGAGTAGTCTATCCATCTGCCACCTGGATTTTCCCCTCTTCCCCAATATTATGTCAATTTCAAATTTCATTAGAGAATGGTCAGAGAAGGAGTTGGCCAAAATCTCAGTGTTCAAGCATTTCAAGGATTGTGACAACAGAAAGAAATCGATCTGTGAAGCGGACTTAAATTGACTAGAATAATAAGTGAATTGTTTAATCATTCCATGGGCCCTCTTGAAGATATACTTGCATGGTCCTTTGTTAAAAGACTTAGAGGCAGATTTTCAAAGAAGTCACGCAACGCAGTTCAGCAGCCAAAAATGCTGCGCTGCGTTACATGACTGGGAGGGAGTGGGAGGATACCATATCTACAGAGATACTGCTCTCTCCTCCCCTCTCTCTAGCTCTGGCGCTGATTTAGGCTGCCGTGCGCTAGGCACACACCTTAGCGGCATAACGTTAAGGTGCTGGCCTAAGTCTATCATAGGATTTCTACATGATGGGTACCCTTGCTCACAAAATACTTTGCCTAGACAAGTTCAAACCCTTTTCCCACTTTGAATGTGTGCTGCACAGTGCAGCATGCATGCAAAGTAGGAAAGAAAAAGAGAAATGGAAAATATTTTTCCTCTTAGCACCTCCTTTCAGATGCGTTAACTTTCAGCGCTAAACCCTGCCTACAATTGTTTGTAGATAGGGTCTTGCAACAAAAGGCATGGGTGGTTGAATGGGAACGCCCATGTACCACCCATTTAATGCCTCCTTGGCGCTAAGTAACATTGCTCTTCATTACTTGTAGGGTATTTTCCAATGTAAAACAAGTTGTGCGCTGGAAAGCCAATTTGTGAAAAAAATATTTTGTGCTGTTAGTGTCACTTTTGTGACGCTAAGCCAGGACAAAATGTTTGAAAATCTACCCCATGCCCTCTTGGGTTACTCCTGATATGTAGTCTTCTATCTCCCTAATGCCAAACTGCAATTGGAAGGTACATATGTATATGAAAATATCTCCTTTGCTCTATTGTTACAAGATCTTATTTACAGTATGATATACAGGATATTCTGTCACAAACTTAGTGTCTGTCCCGTTCTTTGTATTATAAATGCATCATACTTAATGGCACTTGTAATATGGCAGACGAGACATCCATAGCATTTGTAATGGAGTCACTATCCTCTAAATGCTTTATTGGTTCCCATGTTGATGTCAATGTTTACAGCTCACAGGATATACGTTCTATTGTCCTTAATAAGTGCATATATGCTGGAGTATGGTTTTGATAAATGCATCTAGGTACCTAATGATGAGTTTGACATGTGGGTGGTTGCTCTTAAACAATGACAATGTTACCAGACTCACTTGTTATGTTGGTTTGACCCCTTTAGGGAGGGTCACAATGTCATATATGGTATTTTCGATCTGACAATGTTTATATTTCTAAATTATTGCAGAGTATTCAGTAGTGTGTGCAATAAATACCTGTCTACTTTTTCGAAAGAAAAATAACTTACTGGACAATCATTTATTGAGTGTTATTATTGCATCACAGCACACAAAGGAAGTAGGAGTGAGAAAATAATAGACGCTCAAAGAGTTATGGTAGGCAAAGTCAAAATGTTTGAAAAACTGCCCTCACCCACACAAATGTGGCATACTTCCTCATAGGGCTGCCAACACACTACTTGCAATACTAACACCTGGGGTGGAGCAATAGGGTGGGGGAGACAAAACAAACATAAATATAATAGGGACCAAGGGTATGATGAGTGCAGAAATATAGGTTAAAACTAGCTCAGGGATGTCCCAAAGCCTTTTTTATTCCTGGACTCCCCGGCCTGGGTTAAGAAGGTCCAACGACCTTGAGGATGGTGGTGAGCACGGTTTATTATGCACCGTTCTACCCTCTTAACTGCAGAATTGTCAACATGTTTCAGCCGGCTATTTTTGTGTCTTCCCTGACTTTTTTCAGGACTGAGAAGATTTAAAACTAACCCCATACTTACCTATGGGTCTTGTATGCACACTTTGGATTGTGATCCAGTTTCACCGCAGTATATGCTCAAAAGGGAGACGGAGTGAGGGCGGCCCCCCCGTAGTCACACATGAATCTTACATGTCAATCGTTTCAAAATGCTTTATTCGGTTTGTACAAGTACAACCATGTAGCAACATACATAAATACGGTTTCAAATTCACATTTATGTAAGTTAAAGATAATGAAACAGTTAAAATTACATCGATATCCATACACTAGTTTCGTTTTAGTTCAATTATAATACAAGGTGTGTCTCACTTGAGTACAAAGTTAAATTGGTCACTATATACGTTTTAGCAGCAATTATTATAGGAAGAATTAGTGCAAAAAACGCTAATGTAAAGTACAAAATTCTAGAGACTTATCATATACATAAAGTGCTATTAACATGTGCAAATATGCAGGATTAAGAATAAAGTGCAACGGCTGTTTGATCACTTTAAACATTTTAGCAGCAATTTGTTTACGATAAAGGTATGTGCAAAACGCCAGTGCAAAATGCAAAATATCGAGGGACAAGCATTACCATAAAGTACTTTCGGCAGGTGCAAATGTGCAGTATAAAGTGCATTGCAAATAAATACATATATAAACAATGTAACTCGAACATTGAATCATAGGCAGAATAAGACACATTTGTGACATAAAGTGTAGCAGCCAGGGGAGTATTCGGGGGAAAAGAAGTCATATTATGATTGATTTCCTTTGCCACATACATTTTAAAATATAAGTGGCCACACGATAACACACATCCGGGGAAGCCAAGTCAAACATCAATTGCATTGCGGCTCTTGTATTGCACATGTTATGATTTAAGAATAATTGCTTCAGATAAAACTTTCTAAAACCAGTATAAAAGTTACAAAAAAGTAAAAAGTGGCAGATGCTCTGTTTGGATTTCCCATCGCATGGACACAGACATATCGCAGGTTTTTTTACTGTGGGGAAAGCCACTAAATGGTGAACTATTCCCAGCCTCAGGCGAGCTAGAACAAAGCGATGGGAATTAATACTGACAAATGTGAGATAAGGAGAGAGACCTGTGCTAAGATTGTATTCCATGTATAATTTAAACGTACTTTGCATTGCATACTCCTTCATTCTGGTCCCTTTTACATGGTCCAGGTAAATGGATTTGAGGTCACGCTTTGTTAAAACTGATTCTGTTAATATATCTTTAAAAATGTCCTGACCAAAGAGGGTCTTATACCAAAATTGAATGTGTTTTAGCCAGGGAATTTTCGAGTGACGATCAAGTTTAATACAATCCATAATTACTTCCTGGGTAAACCTGGTTTCTTCCTTAGCCCATATGGATCGCCATAGGGACAGGGGACACAATGCAATCAAGTCTGTAACGTAATTTAGGCCTAACTCTCTGTGAGTAATCTCAGTTGAAGCTGAAGCGGGGAGGCATTGTAGTCGTTTTAGGTACTTGTTTTCCTCCCGCTGGATGGGCAGGGCAATCTGAGGGTTATATCCCCATATCCCAGCTCCATACAGGGCAGAGGACATACACCTTGAATTATAGATGGAGATCATCTCTCGGATTCTACGGCCCCCCAGTTTTGAGGCAAATCTGAAAATGCAATTTACATTTCTGATCATTTTCAGGTCAACACAAGATTGTTCATTTACCCATCTCCCATCTCCTGAAAAGGTAATACCTAAATAACAGAAATATTGTACAGCTTCGAGTTTATACCCATCTAAAAAAATGTCTTGTTTTTCTTCATTTTCTTTCCACAGGTCATAGTCATTGTCTTACCCTTGTTGATTTTAAGCTTTCTGCCCTGAATAAAAATATGGAACTTCTCAATTAACTTTTGCAGCCCGTTCGCGGTCCTGGAAATCAGGACCGCGTCGTCCGCATATAAAAGGACGGGTATTTGCTTTCCATTAATAATAGGGGCATCGGCATTAGATTCTCATAAAAATTGGTCAACATGATTGATAAAAAGGGAGAATAAAAGAGGGGCTAGCACGCACCCTTGTCGAATCCCTCTGCCAATTTTAAAAAAGGGAGTACATTCACCATCTGTTCCGAATCTAATCTTACTTGAGAGACTACTGTACATTCTAGCCAGAAGGTGGATGATTTCGGGTGGTGCGCCCATGGCAAGTAGTGTTGGCCAGAGCAGTGCGTGTTCCACCAGGTCAAATGCGGAACTTAAATCAGCAAAGCACATAAACAAATTCCCTTCCTTGGCTTTCGTGTACTTGCCGATAATAAGTTCCAGGTTCACGCACTGCTCCATAGTTCCTAGACCCCTTCGGAACCCGTACTGGATAGGTGAAAGGATGTTATTATCTTCTACCCAGGACTCTAGTCTCGTCAGGAGTACACGACTCAGAATTTTTAACGACGAGTCCAAGAGTGAAATTGGGCGGTAATTTCGTGCTTCTGCCCTGGAACCCTTTTTAAAAAGTGGCACTATAATTGATTGTCTCCATGAAATCGGTAACTTATCTTCAATTGCAGCATTAAAGTAACGGGTCAAAATGGGGGCCCATAGGGTAATCTCAAATTTGTAAAAGTCCACAGGGACCCCATCCGGTCCCGGGGCTTTCCCCCCCTTACTCTTCTCGATTGCCTCAATCACCTCGCTTAATGTCACGGAAAACAATATTTTCTCCCATTTAAAACAGTTTGATGTGTCAGTTAAAACATTGGAATTAAAATCAGAAGTAAAACCAAAAGTAAAATCAGAGTTAAAAATCCCTGTAAAGTGTGCTATCCAAGCCCGGCAACTGACATGCGAAGTTAATTCAGGAATGTTATCGTTCTTCAGGAACGGACTATTTACTGTGTCCCAAAAAAGTTTGTGATCTTTGGTATCTGCAGCCAAATCTAATTTTGCCCATGCCTCGTCCTGCAATTCCTTCTTCCTGGTGGAGAGTGCAGTTTTGTAGTTGTGGCGCTCTTCCCTGATCTTGCTAGCGTCTCTTGGTGTAGCATCAAGTGAAGTTTTCAGCCTTTTTAATGACTGGGCACAATATTCATCAAACCACGCCGCCTTGACCTTCCTTAATTTCCGAGCTTTGTGTGTCAAGGATTTCTCAATCATTTTTGTTATGTTTAGGAAGTTGGATAACAAGGTTCGTGGGCATGGATTAGAGGACAAGCAGTACTCAACATCTCTGCAACAATTTGTGATCACGTTGGCTACAAATTGAGTGGGGTCAACTTTTATACATTTCACCCTCATCCCATTAGGTCTTTCTGCCACAATGTCCTGGATTGGTTGGCCATAGGTATTCCTTTTGGTTCCCCAGCCCAATAATTCGACGGTTACACTATTGTGGTCACTAACAGTTTGTTCAATTACCCAGACATTGATATAAACTACGGAGCAAGATATCATAATGTGATCAATGAATGATTGACTGTTTCTCCCATGAAATGTCGGACACCTGACATTGTTTATATTCTTGTTACATTCTAGGAGGTCCAGGTCATATTTGGCAAGTAGGTTATTTAGAGCACCGCCATAATTATTGTGTGGGAAGTGGTTATATACACTTGTTTCCCTTCCCGAGTACTCCTCCCTATGGCCACATGCCCCCTTGAGTGCGTGATTACATGTTTTGATGTTGAAGTCTCCTACCCATAGGATTGCGGCTGGTTTGGATGTACTTGATAAGGTCACGTCAATGGCCTGCTCTATATCAGAAATGATCATTCCCCGTTTGTGCCCCGCAATATTATTGTAGAAGTTTACCACTATTAAATCTCTACATCTACTATGGACCATGCGCAGAACAGAAGCGTGGTCTCCTAGTACTACATAATTGCTAACACTAAACTCGGTCAATGCAGTGGATATCAAAGTCGCTAATCCACCCTTGGCTCTGCCAGCCTGAGATGCCACAGCCTGCACACTAAAGGAGGTATATCCCTCAACGTGTACATCCTCTCTGTCCCAGGTTTCTTGCAGACAAATTATGTCGTAACCCTGTTTAATAAAGTCATCCCAAACGGGGGTGTTTACCTTGGAGGCTAACTCAGCTATATTCCATGTAATGACCCTCAGATTCTCAGGTTCTGAAACTTCATGTGGTGGATCAGTAACTATTATAACTGAAGATGTTATCAGGTTCTCCAGTTGATTTTCACCAGTACATATAATTGCATCTATCAGGGTTGGATCATTGGAGTTTGCTAAAGCGGTATCTGTTGGAGATTCCTCAACTGTATTAGCGGCCATCAACCTAGGTTCCTCAGTTACAGATGACTTTGCAACGTGAGTATCCCCTAGTCAGTCATTTTCATCTAGGGAGTTGAATATCTGAAATCTGTTAGATGTTTCACAACTTCTCACCAGCTTTTTTAAACTATGGACATGATCCAGAAAAACCTATTTCTGGAAGCATAATCATTTATTTTTACTGCTATTGGAGTTGTTCAGCTATTTCTGGCTGGCTCTTTGCAGAATAAAAACCCTCCTTCCAGTTTTCAGTGCTAGCAGGAATTATTATGAGGTCGTATCACTGCCTTAGTTTTTCATTTGTAGATGGGCCACCAGGTTAAGTATTTTCATAGAATGAACGAGTTGAGGTCCTTTATCCATGAACTTTGCCCACCTATAAAAGAGGAGGTAAAATTGGGAGTTTAGCGTGGTGGGAGCCCAGCTGATTCGCGATACATCTGGTGATCAACCGAATTCGAAGTGACTCCTTCTGTGTTTAACTCTTTCATAATTTTAGTGCTTTTGAGGCCTGTGGTACTGTGAGAGACCGTGTCCATGGATCAAATAACGCTGGCCTTCATGTTTGTTTCTTTTAATTTCTTAATTTTTACAAACTTTTAATGATAATTATTTATTCTTTTGTAAAATTCCCTGTTAAAATAGTCATTGTTTATGACCATATCAAGTGGGTAATATGTATAAGTGTAGGTGAGGGATGAGTTGAACATAGAAAAAATGGTTTCTTCTGAAGAAACAAAAAGGGCAGATATGGGATGCATATGGATTCTGAGGTCATTATGGCCAGTGGTAGAACATTCAGAAATTGGTCTTGGCATACTGTTGGTACACATTGGTTGAAAAATTCTGGCATGGGAGGTGAGCAGATTAATTAGGAAGGTCTAATGGATGGGATATGTACAGTGTCGACCAAACAGGATGGGACTTGTGGTAGAGGTGTGGAGCTATGGAACATGTTAGTCAAGGATGGAAAATGAGAGTGAAGAAGATAGAGGACCTTGGGTATTGCACAGGAGTTTGGGGTAGGAGTGAATGTGGGTCCAGAGATCCAGTTAGTAGCATGGTTTAAAATAAAATGGATTCCTCTGTGTCCCTCAAGTTCAAATTTGCTTGAAACCATTGCCATGGCATTGGATCTGTGACTTTTGGTTGGTTGCAAGACATGACTGTTAATAGGTTCTACTCGCATATATGTTCAATGATGCCTCGTGTTATACTATTTGTTCAGTCTCATAAGACTTTACTGCTTTTGAGGGTGTCTGCTGTAGCTCTAATCATGTGAGGGGAATGGAAGAATGCCACTAATTAAAAAGATTACATATTATGAAGAGCTAAGCACTTTACAAATGCTACTGCTCCTGGTCATCTGACTCGGATAGCTATCTAATTTTTTTTATGACAGTAGTCCTTAAACATTCGGTCTGTTGCAGAACTTTGGCTACCTAAAGGTAAGAAGGAGTTACCAATGTTTGCGGCTGAAAAGAAGGAGGGATAAGGGACCATTATGCCCAAGCTCCACGCTTTTTCAATGCTCCATACTTGTGCTGCAAAGTTATTTATATGTTTTAGAGCAAGTATGCCTGTTTATGAATGATTAAGCAGCTAAACCCAGACATGCCATTAAATGGTGGCAAATGCTGGAGCTGCAGTGTTTTCTGGTTAACTGGAGGATGCTTTCTTTATACTAAGGCCCCTTATTATGAATCGATGCAGTTAGATTTGGCTCCAACCCTCGGTTCAAGTCATCCTAACCCCATCATAATTACTGATTCAGTTTCCCTTCCAACCAACCCATTACGATGGAGTCGGTATGAAGGGAAACCAAATCGGTCTTCCAGATGGCTTGCGATGAACTCGGAGAGCCCGTCCGCACTCCAGAAGGGCAACAGTAATCCTTCGTCCGGCTCTTTCCGGCTGAGGGATTACAATGGCAGTTTCCCACTGCCTTTTTGTGCCAGCCTTTCCGCCACATACACGCATTGGGAAACAGCTTTGGCGGACCCCAGCAGGGCCTCCATGGGTGCAAGCCGCCGAATGGCGGCCGTGCCCCCTTGTTGATCCCTGCACCTGGTGGCAGGCACATTGAGGTGCCTGCCACAGGGATTAGGGATGAACTGCACCTCTGCCCCTTACAAGGTCAGCATGCATTCCGTTCAGAATGCATGCTCCCCTTGAAAGTATAGGTATTCAACCAAACATAGTTCAGTCTCATCCTAATTCCTGGGCTGTAACCGACGACAGGAGGTCATTCAGTTCCAGAACGATATCATATGGACTCTGGTCCGTCCGACATCATGATCGGGCCCTTAGAAGCAAGTGCTCCTGCCAACTAGCATTAATGGAGCAATCGCTGGGCTCCGTATGAAATGTATGACCCGGGACATGCAAAAATGTTTGACATGACTGGCCATAATTACTACCCCATTCATTTTACAAGCAGTACAACATCATTTGTTTATTTTTAAAACATGTTTTGATTTATGCATATAATTCTCTGGAGTATTTAATACACAACAACCTAGCAGAGAGCCTCTCAGTTTTAGGAAAAAAGTGTTGACTAAAACAATGTTGCTTCAAACTTTTTTTGCTCTGATGACCTCGGTCAGCTTGACAAGTCTTGGTGATGCATCGCCATCATTTAAAATTAAGCTTAATCCCTTGTTTAAGTTTTTAGTGTACATTGGATAGGATGTCTAGACCCCCGCCTTAGGCAAATAACTAGCACTGAAAGTTCGCCTGTCATATAATGTAAGTCAAAGAAGTTACCTGCCATTGCCTGTAAATACCCTTTACAACGAATCCTTTACAACGAATCCTTTTTTTTTTTTTTTAACCATTTTTATTGATTGCAAGAGAGAATATTTACAACACTGAAATCGCATTAATTATGCATACATATATGAAAGAAAAAAATAAACTGTACATATAGTATTCATTGTATATAGGAGAAAAAAAAAAAAAGGGAGCGTGCCGGTAACGCAATAGAATCATACATTTAGTTTATAAATGATCACCATATTTTTTCCCTTCGTTCTAGTGCTTTTGGGCCTCTTAGTTTAGCCAGTGATAGCTCCATTGTATAGATTTCGTGCATTAGATACCACCAATCCATAACAGTTGGGGGTTCTTTTGATATCCAGGCTCGCGCGATGGCCATTCTCGCGCAAGAAAAAATAATTGTTATTAAATCCTTGAAGTTACTATTGTTATCTTGTATATCAAGTAAGATTAAGTGGGCAGATATGGCCGGAAAAGTTATTTGTTTTTTATTAAGAACCTCTGTTATTCCTGCCCAAAAAGCTGAAAGTTTCGGACATTGATAAAGCATATGTTCGATAGCAGCGGCTTCTTTATTACATTTTGGACATTTGGTACGTTCATTAGAGGAGTTGCCAAATGTCCAATTTGAGATTCTCTGTGGTGTATAGTATAATTGGGTGACTGTCCTGTAGAATTGTAGCCTTAAATTTGAAGAGTGGACAACTCGATTAATTTGTTTAAATGAGCTGGTGATCTGGTTGGAATTGATATTAATTCCCAGTCTATTAGTCCATTTGTCTGCTATCTTCCCACAATCACCAACATGGCCTTTATTCAACAGAGTATAGCTTTTGCTGATAGGAGATTTAGTGAGATTCGAATTCGAATAAATACATTGAAGAATCTCTGATTGCTCAACGCTCATAATTTTGTTTTTGTTAATCAAAAAATCTTGTAGCTGTATGTATTTAAAATACATGGTATCTTTAATCTTATATAGTGTTTTTAATGTATTGAAGCTTAGAAGACCTTCTGGCCCATAAAAATCTCCTAAAGATTTAATACCATGATCTAGCCATTGAGCGCTAGCGCCATCAGAGAAGATATTTGGTAACCCCGGGTTCCCCCATATTGGTAGTTCAGCGTTATAGAAGGGAATTTTATTTGTGTCTATAATTTGATCCCAGATTCTTTTGAGGGCTCTAACAGTCTTGAATTTAACTCTTTTGTAGATGCTCTCACACTGGGGGCCAAGATGGCGGTGTAGACTCGCCACAGAGAGGACGCTCTGCTGAATCCCGTACACCCTCGACTGGTCCGATGACACCACAGACATTGCACTGAGGAGCGCCGAAAGGCCTTGACGCTTTAGCGCTGCGAAGCGCTGAGAGGAACTGAAAGCCCTCGATGCTATAGCGCTCCAATGTTTAATGCTTAACGGCGATGACTGCCTGCCTGTTGCCTGTTGCTGACAAGAGATGCTAGCAGCGGGAAAATGTGAAACGTGAAAAAAAACTAACCCATCGTAGCTGAAAACACTTTTGGTTTTGAAAAAGCTACAGGTGCGGCGAGGTGAGGCGAGGCGCTGGCTGGGCGCTGTGCGAGGAGCGGCGCTGCAGAAAGAAAACTTACGACATTACTGAGGCTCAGAGGGGCATGAGATCGTGATTCCAGGCTCGAGGTTCGGAGGTTTGGAGGAGGCACTGCTGAGGACACTGGTACCGGTGCCGCTGCAAGAAGGAGGGAGGTAGGAAGGAGGGGCTGCGAGCCGGAGCTGGGAGCTGGGAGCTGGGAGCTGGGAGTCGGAGCCAGGGATAGAGTGCCGGTAGCCAGGGAGCTGCTGCGAGCTGCAAGGCAGAGACAGAGAAGGAGGATTAAGATTGAAGTCGGTACCTCAGGACTCAGGACTTGGGACCGAGAAAAATTGAAAACTGAATAAACTTTCTTTTTTTTAACAAACTGCGAAATTGCAAACAGAGAACAATGAAGTGAGCAGTGAGGCGAATTGCGAGGCGCAGGACACACTGTTTTTCTGTTCTATACTGTCGCTATTACTGTAAAAGGCAGCGCTGCTGGGGGTTTTTGGAGAAGTTTGGAGAGATTTTTTTTTTTGGAGTTAGTTGAGTACAAGGGTTTTTTCAAGGTCTCTCAAGATCTGCAAACTATAGGTTGAGAACTGTGAGCCAGAAATACAGCCAATACAATTCCAATACAATTCCAATACTAAACATACACTACTATTACTCTGTTGATATACTGCATTACGCTATATCACGCTGTGGATCTGATATTTACAAGGCGGAGGCATAGGATAAGACGAGAGGGAAGTGAGTTGCCCACTGTCAGGAGAAGAGAGCAAAACAGGGCTCATGGCGCCAAAGCTTATCAAAGCTAGAGTAGTTAAAGGTACTCCAGGTACTCTGGTGAAAGGAGGAGCAGACGAGGTGTGTATATCAGCACTCAAACCAATTTCACCAGCAGTAGTAGCAAGGATTCCTCGACTGACGGAGAAACCAATGGGGAAACAACTAGCTCCTCAACTTCCTGTTCAACCTCCTGTTCAACCTCCTCCACTAGTCGTAAATACTCCAAAAGACAATAACACAGTAACAACAGCAATTACTAAAAAAAAAGACAAACAAAAAGATACAGAAGAAGATGCTGCGACGTCTCCTGAAATGTCAGTAGATAAGACTACTGCTAGCAATCATATTATTGATCCTGGATTTAACAAGCTGGCCCTAACTGATCAGACTATTCTAGAAAACTTAACGGAAATCTCCATACCGGCACTACAAATCACTGAATCGACTCTAGGCGAGGAAAGAGCCGATGAGCGAGCCAATAGTCAGGCTGATAAATACTGTGATGGCAAAGATAGAAAGGACGACACTGAGAATGAGAATGAGATACTTCCAGAGGTCAACATTGACGACGAAGAATATGAGGAGCTAGTGGAGGGAGGAGAAACTGACGATGCAGACAAGGATGCAGATTACAACTCAGCTCAATTAAAACCTAACAGACTATCTGCTTTAAAAAAAAGAGGGAAAGCCAAAACCAAAGCAAAAAGAGGAGGTAGGAACATGAACCCTTCCGCATTATTAACTTCCTTGATACCCACTATTAGCGGAGGGAAACTGATTACTGAGTCAAGCCCGCTGAGTAAATGGGTTCAAATAAAAAAAAAGAGGGGCCTAAAAATCTGCCACTAGATGGTCCCGAGGACAATAATACTGCTGAGAAAAACCCCCAAATCAATCTAAAAAAATCGCAAGTTGCTCTAACTGAGAGTTCTGATCTAATAGGACTAGACTTGGATAATTTGGATAATCCGCCTACTACAGCAACCCCTCCTGCCTCTCCGGCTTCATTTGCACCTGCTTCTATGAATATATTGCCAATTGTAAATTTAAGGGAAGACAATATCGGGCACACTATATTGAGCCAAAACGATAAATCTCTCGTCTCCACATCTCCCCACAACGAGGTAACGGTATCATCTAATCTCTCTATTTTACCTCCACCGATTGCTAATGATACAGCGACTTCTGCTAACGCCTCATCTCTGGATCTAATTCTGAAAACACTAATGGATCATCGCCAAGAGGTACAAGAACAGTTTTCTAAACTTAGGGAAGATAATAGCAAAATACACAGTTGTCTTCAAGAAGTCACTAGCAAATTGAGTGGAGTAACTAAAGAAATCGAAGATCTGCAGCAAAGAGTAGTAGATGTGGAGGAAACTTTAACCAATACTACGACCATTTCAGATCGACACAATGATGAGATAGAGAGTTTGAAGAACAAAGTGGAAGATTTGGAAAATAGGCAAAGACGCCAAAATCTAAGACTTTTTGGAATACCCGAAGGATCGGAGGGAGCAGATGCAAGGGCGTACATTGTAAAAATTCTACAAAGGGCATTCCCGGATCTGGCCGATTGGGACTGGGATTCTCAAATTCAACGGGCACACAGACTTCCTATTATTCCTAGATCTCAAGAAAGTATATATCCACGGCCTATCTTAATCTATTTTGGCAATTTTTTACTGCGACAAGCTGTCTCTATTAAAGCTAGACCAAACACCCCGGTGAGAATTGACAATCTAACTTTCTTTGTTAAATCAGACCTCAGCAAGGCTACCATGGATAAAAGGTGGGGGCTACGCAAAATGATTGATTCCTTCAAGTCTCATGGAGCAACGGTTTATCTTCAAGAACCCGCCCGTCTCAAAGTTATAAAGTCTGGACATACATATTTTTTTCATGATGTTCAAAAGGCGGAAGAATATCTTTTCAAAATGAATTCTTAAATCAGAGAAAGGGCGGGGAAAAGTAAACCAGACTTTTATGGATGATTATGGACACTAAGAATTTACAAAAAGGTTTTTTTCTTTTTTTTTTTTAGAGCTGATTTGGTGAAGTTGATACTCTCAAAAGGGCTATAGGTGCTTTATTTCTTCTTTGTGTATGAAAATAATACTGAGGGATGGGGTTCTAGGAGAATCCTCTCTGACTGGCTGCCCCTCTACCGGCAGCAGAAGATAGAGGGAGGCCACTGGGTAGGTACAGGGTTCCGGGTAGGTACAGGGGGGAGGGAACCAACTGTCCCTAGTGGGTGGTCAGGGGGGGGAGAAGGGGGGGGGGAACTATTGCAAGAGAGAAAAATTTGTAAAAAAGTATAACAAGATTTTTGAACTTAATATATTGAGAAGGATTAGGGAGACCATTATAATTGATGTCTTCTCTTAGATGTTTGGTTTGGAATGTTGCCGGTCTTAATAATAAATGTAAAAGAAAACTGGTACAAGAAGAAATTAATATGTACAAACCACATATGGTATTCCTCTCAGAAACTCACATTAGATACAGTGACCGCAAATTATTACCACAAATGGGCTACGATCTTGTTGTCTGTTCAATTATAGATGCAACCAACCGGGGAGTTGCTATTTTGAAACAGAAATGGTTAAAATTAAATGTTACCAAAACTATTAGTGATACTAAAGGCAGGTGGGCAATAGCTCAACTACAATTTAATCAAAAATACTATGTATTTTGTATTATTTATGGCCCAAATGTTGATATACCCAAATTGTATGAATACTTGACTGTTGAACTACTTGATTGGGATGGGGAACTGGTGTTAATGGGGGATTTTAATTGCGCTATGAACTATACTATAGATTCTACAAGTAAATGCACTAGAAATAGGATGAGGAAAGTGAGATATGCCATAGAGGAACTAGCTAGGATACACAATTTGAAAGACGTTTGGCGCACTAAATATCCTACAATTCCCGGCTTCACCCACTTCTCCGCCCCACACCAAACTTTCTCTAGGATTGATCTGGTATGGACAACTGATAATATTCTAACTGATTGCGAAATAGAAATTTGTCCCAAAGTTACCTCCGATCATAATCCAATACTGTTTGAATTCAAAATCTTGGATACTAAACAAACTACTCGCCAATTCACATTTCCTAGATACTTACTTACTGATCCTAAATTCATTCTGGGTTTGAAGAACCACATACTAGAATATATATCATTAAATATTAATTCCACTGCGGTTAACTATGTATGGGACTCCTGTAAATGCAGTATCAGAGGTTATACACAACAATATATATTCCGGGACAACGCAGACAAGAGAAGAGTTGAAAAATTAGCAACTTCCAATATTTTAGCGGCCGAACAACAACTTGCAGATGCTATTACACAAGGTAGCACTAATATTGAAGAGATAAAACTAACACTCATCTCATTAAGAGCAATCTTGAAGAAAACTCTTAGAGAAAAATATAGCTCCAAAATACATAAATAGAAATTAACACAATATGAAGGGGGAGATAGAATGGGAAAAATGTTGGCTTATAAAGTAGCCGATAAAAAGGCTAAAACCACTATAAAAATAATAAAAGGGTTGGATTCCAAAAAATATCAAAAACCAGAACAGATCTTAGAACAATTCGCTAAATACTACTGCTATCTATATACTCCAGAGAATATACCCACACTAGAAACAATAGAATCCTATCTAGAAATTCACAGACCTGCAAGAATAGATTTGGAAAAAACCTAAATACTCGATACTAAAATCACAATGGAAGAAATAAAAAAGGCTATATATTCACTACCTTTAGGTAAGGCCGCAGGCGAAGACAATTTACCTATGGAGATCTATAAGATCTGCGAAAAAAGAATTACTCCCTCTGTTTTGTCAGGTGATAGATTCTATAGCTGAAACAGGTAGTGCCCCCATTTCTTGGCGCATAGCAAAAATTATTTTCTTTTTGAAAAAAACAAACCACCGGAAGAACAGGGATCATACCGACAATTTCATTAATCAATACTGACGCAAAGATCTTCGCCAAAATACTTTCCAACCGGCTAGCCCCTATAATGCCCTATCTGGTTAACTACCAACAACATGGATTCGTGGTAGGGAGAGACACTACTGCTCATATCAACACCGCAATAACTGCTTTTGATGTTGCGGCGGTTACTCACACCCCACTCGGAATGGTTATGCTAGATGCTGAGAAAGCTTTCGACCGAGTGGGGTGGGAGTATTTATGGGCAACATTAAGATCACTTGGTATACAGGGACAATACTTGAGATGGATACAATCCCTATATGAAACACCAACAGCTATAGTAAGCTATCTAGGAAATAACTCAGACAGTTTCTCGATAAAAAGGGGTACTAGACAGGGGTGCCCTCTTTCACCCCTGCTCTTTGCTTTAGCCTTAGAACCATTCCTAAATGCTCTTACGATCCAAGACCATATTATTCCAATAGAACATGAAGGCAATACTTTAAAAATTACAGCTTTTGCTGATGACATTGCCATCTTTACCACCGAATTGGTACAAGCTATACCTAATATAATTAAGGAAGCTAGTGATTTTGCTGATATATCGGGTTATCGCTTAAATGTTAATAAAACTCAAGTGATTGCGAATTATAAACCACTTCAACCGATAATAGGCTTATGCCCTGATGCTACTTATCTAGGGGTGAAACTCACTTCGAACATTGATAAAATCATTTCATTAAATTATGAGCCCCTACTAAAGGATATTACATCCACTCTCAAAAATTGGCATAAAATACCTCTTAGTTTGATTGGACGCATTAATACAATTAAAATGAAAATAGTACCAAAAATACTTTATCTGTTTAGATCTATCCCGCTACAACTGAATAAATCCTACATTAAGAGGATAGAAAGCATTTGTAGCAACTATATATGGGGATACAAAAAAGCCCGCAGGTCAATGACGGCACTGAAACTATCTATTGAAAAAGGAGGATTAAACTTCCCAGAACTAAAAATTTATTTTTTTGCTACTTTTATCTCACGTATACGCAGCCTCTTGTCCAAAGAAACTCCTATGTTCTATCACCAATTTGTGTTAGGGCAACAAAGCAGCCAATTCTTATTTCGGGTCCATGACCCAAATTACTACGACGAATCCTTTTACCCCACATCCCAACGAACATTAGTTGTAATGGTTTGCAGATATAAATTAGGAACTGGAGAATGATGCATCATTTAAACGTTGCACTGGAGTCCAGGATAAACAAGATGGCACTACAAACATAATCTCACCTTCGTGGACACGTCTACGGAACCAGCTTGCAGTGCCACACCATCATGGTCAGGTAGGAGGAATGCAAAAAAGTACATTCGTTTAAAAATATATATGTATTGTCGTTTGTAAAAAGCGTTCTTTTAAAATATTTGTAAATTAAAAGTTAAACATATATTTACATTTTTTAGAATAAGGAAGATTTGGTTGCTGCCGACGAGACTGCTCGGAGCACTTGATGCATAATTCTACCGTTGTGTTCTTTGTTATTCACTGTGTCGATATAACAGGACTGACTCAGCCCTTCAGCTGTCTGAAGATGTAAGAATGGCTGTTGTGCATGGGACGGGAGACATTCTTCTTAGCGATGCGCACTCTGTAGATATTGAATATTATTAGGAAAGTGAACCTTAGAATTTGCCTAAGTGGAAAATGTAACTTCAAGTTGGTGCATGAAAATTGGAGAAACTAAGTTAAATGGGCTTAGCACTCTGTGAAGGTCAAGTGTGGTCACAGCAGACATGCAATGCCAACCATAGTTTATACATGACATTGTGTAACAGATATTTTCAGTTTATTTCAAATAAATTAAATACAATGGAAACGATTTACAAAAAAACAAAACATATTTCCACATTGATTTTTGGTTGTTCTAGCATGCGTTGTAAAAAACAGCGTGTTAAATGTACTTTTAATTGATTGCATACAATTGTCGTTGTGTTTGCTTCATTATAAAAGGTTGCGGGTCATGGCCTTTGCGAGTGTTTGGCTGTGGGGTAACGTTGCCATGTCATATTGATTTTCTAAGATAGTTGCCTCTGATCTATCTCTCAGGCTAGTTTCTTTTTGAATGTGTCCCTTGCACAAGTATTTCTCTGAGTTACGTTTCTATAATAAGGTTCACAATGATTATTATCTCTCTCAGAGATCGTAGTTTAATCTCTGTGTCTGTGTTTTCTGCCCCTATGATCTGCCTCTAAGTTGTGCTACTCTCTACCACTTGTCTCTCTCTTTCATAGGTATGCTTTTCTAAATCATGCCAGTAATCATCTAATTTGCGATTTTGATATCTGTCTCCATAATTGGCTTTCTTCATTATTTATTATATCCAAGCCTCAGATCTGCTTCTTTCTTAGAAGAGTTCCTCGGATCTTCAACGTTTCTTGAAATCTGGCTTACATTTAGATTTGCATCTCTGATATATGTAATTTTATAATATTCTTTTTGACCTGTGACAGATCTCATTCTCCTAGTTCTAAATGTTTTAGCTCAGTCTCACATGTTTTTATTACCATATGACCTGTATTTCCCTACAAAAGGTCCTTGAAACCAATGGCCTCATTTATGGGGTTTTGGTGTAGGGCAGCACAGAGCAGCAAGTCACCTTGCTGCCCTGCCCTACCCCAAAGTGAAAGGGCAGAAATGATGAGTATTTCCCCAATATGACGCATTTCTGTCCTTCCCCCTGAGCTGGTGCCATTTTATTTAACAACAAGGGGTGGTGATGGACAGAGTTTCTGAATTAAGCAGAATACTTTCACCCAGTCAAGAGATCAGGGCTAGATCCAACACCGTTTTTTAGCTCACCATCCCAGTTCAGAACCTGGCTATATGCAAATTAGTCTGTTCCTGTCCCAGTGCATGATGGGAACAGGGCAAACCAAACTACCAAGCCAATTCTTACACTGGGAAGGAAACAAGCTTTAGTAGAGAGAGCGATTTTGTTCTGGGCCAAAAATCGAGGGATTGTAACTGTAACTAAGTCCGAGACCAGTCTATAAGAGCATACAAGAATAAGTCAACAATAATATCAAATTAATTAATAATAGATAAGATGACGCAGTGCACCTTTTGTACAGCCCTTAAATAAAATGATGGCAAAAAGAGGTAGGTCAGCACGATTACTTGTGGGTAGGACCTGTGCAAAAACTAAATCAAATCCCTTAAGTAACAAGGATGTCTCTGGCATGCTGTCGAAAGGAAAAAGTCAACTATTCAGTCTATGGTAAAGGAAAAAAATCTCCAAGTTGGATCAAATACCGTAACTATTGGGAATGGAGGAGAAAATGTGATTGGGAATGGGAATGATGGTGAAATAGTAAATACTGTTATTAATGTCCCTGATATGGTTGAGGTTGTAGATTCACATACTGCCGGTAGTAAGCATGGAGGAGGAGAATCTCTAGAATACCAGAGGCATCCAGTACGGTGCCCTGGGGACCTAACTGGCTCTCCAGCCCTCCAGGCATCCTTTGGACCTACTATACCATCTCTTAAAACAGTAGATGTAATTCTACACAGAACACCACACACACCTCACGGAATCG
Organism: Lissotriton helveticus; assembly: GCF_964261635.1. NCBI lineage: Eukaryota > Metazoa > Chordata > Amphibia > Caudata > Salamandridae > Lissotriton > Lissotriton helveticus. Next base: position 451,893,900 of record NC_136070.1, on the reverse strand, counting down.
TAGAAGAGTCCCCGGTCCCTATTCAGTAGAGGATGTCCAAAATAAAGATTTTACTCTTCCTGATCTAGATTTAGAGCTCTGCAGGAGGTATATTTCTTGTGATACTAGCAAGATTATAGAACTAGCAAATACTCCAGCAATAACAGTTCCTATAGGACTAAAATTATTCAGCAGTACTCCATCCAATAAGTCAACGTATTCTATTTTGCATTCACACCCCTCTCTGACCCCTGATCTAAATATCAGCAATACCCAACCCAGTCAAATTATAAGGAAGGAAATAATAGTCTTGGATTCACTTGTATCCTTAGAACATCTATTTTCCTCTATTCCAACGCTACTCGAAAAATTTGTAGGAGGTTCAGACTCTGTGTTGCAAACTGTAACTCAAATATTAAAGGTATTGTTAAAAAGCAATCAGGAGAGGGAGGTTAGTTCAAGAATTGATACTAAACAAGTAGATGCGGAAGCAAAGGCAGAAGAGGATCTGGAGAATATACTTGAGAATGTTAGTAGTTACCTAACTTATACTGTTCATGATGGCAATCTATATATTGATAAGCAAATAAATAAAGTGGCGATTTTAGAGAAGACCCCTGATCCTTTACCTGAATCTATACAGGTTATCTATAATTCAGCTCAAGAAGTAAAAGGCTCAGTGGATTCAGTGAAAAGGATAGACAAGGAAGTGTTCCCTATTTTCAAAACCCAGTTAAGTGATGAGAAAGAAAATGTCTTAGGAGCTTTACACTTAGAAAAAATGGGAGAAATGGGAAAAAGGAAAAGAATAGAGGGAAAAAGATGAAATAATTACGAAGATTCTCAAAAAAGAAGCGTAGGAGAATTTGCTGTAAAGAAAACATCGAGGCTTCAGTTAGTAAGGAATCTCCCTCCCAGACGCCGCAAAATGCATCACAAGATATTAACCAGAAAGATGAAGTTGATCTTGTGAACCCAGAGAATAAAGATCTAACAAATGAGTCAATGATGGCCTATAAGGCCTCCCCCTCGAATATTGCATACCCCATAAGCGATTTTGATGATATTGTAACAGAGGGGTCTCCATTACTTATAACAGCGGAGCAGTCGAGGCCTGTTAACCCCCTCCGATCAGTACTTAATCCCTTGGCTGTCTCCTTCTCTGACATCGTAAAAATGAGAGGTAAACCTGAGATAAATGATGTTGAACACATCTGGGAAAGTATGGACACACTCAGTTAGATTTTATTCCTTTGTTTGATACGGATATATTAAATAGGACTTCGCTTCTTAAATGTCTCCTGGAGATTGAAAGTTTGAAACTTATGCAAAGTAGTGATATAAGTTTAGTCTCCATCTTAAAAGCAAAAGTTGGTTATAAAACGAGGGTAAGGTTTAATTAAAAAATTATTGCAAACCTTATATTACAATGGTGAGAAGGTCTATGCAGTAGGGGGATTGAAGTCATTCCATTCTCTGAGAAACCCCGAAATAGAGCCCTCGACAATAGCTCTTTGTCAACCCACTTACTTTCAGGCAGTAGAGATTGCTCGTATGACACAGAGGAATTAAAATCTGTATTACAAAATATGGCAGACAAGTGAAATTCATAGATTGTATCCCCTTTTCCTTTAAATGGAACTCCAAAGAAGAGAGTCCACAATCAATCTGGTTACCTGGTGTTCTTTCAAGCAGATCCAATAATAAACTTCCACAACAGCCATCCTTCCAGCAATGAATTAAAAATAATATTTTGGAATGCTGCAGGAATAAAGAAGACTAGGGAGAAAATACAATACTTATGCGCATTAGATGCAAACACGATTTGTCTTCAGGAGACCTGGTGTACAGAGGAACTGCTATGTAAGGACTATTTTACTTTGGATTGCAAGGCAACCCCACCCAGGAGAGGGCATGCAAAGGGAGGGGTGGCCTGTTTACTGTCAAATAAGATAACATGGAATTATGACTACTATAAAGATCCAAGTAATCTTTTTTTAGCAATAACATTGTATAATCCTGATACTAATGCAAAACGCCCACTATTGATGTTGATAAATGCTTATATTCCACCAGATGTCTCTCACAATGTATTCTTAAAGACGTTTTTTTCCTACATTAAGTAAGTTATTGATATAGAACTTCCCCCTCATATAGTCTTGGTAGGGGAACTGAATTGTAAAATCTCTAACTCTACTCTGGATATATTCCGAAATAAAGAAAAAGAAGAATCTCTGCTGATCCCACAAGCGCTCTTTCCACAAAATATTAGAACAACTAAGTGAGGGAAAATGCTTATTGATGAATTAATGAAGGTTGATGGCAATATAGTAAATGGAAGATTGCCTTCGGATACACCGGCTACCTTTACTTGTAAAACTTATAGCGGAGAATCTATTTTAGACTATGTGGTAGGGGGAAGTACCGCTTTCTTCTTATTGAAAGATCCTAAGGGTCTTCAATTGTTTCTAAGGAGACCACAAAGTACTAACTCTTACCGTAAATCTAAATTTATTCTTGAACGATCCATGGGCCCTAAACGGTGAATCTGTTAGTTTTGCTAAGAAAACCGTGAGATGTCATTGGGATATCAAAGTCATTTTGGGCCTGGACAGTGTTTTAGAGGCCACTATAGAGAACTTGTCTAATTGGAATGGAATAGAAATTGCCAGTTTTAATGCATTTATGATTAAAGCGAAAGATATTGCGAAGAAGTCGAATCAAAGAAAAAGTACTAAAGTAGTCCCCAGACCCCTTCTGCCATTTAATCTTGAAAAAAATTTATTAATTAGAGAACAATACTTGAATTACTCCTCAGAAAGATATCATAGAATATTGCTATTAAAGAGGAGGGGGACTAGGGTAAAGGTTAAGTTAAGAAAAGAGAGGGAAGATAACATCTGGATTAAACTGAGAGAAGCAGCGTTTATAGGCCAAGTAAGAACGTTTTGGTCTCTTATCGGGGAGGGATGTGGAGCTAGATCTCGACCACTCCCAGTTGTCATTGTGGAGCATAAATTGGTTAGCTTTATTCAGGACTTATATGCAGGTAATGCAATAACAATTGATTGTATCGCACTAAAGGAAGACCCCTTATCATATGGATCGCCATCTGAAAAAGAAATTGAAATGGCGATCAAGGGAATGCGATCCTCCGGAGCGATGGGCCCGATGAGTTACCAATGACAGTTTTATACAAAATAGTACACTGTGGAGTAAAATTCTTTATTCGGTGCTTAATTATTGCTATGCAAATAATATGGTTCACCCTTCTTGGAAGGGAAGTATATTAGACCCCCTGTTTAAGAAAGGAGATCGAGATGCCCCACACAACTACCGTCAAATTGCACTTCTTGACGCAGTGGGGAAAGTTTTTGCTAAATGTCTCTTGATCCAAATTAATGATTGTGTGCATGCGGGTACAATTTTACCATTTGAACAAACCGGGTTTAGGACAAAGCATGGAACTATTGATAACCTAACGGCACTACAGGTAATAAATGAAAAATATGTTAAAGTTCGAGAAGGAAGAGTACACAGCGTTTATAGACTTCTCCACAGCATTTGATAAAGTAGATTGTCTCTTGATGTGGAGAAAACTGTTGTACCTAGGTATGGGGGCCATTCTCTTGGAATTAGTTTGTGCTCTTCATAGAGACACTTGGTGTAGAGTCTTAATGGGAGGGGGAAGAGGTCTCTCCCAAACCATCCCTACTGCAAATGGCCTAAAACAAGGATGTTTATTGGCTCCTTTTTTCCTTACATTTATCTGACCTTCCTCATGCTTTGTCTCAAAGTGAGGGCCTTGCCCCATTACTGGGGGGAAAACAGATTGCTTGTTTACTTTATGCTGACGACATATTAATATTGGATTTAACTCCGAGGGGATTAAATAGTCGACTGCAGGCACTACACAAATATGCAGAGGCCCACTATTTAAAGATAAATGTATCTAAAAGTAAAATAATGTGCATGCACAAAAGAAAAAGTTACAGAATGGAAATTTTGTTTGGTCTGTAGTTGGCCAAAAACTGGAACTTGTAAAACCTTACGTTTTCTTGGGAAAAACGGTGTGCGGCAACCTAAGTGACAAAGCCCATATAAAAAATAACATTTATAAAGCTATTACACAGGGGAAAAGAGAGTACTCCCTCTACAGATCTACTGGAAAAAGACACATTGCACTTTTACTAGAGGTATTTTGTGAAAATATTCCTGCTTCCCTGTTATGGGATTGAATTACTTGATATAGGAAAATGGAGCTTTTTAAATACAACAGAAGGCAACATTTTAAGGAGCCTAGCCTCAGTCAACTTTGCTTGCCCCGTGGCTGCACTAAGGTTAGAATTTGGTTTAAGAAGTAGTTGGGTACAGGATCTGGCAGGGATAGTGCTATGGGTTACAAGCCTGGTAAAGGGTGATCCTGGCACACTAAGATTTTTAATCCAGAAAGAAATATTAAAAAGCTTAAAGGAGCGGTCATTAATTGTTAAAAAATTTAGAATTGCGGTTGACTTGCTGCAACTGGATGAATCATACTTTTCACCTTATCGCCATATCAATTAAGGGCTACTTTGAAGCAGGCCACTTGGAAATTAAGTTTCACCAGGGATGGGGAAGCTCACATTTTAAAGAGAGATCCCACCCAGCCATAGACTCATGTGTGATAAAGTGCAGGCGTATATCTCTTGGAACCTGCCCCATGGAGTGCGCCGCTTTTGGTTATTATTGAGGTAGGGTATACTCCCTTTAAACAACGTACTATCTAAATGGTATGGTCCTTCTCCGATTTGTAATCTGTGTAATAATTCTATCCAGGACGTTAATCATGTGCTATTTATCTGCCCTGCTCTATTATCATATCAGCGTAAATGGATGAGGCCAATTTGTCTACAATTATCTATCCTTTGGGCCTCTGCACTAACAGATTCTATTTATGAACAACCAAATGAAATGTTTTGTCAAAGGATTTTTAACTTTTTAATTGTTTTTTAAATATGTACTAAACATTTATATGAAGGATATAATTACTAATGTTGGTTTTATCTGATGTTTTATAGTACTTAGGGCATTGTATATCATATTTTAATGTTTTGTATTTGGAGATTTCTTTTTATGTGGATCTCTTCGGAGTTCCAAGATCATAATTAAATGAATTTGAAACTATAAGCTATATAACTGGTTTAAAAATCCCTTCTCTAAACCAAAATGTAACTTTTATCTTTTGGTCTTGCTTTTCATAGCTCCTTCCCTCTTTTTATTGTTTCACTGTCCATGCTATATTCAAACCTTTCGTAATTTGAACCAAGCTTCGAGAATTCATTAACCCTTGTCTCTGCCCTATTGTTTCCCAACTACTTATACTTCCTGTTCTGGCTGCAGAAAACCAGGAATTACTTTTTAATTTCCTTCCAATTTGCCTTTGTCAAATAAAATATCTGATAAAGAATTAGAGTTTAGAAAATCAAGACATCTGGTCTTAGATATTTAAATGTGACTGCTGTCGGAAAAACTAAACATTTATTTTCCCTATGACACAACTGTATTACAATAAAAAAGGAACAAACTAAAAACCTGTGTCAATTCAGCTTCTCATATCTTTGCTGCTTTTTTTTTATTTTAGTGTTGGGGATGTTACAGAACCTGCGTAAGTGTCGAAGGGTATTTTACATTTGAAATCATTCGTTTCTACAACGTTATGGTTAAACCTGTTGCATGTCAACACACACGAAAAATCATGTAATAACAACAATCTAACATACTATGAAACCTCACTACGTTACTCGCCATTCTTTAACGCCCAGGTTGATAAGATCTTCTATATAATTTTCTACATTTATCTTATAAAAATGTGTGATCCAGAGTATTGTACATTAGAAAGAACCCAAAAATTTATCAGAACGAAAAACAAAATGTTCAGGATACTCTCATATGTGCAGCATATTTCAGCATCTTTGAGGCTTGCTTGTCATCAACTGCACAAAAACAATCGAAGTATTACAAACTAACCTTTTAATATCTATGCCGGACATATTTATTTTCTACGAGCTGGTTAAACTGTATGTTTACTAACAAACTGCAAAGTTCCGGAGAGCTTGAAGTAAAAACCACAAGGAAGTCAGACAAACCACCAGGCAGTCAGAAGGAGAAGATATGAAATAATAAAACATAAAAAAACATCTTAAATGTGAAATCTCCCAATCAGTAGTTGGGGTTGCAGTTCATTCTAGAAGCCGAGAAATATCACTGAGGTTGGCTACAGGGAAATAGCCCCAGGTTCAGCATTACAACCTCTTTGCTTCTCACATTCTTGGAAAAAAGTATTTTTGTTCTTCTCAATGCTGGGATAAAACTGAATAAGAATGTCTCTGATTTGCAGATTGGTAGGACAATATTCAGTTTTCGCATGTTCTCATTGCTGCAGTGACTTTCAATTGACTCTTGGGACATTGGGAAAGCGACACTTGAAGATATACCTGCATGGTCCTTTGTTAACAGACTTAGAGGCAGATTTTCAAAAAAGTCACGCAACACAGTGCAGCAGCTAAAAATGCTGCACTGCGTTACATGACAGGGAGAGAGTGGGAGTACACCCTATCTACAGAGATGTGGCTCTCTCCTCCCTGTGGCATGCTGGCACAAGTGCATATTGTGAGTAAGTTGTCCTCTCCCTCATACAGTGAGCGAAATATAGTTAAAAAGTGTGGCCTATCCTGTCCTCTTGGCCAGAAAATGCAACCCTCAAATAGCACCACACACCCACCTGCATCATTCACCCACCATAGGGATTTAAATAAATCTAGGATTATTCAAGAGTCTTCTGCAAAAAGAAAATAATGCTAATCTTTTATTTTTTTCACAAATAGGAATTCTAGCGATGGAGGCTCTATTCTTGTCTCCTTTCTGCTAGTCTGGGTGTCTAAGCACTAACTATGCAAGGGTACCACTTTCCTAGTAACATATCATCCAGCATTGTTGGCACCCTGCTCTGCTTGGCTCTCCTAGGCACTCTGCTGATCTAACCTTTTCACGGCATCCTGCTAATCCATGTCCTTCTAGGTACCATGTTGACCCAGCCACTTCCAGGTACTCTGCAGATCCAGCTTGTGTGAGGACCCCTAGGTGTCCCTGGCACCCAATCTTCACTGGACCTCTTTGTGCCCAGTTTGTCAAGTGCATCCACAACCTGCGATGACAACTATCTGCCAACCTACCATCCACAGCCCGCATACTGCTGCCACTCTCCAGCACCCTGCTCCTACCCTCCCTTTTACGTGTTACATTGTTCCCTACCAAGCTCACACCAGCCCTTCTCTGCTTCTTTGCATGTTCTCCATCACCGCGCTCTTTCCATAAGTTTGTTTTAGTGCCTACTTCCAGGATGGAAATGAAATCACCGCTCAGCTGGAACATTCCGATGTCTAATGAGCAAAAACATCTCACTACATCTATAGGAGACGAATGTGCAGCCTATTCAGAGAAGATATTGTGCAATCCGGGGTGGGTCAGACACTACTGCCCTGCAGAGTCCAGGGTAGGGAGGTTGTAGGAACTGGTGCTGTTGGTTCAAAGCTGCTATGGGGGGGGGGGGCGGTGAAGGCAGATACGGCTTTCAGCGATTCCAGCTTAGGTGGAGACAAAAGACCCTGAGAAGCCCCCAGCAGGAGGCAGTGACTTGAAAATAGACATGGACCCAAGCCATTATCCCTGCTCCCCACTGTACAGCACTGTCTGACTTCCGGCAAATTATTCCATGGTCACATTAATCAGTTCCTAAATCTGCTGTAACAGGTTGCACAAGGAGTTTTTCTGAAGGGGGCAAGCAAACACCATAGAAACATATGGAGAGCACTCTACAGAAATGGTGCCAAAGTTCCCAGGTGGAAAAGTCAAAACGGAACACCATCCTAGTAAGTGCATGTGATGAGCTCCCCCAAAACAGAACATGTAGCAAATCATCAGCATGGTGGTGGCTGCAGTGCCAGGGGTCAGCCAGTCAATGCCCTGCCACTAGCAGTGGGCAAGGTGGTGCCATGGATTGGGCGAGGTGGTGCCACATGGAGTAGGCTTCAGGTGATGCCATCGAGGGGGTTAGGTGGTGCCATATGGAATGGGTGAGGTGGTGCCATATGGAGTGGGTCTGAGGAGGTACCATATGGAGCAGGAGTGAGGTGGTGCCATATTGAGTGGGTGTAATGTGGTGGCATGGAATGGGTGTGGTTCGGCTCGAAGAAGTGGGTGTCGTGATGTGCCATGGAGTGGATGCAATGATGTGCTGTGTGGTGATAAAGGGTCAGGTGCAGTTCCTTGTATCCCTTTCACTCACGCAGTTACTGATAAACCCACACAGACACTTAGACACACACTCAGGCACTCACACCCCCACTGACAGATTCACTCAGGCACTGATACTCCCACACAGACCCACTCAGACACTCACACACGCACTCAGAGACACACTCACACACCCACTCACATACCTCCCCTGACACCCTCAAATGCACTCATAGACCCACTCAGACACTCATGCACCCACTTACAGATGCACTCAGGCACTCTCACTACCTCTCACAGACCCATTCAAATCCAAAGGTTACAGGGTTCATTATAGTTAGGAAATAACATAAAAAACGTAGAAATTCTCTGAGAAAAACAAAGGTTACAGGGATGTTATAGTTAGGCTCAGATTTCATTCATACAAAGCCATATGAATTCAGCAGTTATAGTTACCTGAGCTAACTATAACTTACGTCCTGCAATGCACTGCGTACGACCCCACATATTACATCAATCATGACATAATCACTGATGACATCTCAAATGTCACCATTAGATAGTTATAGTTAGGACTTAGGGCCTGATTACGATCTTGGCAAATGGGATACTCTGTCTCAAACGTGATGGATATCCTGCCCGCCGTATTACAAGTTCTATATGATAAAATGGAATTGTAATATGGCGGACGGGAAATCCATCATGTTTGTGATGAAGTATCCCATCCACCAAGATCATGAACAGGCCCTCAGTTTCCACAGGAAAATGGTTTTTATTTTGCTAATAACTTTGGCACTGTTTGAAGACTCTTCACAAAAGTTTCAAAACGAGTTTGCCACACTCTTTAGCTGCTGTCTGGAAAGGTTTTGGGGTAATCCTTCAAGCAGGGGCAGAGAAAAAGTAGGGGAGTCCCAAAATGCATTTTCCCAATGCAATTTCCCTAAAGGATTTTAGAAACAACAGCAGCTCGAACTACTCAATGGAATTACATCAAACTTGGCAGAAAGCTAGATATTGGTCCAGAAAGAGTGATTTGCGTAATTTGTGTAAGTCTGTGCCGTAGTTCTGGAGTTATTAAAGAAAAAATATTTATGTATATCTAGATATAAGCATCCACAGTGAATCCACTGCTTAAAGCAATGTTGTGATTGACTAGCTGTAACCTGAGAGAAGATATACAGACGTCATTTTGTCAATCAGAACATGTTTCCCGGGGGAGGGAATAAAGTAGAAATAAGAAAAAAGTGGTTAGGATACCTCTATGGGGCTAATGGAGGGGTCTGTGAGGGGCTCCCTCATGGGGAAGAAATTGCAGATTTTTTTTGCATGTGCAAGGATGCGAGGCACTCATCACAGCCCCTGTGTGAATCTGGGATGGATCAGTGGATCTGGATCCACAACTAATCTTTGGATCTAGATCCCAATTAAAAAAAAAATACACCCACTCACAGTCCCACTCACATTCTCTCACACCTCTACACAACCACTCACACACCCACTCACTGAGAAAAACAAAGGCAACAGGGATGTTATAGTTAGGTATAGATTCTACAAACATGAAAACATAGAAATTTGGCAATCATTGTTATAGTTATCTCAAGTAACTATAACTCATGCCCTGAGGTGAAAATAACTGTGTCATCACCATGCACTGCTAATTACTGCACGTATTACATCACTCATGACATCTTCTATGATATCATTGATAGCAATACAACATAGGCAGTAAACTTATTGATGAGAAAACTGCGCATGGCGGGGGCGCAAAGTTGTCCGGTTGAAGACGCAAGTCGAGACACGTTAGTGTCATTTGTTGGGTATTTGCTGCATTTTGAAGAAAATAAAATGTAATTGAGCATTCAGACAGCATTGTGCCGTTTACGTAGTATACGGGATGAGAGTGCGGCTGATTCCACTGAAAACAAAGGCTTTTTTGTGTAATATATATATATATATTTTGTACAAAAAGAAGAAATATAGTGAACAGGACAATAAATATTTTCAACTGGTTAAGAAATTGAGAGAAAATAAAAACATTATGGTAAGACAATCTGACAAGGGGGGCAACGTGGTCCTGTGGCCACGGGCCTTATACATGGAGGAAGCCTTGTTGCATTTAAATAACAGAGACTGTTACAAAAGGAGCACAATGTCCATTGTTAAGGGTACATGGAATGACTACCAAGGAAAATTACTGGCTTGGAAATCAGCAGGACTGATTACAAAGGATGAATTGAAATACTTAAAGGTGGACTACCCTATCCTGCCAGTAATATACTTAATTCCAAAAGTCCACAAAAATATTCTCAAAACACCAGGACGGCCCATTATATCAGCTAGGGGCAGTACTTTAGAGAATGTATCCAAATATGTGGACTTCTTTTTACAGGACCATGTCAAATCTTTGAGATCCTATGTACAGGATACAGGTGACTTTTTGCTCAAATTGTCCAGTATTGTATGGGAAGATGATTATTTTGTTGGTTGCATTGGATGTCAGTTCCTTGTATACCAGCATACACCACCGGGATGGCATCAGGGCCACAGAATACTTTCTGAATAACAGACCGATAGGAATGGCTGCGCATAACAAAATGTTGTTAACTATGATAATGATGTGTTTGGAGAATAATTTCTTCTTGTTCCAGAATCATATATATCATCAAACAAGGGGAGTTGCCATTAGGGCCTGTTTTTCTCCCAGTTATGCCTGTTTACATATGACGTACTGGGAGGAACAGGTCCTCATGGCTGAACACTTTGACACTATGAACAAGCATCTCGTATGCTGGTATCATTTTATTGATGATCTGTTTATTATCTGGAGAGAGGATGAGAGTACTGCCAATCGTTTCATTGAAGAAATTAATGTAAATAACTTGAATCTGGAATTTACATCACAAATGAGCAGTAGATCTGTTGTCTTTTTGGATGTGGAGGTATTTATTGAGGACAAGCAAATACAAACACGACTACATAGAAAGGAAACGGCAGGGAACACCTTTCTCCACGCATATAGCCATCACCCACAGCATCTAATAAACAGTATTCCTTATGGTGAAATGCTACAGATTCGCAGAATTAGCAGTGCAGAATCAGAATTTATCCTGGCACGTAATGAATGCAGGAAAAGATTTCGTGCCGGAGGGTATTCAGAGAGTATCTTGAATAAGGCGATAACCAGAACTACTGCTATAAGTCGAAAGGCAGCGTTAACAGTGAAAACCACAGACAAACCACTGTCAGAGAAAGAATTGAACCAAGAAACTCGCCTTATCTTAACCTTTAACCAACAACATAAGGAACTTAGGCAGATCGTCAACAAGAATTGGGCACTGGTAACATCTGACACAATAATAGGTGACCAACTTCCCAAAAAACCTACCATTATATTCAGAAAATCCCAATCCATGAGCAATATGCTTGTGAGCAGTAGTCCAGAGGTGACATTATCTGGCAACTGGCTGACAGCTAGGAATGGGTTTTATCGCTGCACTTCTTGCAATGCCTGTAAGTTTGGAGTAAATCATTTGTCGTACACTAGCCCATTTTGCCTTAAGCCAATTATCATATCGCAACATCTTAATTGAAAAACAGAGGGGCATATTACCAACAACTAGCGATAATTTTTGTCTCTAACTTGTTTAGAGACAAAAATTATCGCCGCACAGCGGCGATTTTTATCGCAGATAAACCTTGCTATTAGCAAGGTTTATCGCAAATGCGATAAAAAACGGCCGCAATGTATGAATATCGCTGAAAAGTCAGCGATATTCATGCATTATCGAGCAAATGCTCTTAGCCATGTTATCCACCTCCCATTGGATAACATGGTGAAGAACTGCTCAGGGCAGGTGTTAGCTTTTGGAGATATTCGCGCTTAGCGCGAATATCTCCAAAAGTTGGTAATAGGAGATAGCGATGTTAGCGACTGTTTCCAGTCGCTAACATCTTGGCACACCCACTTTGCATGTCATTAGTGATAAATATCACTGACATGCAAAGCGGGGCCCAAGATGGTCGCTATCTCCTATTAGCTGTCACTAACTGGTGTTAGCGACAGCTTGGTAATAGGGAGATAATTTTATCTCCGCTTTCTTGGCTTTTAAAGCCAAAAAAGTGGAGATAAACCCCCTTGATAATATGCCCCAGAGTTCGCTGTCTATATGCTGGAGTGCTCCTGTGGCCTGAGGTACATGGGAAGTACCAAGCTACAGGTCCACAAACGAGTACTTCAGCACATGAGGGCGATAACTAATGGTGATATGTCATACCCGGTGGCATGCCACTTCTCTGAATGCCATAACAGTAAGCTGGAGGATTTCAGCTATTGGGTGGTGGACGCAAACCTGTTATATCCTGAACATGGACAGTAAGACTCCGAAGGGTATGAACTCTAGTGAGGATTTCTATACCCATCTAAGACAACTTGCAATAGCATGCCCTAGAACCACTCATGATCCCTTATGGTTTAAGATCATGCACTAATGACCATTCCAGTTCATATAATTTTTTAGCATAATTCAATATAAATTTTATGTCTTTTTAGTAAAATACATGTTTTTAACACATAGCACAAATTTGCACCTTCCATTCTTAAATGGTTTTCTATGATGAATTTTTTTCCTATAGGCTTTAACGATAGTTGAACCTGGGATTTATAGCACTATTTTACACATTTGCCCTTAGCACTTTTACGTGACACTTAAGAGGAGATGGACATTTAGCCCACTCAGGCGATATTAATTGCACTAATTGAGCGAACTAGGATTAACCTATGATGTACAGTTCATAGCGCAGTGGCGGTCTAATTACGCTTCAGGAAATAAATGTTTCATAGCAATGTACATGTCTTTGACATGCTATTGCATAATTGCGGTTGCTATAACTGGTACTTAATAGGGAACACCAATACTTAGGTTTTTATGCAATAGAAATGGTTTTAAATCCTTTTAGCATTTATGTATATTTATATATTTATTATCATGTATTTATATATTTATTTAAATCTTTGAAATATGCACGTTATTGGAAGCAACCCTAACAGTGAAGTGTTGTAACAATGCAAGAGAAAAAAGCAGACTGAGCGCTCTGAAAATGTGTATTTTCTCTATGTCCATGCCTCATTGGAAAAAAGAGTAGACGTAACTACAAGGGTGTATATTATTGGATGAAAAATGTCCTGAAACTGTCATGTGATTATGCCCTGGGAGCACGGTGAAACGCGTTGTGGTGGTGGTGCGGGTGAAATAAACAGCTTTAAGCACAAGTCATTGGGTCTGCATTCGTTCTTGGCAGCGGCGAGCATTGGAACGGAGTACTTGATATATATATTAATTGCACTAGACATTTAGTCTAAAGTTACGCACAAAATCAGCCATCAGGTACTCAGTTGGCTGATTTAATACGCACGTGTGTCTCACGAGCATCCAGGAAGCGAGAGCCCCTTTAAAAATAGGCACGCTTTCCCATGCAGTAACAAAAACTTTCCTCGTTGGTGTGCGTAGCCGGCATATTGGAAAGCATGATGTAGTGCAAGTGATAATTTGATTAAACTACAAGTGCCAGCATGCACCAGCCAATTAATGGGGTGTGTAATGATATAAATGTGGAAAGCGAAAAGGGACTAATCGCAATCACTACCGTGAGCAGGAACTACGGTTCGAAAGCGTAGGAGGTGTTGTGTAACGTTTGAATAAATAACTGCATTCAAACCAAAAAGTGTGCCGCGATCTTTTTTCTTGTATGAAATCAATTAGAGACACTGCCCTGGTCTCTTCGCGTGCACCCACCGGAACAGAGCTCCCATTGCGACAGGACAATTGGTTGTTTGATATATATATATATATATATGTATATATATGTATATATATATATATATATATATATATATATATATATATATATATATATATATATTCACTGAAAAAACCATAGGTTATAGACCATATATAGTTAGGAATTAGCATTTACAAAACCTTGAAAATTCACTGAAAAAACCATAGGTTATAGACCATATATCGTTAGGAATTAGCATTTAAAAAACCTTATTTTACCCACACAAAACCATTGAAATTCCATATATAGTTAGTTGCACTAACTATATATCGCGCACCCGCAATCCACTGCTGATGATGTCACATATTACATCATTCATGACATGGTCAGTGACATCACTGATGACATCACTGATGACATCTCAAATGACATCACTGATGACATGACTGATAACAACATCCAGTGATTTTTTGTTTCTGTAAAGTTTAAATATGTCTTACATATTGAAGATTGAGTGGACGTGTAAGTGTCTGGACGAAGGATTTAGTAGGTGCATGACTAACTGTATGAGTGAGTGATTAAATGTGTCTCACTGAGTGCATGGGTTAGTGACTAAACTGTCTTAATTTGTGCATCATTATGTCTGTTGTTCTGTAAACTGCTGCATGTGTTGATCAGTAGCTGTATGAGTAACTATATGGGTTATTGATTGATTGCCCAAGTATTTGTATGGGAGACTGAGTGTGTGTGTGGCTGGCTGGGAGGTGTGTGACTCTGTGCAGATCAATGTGTACTTGTATCAATGATTGTATAAGAAGGTAAGTATGTGTTAGTATATGTTTGAAAATGTAAGGTGCTCTATGTTTAACTGTATAGACAAGAAAATGGAAGTGTCATTGATTCTTTACATGACTGACTAGGTGAGTGAGTAACTCCATGGATGAGTGGCAGACTGTGAGTGTCTGTATAGGTGTATGAGTGCATATGATAGTGTTGTAAAGATGAGTGATTGTATGTATGAATGATTGTATGGGTGAATGAGTGAAGGTGTGTGTAGACGTAGGAATCAGTGAGTGCGTATGTAGTAACTAGTATTGGTGTGTCAATGGTTTCAAAAATTATACTCTGTATTTAACACTGGGTGAAACAGAGGTTATATTAAAATGTGAAGAGATGCATTGTATTGTCACATGAATGATATCATCAGTGATGTGGTCATTGATGTCAAATGAGATGTCATCAGTGATGTCATTTGAGATGTCATCAGTGATGTCATCAGTGATGTCACTGACCATGTCATGAATGATGTAATATGTGACATCATCAGCAGTGGATTGCGGGTGCGCGATATATAGTTAGTACAACTAACTATATATGGAATTTCAATGGTTTTGTGTGAGTAAAATAAGGTTTTGTAAATGCTAATTCCTAACTATATAAGGTCTATAACCTATGGTTTTTTCAGTGAATTATATATATATATATATATATATATATATATATATATATATATATATATTACCTACTGGCGGTCGCCAGTAGGTAGTTATAGTTAGGACCTAGTTTCCATAGGAAATCCGCAACATTCTATTGGGAATAACTTTGGCGCCGGTTGATGAATCTCTGCGAATTTCTCAAAGAAGATGGCTCACTCCGCTCCGCTCCTTCCCTGCAAGTATCAGGAAGATTCGCAGGGGCCGAGAAAAAAGGGGGGGTCCCAAAACGTGTTTTCCCCATGTTAATTTCCATAGGACGATTAGACACGGCTACAGCCCGAACCGCTGAACGGAATTACACCAAATTTGGGAAAATGGTAGGGTCTGGTACGCAGATCAAGCTTTTGTTTAAATGGTGCACATCCCTCCAGTAGTTGCTGAGAAAATTAAAGTTAAAATCAATTATATATCTATAAGCGTGCACCGTGGGCGCACCATGCGCGCACCGTGCGCGCACCTTGCCGTGCACGAGCTTCATGCTGATTGGCTGCCACTGTCTGTCAACACTCCAAAACAGAAATTGATAGCAGCCATCTTGTGCCTCAGTAGAGGCACAAGAAAGCAGAAAAAAAAGTGTAGAACTCAAAAAGGGGGCAGGGTAGAAGCACCCTGACCCCCTAGGCCTGCTCAGGAAGTCCCACAGGGACCCCCAAGATGAAAAAGAAAAAAAATAATTAGAAAAATCTCTGACCCCCTAGGCCTGCTCATGGGGTCCCATAAGGACCCCCAAGGCCAAAAATGTTTTTTTTAAAAACCTGGTATGTTTATTTAAAAATTACCCCCCAGGGGGACCAAATTGTGGGGGCATAGTGATAAAGAAGAGTGGGGGGGTGCCAATCCCCCCCCACACTGCCCCGTGGACCGCCGCCCTCCGGGGCAAAGCAACGCAGCCCTCTGGTGTATACTGGAGGCTCCTAGTGGGTTATTTGCCTCCCAGGGACCCCCAGTATGCAAGGGGAATTAGTTCCCTCTCTGTAAACACGCCCGGGGGCTGCGTTGCAGAGAGGTGTAAAAAGGGGCATAGCCTCATTACACCTCTCTGCAATGCAGCCCCTGGCGCATACTGGAGGTTCCAGGTGGGCTAGTTGGCCCCCAGGGACCGCCAGTATGCAAGGGGAATTAGTTCTCCCACTGCAAACGTGCCCGGGGGCTGCGTTGCAGAGAGGTGTAAAAAAAGGGTGTGGCCTCATTACACCTCTCTGCAATGCTGCCCCCTGGCGCATACTGGAGGTTCCAGGTGGGCTAGTTGGCCCCCAGGGACAACCAATATAAAAGGGGAATTAGTTTCCCTTCTGCAAACGCACCAGGGTGCTGCGTTGCAGAGAGGTGTATAAAGGGGCATAGCCTCATTACACCTCTCTGCAATGCAGCCCCCTGGCGCATACTGGAGGTACCCGGTGGGCTAGTTGGCCCCCAGGGACCCCCAGTATGCAAGGGTAATTAGTTCCCCCTCCGCAAACGTGCCCGTGGGCTGTGCTGCAGAGAGGTGTAAAAAAGGGTGTGGCCTCATTACACCTCTCTGCAATGCAGCCCCCTGGGGAGTACTGGAGGTTCCTGGTGGGCTAGTTGGCCCCCAGGGACCCACAGTATGCAAGTGGAATTAGTTCCCCCTCTGCAAACACGTCAGGGGGCTGCGTTGCAGAGAGGTGTACAAACATTTTTATCAATTTATATTAAAAATATGTAATGCAATTTAAAAAATAATATATCTAAAAATAAAAATTTTATAATAATGTAGTAAATCAGTATAAAAAAGATAACAATTATTACATTAAAACATTTTCATTTACAAAACCATTGAAATTCACTGAAAAAACCATAGGGTACAGCCACGTTATAGTTAGGAATTAGCATTTAAAAAACCTTTGAAATTCACTGAAAAAACCATAGGTTTTACACACGTTATAGTTGGGAATTAGCATTTTAAAAACCTTTGAAATTCACTGAAAAAACCATAGGTTTCACACCAGTTATAGTTAGCTGGTCATTTTACTCATACAAAACCTTTGAAATTCCCCTGTTATAGTTAGTTCAGCTAACTATAACTCGCGCGCCCGCAATGCACTACTGATGATGTCACATATTACATCACTCATGACATGGTCAGTGACATCACTCATAACATCACTAAGAACATCTCAAATGACATCCCTGATGACATCACTGATGACATCATCCTTGTGGCAGACCTCCTCTGCTTTGATACACACGATCAAAAATAGAAAGTAACATTTTCAAAAAAATGGAGATACCAATTCCAGTTGGAACAACCTATTCAGTATTTCAAAAATCTACATACATATCCAGTCATTCACTAACAGTTCTATATAGGCACTCATACATGTACTCACTCATCATATGTACTCATACACCTATACATCTTATTACACACCGACACTCATCTATAGAGTTACTGACACATGCAAATAAACTATCAAACATCCATTTACTTGCATATACAGCTATACACCTACCACTACACTAATTTCTACAGAATCGTATACATACTTACTCTCTAAAACAATCACTTATAGAAACACATACTTATTTAAACAGGAACTCTTACAATCTTTCGCTCTCACATATACTCATTTATATACATCAATACTCACCTATACTAGTTTAAAACATATGTAGTTACTCATAAAGATACTTTTGAGACAGTCATTCACTCACTAACACACTCACTAACACACCCATACACACACTCATCCACCTATAAATTCATGCACACATGCTGTCTTCAAAACACATACGAACAGTGAGTCAGTCATTCATGCATCTGTGCGCTAAGTAATACTCCCCACCGAACCATACAGACACTCATTCTGATACTTAAAAAAACAACTAATAACCCATATACACACTCATGTAGCTACTCACCACCCCATGCAGCCACTTATATACAAAGTGAGACACTGATAGAGATATTTCAATATTTAAAGATTACTCGCTAATACACGTATTCACTAAGATATACTTAATAAGTCAGTTATACAATCAATTTTACAAAAAAAAACATGCATTTAGAGACATAATTTACCCATTCAATCTTCCATCGACCTTTAGATATACATATATAAAAAATATTTATTTATTTTTCAGAAAGAGACACATTCACTGGATGCGCAAGAGGCTTGTAAATATGCCAATGAAACCATTACACTATCTCTATACCAGCATTAATGTCAAACATTGCGCAAGGGGCTTGTAAATATGCCAATGAAACCATTACACTATCTCTATACCAGCATTAATGACGCGATGTAGGTAGGCATTTACCGGTCTGTAACGGCTGAATTTGGCTGTTACCGACCGGTAAATGCCTTTTCCTATGTAGGACTTTTTACACTAGAGGGGTTTTGTCCTATGGTCCCGGGCTGGACAATCAATCATTGTAAAAAACTAGCAAGTGCCTGGGCTCAAATTTCAAATGGACTGTTTATTATTTCGTAGCAGCCATCGGGTTTTGTTTTTTAAAATTAGCAAAACACATGTATTAATTCATACAGTTCATTATGATTTTTTGCATTTATACATCAATTATACGTCAAAGGTTTTCACACACCTATACCGGGAAAACAACTGTTTCACAAAACAATATGACAAATTAGACATCAATGGAAACAGAATTAATCACTCAAATCAAATACAAATTAATGATGGAATCAATTATGACAACGAATTAAAAGTTGGTACACCAGAGTGTGATCTCAATATAGTCCTGACTTATAGCTTATCACATTGGGCTTATTGGTTTATCTCAATATATAGTCCTGACTTAAAACATATCACTTTTTTTTATGAAAGTCAGACTTGACAAGCCCTAGTGTGAGTGGTGGAGTTCAATTCCAAAGCCAACCAAGGTATGATTTCCTTGGGACAGCCGACGCGTTTCCGAACCCTTGTCTGTGTTGACCGGGTTCTTCCTCAGGGCTGAGTATTTGATTTGAGTGATTCATTCTGTTTCCATTGATGTCTAATTTGTCATATTGTTTTGTGAAACAGTTATTTTCCCGGTATAGGTGTGTGAAAACCTTTGACGTATAATTGATGTATAAATGCAAAAAATCATAATGAACTGTATGAATTAATACATGTGTTTTGCTAATTTTAAAAAACAAAACCCGATGGCTGCTACGAAATAATAAACAGTCCATTTGAAATTTGAGCCCAGGCACTTGCTAGTTTTTTACAATTTTCCTATGTAGGAGGCATTTATTTACAGATTTGGTATTTTTACCGATTCTGTATTTACCGAATCGGTAAAATTACCGAATCGGTAAATACAGACTCGGTAAAAATACCAAATCTGTCAATTCTAATGTATGTAGCACTGTTGATAGGGCTAGAGGCATCTAAGAATTTGTTATTTACCACTCAATACAATTGGGTGGTAAATAAGGAATTCCTGTGTACATGCACATCTGTGCATGTACACCTGTGCCATGTGGCACACATACATTCCCTAAGGGCGTGTATGTGTGTCACATTGCACACAAGCCAAAAACAGGGGTGCTACAGGGTGTCAAAGTGACACCCTGTTCCCCCTGGCAGGATTCGGTATTTACTGATTCGGTAATTACCGAATCGGTATCTGCCATTGATTCCTATGGGCTTCAAGGCCCATAGGAATCAATGGCAAATACAGATTCGGTAATTATCGAATCGGTAATTAACTAATTTTACCGAATCGGTAATTAATTCGGTAAAAATACCTACATCCCCATTGCCAGTTCTTAAATACCAAATCGGTATGATTCGGTATTTAAGAAGTGGTAATCTGGGATTACCTACATCGGGCCCTCGGTATTTATGAGTAGGTAAATCGAGATTATGTACATCTGGCCCATTGAGTTGTAACATATTTATATACATATGTTACATTTCAGTGCTTTGGAAGTAGTACAGTATACTATAGGCAAACACCTTATAGGTTTATGCTGTACCACTGCCTTATAGTTTTGCACTATGACATTCAGTATGACAAACTTTTACATACAAACATAGAAATGTAGTTCTTTTTTTAACCAGTAGAGGTAGTTGTAAAAAGAACTGTTTGGTACGCACCCTTACACGATTTGTAATTGCTTAAATAAAGTTATATATGTTTTTTAAAAGTTGCTTAAATAAAGTTACATATGTTGTTTAAAAGTTGCTTAACTAAAGTTATATATGTTGTTTAAAATTAAAATAAACATGTTCTTTATTATCCCAGATAATGTGTACTTTTATATCATCCACGTGACAATCAGATTCACCTCATCATACTCTACTATAATCTTTCATCACTCACTGTAAAATACAGAGTACCATATTTGAATCCATTGACACACCAATACAAGTATCTAAAAAACCACTCAGTCATTCCTAGATCTACACAAACATGTAATCAATTACCTATAGATTGTGACGTGGATGATGTCATCAGTGATGTCATCGGTGATGTAATTTGAGATGTCATCAGTGATGTCATCAGTGATGTCGCTGACCATGTCATGAATGATGTAAAATGTGACATCATCGCCAGTGGATTGCGGGCACGAGAGTTACAGTTAGCACAACTAACTATAACGGAGGAATTTTCAATGGTTTTGTATGAGTGAAATGTCCAGCTAACTATAACAGCCCTAAAACCTATGTTTTTTTCAGTGAATTTCCAAGGTATTTTAAATGATAATTCCTAACTATAACCTGCCTGAAACCTATGGTTTTTTCAGTGAATTTCAAAGGTTTTTTAAATGACAATTCCTACTTATAATGTTGACCACTTCCCCATATTTTCAACAAGAAACTAAATCTGCAATACCACCTAAAAAATCAGGCCATAGTTCCACTTACCACTAACAAATTAACATCAACTTTGTAAGTACTGTAAGAACGTCGAATATGTACTGCGTGAATTACATTCAACTCACACCCATGTTTAAAGAGCAATATGTGATAGAGGTTCTAATTATACCCTTCCGACACCCAACAAAATCAAAATACCAAGCGCCACAATCACCACAACCATCCCCACGGACCCCTCCCCCCTACTACCTCAGAGGCAGCGCAAAACAGGATAACGGACCTTTCCAAAATAATATATCGCCTCAACAGTACACTAGCTCAATCTACAGAGATGTGGCAACCCAGTATGTATAAGGGAAAGAACTCGAACATCAACAATAATGTACACAACGCTAAGACTACCGGTGAAATAATTTACACAATTCACTATAGAAATCAAAAACTTTTCAGTGTGTAGATATACCATTGATACGTGTGGTGTACTGAATAGTGGACGCAACCATATTATCTCAGACACTGGGGAATATTTTGGTCATGTAGCTGTGTTCACCCCTCCCTTTGAAACAGAAGTGGAGTGGGCTAGTCCAACATAAACAACGTCAACGTAAGACTATAAATAATTAGTCTACGCCTTGGGCGTGGTTCACTTCTGCAAAGAGAACAGACTGCGCTGCAGCGAAGGTCCGCACCCTGCCACGTGGCTGCCGCCATGACCGTGTGCCTCCTCGATACAGGCCCATTGCGAACTCAGCACCACACCAACGCAGACGTATGTCTGTATCGACTAGTGATTTCCATTGACAATTCGGGGTTCACAACTTGAATTCAACTTTGGATCTAAATTTGTCGTCGGTATCTATGCTGAGAACTGCCTTCAATCTACTCTGCGGTCAGTAGAACTGACAACTTGATTCCAGTTGCGTATCAGCACTACAGAAAACATTGAATTCAGTCTCGATTTATTTAAAGCAGAGACAATTGTACTAGGTTCTCAGATTTTGTAAAAGTTTGAACAGTAGGAAATCAGACTTCATTTATTTAATACATAGACAATTACGTACAGCATTCAAGCTAGCCTTGATTTATGAAAGGCAGAGTCAATTTTGTTAATGGATGCCACAAAAAACGTTCCTCTAGGTCTGTACTAAGTACTACCTTCAAGTGTACACTCCGATCAACAGATTTTACAACTTGATACCAGAAGCAGAGAAGCACTACAGACAACAGTGAATTCATTCTCGATTTATTTAAAGCAGAGACAATTCTACTCTGTCGTCAGATTTTGTTAACGTATGTGACAAAAAAAGCATTTGTCGATGTTTCTGTGGACTACTGCCAAAATTTACTCTACGGACAGCAGGGTTCACAACTTGAATTCAGCTTTTCATCTACACTATGGACAGTAGGGAATTCAGCCTTGATTTATGTAATGCAGAGACAATTCTACTGTATGTGTTCAGATTTTTTTTACATAAGTCACAAAAATTATTAGACGAAATCTGTGCTGACAACTGCCTTAGATCTACAATATGAGGGCTCACGATTCAGGTGGAATGGCGATTGCACATGACGCATTCCAATAGCCAAGAGACATTGTACCAGTGCGACCAGCCCGAACCAGGAATCATGGCAGGGTGCGCACACGCTGAGTTCTTCAGGTACCACTAACTCACTGCACCACAAGTCATCTCCGCATGGCCTTATTAAGATAGAATTCACTAGGCAAAAAACATTACTCCCAGTGCGGCCTGCCTGGACTACGCATCATAGCAGGTTACGTACACGCTCAGTGCCAAAGGTACTAGTAACTCACTGCACCCTAATTTATCGTCACGTGGCCGTATTCAAGCAGAATTCAATAGAGAAAGACATTGGTCAGAATGCGGCCCACCCATTTACCACTCATCATCGCAGGGTACGAACAAGGAGATCGCCAAAGGTACTACTAACACAGTGCACCAAAAATCACCGCCACGTGACCATATTGAGTCAGATGTCTTATTTGGAAGAAAATATATCATAGTTTTTGGAAATCTACTTCAACTTACTCCTGTAAATGGACAACCAATATTTATTAGAAAACTTGATTTAAAGACGTTGCTACCAGTGTGTCCTGCTCGGAGCACGCATCATCGCAGGCTCCAGTTGCTTCAGGTGCCACTAACTCTTTGCACCACTTATCATCGCTGCCTGCACACACACTAAATTACCAAAACTGTGGAGCTCTAATCAATGCCAGGTAGTCGTGGACTCTTGCTAACCGCTGCCTCCTGCCAACACTGCGGTCATCAGAGCTCATAATTAATTACACTGTTGATTAATTATTTGCAGACTACAATACCAAACTAAGTATAACATTTATCAAAACCTATACAATATCCCTTCATTATGCTTCCTTTAACAACTTTTTTTATAACACATATAGATTTACTTGAATAATAGATTTCACGCTGCAAGTGCTAAGGTACACTTAATGATAGTCTACACTGTGGATAGCATAGGTCACAATTTGAACCTCACTTTTTCTTCATTGGAAACCTGAATTTCTTTTTTGGAGTCAAAAATGGCTTCACCACTGGAAGAATCATCTGATTCTGATAATTTTGTTGCTGAAGAATTCATAACCATCTATAGCACTTTTTTCCCCCTCAAAGTACATACAGTCCAGTATGCAACATTCAATTCTTTGAGTGCAGCCCGTTCAGACCACGCATCATCGCCGGGTGAGCACACGCTAAACACCAGTCATACCACTAACTCAGTACACCATAAATAATCACCACAAACCTTTATTAAGGCAAAATTCTGTAGTCAAAAAACATTATCCTCAGGGGGGCCTATCCGGACCACGCATCATCGCAGGTTACATATACGCTCAATCCCAAAGGTACTACTAACTCAGGGCACCATAATTCATCAGCACATGGCTGTATTCAGGCAGAATTGAACTGATTCTTCATTCATTTATGTATAAAGTGCAGTACGAAATAAAGTAACGTCCCTCAAACCTACACAAAATCGCCACTTGGCCTTACTAACCCAGAATTCATAACTCAAACAACATTACTATCAGTACGTCCTGCCCAGTCCACACATCATCACAGGCTCCACAAAACCTGGTTGTTTCAGGTACCACTAACTCAGTGGAAACCAAACTAAGTATTACACCTATCACACCCTACATAATATCCCTTTAGTATGCTTCCTTCAAATTTTTTTTATATCACTTATAGATTTAGTAGAATAATAAAATGCACGCTGCATACATGTTCGATTTTCCACTTCCACTATAATTGCAGGTGATGCACTCCACCCTAAGATGTACACTGTGGACAGCAGGGTTTCCAACTTGAATTCACCTTTGCATCTAGACTATAGACAGTAGGAAATTCAACCTTGATTTATTTAATGCAGAGACAATTATACTGTATGAATTCAGATTTGGTTAAAACAAGTGAAAAAAAGCATTGTTCTATAACTGTACTGACTACTAGCTTCCATGTACACTGTGCACAGTAGGGTTCACAACTTGAATTTACCTTTTCATCTACACTACAGGCAGCTTTAAATTCAGCCTCGATTTATTTAAAGCAGAGAAAAAAATTAGTGCTGTTGCACTGCTAGTATGCGCAAGCACCTTCAATCGTTGCATTCTGTGAACTATGATTTCAAAGAATGTAGAAAATTGCACCAAAATGTACCTCAACCACCGGCAATACCAAGTACCTCTGGGGCATCACCTTCAACATCACCACCAGACATACGTTCCCATTTTGAGAAAGTTAGAATGCACTACGTGAAATGCAATCATTTAATTTGTCATGGGGGCAATCAGTAGACCTAGTTTACAGAGCAATTGATAACCATCGATGTTAGTTTTTTTTCCCCACTCGAAGTTCATATAGTCCATTATGCAACAGTGAAGGATTTCAGTACAGCCCGCTCAGACCACGCTTCATCGCAGTGTGAGCACACGATAAACACCAGACGTACCACTAACTCAGTACACCGTAAATAATTGCCAAATGCCCTTGTTACGGCATAATTCAATAGTCAAAACACATCTTTACCAGTGCGGTCTGCCTGAACCACGCATCATTGCAGGCTCCACACAAACAGCCCCCACCTCAGTGCACCTCAACTCATGAACCCTTTACAATAGAATGTTCTGTGTATTATTTCACATACAATGCTCCTACCTTTGTACAACAGAAGTTATAAACCGTTATGATTAAATATCTGTATATGATATCATGATTACTATTCTACTTGTTACCAACAACATCGTAATAAAATGGAGTCGAGCACACGTGCCCGTACCCACTTCAACTATCTATCTGTGCCTGTATATTCATTGTGTTTGTAAAATGCTGCTACTCCGCCCTACCACATTATATTGTGTTATAAATAGCGTATGCAACCAACTTACCTGTGACAGTAAGGGGGTCATTATGATTGCGGAATTCCCGCATCCTCCGGGCCGGCGGAAGCCTCCGCCGGCCCGGAGGATGCGGGAAAACCGCAGCGGAGCCTCCACAGACCCACCACCAAATTAGGATGGCTGGTGGGTCTGATAATCTGTCCGCAGCTTTTCCGCCACGGTCGGAAGGCGGCCACGGCGGAAAAGCACTTACATGTCTGGTGGTGTCTATCAGACACCGCCAGGCATATTGGGATGTCTGCAATTCTATGCTTTTCCACGGCCGGCTTTTCCGCCGTGAAAAAGCATACGGACCTTCACTTCGGGGGCCCGTTGCGGGCCCCCTGGGTGAAGGGGTGGTGGGGGGTGCACATGGGGGGTACCTATGGTACCCCCCTGCATTTGCGTGCACAATGCAGCAGGCACCGCGCGGTGCCTGCCGCTTTGTGCACGCAAATGCTGTGCATGCATTTTTTACATTGGGGCGGGTGCAGCTTGAAGCTGCACCCGCCGCAATGTTAGAGATAGTGGATGTGACCGCCACCCTGGCGGTCACATCCTAATCAGATCGGAGGGAACGCCGCAGCCCATGCGGACGTTCCCTCCTCCTCAGGGGTTGCGGACGGACTCAAGTCCGTCCGCGATCCTAATCGACCCCTAAGTGTGGGCTGATTCCTCCTTTTTTTTAAAAGCATATTTATATAGCGCAAAATCAACCCAAAACTATATCAGCTATTTACATGAGCACCGTATTTACAATACATTTTCAGGCACGCGTACATTACGTCATTACTCTACAATAACAGGATGTGGACGCAACTCCGAGACTCGAACACTGATTTCCAGCATCAAGTTCTACAGTCTACCTGAATGACCACATACGTATATATATTAGCTGCCCTTCATGTGACAAAAACTACAACTTAAACCTTTCACAGCCCTGTATTACTACAGCTACAACACTCCACTCCACTGAATGTACAATAAACATTAATAATCGCAGAAATACGTCATGTCCATCCACCCAACATCTTTTATGTATGCAACTATGATCGAATATAGAGTCAGTGATATAATGACACATTTGCTTTTAAGACCCGGGTGACATCAGCATTACAAAACGGACACCCAAATAACTTAATTTCTCATATAGCTCACGACGGGACCATGCCCGTAGCTCCGGAATCATGCTTCAGAGCCTCGCGCAGCACTAGCGTACGTCAGGCCAGCCCACTCTACTTACGCTACCAGGAAAACACAAAAATGAAACATGGCCCAGATTTCCATTGTAGTGATTTCTTAGTTCCAGGTCTAGTTCTCAGAGCGGCACATACAGTCCCTCATGGCTGGTATACACCCACACCACACCCATCAAACGCATCTGTCACTACACACGTGAACGTACCTATAAAAAAGACGGTGCGCACGTGATATACGCCATTTTAGAGTTGCTCCCATCGCAAGCGCTGTGATGGCCCGTCCTGGTGGTTCAGACGCCTCATGTAGGCCCGAACCACCGAACAGTGGGCCCACCACCACGTGCGTGGCCTCTTTGGTTACTGAGTTAGTGGTACCAGAAGGACTGTGCGGGTGATGAACCTGCGATGATGATGATGGGAGCACGAGTATGTCGTTAGCCATAGAGATATCATCACTCAGCACCATATGTGAGACTTCTTAGTGGCAGATCGGGACTACATGATGTAGAAGGTGTCCTGTCCATGAAAAAGTGAGCAGTGAGGCCTGGGTGCGCATCACAGGGAGTCGAAGGGCTGTAGCAGACTGGATACAAAAAAGTGACGCAGCGATTGAGACGAACGCAGTCCTATATAGTGTATTAAATTGCATGTATATATTTATTTTCAATTAGCAGGAACATTTTTATAATTGGTCAAAGGTCCGGAATATAAACTATACAAATAGTTACTTTTAAATGTGAGAGGGAACATGTGTGAAAGGGCGATGTTATTCAATCCCACATTAAGATAGTAACAATCATAACATCTTTCTTTTACTATCTTTTAGATGTAGAGCTTCAGGATGCATTATGTCCCGGCACGTAGTGAAAACACACTGGTGACAGAAAGGTGAGCTGCGAATATTCTTTGCAGTCACTCTCTCACTTCCTCTCTCCTTTGATAAAAAAATTACACACAATGTTACCTTCCTTTTTATCTTACAGGTTGTGTTTCACAAATTGGCACCCCCCAACACCTCTAAAACTCAACGTTCAAGGATTCTGCAATGATGAGTTGCCATCGTAACAACTTCTGAGAAAGCTGCTTCGACACGTAGTGCACCCTCTTTGAATCAGGCCAATGGCACAATGTGAGCAAAGAAGCTTGTTTCCGAAACAATGACAAGTCATCAGTGAAAGGAGAAAGTGGGTAGTGTGCAGCAGCTTCACTGCGTAGGAATGTAAAATTACCTCTGGCCAGTGAGAATAGATAGGTTACAACAGTTTGAAGGGCAGATGTACGAGCCCCTTGCGCCACTTTTTTGTCACTTTTAACATGAGAAAAGTGGCGCAAGGAGCTTCTAAATATGCCTCTGACTTCCCAAGGAAAACACTCACCTCCGGACTCTGCGAGTCAATGGGGTGCAACAGTCTAGATACCCAATATTGAGAACTCACCGCTATGCAGTGGGAATGCATGGGATATAGTACTTTGGAAAAAAACAGCGCACAGACCCCTCCTTACAGTGGAACTTGTTGAAATATAGTATCCTGAGTGTACAAAAAAATAAACCAAAAATATATGTGTGCATTTGTATGTACTATGCTATTACTAACTCTGAAGAACCGGGTTAATTAAGACCCAGCGGCGTCAGAGGACACGCCCAAAGTCTCCGAGTTCACCTGTCTTCTAAACACAGAGACACGGAATCTTCTTGGTGATGTCAAAGATCGAATTTATTGGCTGCAACCAGAAACAGAGGTCCACGAAGTACAACGGCTGTATATTCGTAGGAGACTGCTCAATTTTACAAAGCAAGCCATCCCTTTTATACCAAATATTGTGCTTCAGGCAAACATTCCTTATTTATAGTTGACCAATCCCATGTGTACACGACAAAAAGCATTGCATGACAAACCCACATTTCATTGTCCAGCCCACCATCAAGTACCCGGGAAGGCCCAACAATCTTCATCAGATAAGTCGAACGGACCCCTAATAAAAACGGGCACCTCCCCATCGTAAACGGACCATAAAGAAAGGAGCAGAGACAGGTGTGAGTAAGATAAGACATAGTTGTGTGCAATAAAAGGTTTATGATGTCCTGTGCCCTGATCCTCAATCTTGACCAGCTGCCTAACAAGGAACTGGCTCAACAAGTTTGGCCTCGGGCAACAGAGTCAGCTTGCTCAGGTCACACAGAAGTCAGCTAAAGGTGTACGTGTCCCAAGGACTCGTTCGGCCTTAGTCATCGGCCTATGTGAGGGCAACCACAAAATGGCTGCCGTACACAAAATGGAACCCAAGGGTTCAGAACGGAATCCCTGATTTCATGATGATCTCGTTACTCGAACATGACGAAAACACTCGTACGTCTTACGCTCGCCATTTTCGGTCCGCTGATACCAAAATCGTCATGATACGACGATATTTATGGAATGGGTTCAGAATCTCAGAACCTCAGACCCTCCTTTTGACCTTACATAGGCAATAACCTAAACCCATGTCAGTCTGAATCCAGGTCATCAAGATCATCAAGATGTTGCTGTAGCATCATCCTATTACTTAGCACGTTTCTCGATACAGGTCTCCTTACACACGATGTAGCACAGAGGCCACATATAGCAGGAGCACACTGTACACAAAGACAGAACAGGAAAAGGATGGCTAAGATCATCCCAATGACCATCAGAATCTTCCATCCCCACGTGGATATCAGTTCCCAGAACCATCCCATCAACGACCAATCTCCTTTATTTACGTGTATTGATTCGGAGATCTTATGTAACTTGGAAATGGCCTGGTATACTGTCGGAGCATTGTCTGGAATGAAAACACAGCAGCTCGATTGGATCAATTTACATACCCCTCCTCTATCTGCAAGTATGACGTCTAACGCAACTCTGTTCTGGAGAGTCATAAGACGATCCGACTGGAGCTCAGCAGTCAAGTTACTAAGGGCACCGGCAGTTTCAACTACGGTGGACTTAACCACTGTCGTTAATTGCAGTATGTTCCTGCTGTTAACCATCGGTCCCCAAAACGGCAGAAAACCCTTCAAGAAATCTCCTAATTCTTGTCCTGCAGTATCTTCCTTACTGAAGACACCTCTGACAACTCTCGTCTTGTGGTAATCTGCCGCAGCTGTGTAGGTAGGAGGCAACAGGAACGAGACAAAACATGTGCCCGAGAAATCAGGGGGCAACCATGTGTATGCTCTATCGTAACAGACAAAATAGGTACCCTTAGCTGCTAGAAACGATGGGGAAGTCTGGGACGCAAAAACATACGTCTCAGTGCAGATACTCTTCCCTAACTGAGCTCTCGGATTCTTGCCATTACCTTGCAGACAAAGATGACCCTGATGGGGTATGATCCAAATCGGAGAGGATCTTTTCGCTCGCTGGTTCTCACCCAGGCTAACTCCATATCCAGTTACGTTCCATCCAATATATGCCAGTGTCTCATCTCTCTGGATTGTCTCATAGGAACTAACGCCTCTAATCATGTCGACTATTCCCTTAACTAGAGCACTATACTTTGGATTGTCCTTCACAGAACGTAGGGGGTAGACTTCACGAGCATAGATGAACATCGTTCTGTATGCCCACACAGAACCATTATAACTAAATGGCAGGACCAGGTAAGGAATACCCTTATCAGTAGTATGGGGCATAAGGCCACACATCCAACAGTTAGTTGTGTTCACTACTAGTTGGTGTTGGTGTAGAAGCTGAACAAAGGAGTTATTAGCGAATTCAAATCTCCTAATGGACTCATGTTCAGCCAGAGGATGAAAAGAATGCGAAGAAACAGTAGAAGATGGTATGGGCTGTGTAGTGGGTGCAAACATCACTTGAAAAGAGAATATAATATATCCCGTTAAAAACATAATCAAGCTAAGTAACATAAAAAGACATAATATTAAAAAACATTTTCTGCTCATGATTTTACACATTCTGGTTTTAGAATTCATTTCTCCAACAGGTCTCTCCATCTTGAAAAACTCCATCCTCTAACCGTGCTGCTCGCGGCGGTTGGGTGTTCCGTGCTAAGGAATGCGTCTGTCAGTCCAGGGAACGCCCTAGGACCAACCAGAACCGTCCACCTTGTGTCTCCGGCTTGCACTCCAAAGACTTGGCACCACGACCCTTCAGCTGAACCCGGATGGCGGTTCGAAAAACAAAAATTAGTCAAAACAGTTTCTCAGATGAGAGAGCTGAATGTTCAAAAATAGCAAAGAAAAAGGATTTTCATTTTATTAGTCCCAAAACTCTTGGTCGCAAATTATATTGGCCTTTCCCAGGCAATGTCTGATCTCGGAACAGGAGTTCAGGTTCAGTAGTGTCCAATCGAACTGACGGTGGCACAGCTTCTTGTAGAAGATCGTCGCTTTCTCGTTCAGAACTTGTCCCAATTAAACATGCATCGCTAAAAGGCAGAAAACGAGGCACAGTGTCAGTTTCTGAATCAGGAATACCCTCCTGGACCCACCGGTCGTACGGCAGAGGCAAAGGAACCCTCTTACAGTGTACGCCATGGATCCAGTTCTTCTTTGCTTGCACTTGCACTGCAGATCGCGTAGATAACAGCACCAAGTAGGGACCAAGCCAACGAGGCTGATCGTTCTTTGTCCGCTGAAAATTTTTGATCAGCACCCATGAGCCAGGATCGATGACATGTCCTGGATCTTCAGAAGCCTGAAGCAGTGTATCATGAACCTGTTGGTGTAAGACACGCAATTTAGCCGTCAAATCATACAAATAATCAAGCAATACAGGGTGTTCAATCTCGCTGAATTTCGTCGGCCTCGGCACTCCCCATATGTTTGCCGGACGACCAAAAATTATTTCATAGGGACTAAGTCCCACTCGAGAATGTACAGTCATTCTAGTTGACAGAAGTGCTAACGGCAACGCGTCCGGCCATTTAAGACCAGAGCTTGCTTGTATTTTTGGCAAGTTTTAACTTAAGAGTGCCATTATAGCACTCTACTAGTCCAGCTGATTGTGGGTGATTTGCAGCGTGGAACTTCTGTCGGATTCCTAACCCATCACACACTTTCTTCATCACTTGACCCACAAATTCACTCCCATTATCACTCCACACCATTCTCGGCAGACCGTACCTAGGGAAAAATTCCTTAACAAGGGCTTTAGCTGTGGACAAGGCAGTATTATCTTTTAGGGGATATGCTTCCACCCATCTCGAAAAGGCACAAACAACTACGAGTACGTATTTCAGGTTGTTGCACCTCTCCATGTGGATGAAATCTAGCTGCAAACCCTCAAACGGATACGTCGGAGGCGCAAAGTGACCAGCTTGGGTTGGAGTTCCCTTACCAGGATTGTACTTCAAGCAAACCATACAATTCTTGACCACATTCTCTGCACACTTAGGAATTCCAGCATTTTGCCATACCGGAGCCAACAATTTACAAATCCCTTTCACACTGATGTGAGCCATTCCATGTGCCATCGTAACCACTGCAAGCACATACGCGTCGGGTAACAACCATCGCTGATGCTCTGACAACTCCACCCAACAACCATTCGCGTCCAATTTACCCGTACTCTCTCTCCATACACTCAATTCTTTCTCTGTAGCTTCAGCTTGAATAGACTTCACACTTTCTATCGTATCCTCACACATCCCACCATCACCAATCCATCTTGCAGGGCCTGAAACATACATTCGACTCATCGCATCCCTCGCCACTTCTTTCGCGATTTCATCTGCAAACGCGTTACCGCGACCAATGTCATCGGTAACCTTCTTGTGTGCACTGCATTTCACAATCGCAACTTGCAATGGCAAGGTAAGTGACTCTAGAAGCTCGTTTACCAACTGACCATTCTGAATCTTCTCTCCATGAGACGTGAGGTACCCACGTTCCTTCCACAGGCGTCCAAAACTATGAGCCACACCAAACGCATACTGGCTGTCAGTATATATGGTCACTCTCTTTCCTTTCGATAACACACGCTCTCGTAAGTGCAATCAATTCTGCTGCTTGAGCTGAATTATGTGGGATACGGATACGTGCAGCTTCAACAATCGTATGCAAAGTCGTAACAGCATATGCCGCAGTCGTATCACCATTCGGAAGCTTGAAGCATGAACCATCCACCCATAAGGTACCATCACACTTCGCAAGAGGAGTGTACCTAAGGTCTATTCTCCCTTTCGTTTCCTCCTCTGTCATGAGAAAGCAATCATGCTGTTCAGAGACGTCTGTCTCAACTGAAATTGGCAATAATGTAGCTGGATTTAACGTATTGCATCTCTTTATGTGTATATGACTCGCTAAGAGTGTCAGCTCATAAACCTGACAATCGAGCACTAGTTAAGTGCTGTGTCTTGGTCCTGTTTAACAAGGTATCCACTGCAGGTGGAACCATCACAATCAGCGCATTATTCATCACCAAACCAGCAGACTGTCGAATAGAAACAGCTGCTGCCGCTGTGGCTCTCAAACAACGCGGCAACGCTCTAGCTACCGGATCCAAGGTCGACGAGAAATATGCACACGGACGCTGCTTGTCCCCAAAAGATTGTGTCAACACTGACAACGCACATCCCTCTCTCTCATGGACATAAAGTGTAAAGGGCTTACTGTAGTCGGGGGTACCCAACACAGGAGCCGAACACAATGCATTGCGCAATTCGGAAAAACTTTTCTGACAATCGTCAGACCACGGGAGGGGACTCGGTGTATCTTTACAAGTCAATGCCACCAGAGGTTTGGCCAGCAGGGAAAAATTCGGTATCCATTGTCTGCAATATGACGTGATACCCAAGAAAGGGCGCACTTCTCTCTGTGTAATTGGCACACTCATTTTTGCAATTGCTTGAATTCGTTCTGGGGTCAATCTTCTTCCCTCCTTCGATAAGAAATGACCTAGTTAGGTCACTTCTTGTCGACAATACTGTAACTTCGAAAGAGACACTTTGTGATGGAAGTCAGACAAATGACGCAACAACGACAAAGTAGCTTCTTTACAAATCTCCTCAGTATCGGAAGTTACTAACAAATCGTCGACGTACTGAAGAAGAGCAGCACCATTAGGTAAAACAATCGCGTCAAGTTGTGTTTTCAAAGCCTGACTATATATTGATGGGCTCTCACAATAGCCTTGAGGAGCGCGTTTGAACCGGAAACTTCGACCTCCTAAAGAGAAGCCAAAGATATCCCTACTCTCCTCGGCAATCGGGATGCTGAAGAAAGCATTCTTCAAATCAATCACCGAAAACCAAGTGGCTGAAGCTGGAATCATGGTCAATAAGGCAGTGATATACGGAACAACAGGAAATTGCGGAACTACTATCTTGTTAACCTCTCTAAGATCGATCACAAACCTGTAAACAGGTGGCTGAGAAGAGTCAGTGCGTTTCAAGACAGGCAAAACAGGACTATTGCACACAAAACCTCTTGTTTCCTCAATCACATCTTTCTCAATCAAATCATGGATAATCGCTAGCAAGGCTCTTTCACCATCACTAGAGATCCTATATTGGGGAATGCGTGGCATTTTAACGTTCGCTTTCAGCGACACAACATATGGCGGTATCTCCAAAAGACCCACATCATTAGGACCAGAAGCCCAAATAGTATCAGGAAGAGAAGACAATTCGGCCGGAAGTTGATCCCTCGACAAATACATTGGAGAGACCACTTTCTTACCCAATGTAAGTTGTACTCCCGAAGGAGAACAGTACAACGTTGCATACAATCTTTTCAACAGATCCAATCCCAATAAATTCTCACCACAACCTGTCGTCAGAATAAGGGGTGCTTCCAGTTCACGAGGTCCAACAGAAAGAGACAAAGGATTCGAAATTGGGTTTCTAACTGTGGCGCCAGAAAAACCTACTGAAACATTTGTTAAGCCAGACAAAGGTGCGCCAGGGAGTTAAGATCGCATAATAGAACTCTTCGTAGCACCAGTATCCAACAGAAAAGTTTCTGACACACCCGATGTAATCACTTCAACATAAGGTCCACTCTGATCTACTGGAACTGAAACAACTCCCTCTCTTTGTCCATGGCTGTCCTAGCAATCATTACCATCCATATTCCCACCCTCGACATAGTAGTCGTCAGCGTAGTACTGAGTCGTCCTACCAGACGCATTATTCTGCTGATCAAAACAATTCATTGAATTTTGTAAAGGAAAGGAATGCGTGTTCTGGGGGAACCCTCCACGTCCCCTACCTCTAGAAGCTTGCGGAACACCTTGACCTCTTGCATCAGAGACACCATTCATACGCTGTAACAAAACAGGGCAACTATGTTTAAAATGACCCTCTTCTTTGCAATATGCACATTGATTAGGACCTACAGGAAAACGCGATTGAGAAGGCTCAAATCTTTGCGAGCTTCTCTGAAACTGCTTAGGTTGTTGATAATCACGTCTTCAAATCTTTAGTCTTTTTGTCTGCTCTATCCTTCTCATCCTTATCCCTATTTTCGTTGTATTGTGCAGTACTTCAACTTCAACTTCAAAAACGACTTTATTTCGATTCATAACGAATCATAAAAAGCACGTAGACATGAAATACATAATTAAGGGGTACAGTTACAACGGTTTGCAGTCACTGTTAAAATAGATCAATTAAAATATTTACAAAATTTTAAAAAATGCAAAAAAAATTCAATAATTCCATCGGATATTGTCAAAAACTGATAAGTTATCTATTTCCAGAACGTTTTTTAAGACGGAAAGCAGCTACCAAGAAGTTAGCGACACTAAACATAAATAGTGGTGAATCTAACTTTTTTAAGTAAAATAGGGCAGGCTTGATTTGGACGAACCCCTTGTTCTTAAGCAACGGGACAATATACTTTTTCCTGGGCAAATCATATATACCACAGAAGAACATAAAATGAGCAGTGTCCTGCAAAGAAAAACCATCACATTTGCAGGCCGCTAAGTCCTCTGGCTTGGCCCATGCCTTCGAGTCATTTAACAGCAAGTGAATCTGGTTGAATCTTAGTTTGGTTAATAACCAGCGATGTAATGGAATAGACACTACTGTTAAATAAGTTTCAATGGCCGGTGTAGTTTTGGAAATATAGTGCTCCCTCACAGTGGGTTTCGCAAGCTCACAGCTCTCCCGCTCCATTTCTCTCACTTTAGAAAAAGTCACTTTGAACCATTCCAGGTCATTCTTAACGATGCAGTCTGGTTTATGGAAAAGATCTGGGCGGCCCAGGGAAGTTAGTGTTTTTTTAATGTATGCTAGCCACGGGATATTTTTCATATTGTCCAGAAGTAGGCAGTCTCTCATAATTGTGTGGTTCAGAGTTAAGTTGGAGTTCAGCCATGTTTTTAACCACATCAAGATAGGGGATTGTTTGATGATGTCACTGATATACCCCTGGCCTAGTTCCATATGGACAGAAAAAATGGCTGTAGATTGAGGTAATCCTAGTAGCATACGTAAGAATCTGTTTTCTTCCATCTGTATTGATTCTATATTTTTGGAATAACCCCAGATGGAAGCCCCGTATCTTACTACTGAGATTGATTTCGCTCTGTAGAGTGCCAGCATTGCTTCCGTGGGCTTACCTCCCAGACGTTTTGAGAAGCCGACAATGGCGGCTGCTGTTCTTTTCATGGCATTGGTTTTGACAGATATTTGAGGTGCCCACGTGCCCTTATCGTCGTATACTACCCCCAGGTAGGTAAAAGTTCTCACATTGGAAATAGAAGTATTAGCACAATAGAAGGTCTTCATGTCCTTATTTTTACTGCCACCTACAGCCATAACATGGGACTTTTCTGTATTGATTTTTAACTCAAGGGAGGTCATGAAGGCATCGAAGGATGTCAATAGTCTTTGTAGCCCAAGAGGAGTACGTGCCACGAGCACCGCGTCGTCCGCGTAAAGGAGGACCGGAGTGGTCAGTCCACCAAAACGCGGGACGTCGAGTGTTGCCAGCTCCAATGTGGATTCAAGGTGGTTAATATAGAGTGTAAATAACATTGGGGCGAGGATACACCCCTGTCGCACCCCTCTTGTAGACTTGAATCCAGCTGTACAGGCTCCTTCCTGTGTCATCCTGATGGACGCTTCTAGGTCCCGATGAGCCTCAGCCAGAAAATGAACCAAGAAAGGGTCCATCCCCAATTCCAAGAGGATGTCCCACAGCCTGGACCTATTCACTAGGTCGAAGGCTGTGGACAGGTCCATGAACCCTAGGTAGATTGATCCTCTGGATGCCACTGTATATTTGCCTAGGATCAGATGTAGGTTGAGGCACTGATCCTCCGTCCCTCTTCCCTTACGAAACCCGTATTGGGCATTTGATAAGATGTTATTACTGGCAGCCCATTCGTCGATCCTTGCCAGTATCACTTTCCCCAAGATTTTGAAAGACGAGTCGATAAGTGAGATGGGGCGGTAGCACTTCGGGTCTCCCCTCTGGCCTTTCTTGAAGATTGGAATGATGGTGGCGTGTGACCAGGAGACAGGCAGGCTATGTTTCATGGCGGCGTTGAAGACATTGGTCAGGATGTTTGCCCAAAAGGAGACGTTGGCCTTGAACATGTCGGCTGGGACGCCATCTGGGCCTGGCGCTTTCTTCCCTACTGTGTTGGTTATGGCTTTTTCAACTTCTACCATATTAAAGGAGAGTGCTGGCTTGAGGGGATTAGATTTGAGGATAGTAGGTGTTTCACATATTTGGTCACTCCCATAGATGATTTTAAAATGAGCTAACCAATCCTCCTCACTGATGTTGGCCTCTAGGATATCATTCGCTTCTCCAGAAAACAGGGGATTGTTTATAATAGCCCAGAAGCTAGTGCTGTCTCTTAAGGTGGCCTTTTCCATTAGTGAGGCCCATGCATCCTTTTTAAGAGCTTCTTTACGTTCATGAATAATATTATAGTATTCTTTTCTTAATCTGGCAACTTCCCTTCTGTCCCTAGGTGATTTTTTTAGTTCATTCAGGAGGCAAGTGTGTGCTTTCGAGCAGGCTTTGTTGAACCAGCCCTTGGTCGATCGAGTCTTTTTCCTGGGTTTAACTGTGAGTTCATCAGAAACTAAAGCACACAAGGTATCAAAGGCGGTGATTACATCCTCCCCCTGTTTAGAGTTGTCTTGGCAGATATCTAATTCATTGCGGGCTTTGCTGCTTAGAGTGTTAAAAAACTCAGTTGGAACTACTTTGGACCACTTCAGCCTTCTTCCTTGGTCCGTGGGCCGCACAGCCTGCGCGGGCATTTTTGTTGTTCCCTCCTTGAGTAGGCCCACAGAGCAGGCAAGCTCAAGGATGACTGGGTTGTGGTCACTAAACGCAGCCACAACTGCGTTGTAAAAGACGACCCAACTTAATAATCCAGGGGAAACAAAAATGTAGTCAATGATGGATTCGGAGTTTCTAGCACTATATGTCATAACCCTTTCACTGTAGGCATTGAACCCCGGTTCATAGAGGTCAACGTTTGCAAGGAGGTTTTCTAATGCCAATCCTTTGGGGTTGTGTTCAAAGTGTTGGTAATCGCCTGAGGTAGGGCAGTCAGTGTCTTCAATGTGGCAGGAAAGCCTACAGAGATGCGTGTTAAAATCCCCCATAATTATAATGTGCAACAAAGAGGTTTGACGTTCTTTAAGATTAATCAAAAAAGACTGTAGGGAACAGAGATGCTCAGTGGAGTGTCCATCTACTACAGAATTATAAAAATTAATAAGGATGTATTTATTACCATTGGCTAAGCTGATCTCTAGACACAAGAAGTTGGGGGAGTTAGTGGTTATTTGTTTAACAGTTCCCGCCAGTTGGACAGTAGTCAGGATCATAATGCCCCCTTTGTCCCTCCCACTGGAAGATCTGGTCGCTGGGACAAAGTAGGATGTGAACCCCGGAACCCAGAAATTGTTGTCGCGGTCCCAAGTTTCTTGCAGGGCTATGATGTCATATTGGTTCAGAAGGTTCAGCCAAACACTGTCCTCCCTTTTTGAGCGAAGGCCGGCTATATTCCAGCTTATGAGTTTAGGCTTTCTGCTGGGAACTCCTAGAGGGGGACAGTTCCCTATAGATTGTCTAAGCATAGGGGTGGTAATGGCTGGGCGTCAATTATGTTCAACCGCCTGAGCCAAGGGCATGAATCTATTATGCAGGGTTAAAGGGCTATTAAGGGACATTGGAGTGTATGTGACCGCCTTATGATTATTCAACCTATTAATCGTGGACCAGCTATAGTCTGGTTCTGGTCGAGTGTTAACAGGATAGGAGGGCAAACTAGGTGTCCTATCAAATCCCCTGCCTTGGTCATAACCTAAGTTCAAGTAAGGGTGAGGTTTAGGTTTAGGATAGAAAAAGCCCAAGGGTATTGTGCAGTAGTCAATATCTGTGCTGACGAGGAAACAGCCCAAGAACTCTCTGAATCTTTTAACTTGGTACATAACTCAGGGAGTAAATTATGCACAAACTTATCAACAAACAACCGTTGACCACCCTCGGTACTCATGTCTTGACCACTGTGGTCAATGAACGTTTCTTCGAACCTAGTGAAGAAATCAGATACAGTTTCATCCTTCTTCTGCTTACACGCAGATAATTTGTCCCAGTTTACTCGCATAGCGGGCATTAAAGTCTTCATGTAGGTAATGATCCTACCAGGAAGTTCTGCAACTAAAGGCTCAGGTTTAGTACCACCAAATTGCCCGCAGCACCAATATTAGCCCATGTTTCACCTAGCTCCAGCGCATGATCAGTTTGACGAATCAAACCCCATAAAGGCTGTGGGACCACGTTTCCAAACAACATATCTATATCAGCTAGATTCATAACACATGAGTCTGCGGTCTGTGATAATTCCTTATAATACCCTGCAGGATTTTTACGGGGGTCAGGCAAATTCTGCTTAAGAGCCAAAACTTCAGCACGTTTCCACGGAACATGTACCCAAACACGTTGAAAATGAGCCGGCGCAGCTACAATATTAAGACCTGCATCAGCCTGAACTGCTTCCTTCCATACCGGAGGAACCTCTCTCATTGGATATTGCCGCACCTTTCTCCTAACAGAGGGATCAGGCTCAAACAATGACCGAGAAGGAGACTCATTCCTGAACGAAAGCAGCGTCGCTACCGCTCTTTCGACGTCGGGACCCACAATCGTGCCTTTTGCAAACTCGGATTGCACATTGTACAAATCTGGCGGGGTTAGTTCCAGATCACCATCTTCCCATTCCTCACGAAGGAACGTGCACATCTTGTCAAAGACGTATCTCTGCTTCGGCGCTTCCCATTGATGGAAGACATCCATAACAGACTCTACATCATATCTCAAAGGACGAGTGACCCATTTATGCGCTAAATGATCCAATAATTCCCTCTCTCGGGAATCAGGCAGTTGACTACGCAACTGTTTACGCTCTGAAACGGGGGTCGCACTAAATGACCCAAAGAAAGGAGACAAGAGAGTAGTGACAGTATCAGTCATCCTCTGTCGAAAAGAAGGAGAAGTTGACAGGACAGGAGATAAAGCGGATTGAGAAAAGGTTAAAGGCGGAGCAGGAAGCAAAGTCGGCTGCCCTTGAGAAGGCTGCACCAGAGGAGTAGGGGACAACTGAAAAGGAGCTGGCGGTTGTACAACAGCATGAGGCAAAACAGCCGGTGGTTGCGCAACTAAAGGTTGCGGAGGTGCGGTAGCATTCTGAGCATAAGGGGGTGGCGAATTTAACAAATGCGACATCAAAGGATCTTTCACAAGATCCTTCATCGCATCTTGCTGAAGAGGCGGCAAAGCTGGATAGCATTTATCTATCGCCATTTCACATTGCCTATGCAACTGCTCACTCGCTTGTTCTTCTTCATTATCTTTAAACTGTATAGCAGCTTGCATTACCGATATACCCCTTTCTCTTTTATTTTTCTTCGCTAATTTAATTTCTTTCTGTTTGGCTTCCTTTCGCCATAGGCAGAAAGAGTCAAACATCGCCGGCCGGGCTTTCTCCTTAAAAAGTCTAACCTCCAGATTATCTAAAACTTGCGTGTCAAAACTACCGTATTGGGGCCATTTGAGGACACCGTCCTTCCTTGTGTACTTAATCCATACTTCATTATACGCGATGGGGCCCACGCCATGTTTCACATACAGCTCATAGGTTGGAGTTCCAATCGGAGGAACCGGACACGAGTCCTCCAATCGGGAATCCCTGTTACGACCACAACAAAATATTCTTCCAAGTCTGCTAAGACCAGGCATCTTCGCTCTCTAGTCTAGCTTTAAACTTCAAGGGAATATCGAATACGATAGTCTCGTGAATACACAAGTCCCTCGGCTTTGGAGCTTGCAAGCTTCAAATCAAAGAACCCAAATCAAAGATCCCAAGGGATACCCAAAACTAAGGACTGAGAGACTCTCCACTCATACTTAACTGAAATATCGATGACGTCGCCAGAAGATCCGTCTATCGTCTTGCTCTACAAATCATCAAAGGCTCGAAGACAGGGCGACAGTCAGGGCAGCAGTCCTTTGTAGCCGTCGGAAAGCGGGGAACCTCGCAGCAAAGACTTTCGGACCACGACGACATACAGGGGTCGATGAAGTGGCAGGCCTTCCTCCAGAATTTCCACACGAAGCTCCTCACGATCATCAGGCTTGGACCGGTACCGCTGAAGTCGCCCCATGTTGGGCGCCAAATGAAGAACCGGGTTAATTAAGACCCAGCGGCGTCAGGGGACACGCCCAAAGTCTCCGAGTTCACCTGTCTTCTAAACACAGAGACACGGAATCTTCTTGGTGACGTCAAAGATCGAATTTATTGGCTGCAACCAGAAACAGAGGTCCACGAAGTACAACGGCTGTATATTCGTAGGAGACTGCTCAATTTTACAAAGCAAGCCATCCCTTTTATACCAAATATTGTGCTTCAGGCAAACATTCCTTATTTACAGTTGACCAATCCCATGTGTACACGACAAAAAGCATTGCATGACAAACCCACATTTCACTGTCCAGCCCACCATCAATTACCCGGGAAGGCCCAACACTCTTCATCAGATAAGTTGAACGGACCCCTAATAAAAACGGGCACCTCCCCATCGTAAACGGACCATAAAGAAAGGAGCAGAGACAGGTGTGAGTAAGATAAGACATAGTTGTGTGCAATAAAAGGTTTATGATGTCCTGTGCCCTGATCCTCAATCTTGACCAGCTGCCGAACAAGGAACTGGCTCAACAAGTTTGGCCTCGGGCAACGGAGTCAGCTTGCCCAGGTCACACAGAAGTCAGCTAAAGGTGTACGTGTCCCAAGGACTCGTTCGGCCTTAGTCAAGGCCTATGTGAGGGCAACCACAAAATGGCTGCCGTACACAAAATGGAACCCAAGGGTTCAGAACGGAATCCACGATTTCATGATGATCTTGTTACTCGAACATGACGAAAACACTCG
Organism: Lissotriton helveticus; assembly: GCF_964261635.1. Classification (NCBI taxonomy): domain Eukaryota; kingdom Metazoa; phylum Chordata; class Amphibia; order Caudata; family Salamandridae; genus Lissotriton; species Lissotriton helveticus. The sequence continues at coordinate 451,851,572 of NC_136070.1, read as the reverse complement.
TACTTCTTACGCTCGCCATTTTCGGTCCGCTGATACCAAAATCGTCATGATACGACGATATTTATGGAACGGGTTCAGAATCTCAGAACCTCAACTCTATATACTATCTTTCAGATCACTAAACTGGAGGGTGCACTATGAAGCAGCACGTCCTTGGACACACAAAGTAGGCAAAAGGTGAGCTACGAGTATTTTCTCCAGTATTAATTGCTCCATCTATAACTTTCTCTCTCTCACACTTTTAATGTCGTTTTTTTCTCTCTTTATCTTGCTCACATTCTCTTACATCGTTTCTCTTTCTCTTTTAAAGTTATGGATGTCGCTGTCCACTCGGACGTGTAGAACCAAAGCTGAGTTCAAGTTGTGAACTCTGTTGGTCACAGTGTTTACACAAGGTAAGCAGAGCGGCCTAGATATACAATCCCTCCGATTAAATGCATTAGAATTAAAATACCTTATTTACAAGCCCCTTGTGCCACTTTTGCGTCACTTTCAACATAAGAAAAGTGACACAAAAGTGGAGCAAGCGTCTTGTAAATAAGCCCTAAAACCTGTTGATCTATAATGTAAATCTGACGCAGTAGGCACTTCCATACAGACACCGTTTGAAGGCAGGCCTATAAGACAAGTGAAATGTATCAGGCACACTGCACGCGTAAAAATATGGAAATATCTTCATGTTACCTTGACTATGTTTGACCTCATTTAGTCACATTGATCTAATTTTAAACGCTAATTTTCTTTTTTGTTTTGCAGATTACCTACCGTATTTCTATTTTAGCCCATATCACATTTTGTTTATTATATTTTTTTGTTAAAGTTATGTTTCTAGATATTTATTGTATTGTTATCTTTAAGTTACATTTCCAGTTATTTATTGCTGTTTTAATAAAAGTTAATGATAAAAGTATATACGTTCTTTTTTTGAGGGGTGATGGTCTTCAATAAAAATGATATTTATAATTTGAAGTATAATTCTGAGGCTAACTCTTTACCAGATCTTTACCAGAGTCTATAGCTACGACTAACCTGTTCCCATGGAAAAGTATTAAAACTCCAGCACAGTAACTTTTTCCATTAGAAACATAGTGTGGTGAACTTCTAACCTCTGTGCTCATGTAAGTGTTCCATAAACTGTTACTATGGTAACAGGAAGAAAGCCGTTTGGGGGTAGGGTTGAAAGGTACTGGCTGTACACAAGCTGTTATATTTACCCTGGATCCTCTAACTTACAGAAAGGAAAGCAAAGTAAAACAAAACACTGTGTACCAGATTTACAACCTCCTTGCACCACTTTCTCTTCCAAGGCCCCCCACTACAAAATTAGAAGTGTGTGGGCCTCTATGACCCCCTCAAGCCCTGGGAACCACCAGCCCCCATTGATTTGTGTATTGTGGGAGGCAGGCTGCGTGACCCTCCGCCTAGTGCCCTCGTGGGCCCTGGGGACCACCACGCCCAGGGCCGGTTCCTACAGTGCCCCGGGGCGCCTACCCCCGGGACACTGCAGTTTGCTATGAGAAGGCGAGAATCTCGCGCCTTCCACCCTCCCATAACGAACTAAGGCCCCCATTAGGATGGCGGGCGGACTTTGCCCGCCCGCCATCCTCGCGGAAAACAGGACGCCCGCGAGCTCATTTGCGGTCCCGCCATGCATATTATGATGCGCCCGCCACACTGGCGGGCGCATCATTTATAACAATGCGGCGGGCGGTGTTTACACCGCACCCGTCGCAATGTTATAAATGCTGCATTGTGTTTGCAAATGCAGGGGGGTACCATGGGGGCCTGCAACGGGTCCCCAAAGTGAAGACTGCATGCTTTTCCGTGGCGGAAAAGCATCTGACGACGCCCATCCTAATATGGACCCTTTTCCGCCTCGGCCGCAAGGCGACCACGGCGGAAAGACGGTGGACGGTGTTTCCGTCCGCCACGGTTCCCCCGCCATAGTAATATGGCGGGTGGAAATGGGTGGCGGGGGACTAGGATGCCGGGCGGATCACCACCCCCCGCATGGCGGCGGCGATCCGCCCGACATCCTAATGGGCCCTTAGTTTGCATTTTGAAAGACAGAGCAGTAAAATCTGTTCTCACTTTCAAAATCCAAAGCAGATTGCATTTCCATATGCAAGTTAGCATCTCCCCTTGCGGAAAAGCAATGCCGGCTCCTGAAGAACGCGAGAAGCTTGCAGGACCATGGGGGCATTGTGGCTCCCCTTACGGTCCCCAACATTTTTTATAAGACCCGAGGGATACGATCCCCTGGAATATTAGAAAGTACTGATAGGGGCTATTTTTTAACGGAAAAAGGTAAAAGTTGCGCACCCAGCGCAGCGCTCAGTGCAGCCCCCTGGTGTGCACACACTGGATGCATGGCTCATAATCTGTAGGCTGAGCAACTCCAGCGCCTTTGCTGCACAACTTCTATCTGTTTGGGGGACGGCATTACTTTTCCGCATCATGCTTCCTGAGCGGCGCCTCGTTGCCTACTTGCAACTATTCTCTGACCCTGCTCTGACTCTCGAAGCAGGGTCAGAGAATAGTTACAATAAGGCAACGAGGCTCCTGTCACACCTCAGCAGGAAGCGCTTACAGATATAAATAAAGCAGGTGCCCGAGTTGAAGCTCAAATTCAGTAACGCATTATTAATCAGCCCAAGAATCTAGTGAGCACCGTCGATGCTAGGCAGGTGTGCTTTCTCCCCAAATCTACCGTCTACAAATAGCTGTAATCCGTGATGGAGGTCTAGGCATCCACAAGTTTCTCGAGCGCAATCCCCCTGTACTTCCAGTGACAAGGAGGCTGCTTTCTCCTCATCTGCTGTGCTGATCGGTCTCTGACCTTTATAAACAAGAGGCATGTGAACTCACACAGAAGCCCGGCCCCACACACACTAGGCTATGCAAACTCTTCCCGCCCTTTCCCCCACTGTGATGGACAGCTCACTCGAAGGACCTCGGCGCCTATGGGTGCGGTGGCAAAGTTACAGACACACGGTGTCACTGGAGACAACTCTTCTGGGCCTTTACGCAGCTGTAGTGTAGGAAAAGCACAATACATTTACCCAACGAGGTAGCACTTACTGCTTTCTCCTCATCTGCTGCTCTGATCGGTGTCTCACCCTTTATAAACAAGAGGAATGTGAACTCGCAGAGAAGCCCGGCCCCAAACACACTAGGCTATGCAACCTCTTCCCGCCCTTTCCCCCACTGTGATGGACAGCTCACTCGAGGGACCTCGGCGCCTATAGGCGCGGTGGCAAAGTTACAGACACACGGGGTCACTGGAGACATCTCTTCTGGGCCTTTACGCAGCTGTAGTGTAGGAAAAGCACGATAGATACATTTACCCAACGAGGTAGCACTTACTACTTTCTCCTCATCTGCTGCTCTGATCGGTATATGACCCTTTATAAACAAGAGGCATTTGAACTCGCACAGAAGCCCGGCCCCACACACTCTGGGCTATGCAACCTCTTCCCACCCTTTCCCCCACTGTGATGGACAGCTCACTCGAGGGACCTCGGCGCCTATGGGCGCGGTGGCAAAGTTACAGACACACGGGGTCACTGGGTCACTGGAGACGACTATTCTGACCCTTTATGCAGCTGTAGTGTAGGAAAAGCACGTTACATTTACCCAACGAGGTAGCACTTACTGCTTTCTCCTCATCTGCTGCTCTGATCGGTGTCTGACCCTTTATAAACAAGAGGCATGTGAACTCGCAGAGAAGCCCGGCCCCAGACACACTAGGCTATGCAACCTCTTCCCGCCCTTTCCCCCACTGTGATGGACAGCTCACTCGAGGGACCTCGGCGCCTATGGGCACGGTGGCAAAGTTACAGACACACGGGGTCACTGGACACATCTCTTCTGGGCCTTTACGCAGCTGTAGTGTAGGAAAAGCACGATAGATACATTTACCCAACGAGGTAGCACTTACTACTTTCTCCTCATCTGCTGCTCTGATCGGTGTGTGACCCTTTATAAACAAGAGGCATTTGAACTCGCACAGAAGCCCAGCCCCACACACTCTGGGCTATGCAACCTCTTCCCACCCTTTCCCCCACTGTGATGGACAGCTCACTCGAGGGACCTCGGCGCCTATGGGCGCGGTGGCAAAGTTACAGACACACGGGGTCACTGGAGACGACTCCTCTGGGCCTTTACGCAGCTGTAGTGTAGGAAAAGCACGATACATTTACCCAACGAGGTAGCACTTACTGCTTTCTTCTCATCTTCTGCTCTGATCGGTGTCTGACCCTTTATAAACAAGAGGCATGTGAACTCGCACAGAAGCCCGGCCCCACACACACTAGGCTATGCAACCTCTTCCTGCCCTTTCCCCCACTGTGATGGACAGCTCACTCGAGGGACCTCGGCGCCTATGGGTGCGGTGGCAAAGTTACAGACACACGGGGTCAGTGGAGACAACTCTTCTGGGCCTTTACGCAGCTGTAGTGCAGGAAAAGCACAATACATTTACCCAACGAGGTAGCACTTACTGCTTTCTCCTCATCTGCTGCTCTGATCGGTGTCTGACCCTTTATAAACAAGAGGCATGTGAACTCGCACAGAAGCCCGGCCCCAAACACACTGGGCTATGCAACCTCTTCCCGCCCTTTCCCCCACTGTGATGGACAGCTCACTCGAGGGACCTCGGCGCCTATGGGTGCGGTGGCAAAGTTACAGACACACGGGGTCACTGGAGACAACTCTTCTTGGCCTTTACGCAGCTGTAGTGTAGGAAAAGCACAATACATTTACCCAACGAAGTAGCACTTACTACTTTCTCCTCATCTGCTGCTCTGATCGGTGTATGACCCTTTATAAACAAGAGACATGTGAACTCGCACAGAAGCCCGGCCCCACACACTCTAGGCTATACAACCTCTTTCCGCCCTTTCCCCCACTGTGATGGACAGCTCACTCGAGGGACCTCGGCGCCTATGGGCGCGGTGTTAAAGTTACAGACACACGGGGTCACTAAAGACAACTCTTCTGGGCCTCTACGCAGCTGTAGTGTAGGAAAAGCACGATACATTTACCCAACGAGGTAGCACTTACTGATTAGCCAGTAGAAAGTACTCCAGTTGAGTATAGTGCAATTGCACAGAAATCCGCGATTTCGCGGGGAAATCCGCGAATAAGCGGATTTTTTGGCGAATTTGCGTGAATTAGCAAACCTCAATTCGCAAACACCCTGGGACACTGCAAAAGCCGGCCCTCCCGCAATACATAAAGCTCCGGGGAGTGGTGGTCCCCGGGGCTTTGGAGACCTTACAGCCCCCCCTCCCCAGCCATGACTTTTTTTGTAGCCCCGGGGGTAATGGGCCCTCAAGTGCTCCAGGAGGGGGGCCACGTAGTCGTCCTCCCAAAATACATAAAGCCCCGAGGGATGATGGTCCCCAAGGCTTTGAGGACCTTCTACCGCTCCCCCCACCATTTTTTTCACTTTAGCCCGGGGGGGCTTAAAAAAAATGTGGGCCCTGGGGGTCCTTCTGGGACACCCTAAGCAGGTCTAGAGGGTGAAGTTATTTCTACCCTGCCCTCTTTCTCCGTTTTGCACACATATGCCACTAACTTCCTCAGCCTCGCTTCTACCGATGCACAAAAAGGCTGCCAACAGTTCCTGGTTTCGAATGTTTACAACCACTTGACAGCCAATAAGAATTCAGCGCGTGATCGGGACAGTGCGCTTATGGTACAATGACGATCCTTGCACACTCTGCGGATCCACCTCGCCCATAGATATATAAATGACTTTAACTGTAATTTTCTCAGGGACTAATGAACAGATTGACACCATATAAGCAAAAGGCACAAGTCAGAACTGAGGACTACCTCTTTGCCAAATTTGGCGTAATTCCGTTCAGCAGTTCGGGCTGCAGCTATGGCTAAAGGTCCTATGGGAAATTGCATGGGGAAAACACGTTTTGGGACCCCCTCTTTTCTCGGCCCCCACTTGACCAATCACCCAAAAACTTTCAGGATAGGAGCGGACAAGAGCTGGCCAAAAGTTTGGAAAATGTCACAAAGACTCATCAATCGGCGCAAAAGTTATTTAGAATGTTGCGGATTTCCTAAGGATAATAGGTCCTAACTATAACTACCTACTGGCGACGCCAGTAGGTAATATATATATATATATATGTATATATATATATATATATATATATATATATATATATAATGGCCTGCTCAGTTCCGCTCCTTCCCTGAAAGTTTGGGGGTGATTCATCAAGTGGAGGCCGAGAAAAAAGGGGGGGTCCCAAAACGTGTTTTCCCCATGCAATTTTCTATAGGGACCTTTAGCCAGGGTTACAGCCCAAACGGCTGAACGGAATTACGCAAAATTTGGCAGAGAGGTAGAGTTATGTTCGCAGATTGTGCTTTTTGTGTAAATCTGTTCAGTAGTTTCTGAGAAATTTGCAAGTAAAATCATAGCGATATCTAGAGACGGAGTTCAGCACGCGTACTGAAATCTGTTAAATTACAAGCGAAAGCTGCATGCTGATTGGCTGTGAACTCTCTGTCAACACTCGAAACCAGGAAGTGTTGGCGACCATCTTGTGCCTCGCTAGAACCGAGTCACCAGAAAACAGAAAAACAAAGTTGAGAAATAAGGGAAGGGGGTATGGTAGAGACATTCTGACCCTCTAGGCTTGCTCAGGGGGTCGTACATGGATGTTTAGGCTCTATTTTTTATTTTTTTTAAAGAAAAATCGCATCGTACGCATATGGAAATATGTACAATTATGAACAGGAGCTGCATGCTGATTGGCTGTCAATACTCCAAACCAGGAAGTGTTGGCAGCCATGTTGTTTGTCGGGAGAGCAGAGTCACATGAAAACAGTAAAACAAAGTTGAGAAATAAGGAAACGGGGCAGGGTAGAAACATTCTGAGCCTATAGTCTTGGTCAAGGGGTGGTACATGGATCTTTAGGCTTAATTTTTATTTATTTTTTAATAAAAAATGGCGGGGTACTCGTGCAGTACTTGTACACGGTGGAAAAGGTGAAAAAAAAGTAGATGTCCGTTTTATTCATTAGGTCCCGGGGGCAAATTACGGGGGCAAGTTTTCTGCATAATATGTTATGTTATGTTAGGGGGTACTTTTATAGCGCACGGCTACTCCGGGGAGTGTCCCGGCGCTAATGGGTGCTTGTACGGTGCCCCGAGCACTGGTGAACGGCACTCCTCTGGTTTTATTTTGAAGTATGTGGGGGGGGTACGGTCCTACTCCCCGCAGTCTCGGTGAGCGGCACCCCTCGGGTCTTTTTAAAAAAAAAATATGTTTTGAGCTCTCTTTCTCTCCCTGTACACGTCGCGGGGAATGCCACATTTCTGGGGCAGTGATATGTAAAATGACCTTCCAGCTCCGGGTACCTACATTGTCTGGAGTTTTTTATTAATGTTGGGAGGGTGGACTTGATAATACGTCCTTGTAGATTCCCATAGAAGCCTATGTGCTGGTGTTAACATGGGCTTCTATGGGAAAAAACAAGGCCGTATTATGAAGCTCATTATCGCCATTTTATCGGCAGTTTCCTGCCAATAAAATGGTGATAATTTTAACACCGGTCCTTGATAATATGCACCTAAGTTTACTGGTAAAAAAAAAGAGCAATGGGCCATATTATCAACAAAAGTTGATACACTCTCGTCGTTTTTATTGGCAGGAAACTGCAGATAAAGCGGCGATAATGGGCTTGATAATATGCCCTTGTGAATAAACATAGCAGCCCAGGTTAACATCAGAACTTTGGCTGCTATGGGACTTTACAAGGGCCTATGGTTTTTTATTAATGTTGGGAGGGTGGACTTGATAATACGTCCTTGTTAATTGCCATAGAAGCCTACGTTCTGGTGTTAACATGGGCTTCTATGGGAAATAACAAGGCCGTATTATCATGGTCATTATCGCCGTTTTATCGGCAGTTTCTTGCCAATAAAACGGTGATAATTGTAACACCGGGCCTTGATAATATGCACCTAAGTTTACTGGTCAAAAAAAGAGCAATGAGCCATATTATCAACAAAAGGCGATACACTATTGTCGCTTTTATTGGCAGGAAACTGCAGATAAAGCGGCTTAATAATATGCCGTTGTGAATAACCATAGGAGCCTAGGTTAACACCAGAACCTGGGCTGCTATGGGAAGTTACAAGGGCCTATTATCAAGCACATTATCACCGCTTTATCAGCAGTTTCCGGTCGATAAAAGCGGCGATAATGTATCGCCTTTTGTTGATAATATGCTCCTTCATTTCTATGATAGTATGTAAAGCTTTCCTTTTTTTTGGTGTAGCAGTTGTACTCTCTTTGCATGCTCAGTGTCGTTTCGAAGCCCACGTTTTCTTTTTCTTCAAGTTCAACAAGCAAACCTTTCTTTATATCAGTTAGTAAATCTGTCGCTTTCTTTTCCCGGTTTGTGTGTGTCATCCGCTGTGTCAGACTCTAAAAAATACTGTGGTTTACACTACACAGGAACATAGATGCTAGATCCCGAATCCACCTAGACAACAACCCAAAGCTCGATTTTCATGAGTCTTTAGGACGTTACCTTTGGGGGAAAGGGGAAAGTGTGTACAATAACAAAAGAGAAGAGACTTCCTGGTTGGTTCCTCTGGTTGTCCGCCAGCAGACTTCCATCAATGGATTAACCTAAGGGGAAGGAATGTCATTAATTATCTACTCAGTCTACCCTTCTAACTAAGTTTCCTTAGATACTCTCCCTTACCGTTATCTTTCCAGAACCCACTCCTCTTTTATCTTCTCAACATATGGAGTATGCCTTGTCCTAATTAGTTCTCTCCTGCAAATTCACAAGTGGATTTTAATCACTGTCTCTAAACGATATACTAATTCACTCTCTATATATCTTACTCACTTACTATTTCTGAAAACTCCTTCCTATTCATGTGATGTCTCTTATTCGTTGTGGTCTACTCTTCTTGTCTGTTTGTTTCCTCCTTCCTATTGATTAAATGTGAGAATGTTAGGCTTCCCTGTATTCTTTTATCCCTCTAATATTATATGGTATTGGCCCTAACTTACTTGTTTTGTGGAAATCTGTATTCCTTTATTCGCTGTCCTTATCTCTTGTTCTCTCCTAATGTCTTTTATTATTTTTCCTTAGGAAGAACACCTTGGATTGTGTGTCTGGTTGAACCCTACAACTAATAAGGTAAGCACTCGTCTTTTCCTTTAGCTATTTACAGTTAATATACAGTCTTTTCAAGGTTTTAATCATTAGTATCACTTAGCTTAGTCTTGTCATCTCTCTTCTCCAGGTGCAGCTGATCGGGACTTTGAGGCTTCTCACAAGAATTGCCAAATTCCGGACTGTCAGGTATTGCCTCAAGGTTCTCTTCGTATTTTTCTGTGTGAACCGCTCACACTGATACTTCCGTTACTCTGCTCTCTTCACGTTCAAAAGGACCGACTCTATATCGGAATTTAGTTGAGCTCAGAATTGCCTTTAAAAGATTACTTAATGAGATTAAAATATTCACTAAGGATATTAAGGGGGTATTTGTTCGTAACTCTCGTTTTTTCTATGAATTGTCAAGATTCTCTCAGAAACGCTCCTTCTCCGGTCAAGACTCGGGTGAAGTGCGCAGCTTCTCCCTCACGCGCGCTTCACCTGGATTCTTTTGCGATGCAGCAAAAGACTAGGCTGCTAACTTCTACTCGGAATTGGCGGCCATCTTGAAATGCCGCTTCCGAGTCAAGTCAGTCCAAGGAATTCTTCGTGATCACTTCTTGCTAAAACTACTCCTATGCCATGCAATCCACCCCACTAAGTGTCTGGGAGTCCTGACACGCTGCTGTACTTTTGTACAGTATTAATAGTCATATTTTTTATATATTTATTTGAAAGGTAGTGCCGAGGCACCAAACTTTGATTACGTACTCCGTCCACCGCCATTTTAGTAGTTTATCACCGTTGTTTTTATTATATCTGTTAGTTAGAACTCAGTAGTTTTCAATCCTAGTCTTGAATATCTTACTATAGTATTTCAACATTATTTTTATTGTGGACCGTCATACCCGTCCCCCACAAAATAGAAGAAGTATGTAGTTTTTTTATTAACTTTTATTAAACAATAAATATAAACGAAACTCAATTATAACTATATTAGAACTGGAAAAAAAACTTAAACAATGTTATAAACAAATTGTGAAATGGATTCCAAAAGGTGTCCGATTGGTAATCTGCAAAAGAAAAAAGAAAATTAGAGTTTAGAATTATGTAGATGTGAGTAAATGAGCTGAAGCATTACGGGGCATATTATCAAGAACGGCGATAAAATTATCGCTGTTTCAGCGGCAGGAAACTGCAGCTAAAGCGGCGATAATGGGCTTGATAATATGCTGTTGTGAATTCCCATAGCAGTCCAGGTTCTAGTGTTAACCTGGGCTACTATGCGAATTCACAAGGGCATATAATTTCAAGCCCAATATCGCCGCTTTAGTGGCAGTTTCCTGCTGCTGAAACGGCAATAATTTTTTTGCCGTTCCTATGCCCCTACACGTTTTGGTAACTCTACGATTTTACGTGTGCAGTGTGACTCGTACATTCCAGTTCTGTTATAGTGCCGCGTTCAAGTGGTGTCTATATGGAAGTGCCTACTGCGTTACCGACACCCGTTATGGCGACTTATTTCTAATGCATTCCTATGAAGGGTTTGTAGATCTAGGGTGGGTGAAAATTTCAGGCAGTTGGTGTCACAACTTTTCTGAACAATTCTTCTAAATGTCTACACGTCCAAGACAGCAGTGTCTAAGTTTAAGAGAGAAAGAGAAATGATGTCACAGAGAGTGAGAGAGAGAAAGAGAGAGAAAACAACATCAAAACTGTGTCGCAGAGTCTGGAGTTGAGATTTTTTCTTGAAAAGTCAGATGTAGATTTGCTAGCTCCTTGCATCACTTTACCCATGTTAAAAGTGACTCAAAAGTGGCGTAATAAGGTTGTGGATCTGTTTGTCAGACTGTTGTAACCTATCTGTTGTCACTGCTCGGAGGTAATTATAGATTTTACAGAGAAGCTGCTGTACAGTACGCACTCTGGGCCATAATATCAAGCCTGGGCGACAAAATTATCGGCACTTTATCGGCAGGAAAGTTTTGATAATGGGTTTGATAATATGCTCTAAGGAATTCCAATCGAAGCTCATGTCTGATGTGCTTCACATCTAACATGAGCTTCGATTGGAATTCCATAGAGAATATTATCAAACCCATTATCGCCACTTTAGCGGCACTTTCCTGCCGATAAAGTTGCGATAATTTTGTCGCCCAGGCTTGATAATATGGCCCTCTCTCATTTCACAAATAAAGCTAACACTACAGTTTTACAAGTGCAGTGTACCTGGTATATTTCAGTTGTTATAGTGCAGCGTTCAAGTGGTGTCTATATGGAAGTGCCGACTGCGTTACTGACGCCCGTTATGGTGACTTATTTCTAATGCATTGCTATGAAGGCTTTGTAGATCTAGGCTGCTGTGCTTACCTTGTATAAAGAATCCGGCCACCGGAGTTCACCATTCGACTTGAACTCTGCTTCTATACTTCAAAGTATATTCAATAAGTTGCATAGAATTCCATTGCTGTTGCTTCTGAACAATGTTTGGTGAAGGAAACAAAAGGACATTTTGATTAGTCATCGTAAACTGAGTTGCGTAACTACTATCAAAAGTGAATTTTAATGTGGGTCCTTAATATTCTGTAGTTAAGACTGTTGCAGCTCCAGCAAACAAAGGAAGATCAATTAGTTAATAGAGGCCTGGGACGGCCTTGTGACGCAGAAACAAAAATACTATCATGGACGCACAATTAATAATTATAGAGGCCTAAGCGTGTGGCGTAGTACAGAAATACGACACAGAACTGTATGCACGCACAATTTTTAATAGTAGAGGTGTATAGGACCTCGTGACTTATAAAGAAATATTTCAAATATGTAAGTACAATTTAAAACCATTGAGGGGTAGGAAAGCCATATGAAGGATAAAAAAATAGCATTATGCATATACACTTTACAGTGGAGGCTGATGTTGTGACGTCTTCTCTTACCTTTGCTTCTGTCGTCTTTTGTCGTGTCTTGAAAGGCTGCGGTTTCGCTGAGTCTGAGGTGTTTTGGACAGTCTGTCTGTCACCACATCACAGGCAGGCAAAAGAGAGCATGCTCACGTCAGTGCCCGCATTATATGGGAACCGCGGGGGCTTACCAAACCAAGCCCAGGGCCGTCATTGGTAGCGTTTTCGCGGTCTGCAAGAATGATGGCCCTGGGGGACATTCCATTGGGTAATGTATTGGTTTCCAGGCTAAATGATAGCAAGCATGCTAGGTGGTGGCATGTGGGTAGTGTGGGCGGGTGTGCACCACGCATGTAAAGTATGAGTGTGTGCACTAACAATTAACAACAGGGAGAGGTGGGGGCGGTGTTATAATGTAGGCAGAGGCAGGCCCGGATCTGCAATGAGTCAGCACTTCTAATCATTCTCCTTAGCGCGCCCTGAGCTCTGATTTGTCTCTGAGAGGGTGATCGCACCATAGTTTGTACTGCTTATCATACTCAGCGTGTACCCGCGCATTCGGTACGAATATGCTTTGACGTTACGCATCACATTAAAGCTTCGGTGTGACGTTATGTACGGCGTTCTGTACGTGAAAGGGGGCAATGTTTCTACTTGGTTTAAAACATGTATGTATTTAATGTACATACTAAGGGCAGACATTTGGGATAAGTATGAATTTTTTTAATACTTATAATAATCATATATTACTTTTAAAAAGAATTACACAAATCGCGGTAGAACATCATGCGTACTCGTATTGAAAGAGCTGCGCAAGCGCATCATAAGCATACGCAAAGCCATGTGACTTTAAAAGTAGAGATTTGATTGGTTCATAACTTTCCCTGTTGAAAGTTCCGTCCCATTATAATTATTCGACTTTGACTTTCTAAGAAGAAGCATTTGTTCTGAGAATCTTCTCAAATAGAAGGAAGATCACAATAATAAGAGCAATGGAGTCATCTTCCAGCAGTTCTTCAGAGGGGGATTTCATTCCTGAAGAACGTCCAAAGAAGAGGAAAGAAGCTCTAATTTGGAAGTTTTTCACTTTTCCAGAAGGTCAAACAAAGGTTAATGCTCCAAAGGCAACCTGTAAAATCTTGCCATACAACTCTTTCAAGGGGTGAGCCATGTAAAAAATACTCCTTTGACACAGCAAATATGGTGCGACACGTGAAGAACTTGCACCCCAAGAACTTTGCTCGAGCTGCAAGACGGAGGTTGCACGAGAACCCACCTGCTGCTACACCAAGCACATCAACTGCGGCAGCAGCATTTTCAGCAAGCAGTCCACACCCACATATTCATTCTGACTTTGCTAAAGTTAAAATTCTATGCATTTATTGCGATAAACTTTTGTGTTATGAGGAACAGTCTATAGACTTGATGAAAAGCAGGATGCAGGATCATTGCTGTCCTCAACATTAGTTGTTCTTTTTTTCATTCTTTTGTTCCGCTTGGAATTTGTTGAGAAAACACCAAAAAAATACAAAACAAAAAAAAACAGTTCTTTTTAGAACTACCTTCACTGGTCAAAGAAATAACTATATTTCTATGTTAGTGTGTAAACGTTTGTCAGAATGAATGTGTAGTTCATAAATGAATGAATAAATATGTTACTAGTGTATGGAGAATGTGAAAGTGCAAAACTATAAGGAACTGCTACAGCATAAATCTATAAGGTGTTTATCTATAGTATACTGTAGTATGTCCGAAGCACTTGAATGTATTATATGTACATAAATATGTTACAAGTCTATGGTTCAATTAGCACTGCTGATGAAAGTGCCTGGGTGAATTTGTATGTGTTTGAGGCGGATTTACAATCCCCTTGTGCCTCTTTTACACAGCCGTTGCATCACTTTTGTGACACAGCAGTGGTGCAAAAGATGTGCCATGGTGTGTGCTATTAACAATGTGACGCATCTGGAGGGTATATTACATTGTAAAGCGCTGCGCCAGAAGAGGCTTTCTTGTGCAGAAGGGGGTGCAGCAAGCCCTCCTAAAAGTGACTGAGTGAAATGTATAACATTTTATTTAGTGACTTTTGAGCCTATGCTGCGTCAAAACCTTGCACATGCTTGAAGCAGGTGTAAGATTTGATACAGCATTGTGAGCATAGGGCCCCAAGAGAATTGCTGGAGCTGTGTTATACTTGCAACCGACGTCAAGCAATAATTCATCCAAAAATTACTTTGCAATTTAGTTTTGTCATTATTTTATAATAAAAATATGAAATATAATCTAAAAATAAAATAAATATAAATATTTATATTAAAAATATAAGAAATTAGTATAAAAAGAAAGACATAATAATTATTACATTTATAAATTATCATTTACAAAACCTTTGAAATTCATTGAAAAAACCATAGGTTTCACACACGTTATAGTTAGGAATTAGCATTTAAAAAACCTTGCAAATTCATTGAAAAAACCATAGGTTTCACACACGTTATAGTTAGGAATTAGCATTTAAAAAATCCATGCAAATTCATTGAAAAAACCATAAGTTTCACACGTTATAGTTAGCTGAACATTTCTCTCATTCAAAACCTTTGAAATTCCTCCGTTATAGTTAGCTCAGCTAACTATAACTTGTGCGCCCGCAATGCACTGCTGATGACGTCACATATTACATCACTCATGACATGGTCAGTGACATCACTCATGACATCACTGATGACATCTCAAATGACATCCCTGATGACATCACTGATGACATCATCCTTATGGCAGACCTCCTCTTACTGTAATATAACCTTTGATACACACGATCAAAAATAGAAACTAAATTTTTCAAAAAAATGGAGATACCAATTCCAGTTAGAACAACCTATTGAGTAATCCCAAAATCTGCATACACATCCACTCATTCACCAACAGTTCTATATAGTCACTCATACATATACTCACTCATCATATGTACTCATACACCTATATATCCTGTTATACACCGACACTCATCTATAGAGTTACTCACACACATACTCACACATGCAAATAAACTATCAAATATCCATTTACTTGCATATACAGCTATACACCCAACACTACACTAACTTCTACAGAATCGTAGACATACTTACTCTCTTAACCAATCACTTATAGAAACACATACTTATTTATACAGGAAGTCTTAGAATCTCTCGCTCTCAGATATACTCACTTATATACATCAATACTCACATATACTATTTAAAACATATGTAGTTACTCATAAAGATACTATTGAGACAGTCATTCACTCATTAACACACCCATACACACACTCATCCACCCATGCAGTCCTGCACACATGCTGTCTTCAAAACACATACAAACAGTGAGTCAGTCATTCATGCATCTGTGTGCTAAGTAATACTCCCCACCGAACCGTACAAACACTCATTTTGGTACTCAAAAAACCAACTAATAACCCATGTACACACTCGTGTAGCTACTCACCAACCCATGCAACCACTTATATACAAAGTGAGACACTGATACAGATATTTAAATATTTAAAGATTACTCGCTAGTACACCTATTCACTAAGATATACTTAATAAGTCAGTTATACAATCAATTTTACAAAAATAAACATCCATTTAGACACTTATTTACCCATTTATTCTTCCATAGACCTTTACATATACATATATAAAAAACTAATATTTTTCAGAAAGACACACATTCACTGGATGATGTCATCAGTGATGTCATCAGGGATGTCATTTGAGATGTCATCAGTGATGTCATGAGTGATGTCACTGACCATGTCATGAGCGATGTAATATGTGACATCATCAGCAGTGCATTGCGGGCGCGCAAGTTATAGTTAGCTGAGCTAACTATAACGAAGGAATTTCAAAAGGTTTTGTATGAGAGAAATGTTCAGCTAACTATAACGTGTGAAACCTATGGTTTTTTCAATGAATATATATATATATATATATATATTCACTGAAAAAACCATAGGTTATAGACCATATATAGTTAGGAATTAGCATTTACAAAACCTTGAAAATTCACTGAAAAAACCATAGGTTATACACCATATATAGTTAGGAATTAGCATTTAAAAAACCTTATTTTACTCACACAAAACCATTGAAATTCCATATATAGTTAGTTGCACTAACTATATATCGCGCACCCGCAATCCACTGCTGATCATGTCACATATTACATCATTCATGACATGGTCAGTGACATCACTGATGACATCACTGATGACATCTCATTTGACATCAATGACCACATCACTGATGATATCATTCATGTGACAATACAATGCATCTCCTCACGTTTTAATATAACCTCTGTTTCACCCAGTGTTAAATACAGAGTATAATTTTTGAAACCATTGACACACCAATACTAGTTACTACATACGTACTCACTGATTCCTACGTCTACACACACATTCACTCATTCACCCATACAATCATTCATACATACAATCACTCATCTTTACAACACTATCATATGCACTCATACACCTATACAGACACTTACACTCTGCCACTCATCCATGGAGTTACTCACACACCTAGTCAGTCCTGTAAAGAATCAATCACACTTCCATTTTCTTGTCTATACAGTTAAACATAGAGCACCTTACATTTTCAAACATATACTAACACATACTTACTTTCTTATACAATCATTGATACAAGTACACATTGATCTGCACAGAGTCACACACCTCCCAGCCAGCCACACACACACTCAGTCTCCTATACAAATACTTGGACAATCAATCAATAACCCATATAGTTAATCATATAGCTACTGATCAACACATGCAGCAGTTTACAGAACAACAGACATAATGATGCACAAATTAAGACAGTTTAGTCACTAACCCATGCACTCAGTGAGACACATTTAATCACTCACTCATACATTCAGTCATGCACCTACTAAATCCTTCGTCCAGACACTTATACATCTACTCATTCTTCAATATGTAAAACATATTTAAACTTTACAGAAACACACAGTCACTGGATGATGTCATCAGTGATCTCATCAGTGATGTCATTTGAGATGTCATCAGTGATGTCATCAGTGATGTCACTGACCATGTCATGAATGATGTAATATGTGACATGATCAGCAGTGGATTGCGGGTGCGCGATATATAGTTAGTGCAACTAACTATATATGGAATTTCAATGGTTTTGTGTGAGTAAAATAAGGTTTTTTAAATGCTAATTCCTAACTATATATGGTGTATAACCTATGGTTTTTTCAGTGAATTTTCAAGGTTTTGTAAATGCTAATTCCTAACTATATATGGTCTATAACCTATGGTTTTTTCAGTGAATTTCAATGGTTTTTTAATAGCAAATATCATAAGCTGTCGAATGTCAAGTACGTGGTAAGTAAAAACATTTTCGTGTTTATGCACACTGATCTGCTTTGAATGCTGCCCCCCACCCCTCATTTCTATTAGGAGTACTCTCTCTTTGCAGATAGTGAAGGGTAGTTAACGCAGCCCTTTGCCCCCTTTGTAATCCGTCGTGCCTGCTTCTCTCTCCATTTGATTGATTGTTCTCTTTGGTTCATTCTCTATTTACAAACAAGCACAGAGTCGCAATACTCTGTTTAGTCTTTGCAGATAGCGAAAAATCGTGTAAAAAAACAAAAGGAATCGAGCAAAATCAGTAGGCCACTAATGGGATCTCTTTTTGACCTCGCTAAAATAGAAACATTAGGAACAACCTGTTGAAAATAGCAATGCGTATGTACATAAGCGGCGTTCATTTGTGTTCACAGTACCCCTTGTTGATTGTTTCAATCGAGCATTGAATTGTTCGAAGTTAATTCTCTTAAGGATCTTCTCTACCTGCAAACGAGGAAGAATAGGAATATTCTCTCTCCCTTTGCAGATAGTGAAGGGTAGGTAACGCAAGCCTTTAACACGTCGTACCTATTTCATTCCTCATTGATTGATTGATTGTCCGAACATTGACTGTTTGGGAATTAGTTCTTTTTGGAGGTATTCCCTGTTTGCAAATAAACATAGGAAAATCTTTGCAAGTAGTGAAAGGGTACGTAATGCGGACCTTTCTCCCCCGTTGTAATCTGTCATGCCTATCTACTCCCCACTGATTGATGCACCTTTTTCACCCGGACCATTTACTAGAGATACGTCATCTGGCCCGACCAGAGAGCACCCCTAGTGAAAAGGACATATGCAATAATAACGAAGTGATCACTGTATCCTGTTAACAGAAACTTTACCATGAAACAACCTGGAAAGAAAAAAATAGGAAAACGAAAATCAGTAGGCCACTGATGAACATGAACTTTTATAAAACAACGAACAAAGAAACGATAACATAACGTAATGATAAAACCTATTCATGTCCTAGAAACAAGAAAACGTTAAAATATGCCAGTGGTGAGAGACCAGAAAAACAGTAAGAGAAACCAAATCACCCCTCGCTGTCCCACCGCCTGCCACGCCAAAAAAATCGATAGACTAGGGAAAATGCAAGTCAGTAGAACATCCGCCCCCACTCTGGAAACTTCCAAGGTGGGGCAGGGTTCCGGCTACGCCCAGCCGGGAGCAGCCCATATAAGGCAGGTCCTGCTGCCACGCCTCGGCCAGGAGATCCTAACGTAGGGTGTAGCCGGAGGAGAGGCCGAGGCCAGCGGGACCCGGCCAGGGGATTGCCTTTACAACGCTGAACAGTTGCAGGGGGGGGGAATGTCTCCTCGACCCTCCCCTCTCTCTCCCAGTCCGGCCGCGGTGGCCCTTGAGAGTTGCAGGTAGTCCCGCCACATGCTCTTCCGGTCCGGCCACCAACGGTCGGGGGGCCGAGGCCGACGGGATCCGGCTGCAGCCGATAAACCAAGAAACCCGTTCATGGGGCCAGAGCCAGGGGCGTCCGGCCGACATCCACCGGAAGCCCGGCCCGAAGACGGACGGGACACTTCTTTCTTTTATAATGGCTGCGACAACACTGGGGGGGGATGTCTTGCACATGCCTCCGACCCCCCCCCCCTCGTCCTCATCGCCTGGTCCGGCCATAACAAATCTCAAGCGAGACGCCGTGGGGTGAACTGGGAGGGAGAGACGGTGCGAACAGGCCTCTCCCGCCTCCCCAGGTGGAGGCTTCCCAGCTGCACCCTCAGCGCTCCAGGCGCCCGGAAAAGGGTTCTTCCACTGTGGCCATGCTGCAACGTCTCGCCCGGCAGGGTGGAGCCCGTCCGCTCATGTGACCCCGCGATCGCCGGTAGCTGCCGAACTCTCAAAATGGCGGTCGACCTGGCAAGAGCGGGCCCAGCATAAAGAAATGGCCCGGTCACTGGTTGACTCCACCACCGTAGTCCTCCACGACCTTGAAGATTCTAGAGGAGCCGCGGGAGTCTCCGACCCCCGATGGGGAATGACTGCCATGATCGCCCGTGGAGTGACGAAACTGTATCCGCGGGACGTCGGCACTCCCATGCTGGCGCCAGCCTCACTTTGAATTACTAGAATCCTGCAGACCTCACTTCCGGTGAAAGCACAGTGTGACCCGGTAGGAAAAATTATTGCACCCCCTCCCCTTTTTGACTGATAGTTCAAACCACCGATCCTTTCCTTTGCCCTTTTAACGGAACTTTGGACTGCCTCCCCCTCTTTTACATTTTCTAGAGAAAACAAAACATTAACCACTACATTAGCATAGCAGTTGACACCAGAACTGTTTTCAAATTGAAAACCAACAACATCTTCAACAGAATCCTTTTTGTTTCTGCTGTGACCCTGCTACAGCACAGGCATTGTCCCCAGCAGTAATTCTGCAATGCCGGTAAGAATAGCTGTGGTGCCTACTGGACTCACTCACCCCCGCGGCGCCCCACGCCGTTTTTTGCTGGGCGGCAACTTACTAGACATCACTTTCGTGCCATCTAGATTTCAGCGCGTTCTGCTGCCTTGGAACTATTCGCACAACAGACCGCTACTGACAAGAATATTTCATTATTGGTGCTGTCAATTTCAATAAATCTATTGGATAATTCAAAAGAAATTGCCACGGTCTCTTCGTTGTTTAAATGTTTTTACTGTTTTTGTTTTCTTGTATATATTTATATGTTATTAAAGTTTTATATTCCTACTACTTTGTTGGAGTGCTATATATTTTTAATGTGACACATAATTGTAAAAACTTTGATGTACAAAGAGTCATTCCTGGAATCTTCCGCTTCAGGCTCGGTCCCCTCCCCAATCACAATACAGGATGGTTTTCAGATAGTAGGAACACGTGTGGTGTGACGGATCTCATCGGGTGTGGGCCTTGATCTACTATAACTCCTTTGAAGAGGGGTGATTCTTTACAGCTGGGGCCATAAACTACATCTGCAGGGCTAGCTGATAGCCTGGACAATCGGACACAGAGAAAGAGGAGTGTCAGAGGGTGCGGTAGTGAATAGGGCGAAAGGGAGGTGTCGGGCGGGCACAGAGTGTGATTCTCAGGGAAGAGCAGCGCAGATGGGGGGAGGTTTATTGCCCATGCATAAGACAGAGAGCGGTGGTGACCAGTGCCTAGGGAAGATGCTTGCGTGGGTGAGGAGCCATGCTACGAATCGACAGCGTGCAGAGAGTGGGTCTGGTCAAGACATCTAAAATGGCTGCCGTGCACGACAAAAGTGTGGCATTTCAAAAAAGGCAAGATGGCGCAGACAATGTTTTTCAACACTTCCTCATTTCCTTCGAATCGAACGTTAACAGACGTTGGGGCATATTACCAAAGTTAAGCGATATTTATCGCTAACGATGCTTACCAACCAATTTTTTACCACTAAGCATCGTCAGAAATTATCGAAGATAAACCTTGCTATTATCAAGGTTTATCGCAAATGCGATAATAAACGGCCGCAATGCATGAATATCGCTAAAAACTCAGCGATATTCATGCATTACCGAGCTAATGCTCTTAGCCATGTTATCCACCTCCCATTGGATAACATGGCTAAGAACTGCTCAGGGCAGGTGTTACTTTTTGGAGATATTCGCGCTTAGCGCGAATATCTCCAAAAGTTGGTAATAGGAGATAGATATCTTGCATGTTGTAATGCAAGTTATTGTGGTATATGGAACTCATACCATAATCTCTCAGGAAAGCAGAAACTGATCCTTTTGGGACCGCCTAAAAAGGCCTAGGGGGTGAGGAGTACTCTACTTTGCCCCCTTTTCACGTTCCGAACTATTTTATTTTACTCTCTTCTGTAATTACACAAAATAGCAGCGATAAGATGCATCGGAGACACACAGTGAGAGAAAGGAGGCCGGAGATGAAGAAGAGATGTCAAATACACATTGGAGATAATATAGTGGCAGAAGGGAAGTAAATATGAGTAAACTTACCATGTAACATAAAAATGTTGCACTCTATACTATAAGTCTCATTTTATACTACAATCACTTCGCTACAACCTCATAAATTAAAAATAAAAACGAATAATGTCTCAAACAATTTTTGATTTCTAAATATAAATTTATTCTTCAGAATTTTCTAAATTTGAAAGAACTAGTAACATGTCCTCATCAGCAATGTCCTCATTAAAAGTCTCCAATGATGATTCTTGTAACTCTATGGTCTCCAAACACTCGATAAATTCGCCATCAAGAGATTGATCAAAAAAATCATTCAAGTCATCTCCTCCTTGTGACAATATTTCATTATTGGTGCTGTCAATTTCAATCAATGTAGTGGAATCATTCAAGTCATCTCCTCCTTGTGACAATATTTCATTATTGGTGCTGTCCATTTCAATCAATCTAATGGAATCATACAAGTCATCTCCTCCTTGTGACAATATTTCATTATTGGTGCTCTCAATTTCAATCAATGTAGTGGAATCATTCAAGTCATCTCCTTGTGACAATATTTCATTCTTGGTGCTGTCCATTTCAATCAATCTAATGGAATCATACAAGTCATGTCCTCCTTGTGACAATATTTCATTATTGGTGCTCTCAATTTCAATCAATGTAGTGGACAATTCAAAAGAAATTGCCACGGTCTCTTCATTGTGAGCCATTTTATTTTGAAATTGCTTGCTGTAAATTGCAGAAAAAAATAATCACTTTCATTTATCGTTTTTAGTAATACATAATATAAAACTAACTTTATCAAGTATTTAGTATAACAGAAGGACTGCAAATAAATAACAGAAAACATTTTTCAAATTATCTTCAAGTGTACAACATAGTTCCCCTTACAAATTAACAACTCACCTTTTCAAAAGTAGCAGAAGTGTTAGTACTGTGTAAATCAAACACCAGAAATTCACCACCAAAAATTCCTCACAAATGTACCTCAGACAGTAGTATCACAAAATGGCTGTGGTTTCCTCTCATTTGACATATATACATAACCAATTAACTTTCATCACACACAAATACAAAACCAAAGTAACATTTTAATTGGTTCTAAATTTCAACACTTTCAAATGTGTTTTCCCCATGCAATTTTCCATAGGACATTTACATACGTCTACAGCCTGAATGGCTGAACGGAATTACACCAAACTTGACAAAATGGTACATCAAACCTAAGAGGTCAGGAAGGATCTACTATGCCCCCTTATGGTCATTTCCCCCTTCGCTTTGGCCTCCTCTTGTCTCTAAATCCTACCGAGAGACAAGATGGCGGCCGCTACGGACTGTTTGGAATGTTGACAGACGCCGGAGAACCAATCAGCTTCGCAAAGCTCCGTAACGCGAAAAGTACGCGAAGCGGAGCGCTGTTACAGATATATATCTTTTTTTGAACGTTAATTTCTCAAAATCCACTGGAGCACATATATTGAGACCTAGCAAAGGCACATCGGGCTACCAGTCCCTAATATTTTGCCAAGTTTCGTGCAAATCCATTCAGCTGTTCGATTATTATTATTTTTATTTTTTTTTGCCCCGCGGGGCCCTTTTAAAACCTCCACATCAAACCTAGGGGGTGAGCAAGGATCTACTATGCCCCCTTATAGTTATTTCCCCCTTTGTTTTGGCCTCCTCTTGTCTCTCGATCCTACCGAGAGACAAGATGGCGGCCGCTCCGGACTGTTTAGAATGTTGACAGACACCGGAGAGCCAATCAGCTTCGCTACGCGAAGTTCCGTTACGCGAAAAGTACGCGAACCGGGGCGCTGCCTGGTCCGCGCTTACAGATATATATCTTTTTTTGAACGTTAATTTCTCAAAATCCACTGCAGCACATATATTGAGACCTACAAAAGACACATCGGGCTACCAGTCCCTACAATTTTGCCAAGTTTCGTGCAAATCCATTCAGCCGTTCGGGCTAAAAGTAAGGCTAACCGCCCTATGGAAAACTCAATGTTAAAAACACGTTTTGGGACCCCCCTTTTTTCTCGGCCCCCCCTTGACAAACCCCCCCCAAATTTTCAGGGGCTCCTCAGAAACAAAATGTTCCATTTTCCAGAAAATTTCAGCCAATTCCGTCCACAAACGCCAAAGTTATTAAAAATAGAATTTTCAAAAATCCCATAGGGAAAAAATCCTAACTATATATACCTACTGGCGACCGCCAGTAGGTAATATATATATATATGCAAAAAAGAAGGAGAGAACTCTGGGTAGGTCTCAGTTTAGTTGGAAAGCAGCTCCTGTTAGAGCACTCTCAACACCAGCGACACTCTAGATCTGCTCACCTCAAATGTCTGTTTTTCTATCAAAGTTTTTAAGCATAGGACTAGACAGTGCTATCCATGCCGAGATAGAAAATGACAAAGTCTTTCGCCATTTAAACAGCAAAGTCTTTAAGCATAGGACTAGTACAGTGCAGTCCTTGCCGAGCTGTCAAATAACAAAAGCCATTTATCACTCCAGGCACAATATTACAGCTTTGAATTGGTAAAAACTTTGATAGAAAAACAGACATTTGAGGTGAGCAGATCTAGAGTGTCGCTGGTGTTGAGAGTGCTCTAACAGGAGCTGCTTTCCACCTAAACTGAGACCTACCCAGAGTTCTCTCCTTCTTTTTTGCATAATTTATGCGTCACTCTATGCCTGAAAGGGTTTCGTTTTGATATATATATATATATATATATATATATATATATATATATATTTCCCCTCAACAACACTCTAATAGGAACATTCAGAAGCACACAGTGGATTCCAAAGACCTTTTTTGTGCCAAGCAGATGGGTTTCGGCGGGAATTTGCGTTTCTCATTGCTTCTCTCCTCTGAGGAGCTGATATTATCAGTTCTTTTATATATATAAAACAAAACACACATCCATTGGTTGCCAGATCTCATAACTACCTAATTGCAATGCCAGTGGATAGTAAAAAACACCTTCAGTAGGTATGGCTGTCCTTTTAGTGAAGTGGCGGCTCTGGCAGTCTCCATTTCAATATTTCACCAAATGCTACTCTCATGACCGCCGAATACTTTTCAGATCGGGTGCCTCCTTTGGCACACAAGTGGCTGTACGCATTTTACATTTCCAACAGTAACCCTCCAATAGGAACATTCAGGAGCACACATTTCTATGTAGAAAGTAATTGTGTCTAATTCATTTATATTTTTTGTCTACTTTCCAAAACAAATTTGAGTAATATTTAGGTGCTTATGAAGTAAATTGGTAGGATTTTAAAAAACAAGTGTTAGTAGATAAGATTTTAAATGTACATGAAATCAATTATTGGGTTTTGTGCGTTTTCACTATAAAATATGTTTCATATAGTTGTATTTCTTTATTTTCAAGTCATTAGATTCTTACATTCAACAATTATTGTTGCTGATTTTCAAAATTTTCAGATTTTTCAAAAATATTTTTAGGTTTTTCAAAATGTTTTATTTAATTTATAAAACTTTTTTTTGGTAGATACTTATTTTATTTGAGTGTAGTGCACCTACCTCCAATTTATGTTGTTTTGACTGGAGTTGGAATAGTGTGTTCCACCCCCAAATGCATGCACTTCCCCAACATTTGTTGGACTTTAATTAGAATATTAGTTTTGCCCCCAGCAACAAAATTCACTTTCCCCAATTTTTGGTAGACTGGTGTTAGAATAGTACATCTGACCCCTCAATGTGTAGACTCTCCTCTAAATGTTCCTGGGCTTGAGTTAATTAATTAATAGCCAATCTGACCACTGACCCACAAATTTAAATGTATTGTACTTATTTTCATATTGTTTTAGTGTTTTATGTTTTTATTATGCATTTTATGGCTAATTTAAGTATTGGCAGATAGATCAATGGAATTGCTATTGTGGAGTATTTCAATACCACCATTGCAAGGATACTATGCCTGCCATATTTAGAGTTGTCCTATGGCCATTCTAGGAATCTCCATAATGGCAGATGTTGGAAATGCATAGTAAGTTTGATGGATGGCTCTGTTAACAAGACTGAGCCGTATATCAAATGTACAGCTTTTTTTTTACTTTGAAGAAGAAAATCCCAAAACTGGATTTACTGTTTGCAAATAAAAAGAACAATGACCCCCACACAATAAAACCCTTCTCCTATGGAATGGGGATTGGGGGTCATTTACATTTTTTTTACTGTCCCATACGACCATGTTTTCATGATGGTGATGGGCAGTGAAAACTGTCGCTGTCCCTCTGCACCCCAATCTAAATAAAGAGGGCAGACACTTGGCAGACTTCTGCTGTCTATACATTGATGTCTTTAGGTTGGTGGTAAGGAAGTTGTGATGGAGGACCCATTCAGCTAAGATTTAAATCAGTACCTTAGTGTTAAAAAATAGTAATTTTAGTTACATATTTATAAAATGTGTTTGTAGTGATTTATTAAAAATAAAAATACATTAGGTGTTTAAAAAAATAGTAATAAATGTAAATGTTTATACTCTATTTTCTTGTTTAATATAAATTAATATTATGTTTTTGTTTACCAAATATTTTCGAAATAAAGTACAAAATATTTTTATATTGAATCTAATTTAATTTATAACTTAACTTATGATTTTTTTATATATTCATTGCTGAATTGATTCTGAATTCACGTATATTTTTAAGAATAATATTTCATAAAAGTTAGTATTGTTCATGCATTCTTGTATTACTTTAATTAATGGATTTTTTAGAAATTGTAATAATGTTAATTACCTTTAAATATGTATACTTAACAATGTAATGTCAATCATTTAGTCCATGATATTTCTGTACTTGATCTTATTGTACTCTACATTATATGTATGTAAAGTTGATATTTTGGTTTATTGAATGGAGAGTTCCATGTGGTTTTGCGACCAGCAAAAAGTCCCACACATTGATTCTGCATTCCATGGGTTCGATTCATAAACGCAGAATATAGGCGATTTTCCGGGTGGTACAATGGCATTGCGACCCTTGACCCTGCTCGCCGGCAGGTCGCTCCCCACGCCACCACACAGCCGCCAGCTTCCTCGTCGCTCCTGCTGTCGCCGTCTCTCTACTGCCGCCGCCGTCTCCCGCTCCTTCGTTCCCGCCGCTGCCGTCCCTGCGGCCACGAGCCCCCTGATACCCATTGGCCACGTGCTCCCATCTCCCAGCTGCTCCTCCCTCCCTTTTCACCTCTTAAGGGGGCTGCGCAGTGGCATAGGAGCGACTCATGACCCTGCTCGCAGGCAGGTCGCTCCCCACGCCACCACACAGCATCCAGCTGCTTTGTTGCTCCTGCTGCCATCTCCCTGCTGCTGCCGCCGTCTCCCACTCCTTCGTTACTGCCGCTGCGTCCCTGTGGCCCCGCCCCCCTGATACCCATTGGCCACCCCGCTCCTGCCTCCTAGCTGCTCCTCCCTCCCTCTCCCCCTCTTATGGCGGCCACGCAGCGGCCGCGCAGCGGACTCGTGCAGCGGGAGCGCCAGTCTGTGCTTGTCCATGCCTGGGCCACGCCCAGCACCAGAACCCCTGGACCCCGCGAATTCCACAACACCAGACTCCGCTACAACGACAGCACCCTCTACGCACTCAACGCCGGCCGAAACCACACCTGCTTCCAAGCACACCGAAACGGACTCACGGACCTTTCACCTGCCACACCTCCAGCTTCACCTGCGACAGAACCACCAAACCACCAAGGACCGGACCAACTACCTCCGCTACATACTCCTCAACATCCGCTCCGCACCCAAACAGGCCGTCGAGCTCTGGGATCTGCTCGACACCTCCGCCCCAGACGTGGCCTTCCTGACTGAGACCTGGTGAAACGACTCCTCGGCGCCCGACATCCCCATAGCCACCTGGGACGGTTACAAGATCACTGGCAGGGATTGCGCCAACTGAATCAGAGGAGGAATAGCCATCGTCCACAAGTCCACCCTCAAGGTCGCCACCCACCCTCAACACCACCGAACACCTGCACTTCCGGATCCACACCAACCCCACCATCACCCTCAGAGGAACACTCATCTACAGACCACCCGGACCCCGAGCACAATTCAGCGACTCCATCTCTGACCTCGCCAGCACCCACGCTCTCGCCTCCACAGACTACATCCTCCTCGGGGACCTGAATTTCCACCTCGAGAACAACAACGATGCCAACTCCGTTACCCTGATCGACAACCTCGCCAACCTCAGCCTCAGACATCTCGTCACCGCACCCACCCACGCCGCTGGCCACACACTGGACCCCATCTTCTCCACAGGCACCCACGTCACCTTCAAACACACCACCAAACTCCACTGGACCGACCACCGCTGCATCCATTTCACCTTCAACAAACGAACCACGCACTACCGCACCCAACAGCTGCCTCGCCGCTGCTCGAGCAAAGTCACCAAAGACCAGCTGATCACCACCCTAGCCCAGAACCCACCCACCGACCCCACCAACCCAGACGCCGTAGCCCGCAACCTCAGACAGTGGATCGACGACTGTGCCAACACCCTCGCCCCACTCAAGAAGCCCTCCAACAACCACGCCAGCAAGAGATCGACCTGGTTCACCAACGAGCTGCAGACCTCCAAACGCACCTGCCAGAAATTGGGGACGATATGGCTCCACGAACGCACTCCGGACAACCACTCAGCCCACAAGGACGCCACTCGCAGACATCACCACCTCATCAGAATAGCCAAGATATCCTCCTTCAAAGACCGCCTAGATAACAATGCACATGACAGCAAAGAGCTCTTCAGCATTGTAAAGGAACTCTCCAACCCCAGCGCCAACGCCAACGACATACCACCCTCACAAGAACAGTGCAACTCACTAGCCATCTTCTTCCACCACAAGATCGCTGACATCCATGACACCCCCCCGTGAACACCACCAGCACCAACTGCCTGACCTCCTGGACCAACGTCAACCAGACACGCAAGGTAATGAACTCCATCCACTCAGGATCTCCGTGGGACCCGTGCCCACACCACGTATTCAACAAAGCTGACGCTGCCATCACACCCCAACTACGGAAGGTCATCAACATCTCTTTCGAAACAGCGACATTCCCGGAAAGCTCGAAACACGCCGAAATCAACGCCCTCCTCAAGAAGCCCAAGGCGGACCCCAAGGACCTCAAGTACTTCTGGCCCATCTCCCTGCTCCTGTTCCCGGTGAAGGTCATCGAGAAAATCGTCAACATGCAACTGGCCCACCACCTGGAAGACAACAACATCTTGGACCCGTCCCAGTCCGGGTTCAGACGTAACCACAGCACGGAAACAGCCCTCATCGCCGCCATAGACGACATCAGGCGCCCACTAGACAACAGCAAAACATCAGCCCTCATCCTCCTGGACCTGTCAGCTGCCTTCGACACGGTCTGCCATCGCACTCTAAAGACACACCTCCTAGAAGCCGGAATCCAAGAGAAGGCCCTTGACTGGACCACGTCCTTCCTCTCCGGTAGAACACAGAGCATCCGCCTCCCGCCCTTCCGATCCGAGGCCACCGACAACATCTGCGGCATCCCCCAGGGTTCATCCCTCAGCCCGACGCTGTTCAACGTCTACGTGGCCCCCCTCGCACAAGTGGCCCGCCAACACGACCTCAACATCATCTCCCACGCCGATGACACCCAGCTCATCCTCTCCCTCACCAAGGACCCGCACACCACCAAAACCAACCTCCACGAGGGAATGAAGGTAGTCGCCGACTGGATGCAGAACAGCCATCTGAAGCTGAACACGGAAAAGACGGAGGTACTCATCCTCGGAACCACCCCCTCAGCCTGGTACAACTCCTGGTGGCCGACCACACTGGGAACAGCACCGACACCCACCAACCATGCACGCAACCTAGGATTCATCCTTAATTCCTCCCTCTCCATGTCTAAACAGGTCAACGCCGTCTCCTCCTTCTGCTACAACACCCTCCGTGTGCTCTGCAGGATCTACAAGTAGATCCCGACCGAAACAAGAAACAAGAAGAACGGTGACACAATCCCTCGTCAGCAGCAGACTGGACTACAGCAACGCACTCTATGCAGGAATCCCAGCCAAACACCTACGACGACTACTACGCATCCAAAACGCTTCCGCCCGACAGATCGTCAACGTCCCCCGCCACAGCCACATCACCCCCCACCTGAGAGACCTCCACTGGCTCTCCATCGACAAGAGGATCACCTTCAAGCTCCTCACCCACGCACACAAAGCACTCCACAATGCCGGACCAGCCTATCTGAACAGCAGACTCAACTTTTACACCCCGACCCGCCAGTTCCGCTCCGCCAGCCTCGCCCTCGCCGATGTCCCCCGCATTCAACGAACAACCTCCGGTGGCAGATCCTTCTTCTACCTCACCCCCAATACCTGGAAAACCCTCCCTACCCACCTACGGCAGACCCAAGACCTACTCACCTTGAGAATACTCCTCAAGACCTGGCTTTCGGAGCAGTAGCGGCATCCCCTCCCCTCAGCGCCTTGAGACCCTCACGGGTAAGTAGCACGCATCACAATTACTCTGATTGATTGATTTATTGATTGGACCATTACCGTGCAACTCATAATCTAGGCCTGAGGGACCTATTACGAACCAGTGGTGGCCGTCTGACTGCCATGTTGGCGGTCCACCTGCTGCATTACGACTACGGTGGTGTGACTGTCACATGACCGTTGCTACCGCTCGGATCACTGATCCCATGGTGGTGGTGCAGTGGTCAGAAGGTACAATATGCTGGCGTGCAGCTGCCGCACCACCAAGCGTATTAGGCGTTTCCTCACCACCACATGAGCCCGCCATGACAAGTGTGGCAGTGAGTAAACTAAGGGTGCCCTACAGGGTCCCTTGTTGACCCAGGTTCTGGGGGTGCATACAGAGAGGCACATGGTGTGCCCCCTGTTTGTAGGCACCCCCTGTTCCTGAACATCATGAACTTCACATTCCATGCCGTGCAGGAACATGCATTGTCTCTTCCATTGTGGTGTCTTTCTAAGGCTCACATATAAGCTTTTTAAAGGCACCACTGTGGGACTGCCAAAGCAGGAACACCCGACCTGGATTCCAGTCGGAATCTGGCGGGAGGTATCCGGTTTGTGGGCCGCTGCCACACTGCCAATCTCGTAATAAGGCCCTGAGTACCTACGTAGTTTCCATTATGGGAAGAAATTCCATAATTATTTTATGACATTTTTTTAAGTTAAAATATCTCAGAAATAGCAAAATGATAGAATTAGAACACATGTGCACTTTGCATTTCCTTTCACCTATATCATTAAACGGCATGTCCCAATAAGCTATTCATGTTCTTGTTCTTTGTGTGCGACCCCTAAAGCCATCTGTACTTTGCACTGCTGCTAGAAAGGAAAAGACAGGACCTGTGCTTGGACTGATATGTTGGTCTCCATTTACAAGACATGATGATCGTGCTGTGGTAAGACAGTTTACAACACCATGGAAGAGTCATATTTACACGACTGGCACCATGGCGTAAGGTCCCAAGATAAATCAGAAATTCTGACTCATCTGTGGGAAAGATGGTGCAGTACATCTGCCCCCAAAGTGATGCATGCTGAATTGGGGCGTACAAAAAGCTCACCTTCAGCAAAGCGTCACAAAACAGAAGCGATGCGTCGGTTTTGACTAACTCAAGTAGCCTAATGTGTGGGGACCAATGTAATGAACTGCAAAATGGTGGAGTAGTCACCTTGCACTCCATTACATTGGTCATGGATGCAATGCAGACACGTATGAAATATGGCCATGTGTCACATTACAGTGGGCATAGTCTACTCATGTGTACGTTGAGGAAGTATGTGTGTCATTGTTAGTGACATTTGAATGTGAGTGGATGCAAGTATATATTGTTATGTAAAGTGGCAATTCACACGTTACCTACCATTATGTGTGTATTTACCTTATGTGCTTTGGAGTATGTTTGGCTGGTCCAGGGGACTCATTCCTCCAAGGAGATGTGACAATCCTGGCATTTCCCATACAAGGAGTACACGGCGTCGCAATGCCTTGCTGCAGTGGATGATGATATCATAGGTGCCATGGTTCCTGCTGGTTGGTCAATGTGTCCTACAACATGTTTGTGACATGTGTAGACCTGCTACTAGTAGAGGGGATGTGATTTAATAACTTATACCAGTGTGTAAAGTGACTTCAGATGGTCAGATTCCTATTGAAAAGCCATTGCGTCATTTCCTATGCCTGGGTTGAAGAGGTATAGGAATATTGACACATTCCAGGCTTAGTGCAGCGCATTACAAATATGCATCACTCATTCAAAATGAGGGAACCCCTACCATGCATACATTATAAACTGCATGGCGCAGCCAGCTCCAGCGCAAGTATTTTTGACTCAGGCCTACAAAAACGGATACATTGGGCCTAATGCATCGCCTTGTAAATATGGAGCAGTATAGAGCAGAGAATACACTGCCGAAGGATCAAAAAAAATTACACAATGGTGGTGCAAGCTTCTTCCAAATGAGGCCCTTTATTTTTGGTTAGGTCCATGGCAATGCTGTATAAAGATCGGGTGTCTGCATCATTATCATTATTCATGCAGTAGTGCCATCACTTTTCCATTCCTTTTCTAAAGCAGCTTTGGAATACTCCCCCGGGCCCTTGAGTTATGTATGTATGCATTTCCACACCTTCTGTCTATTATAAATCCAAGCTGTTCTGCGAGGTCTGTTTGCACAAAATGACACCAGAGCTCTGCCAAGCCATGTGGGATTCACAGAGAACACTCCAATTTTTTCCTGTGTAAAAAATGCTGCTTCATTCATGTTAGTAGGAAAGACATACACTGCTGCAGAGCTTCTCCAAACCCCTGTCAATAGTGAAGCTTCATTTGACATGCATGGCTTTCCTGACATTGTTTAAAAAAAATATTTTTCATTTTAAAAAAGTCATTAATATTAAATGCTTTTGAACAGCAGCATTACTTTTCACATATATCTTAGGGAGGAACGTTGTTTCGAAAACTCATCCTGCAAAAGAAAGATGACAATAAACTACCAAATAACATATTTTTGATTATTGCCCATAAATGAAAACTTTATGGTAATCTTGGACCTTTGTAAGTAAAAGAGATACTAGAACCAATACCTTCTAAATGTGCATAAGTTGAATCCTTTATAGGTCAGCATGTCTCAAGGGTTACATTTTTAAAGTCATAAAGATGTGCAGATGTTAATCAATAAAACATTCCTTTTCCTGTTTAATTCCTACACAAATAATGAACACAGGTTTAGTTGTTTGTTATATTACTCTGCAATAGGATTGCCATGTTGTTGCGTCTTGCCTCTTTCATCACTCTGATTTTTGTGGCTCTCAATGTGGACAAACACGTTATCTGAGAAGTAGAAAGTAGAATTAGGTCCAAAATTACAATCCTCCATGCAAATCACCATGCTGATGATGTCATTAATGCTACTCACTCAAAATAATTATTTTTAACGCGTTGCACAACCTTGGCCTATGAAGAGTTGGCCTGCTAATGGCATCGTCATAAGCTTTGTAACTGAAGGAAAGACACATTACACTATGCTTTCAAGCATAACCCATCCCAAAGCATAGGTATTCTTCGTGAAAAACCAATTGCTGCCTTTTTTGTGCTAATTTACACTTGGCATCGGGGGCATATTTATAAGCCCCTTGCGTCTCCAGAAGTCACTTTTTGTGATGCTCCATCTGTGTAAACTTCAAAATCATATTTATGAGGCAAATTGCTGCTTTTCCTTACTCTGCTCTATGGCGGTGTTCTATGGGTGTTGAGGTGCGTGTTCCCACACAACACCG
Organism: Lissotriton helveticus; assembly: GCF_964261635.1. Classification (NCBI taxonomy): domain Eukaryota; kingdom Metazoa; phylum Chordata; class Amphibia; order Caudata; family Salamandridae; genus Lissotriton; species Lissotriton helveticus. Next base: position 451,818,325 of record NC_136070.1, on the reverse strand, counting down.
AAAGGTATTGATGATTCCCCAGATTTACAAAACCATGTAAATCTGGAGATGTGCCAAAACCTTATGCCTCCCCAGGGGAAGCGCAACATGGAGAAATAATTGTATTTCTTTGTGCTTTTTCCTCTTTCCATGTGTGATGCATTCTGCAGCACACATGGAAACAGGAAAGACTCCCAGGATTGGTTTTGTGCAGGAAGGTGCCCCTTTCTGCACAACTAGGTATGCATGTATTTTGTTTTTGACATTTGTTACAATAATATTGCACTTTAAAATAGTGTTTACTATAATAGTTTTTATTATAGTGTTTCAGTGCATTGTGTTATGTTTTTATTTCTTTATCTTTAGTGCATTGACTACCTTTTTTTTAGTTAACTTGAAATAATAATATTTTTTTAGTTTGTTGAGTTTATTGGGTAGGAAGGATTTTTAAGTATTTATAAGACTGTATAAATTAATGTTTGTTGATTATGTTACCTTGTTAATTATTTATTTAGAAGTTTAGTTCTATTTAATTTCATTTTATTTTCAGGTATTAATTGATTATCTTACTATTTTTAAATTAGTATTTTAAATTATTCTTAAATTGTAATCAATCATTAATTATCTACATGTTTGATAATGTTTATGTTTGTAATTTATTATTTAAATTTGTAATTAATTTTGCAGTTATTTACTTTTACTTTTGGGTTGTGCTGTTTAGTGGCATCTAAGTGTTTTGTTTAAAATATATTAATTAACATTAATTAACAAAATAGATTATTATTTTTCTTGTTTTGTATTCACTTTTATATTAATATAACCATTTTATATGTTTTATTTTCAATTTTTTTGAGATTTTGTCTGCAGTGTTTTTAAAACAATTAATTATTACCTCGTTTCCAGCAAAATTATACAATGTAGAGTTTTTAAATTACATGTTTTTAGCATATTTTGAACCTATATATTTAACGCACATACTACATTGCAAAAAATGTGCCTTTTTAATATTTTACAATTTTAGACTAAATTTATAAATATGGTCACTAAAATGTTCATTTCAGTATATAGTTATAATTTGTAGATTTTTTTTTATATGTTATTTCTTAATTTTTAGGTTTTATTTGGTAAATTAGTTTGAAATATGTATACTTTCGTATATTTGTAGGTTAGCAGTCTGAATATTTATTCTGACAACCCAACTGTATATACTATTACTATACTATACTATATATAATGTATAATTTACAATGCTTCACAATCCAAATAACTGACTAATATCCACCACTCAAATTACTTTCATATTTCACTATGTTAATTCAACACTAATCCTTCATGGCTTCCGGAGTAGCATGCTACTCACCGAAAAAGCACTTTGACTCCTCATCAGGGGTAGTAAGCGCTATATAAATGCAATTACAATGCAATACAATACAATACAATATTTGCAAGACTTGAGTTAGAATATTACATAAGACACTTCTCCCAAAATACATGGTCTTCCTCCAGGTTTTTTGGACTTGAGTTAGACTACTAAATTTGAGTTCCCTCCCAAATACACATACTTTACCCATCCTTGTTGGACTTTAATTCTTGATTTAGAATAGTAAAACTCCCAGCTATATGCACTTACACCAATTTTTATTGACCTGGAATAAAAATAGTAAATCTAACCTTCCAAAAATATGCACCTTCACTAGTGTTTGTTGGACTGAAACCAATCACACTCCCACCTACTATGATTGTAGTCAATATGTGTTGAATTAGCATTAGAATGGTTAATATTTAGTGTTTTTAATGTATAGGTGTTCCAATATAGATTTTAAATTGGTGTTAAATTAATAATTGTAACTTCCTCTAGAATTTGTTTTAGAAACTTTGAGCATGTAAATTAATATTTTTTTATGCTGTTATTTAGTTTTAATTGTTTTTCTGTACTGTTTCAGTTTTAAATGTATTATATATATTTTGCAATATATTAAGTATAATAATGTGTTATACAATGTTGTATCATGTGGCCAATGATCTCAACCAATGCACATTTGACTGCTCCATTTAATGGAAAAAATATATCATCAATAAATGGTGTAAAATGTCATTGAAAGTTTTTTGGACCAATCTGCATACAGCACTTATTGAGATCCTATGGTACACACTCAAGGCTGACATTCAAGGTCTACACAAAAATGGGTTGAACAAAATTCTATGAAAAGAAACTTATAGAATTTAAGAAAACAGCACACTATTGAAATTCAGTAATTATCACAAAATTAGAAGGAGATATATATGAAGTTAATACAATGCCAATCACAGACGACCTGGCAATTTTGAAAGAAATATCAGGGGAAAAAGAAGTGCCATGGTTAGTCCCAACATTAAAGATAACATTAGGAATCACATTAGTAATTTTATCTGAATCCATATACTAAATATACAAACACAGACCTGGCCAGCTTACCTAAATTTATAGGAAAGACTAATCTACCTTATCTCTATCATGAATACAAACAGATGCTGGATCAAGAAATCATTGACAAATACATTTAGAATGTTATTTGAAACTTAGCCTGAGGAAAATTTCTAAAACATTTTCCTTAATTCTGGTGTTCGTAAAGGCACAGATTGCAAAGGGAATAGGTAAAGACCATAAAATACCATATTCCTGGGCTAAAATTAACATACTAGATTTTCCAAAGAAAAATACACCTTTAGATGAACATGGTCCCTAGAGGCACATGCAACTGATTAATTCTGCTATATTTCAAGGTTCCGACAGCTGACTGCCATCGCATAGAGCAGGAGACTGTCCGAAAATGAGTCCACACCTACCCTAATATGATTAGACTGCCAGCACAACAGTCAGAAAATGCTTTTTCCTACTGCGACTCATGCTGCGGCCCAGGAAAAGGGCTACAGCACAAACCGCAGCAGAAAAAAGTACTTTGTGCACAACCATGCACCATGTGCTAGGCATCAAGTAGTGCATGGCACACAATACACAGATGTGTATGGGGGCACTACATGTAGCCCCAGGGCCATGTAGAAGTGGTCCATGGGGGACAGGGGGCTGCTTGGGGCCCCCAGAGCCCGTTTCTGTTGGTCTTGTCATGGACCGATGGCCTGTCTAACTGGAAGACCGCCACCGATGGACTGTTGGTGGTGCTCTTCCCAAATATCAAAATGAGGCTCTTGGTTTCTACCCTACAGCAAGGGGTTAATTTCCAACTGAGAAATGACAATTCATATCAATCATATCATAGATATGCCTGACACAGCTATTATTGGATACACTCCAGGTGGTATAATCTTGCTTGATGCTGAAAAGGCCTTTGACTGTGTTTACTGTGAATCTGCAACACATCCGAGTATTAAAAAAGCTAACACAAGGATTGTAATAATGGATAGGACCTCATTAGATATTGTAATTGCACAAGGGGCTTGTCAGGCTAAATTCTCCTTTGGGCCTCGATCTTACTCACTCTTTACTTAGAGTCATATCATTATTCGCTGCTGTGCAATATGAATATTGAATCAGGTATCCTTAATCAACGAGAATGCAAGGTATCTGCTCATGCAGGTTAGATTGCTATTTACTCCAGGAATGTAATAAAAGCAATAGAGGCTATTGAAAAAGAGGTAGAGATATTCAGGGAATTGCCTGGTACAAATTAAACAGGGAAAAGACACAAATTATACCTTACTGTAAATTAGACCCCCATTGATGATTGCATCATTAAGGAAACTACATGTCTGAGCATTAAAATCTTTAGTGATGTGACATGTATATTCTATCTGAATTGCGAAGAATTTTTAAAAATGTTCTGCTATGCTAAAAAGTTGGATTGTTCATTCATCTCGTTGATTGGCACATGCAATATTGATCAAATAAATATCTTTGTAAAATGTTTACACTTGTTTTGATCCATACTTTTGAGTCCTAATTTTTTTGTCGCCAGATATATTAGTTCATTTGAAATATTATATTGGGTACCATAAAACAAGGTGTGCTATGCCATTTTTTAAACTACTGCTAAAATAGGTTGGATGGGTGTTTTTTAAGTGTTATTACTGCATCACAATGGCATAAAGGATGTTCTTCCTAACTATTAACCCCTTCGCTGCGGGGATTATTCACCTGCTGTGCTGGGGGGGGAGGGAGCACGCACAGGGCCCGCATGCTCATGACGAGCTCAGTTCGTCATGAGGCACGGCGCTACTGTGCTCATGATGAACTGAGCTCGTCACAGGTGCATTGGCTCCCGTGGAACGTTCAGCACAGGAGGGGAATTTTCCCTGCACCTGAGCAATCCACGGGCCATGACGAGCTGAGCTTGTCATAAGCACCGGAGCGCCGTGGCTCATGACAAGCTCAGCTCGTCATGAGCATGGGAGGGGTTAACACTTCTAAAGATTGCTTTCTGCCAGTGTATCAAATGAGTCAAGGAAGCAATGCAAATGACTTTTTCATTAAATTCTCTGATCCAAATTATTTTAAGAGGGTCATGTTTAACGTAATCATGGCAGGTAAGCCAATTTGAAATAAATGGTGTAGAACGTTTAATATATTACCAGTCAATCAGTACACTCTACTCTGTGGCTGCTCATCCCTTCCAGATATCTTCAACACTCATATTTCTAATTACTTAATGGCTTTTATATACCAAGAAATATTTTTTAAGTCTCTTCCTATTAGAGATTTTTTAAAACAGTATCTAAGAACACATTGAAGAATTATATGGAATTTATCTAATTGTTTGTTCCTAATGGAAAGCATGCTTTTAATATACATACCTTATACAGGATTTTTATGGAAACTATTGATAATGATATGCAACATTTGACAACAAAATGATCGGAAAAGCTTGGTACAACTATTCAGGTAAAGGAATCCCAAAAATTATAGCTATAAGTAGTAATGGTTTGCATGCTGTTCATTTATGATTGCAGTAGTTTAATGTTCTAACGATGTTGTACATATGTAAATATAATTCTTATTTAGATTGCCTGGGGATTACATTGAAAGGGACTGGTGATTTGCACTTGTTTGTTGTTTATTTTCAGTTGGTAAGTTTTAGACCAACATAGCAAAAGAAGTATCTAATCTTACACAATACGATGTTACAATCACTGGCAAAAAAAACATGTTGGAGTTAAATGAAAATATAGTGCTTAATATTGCACCATTTATATTTACCACAATACTTATTGCAAGGCTATGTACTGCAAGTGATTGGATCTATCATAAACCTCCATATACTGATAAATGGTGGGATTATATGTGGTGCTTTTTTTAGCTCAAATCAGCTGTACAATGGGTTAAAGGTCCCAATGGACAACAATGAACTTGGGATCCAATAATGGTTATTCAAAGTTTAAACTAGGCGGCTCTAAACTAAGTCTGTGGCATTTTTTTATCTGTATAAATTAATGTATTTTTTTTTCTAAATCACAAAATGTATTTAATTTGTTCAGTAGCCTCTATGAAATACGTTTGTCTTTGTATATCTACTATCATAATAAAAAAAGCAACAATCTGATATTTTAACTAATAGTAAATTAAGTTATGAATATGTTTGCTTTGTAATAAAATAATTTATACTTATATGTATGTGGTTCCTTTGATTTTCAAATAATTTAAGTTATACTTGTTTTTTTATTTTAAAATTATCTGTATTTCTACAAAAACTTAAATATAATTTATATATTTAGATTCATCTGTTAAATCATAATTAAAAACAACTTATAGATATTTTAGAAATGATATATCTATACTACTATTATAAAGAGAAGACTTGCACCTTTGAGCCAGGTAAACTCGAAAACCACACCACCAATCTGAACACCCAAGACATCTTAGAAAACCTCAGGGCAAGCAGAAAGACATAGGCTACATAAATTTTTTTTTTAAAACGTTGTTTAAAATATTTAGAAATAAAAATAAAGTAGTCCCTTGCAAGTAGCGCCGGCCGCGACGTATGCGTGAGGGGAGTAGCGTCGTTCACGAGCAACAGGAAGAGCGAGGACATGAGCGCCGGGAGGAGCGTCTGCGTGAGGGGAGGAGCGGAGTTCACCAGCAACAGGAAGAGGGGAGAACATGAGCGCCGGGAGGAGCTGCGGAGCTGCGAGAAGTGGAGGAGCAGTGGCAGCGCGGGGACGAGCAGCGGATGAGGTAGCTGACAAGCGGTCAAGCAGTGGAGAGGTAAACACTCCAGCGTAGGGAGGAGCGGCGGATGAGGTAAGTCGGGACCTGGGGGGGTTACAAAGCCGGGGCGGGAGGCGGGAGGCGGGTGGGAGGCTCAAGGCGCAAGGCGCGAGGCGGGAGGCGGTAGGCGCTATGCCCAATGTCGGGGCGGGGGGCGGCGGGCGGGAGGCTCAAGGCACAAGGCTCAAGGCGGGAGGCGGTATGGCCAATGTCGGGCGGGAGGCGGGAGGGATGAAGACTGGGCAATGTTGGGGGGGTGCACAGAGGCTTAAAATGCTGCCCCCAGCCCCCTTCTGCCCCGGGCAAAGCCGGGGCGGGCTGCTAGTATATATATATATATATATATATATATATATATATATATATATATATATATATATATATAGAAATATATATAGAAATATCTCAAATGAAATATTATAGGTTTTAATGTACATATTGTATAAAATATATATTTATTTTAAAAAGGACAAATATGAATCTTTTATTTTAAGGTTAAATAATGGTAGTGAGAAATAAGGGTGTATATTTTTTCTTATAATATTGATATTTTGGAATACAAAATTTTTGTAGGCAGTATATTGGTACTTTAAATTATAAACATGCTAAGCCGATATTTTCGATATTAAATTTTGACATTTCATATTCTGACATATGACCCAAATAGGATTTAAATTCCCCTGCTTATTTTGCCTGGATTTTTAATCAGTATGATCAAGTCTTATTCCAGGGGATGTTTCCAGACACAACGGTAAGACAAAGTGCCCTGCAGAGCGAAATCAAATATTATCTCTCCTTTACTCATCATATTGAGATCTCCTTGGGTCTTATTATGAGTTTGACGTTGCGGGAGCGAGACCGCTCTACTCCTGCACCGCCAAACCCATGTTTGAACTGCCCACCAGATTAGGAGTTTTCTCCTGTCTGGCAGGCTGTATTTGGCGTTCCCACGGTGGTGCCTATCAAATAGGCACCACAAATGGGAATTTCAAAACCAGTGTCTGCAAGCCAAGAACTGCTGTAGTCCATGCTGTGCAGGTACTGGTGTGCATGCACACAAGAGGTCACATGTTGTGCCCCCCTGTGTGCATCCACATGGCGTGAGGCAACCAGGAAACCCATAGGACCCCTTTTGTTTTCTCACCACCACACTTTTCACGGAGGTCGCAACACCATGAAAAGTGTAGTGCTGAATAAACTCCTAATATGCTTGGCAAGGCAACTGCGGCCCGCCAAGCAAGACCACTGATCATTATCCATGGAGGTAACTAAAGGTGAAATTAAGCAAAGGGTGGTATGAAGATCTGTGTAGGTATTTGAGAATGATTGCTGGCTGTAGGAACTCACCTCCTGTAGAAGAGAAAAATATCACCAAGCTGTAAAAGTCATACCATGGGTTAGCAATGGTAGGAACTGTTTTACTGCCTGCTGTAAGTGTATTATGGCTGCTACTGGCTACTACAAGGAAAACAATGTCTGCAAATGGTGGTAATTACTAACCAAAAGAGGATAAGCTTCAAGACAGATTTAAATTATAAACATCAATTAGGGGACCCAGAGAGTGCAGCTGATACCCTAGACTTATTCTTTGGTATTTTTGACACTGCCTCTCCAAACATTGCTCTCAGATGTTGTAATAGTCAGTGAAGCACAAGCCAGGGAAAAAGCACTGTAATTGCACTGTTTACTTTCTGAAATGTCATCTCCATGCTCTCCTTACAGCACCAAATATGTCACAATTGAAGTGCTCTAGGTGTGCTAGGGGGTTTAATCAAGTAATGCCTTCAGAGGTCAAAGGGTGCTGTAATGCACTTCTGCTGCCCCTGAGATGTTGGTAAATCAATATCCAAATGGAAAAAGGGGCTATAACATTACTTAGCAACCTCTATGTGATGCAAAGTTTTCATCACAAAAGACCTCATTACATTACATTACAATTCTGCATATATATGCATGTGAATTGGTGGTGGAATCTCTGAATATGGGCCCGATTAAGAGTTTGGCGGTGAGACTGCCAGACCACCATGGCAACTGGATCAAGTACACTGCCGAGTGGCTGTCGTCACCACCCACTGTATTAGGAGTTACCCGCAGGGCTGACATTTTCACGACCACCGTGTTGGTTCCCTGAATGGACATGAACACTCAAGAACATGAATGCAGTCAGTCAAGTGTAATTTTATTCCTCAATATTTAGCTGTTGGAAACAGCTCAAACCCAACCTGAAGGCACTACAGTGCTTTATGTGATCAACAGTGACTGTACACAAGGGTATAATCACCCTCTGCTCAATATTTGCCCTCATTTACTGCCTTTCCACTGACTTGCGCATGGTGGTGTTCCTGCAAGGAAAAGGTTGGCGAAAAGGCAGGTCATGTTTAGACCGGCAGGAAGCTTGGCAGGAACCCCTCCATGGGCCACCTCTGTCTCTCCCACCTTAGAAGCTGAAGTATCGCCGGTGGCCGCGGTCTTGTGGCCTTGTCACTGTACACAACGTAATGAGGTGGTCGGCTCGCTGTGGAGGTGGTGGGCGGTCGGATCACTGAAAATGGAATGGAGGGACACATCAGACTGTCGTCGTAATCAGGCCCTCTGTCTTTTATCAGCACATTTAGGCATGAGGCCTGGTGAAAGTTGGGCCTAATTTCACTGTGTTCTCCATTTTACGAAACATAACAAGGCCAAATCCATACCACTTGCCAACTGCTCGGAGCAGGTCATGAAATGAATGTGGGAGCTTTGATTGGTGCAGGTGGCAGGGATTAGGGTTACAAGGGAAGGCTAGCAATTGAAGGCAGACTGCTTAATGTGAGCAGGATGTTGCCAGTGGGGGCCCCAGCACCTAGTTTCGCGGACCAGCAATTATTCTCCCCATCAAACATTTACCAAGCACAAAAGAGGGAAGATAAGATAGCTCGGAAAGATGGAGGAATCAAGAGACAGCAAAACCATCACAAAGTGAACCAGCAAGAGTGAGATAAAGGGGCAGGGAGTGTCTGCATGAAGTGGAAGCAAAAATAGGCTACCGTGATATTTGGCAACGCCAGCATTATGCAGTGTCGAGGGTGGCTCCCAGCAATAACTTTGGGGTCCTGCACACATTTTGTTCCAAATTAGGCACAAGACAAGAGTGTGTGTGAAGGAAAAAGTAGAGCGAGAGAGAGAGAGAGAGAGAGAGAATGAGAATGAGAATGGATGTGTGGATTGGAGTCGCTGCCTTGCCTTACACTGTGCCAAGGAGGAGTTCCATGGACGTTGCAGTGGGATTTCCCACACAACACCCATACATTTTGGTGCTGCTCCAGATTTACTGAATCACGTAAACCTGGGGCAGCGCTAAAACCTTGCCTCCCCAGAGCATATTTATATTGCTCCTCGTTTTTTCCTCTTTCCAAGTGTGCTACATTGTGCAAACTCCTATCTGGATTGTTTTTGCCCCTTCCTGCACAAGAAATATTCCTGCCTGCAACGGAGGCATCCTTGCACCATCTGGAAGTGTGCCTAGATTAACGTTAGGCAGCAAATTGTGTGCCAGCACAGGGGGAAAGGACAGGAATGCACCGTATTTCATAAATACTGTTCATTCCTGCCCTTTTACATTGGCATAGGGCAGCACCGCAAGAAGACTTCCACTGCTGCCCTATGCAATCCCTTATAAATTAGGCCTTTAGTACTTAGAGGGCGAATGCATACATGAGGAAAACAGTTAGAAAAGATATATATATATATATATATATATATATATATATATATATATATATATATATATATATATATATATATATATATATATTACCTACTGGCGGTCGCCAGTAGGTATATATAGTTAGGATTTTTTCTCTATGGGATTTTGGAAAATTCTATGTCAAATAACTTTGGCGTTTGAGGACGGAATTGGCTGGAATTTTCAGGAAGATGGAACATTTCGTTTCTGAGCAGCCCCTGAAAATTTGGGGGGGTTTCGTCAAGGGGGGGCCGAGAAAAAAGGGGGGTCCCAAAACGCGTTTTTCCCATGCAATTTTCCATTGGGCGGTTGGCCTCACTTTTAGCTCGAACGGCTGAATGGATTTCCACAAAACTTGGCAAAATTGTAGGGACTGGTAGCCCGATGTGCCTTGGCTAGGTCTCAATATATGTGTTCCAGTGGATTTTGAGAAATTAACGTTCAAAAAAATATATATATCTGTAAGCGCGCTCCGGGCAGCGCCCGGTACGCGTACCTGACGCGTAACGGAACTTCGCGAAGCGAAGCTGATTGGCTCTCCGGTGTCTGTCAACATTCTAAACAGTCCGGAGCGGCCGCCATCTTGTCTCTCGGTAGGATCGAGAGACAAGATGCGGTGAAAAACGAAGGGGGAAATGAAGGAAAGGGGGCAAGGTAGACCCCTCCTGACGCCCTAGGATTGATGAGGGGGATATTAAAGTGCCCCGCGGGGCAAAAAAAATTTTTTGCGATTTTTCGCCATAGATGCGCGTCCCGGTATGCGAACCGGGCAGCTAACTGGCAGCGTAACGGGAGTCCGCCATCTTGTGTTTTTGGAGCGTCCGGTTCGCGTACCGGGTAGCGTCCCGGTAAGCGTAACAAGAGAAACAGTAAAAAAAAAAATTAATGGAATAGATTATCAAGAAAACTTTGAAAAATTGTAGGGACTGTTTGTTTGATGTGCCTTTGCAAGGCCTCAAGCTATGTGCACGTGTGGATTTTGTCTAATTAAGGTTAAAAAAAATATATATATCTGTCAGCGTGCTCCGGCGCGCTTACGTTATGGGTTTTATTTGCGCTGCAGAGCCGATACGTCACGGTTATGCGACGCGTCATGAGGCGTCTCACGTGGCTACGTGATACGTCACGTAATAAAGAATATATTTTACAGATATAGATATTAGCTTTTAAAAAACCAATGAAATTCACTGAAAAAACCATAGGTTATAGACCATATATAGTTAGGAATTTGCATTTACAAAACCTTGAAAATTCACTGAAAAAACCATAGGTTAGAGACCATATATAGTTAGCTGGACATTTTATTGACATAAAACCAATGAAATTCCATATATAGTTAGTTGCACTAACTATATATCGCGCACCCGCAATCCACTGCTGATGATGTCACATATTACATCATTCATGACATGGTCAGTGACATCACTGATGACATCACTGATGACTTCTCAAATGACATCACTGATGACATCACTGATGACATCATCTAGTGTCTGTGTGTTTTTGTAAAGTTTAAATATGTTTTACATATTGAAGAATGAGTGGATGTATGAAAGACTGAGTGTGTGTGTGGCTGGCTGGGAGGTGTGTGACTCTGTGCATATCAATGTGTACTTGTATCAGTGATTGTATAAGAGAGTAAGTATGTGTTAGTATATGTGTGAAAAAGTATGGTGTTCTGTGTTTAACTGTATAGATGAGGAAATCGAAGTGTGATTGATTCTTTACAGGACTGACTAGGTGTGTGAGTAACTCAATGGATGAGTGGCAGTGTGTGAGTGTCTGCATAGGTGTATGAGTGCATATGATAGTGTTGTAATAATGAGTGACTGTATGTACGAGTGATTGTATGGGTGAATGAGTGAATGTGTGTGTAGACGTAGGAATCAGTGAGTGCATATGTAGTAACTGGTATTGGTGTGTCATGATGTCATTTGAGATGTCATCAGTGATGTCATCAGTGATGTCATTTGAGATGTCATCAGTGATGTCACTGACCATGTCATGAATGATGTAATATGTGACATCATCAGCAGTGGATTGCGGGTGCGCGATATATAGTTAGTGCAACTAACTATATATGAAATTTCATTGGTTTTATGTCAATAAAATGTCCAGCTAACTATATATGGTCTCTAACCTATGGTTTTTTTCAGTGAATTTTCAAGGTTTTGTAAATGCAAATTCCTAACTATATATGGTCTATAACCTATGGTTTTTTCAGTGAATATATATATATATATATATATATATATATATATATATATATATATAATGCAAAATACTTAACAATTTTTGATCTCAACCTAAGTATTTCTTGTTTTTCCAAATTATTAAGCTTTTAGTGGATTGGTACTCACAAAAATTGTAAAAGTAGATTAAATATCCAGACTCTTGAAGGCAAATGTTTTTTGCATTAAACATATTTCAAAACACTGTCTGTTCTACAATAATCCATTTCAAGATTTGAAAGCCCTGCAGACATGTCAAAATGGTTGGTTGATCCCACTCTCTTTGTGCTATCCATTGCACTAAATAAAGACGAAATGCAATTTGTTCTGTGCTTTAGAAACCCAACACTTTTCTCACTCATGTGTGACAACTATTATCATATTTATTGGCAGCATTACACTCCTAAGCAGCCAGGTGATGCATTATAAGCAGTTCGTACAGATAAAGCCATCAATAACTTCCTGCTGGACCATTTGCCAACCCGAGTCAGCACAGCCAGTTGGAATTGGAAGCTGAGTGATGACAAATTGGAAAGCAGATTGAGTACAAAGTGGTCATTTTGACCAGATGGAAACAGATATCACCTTTAGAGAAACAGCACAAAGAGGAAATCATCAAAGAAGCAGAAATAAGGAATGGAAAAAATATAAAATACTTATTTAAATCACTGTGCAGAATAAGTACCTAGCAGTGCCTGAAACATCAAAATTGAAATAGACTTGGATTACTGGTTCTGCTAACTATAATTCAATGATTTCGTTTTCAAGCCTCAAGCCTAAACCTATACAATATATAATAATGTTTTAAGATAAATAAAACATTTTGTTCTAAAAGCTTGTGAAAAACAAACAAAACCTTAGAATTCAAAGGAAATAAAAGTACCACCATGAGTCCGCCGGAAATACCACTGGGTTGCATAATACCGCTGATTACTGACGTCAACAACACCAATGCAAAGTGGCAAAACTTTAGCAGACTAGATACCACACTGACCTTCCTGCATCACTGTCAGTCGTAATTGACGGTCACTGGTGGCAAATGACCTCTGTTAGCAGGAATGACAAACATGTTAATAAGCTACGTATGCCAATGCCAGATGGAGGTAACTACCACCAGAATAAATGCACCGTGCAGAGAATACTGCAGCAAGTGCATTGGCACCTGACCCCAAATGCAGCGAGTTTTGCCACTAAACCGGGGTTGGGGGCACTTCCTTGCTTGAATTAAGTGCTAGGGCACCTTTGCTGTGCCAGCAAGTCATATGACGAACCCGTTAAGGTCAAGCTGCTAGAAGACAAAGGCTGACAGAGACAGATACGTGGCTAGGTATGTTCCTGGCTGGACTGTGGGCAGCGAGGAGACGCAGAATTGATAGGGCTCCGCGATTTACTTAAATACCTAGGGATGTGCATAGTGCAGGCCTCCAATAAGATTGTTTGCTTCCGGACACAGTCACGCACATCCTGAGAGATTGAGGGTGAAATCACTCGGGGTACAGTAAGAGTTCAAGCATATCTTGCCCTAATAAATCTGACCACACATAATGGTGGCTTTTACCTCCAAGAGCACACACACCTAGGACCTGATTACGAGTGCCCCTAGGGGTAGGCATAATGTAGAACACCTGATAATCTGATACCTCTGGTTCCGAATTAATCAGATGTGATATATTCCAGCTGTTCTGAGTAAATGGGAAATAACATGCATCTTTTGGTGCTGCTCACTGCAACAAAATACGCATGTTCTGGTAGATACTGGCCTTTCCCTCTGTTTTGGTTTTATGTGCTGAAATGTATCAGGGAATGCAGACTTTGTTGACCTATTAATTTCTGGGTTTGATAAACTCTGCATAACTCAGAATTTCAACCTCTGCTCAAACAGAGGTTTGCGATAGAGGGACATTTTTCAACCCAATTTTTATGAGGCCCATAGTGTTCTGGCATCATCCAGCAGCATCTGCCAGGCCGCTCCGCGTGCAGCTCCGCCCGCAGGCAAGGGTGGCGCTTAAGCCACATAAAAGGGGGTGGTCTACGACGGGAACGCTCTTTGCATTTCATCACAGACCCCGCCTAGCCTCCTCACTCACTCGTACCACCCCATACTCACCCTCAGTTGTCTTCGGTGCCGCGTCAGAGAGTAGGATTGACTCCTGCATACCCTTGCAACGTCTTCCTGAGTTCTTCTCTTCTGGGTCTTGGCTCTTCTTCCTGGGCACTCTGCAGTACTGATGCTCCCGTGCGGGCTGCTTCTTCATACCTCAATATCACCTGGCAGCTTATCCTTGCTACAGTTGTCTCTGTTCCTAATTGAGAGAAAATGAACTTTAAAGAATCCTAGCTTCCAGCCTAAGTGGTAGGATTATTTATACTTAAGCATCTGGAAATATACTTATCTGATTATCTACTTTTCAAGTAGCATCGAGCTAGCTCCTCTGCCATGATTGACTGCTGCATCTTCTCTTATGCTATTAAATAAGAGGGTAGTATTAGTTACTTTTGTGAATTACATAGATCACCTATTCTATCCTGACCAAGCATCTTTTTTTGCAACATTGTTTTTTTATTTGTTTATCCTGTCTAGGAAAATGAGTTTTTCTTTTTTTTTCTAGTTGTTCAGGGTAGTATTTGTATTTTGGGGTCTAGTGAATCCAGATGGTAGTCTCAGTTAAGGTTAGTATTTTTCACGCTTGCCATGATTGATTGCTTAAATTCTGCAGTCCTAATGTTAATATGTAATACTTCTACTTTTATGATACAACAGTGTTAGCCTAGAGTTCTATTTGTCCATATCTTCAATTGCACTAGAAGCGGGATGTCCAGCAGGTACCTCTCTTACATTTAAATATACCGGGGCAGATTTATGTTGGGAATGCGCCACGTTTGCGTCACGCAACTGCGGCGTAAACGTGGCGCATCCCCACGACCCATTTACAACGTGACGCATCTAGGCAGATGCGTCACGATGTAAAGCCCTGCGCCACTTGTGGGCATTCCGGCGCAGGGTGGGCGTTCCGGGGCAGGTGCGCCTCGCAAAAGTGGCTGAGTGAAATCTATAAGATTTCACTCAGTCACTTTCAGGCCAATGGTACGTCAAAACCCTGCGCCTGCTTGAAGCAGGCGTAGGTCTTAACGCAGCATTGTAAAGATGGGGCACCACCGAGCCTTGCTGGAGCTGCGTCGCGGTTGCGACACAACTCCAGCAATGCGCCACCTTTACGGCACAGATGCGTCATGCATCTGTGCCATTTTTGCCCCATGGTGTGCCGCATTGTAAATGCGGCGCACCATGGGTGGCGGAGCAGCGGCGCAAAATAACTGGCGATGCGCCAGTTATCATAAACTGCCCCCTGTTGTTTATTATATTACTATCATTGTTCAATGGGACGTTACTAATTTCATTTTATTTTTTACCCATTAGGAACATATGCAATTCAACTCATAGAACATCATAGCAGATGTGCCATTGGGTTCTACTCCTTCACCCTTTTTCGTTCCCCCACTTCCCCACCTTCTCCTCTTTTGCTTTGCTCTGTTGTACTGAGGAGGTGGGTGAGGGAAGTTGGGATCCAGCATCCCTTTGTCCACTTCGCCCCTGCAGAAACACCAGGTGAGCCTCACAGCATCGTTCAGCATCTATTTACTGAGACAGTAAACTACACGCAACCCGCATGTACAGCATCCCTGCATAGGTGGGAGAAAAACTGTCACATCTAACAAGCCTTATTTTTGGAATGCTTAGCATGACACTGCCATAGACCTGAAATACATGTTTCTACGATCCCCATATGTCATCCCACATTTGTACATTAAAATTCGTGAGAGGAAGTCAGTCTCACTTGTTATGTGATGCTATGTTTAACTTTTAACAATAAAAGCAGCATCAACCTCGCTAACATCCATACTGCATGCAGTTTGACAAATCCTGGGTGCAGGTCCAATCCTGTCTCTAATAAAGGTGGTTCCGAACAACTTGTAGAGTAGAGACTGGTGTGGCCCAATAAGTCCGCTTTTGCTGACGGGGGGTATGGGAACACAGATGTGTGGGGCAGTATAGCAGAACATCAACATATCTACCAAGGCAGTATTGCTGTTGTGTGAAAAGGCAACAGTTTGTAATACTATGGCATTATGGCAATCATATTGTGTCACAGGAATTTTCATGAATGAATATTATTGCTCACTGTCAACCCCAGATTCACCCCCACACTGGCAGCCTTCAGCCATCCTCCCTACACCTTGTGAAACCTAACATGTGCCTTCTAACGTCTACAAGGCAACATAAGGCACACCCAAGAGTGTGAGAGAGGGAAATCTCTTAATGCACAAGTGGAAAGAAAGGCACAATGATTATGTAGGCATTAATTGTGATATCTCATGTCTCTTGCTTAGACAGTATCTACAGTTTCTTTATATTGGAAGATCTCCTGGAGATTCAAGGTTGTCTTATGGATTTTTTTTCACACTCTGTAGTCAAACGCTTGCTTGCACTTCCTTTCAAGTTTATAGCAGAGAATCATTTAAATCATCTTTGTGTTATTTCACTATGTTAATCTTTTTACTTTTGGCACCATGCCATGCAGGAATCCTTTGTAGCTCCTCCCACATTTGCACTGCCGTTCTGCTTTCATAGGCCTGCCTGTTTGCTGGGATGCCCTGCATCAGTAATACCCAAACTGTCCAGTGTAAGTAATTTTGAAATGAACGGCCAATTGGGCTCCAAACGTGACCTAAGCAGGCCAAAGGCTACGTGATAATAATTACGTGATGTGGAAAAGTCTATAGTCATGTGATTTCACTTCCTCCAATATCATGGAGTCAAAGGATATGTGATGTCCGGATGTATGACATTACAACGCATGCTTTTACATCGCATGCTTTTACATCGCAGTTTTTACAACGCATGCTGTTACAACGCATAGCACTTTGGGGTGCTGGATAGTGAATAGTTTAATTTACTATTCCAACTCCAGTCCCCGTGGACACTAGGGAAGGTGTTGGATAGTAAATTAAATCTATTCCCTATCCTAGAGCGCCCCTCAGCGCAATGCATTGTAATTGTTTGCGTTGTAAAAGTTGCGATGTAAAAGCACTGCGTGGTAAAAGTTGCGTTGTAAAGGATGTTTCCCGTGATGTCCATTTGGGCTAGTGGTTGCATGTGATGATAACCTGCATTTATTTTTAGGGATCAGCGCCGATTCTTCCTGAACAAACTTTGATACTGAGCGAGAGAGAGGAAAACAGATGGGGCAAATGTAGGAGGAAGAGAAAGACAGAAAATCAATGACAAAGGAACGAGCAGGGATGAAAAAATTCAAGAGTGATATAAAAGGGCAGGAAATGTCTGGTGGTGTATAAAAGAGGAATGAGGTGGAATCACGTTTAAACAGCTGTGGTGTTCAGCGCCTTGACCTTTGATAGCGTTAGCCGCAGGTCCCTGGCATTTATGCTTTTCAGAATTAAGTCTTGGTGATGTCACCTGTGGTACCTCTGACATTTTGATGAATAGACATCCATGCCAGGTCTGACGCCTAAATGATCTAATGCATATACTGCAGGATAAGGTTTGTGTTTGACTTCATGGTCAAAGATTCAAATCCCAAATGGTTCAAGTCAGCCTTTCATGTTTCTGAGGTCAATAAAATGAGTACACTTGAGGTGAGTAAAAATAAACATCTGTTATTCAGTGCTTGCATTCCCTTTAATGTGTACTATACAAATGCATGTCATTTTAACAATCAAAATACCTTTGCTGTCCTCTGTATCTCGAAACATTTACAGTTCTTCTTTGTGCATTTGTGCCTTACTGTGAAAAGTGGATTATTAGATGGTGTGGATGTTAGTCCACCACAAGTAATAATATCTCTATTCTTGTTAGGTCAAGTAAAGGTTTCAATAATTTAAACCTGAGCTCAAACCTTGGAAGCTATGGCACAGAGCAGACAGACTTAATGTAAGAAAATAGGTAAAGCATATAGAAGTACCAAAACAATAAAAGTCAAAAACACAACACAATAAAAATCCAACTCACATTTATATTAAAAAAAGAATATTTTAATGAACACAATGACAGCAAAACATCAAAAATCCAATAAGAGGAACTGGTAATATGAATTTTTTAAAGTTTTAAATACAAATAGGACCAAAAAGCACAAAGTGCCAACCATAGCAACTGATTGCACAATACCAGGTAAGAGTCAAAAGTTAAGGCCAACCGAGATGGATTGTCGGTTGGATACAGGGACCACGTTCATCTGGTAGAAAGTTGACCTTCTGGCTTAGAAACTTTTATGGAGAAAAAGTGATTGTCAGTGACTCATCAGCAGCGCAAACTGCAAGCTGAATTTAAAGTAGGGCTGGACAATGGTGGGTTGCTGAAAAGTGGGGTCCCAGTGCGGTTGTCGACGATGGTGGGGAAGCTTTGAGCATTCGTAGTCGGTGCCCAGGAATGCCATGAAGAATATCGCATCCTACTTGCTGTCAGTCCAGGCAAAGCCTTCTACGTTTGAACTTGGCAGCTTTTCTTCAAGTCAAATTTCCTTCAGGGGGCAAACCAGCAAGTGACAGGTGAAGGGCGATTTGACATCACTGGCAGTGGCTTCAATGGTGTCCTCAGTCTCTATCAGTTTTTCTGGCAGACGGTTGGCAAAAAGTTTCTAAGTCCTAGCTTTTGCAGTTTGAGCAGGAGGAGTACACCCTAACCCAAACCAAGGAGTCAGGACTCACTCCAACTGAAGCCACTAGCAGGGTCCAGAGCAGGTTCTGTTGACACTGGGAATCTGGCCTGTTTCAGAAAAGTAGACTTTGTGTAGTTTTTGTGTCCCTGTTGTTTAACAGGAGGCCAGCCAATAGACCCTTCAGGTCCACTTCATTGTCCCAAGTACAAGTGGGAACAGGAGCAGCCCTTAAGATTCTCCTTACTGGCCACAAAGGCAGGTGCAGTTCTTCTTATGTACAGGTCAGCAGTGTTTTGAAGAAGGTGCCACAGTTATGTCTGGCATTAGCCTGTGAAGAGGGATGACAACTGGCCCCTACCTGACCAATAGGTAAAAAGTTCCCAGGGGTAAAACTACACATGTTTGCAGCAGATCCTGTGTGCCTTACTGCAAACAATCCCACAGTGCCTCTCTCTATCTAAAACCAAGGTGGAAGAACCTTTCTTACCTTCTGCAGAGCTCCTGTGCCAATCCTAGAGGGGTGGATAGGGAAATGAGCAAACCTTCCCTTGTGGTCAGTAAAAACTGGTTCTGTGAGTAGCTCCTCTCCCATTGGAATTTGTGCCTGACCTGCTAGAAGGTCACTTTGTGAGCTACATCTGCCTGTGACAGGGTAGGCATCTTTTGAAGCTATATAAGGGGCTTGACACAATCCCCAGGGCATCCTGTCAGGGGAAGGCCAACTTTATCCCAAACACAAGACCTTTGTCTCAGCTCTGGGAACCAATTCAAACCTAATCAAGGATCTATTCAGCTCCTAGGTGGCTGTTGCACCTTCATGCAAATGGACGTCCAGAAGCTGTAGGCAGGTAAATGTAACATTTCAAACATACCATTTGTAAAGCATTAATTACGAATCTGGCTTTACCAATGAATTGGATTTTTATTAAATATTTTAAAAAGTGCAAGAATTAACTTTTTATCTGGTTTCCAGGCGGAGATAACTTCATGAACCTTAATAAAGAACCCCAATACTGTCCAATAGAACACCCAACTCTGCTACAGTGAAAATAGCTTTCATGTTCTTCTTCTAAATCTCATGCACCCTTATAGGCATTTAAGGCCAGCCTAGGGTAGGCTTAAAAATAGTTAAAAGGAAGGTTTAGGCCTGTTAAAAGGGGTTACTTTAAGAGGTTGAATTTGAAGTTTAAGCCTGCACAACTAAGTTACTGGTGGCAGGCCTGCACTAATGTTTTGCATTGTCACTTTAGTGATAGCACAAGATGTGTTGCAGTCCACCAGTGACATTTAACATACAGGTCTGGATACATTTGGTACTATATACTAGGGTCTTACTGGGAAGTAAAACATACCGACTAGTAGTTTAGCTAATCTTAACATGTTTTAGGGGTAAGAGCACATGCACTGGGGCCTGGTTAGCAGAGCCCCGGTGCACATAATACAAAACCCAACAACATCAGTCCAAACAAATTGGAGTGATAATGCAAAAAGAGCCTAACAAACTTAACCCTCTTGACTCTATATCCTAAGACCATGTCATGCTACCCTATCAGTCATACCTACAACATTCTAATGTAGTCATACCTAAAACATTCTAATGTAATAGTAGCCTTTCCTTCATCCTCAAGCAGTTTGCAATGAGACAGTCTCACCAAACCCAAGTACCTCGGAATACCTCCCTGACAACGTTAAAAACATATGCACTGTATTCTGCCATACCAGCCCATAGCACATCACACTAAGCATGGCATGAGAGAATGCCTCAACCACTAAGCCTGTTAGTTCTTGCTTCTGTGGACAATGGCAAACCTATGGTTTTGGATTCATTGTTTTCAACCAGTCTGTTTATTGAGTCGATGCCCTATAACATGCTAGACTCCGAGGTTATTTGCATACCATGCATGCAACACCTAAAGGGTCCAACATTCTTTTATCTATTCACTCATTCTCCCAATGCCTTTGAATTAGACTGCCATACCTGCCCTCCCATCAGTATTCCTTTGCTGACAAAGTGGCCTGCATAACACTAAACATATGTTCAATGCTGCATTGCAAACAGTTAATGTTAGGAGGAATTGTCATCAGTATGTTGTTTTGCACTATGACCTAATGTGCTAAACGTGTTCTTTCAATACTTGATGCAGCACAATTCCCTCTAGATACACATGGTGTACTCGACTATAACTACTTAATGTATCACTTGCAGTATGGCCAAGCATATCTCATAGTCAGCATAAGTGAAGTTGCTGTGTTGTACATAAAGAAAAATCCTCAGGTGAGTCAGTACCAATTCATCCTTCTCAGAAGGATCAAAAGCGTCCATGAAATAAGCACCTTCCGCTCCACCATGCAAGACTGTTGCCTCTCACACATTGATATGGTCACTGAACAGTCTCCATCATCATATCAGCCTCTCAAGTGTGTCTTCCAAGTATCTGATCACTAGTTCACACAGACATAGCCGCATTACAGACCTTCTCAATAACCTCCAATGGTTTCACTTCTACGCACACATTGCCACACATTGTCACTCCTAAAGCTATGCTCAGTAAACACCTGGCTGAAAACCTATAACTCTCCTGACGAACTGCTGCAGCTCAAAGTTGTTGAAAAGGACATCCACGACCACCAAAGCAAATCACAAAAAGATTAGAACGCAAGAAGGCAAACCTCTCTCTTAAACTGTGAGCATTATAATGGGCTAGTCAGCTACTTGAGACAAGTCGCTCACTCCTGACCTAATGAACAATTAAAAACTGTTTGCTTTGCTCACTGTCTCTGACTTAGGCTGTTATCTCATGTTCTCCCCCAGTATGCCCTTTTACTAAAAAACCCTGACACCATGTGACTCTTTGGTCTGTGACCTAGCCCCTATTATGCCCAAATCTAAGTCCAACTTGTGTATTCCTAGCATCTGCTACATTGTGTCTTTGAAAATACCTAACCATCCCTAACCAGCACCACTGAGCGTGTATTGGTGGCCAACATAAAGAATATTTCTTCACCTTTATTGTTTCCGGCAAACCTCGTCTGGTTGATTCATTTAATGTCGCATCCTTTGATACTCGTGGCCTGACGTCACATCCAGCATAACCAATATGCTGAGATAAACCCATATTGTGGCACTTTTGAAATGCAATGTATAGACTGTGAGCAGGAGGCATCAAAAGGCATTTTTCGGATGTGTCTTTAGCAGGATGCTACCGTATAGTTAGGTGTAACTTCAAGGACATGGTGTTGATGTCTTTCTGGAACAGAGGAGTGTAGTGACAACGTTGATATTGACTGCGAGCTCCAGAGGGGGAGAATGCCTCGCATCTGGTGCTTTGGCCAACAGTTGCTGGATTGCAGTCTGATGATGATGCTGGTGTTATGCAAAGCTATCCAGTCATATATAGTTTATCTGCATGATGATTTACTATTTTGAAACCTAATGATCAACCAAAGTGTCCAGCTGAAGTGGTGGTAAAGTGCATGCAATCCTGATCTATTTTTTAGATTGCCTGTTAACGTTAGATTGTTAGGGAGAGGATGGTGAAGATAGATAACTTCCTGAAAGGCACTTGAAAAATATTATGGCACTTACATGATCATATTTTTGCATACAAACAGCTATGTACTAGGTGGCCTACCTCAAAATTGAGCCAAAAATATAATGTCTTTAATATTTTAGCAGTACTATTGTGGTGCCATATCGTGCAATATTATATTGCAAGTAAAAATATTGCTTTTCCTTCCACATGTTTTAATATTGTAACGAATAATGAGTTTTTAAATACCGTTGTAAATAATATTTTGGGATGTGCTGAAATGCTCAAGTGACACTATGCCATTCAACTGACACATCTAACAAGTGACTAAGTGATTAAATGATTAAGTGTGATGTATGTGTGCACTTAGCGTAAATACTGTGGGGCAAATATACAAGCCCCTAGCAAAACTTTGTGCCGCCGTTGCGTCACTTTGTGTCGCTTCGACGTAAACAATGCAGCCAATTTACAACGTGATGCACCTAGGGAGATGCGTCACTTTGTAAAGCACTGCATCACATTATACCTGCGTCAGGTATAATGTATGTAGGATGGGCATTCCTATGCAATAAGGCCTCGTATAAGTGACGCAGGGAAATCTTCAAGATTTCACCGCGCCACTTCTAAGATGCCACTGTGTCAAAACCTTACACCTGCTTGAAGCAGGCACAAGGAGTGACCCAATACAATGAGTTCGGGCCTCCCCATGCATTGCTGGAGTTGCATCGTGCTTGCGACATGACTCCAGCAATGCATGACTTTTGGGCCAACAATTGCGTCAGAATTTCTGTCGCATCTGTCAATCCTTGTGCCATGGTACGCCGTACTGTAAATACAACCCATCCATGCTGGCACAAGGGTATCGCAGGCTGGTGCAGGGAAACTGATGCATCTCTAGAGATGCATCAGTTTCTTGTAAATATGCCCCAGAATTTGCAAGTGTGAAGATGAATCTTGGAGAACTGCATCAATGTTTATGGTGCAGTTTCATGCAGGAAGACTAGTACAGTGGTATGGCATTGGCTTTGCAGACATTCACACCCATGTTCCTATGCTGAATGCTTCTAGTTAAAATTGGACAACATAGATTTGTGTGTTTATGTGTCGGGTTGGATACTGCACATGATGTGATTGAATTCATATGTAACACATATGGCATCTAAATGGCTCATCTGCTGTGGGAAGGCTGCTGTGCTAATTAGGGCCTGATTCTGATGCGGGTTGGAAAGCTTCCCGACTGAATCGGTTTGGAAATGGTATCCAACCCACTCGGATCGGGAGAGTCCGACCGACGGAGTACCATGCATCCGGGTGCTTCCAGATACAATTTGGTTGGACTCCCATTGACTTCAATGGGAGCATATGTTCCTAAACCCATTCTAATTGGGCCCTGGGTCGGAAGGACACGTTCCCGATCCGATTTGGAAGGAGCAAATGCGATTAGGAGGCCTTCTTAACCGCATCACAATCAGGCCCTAGGTGGGAAGACTTTCCTAACCGCATCAGAATCAGGCCCTTAGTGTTTTTTGTGCCAGCATGCATACTACACACTGCATGTGCTACCTGCATGCTAGTGGGAAAATGGTAAGGCAGTTTGATGCATTCCAGGCATGGACTGGCAATATGGGACAGAGGGTAAAAACTCTGGTAGGCTGAGGACCCGGGGTTGCTTTTAGGGGTGGATGGAGGGAGGGATCATCGGCTAATCAGGCTGGCAAACAGCCCTGAGGAAGCATACAACGTTATTTTAGGAAATTTATAATTTGCTCCGGCGACCGCGAACTGTAGAACATGTGTGCATTCTTACTCTCTTCAATCCATGTGCCATTAATGGGTTGATGTGCCCTAAAAACTACAACGTGAAAAGCCAACTCTAAACTCAGCAATTGCTTTAATCTTTGAAAAAATTTATTTGAACACTATGAACACAGCTCACGGAGGCATGCTTAACTATCAAGCTCTATTTGTCACCTATTGTTTAAAAAATATATTTATTTACTTATTTGCAGCATTGTAACAAATAATACATCATGCAGATGTTTTCACATCAAGAACCATTGTGATGAAGTATTAAGGTGTCCCAATAATCAAGTAAAAAATGTAATCGTAAGCAATTGTTATGATATAGACTGAGATGCAGTCGCAGCTCTTATTTTGGACGAGGCATCTGTTAAGCATTAACGTTAGTTCAAGTTTGTTCCAAGACATATATTCATTTGAGATGGTATGCAATTTGTAGTTCACTAGAGAAACAAATATACTATCCAAATATGATATACAGCTTATTTGGTGTCTACCATGTTTGGTAGATATTGGGGCTGATTCACATTAGTAGCCTGCATTTCCGAGTAAATTTAAACTTTTGTATTCTCAAAATCCGAGCGTAAGTTATTAATAAAAAACTGTAGAAGGTCTAGCAGTACACCTGGCAAACCATTGGTACTGTAACACCTTCCCAAAGAAAATAATAGAAGTAAGGACTTAAAATTAAACCCCATAGAAATATTGTTAAATTAAATTAAATGATTGAAAACCATTAAAAATATAAATGAATATAAATGAAAGTATAACAAATACAATTTAGTATGTGTTTCTAACGTAATTATTAACTTAATTTGAATCTCGAAAATAATGTAACAATACATTTTATTGCAAAATAATTACATTATTGTTAATTAATTCTTTACATCAATTTTATTAATTATTATTATGCATTGTTTTTTTCTTTAGGTGGGAATATATTTTTTAAGTTCAGAATAGTAATTTTGATGTAATTTAATATATTGTGTTTCAAAATTAATTTAATAGTATTATAACTTTTGTATTTTCTTCTACATCTACATTAAGCCTTTACAATTAATTTAAATTAATATTTAATATCAAATATGTTAAATATTTATTTTCAAGTCAAATACTCTTTTGGTTTTCCCTGTGGTTTACCCTGCGGAAATCTGCACCATGAATAAGGAGTCTCCCTTTGGTAAGTGCAGGTAATATTTGAAAACAATGTGACTCTTTCCAGGGGTTTTTGTGACTCTTTCTGAATTGTAAATAGAACATGACATTCCAAGGGTGCCTCCTGTTATTTACAAGTTGGAAATATTTCTATCAATGGTTTGTGACTACAATTGCAACTGAAAACATCCCATATAAATCTTTGCATTTGGATGATAACAGATTGGCAAAGTGGAAGCTATACCTGTGGAACAGCTTCCTCTGATGTCAGATGGCCTTAGGCAGAGGTAGAAGTGGTCCAGAGGTTCAGATTTGGACGATCAGTTTTTGAAACTATTTTGAGGGAAAAGCTCAATATATGGCATAAAGACCCCCATACTCTTTAATGATTAAAAAATTTATGAACATTTGTGTCTGAAAAGCCAAGCATGATTTTTGGGTTAATATTGGGCTCCTATGGGTCAAAAACGTCCAGCAGAAATGTAATATTTTATAATTGAATACAGTCACTCAATCTATAGTAAATCTCTCTTCACTGCAATCATAAATAATTCAATGGAAATAATTTGGCTAATGTATGATATGCACTGTGTTGGGCAACTGGCTCAATGCAACTATGCACCTACTTTAAAGGCTTATGATAGTATTATAGTATGATACATCTTTAGTTCAATCATGCTTAATATCACAATTGTCTAAGGGTTCTCAGTAGATTGCTCTCCAATACGTAAAAGGAAATTGATTTAAGGATGATATTGCTCAGATAGTGGATTGTATCCCTAACTGCATGACCAAATTAGATAAGAAGTGTTACTAAAGGCAATCTCTTCCTTATTTGTGAGAATTTCTCTAAACAAACTTCCTGTATTACACCCCACTAAAATATTTACTTGTCACCTAGGGGATTCCTGATGTGTCCTCGATGTGGGGACTTGTTCATAGGTCATGCTTATTGTTGGAACTGGCCCTTCTTGCAGGGTCATCCTCAAACTTTTTGCTTCTTCCTCCCTTATTTTTCCTGGCCCGTGGCTGTTGGCAATATGACTCTGCGCACTTTACCACTGCTGATCAGTGCTAAAGTGCATATGCTCTCTGAGTAAATTGTTATTCTGATTGGATATACATGTTTGGCATATTTGTATCACCATGAAGTCCCTAGTAAAGTGCACTGGGTGTGCCAGGGCTGGTGATGACAAATGCTACTAGTGGGCCTGCAGCACTGATTGTGCCACCCACAGGAGTAGCCCTAAAATGATGTCTCAGGCCTGACACTGCAGTGCCTGTGTGCAGTTTAGAACTGCCATGTCCTCCTGGTCAGTGTCCCCACTGACCAGGCCTAACCCTTCCCTTTTTGTGCACATCAGTCACCCCTATGGAAGGCCCAAGGTACCCCCCTGGGCAGGGTGCAGTGTATGTAAGAAGTAGAGCATGTACTAGTGCAGGTAACATGTTCTGGTAGTGAATTACAGCCATTTTCGTTTTTCACTACTGTAAGGCTATCTTGCTCCATAGGTTAACATGGGGGGTGCTGGCTACAGTGATTAACAGCATTTCTTCCCATAGGAACAAGATAGGACATAAGTATCTAGTATCCCTGAACTCAGAATTTAATAACACATCTTTTAGGAAAGGTTGTTTTTAAATCCTGTGTTTGAGAACAGCACTTTTAGAAAGTTGCTGTTCTCTTGTCTGACCCTTCTGTGTGCTGGGCCTGTTTGTGTATTGACTGTCTGGTTTGTGAGTGACAGGGGCTGGGGAATTCCCCAGCAGGATGGATGAGTCAGCACTAGGCTGAATGACTGCATTTGCAACTGGAGTGGTGGGAGGAGTTAGCACCTGGGCTGAATAGGGCTGTGCCTGCCTTCCACAATGCTGGCTCCACCCCCCTGCTGGGCGGCTGAGGACCCTGCTCCTCACTCTGAAAGGAAAGATGCAGCCAGCAAAACAAAGTGCTCAGGATCCACCCAGAACTGGTTCAGACCGGGCTCAGGGCCCACATGCACCCAGAGAACAAAGACTTTAGGGGTATAAGTACAGGACCCCTGACAACAGAACATTAGATCATCCTAGAAATCAAGAAGGAACCTCTGCCAAGGAGAAAGCTGAAACTGAAGAAGGAAGAGTGTCCTGCTGTTGCTCTGCTGGACTGACCTGCTGTTGCTTTGCTGCCAAGGAGAGGGGAAGGACTTTGCTGTGTGCTGTGTCCCCTGTCTTGAAGGAATCTCCAAGGGCCTGAGTAGAGCTGGCTCCCTGTTTTGAAGTGACAGGAACAAAAGGACTTCACCCCCAGCTTCCCTGAACTCTGCTGAGAGAGTTCTGCCCTTCCTAGAGTGCTTGATCCAGTTGTGGGGCCTCTGGAAGTTTTACCTGAGCTGGGAAGCTTGAAACTAAGCTTGAGTGACTTTTGAACTGAAAAGTGTCGCATCGCTCGCTTGCGGAGCGCATCCCCGACAGTGCGAGAAGTTTCCCGCCGCTACGGAGGTCGAGATCGTCGCAGCGCCTGACGCCGCTGCCAGAGACGTCGCATCCTTCGTTTGCGGGATGCACCAGACCGGTGCGGGAGAATCGAACATCGCTGCGAGTATCGTCGCAGAGCCTGTCGTCGCTGGGTGAGATCGCCGCACCGCTTGCTTGCAGACCGCATCACGTCGCTGCGAGTATCGTCGCAGAATCAACGCATCAAGGAGCTGTGAGAGAGAGGATCCCCGCTGGACCGCGCATCGTCGCCCCGGAGATCATCGCAGCCCCTACGAGATCGTCGCATCGTGCCTTTGCGAGAACAGACTTCCTACGGAACCTACGCATCGGAATCCATACAAGCGGCCTTCCTCCCCATACAGACCGGATTCATCGCAACACGCCCGCTGCTGCAGCGGGGCTGTCGCATCGCCTCCCCAGGGTCTCAGGAGCAACGCATCGCTTGTTTTCCACCGCACCAGCTTCTGCTTTTGGAACTTTGTTGCAACTAAAAGGTACTGTGAGTAAACGTGACGCAACTGTGAACTTTTCACGCATCAGTAGAGAATTCTATCGCAACGTAGAGAATTCTAACGCAACCTTAGGAACTCTTTTTGAAACCATATTCTTGAACTTTGTATGTTGGATTTTTGTCGTTTTGGTCTTGTGTAGTTTAGATTAAAAATACCTTTATTTTTCTAAACTGTTGTGGAGTCAGTTTGTGGTGTTTTCACTGTGTTACTGTGAGTGTTGGTACAAATACTTTACGCATTGCCTCTGGTTAGCCTAGACTGCTCGTGCCAAGCTACCTAGAGGGTGAGCAGGGGTTATCTCAGAGGGTTATCTCCTTGCCCTGACTAGAAGCAAGGGTCCCTATTTGGACAGTGGTACCTACCTCTGCCAACTAGAGACCCCCAGATCTAACATTGGTGGCAGGCGGTGAGGATCCGGATTTGTGTTTGCGTTGTACCGCAGTGGCAACAGGCCACACTACAAAGCTCTGCATTTTAGATAATTACATGTAGGGGATTATTGTTATGATTTTGTTTTTCCTCGAGTGTCATTTTCAAATGGTGTTCCTGCGCTTTATGTTTAGTGGCAGAAGAGAGAAAATGAAAGGGCGGGACGCCAGTAGATAGGGTGTTCCTTCCTGGGTCCAGTGTCCAATCCCCGTTCCTGTCCCCAGAGGTGAGGATAGAGGAGAGAGAGAGGGGGTGTGGAGGAGAAATGGCTAGCTCAGGAGGGTGGTTATCCCTGAGTGTAGTATGTGTGTCTGGATTCACCAGTATGGTAGGATCCAGTGGTGGCAGCTAAAATATGTCCAGTGCGTGAAGTCCCATTCCCAGTTCCCAGAGTATGGTGCCTGGTGCTCAGTAAGAGGGGTACAGGTTGAGAGTCAGGGGCAGTGAGGAACTGTCTCGCCAGTCTGGAGGGGGAGTGTGTGGATGAGTGGTGTGTTGAACTAGAGGAGTTGGTGTGGGTTTTTTTTAAAGGAGCTTGCATAGGAGGTGTACCTTTGGTGGTGTGCAGGAGGTCCTGCAGAGGCACTGGACAAGAAGGTGGATGTCTGGCGGTGTGCTAGATGTCTTGCAGAGGCATTAGGGAGTGATTCTAAAAGTAGTGGCTTGTGTATCTGATGATCCTGTGTAGGTGAAGAGGTTCATGTGTAGCCCAGCTAGGTCCTATTAGGATGGTAGGGGTGTAGGGGCTCACGTCCTTTCTCAGTGGAGGCGGAGTGAGTGTGGGACGGTGTGTCTCACGTTGGCCCAAAACCCTGTCTCAGGGCCTGGAGGGTTCCCTAAGGGAGCGCCAGGTCAGGGGCCAAGGCTGTACCTACAGGTCATTTGAGGAGGATCTTCCTGTGTCTAGAGGATGGGGAGTTTCTGTAACCAGAACTCCGGCGGTCCTAGTATTGGGCAGTACCGCTCCTAAGTGGAGGGTGCAGAAGTCCTGGTTGAGGAGTGAGAGGGGGAAAGAGTCCCCAGTGGAGGAACCAGTGGGTCAGGGGCCAGCCAGAAGGGCTGGGCCACCAGTGAGTGACCATGGTGATGCCACTTCTGTCCTGGGGGATCTCTGCGCCCTGCCAGGTGGGCAGGAGGTCGCGAGATTAGAGCCAGGCAGACTGTCACAAGACACAGTAGTTATGTGTCACCCTCGTAGTGGGGCATGCATGCTCCCCGTGAAGTCCTGGTTCGCTGGGCATTTGGCCGTCTAGAGTGCTTGACCATTTGTGGGGTCTCTGGAGGTCGTTCCCCGAGGAGGGGGGAGGCCAGGTTCAGGTTCAGCCTGACCTGGAGGGAAGAGCGTCTTTGATTAGGGTCCTGAACAGTTGGGAGGAAAGTGTGTTGCTGATACGCTGCTGGCGTGTGCTCTGTCTAGCCTGAGACATACTGAGAATCCCACTGTGATAGGGAGTACGGGAGGAAAGTGTGTTGCTGATACGCCGCTGGCGTGTGCTCTGTCTAGCCTGGGACATACTGAGAATCACCCTGTGATAGGGAGTACTGGATGAGAGTGTGTCGCTGATACGCCGCTGGCGTGTGCTCTGTCTAGCCTGAGACATACTGGGACTCACCCTGTGATCATGGAACTGGAAGGGGGTGCAGAGGGAGGGAGTCCTCGCCTCTGACCCCGATGTAGCCGGAAGGTAGATCCCAAGTGGTAGACCAGTTGATGGAGTGAGGTCCTGATCTGGTGGGAGAGTTGTGTTCTGGTGGGTGCCTCCCTGGGAGGGTCCGGAACCCCAGAAATAGAGGTAGGGTGGGGCATTCTTGCCCGTGACCTCTGGTCAGCCTGAGGGTGCGGACCCTAGGTTGAAGGATCAGTGGTAGTTTGGAACTGCACTGAGAAAGGGAGCGGAGAATGGCTATTGTAGGCCAGGGGTTACAACCCCCCACTCTGTGGATGGGCATGGACCAGTGGTATCTGGGTGGCCTAGGGCCTGGTCCTAGCCGTGGACAACTAAGGAGTACTAGTGGGGTAGCCTAGTTGGGCCTGTTTTTTTTAAGTATGTGCTTGTCTTATGGATCAACGTGGCGTAGAACCAGAGGGTGTCCCTGCAGTGCGGGCCCGCGTCCGTGTTCTATCGCCCCAAGCAGGGAAGTCCATCACAGTGGTGATTGGCCTACCCTGCGTTTTGGCTGGAAGGGGGTTGTGTTGGACTTGGGCCTTGTGGCAGGTTCACCCCTGAACTTTTTGCCTTGAAGTGTAGTGATTTCTGGTCTTTGCGCACTTGGACACTGTGGCGCAGTGTAAAGTGCGTGCGCTCCCTGAGTGCATGGAGTGAGATAGGCCTGCCCTCCCATAGGAATGCATGGGGAATGTATGGGTCCCTGGTAGTTCCTGATGCGTGGGGAGTGCAGGCTCGAGTTTAGTATGTGTGAACTCGTGAGAGTGAATGCTGCGAGATGGTGTATGCGGAATGTATGTGTCTAGAAGGGAAGTGCTACTTCTGGACATTGATGTGTGTGTGCAGAGAGGGTGCTGGAGCGTGATTGGCTGGAACTGGCTGGCATGCCAGGCTCCAGGAAGTCTGGATGGGTCTGCCCGGTGGTGAGTGTGAGATTAGCATGAGTGATGTGTGGGAGGAGTGTACCTGTGTCCTGGATGGGCTGGGTTTTCCCCACACAATGCTGGCTCCGCCCCCCTGTGGTGTGTCTAACGACCCTAGCCTCCCCAGTGAATGAAATGGGTGGTTGGGCCATCAAGAGTGCTCCAGAACCAGCTGCGACTGGTTTCTCCCCCACCCTGCACCCTTAGACAAAGGATTTGTCTGTATAAAAAGAGGCTGTGACCTCTTAGAAAAGGGTTCTTGTTTGCCAACTTGAAACTACCAGGGGCGTGTTGCTGCTTGGGCCCAGGGGGAAGGCTTGCCTCCCTGGGCCCTGCCCAGCCCCTGTATGCCTTCTCCCTCTGGGGTCTTTCTGCCTTGCCTTGATGCCCTGGAAGACTTTTCTCTGCTGTGCTTGTCCCGGGACTTGTGGGGCTTCTTTGCCCTGCCCAGCTCCTGGATGCCAGAGGGACTTTTGCTGGACCTTTGTTTGCCATAGCGCTTGGGAGCGCTGTATTTACCCTCCAAGCGCCTGAAAGTCCTTTCTTTCCCCTCCTAGCGCAAGGAGCGCTTTATTTGCCTTATAGCGCATGGGAGCGCTTTATTTTTCTTCTAGTACTGTGAGCGCTTAATTTCTTTCCTAGAGCGCCTGGAAGCGCTGTGCCCGTATTTGGCGCTTGGGAGCGCTCTGTGTGCTTCAGCCGGTGCCCACCCGGCATTGCCCCGCACCTTGCCGTATTTTCCTTTGCCAGTATCGCCGCCGCCGCCCGGCCGGAAGTCAGGCAGGCCGGGGGCGGGACGAGCGGGACACCAGGAAGCTGACGTAGTCCCCCGGGCCGCGCTCTGATTGGCTGCCGGCCCGGGACCTGCCTGGAGAGAGAGAAGCCGGAAGCTGCCTGCCGGGGCTCCCATGGGAAGGGAGAGCCCCGGGGAGAGCGAGAAGGAGTCCGCAGCAGATGTCCTGCCTCCAGCGAGGCCCCAGAGAGTAGGAGCCTCTCCCGCTGTACCAGCAAGTCTGCCCGGAGGAGCTTTCCCGCCTGCAGACGCCGCCAGGAGAGAGGCACCTCGCCACAGACCCGGGGAGTGGGGCATTCCTTCTGTGAGCCCTGAGAGGCTCCCATATCATGGAGGCTCGAGGCGGCCTTGCCCATTTTCGAGTCCCCCTGGGAGGAGACTCCACGTCCAGGGCATTCCTGATTGAGCCTTGAGAGGCTCGGGGGCATAGTATTTGTTTAGAGCCACGAGGGCTCTGGTGCCATTTCCTTGCTTCGAGTCCCCAGGAGGGGGGCTCCAACGAAGGGGCAGTCATTTGTTTTAGAGCCCCGAGGCTATTGAGTGCCTTTATATTTGTGATAGAGCCCTGAGATAGGTGTTCCCAGTGTTCCCAGGTCCCCCGTTAGGGACCCCGACAGCCCAGTGAGGCTGCAACTTTGCTCGTAGAGAGTCCAGAGAGGCTCTAGGGACAGTGCTTTTGGCTGGAGCCTGCGAGGCTCCAGCGTTGGCCCATCATTGATGATTCAGCTGCCCAGCACTTTGTGGGCAGCTGCCACGTTTAGGCCCTGACATTGGGACACAGGGACAGTCACAGGTGGTGACTTGTGAGTTTGGCGCAATTGTTCCTTTTGCTGCACCTCTGAATGTGTTTTTATGCGTCATGTGCCTTGTTTTTACACCTCTGAATGTATTGTTGATGCATCATGTGTTTTCCTCCTTACACCTCTGAATGAATGTTATGCATTGCATCATGTGTTATGTTCTTACACCCCTACTTGTATTGTGATACTGAGGTGGTTGTTTTCTCCCTAGTGCAGGTGGTGCTAGTGAGGTCCTGGTTACCAGTGATTACTGGTTGTATGCTATTTTGTGCTGAGGTGCTTTTACATTCTATGTTTTACATTCTAAGTGTTACTTCTGATTCCTGACAGTGGTCCAGGTGGCCCTGTCTTGTAAATAATCCCTTGTAAATTCTGCCCGTGCCTCTGGCACATTGTGAAATGTGTGTTCTTATCTAATGTGTTTTATTATAATACAAAGGCTATTTTTATATAACCTTGTGTGGAGTTTCCTTTGTGGTGGGCTTTGGGAGTTGTTGCTGGGTGCGCGCGCAAACACTTAACCTACATAGCCTCCAAGTTTAGCCTGGCTGTTCGCGTCACGTTACCTAGAGGGTGAGCAGGGGTTATCTTGGTGTGTGACTCCCTTGCCCTTACGTGGAAGTGGTGGTCTCTGACTGACGTTGGCGCAAGCCTTGGCCAGCCAGAGATCCCGTTTCCTACACTTATGAACTGTTTAATGAGAAATCTATTTGGTTATGGAGTCTTCAATAAAATAGAGAAATCCTGATTTTTCATGTGGTGGGATAAAGTTTGCGGTTGTGAATTCTGGCTGGTGTATTTATAGCCAGTAGTCATCAGGTATATTTGAAAATAGGTCAGATGGTAGTATCATCTGAAAGCATGACTGTGGTCGGAACAAATGAAGCAGGAGCTGAAAGTCCATTATCCTTTGAAGGTATTATTTCAAGGGATGTTGAAAGCCTCTGTCAGATGTATTAACAATAGTATCTGTTGGGTAAATCCTTGACATCTTGTTGCTTTATCATTCCTGATGTTTACTTTTAATTAACGTTGCCTACTGTTATCTAACCTTGCGTATTGCATTTTTGTGTGTGTCAAATCTTGAATTGCATGTATGTATTATATATTTCACCTGCATGTTTTGCTGTCCTGAGTAACTTGATACACCCATAAAGGCATTATTAATATAACTCTTTATATGACTTGAATGACTAAATATGGGGCAATATTTACTGAACATTGTAATGGTTGGAAATGCTCGAATCTAGCATTTGCGACCGTTAAATACTTGTTCTTATGTATCAACCTTTTGAGTACTAATCCCTTTTAAGGAGTCAGAAAAGTTTTTCCAACTCCTAAAAGACGATTTGAATGGAAAACGGTGCGATAGCTGAAAGGTGTTTGTTATAGGCGCCCTTTCCGAACACCGAATCATTATCTAATGTATCACTGTTTTGAGATTGAAATGTAATAGCAAAACGTGATATTTTTGCTATAGTTCACTGAACTTTAAAAAAAAGAAAAATTCTTTCTAAGCACAGGCTTTTTATTTTTTTAGGGAAAGCGTGCTGCAAGTTTTTAAAAAAAAGGTTTGCTTTGTTCAAAATCAATTAGAGACATGATGGTCTGCTGGGCCCAGCATGTCATCATCCCTGTGGTAACCTCCAGTTATACTGTGTCGCAATTTGAAACCTACCTCATTAATATTCATCAAGTAGGTTGGATTGCAACCCATTATGATGTGAATTTTAGTAACCAACCTATTCGACTATGTCAGGACTTAAAAAATCTTTACTGGTCGCAAAATTAGTGGCTGCAATTTGTGAATAGGAATTTGTAACCAAATATTTGAACATCTGGCCCTTATGACAGAGGCTGATGTGCTTATAATATTTCAGGCAAATGCCAACATGGTTTTAAAGTTAGGAATTCCCACTTTAAAGGTTATGCTTTTGATCTTCCATCTGACTATAATCTGCCACTGTAAGTGTGAAAACATTTTGTGGCAATAATTGTGTTCCAACCTTTTTTCATCTCGTATGCAAACACGATGTAGACATAAGGAGACATATGTACAAGGGGCTAACACCCCCTTAGCGGCACTTTTTCAACGGTTTTGCGGCGATATTTTTATCGCCATATGTACAAGCTGTCACTAATCTCTGTTAGCGGCAGTTTTCCGGCAAATATGTCCATTCTAAAGATCGCCACTTCTGTTAGCGATAATGACATGCAAGGGAGGCGTTCCCATGCAAAAATAGCTGCTAACCCCACTTCACAATATTTACAAGGGGATTCTTTACGTTTGGAGGACCAACAAAAACTGCCTCTAACTGCAGTTAGAGGCAGTGTTTAAGACCAGAAAATAGCTGGTCTTAAAAATGGAGATAACACTTGGGGCCTAATTTCAGCAGTTTTGTTGCTGGACCGCGCTGCAAGCAATGTTGATGTTCTGTGCTGCCCTGCGACAAAACTACAGGGCAGGACTGCGCACCATAAATAAGATAGTGCGCATTCCTGTGCCTCACTCATGAAAAGTGTTGCAGCGCTGCAACAAGACAACATTGCAACACTTTTCACTACCCCCTTTTTGCGACACCACAGATGATCTGTATTCAGTGGACAGTGCTCCACGACGCAAGTAATGACAGATACGTCTGGAATCCTGACGTATATGTCTGCGCTAAAGTCACGCATTGCTGCAGTCGTGTCACAACCATGATGCAACTCCAGCAATGCATGGGGCCAGCCTATCCTTGTGGCCAGCCGCGGTCGGTAGTGGGAGTACCTGCCGGGCGGTGATGTGGGGAGGGGGAGGGGCAGGGTGGGGGGTAGTAAACTATGAATTACGGAGGTTTACAAGTAAGTAAACATAAAAAAAATAAAACGAATGTCATTGCGTGCACTGCATCGCATTTGGGGTAGCAGTGCACGCAACAATTTTTTAAAATGTATTTGTATGTTTATATACCTTTGGCACACCAGTGTTATGCCCGCTGTGCATGGCTGCACAGGGGCCGCCATTGAGAAGTGCTGCGGAAGGGACTGGACAGCTGGGAAACGCCGGAAAGAACACTGGATGAAGCGTGGATGCACTGGTGTGTGTGTGAGCGAGTGTTGTAAATATTTAAATGAGAGAAATCTTACCTCGAGGCCGGGTCCCGTGTCTTTGTTGCTCCTGCTCTCCTGAGTCTGCTTCCAGGAACAGGAAGTAGGCAGCCAGGCTCCCTCCTCTAAGCGTAGGGGCTGTTGGTGTGGGCATGTTCCCCATGCAGGTTGTAATGCAGCCTGCATTGCAAACAGGACAGTGTGCATGACTGCTTTGTGCTGCCAGAGCGGGCCAACCAAACAGTCACTGCGCACTTGAGTGGGCATGCCACTCCGCCACTGCCCTGCTCCGTGATTGGAGCAGCCCTATCCACCGTCCCGCCCACAAAGGAAACATGGCGTGATTACATCCTGAAGTTATCATCATGTGATGATTGTTCCTCTTCTTGCACTGCTTGAAAGCAGTGGTGTGACGCTCTTCCGCCATAGCGATGAGCCGACACTGGGGGTGCGTCATTGACAGGAGCTAGGCTTGGGCAACTCGAACGCCGGGCCTCCTCCGCTACATGTCCCAACTTCTCCTTACCTGGACATTGACACTGTGGCGCAATCCACAGCACTCTCTCCGAATCTGTGACTCAGCCAGCTGGAGCATCAGCCAAGTGGGATTTGACAAGCCTGGGTACAGCAGTAGCCGACAAGTCTGCTGGTGAACATCCCGAAGCAATTGATGCAACAGGGCCTCCTTACGCATGAAGTTGCAGCGCTCTCGCAACACAAGTTTGGCACAGCTTAGGGGCCTCACAATCCACAGCGTCCGGCAAGCACAACCTTATCCGGCCTGTGATGCAGAGAGGTGCTGCCCACCATTGGTAGTTCCTTCCGTGCCCCCCAGTGTAGTGGTGGATCGTATGATGCTATGCAGACCTCCCTACATTGGTGCGCAGGAGCGCCTCTACCATTCACAGCTCCAACAGGCTCAGGGAAGTCTTCTCACACAGGTCAGCAATGTGTCTACATGCAACCTGCCAGACTTCATCACCAGATGTGGGCAATCGCTACACCTTAATGTCTACTGCCATGGCTCATCGACTCCACAGCTCCTCCACATCCCACTCCAGGCTCCAGCCGTAGGTACAACGTGGCATCCAGGCTCCAGACGCAGGTCTAGCGAGGCATCCAGGCTCCAGACAAGGTCCAGTGAGGCATCCAGGCTCAGGACGCAGGTCCAGCGATGCATCGAGGCTCCAGACGCAGGTCCAGCGAGGCATCCAGGCTCCAGGCGCAGGTCCAGTGAGGCATCCAGGCTCCAGGCGCAGGTCCTGCGAGGCATCCAGGCACTCATCCTGGTCATCCTGGATGTTGGGTGGCTTGAGGGGGTTGTTGATGTGTGTTGCACTTGGCCCTGGCTGCTCCTTCTGCATTTCATTGTTTTTTTGCCTATTTTCTATTGGGGGTTGACTGATATGCTATTTTTTCCAATAGAGGCAAAAAAACTCACGTTGGGCTGACTAACGTGCGTTTTTTTGCCACTAATGGGCCTTTCGTAGATTTTCACCCGTGAATGCCGGAATTCCTATCGCTATCATGCTAATGTTAGCAGCAGTTGTCACTGCTGATCGCTTAGGCTATCGCCATTTAGCGACATATGTACAAGATGTCGCTAATTGGCGATAACTTCAGGGATCAGTGGTGAAAACTGCCGCTAACTAGCATTAGTAGCAGTTTTCGCCAGTCCGTGTACATATGCTTCCAGGTGTTTTGTGATTTAGTAAAGAAAAGATGCAGCACACAGATTTTACCTTTGCTATGCAATCCATCCAAATGTGCACCCACTGACACTACTGTCCATTTAATGAAACAGATATCAATGTGTGTTTTCTTGCCACACTTTACTTTTGACTGCTGAATAACTCACTAACTAGCAGCAAAAGTCTCAACCTGCACAGTTAGATACAATGACAATATACAATCATACTGCACAATGCAATGCATCTGCTTCCCCCCTACGTCATATAGTGCACATTAGTTTCTCCTGATTGGATTATTTAATTTTCCTGTAAGATCTGGTATATAATTCAATACATTCACCAATGGTCTGGAAGTTCAATTAATCAAAGAAAGCTTTATTCTGTTTCGGAAAGAAATAAACATAAAAGCAAAACATCATAAAGTAAGACAGCAGTTAAAATCCAACCGTCAATAAATACAGATAAAATGTGCATACATTATTAAAAAAAACACAAAAACTATTCAAAATGAGCAGACACAATGACGACAGTACATTTTAAGAAGAGATTGCCACGCAGATCTCATAGAGTGCCGAGTTACAACTATTTCTCAACCTTGGAGCAATTTTCAGAAAACTAAGTACATTAAAAATGATATCTCCCTGGAGCAACTGCAGATACATAAGGGCTGGTCACACTTGAGAAACATTTTCCCTTTTAAGAATAGGAATAGTGTACGCCTTCCGGGGCAATGTATAAAGATGACAAAACATAGTAAAGTGCAGGGTACCCTGCAGAGACCTATTGTCACAGATGCAGGATGTAAGTTTGTCACCCCTATTCCTACCATGAGGGTAAGCTAGCAGAAAGGGCAATAAATCCAAAAATAATCAAAAAATCATACCTAATTGTAACAAAAAGAAGGAATGACTCTGTGGTTGGCACAGTTTTCATCATAGTTTGTCGTCTGGCACTGGGCTTTGCAAGGGTAATCTCTTCTCTAGCCATAAACCTCTGCCTAAAGAAGTGTTATTTCACCAATTTGTGGTCAGCTTTACATATCCCATCTAGGGTACTAAATAAGTGTCCCCTGCCTAAACTCTGAATCGAGTCTCTAATGTACTTAAGCCACAGGATATGAAGTGAGTAATCGAGGGACAGACAATCCTTTAAAATCTCCTTACTTAGGGGGTCATTTAGATGTCGGGCAGACTGCGTCGGTGGTGGTCCGCCAGACAACCTGGGAATCGGTCCAATCTCCGGATTACAATAGCGGTGGTCAGAGCGCAGAGGATGTGGCAGGAACACCACCTTCGACAGGATCAAAGATCCAGTTCGGACAGCATTGGGATTCCTATCCCTATAATTAGGGCAGTGCCTGTGCAGGCACTGCCGGAGGGATTAGACTATCCCTTTCCAACTGCCTTTTCATGGAGGAAATGGAGTTTGGGGGCCCCAAGCATGGTCCTTGTCCCCACACCACATGGTGCCTGGCACACAGTGCATGAATGTGCACAAGCCGCAGTAGAAAAAGGCAATTTCTGTCCACCTACATGGTGGTCTAATCGTTATATGGTGTACCAGACTGCTGACTACTAGTCGGTTGTCAGAGCCGAACTGGGAATGCAAACCGGTCCTGGAAATTGAGTCGGTATGGCCACGGGGGAGCGAAGATTTGCATGGAACTACAGCTGCTTTGTTACGGGAGATCGATATTGAAAAGCAGGTAACCAAAATGCACCACAGGGGTCCAAATCTGGCCCCCACTCTGGTGGCCCACCAGGGAAATGCCTGGTGCCATTTATCATGTAGTCTGGCCCTGTGGGTCAGTCTCATTCCTGCTTCGAAGGCATTCGGTCGTCTGACCGTCCACCATCGTAATTAGGCCCTCAGTTTAATCCGAGGTCTTAACCATATATCCTTCCACAGAGAAAGAGGGTGAAAGGCAGGGACATAAGTTATGAAACCCATACCCTGTTCTCATGCACTGAGAATGTAGGGGCACTTTGTGGGACACACAGGCGACATCTCAAAAAAGAATTTTCCATTGTCTGCAACTCATCCTGTTTAACATATCTCCATGTTTCGCTCCAGTAAACAGCTTTGGAGATGCATTATGCACTGTAAATATGCAATAAGGCCCGGTGGTTCTACTAACCTTCCTTGAGGCAAACTTAAAAACAGCAGAGCTTGCCCAGATTAAATCCTACTCCTTACTAATAAGGGAAGGGTGGCTGGCTCATTGCAGAATCAAACAGCAAGCCCAAATATGAAAACACCCTAGTCTTTGAGAGGATACAAGGCCCAAGAATAAACGTAGATGATTTTGTAGAACGAGGATCCACAACCATTACAAATGTTTTTTTCTTTTTAACTGATAGGTACAGCTCCTCCATAAATTTAGCAAAGGAGTTCAACAGAGACTGCAAGACCCTAGCAATTTTGGTCATGAGGACCACGTCATACGCATATAATAACACCGGTAGACAATGGGACCCCGTTTGCAGACAATCTGCTTTTGTGTCAGCTAGGGCTTGCTCCAGTTTATTAATGTACAAATTGAACAGAAATGATGCCCAAATACAACACTGTAGTGCTCTTCTCTTAAGATGGAAACAATGTGTACACTTTAGATCTTTAGAATAGC
Source organism: Lissotriton helveticus (assembly GCF_964261635.1). Lineage (NCBI taxonomy): Eukaryota > Metazoa > Chordata > Amphibia > Caudata > Salamandridae > Lissotriton > Lissotriton helveticus. The sequence goes on along the minus strand of NC_136070.1, from coordinate 451,778,024 downwards.
GTACTGAGGTCATGGTGTCTCTGTGTAGATTTCTTAAAAACAGGATCATGTCCTGATCCACCAGGATGGACAACATGATCTTCCAGAGTTTGTTTCAATCGGCCTGATCGAATACAGATGTGAGGTCCATAAATACTAAGTTGATGGGGCTGGGGCGAGCAATAGTATATTTCCTTAGGACCAAATGCAGGTTCAAACACTGATATACAGTTGATCTCCCTGAGCGAAAGCCATACTGGACTTTAGATAAAAAATTATTTTCACCAGCCCATGCGGAAAATCTATCCAGGAGAATGCTCCCTACAACCGTGACTGCTGAATCAAGCAGGGAAATGGGCTTATAACAGAGGGCTGTCCCTATCGCCCTTCTTAAAAATGGGTGGACGACGCCCATGATTGGAGGGGGCCTGCAGTCACTGCTGTATTAATAAGGTTGGTCAAAACTGGGGCCCGAACCGCAATGCCATTTCTATAAAGATCAGGTGGTATTCCATCGGGACCTGGGGCCTCGTTCTTAGTTTGTCCCATAACACCCTTCTTGACTTCCTCAAGAGAGAATGTCAAAGTGGCTGTTCCTGTCACCTCACCCTCACTGTATTCAGCAGGCACTGAGTTGTAGGTTGCATCAAAATAAGCTGCCCAACATTCTTCGGTGATTTGTGCCTCCAGGGATGCAGCCACTTCAGGTGAAAGTAAGGGACTGTTGATAATACCCCAAAATGTAGAACTACATTTCAGGGTATTTGCATTAATCAAATCTATCCAAGCCTCCTACCTTAAGTCATGCTTATGCCTAACCAACTTCTGTTTATACAAATTGCGACACTCCTTAACTAACGTAGAATCACTGGGCTTAGCACTCAAAGCTTGCTTAAGATTCCTTAATGGCTGAGAGCAACATTTGTCAAACCATCTAGCTGTATGTTACATTTCTGGGACGCAGGCACTTCCAATAAACTAGATACTGCATTGTAAATCTCAAAAAATGCCCCTAAAATATTACAAGGGTTCTCTTATTAGATGTACAAGTGTCAAACTCCTTACCACAGTGGCAATACAAGGACTTGTAGAAGTTGTCAGGAATTACCTGAGACCAGTTGAGCCTCATGCCTTTGTTTATAGATTTGGTGGCCCCCATTACCCCTACACTTGCAGCTTGATCCAGTGGAGACCAGTAGACTGAAACACACACTAGATGGTGGTCACTAAAAGGGCTCATCGATATCCCAATCTCAGAGATGCAGTAAAAAAAAGGTGCAGAAACAAAAATATAATCTATGAAGGAATTGCATCCTCTTCATGTAAAGGTAGGTTTGATATATCTCATGAGCGGGGACATCTTAAACAGTGCAAAACCTACGTTAAATTCATTTAACAAGGCACTTAATCTAGTACCCTGCTGACAGTGTTCCAAGTTCATTCTGGGCATAAGAAAGAAGTCTGAGGTGTGAACCACGTATGCCCTTGGGTCCCCACACAAATGAACATTAAAGTAACCTGCCACCATAACATGCACTCCAGCCATTTTGGGACCTTTCAAGTTTCTTAAAAAGGAACCCAGAATTTGAATATTACAGACCTCTTGAGCGGGAGATTTCGCATTATAAATGTTTAGCATTGACAACTTTCTTCGGCTAGCTGTAGAAAATAATGAAGCCTCCAAAGTAGGAGCTCCTTCAGATAACACATCAAACCTCCCTTTGATTGCCAGAGAAACACAAATATTCAGCTCCCCCTTCGGTATGCCAGCCCGTGATTCAGACGCAGTGAGGAAAAAAGTATTGTGGCCCTCTTGAAGAAAGCAATTCTCAATTGCCCAAGTCTCTTGAAGACAGATCACTGTGAACCCTCTGATGATGGTCAGCCACTTTTGGTTGTTGAACTTGCTCACCTGGCCAGTGATGTTCCAACTAATAACTTTGCACACCTTACTGTTAAGGTCCAATGGGGTATCGATGCTCTGAGATCAACAGTCCATCACCACTCCCACTGAATGAACATCCCTAGCCAGTCAATGACAAGCATTCAGACTGGACCAGGGATCAAATCTGTTTGCAAGATTCATCTCGGATGGCCTGGAAGTTAAATGTTTAATGTGGGCAACAGGGTGTATCTACAATACCCACATATATGACAAAAATATTTGGATGCAAGGTGCAGCATAGAGCTCTGGCTAGGTTGCACTTTAAAAGCATTACAGTGACAAATGCAAGGAAAAGTATCTTTGCCATATATAAAAGGCTACTTTTACACATTATCCCTGAAGAGTGCCTTGTATGCTTACAGGTTTCATGCTCAATATATAAAATGCGGCATACTAGACGCTAAAAATAGTATGTCCTGCCAGTAAAAAACTACCTATTAGCAAAATTCACTGCATTGGCTAAGCTGGGGCAGGCCTTACAATGAATACATTCACTTTTTTCATATCTAGGCAAAGGTAAATACTACAACAATGATAAAACTATATTTTCACTTCCTTTCAAATGTCTAATTCATTGAGTAAGTAGATACTTGATAACTTTATTGGGAAAGTGCTTCCTGAAAGTAAACTACTTTAGAAACTGCTTGCCTCTTAGCAGTGCTCTGTAGATAAATATACTTCAGTTGTCTGGCTTGCTTATGGCCCTCCTCCTGGAAGACAATGGTTGGCCTCTGGCAGCAGGATGGCGGGAGTGTTATCAACAAGTGGTCAGTGAGCAAGGATTAGCAATCTGGAACGGTGACAGGCCTAGTTGACAGAACAACGGGCAGTGTTATTACTTTTTCTTAAACTTAAAAATAAATACTAAATGGGAAAATCAGATCTAGCACTAAGAGAAGGGAGGATACCCCATAAGGGAGTGACTGGGGGAAAGGCCATGGCATCTACAGTGGATGATGGTTGCGACTTTTATGGTTGAGGGGCACAGAGAAAGCTTGTGAAAAACTGAGAGATGAAATGTTGTAAAAAGGGGTGGAAAACCTGCATGAAAGTCATTATGATTAGCCATAGGGAATTCTCCAGTCACTAGCTATTGCATAGGATAAGGTGCTCCTGATTTCACCCCGAGAAAAAAAAAAAGATTTGTTCCACTCAGAGATTTTGCACACTGACAATTGGTTGAAAGGGAATGCATGGCGATATATAAAACCTTGTGGCACCCAGCCTTGCTCCTCTGGTGGATTTTGAGATGGGAAAACCATGGATCGTGAACAAAATGACCTCAGTGACTACAGAATTCTCATTTATTCCACTCAGAGATTTTAGCACCAAAACCAATGGCTCTAGCAGGAGATTTATGACAGTGTATCTGACTTTGAGGGACACTTCCTGGCTTTGCTGTATTCCTTTGCCCTACTAGAGGACTGGGACTAAAAAAAAGTTAAGTGCCTGATTATGTCCATCGGACCGCCAAACCCATTATGGAGATGCCGTAGATGCCGGGGACGGCTGCACTTGAGGTCTGCAAAAAACACAGTTGATGGACAGAATGTAGAACAATGTCATACATTCACCCCAGTACAAGGATCTGGGCCTAAATCCATCGTTTTTTTGCACTCCACACCACCCTGGGTTAGACACTGGCTATATGCAAATTTCATAGCTTGACTCCAGTGGTGTGGAGAGCCTGGGACTCACGTCTGAGCATACCCAGCCCACTCGGGGTGAAAATTGAGGTCTGACCGCGGTATTACAACTACGGCGGCCGGACCTCCATGACACTCCGCAACTGCCAGGAATCAGTGATCCGTGGCAGTGAGAGGCCGGAATATGCTTGGCAGGGCTGCTGTGGCCCTGTCAGGCATATTATGAGGTTCCTCACTGTCAACTGTCTCATGGCGGTGTCCATGCCATGAAACTGCTGGGAGTGAGGAAACTAAGTGAGCCCTACAGGGCCCCTGGTGCCTCAGGCCATGGGGATGCATGCCCGGAAGCACTTGGTGTGCCTACCTGCCTGCATGCATGTCCAGTTCCTGCATGGCATGGACGGTCCATGCCGTGCAGGAACTTACTTTGGCATTCCCATTGCTGTGCCTTTCTCAAAGGCACCACTGTGGGAATGCTAAAGGGCCACCCTCCAGGCAACAAGGAAGCTTGTAATCTGGCGGGCAGCCGGTGGTTAAGTTTGGAGATGCGGGAGTGGGGCAGTGTTACGCCGCCCAACTCCCACACCACCAAACTGGAAATCAGGCCCTTAGGTCTCATTTAGAGAATGGCATCTGGCCTATAGGTCAACCAGGGTGGTGGAGGGATGTATTCCGCTGGCGTGGTGGAAGACCTACTGCCATATTTAAAGATCTCTACCAGGCTGGCCGACATCTCTGTGTCTTCCACTCAGCCAAGTTTTTTGTTTTTCAAAAGCAAACTCTGAAAATAGGAGTTTGTTATTGAAATAAAGGAAATGTCCTTCCCCAGCTGGGGACTAATTTATTGAATGTATTCTTTGGGACAGGCCGGTTTCCCTGGTGGTTCTGACCAGGAAAAATGTAGATATAAACATTCTAAACAGAATTGACTGTCTGAAGGTTCTTTGCCTGACGAACCAGTAATTGATGGGCTGTGGTTTCTGCTGGAGAGGGCTAACATGAACTTCACTGCTGGAAACATGGTGGGAGTTGTGCTGCCTACAAATAATAGATTAAATCAAATACCCACGATCCAGACGTGCAAAGCCATTTCCAGTCATAAACACTGCCATTCATCAAATGGCATGGTTTGTGACAGCCAAATTACTCTTTGCTATATATTTAATACATTTTGAAAGTTAGAAAAGCCTTTCCAACTCATAAAATAGGTTTACCTACACATACCAATCACAGTTAGAAAGAGGCATGAAAGGGGTGTTCCTAATTGTGATTCAATATGGTAATTATTATCACCAGTGTTCGTACAACTGTAGTTGCAGTCCATGGAACAGTTACCAACTATTAGGTGCTAGTAGATTCATAAAGGAGAAGCTGTCCATGTTAGACAGCTTCCTCTTCAGGAATTGTGGACCATATTATCAAGAAAGGGCGGTACATTATCGCCGCTTTTATCGGCAGGAAACTGCCGCTAAAGCGGCGAAATTGGGTTTGATAATATGCCCTTGTGAATTCCCATAGAAGCCCAGGTTAAAATCAGAGCCTGGGCTTCTATTGGAATTCACAAGGGCATATTATCAAGCCCATTATCGCCGCTTTAGCGGCAGTTTCCTGACGATAAAAGCGGCGATAATGTACCGCCCTTTCTTGATAATATGGCCCCTGTGTTGGGTGATTTCATTGGGAGCAGTCAGTTGTCCAAGGGTCCACTTCTTACTCCTATTGATGTGATGTTAAATGTGAAACTTTTACTTTTTAATAAAGATAGTGACCAGTCTAGTGATGTTTAATTAGACAGATCATTCTTATATCCCACGCATCTGGAGATCTTGCGATGCAGCCTGTAAATAGTTTGCATCGCAAAATGAATTACTCATTGAAAAAAGTCAGTGCTCAATGGACAACTACTATTTGCAACCATTTGTTTAGTACGTCTGGAAACCTATCCTCCAAAACACGTGTGAATGTGAAGTCAATGAAAACGTGCTCGAGTCCACAGTTAATAATCCCTTTGCTACAAAGTAAGATATTCATTGTACAATAGTTGAATATTCTTTGCAAGTTAATGTAAGAACTAAGCAGCCTTTTTCTGCTTTTTTTCAAAATGCTCGAGAAAAACATTTGAAGCCCTCTCAAAAATTCTAAGAGGTCTCGCGCCGAAATTCATGAATATCTATTAATACATCCTTGAATCGCATAGTTATGCACTCTCCGTTGGTACCATCCTTTCACTAATGAAAGTACTTAATTATCTGTGCTCTGAATGTGAGGATTTTTCGACATCCTGCCGGCTGCTCGTGGTGCTCATTATTTTTCTGGTAGGCTGCAGTTGCCAGATGCGTGGATAGCCCTTTTTCTGGCTACTTTAGAAAAACACACATTTTCTTTATGCATACATAAATGATTCTTATATGGCTTCTTCAGATCACAATGTAGCCAAAGATGATGGCAGTGAAAATGCAGAAGTGTGTGAAATTTTTGTTATGCACACCAATCTTTCCTAACATCCAAATTTAAAAATGTGAAGAAAAAAATTATTTTCCTATAACGAGAAGTTGTGTGCGATTTCTGCAGTTGAGAGACTTGTTGGAGTAGAACATATCTCGCATAGAGACATTTTCTCTTTGAATGAGAATTTCTCATGAAGCAATCTCCTCCAGGTACCTCTTCTGACTTTTTGTGCATTGTATACCCTGAAGGAGAACATTTGCTTGAGATACTGGAGAAGTACACGCTACATAATATGCATAATTTTGTGAAATTCCTGCAGATAAAATTCACAAACTTCGCAATCCCCTGGAAACGATTAACTGTTTTTCATTGTTATTTGGGTGCATTTCGATGCATTGAAAACCTCATTACATAATTAGGTTGGTCAGATTTTTAAAAACTTTTTCTTCAAATACAAAATGTAATTACATATGTGATGCCAAGATTAATAATACCAATAACTTCAGGTGAATATTTCTGCCTGCTTTAAGATGTCATATGTGTTTGCACTGGTTAGTTAGTAAAAGTAGTTGCTTATGATGAGTGAGCAAGCACAGTAACTAGTGCCGTCATGTCGGCTGCCGGGCCATGTTCTTCTAAGGCAGATATGCTTGTATATCTACCCACTCCAGCCTGGCTCTACTAATCCTTCTGTGTATGACCCAGTGAAATGTGCTATCAATACTACACATTGCAAAAAGCATGTGGCATCACTGGCAAGCATTCAATGTATAGTGGGCTATGGTGAGAAGTGTTACTCGAGTTTCTGGAAATGGAAGTTGTTTTTTCATTCACCATTATCCCTACATTCGTATGATTCATTTCAATGATTTCTTTTGTCCGAGTTGGTTCATGGCTATAAGCATGTGTCAGTATTTAAAGGCAGGATAGTTTGTCACTGCCATGCCTTCAAGAAGATAATGAGGAGCTGTGACTCAAAGAAACGGCGACTGACAATAAGACTTCAGGTTGTAGTGACCATTCCTTAACACCACTCAAACTTAGAATGGGGGGTCTATCAAAAGATTAGATTACTTAATAAAAAACTAAACAGGTACTTAATGAGGATCCAGTGACACACATGCCAAACATTTGCCCAATAGAATACGCCAACATGTATTTGAAACATTATAATTAAGGTATTGTGGGGGCCCAGATCATTATATCATCAATACTTGCTATCCAAATGCAATAAGTTTGGTACAAACAAAAAATAGAGATTGTGATTTAAATTGCCCATACATCATAAATTCATGAAATCAGACAGTATAAATCTTTCCGGCCAAGAACAGGTCAATTGTGCTGACAACAAACATCACAAACTCTGAGGACTGATTAAAAAGTGGATGCTCATTAGAGTTATGTGTATACCCAGGAACAATGGACCTGTTGTAGGCCGGAAAGGTTTATATCATGTATAACTGATGTATATATGTCACAAACACCTCTTCCCTATCCTTCACCCACACATTTTCACTTGACTCCTAACTTTTCCCTTTTCAAGAACACTGTAAATACATATCGCACTGTGATATGCTTGAGCAACTGCGTTACCATTACCAACTAATGCTTTGAATTAAAATTGCATTAGACGCCTATGTTACAGTAAATACATTGGATTTATGCATCATATAAAAGGAAAGACTGGTGAATGCTGTATTATTTACTGTCCACTACAAGTGTTGCTACCGCGACCACTTACTTATTTGTACTGCAATACTGACCCAGGTCGGGTAGTTTTTTGTGGGTTACCCCCTTAATACTAAATATGGAATAACTTTGCACAACCATAACAGTCTGCCCCCTTGCACTGAAAGGTTAACCCCTTCCACGCTCATGACGAGCTGGGCTTGTCATGCAGTAGCCTGCTCACACGCTCATGACGAGCCCAGCTCGTCATGAATAATGGGTTTTTGAAAATCCCAGCGCATGGTTGTAAATCTGCGAGCATCGATGCGGTTAAAGAACACCAGTGGTAGGACGCTAGGCCAGGAGCCTTCTCAGATAGGCCAGGAACCTCTTCAGACTCCATATGCACCATGGATGATCTCAAAGGGCCAGATGTATGACCATTGGCAATAGCGAATCTCAAATTGCACCAAATTGCGAGTCGCAATTTGCGAGTCGCAATTGCCAATGTACAACACTGTCTGAGACACTGCTTGTGATTCAAAATGGGGTCGCAAATTGGGAATGGCTGGCACTCCCAGGGATGATGGCCTGCTGGTGTCAGCAGACCTCAATGTCTAGAACTGCTTTTAAATGTAGCAATTTTTTTTTTCAATGCAGCCCATTTTCCTTAAGGAAAACTAGCTGCATTTAAAAATAAAAAAATGAAACGTTTTTGTTTCATTTTTTAAAGGCAGGTAGTGCTCCCTGGGACCACTGCCTGCTCTGAAAAAATGTTTGCGCACCCATTCACAAAGGGGAAGGGGTCCCCTGAGGACCTCTTCCCGTTTGCGAATGGTTTACCACCCTCTTCAAGAGGGTGGTAAACTGCGAGTGTTTTGCAAACGCCATTGCAATCCCAAAACATTCTTACATAGGATACAGACTCGCTATTAGGAAGGAACGCCCTTGGAACGCCCCTTCCTAATAGCGAGTCGCTAACCCTATTTTGCGAGTCGCTATTTAAATATCCACTTGCAAAATAGCGTTAGTACATAAGCCATAGGTTTTTGCATGCTCAAACGGGTCTAAAACCCATTTGTGCATGCAAAAATCCATTATACATCTGGCCCGAAGTGCCTATTTTATCAACCATAAAAAAATGTAAGAAAGAAATCGAGCTTATGTTGTTTTGAGTTCTCCACATTAAGGGGCCGATTATGATGGCGGACGGACTTGAGTCTGTCCGCCACCATAGAGTAGGAGGGACCGTCCGCAGGAGCAGCGGCGGTCCCTCCATACAGATTAGGATGTGACTGCCAGGGTGGCGGTCACATCCTCTATTTTTAACATTGGGGCGGGTGGAGCTTCAAGCTGCACCCGCCGCAATGTTAAAAATGCATGCACAGCATTTGGGTGCACAAAGCGGCAGGCACCGCGCGGTGCCTGCCGCTTTGTGCACGCAAATGCAGGGGGGTACCATAGGTACCCCCCCATGTGCACCCCCCACCCCCCTTCACCCAGGGGGCCCGCAACGGGCCCCCGAAGGCAATCTCCGTATGCTTTTCCACTGCGGAAAAGCTGCAGTGGAAAAGCATACTTTCTACGCGATCATAATATGGCTGGTGGTGTCTGATAGACACCGCCCGCCATGTTATTGCTTTTCCGCCGCGGTCGGAAGGCGACCGCGGCGGAAAAGCTGCGGACTGAAAAACGATCCCCCAGCCATCCTAATCTGGCGGGGGGTCTTTTTCAGTCCGCAGCGGATTTCCCGCATCCTCCGGGCCGGTGGTGGCTTCCGCCGGCCCGGAGGATGCGGGAAATCCGCAATCCTAATGAGCCCCTAAATCAGGAGACCACTTTATTTTTGTCCAGTCGGGTGTCTCACATATAGCCTTTCTGAACATCACAATGAAAAGATGTTCACAATCACGTGTAGATGAATTGTAATAGGATTTGCATAAAAATCTAGTTATACAGAGAGCATGTTGCAGATTTCATTTTATTTATTTTGGTTTTGTGAAAAACTCTTTTAGTAATTGTTGGAAAACGAGGCAGTATCTGTGAGGCGTACACAAATAACATGACTTAATTTGTCCTTCACTGGGAACCAAACACCCAATTGTAGCGCCTGACTCTCAGTAGGTAGCGTTGCAGTGCAGTCTGAGGCTTACTCAAGGGAGGTGGTGTGGGCTAGTATTCGCCATTTGCAGGTACGCAGAAATAACACTCAATAATTGATTGTCCAGTCTGTACTTTGCTTTATAAAAGTAAGAGTACATTCAATAAACACACACTACTCAATACTATGCACCAATTTACAATTATACATAAGCTGTTGTCATTATTTTGTGACATTGCATAACATCTCCACCCTTGCCGAAGGGGGGTGGGGTTTAGTACCACCACTCCCATGTATGCAAATCATCTTGCCCCCAATGCAGTTAGTTGAACATAACCTGGGAGCGGGGGCCCTGCGCACTGGCACCATCCCAGCATTTAAAATAGGTAACCCTGCCTTGGTGACACACAACCCTGACTGAGCATTACCTATTGACCATGAAGTATACACCTCTACATCTTAAGGGCTAGCAGTCTGGGTTCTTCCTCACCTTAGTGCAGCAGCAAGACTACATGTTTAAGCATCACTTTAGATTGACAGTACTCATCACATTTGTGGATCGTTAGAATGCACTGCAAGTACAGCAACTAAAGGCATCACAGATGTAATCACAGGATTACGCATATACAACCAGACACCCTAGCGGGAATGTCTGGCAACATAACCCCACTTTGCTTATGACATCACCTTACACAGGTACTTCACATGACACAAGTGACCTTCAGTCCCTCTGAAAGAAATAACGTTAGTGAAAGCATTTCTGGTGCAATTACACCTCTTCATCTCCAGGGGATGCCCTTCTCCAGACATCCCCAGCTCAGCCTTTGACTCCTTAAAGCACTTCTCAGTACACCCCCAGCTGTAGAACGAAGGTTCCAGCCCAGGAGATGTTAATGCTTGTGCTGAGCCCTTGAGGGGTTATTCTTTAAGGTCCCCTAGAAACGTAGGGGCGGGGACTTTCCTCTTCGTGCTGGGGGAGACTGCGCTTCTCCAGCAGCTCCCCCTGCACCTCTGCACTTACTGAGTGGTGACCCCATCATCCAGGGGCCACACACAAAAAACCAAACAGAATTAGCAAGTAGGACTCTTGTTCAGATGTGTTTTTATTGTGAATTTGTCTGTGTGGTATGATAGTTGGTATGTATGAGTAGAATGAAAGGTGAGAATGGAAGAATGATGGAGCAAATTTTGGGGGTCACTATAAAAACAAAACACTGCTTAGAAAAGTCAAAGGATGTATTTTTCTAATTGAAACAGTAATGTGATTTTATCTTATGTACAAATGTGTTTGCTAATATAATTGAATAAAAAAAGTGTGAAAATAAAAAGCAAACATATAAAAATATTTTTGATAAATAAACAAAACTAAAAAGAAAGTTAATTTGTGTGTTGAGACTCTATGCTGTGAGGAAATGTTTTGATTAGAGTTACTACCATGTTCAAAATAAGGTTGTTCTCTTTGGAAGCAGGGCATACACCTCAGCACCCTTACATACGCATTTAAGGACACCGAGTGGGTATGCACTGGAGTGGATACCCCTCAGCACTGAGGGGCATGCACTGGAGTACATATTCCTCGATGCCCTTAGATAAGTATGTTAGGGCACAGAGGGGTAGGCACTGGAGAGGATACGCCTTGGTGCCTTACATTCTTACGTAAGAGCACAGAGGGGTATGCACTGCACTTTGCTGTGACCACCCAGCCCCTTCTACAGGATTTTTATATAATTCAGCAGAATTAAATACCCCCAATTCCGTCCCCTCTCCAATATTGAAATGTTCTTTCTCTCTTTCATTTGTGAGCTTCAATTCTTCAGTGTCCCATTTATGAGTAGAAGGAGTTAGAAGGAACTGTCACCATACCAACAGATGTGAATTTCCTCCTAGGACCACTGAGGGAACAGCCGTTTACAGTTGTGGGGTTGGCTTTGATTGATAAGCTCATGGAACTGATAAAGAAACAGTGAATGCAGGTATACTATAGCTATGCTTCCTCTCAGTACATTTTGGTGAAAATAAAGTGACTAAAAGGATGGCATAATTTACCCACTTCCTTGAATTGCAAATGTAATTTAGTTAGCATGGTCAAGTTATCTCGATTTTTGTGTCCATTTCCCACATATGTCCCTTTTCCTCTGCTGCCATCATTTGGTAATCTTATCTCATTTTCTTTGGCTAATAAAGTATGTATCATGATGGCCTTTTCTGGCACAGCATACCATCTTAAAACAAAGCTTCAATTCAGAGAAATATTGGGATAACATTTAACTTAATGCCTTGAGGTGCATTAAAAACATGTGTTTGGCTCTCCACTGCACCAATAAAGCCATCATGGTACAGCCCCAAGTGGTAAGTAATATTTTTTAATTCCAGCTTGAGAGGGGTCCCATTTCAAAATGTCTCTTATGACTTCTATTTATGACTTCTCACACATGTGACCAATAAAGCTTTCCTTTCTCTATTTGTGTGTGATTGCTTCCACAATGATCCATGTATTTGCTGCAACACCTGCACTGCATGTTTTTAAGCATATTCAGGGTCGAAGTGGCTTAAGGCAATCCTGCAGCGGTGCCTAATGGGTTGACCTTGTACAAGATTTTTATGGATTCATATGTTTGTGCATTGTTAACAATGAACGAAATGCAATTCCACACTTGATTCTACATATATTGACTGATGCAATATGAATGCTTTTGAAACGAGCTTCCTATGTGGTGTAGAAGTGTATTTTTCTAATCTATGTTAAATAAGCCACATTTCAGTGTAAAGCGCCATCTTGGCAAAGATGGAAATCATCTCTGTCACTCATCCTTTGTTACCCCTGTAGACATCCCCCACAAGATCTGCAGCACATAGTCAGGCTGTAATCAATTTTGCTATTTTCGACTGTTGTTGATCTGCTCACGATGAACCTTCCACAGTTCAGCTGTATATTGTAATATGTTGCAGAGTCTTCAGTTTATTCACTGAGACCAATTAATTCCCATAATGTACCATTGTTAAAATATCTTGTTCTGTTTAAGTATCTCCACATGACATTAGCATAGGGGGTGCAGAATAATTATTTATGTAGTGGGCTGGTGCTTAGGAGTTAAAGTAATATGACGTTTATTTTTCCTCTGATTTTCTGAAAGAATTATACTTTTGCTCACACCATCATCTTACTTTGGGTTTTGTAATTTCAAATGTGGAAATTATGTATTAAAACCCTTGATTTTGGATGTGAGGCAGAATACTTTCCTATTCTACTAGGCTTACTGTTTGATGATTTTGCTATCCATTGAGACTCGAAATATTTTCAAATGTTTACATATTCTGTGTAACTCTTCAGAGCCTGCATTGCATCCCTAGCACTTATTTTTGAATTCTGAAGTAAAACCTTCAACTTTTTATTGATTTAGAACTCAATGATTGAATGGGCCCACGTAATCAATTTCATTTATTTAATGAACTGGTATTTTTTTTTTTTTTTTATGCTTGAGAGGTGCCTTATCCCTGGGGAACATTGCCTCTGCAATTGGTGGTTAACATTGTCTGAGATCCAGTGAAATGTGGGAAATGTGATTGAGGTAAATTTTGGAGTGTCTTAGCTTTTGATGACCCTTTTGTTCCCACAAACACACAGGTCAGTGTTTGGGTCATTTTCTAGGCTGTTTGTGATCCTGTTTTTAAGTTCTGCTGAACCAGTTTAACGGTTGATTTCCCTGGTATTAAAACAAAAATTGCCTGGAGCAAGCTCAAATCCATACATTCCATACCTCGCAAAACACCTATATAGAGTGCCTTTTAGAACTTGAAAACAGCCCCAATTTGTAAACATGAGCTACATTTTTAGTTTTTTAATTCACTAATGTGGGACACTTTTATTTTTGAGCCCACTCCAATTTTCTGTCCTAGTCTGAGCCTGAGCATAAGGAATACTTACCTTCGAGCTATGAGGAAAGTGCGGGCAGATATCACTAAGTACACCCAGCTCCGCAAGAACGTACTTAAAAAATTGTTAGAAAAATCGCTCATTGGGAAATACTTTCCATGATGAGCAGGTTAAGATAATGATTGAAAATGATCCTTATAGCGAAGGAGGTCATTATAAAGTGAACAGAGGAAGTCATTTCTGCCACAAGTTTAATCTATCACATAACACTATGATTAAACAGTTGAAGATTCTCCACTTTATCTAAAAATATGAGAAACTGTAAGGAATGACTCAAATACCCTAAATACCTCTAAATATTGCCTGGGCATATGGAAGATGATTGCCCTATTACTTAGCGGAAGTGTTCGTTACTCCTGGTCCCATTGTCCTCGTCCCATCCATTACTTGTGGAGATAACAATCTCCTTGACAGAAAAAAGAACAGAGGAATGCTGGGACCCTAACCCCACCCCTTCCCACTGGGAGTACATAACTAGTACTAATCCAGCATTTTGCCTGAACTACCAAGCCACCAACAGGAAGGCCGACCGTCCAGGAGGGAGGGAGGGGCGTAACGGATGGGACAAGGACAATGGGATCATGAGTAATGAAGATTACCAGTGCATAATAGTGTATTAGCTCCAGTCCTCGTCCCATCCATTACTTGTGGAGCATACCAAAGAACTCCCAGGACACCACACCGAAAGTAGCATCCAAAGCAAAGCAAACAGGAGAACCAGAGGAAAAGACAGGAAGGAGCACACAGAGCGCAACACACCCAAGCAAACAGAAGGTCCGCACCACGCAGAACAAGCAGGAGATGACCCAGAAGAACGAAAAACAGCATGCCACTCCAAGAGCCACCACACAAAGGGCAGCCAACCCACACAGGGAACACCACAGAACTAACATTAGAGAAGGAGCATTAAACAAGGAAGCTTCACAAACCGCCAACCACAGAAGGACAACAAGGAGGCCACAGACTGAAGAAGATCCAAAGCGGCCAGACATCCCAGCAAAGCCGGGGCCAGACCAAAAGGGACCAAACCAAGGCCTGGAAGAACCAGGGCCTTGGAAAGTAGAAGCCACCACAGGCACCAAGGAGGCAGCCAAGTGCATAAAAAGAACAAGCAAGGCAGCCAGGCCCCACCAGCCCTAACTCCCAAAAAAACACAGAGCCTAAGGGAGCCCAGAAACCCAGGTAAGGGCAAACAAAACCATGGCTGGAAAGAAGGCACACCACAGAGATAAACGGAGGCCGAAGCACCCACACTACCAGAGCAACAGGCATCAGGGTAACCAGAACAGACCAAGCACCCCACAGGACATGAAAAGTCTGCAAGGACGCCCACATGGCCAGAAAGCCACCATGCCGAGTGCCCCCAAGCAGCTCCGGCGACACAGTAGCAGAAACCTCAAAGAGCGGCCTAAAGTAGACATGCCCAACAATGTCAAAAGGCCACACAACCAATCACATAAGAGAGCCGTGGGGAAACAGGGGAATAACCAAATGCCCCACCCCAACCAGGGACTATGAGAGACAGGGCCAACAACCAGACCAACCCCACCACCACCAGGGTGGCCCACAGCAGACCAGCCAAAAAAAAGGGGAAGAGGGGCTGCCAATGGGGCCCAGGCCCACACCCTGAGGACCAGCCAAGGGCAGGACCACACAGACCAAACCAGAAAGGGAGGAGGCACCGAAAAAAAGCAAGCCCCTACCAACTCAACCGGCCCAACCCCCAGAGAGCTCAAAGGACACCACAGTCACTGAAAACCCCAGTGGTGCACCAGGTCTAAAGGCGAGAACAGCCAGCACCAACCACCAATGCCTGCACAGGACGACTGCCATAGCCCCCATCCCGGAAGAAAGAGCCAGGGCATTTTGACAGGCCAACAGGGCAAGACATAGGACGAACAAAAGAGTGCAGAGAACACCAGGACACATCCACTGGAACCCTGTCGAACAATGGCACCGCCGCGGCCAGGCAGAGGCAGGCTGGACGAGCACCAGAACTCCAGGAGCTCGAACACCAACCATGAGGACCAGGCGGCAAGAAGTACAAACACCACTATTACAGAAAAAAAGGTGGAAAGCCTGAGGCTAGAACCCAGCGAAGCACAACACCCCACCAGGAAAGAGGCCAAACAAAGGACCCCTTCCAAGGAAACATCCCCCCCAGGGAGCAGACACCACCAGAACCAGAACCGGACCGAACAGGACCAGGGCCCAGAAAGCCAAAATGACCATGTGAGGGGTAAGGCAAACCCATCTAATCATATGAGAAGGATCACTTGTCCTGCATAACATCGGGTATGCGGTATTTGTTCTTTCTACTCCCAATAAAAAACCCTCATGCACATGTTTTCTGGTGGTAATGTCAAGCGGTATATCTTGATTCTCCGCTAGCCCTCGCACGTGTCTGCATAATCATAGGGTTTAGTTTTTATGCAGCCTCCACCAGGAGGTAATACCCTTTGTTAGGATCAGTAGTGATCAGAAATAGTGATTGTGATAGGGTGTAGTGAAGGTGATTAAAAGTCTCTCTTCACCAGAAATGTGTTTTAATAGTTCTGGTTCTAGGAGGCAATAAAAACAATATAGGTGATTGAGAGTGATTATGACTCTCTCACTCTTCAGTTGTGATTTAGCTCGACATGTTTCAGCCCTTCTGCGCCAGTCGGTCGGGTGGGCTTTCTTCAGGACCAGAGGGTGTAGTGTATAGAGACCGTGTCTCTATGGGTGAAGGGTACATGAAGACATTTCCTAATGTGCCCACAGTGAATGGAACGAAACTATGTCCTGTTCCTAAAGGTCAATTTCTGCCTGTGAAAATAAAATAAGACACACTAGACAATGGGAAAGGGTAGGGGGGTTATTTTTAACACAAGATAAGACGACTGGTTTCCAAATACCAGGAACATATAGAACGCTCATTGGCGTAGCAACTAAAAAATAGCAATACTTCTACTGACCTCCCTAACTCATGGTCAGGGTCGACTTTCTCAATTATGGCCATTCTATTTTACACTGAAATGGCAAGTTGTCCCTACTCACAGAGGAGGTGTTGTCACTCGTTTTTAGTGACTGCTTTAATAATTAACAGTATTCAATAGTGCTTCTATTGCTTCTTATCGCACCGATTATTTTGTCATATTCTACATGTTGATCTAATCATGCACCAAACGGTTAATCTTAATTCCCCTTTTAAACAATTTGTATCCATGGCCCACCTATCGGTTTATATTCCGCCTCAGTATGCCTTTGGTTTCAATACGGTCTTTGTCAGTGTTACTGTATGCCTCTTTTTGACAACGCAATGTGGTAATATTGGGTAGGAGTTACACAATCTTAAAATGCCCGTGTCACTTTGTAAAGTGAATATACTTGTTTGTCCCTAATGGCAAGCAAATAACAATACCGCATTTGGTCGCGTTTCAACATACCTTAGTTATCGGTAAACTTTACCTCATCAGGATCCATGTGGGTCAGGGAGGCCTGTTGTGACAATGAATAACTCATTCAGTAAATGGAAAAAGGTTAGCGTGTACTTTACGGTTTTGTTGGAATTCCATCTGCTGCTACCTTCGGTCACTCCGTCTTCCGACTTGTACTGACTCTGCCACTATGGTCCCGGATTTGCTTGTAATGCCGGTTCAGTGAGTTTAACCTCAGAATTTCAATGAGAGTGCAGAAAGACTGTTGGGAATAATAATAGTCTGTTCTCTAAGGGGTACAGTGTTAGTTGTAATGAGAATATAGAAATAATTTTGTGAATCTTGGTATTTGAACAGATTAATTTCGGGAGTCGGTGAGGCCAATAAAATCAGGTGGTTTACACTTGTTGCTGACTGATTTTAACCACTTGGACTTGTGAGACGGGAAAAACTCTATAAATATAGCGTGACGCTGTTATTGTCTTTTGTTACTTTTGCCATGATAAAGAACACATATTTTGGGAATGTTAAAAAGCAGAATCTTATATATCATGCCTTAAGTTCTGTAAGGCAAACCCCCAAGGCCACAAGACCAGTTGAACCCAAAACCAAATAACACACACCAAGGACGACACCCCCAACCACAAACCCCGAGGATGACCCAAGGCAGAAAACAGCACTGAAGACGGACAAACCCACCGGCCACAATAGACAAAGTAAAACAACATGAGCAACCACCAGCCAACGCACACCCCAGCAACAACCGGGACGAGGGCCACTGGACACCGTGTCAACCAGCTCAACCCAGGACGGGGAAAGCCCCAACCAAAGAACCAGCCAACCAATCGGTCAGGAGAGCAATGGACAACCCCAATGAATCATCCCTAGCGAGCCCCGACACCAGCTGCAGAAGAGCCAAGAGAAAGACCCACCCCAGCCCCAGAGTAACCGGGGATGGAAACCACCAAGGGCCCGAGAGCCCCAGGCCAAAAACCTGGCAGGAAAACAAGCATCACGCCAGGTCCACAAGGACAAGGGAGACAAACAGGGTGGCCAACCTAAAGAACAATGAACCCGCCAGCAAAGACAGGCGCAGGAAGAACAGCCGGCCAATAGAAAGCCAGACCACAAGACTAGAAGGCCGAAAACAGCACAGGAGAACAAGCAACAGCCTCCAACTCCTGGGACAGTGACTCAAAAAAGCCCAGGTGGGCACCCCAAGCCAACCACAGGGCCACCATCAAAAGCCGCAGGAAGTAGGGAACGGAGACAGAATGCCCTGGCGTGGCCCATATGGCCAGAAGCAGCAAACCCCACACCAGCACGAGGCAGCGAGACCCCCAGCCATGCCAGCCACAGAAAAGCCAGACCCCAGGTGTACAGAAGCACCCACACCCAAGAAAAATGCCAAGAAGATGAAGGGAGTCAAGAAAACCCCCATGCAGACACCCAAAAGGCACCCCTCCACCCCAGGCACCAAGACCCAGTGGCCAGCGCTGGACACACAACATGAAGACAACCCCTCCCCCGAATCAGGAAGTACCTACGCAGGAGACAGGGGAAGAGAACTCACAAAGGCAACTCCACCACAGCAGGAAGATAGTCCAGAAGACACATAGCCACACACACACACAGGAGCAGAGGCCAGAGGCTATAGTCCAGAAACTGACCCATGCTGCGGCAGGGCAGTGAAAACCCCAAAAGCGCCAAAGAGCCCCCACACCGATGCCGAGGTGACACACAACACCAGGAGGAGAAGGAACTGGGGACATCAGAGGCCGAAATCTCAGCCAAAGCACCAAGCACAGGGAAACCCATCAGAAAAGAGGGCAGGAACACCAATGAACCAAACCCAAAACGCCCACATGAAGCAGCAGGCATAAAAAAAAGCTGCAAATGCAACACCTCCACAGCTGGGTCGCGCACCCAGCCACAGAGGGCCCATGGGCACTGTATTGCAGAGACACAGCCACCGAAACAGATGACAGAGCAAAGAAAGCCTATGCAGATTCAACCATCTCACCGGTCAACAAAGCAGGCCAGGGCACTACCAACACAACCCCCAAGCCGCCAATCAGAAACCTCAGCATGTCAAGAAGATGCGCCAGAGCGCCAGGGCAGAAGACACACCACCCCGGGCAACCATGCAGACAGGGAAGCAGAAAATAGCAACAAGAAAAGGAAAACAGAAACCACTACACAATCCTCACCCCGGATCCCATAGAAACTGGACCGCAGCGGGCCTCACCACAGTCCCACCAGCCAGCCAAGGTGCAAACCAAAAGCCAGAGCACTTGGGCAGACAACACAGGCTCCAGGAATCCAAGCAGGACAGGGGGCATCACCAGCACAGATCTCGAACTGCCAAGCGTGTCTTCCAGTCAGCCAAGCCATCAGGATGACGCGCCAGAGCTAAGAGGCATATCCATTCCACCGTCAACCAGGCAGGCCAGGGGCAACACCAGCATGCCCCCGAGCCACTAAGCAGCCTCCGCAGCATCCCAGCCAGCAGGAAGATGCAGCATGCAACACGGAAATGACCAATAGGGCCAGTGCATCAGCCGCAAAGGGACAGCCAGCAACAATAGAGCCTCCCGCCAAGCCCAGCAGGGCGGGAGACACATCAGCAAAACACTCACAACCAGACAGCCTGGCAGCTGGTCAGAGCCAGTGAAGGCCGCCACTCCCCCCAGCAGGAGCAGCACCCAGAACCTTGTCCCAGTACTGTTGGCAGACAGAATAAAGAACAGACGAAAGCTGGGTAAGTACTGGTTATGTACTTCTAGTCGGAGGGGGTGCAGTTAGGGTCCCAGCATTCCTCTGTTCTTTTTTCTGTCAGGGAAATGGTTATCTCCACAAGTAATGAATGGGACAAGGACTGGAGGGACCTGAGCGTAAGGACAGGAACAGCTGTTTCATGTTAAGAGTACCTATTGGAAGCCAGATTCCTCAAATCTGATAAAGGAGGTGGAATCTATGTCACACACCCAAAATGCATTGATAGAAAGATACCTTGGATACCGTATTAGCAAGATAACTTAAACAAGATGATAGTAAAGGTGGGGAAAAAACCGGGCCACATATTTTTTAGATTTGAATCCCTAACCTAGATAAGTCAAACCTATGGCAATCACAAAAGTATCTTATTAGGCATAGGTAATATACAGGTGGATGCAGAAGAGTTGGTCCCCTTTCCCTTCACTGTCACAGCTGAAGGCACATTTATCATTGAAAAAATGTATTGAATTATGAATTTTGTAATTCATGCAAATGTAATGGAAAACTAAGTTCATTGTTCCATTTTAGAAGACAGGCTATTTTTATAGTAAATGTTGATTCTCATAGAACTATTCAGTTCTGAAACAGGACCTGCACTGACTGTTACGAAAAGAACATTTGATACACAGAATGTTGAATAATGTCAAACATTGACCCCAGTACAGAGATCTGGACTTAAATCCATCCTTTTCTGCTCTCCATGCCATTCCAGTATAAACCCAGCCATATGCAAATCAGTCTTGACTCTGTTCCACATGGGAATGGTCCAGCCCGAAATGCCAGGCCAGGTTCTCCCTGGACCTGAAAACAAGCATACTAGGACCAATTTCGTGGTTTCTCCCCTCATCAGCCAGGCTAGCTTGACTCCAGTGGCATGAAGAGCATGGGACCCACATCTGGACATACCCATCCCAGTCGGGGTGACAAATGCAAAAAGAACAATTGATGGACAGAATATTGAACAATGTCAAACATTCACCCCAGTACAGAGATCCAGGCCTAAATCCATTGTTTATTTGCTTCCCATGCCATTCCAGTTTAAACCCAGCCATATGCAAATCAGTCTTGACCCTGTTCCACTTGGGAATCCAGCCCGAACTGCCAGCTCAGGTAAACTGTGGTGGCATGGTGAGCAAACGAACAATGGATTTAAGCCAGATCTCTTGACTGGAGGTGAATGTTTGATTTGCTTTGCATTCCATCAATCATCTCTGTGTCTTTTGCTTTCTTGCTCTAAGTGTGCCTGGTATGCCCAGACATGGGCCCCAGGCTCACTGTGTCACTGGATTTAAGCTAGCATGGCTAATGAGGGGTAATGCCCCTAATCTGGTCGCGGGATGCTTGATTCTGGTCCAGGGAGGACCAGGGTTGGCAGTTTGGGCTGGACTGTTCCCATGAGGAGCAAGGTCCAGAATTGCATATGGCTGGGTCTAAAATGGGGTGGCATGAAGCAATCAATTCCACAAAACTCATATATATTTATTTATTTTTATTTATTTCACTTATAAAGCGCACTATCACCTCGAGAGGCATCCTGGCGCTAGCAGACTCGAGGAAGAAAGGAGGACAGCTATTACCAGGCTGAGGATTAGGGAGAGAGGGGAAAGAGCCAGGTTTTTAACTGCCTTCTAAAGGCAAGAAGGCCGTTGACCTGCCTAAGTTCAATGGGCAAAGAGTTCCAGAGCTTGGCCGCAGCCACACTGAACGATCTACCTCCTGCTCTGGATCTCCTGAACCTCGGTACGGTCACCACCCTGGCCGAGGAGGAGCGTAGGTTACGGGCATGCACAAGCCAAGAAAACTTCCTTTGTAGACATGCCGGGCCTAAACCGTGAAGGGCTTTAAAGGTCAGACATAGGGACTTGAAAATCACCCTCTGCCTCACTGGGAGCCAGTGCAACTGAGCCAAAGCCCCTGAGGAGGAGGATCTCGTAGGCCACCCTAAGGCAAGTTTAGCAGCTGCAGACTGGAGTCTCTGGAGCCTATCCATAAGGTAACTTGGGGACTCTAGCAGCAAGGCGTTGCAGTAGTCTAGCCTACTAAGCACGGTGCAGCGCACCACCTCTATCCGAGCAGTGGGCGGTAGCAGGGGCAATATTTTTCCCAGGAGGCGAATGATGGTCATACAGCTAGCTGCCACCTTTGAGACCTGCGCCTCCAGGGAGAGATCGCTGCTGAACATCACACCCAGGTTCCGGACTACCTTCACAGGCTGGACCAAAGTAGAAAAGTCCCATGGCCAGAAGTTGCTAGGTGGAGAAGATTGTATCCTGGACCGAGGGCAGTATAACACCTCGGTCTTCCCAGTGTTAAATTGCAGCGAATTGGCTTTCAGCCATTCCGCAGTGGCTCGCATGCAGTTGTGGAATTCCTCCAGGGAAGTAGAATCATTTCCCTCCATGGACAGAATCAGCTGCGTATCATCAGCGTAGTTGACAAGTTCGATCTTAAAATGTTTGATGACTGCTATTAAGGGCTTCAAATAGATGTTAAAAAGTATTGGGCTAACTGCCGAGCCTTGAGGGACGCCATGCGAAATGGTAGAAAAGGCGAATTGGAAGGGAGGAAGGGACACAGCTTGTTCCCTACCCTGGAAGAAGGACTCAAACCACCCAAGGGCACTCCCTAAAACTCCTACCTCTCGCAGCCTGTCCAGCAAGATGTCATGGTTCACCGTATCGAAGGCGGCAGACAGGTCAAGCAGGATCATAACCCCTGCCTGTCCCCTGTCTGCCCGCCAACGTAGCTTATCCAGTACGGTCACACGGGCCATCTCGGTGCCATGAGCTGGACGGAAACCGAATTTAACTTCTTCCAGGAGCTTATGCTGTTCAAGATGTTTGGAGAGAGTGCCTGCCACCACCCGCTCTACAATTGTTGCTGGATAGGGTAGAAGCGAGATGGGCCTAAAGTTCTTAAGGCAGTCCAGGTCAAGGGAGGGCTTTTCCCCATAATAAACACAGTCCTCAGTTTCAGGTTTTGGTTTCATTTCAACATTTTGACTTTGAATTGAGTTGTACAAACTTCCGATTGTAAAGTTATATTTCGCCCATAATGATAAAATATCCCCTTATTCAAAATAGTTCAGATTACAAGATATCATTAACACATTCATAAAATCAATAAGCTTAAAGTGTGCGTAACGATCAGTTAGGGCAGGAGGTTTCATCATAAAGTCTAAAGTTCATTTTACTGTATTAACAACTAATTACGATAATAGGCAGTCGGACCGCTGCCAGCTATCGTGTTGGTCAGTAGACCGTCCTACATATAAGCAGGTGGGAGTCCAACTGCCCCACTGGGGTGAGACCGCCATGCTGGCAGTTGGACAAGTGCTTTTTTACATTGCACCTCGTTCTGTGGCCCGGGAAAAGGGCCGCAGAACAGGTTGCAGTGTGAAAGAACACTTTGTGTACATCCATGCACTGTGTGCCAGGCACCATGTGGTGCCTGCCACACAGTGTGTGACTGTGAGTGGGCGCACTACGGGGGATGGGGGCCCTGCTTGGGGCACCTAAAGTCTGTTTCTGACAGCCTTTTTATGGCAGTCGGACCTCCATGAAAAGGCTGTCAGAAAGGGACATTGTAATCCCTACTGCGAGGCCAGTCATTCACTCAATCAATCAGAATATTTATAAAGCGCACTACTTACTCATGAGGGTCTCAAGGTGCTGGGGGGGGAGTGCTGCTACTGCTCGAAGAGCCAGGTCTTGAGGAGTCTTCTGAAGTTTAGCAAGTCCTGGGTCTGCCGTAGGGGGATGGGGAGGGTGTTCTAGGTCTTGGTGGCGAGGTGGGAGAATGCCGCTGGAGGTCGCTCTTCGGATGCGGGGGACTGTGTCGAGGGTGAGGTCGGTGGAGCGGAGCTGGTGGTTGGGGGTGTAGAAGCTGAGTCATCTGTTGAGGGATGCTCCGGTGTTGTGGAGTGCCTTGTGTGCGTGAATGAGGAGCTTGAAGGTGATCCTTTTGTTGACGGGGCGCCAGTGCAGGTCTCTCAGGTGGGGTGTTATGTGGCAGCGGCGAGGGATGTCGAGGATCAGGCGTGCAGAGGCGTTCTGAATGCATTGAAGTCGTTTCAGGAGTTTGGTTTAGGCTCCTGCATAGAGGGCATTTCCGTAGTCCAACCTGCTGCTGACGAGGGCCTGGGTGACCGTTCTTCTTGTTTCGGTGGGGATCCACCTGTAGATCTTGCAGAGCATGCAGAGGGTTTTGAAGCAGGAGGATGAGACGGCGTTGACCTGCTTTGTCATGGAGAGGGTAAAGTTGAGGATGAACCCTAGGTTGCGTGCGTGGTCGGTGGGTGTTGGAGCTGTTCCCAGTGCGGTTTGCCACCAGGAGTCGTCGCAGGCCGAGGGGGTGGATCTGCGGATGAGGACTTCCATCTTGTCCAAGTTCAGCTTCAGTCGGCTGGTCTTCATCCATTCGACGACGGCTTTCATTCCTTCGTGGAGGTTAGTTTTGGTGGTGTGGGGGTCCTTGGTGAGGGAGAGGATCAGCTGGGTGTCGTCAGAGTAGGAGGTGATGTTGAGGCTGGCAGTCGGGCGATGTAGGCTAGCGCTGCCATGTAGATGTTGAACAGTGTTGGGCTGAGGGCTGAGCCCTGGGGCAATGTCTTCATGCTAGGGATACGAATCTGACCGCCGCCTGACTGGATCCTAGATCCTGTAGGATGCAGCATTTTTCCCCCGACCTCTGTGATCCTACTGCCCTGCATCCTAATGGGGTGGTTGGACTGATGGCTTGTCTGTCGGTGGGACTTCCACAGACAGCCTGTCAGTGGTGGTCTCATCGACATCGTAATCAGGCCCATAATTATGAAACATTGATTACAAGTATCACAATTCTTGGTCAATAGTCTCAACCATGTCCTTTCAACTTTCCGGATATTGGTCATATCGAACATGAATTGTAAAAAATTTATTTTTCCTTGAGCAGATGAATGCCAGAAAATATCTATTGACCACAATAAACCATGACAGAAAGTTTGGCCACCTAAGTAGATAGATCTGAATTAACAGAATAGATGTTAACTATAAATGTCACATTGGGTTACATAAAAACATTTGGGCATCGGACCATAAAATAGATTTTCCAAGCTTAAGCCTATCAATCGACCTCCTGAATTATCAACTATAGATTTAATTGGGGCAAATTATTGTGAACCATAACAAAAGTGTTGCTTGACAAAAAAAATTATTTCAAAACATCTAAGTATCATAATAATCCACTTCAAAGCATTTGCTTGAGCTTTTGCAAGATAATGCTCGACTCCAACTACATAGGTTCAATAGATTTTGCATTATAGAATTTTTCTTTTATTTCCAAAGATTTTTTTTATTGGAAAACTTACATAAAGAGCAATACAATATTAATATTGCGGATTATACAAGGTAATACTTTTGAATACATAAATAGTTGGTGCATGATAAGTGTCTATGGTAGGAAAATACGGTGGTAAAGAGAGAAAAAATTAAGATACTAAAATAATAACCTGGATTGAAAACAAGAGAAAGAGACAAGAAAAAAAGATGTAAAGAGAGAAAAGGAAAAATGCAGACACACTTTAAGTTTCATCTCTACTTCAAGAGCACAATCGACAAAGGTAAACCTAGACTTCAGGTCTAAGTTTAACTATGTGAATTGGGCCCTTAGACCTCAGGTCTTAACTTAGACTTCAGGTCTAAGTTTACCTTTGTGAATTGGGTCCTGAGTGTTTAATAATAGTGCTGTTATCACTACTTTTAATATTAATAACAGTATTTTGTTCAAATGCTAGATACCTCAGTTTTGCAAAATAACAGCAACAAAAAGACATTTATATCACTAAACACTTTTTGTCCAGTTTACTTTGAAATCTACTTGAAAGTAGCGCAAACCAGCACCTAGTGTTCCATTGCATTACTTAGCACCAAGGGTGCATGCCATAAGTAGTTCATGGTTGTTCTCATGCAACTACCCAAGGTGTTTGTCGCAAAACCCTTTCTAATAAAAAAAAGTGGTTAGAGGTTTGCATAAAAAATAATGCCCTTTTGAAATAGGTGCTATCAAGGAGAAATGCTTTAATTACTACTGTGTTTTCCATCTTTGCATGTGTGCTGCACTGTACAGCACACTACAAAGTAGGAAAATTGGTATAGTTATTCTAAGCATGGTATTAAAAATACAGGATCATGATATTTCAGTAAACAATACTGTTTGCAGAGTTTTTGCATGTCTCGTATTTCAGTCGTAGCATCAGTAGGTGCAGTGGTATAATGCAAAAAGGTGGGGCCCCACTGCAGAAAGCGGTGTGGGTCCCCTGAGACTCTTGTATCTCACAGATAATCATTGGGCTTCTCTAGTGTGATGGCCTCCCTACCCCTTGGGGATGTAGGCACCTGGATTATGCACCTGAAAATGTGTTCGAAACTGAAGTGCTATGCAGATGACAATTTAGCAATATTTATCACCATATGACTTTTATTCGCAACAAAACCATGATGTAATTTATAAAACAGTGATGGATTCTCTTTCACCATGTTTGTTATGGTTTCCTTAACTTGAAACGTTGTTTCCCCACCTTTCACAGCTGAAAGTGAGATTTTTATTCCAGTATGTGTGTGTGTGCTTGTGTAAGATTTAAATGTTATTCCCCCTCACCCCAGTGCAATCCTGTTGCTTCACAACCATCTGTCAGTGAAAATTCCCCACCTTCTCAGACACCACTGCTTCCTCACCTTCCACATATACCACTAAATTACTGCAGCTACTTTTGTATTGTATTGTTGCCAGAAATGTCATAGAGACTTTCCTCACAAACCTACATGAATCACAGACATGCTTAAATTGTAGTATGTCACAGACCAATTGACTTGTGTCACCCTTTCTCTATTCCTGGCCCTTTTCTCCCCATTTGTAATTCGCATTATGCATCAATCATAGCACCCACACCCCCATAAATATGTAGGGGCACCTTTACTCATATTTTACACCGGGCAGCAAGCAAAGTTGCTGTGCTGTGCTGCTGAAAGGGAGACAGCAGACATGTGCCATATCTATTAAGATATGGTGTATTTCTGCTGTCTCAGTGCTATGCACTGTGTGCTACCTATCACCAATGCAGATATCCTTGCACCCTAGCCCAAGTGTCCCTGCATTGGAGTCAGGATTGTTTTTGAGAAGAACTGCTACCTTCCTGCACAAAAACAATCTTTTAAAGGCATTTTCCTCTTTCTGCAGCATGCACTGAAAGAGGGTGTAACCAAAAGAGCTAAATATATTTCTGTTTGTTACCTCTGGTTCACGGAAGCATAGCATTTTGATGCATTCCAGGTTTACTAATTAACTTTGGTAAATATGGGATTGTGATAAAAACCCATAGATGGATGTATGGGTACACCCATGCTCCACCCATGAAATGCCTCCCTAATGCAAAGTAATGCAAGGTGGTGCTAGGCACTGCCTTGGGTTACTTTTTAGAAATAATTCCCTCCATAACCATGCATATCAGATTTGCATGGATTTGTAAATCACAACGCAAATCATTAGTAAATCTGCTCTTAAATCTTTTTTTAAATGTTGCGGCTGAAAGCAAGGATATGCGACATCTGTGCTAATTCTACCACAGCATAATGCTGCAGAATACAACCTCTGCAAATGAAAAAGAACATGAATTAATTTTCTATAACCGGTTCCTTCCCGAAGCCTCATGAATTATGGGTAGACTTCTCTCATCTTGCCTCAACAGCAAACAAAATTATAACTGCGAAAGTGTAAAGTGGAGTAATCTCCTTGAAATACTTCAAATAAAACATTTTGGATGAGAAAATAAAAACCAATAAACAGCATGCAAAAGATAGTCTGCCTCAAGCTGATGAACACATCCTGAATCAATACTGCAGATTTTTAATCTTCAGTCAAGCATGATAAACTGTAGTTAATGAGGTTTCATCGGATTTGGTTTATGATAAAACTAATAGACATGCGCTGGGTTTCTTAATAGTCCAACCTCTGAGTTGATTAAAAATGCACTGAATTGTGGTCAGAACTATTTTATGATGGTGGTAAACATGAACCTCAGCCTTCAGGGGTGTGTGTGAGAGCAGAAAGGAAATATTATGGAGCATTTCAGGTGGCAAGGATGGAGGAAGGGCCACTTCATGAGATGCAAAGAGAATAAAAGTGATAGGGGAATGGGAGAAAGTAGAAGTGGTCAGTAAAGACAGAAAGGCCCAGAATTGTGCCATTTTAAAAACTGATGAATAGAGATAGAAGGCGTCTTAAGTTAAAGTGCCACGTTTCTTTACAGATCAAGGTTGACTCTGTTTCCAGTGAAGAAACACATTGAATAGAAGCTGTTTTCCTGTTTTCTGATTGTTTTCTAAATTACATTTCCTATCTTTATAGTCACTCAGTGCCCCAAAACTGAAATCAATCTGCAAATTACTCTGGGGTGCCTTCTGAAAATGAGGCTTCAGATTTTAAAATGAAATCACAGAAATTGTATCTGCTCCAGGCCTTCTGCTTTTAGACTCCATACTTTGCACTGTCTCCTTTGTGCTTTGCTGTTCTGCTGGGCTGAAGCATAGGAAGAGCTTTTCAAATGATGCGAGTGCGATGCATTATTTTAGAGTTTAAAAGTCATTGGTGAAATAGGTACAATAGTAGCAGTGTGCAGTGGTGAATTAGGAATTTCATGACATACTGTATGTAGTGGCTTGGTAGGCAGATTTAGATGTGCGGAGCTACCTCATACAGCTGTTGATTCCTTGTTATTAAATATGTCTGACTCTCATGATTCAGTGGACAGTGGGCGGATAGTGGCAAGGATGACATAGACCCTGGTCAAACAAGGAAAACACTCCTTTCACTGCTTTTGCCATAGTAAAATACAGCATTATCAGGGTTCAAAGGTTCCCTCCGTGCTCCACCTGCTGCACCAGTGGAAACGATGCCCCTTTTTCCTAAGGAAGACAGTTATTGTAGGAAAGATTCCTACCACTCAAGCCCCTTTCCACTGGAGAAGAAGTGAAGGTGTTCAACTGCACAAATCTCTAAAGAGCTGCTCAATCCAGGAGCAGCCCAGATAGGTGGGAGGTGAACCACGGGCCTTCATATCACATCTCCATCGATTATAGCGAACAGAGCAGTCTATGATCACCTCGGTCGATATAGACAGCAGTCGCGCTTAGGTGGAACGAAAAGAGCAAAGAGCAATCAAAAACTGGAGCTCAATAAATCAATGGGCTTACTCTGAATATAAATGGACACTGATTAGATGAATCAGACTTTGTCTATGGAAACACTGCATAAAGCCAAAGATGGAATGGGCCACTGTTTGTTCAGCATTGCCCTAGACTCTCCAGATCGACCTCAAGGCAAAGGTGTTTCCTCCAGATCTGGGCTTCAGGAAAAACTGAAAAAGAAACAGTGCAGCAATATGAACAACAAACAGTACCTCGTGGTTTATATCCTCATTAGATACAACCACTGCAAATCCAATAGCTCAGGCTTTAATGTGCAAACAGCATTTGTGTATGTCTGTGTTTGCAGGCGCTCCCAAAGTAAAGCCAGACCTGTAGGCTTTGCTAATGCTTCATCCTATGAGTAGGTGTTGGTAGTAACACTGACAGCCAGATTTAATAACATTGTGAATCATGGTTACAACACTTTTGTGGCTCATCCATGATGCAAAATGCTAGTAGATATTTCCAAAGCCAACCAAAGAGCGATTTGGGCCGCCGTGCATGACTTTGTAAAAAAAAGTGTAGCGCAATGCAGCTGGTTGCGCTGCATTGATTACATTTCATTCTGGGAGGCATTCCATGGGTGGAACATGGGCGTTCCCATGCATACACCCATGGATTTCACACAATCACAGGTTTACAAAGATTTCTGAACCTGGGATTGCATGAAATCGCTACTCCTCTCTGGGAATGGTGTAACGAGGAGAAACAACTTTTTTTCTCCTCATTATTTCCTCATTTTATGTGTGCTTCAATCTGCAGCACACATAGAGCAAAATGCTTCAAGAGATTGATTTCTTTGTGCAGGAAGGTATTCCTTCCTGCACAAAAGCAATTCTCCTTGCAACGCAGGCACCCTTACACTGTGGTGCAAGGGTGCCTGCATTGGCGCTAGGCTGCTTGCAGTGCACCATGCAATAAATGGGCAGGGATGTGCTGTATGATGTTAAATATGGGGCATTCCTGCATTCACTCTTTCACACCCTGCAGCTTAGCAAGGTGGCTTCCTGCATTGTGCTGCATGAAAGTATGTTAAATTTGCCCCCCAGTATCTGAGAAAATCATACACTGAAGTCAGGAGTGATTCAAACCTAAAATAAGACCCTCAATGAGTAAGATAACAATAAGTCGATTAAATCAGTAGGCTTTCACTTGGGGCAACCTGTTGGTCAGTGTGACACCATGCAAAACCCTGCTGTGAGCTTTAGCAATAAGACAACAGTGAGGAATGAGTTCATGAGCTGCACGGAAGCGATCAGTGCATTCAATGAACTGATATTACCTAACTCATCTCTAACTAGTAGGTAACAGGGTGACTTTTCTCAAATTTACCAAAGCATACATCTGCCTTTCCTTTTTAGGATATTGTCCCAGTAAAAGAGGTGCAATGATGATGAACCAGTTTGAGACCTTATCAGTCCTCTTGTTGCAATTGTTAACGTCGAGCAATATGTAAAACATGAATCGTGAATATTCATGGCCTTCTGGGCCACAGTTTATGGTGACAGGCAGTTGGAGCAGGCAATCTGTTCTAATAATTAAATCTATAGATAACATGTTTTACATTTTACTGCACTCTTGTCTGAATGTTTTATTCCCAAAGTGCACTAGCATGTTTCTAGAGGTCACGCGGGAGGACTTGTTCCAAAAAAAGAACAACAAATAGCTTTCAATGATTCGCGACCAAAATCCAGTGCATCTCCCTGTGGGCTGAGAGGACGGGCTTTTTTTAATCTCTGGCTCCCTTCCTCTTTCCACTTGAAGGAACTCTAATCTTTAAGCATTGGTAGTTGGCGGAAGATTACCCGCTCCATTTGTGCTGAGAAGGTAACTGGGAACGCAGGCCCGCCTCCTGCGGCGCGCGACATGGCAGCGGTGCTTTCTGGCTCACAGTCAACTTTCTGTGATTCCACACTTCTGCCTGCTCATCCATACCAAAAATGAAAAGTGGCAGTCGTTAGTGTGTCCTTTAACCCCCTAGAAAATTCATTTTATATTAAACAGCACTTCTTTCAATGGACAGCATGACATAATAAAATCTTAGTCAAGGAATCCAGATTGTTTCTAACTGAGGAGAGTCTACAAGTGTTAAAATAAAGAAGACAAAATATCTTCTTCATCATCATCCACACTAAAGAGATTCTAAGGAGCAGAGTTACTAAGAATTCATGCCATGCAGTGCAGCAAGGCATGTTACACTGCTTGAATGAGAGAGATGAGGAGCGTCATATTTACAAAGGAATGCCTCTTTCCCAATGCTGGTGCACTTGTGACTGCCTAGCGCCAACACAGGTATCCTTGCGTCATGTCCCAAGGGAGTTTACATTATGGGCAGGATTGTGTTTTGTGCAGGAAGGGGTACAATCCAAAGAGGCATTTTCTGCTTTCTATGTTTGCTCCCGAAGGCTTCATTCATAGAAAGAGTAAGTAGCAAGCGAGAAATAAACATATTTCTAATTGGTGTGGCTCTCTATAGTAGACACACTGATTTCACCCAATTCTACCTTTACAAACCCTAGTAAATGGGAACGCCTATTCTCCACCCATGGAACGCCTAGCACTAAGAAATGGAATGCAACCCAAGGTGCATTGCATTACATTTGTTTACAAAGCCATCCAAGGCAAACCAAGCCGTGCATGACTCTGTTAATCCCAAATAAGCCTTTGCGTTGCCCTGTGCCACCGTGCGCGGCGTAAGACAAACACAAAGGTTTCGTAAATTTGGGCCTAGTTATGCAGCCCAGCAGTGCCTGAAAATCTGCAGCACTGCTTTGGATGAATTTGAAAAAATTGTGTTACACTAGAATTGCACAGCAGTGATGTCACTGGCAGCATTCTCACAGAAATGTCTGTTCAGCGCTGTGATAAGTACTGCACCATGGTCACAGGTGAGCACATGTAATTTATACTTGTGTATTGCCTCATACAAATTGCAATGAGATGACAATCAGTAAAAGAATAGTCACATAATATGTGTAATTTCACTGAAATGTAACTGTAGAGCCCAGGTTTATAACTAATTTTCATTGGGGTTGTGCCACTTTTGTGTCTCAGCCCAAGAAAAATCCATGTAGGGATTCGCAAAGCCATGCAAAACAAGATTTGCATGGCTTTGGGTGTGATGTTGGGCCAAATGTAATGCAAGGCAGTTCATAGCAATGCCTTGAGTTACCTTACATCGGTGAGGCATTATACGAGTGGAGCATGGGGGCATTTGTGCGCTCTCACCCATGTATCTTGCTGCAAACCCATATTTACTAAAGTCAGTAAGGTTTGTGCCAAAATGGTACAACTATCAGAGGCTGGTGCAACGAGGAGAAATGTCTTTCTTTCTCCCCAATATTTCCTGTTTTCTTGCGTGCTGCATTCTGCAGCCCACATACAAAGAGGAATATGCCTTTAGAATAGATTTTATGCTGGGGGTATCCCTTCCTGTGTTGCGATGAAAGGTTGTGCACTTTGGCAAATCTTAGTAGATGTGGCTCAATTCTGCTC
Source organism: Lissotriton helveticus (assembly GCF_964261635.1). Classification (NCBI taxonomy): domain Eukaryota; kingdom Metazoa; phylum Chordata; class Amphibia; order Caudata; family Salamandridae; genus Lissotriton; species Lissotriton helveticus. The sequence goes on along the minus strand of NC_136070.1, from coordinate 451,745,390 downwards.
TTTCCCTTTGGTGCAATGCAGCTCAGCAACTTCCTTGCTCTGTTGTATTGCATCAAAGTTTAGTACGTCTGGCCTTAGGTGTGGAAATATCATATGGTAATGTGCTTGCCCCTTGTTTTCACCTTGTTTCATTTTGCGTTAAGATTTGTCACATAGCCAGGATGTTCTACCTTCATACATCTGGCTTAGTATCAAATCTCAGAAGATTTTGCATTGTAGCCTCCCTGTTACATCCCATGTGCCTGTATTAAAAAAATATTGGTGCCTCAAAAGGTATTTTGGCGTGGTAACCATGCCAACGTTTGGTGCTAAAATTCTTTAGCACCACAAAATAATTTGACGCTCCAGTTTGCACTTCTTTGGCACTGATTACAAGTTTATGTGCTATTTAAACACCTGATAAATAACCCTATGAGGTACGTTATTTATGGATTGCGCTAAATAACATCTATTATGAGTTGTGGAGAATAACATGCAGACACTGGCATCTAACACACCAAAATACACATGATATAGTAAATGCTGTAAACCTTTGTATGCACGTTTAACCTATTCAAATGTAACAAAGGTTGAGGTATTTAGCAATTCTGATAAACACACCTGTCAGACTACAATCACCACCTCATAGCACAAAGCACCCTTTCTGCAGCAAAGCGCCACTTACATACCACAAGTGCAAAAGAATAGTATATATTGACATAAGTCAGTAGGTGCTTTAATATCTGTGTTGCTGTTGATTTTTTTATATTGGTAATATCATGAAGCTATTTCCTGTACCGCAGCTTAAATAATTCCAAGTGCCTTTTTCATTGCAAGTTTTTCATTGCTAGTTTTTCATTGTACCTCTCAAGAGCAATTTGTCGACAATGACGCTGTTATCCAGGGTTGGTTTAAACGAAATATACACGAGCCTGTCTCATTGCACTTTCAGTGCACTCACCCAGGAGTGAGATAAGATTTGCAGAAATCCAGACTTCACCCTACTGCACGCACGTGATGTGCTTCAGGAGCTCAACGATTACACTCAGAGGAATAATGCAGCTGGGTGGTGTTCTGAGCGGTTTCCCCCAAAGGGACAGAGAGCAAAATACAAAAAGTTGCATTAGCCATCGAAAGTTGTTTTTTTAATTTTGTTTTTATTGTTTATTGTAAGCATATGTCACAAAAATAAAAATATGAAAATATCCGTTCCCCCAAACACGGCAGCCGTATGATTGTAAATTGAAAAAAGCTCATTGATGTTGGTGTTTTACTAGTGATGCTTTTTAAATTAACAATCCTTTACTTATGCCGTGAATTTTATTACTATTTGTGAAAGAGAGAGTATCTCGTTCAGGAGGCCACAGTGCACACACGGGTTACTGGGCCACAACAGCAGGGGTTTATGCCCATTACTACTGCTGTCTTGGGGCCTGATTCAGTATAGCTCACGCATTTTATTATTATTTGCAAAAAAGAGAGTTTCATACCCCGTTCATGAGGCATCAGTGCAGAGAAGGGCTACTGGGTTACAACAGTATGGGGTTTGGGCCCACTACCACTGCTGTCTTGGGGCTGACTTAGTATCACTCTGCAAAATGGCCCTTTCCGCTCTTGACTCTCAGTGGTAGCAAGGGTAAGCATTCACAGGCTTCTCAGGGACGTTAATGTGGAGGTTCTGAGACGCGGAAATTAATTTCCCTCCCCTGGCAGTGCAATAAGATCAACATCCATCCAAGTGCTTCTCTTTGTAGAAAAAACAAGTCAATGACAGGAGCAGAGACTTCTGTCGGTGGCCCCTACAGCGGCTGGCTGTAGACTGCGGCTCACTTCTGCTCTCCAGTGGTTACTTGAATCACTGCACTTCTCACTCTGAGACTCTGGTGACTACTTTTACATGTTGAGCATGATGGCCACACATGTGTTGGTTCTTTAGTGCAACGGACGCCAGGCATTATCTTTGGCATGCGGTGCGTCGAGGCAATGACCTTGATTCTTCAGGAGGCACCCTAGGTGCACCTCTCTTCACTTGGTCTTCTGAACTGTTCCATACCCAGTGGTACATGGTACATTTGGGCTGCACATTGGTCATGTAGTTTACCTATGGAGCACACAGGCCACTAGCAGATGTTTATGCTGGCTCAGGTCAGCCTATCCCTCATGCTTACACCTCCAGGTGCCTTGGTATCTACAATGGGGTTGAGCGGCAAAGTTCGCACAGCCCAATACAGCAGTACCACAATTCTTTTGGTGCCCTTAATTAGGGAGTATCTGTTGAACAGACCCTATGCCAGGGTCAATTACAGAAATCCCTTACACAATCAGATCCTCCTGCAGGGTTGGCACTTCCATCCCTTGGTCACAGGCAGAATGCCTTAGCACTCAGTACAGTCCAGTAAATACTCTGTCAGATTGGACTCCAGGCAATGTTCTCTCATCTTTTGGGAGTTGGCTGTCAGGTACACACCAAATCTTGGCTGTTTAGTAGTTGCTGATGATTCTGCTGACTACCCCTTCCTCAGCAGAAGAGACCACAAAAACGAACAACTATGGGCCTTGCTCTCCCATCTTTGCACTAATTTTGAAGACAAGAGGATGTACATTCCAGATCTGCTTTATTGGAACTGGTTTGGGTTGGTTCCCCTTTCATGTATTATAGTCAGGCTACCTTCTAGTCCTGGTCTTTGTCTGCAATGATGCTCTCTCCACCTGGACAGTCTCCAGGTGGAGTGCACCGCAGAAGTAAAAAGATCTAACAACCCCTCTTCACTGAGATCAGAAAGAGAGACAAAAATGTGTGTCCCTTCATAGGACTCTTTTCTCTAACACTGCAGGCCTCATACTGCACCCCCTGCCATCTACCTAATGGCAGCTGCAGTCAGAGTCATGTACACCCCAATGTATCAGGAAAGGCCCTTGCACCTCTAAAGAAAGGCTGTCTCTTTTTTCCTTACTAAATTATCTGATGTTCCCCTCTCCTATCCATATCCATAAGATGACAGCGAAAGCAATCCCCACTCCTTCTTGTACACTGGTCCAGGCTGTGGGCTTCCAAAATTAAACTCACAGGCCAGTATGACTCATGGATGGCACTATCAATACCAGCACACATGCACATGTACAACACACTGGAAGTCTGCGTTCATTAAGAGCAGCTTAACTTTAAATGAAGACACCTTAAGTGTCTATTAAAGTCTCACTGGTAAAAAGGCTTGTTGTTAGAATTCAGCAACCATCATATGCTACCACCACAATGCTCCATGCATGAACCCTGTAGTTCCTACCCCAGCCTGAGTATATTCAAATGATCTTGCCACACACAGAGCTTGGTATTACATGTCTTTATTACTCAGCATGTAACCATTAACTGAGCATTCTACTTCATGAATTCCATCACCCATGCACTTACGTTACTGTTCTACGGAGTCCATCAGGAAGCAAAAGGGTCCATTAATCTCTAACTCACAAGACACTACGGGCCAGATGTACGACCCTCTTTTGCATTTGCAAACGGGTGTGCGATCCGTTTGCGCATGCAAAATCTAATAGGGCCATATACAATCCCTATTCAGTGATTCATAATTTTATTGCGACTCGCTAAATAGGAATTGAGAGTCGCTATTAGGAAGGGGCATTCCAAGGGCGTCCCTTCCTAATAGCAAGTCAGAGGCCTATGTAACAATGTCTTGCGACCACAATTGCAGTCTCAAAACACTCGCATTTTACCGCCCTCTTCAAGAGGGTGGCAAAGCACTCGCAAATGGGGACCCCTTCCCCTTTGCGAATGCAGGGGGAAATATTTTTTAGGGGTAGGCAGTGGTCTCAGGGACCACTACCTGCACTTAAAAAATGAAATGAGTGAGGAGTGCTTTTCTGATGCTTGACATTTAAATGAGTGAGAACATATTTACATTTTCCACTATTGAAAGGTGGACATTTTTAGATTTGAAAACTGAAGGAATTTTTTTTTTCTAGTCTCTCAATGACTCTGTCATGATTAGTTGACAGCAGATCTTCCACCAGTGGAAAACGGGAATATACATTAACAATTACTAATAGATGATGTCCATTGTCAAGGTGTTCAGATAATTCAATTTCAATCTTCTTCCATGCATGCTTTGGGAGATCAGACTTGTTTAATGGATGTAGGGTTGTCTTAGATGACAAACAATTACACAAATGACATGCCTTTAACTGTTTTCCAACTCTTTCACCAAGAAAAGAGAATCACACTTGATCCCTTAAAGCTTGTTTCATAGCAACAACTCCACGGTGCCCTTCATGGGACAGTTTAATACCTTGTTGTCGCCGACTACTTGGTATGACAATTCACGACCCTCATAAGATGATACCTTATGGGGTAACTGAAAGTTCTTCTTGCACATTTGTGAATTTTTGATCTTTAAGGTCATCATGTAGACGTTGAGTATGCCTTTGCTACGATTGGGGTGTAATAATGTCTTTAAGTATTAGCAAATCCCTGTCAGTACACATGGCAGCAAAGATTCGTTTTTACCAATATGGCAGCAGGGGTACTGAACTTCACAATAAAGGTAACATTGGCATCAGTCGCTTTAGAAGTCGTGCCATGACACAGTATTGGTACATGTGAAAAGCAGTCAGCAGAGTTTTAATCAAGCCTATAATCATACTCCTGCAATCTCAATCCCCATCTCTCAATGCGAGGGGTAATATTGGCTATAGGATTGCAGAAAATGGTGAGCAATGCTTGGTGGTCAGTGAAAACTGTGAAATGTTTTCTATACTGGACCGCATGAAAATGCTCAGAAGCCCACACTACAGTTAGGCTTTCTTTTTCAGCTTGTGAATACGCACGTTCAGTCATTGACAAACGTTGGCTCACACAAGCCATAGTGTGTCTTGGGGCATTGGAATGACAAGTGTGCTGGGCAAGGATGGCACCCAACCCCATGGGGCTTGCATCAACAACAACATGCATCTGCAATTTCGGATAAAAGTATACCATTTCAGTTGCGTCCCCAATTGCATGCATGATTTTCTTGAAGCTTTGTTCACATTCGCTTGACCATTAAAATAGGCATTTCATTTTGTTAAGTCTTTCAATGGGGTACTTCCAGTGGCAAAGTCACATATGTACCTTGAACTGGCCATACCAAGGAAGGATCTCAATATAGTTTCATCTTGAGGGTAGAAGTGGATGACAAGGTCTGTACTTTATTTGGATCTGGAGTCATTCCCTCATCAGAAAAGATATAACCAAGGAATTTGAGGTTAGTTTGATGAAACTCACACTTTTGCCACATTTGAAGTGAGACCTGCATCAGCAAGTATACAGCACGCTTGTGAAAGCACTTTGTCATGTTCCTTTCGTGTGGCCCCAAAAACGAGTACATCATTACAGTAGTGGGAAGTATTTGTGACTGGCTGTATTATGTGACGAATTACATCTTGAAACAGTTTGGTAGCTGGTGACACTCCAGCACATAGCTTTTTTATATCAATGCAGACCAACATGAGTAACAAATGCAGTAATATAACTACAGTTCTCTTCCAGTTTGAGCTGGTGATACCCTTTATTCAAATCAAGGTGGGAAAAGACTTTAGCCCCACTCAGCTGCGTAATCATGTCAACAATGTGCGGACCAGGATGTCATTCTCTTTCAATTGCCTTGTTTGCTTGACGCATATCAACACAGATGCACACAACTCCTCCACTATACTTTTTCAGTGCTACCGCTATGGTTGATACCCATGGTGTCAGACCAGTGGATTGCTCAATAATGTTGTGCTTTAAAAGTGTATACAGTTCTTTTTCAACAGCCACTTGCAAATGGAATGTAATTTGATGATGTGGTTGAGCAACAACATGGATGTCCTCATTTATGTGAAGTTGCACTTTCAAGGGCTTAAGTCTTCTTAGTCCATGAAACAAAGACGAAAATTATGGAATGAACTTATGATATGCATTGACATTGTACTTTGCAGAAATTAGCCCCATTTCAGCAGCAGTACTAAAACTGAGTAAACATGTGCTCAGTGAAGTGCCTGGCAATACAGTTCATTGTACTTTTCAACTGGTATAATGTTTATCAACGCACCACTGTCTATGATAAAAGGTATGGAGCACCCATATACTTTCAGTGTGATCTTGGGACAGTGTTGTAATGAGTTTCACACTTTCATTTGTCTGCCTACTTTCAACTGACATTCTTCCTTGCAGGAAGCTAATTCTACATGTGCCATTGTCCAGCAGTCAACATTGTCATTGCAGCCAATGTTCATCATTGTCGCTTGACAATGACCAGATGAACGCTCAGACGAAGAATTTGATGAACGTTGACTTCATTCAGTTTCTACTTGCCTCAACTGATGTTGCTGTTTGGCCTTTTGGCATTCGTAGACCATCACATCTGGAACTTTCTGGCCTCCATTTTGTTTTCTCGACGTGACACACTTGATCTTCCCCTCACTTTGCAGACTGTTACAAAATTATTCTCATTCCTGCAGCCTTTGCATACTTGTCCAATGGCGGATCATCTATCCTCATGTGGAAAAGAAAATCCACATTGAAAATACAACTTTTTCTTTGTAGACATTATTTTATGGCCTTCTGCCTTGTGTTTCGACTTACTTTTACACTTAGCACTGATTCATTTTGGGACATTCCAGCCTCCATGTTAGCTGCTTGTCTGTCAGCTCACTCCTCCACTCTGGCAGCGATGTCTACACACACCATGCTGAGTGTCTCTTTCAGCATTCATCATCTGAAGGAATCAGAGAGCAACTATCTATTACTCTGAGACACATGGCCTATTCATCATTGAAGTCATTGCACTTGAAAATCTTAATGAGTGAATCAAGTCTTTTTACAAATTGATCCATCGTTTCACCAGCTCTCTCCCTTTCATACTCACTTTTCGGCATCAATATTTTGCTTTTTGGCAGTGCCGAAAGGAAGCAGTGGTTTTAGGAATACGGCAGCATCCTACCATGTGGAAGTTTCTGCTACCGAAAGTGGAGCTTGCTCTGGGAGCATCTTCTGCCCGCTTGTACTGGCACCTTCATCATGCACTTGCTGTGTGCTGACATTTGGGTCATCGCGCCCAGTTGTAAGATGCTGTCTTCTTCTTTGGCGGTGAGTAGCAGCTTTGTTTCTGGCATGGGCTCTTCACTCTTCTCACCTCTTTGCAATGTGTTGTGTGTTTACTGCCTTTAGCACTACTTTGCATTCGCCTGCTTCTGCTCAGTGTTCTCTTGCAGCTTGCTGTTGCTACTCATTGTTCTTTTCGTAACTGTTTGTCACTGCTTTTAGCTTTGCTTGTTGTCAGAAATGTCTCTACATTTAGCGCTTCCTTCCACTCAGCAATTACGACCTTTAGCACTTCTCTGTACCTGGTTGTCACTGCATTTGGAGTTGTCGTAGTGTATGAATGATGGATCTGTGTCATGTTGTGGCGTGGTACCTCTTGTCTCACTTTATCAGCAAATTTCTAGCCAATGACAGACAAACTTTCTGTAATGCCTTTACTTTCTTCACAGGCTTTGCACTGGCTAGATTGGTGCTTTGACTCCACATGCACCAACTGTCGATTTTCACTTTGACTGAGGCACATGTGACATGCACAAGCAGTTTGCTGGACAATGGCAAACTCTCAGGGAGAGCACTCTTGGTTCATCGGGTCATGGGGGTTACATAATGCCCTTTCTCTTCACCAGTTGTAGCATCCTACTCCAGCCCGGGTACTTGCAAATGATCATACCACACACGGAGCTTGGTATTACACACCATTATTCCTAAGTGTATAACAGTTAACTGAACATTCTACATCATGAATTCCATCCCCGACACCCACACACTTACGTCACTGTTGTACGGGGTCTGTCAGGAACCAAAAGTATCTTGTCATCTCTGACTCACAAGACACTGCAAACCCCATGACAGAAATTAGAGTACTCTATCAGCCACTAAGAATAAGTACTTGTTGCTCTCCTCCTGGCTCAGGACAAGGTCAAGAACATATCATCGTTAAAGAATGGGCCTAGGTCAACACGTGCACACAGGATGAAACAAATCTAAAACCAGGATCGCACAGAGATAAGTACACAAACAAATAAATAAAATTAACTTGGTTGCACGTGCTGCATCACCAAATGCGATGCAGTGCACGCAACGAAATTTGTTTTATTTACTTACCACTGGGTGGCCGTATTCCACAGTTTACTACCCCCCACCTTCCCCGCCCCACATCAGCGCCCGGCAGCACTCCCACCACGGGCCGCTACTGATCAAATAGCAAGCAGCTACAATGTAGCAACATTACTTTATAGCTACAACTTCATAAAGGAGACAAAATAAATAACCATTTAACTGGGCTACTGATGTCCAGGAAAGATAAATAGTTGATATTTACGATTGGTTTTAAATAATAAATAAAATAAAAAGTCCACTTGCAACCATCTTTCTAAATTGAAAAGAAATTAACGATTTTTAAGCAGAAGTGAACAATGTGCACTTCCATTGTGTAGTCACTCAAGGTGAGCTAATGCATACAGTGGTATGGCCCTTTTGGCCATGTTGTATGCTGTGGTGGGCAGAAGCAAAATGTGAATTAACAGACCCAAATGAAGCCCACTGGTCTAAAATCCCACAGTGTATTTTTATTATGTATGTATCTTTGGGGAAAACAATAATCAGTCGAGGCAGTTAAAGCTGTCGCAAAGGCCAGACCTAAAAATAAATACATTTAGCCAATGTTCCATGTATGCAATTTTAAAGGAAGGAGTCAGCAAACAATTGAACGGATAAGACATGGGAGGGTCAAGCATAGCCTTTTCTGGACTAATAAAATACGTATAGTCAAAACTGATATCAATCTGTTGCTTTCTTCGAAAAAATATTTTCTATGTCTAGCACATAGATGAGAATGGATTGTGCATTCTGACATTTTGATAAAAAAATTAAATTGTAAAAATAAATAGTTACCTGTGATCAACAGTGTAAAAAACAGAAAAGGGACATTAAATGAAAAAAAGGTTTCCTGTCCTTGTCATTTTTTTTCAGCAAACAATATAAAAAGGTCAGTATTCATCTGCAAGAGTGTGTAGCCACAACTGTTGAATACAGATTCAAATTTTAATATGGATTAGTTCAATTCAATTCAATTCAGAAACTTTATTCGGTTTTACACAAACCATAAAAGTACATATACATATACATTTCAGAAAAAATAATTAAAAATACATTCATTCTGAACATATATCAGATAAAGTGCCAAAGTGAGAAAGTGCAATTTCAGCAGTACAACGGGAGAAAAAGTGACTAGTGCATTCAACTCAAAAGAGCCATTACATATCCAGACAATTTCTTAGTCTAACAGTCAGTTTTAAAAATTCAATAATATGGAGAATACTGTCATTGTGCAAAAGCTGTAAGTACATAAGGGCCGGTCTAATTTGTGTAAAATTAAGTTTTTTTAAAAGAGTGACCAGATAGCGCCTGCGTGGGTATTCATAAAATCTACATAAAAAGATAAAATGCAGCATATCCTGTGGAGACTCTCTGTCGCAGCCACAGGGTGCTGTCCGTTTATTAAAAGCATCAATTTTGGGTCTGATCAACAGATGATGAAAAAGATTTAACCTAAACCTTGTTAACAGGAACTTTTCATGGGAGGTCAATGTGCCCAACAGATATGGCTCTGCAGTATCACAAGTGTTTAACATAGCAAAATTTCTCACACTTCGTTTCTGGAGTTCAACATCTTCCCTCCGGATCTTTCTATCCAAAAGGAAGTCCCGTTTGAATACCTCCAGATCACCCTTTACAATCTTACTAGGTTATTCAAACAAATCCAGACGGCCAAGCCTGACAAAGCAGGATTTCACATATTTTATCCAAGGCGAAGCCATTGCCTTGTCCTGGGTCAAATAGTCTCTCATAATCAGGTGAGTCAGTGGGATATCCTGATTTAACCACAGTTTAAGCCAACAAATTAATGGGCGTAAGGAAAGAATGTCACCTAGATATTGCATCCCTAACTCTTCGTGTACCGAAAGGTTAGGTGCGCTTGCAGGGACACACAAAATGCTCTTCAGAAAAAAAAATTCAACAATCTGCAACTGCCCGCTGTCAGTGTACCCCCAGATTTCACTGCCATAGGTAGCCGTTGCTACCGATTTTGCGTTATAGAGTTTTAGCATGGCACTGGTAGGTTTTTTACCCAATTTCGAAGCGAAATTAAAAATAGAGGCATTAACCCTGGCCAATTCTCCTTTATTTTTTGCCAGATGAGGACCCCAATTAAGCTTGGAGTCAAAGAGGACCCCAAGGTATGAAAATGTCTTAGTTACAGGGATCACTACATCATCAAGTTTAAATGAAAAGTTCCTTTTTGATTGTTGGCCAACATGCATGACGAATGATTTTGAATTGTTGACCATGAGGTCTCTATCCGTCATGAACAGTTTAAAGGCATTTAATAAGGCTTGAAGGCCCCTCTCAGTTCTGGAAATTAAAACCGCATCATCTGCGTATAAAAGTACCGGAATCCCACGCCTGCCAACTCTAGGACAATCGGACTATACATTCTGCAACACACTATCAAGGTCGTTAATATAAAAATTAAAAAGAAAGGGGGCCAAAATACAACCTTGGCGAACACCCTTTCTGTTGTCAAAATTTTCTGTTATGCTCAGATCTTGAGAGTATCTTACATTAGCTCTAGTATTACTATGTAGGTCAGCCAGAAAATTAACAATTCCACTCTCTACCCCCTTCTCCCTCATGGACTGCCAGAGCCTTCCCCTGTTTACACAGTCGAAGGCTGAGGACAAGTCCATGAAGGCGAGGTGAATAGTGCCCCTTTGGGCCACAGTGTACTTGCTAAGTATTAGAAAAAGGTTAAGACACTGCGTCACAGTCGAACGACCAGTGCAGAACCCATACTGTACAATGGACATAATATTATTTTCCATCGTCCAGTCAGAAAGTCTCTGCAGTAGGATTCTACCTATTAATTTAACCATGGAGTCTATTAATGATATAGGCCTATAACAATTTGGGCTACTTTTGTCCCCTTTCTTAAAGACCGGGACAATCGTAGAGACCCCCCAGGATTGCGGGCAACCATATTTTACTGCTGCATTAAAGACAGACTCTAAAATAGGTGCCCAAAAACTTGGTTCCGATTTAAATAGGTCCGGAGGGATCCCGTCAGGTCCAGGAGCTTTCCCTGCTGTTAGGCCCTCAATGCCCTCCATAACCTCCCCCCTAGAGAAGCTAATCATTTTGTCATTGACACTCGGGGCAGAGATGGTCCTTTCTTCCTCCGAGCTACCATACAATTGCTTGAAGTGCGATTCCCATTCCTCCTTTGGAATATAGCATTCCAGGCCATCACCCGGTACTTGGACCAGGAAAGGTTACTTCATGACCGCCCAGATCTAGAACTACACCGCAAAGTGGAAGGGTCCAGAATCTCTCTCCAAGCCTCCTCTCTGAGGCATTCCTTATGTTTAGTAATGGTAGATTTATAGTGCTTGCTGCACAATTGAACTGTCTCCTTTATTCTTGGCTTAGCTGCTATTGCCAGCCTTAGATTTCTGGCTGCTTTAGAGCAATCATGATTGAACCACTTGGGTCCCACCGATTCTAATTTCTTTGCTGGGACCGACAATAACTTTGTCACCTTGGCCGACAAACTTTGGTAAGCTTCAAGAACCTCCCACGATTGTGGGCCTTCTTGTGTGCAAACCAGAATTTCATCTGCACAGATGGTTTTAATATCTTTATATAACAGATCTGGGGCAATTTTATACCATTTGAGACGACGCCTCCCATCAGTTGTGCTTACCCTGCCGGTAGTGAGACTTGTATCTACATTAGCAATCCAGGGACCCCTCAGGAGAACAGTGAGTGGGTTGTGATCACTGAATTCACTATATTCAATAACAAAGGAGTCCACAAATGATTGCATTGGCAAAGTGATTAATACATAATCAATAAAAGTTCCCCTACCATGCCCCTTGAAGGATGGGATCTCAAAACACTTTAAAGGATCCACTAGTCCCATGGTCAATAATAGATCTAAGTCGTTAAGTAGATCATTAAAAAGTTCCCCCTCTGTCGTATGTTCCAGGTGCAGACCTTTTAAGCGCGGACAATGCAAGTCCGAAATACTTTTCAACAGAAGGTCCCCACAAGGGTGAACATTAAAATCTCCAAGTATCATAAGATTATGGATACATTCTCTCATAGAATCTCTAATAAAAGCATTCAGTACTGGTAACTGACTAGCGACTGAGCATGAATTGACAGCATTATAAAAATTGACCATACCAAGCGTACAGTTTTCTCCCGTTAAAATTAGACCAATAATGCCAGAACTACTAGTTATGGCTCTACGAATTTTGCATGATATTGAAACAGAGATGAACGTCACCATTCCCCCCTTAGGTCTTCCCCTAGTTACAGCTGTTGCAGGGACATAAAATGCTTTATAACCTTCCAGAAAGTAGTTACAATCAACTGACCAGGTCTCCTGCAGGCAAATAACCTGAAACTGCTTAATGTACCCAACCCAGTTACAATCCTCCATCTTAGCACCCAAACCGGAAATATTCCAGGAGATTACATTATTCCCATCCAGTTTAACCCGTGTGCTTTCCTCACGTCCCATTTCATACAAAGTCTCTGTTACTTGACCATCAAAGTCCTCATGTCAGTCACACGCCTCCAAACCTGATAGTGAATCAAATCTATTCTGTGTTACAACATTGAACCCATTCATAGCAGGATTATCAACATTGTACTGATATACAGTTTCAGTGACCGGAGGCTGAATAGGGATAAGTGGACCAATTTTCCCACGAAGGGTAGGAGTTCGAATAAGGTGGGTGTAAAAGTAACCAAGGGGACGCACACACACACTATTTGCATTCTGAGTTAGAGAGGCTGTTCTTAATAAGACTGTAGCCACGTGTTGGGGATGTTTAAAATTAACTACTACACAATCCCCACTAGATGTGTTTAAAGACGGGCCAATCCAGTTCACTCTCCGCGTAGACAAAATTTGATCAGAATATGCAATTGGGAAACCACATTTACTGTTCAGCCATGATACCGTTTTATTTTTTAGTGAGGCATGTGATTCCTCAAATGGCTGGGCTGAATTAAAATCAACGGGCGGCACATTTGTTAAAACTGCCACATAAGGTGCGCAGTCAGGTGGAAGATTGATATAACGACTCTTCTTTACTTGTCTAGAAACCGGGTTTCCCTTAGAATTAGAATTAGATATAACCTGTTTTTCCTTACCGGTTATAATTGTAGGGCAAAGTGGTGCAGATTCAATTACAACTTTTTTCTGATTATTCTCCTGTTGACCTGAAGTAATATCAATACCTTGCCCATCTCTACTATGGGCCTTCTCCACGCCCTTAGGTTTTACAACTGGGATTGTTGACCGGTGTGTCGTTAATAATGCACCTAGTCTGTTGACTTCTAGGGCCACACTATCCAGTTTAGCAGTCAGAGGCTTCATTAGCTCTACAAACTTTGCCTCAAGCTTTTCTTCGAGTATACTAATCAACGAAGCGAATTGCTCCAGAGTAGTGTTTATGCCTGCTGCGTTAATCCCTTCATGTGAATCCTGTTCACTACCATGGCTATTTGGCACTGGTTTCACTATTTCTGCTCTTTTTTTCCCATGTTTTCCCCCACGTTTAGTCAGTGGTTTTCTACATGTTCTCACTGGTCTAGGGGAGGGTGAAGGGGAAGACAAAGGCTGATCTACTGCCTCAGTAGATATGTGAGAAATATTCTCTTGAAGGTCAACACGAACCTGCGCTTCAACCACTATGGAAAACCTATTGCTCTCTTCCGGTACATCAACTATGATTAAGTCAGTGGGTAATAACGGTATATCATCATCTGCCAGCCGGTCGCTTCCACGACCTAGTGAGGCCCTACGCTCGCTATCATTCTGTGTGACCTTTTTAACCAGATAATTATCCATAGTACCTGATACAGTTGTAATCCTGTCTGGTTTTACTTTAGACATCGTAACTGGGTTGGATAATACAATAAACCCTTACGAGCACTTTACCCCTTAAACAAATATTAAAAACAATGATAAATAAAATCTCACCTAAGAGTGCAAGTTCCTGAATAGAACAATCAAGGTCCGTGGCCCGGCCCAGCCTCTTCTGGCCTCTGAGGGCCTAAGAGGGCCCGCCCTTTGCCCGGGCTTCTCCCGGGCTCGTCCCGCGCGCGTCCCGCGTGGGCGGGAGGTAGAGCCGGTGCTTTGTAGCGCCTCCGGGCGCTGCGCTCGCATCACTGGTGGAGCGCCGGGCCCCAGGGCAGCTGGGATATGTGGTCTTCCCGCTGTCGCCCGGTCCCGGTCTGGCGTGGGTAGAAACAGCCGCCGCTGCCCACAAGGCGCTGTAGAAGAGCTAGCGTCCCAAAGTGAAGAGCAGGTAAGTTCGGGAACTGGCCCTTGCCCTCACGGCGTTTGTCCGACTAGTTCCGGCCCCCAAGGCTCTCTCAATAGAGCCGGTGCTTTGTAGCGCCTCCAGGCGCTGCGCTTGCATCACTGGTGGAGCGCCGGGCCCCGGGGCAGCTGGGATATGTGGTCTTCCCGCTGTCGCCCGATCCCGGTCTGGCGTGGGTAGAAACAGCCGCCACTGCCCACACGGTGCTGTAGAAGAGCTGGCGTCCCAAAGTGAAGAGCAGGTAAGTTCGGGAACTGGCGGTTGCCCTCACGGCGTTTGTCCGACTAGTTCCGGCTCCCAAAGCTCTCTCAATAGAGCCGGTGCTTTGTAGCGCCTCCGGGTGCTGAGCTCGCGTCACTGGTGGAGCGCCGGGCCCCGGGGCAGCTGGGATATGTGGTCTTCCCGCTGTCGCCCGGTCCCGGTCTGGCATGGGTAGAAACAGCCGCCGCTGCCCACACGGAGCTGTAGAAGAGCTGGCGTCCCAAAGTGAAGAGCAGGTAAGTTCGGGAACTGGCCGTTGCCCTCACGGCGTTTGTCCGACTAGTTACGGTCCCCAAGGCTCTCTCAATAGAGCTGGTGCTTTGTAGTGCCTCCGGGCACTGCGCTCGCGTCACTGGTGGAGCGCCGGGCCCCGGGCAGCTGGGATATGTGGTCTTCCCGCTGTCGCCCGGTCCCGGTCTGGCGTGGGTAGAAACAGCCGCCGCTGCCCACACGGCGCTGTAGAAGAGCTGCCGTCCCAAAGTGAAGAGCAGGTAAGTTCTGGAACTGGCCGTTGCCCTCACGGCGTTTGTCCGACTAGTTCCGGCCCCCAAGGCTCTCTCAATAGAGCTGGTGCTTTGTAGCGCCTCCGGGCGCTGCGCTCGCGTCACTGGTGGAGCACCGGGCCCCGGGGCAGCTGGGATATGTGGTCTTCCCGCTGTCGCCCGGTCCCGGTCTGGCGTGGGTAGAAACAGCCGCCGCTGCCCACACGGCGCTGTAGAAGAGCTGGCGTCCCAAAGTGAAGAGCAGGTAAGTTCGGGAACTGGCCGTTGCCCTCACGGCGTTTGTCCGACTAGTTCCGGTATGGATTAGTTATTTTTCTGGAACTGTGCTGTCATTTGAGTTCACAGTTAGGAGTTTGTGGCCCTGAATTAGTGGGCCTGATACTTAAAGGTATTTTTCATTCTCAAGAGTCAGAAAGCTATTTATGAACATGCAAGGTAAATTTACAAAGCCCAAAAGTGCATTGCAATTTGTACTTGCCACTCCCAATCACAATGTGCACATTGCAAACACTTGAGTCTCAAGGGCAAGGGTGGTAAAAGAGTGTTGTTCCTTCCTTGTGACTCACAAGGGTATGCACACATGCTTTGAGATTGCTTTTTCAAGGGCATTTGCTGAAAGCAAGCAGTAACCATTCACATAGTGTAGGCTGACAGTACTTGACACCTTACACTTTGTGTGCATGCTGAAGACATCAGTGGAAGCACAAAATGGCCCCACAGACCACTCCATGCTCTACCAGCGATCCATTTCACAGCATTATTATTATGTTATTTTAGGATTTTGACACCCGTTCCTTTAAAGGTAAGGGTCAGAAATAGTGGTTTGCAATTTCATACATGCCTCCGTCGCAGCATTCACTAATATTTGCAAGGTGGGATTGGTTCAGAGGGGAGGGAACTATGATCTTCATTTGGGAACATTTGGGAAGGAGCAAGTAGTAGAGGGAGGATGTGTCAGACCTTGGCGAGCGAATGGGCACTGCTACATCACCTGATTGCACAAGTGCTGACAAAGAAGTCTGTGTGAGAAGGCTTCTAGAAAGCAGAAGATTTCAGTGACAGTGGTCCTGCTGCAGAAAGTGGAGGGTTGGCCCCTGGAGGGTAATAGGTCTGTCAAGGTACAGGAGCTAAAAGGTAGATCCAGAACAGGGACATCAGATGCAATGGCCTTATTGACACCAGCATGCTTGTCACCACAAAGGCAAAGAAGGAGCCCTCCACTCATTGGAAGGGTGCTCCTGGGAATTGTGAACACATGCTCATCAGGTCCTTGTATGAGGGGGCCATGAACCACAACAAATAGCCCTCCAGAACTACCCGGGTAGATTACAGCTGAGAACAGTCTTGGCTATACAGCTATGGAGCCATGGCATGTAATTAAAAAAAGGTGCTACATGTATGGTCACTATTAGAGCAACAATGAGCAGAAAGGCAATCACCTTTGAGGCTGCTGCTACAGGACCAGTGAGACAAATGCAATCCTTAGAAGATTCTAGGTAAAGTATGGAAGTGGAGAATGGAGACGGGCCTGCCGAAGACCTGCAGCCCAGTGTGGTCGGAAGCAAAGTAGTGAAGGCAGGCAACTAAGATAAAAAAGCTCACCCAGTTTTTAATGTTAAGCAGGGATTCCAGGACACCCACTTAGACTGAGTAAGGATGGTAGCACGGTTGGCTGGTGCAGCAGGTGAGCATGATTAGAAGTGTGTGGAGAGAAATATGGCAAGAAGACTGGAGGTGCGAGTATGATGGTAACTGGTAGGAAGAAAGCACAGATAGAAGTGTGTGGAGAGAAATATGGCAAGAAGACCGGAGGTTTAGCACTCAAGCCTTTTCAAAAAGCATGGTGGATGACATGGGATACGTTTCTAGAGAATGACTGCCTAGCTGGCACAAGCGCCTGGACGTAGATGTAGGTACCAAATAAGGAGAGGGAGGATCTAGGGAGCAAGCAGGCTAAGTAGGTTGACATTGTGCAACAGGAGACAGGTTCAGGGGTGGTAGCAATGGAATCATGAAAAGAAGAAGATTAGAATGGCAATGCTTTTAAGTAGGAGACTGTGTCAGAGATGGGTTCAAAGATGCAATATATAGCGCAGACTGATGAAGCATGGCCATGTAAGCTGCGTCTGCTGTGAGCTCCTGCCGGAGCACCAAATCTGACAGAAACCCTGCCATCCTGAATGAGCACTGCTGCCTCCCAAATGACCCTACGAGCTGGTGATATACTGATGGCCGAGAAACGATGGATCCTAAGCTGCCAGGCCTGCAGAAACAACATGAACTACCATAGAGCTGAATCGATGGGCACCCTGCAAAATGGTGACCTGCCTGGACTAAATTTCTCTGAAGCTTCGTCTGTGGCTGCCCCTTTGGGGAAAAGGTAGTGCAGGCAAGGTCGTGATCACCCACCGTGTGGCCCGCTGAAGGAGACAGGGCCCCGGGGACCCTAGTCAAATGCGGCACATATGAAGTGTACCAGTGACATCGGTGGGCCCGGAGGTCCAGTGCCCAGGGCCTGTCAATCAGCCCAGAGGAGGTGTGGCACCCGAGCTGGCCGGGGCTGGTGGCCTACGGTACTGGCTGTGCCCCTGGAGAGTCGGAGGGATGAGTGCCTTGGGCCTAGGGAGCAGATGGCTGGCTAGGCCTGTGACCAACAGAGGAAAATAGCCTGCGTCTTGAAGGGACAGTCACTGGAGGCTCCCCATCCTCCTTTTGCCTTCCTCGATGTCCTAAGATAAGAGCCTCCGGGCCTGAGCGCTGTTGAATGTCAGTAGGGGCCGAGTGATGGGAACCGGGTGCAGCCGCCAGGACAGGACCCAGGAGGGGCATCATCCCTAACAAGAACAGCCGAGTCACCGGTTGCTGCAGAGGAACAAAGAGGGGAGAGGCCCCAGACTCCCGTTAGATGAAGGGAAGCACATTTGCTGACTTCTGAAGGCAGCGGGAGACAACAGCAATTAGTGTATAAGTGACTGGTCCATGTTGTGAAAACCCATCAAAAGGCTGAGGCAGTCTACTCTGGCTTGCTTTCAGGGAAGGCCAGGGCCCGGTGTGGAGACCGGACAGGCGCTATGGTGATCCTCCAGAAGCTTTCTCTATCACCTAGTCTATGTGCTCAGCTTGAATGGAGCCGTTTGTGGCCATGGGGAGAGCCATGAGAATGGGCAGAGTACCAAAAACAATACTGCAAAGACGATCACCACAGATCCATTACCTCACAGCGGATACTGACGTTGGTGCCTAGGATGGAGAGACTTGGGTGGCTGGCTCCTTCTTACTTGGCCTCCACGACCAGTTAGGTTTCCTCCACCCATCTCTCAGCTGCCAGAGGGCGTACCCTGCACACAATCATTCCTGCTGGCGGCTGAAACTACTGCCTAACCATGATGATGGCAAAAGACAGGGACCCCAAACACACCCGACAAGTAAAGGTTGACCGGTTCACAAAAGTGCAGGCCCCCCAGATGGAGGTCGCAGAGGCCATGCAGCACCTAAAGGATATGGCTGTGTTACTCCAGGCAATACAATCCTCAAGAGAGGAGCTAGAAGGCAAAATAAGGGAGGAGGTTCTAAAGTCCTATGTAAAGTATCAGAAAGGGTGACTCAGGCAGAGACTCAAGTCTCGGAGGTGGAGAGTGACTGAGGCAGAGACTCAAGTCTCGGAGGTGGAGGATGTGGGTGACTGACCTCGGCAGTACAAACTCGGATATATTGTGGTGACTGGAGGATACAGAGAATAGGGCCCGGAAAGGGAATTTCCGCTTTGTGGGCTTCCCAGTGGGAGAGAAGGGAATTAATGTGCCTGTGTTTTTGGTGCTATGGCTCAAAGACATTAGCTCATCTGGACAGTTCTCTGCCTGCTTCGTCATAGAGAGAGCACGCCACACATTGAGTGCACGACCACCAGACTAATCATAGTGAAGTTTCTTAACTTTCTAGACAGAGACATAATCCAGTGAAAAATGCATACACAAAGGCGAGGTCAGGTACGAAAATGATAAAATCACGGTATTTCAGGACTACAACTGCGAGGTCCAACCTCAGCGTCGGACCTTCGATTCCGTCAAAGCGAAATTCTGAGCACTCCACATTCAATATCTTGCCTGCAAAACTGAAAGTTATTTAACTGGGAAAATCACACTTCTTTCAAACCCCTGAAGACATGAGGGCCTAGATAGAGGAGAGGCCAGTCCCCCATCCTCAAAAAGAACCTACATCCAAAAGAAAACAGGCACAGCACAAGGAGGCGAGACCCTGGGTCTCAGTGTGGAAGAAGACCAGGACTGAACGTAGGCTGAGGCGCGTGGGTGGTGGGATGCCCTATACCCTGAGAAAAGTGACTCAATATAAGAGATGCCTTCCTGATGAAGAAGGTGACCAGGCCTGTACAGGGAGTAAGAGCACAGTGGGGACCAATTCAACAGAGAAGCATTCAGATTCGGCAGACAATGGTAAGTCCTTGGGGCCAGAAACCTTGCCCCCACTGGCTGCTGCGATCTCTGCTTTGGAGCAAGACGGAGAGGCTGGAACACAATGAACATTAAACAAACCACCAGACCTGGACCCAATAGACTGAGGAACTGGCACTTGAATACCAGCAGATGGTGCTCCACATGAATAACCCATGCTTCAAACACTCCTAGCTTAAGGCTGGGGATTCCGCTCGAGGAACATTGTTGGCTGGTTCATATGTTCTAAGTGATTCAGGGTTGAGCACTGTGTTATTTCATGGGGTGTATGACAGACCTCTCCATTTTCTCTGGCAAACATCTGTTTCTCTTGGATGAGGGGCCTTGGTGCCGGGGGGAGTTGTGGGGGGTGGGTAGGAGGGTTGGTTGGAGGGAAGGTAGGTTATAATGTTATGGTTGAGCTTTTGTAGTTATTGTTTGTCAGTCACGTGGGTCACTAGGGACAGAGAGCCCAGAGGGTACACAAAGGTATTAAGAGCATGTCCCATATAGGTGAGATGGGCAAAGATCATATCCCATGGCCGCGTCGACCCTAACTGAGATCTAGACTTTATGATGTCGACATGGAATGTCAATGGTCTGGGTGACAAAATTAAAAAGGGAGTTGATGACGCAATTTATTAAGAGGCTGCACCCAGACATAGTAATGCCTCAGGAGACACACCTGCAGTGTAAACAGTGCAGATTTTTGGCCGAGTGCCTACACGGTGTTGACGCATGCAGGGTATTCCACCAGGTCACTGGGAGTGGCCATATTAATTAAAAGATCTCCCCCCTTTCGGATGATACATCACTGGCTAGATCCTATGTGATGATATGTGGGAGTCACAGGAAAATGTGGAAGCAGATACATCAGCAGTGGTTCTAGCAACCTGCCTCCTAAGACATATTACATCTCTTATTCACGATGACCAATCAGGCTTTATGCAAAGACGCGCCACCAGATTAAACCTTCGCAGGACCCATATATGGTTGATGAAGGTGAAGGACTGTGACTCACCACACATATTTCTATCACTAGATGCAGAAAAAGTGTTTGATGCAGTGCACCGGCCATTTCTAGAATGTACACTCACCAAATTCAGTATAGGACCTAAATTCTGAAGCTGGGTAGCACTACTATTCAATATTCCCACTGCCACAGTTAGAGTAAATGGGGTGTTATCTGCAGCCTTCCCTATTGGTTGGGGAACGTATCAGGGATGCCCCCACTCACCACTTCTCTTTGTGCTCGCTCTCGAGTGGCTGGCCTTTGGCATTGGATGCCATCCGGAAATTCGGGGTTTCAGGATAGCCCCCACTTATGAAGAGGAAGAAAAGATTTTTCTCTATGCCGATTATATTCTCATCGATGTCACAGACACCAGTACCACTATTCTTGTCATATTCAACACCCTAGAGGAGTATGGGAGACAATGGTACAGGAAAAATTGTAACAAGTCAGTGCTTTATTGCCTCGGGAGACCCTGCCACAGTTGCCTTATCCGAAGCATTGAGAGGGGTTCCAAAAGGCTTCTAGTACCTTGGTATTTTTATCAGCACACACAGGGAGCTGTGTAGGTTCTGTAATCTCCCCCTCTCTTTTCTAAAAAGAGTGGCCATTTTTAAAATGATTACCTTACCACAATTACTCTACGCTCTTCAAAACACATACCACCCACTTCCATGGACAGTGTTCACCGGACTGGAGGGTGCTATTTGGTACCTACTGCGGTAAAGAAGTCACCCTAGCATTGCATTAAAAATGTCACAGCTCAACCCCTACAATGATGGGATTGAGGTGCCGGATGTAAAGGCCTACTATTGGGCCGCACATCAAATTCCTATAAATAAATAGTTACAATGGGAAAGGGATTACCCTACATACAGACTGGAAAGGGAATTAATGGCACCTCACACACAACTATATTACCTTTATGGTGGTATGGGAACTTCCCAACTATTGCCAGTGACACAAGTTACCCTGGAGGCGTGGGATAGAGCAAAGCGACCAAAGGGGTGGACACACTGGATGACAAAGGCTATGCCACTCTGGGGAGGTGGGTGATTTTAGGAACTGCATACATTAAAGTGATTTAGAGCCTGGGACCTCTTGGGCATTTCTACGATAGGAGACATCTAGGAAATGGGCAAACTTAAACCCTGGCCAATAATTATTATGGAGTATGGGCTACACAGATCTCAGTTTATTAAATATGCACAGCTGCGCCACGCATGGTATGTATAGCGCATTCCATGTACACACTTACCTGAAAACGCTCCACTGGAGGGGAGACTGCTACAAGAGGAGCTCATACAAAAAGTTGTTCCTACTGAGAAATAAAAACCATTAAAAATAATTTGCAAGACAACCTGCGTAGATTGCAGGAGAGATGGGAGCAGAATATAGGAACCTTGGAGGATGTTGACTGGGAGACAGCCCTACTGTATCCCAGAGAGCTATATTGTGCCTTGTCCAATCTAAAATCCTGCATAGAATATGCTATGATAGGGAGAAATTACAGAAGATGAGCAGGTCAGAGACACCATTCTTAAATGAAGGGATGTTAAGTGTGACTTCTACCACACGATAGGGGCTTACTCCCCGCAATACAAGCCTATTAGGAGGTTATCGTTGATTTTGGGGGTATCGCTGCTGGTTGACTCTGATTTTGTTCTCCGAATATCCCCAGTGAGGATGGTATTAATAGGGTCCAACTACTATTCACCTCATTGAGTCAGGCCAAGCGAGACACTGCTAGACGATGGGGTTAGAGCATAGTCCCACGACACAGGAATGGAGAAGGGGAATGGACCTCTATATGGCTGTTGAATGTACTTCATATGTGAGCAGGGGCTGCCCCAGAATATTCTATAATGTATGGGGTCCATGGAGACGTTACTATGGGCTGGATCTTTGGGACAATGCACATTAATCCCACCTTTGACCGCTTATGATGCCGACACTTTGCACCTGGGGGGTCGTCACTAGTCGGGAACACACTATGTTGACTTTGCTTTTGGGTCAAGACATGGAGATAGGTCCCACAGAAAGTCAACAATATTTGGTGATTCCAACGAGATACGCTAGTGTTAATGAGATGCTGTCCTTAATAACTGCATTTTACGCGACTGAAGTTATTGTTCTGATAACTGTACGTTTATGTTATCTACAACATGTCAACAGAAATAAATAGATTTTAAAAAAACACAATGCAATATATATTAGCATAGCTGCCATGTTAAGTAAATACTTACTAGTAAGCACAAAAGGTGAAATACAGCCCCATGACAATATGAACATACTTAAGCCTTTACTTAGAGATGTGTATTGCAAAAAGAAATTGAAAGCTAAAAAGAGAAAGTTGTCAAAGTGATTCAAGGTGCCCAACAACATTAACACTTGGCAGTTAGGTTTACCATACACCAGTATTTTCAGTGACAGTTACCTGGAGAATAGTGTAGCACTGTTTAAATATCTGAATGACATCAGGGTAACTCAAATAAGACACTACTAAGTCATGGGGCAAGATTGATGATAAGCTATGGCTTTAGTTGGTAATGTCTAGAAGACCAGTACAACGTACTTTGAAAGGGCTGGTAAACTAGAACAAGGTCAGATCAATTTGAGCATGATAGAAGTTTTTAAAAAAGGAGCATGCTATAGATTGCCCCGCAAGGTCAGACAATAGTCATCAAAATACAATTCCGGGAACAACAAAATGGATGAGGAACTTTGGGTAAGAGCCACTGCTCTAGTAAAATTGGAGGCAGTTGATCCATGATATAGAATATGCCCAAATTGAATGGTAGCAGTGAAGGTGCGTGAATGGTTTACAGCAGACTTTAGAATAATACACAAAGGCCTGGAAGTGTCCTTGGACTGACAATTTGGAATCAGTTAAAGGTATGGGGTAGATAGTACATAATAATTGTGTGAAAGAGGTTCAGACAGGGAGTATACCAAGCTCTTTTGAGGAGCTACTGGTTTGGAAATAATTATGTAACTTCAGGGGTTTGTCCACAAAGAGGTAAAAGAAGAACTTAGGTTGGTCCACCATCTGTCATGGCCTAAAGGGGAGGCAATGAAGTGCTATATTTCCCAAAGCAAATATTCAGTGTAATAATCTAGCCTTAATGAAGACATTGTGAATGTCGGGTGGGAGCCAAGATAGGTACAATTGCCATACACTCAGCATTTAGAATACTGCAGATATGCCCAAATGATTTTCATGTATTAAGTATTTAGTTTGATGTGCAGATCTTCATTGACAAGGCAATGTTGATGGACTGCTGTTAGTTTTGTGCAACTTTAAAGAAGTTCAGATTATTCCTGGAGTGGGTGATATGGCAAGGAGTGAGGTCTGATCAAGTGCTGCACTACCTCAATGTTTTCCTATTGACAGGATGGAAGAGAGAGCACGGAGAGTGTGATGGACTGATGAAAGTCCTTAAACAGGTGGCATCAGACTTTGCACTGGCTTTAGCAACAGGGAAAATGGTGGGACCAGCAATGACTATTACAATTTTGCAAATGTAAGTGGATTCTGTGGCCTTGGTGTCACGATTACCAGTGGTAAAGTTACAAAAACAGGGCGGCACTGTTACATGAGGTGGTGTGAATGGAAAGGAGTTGTCGTCCTTCTAAATTTTCTCTGTTAGGTTTTTGGCCTGTGCAGGGTTTTTTGAAACATTAGGCTTTTGTCAGGAGAGGAGCTATGAACTCACATCACAGGATAAGGTGTACTTATGGAACAAGACAGAATTTGCTTACCTAGATTAGTTTCCCTAACTGCTACATTAAAAATCAATGTATTTTCAAAGTGGCCCCATCATATGAACATCTATAATTCTTTTAGAGGCATGAGGGCAGGAGGTTATGTACTCTACTGGAATGGCAAATGGTGGACTAAAAGGTAGTCTGATATTTTGAGACAATACTACAACATCACTGTGTACTGCATGTTATTCGATTTGTTTTGGCAATGAGTCTGTAGGAGCAGGAGTTACAAAATAGGGAAGTGGGGTTCATCATTTGCAATGAGGCAGCGAGAGTAATCAAAAAAACTTATCAACCAATGATCGGTGGATTCTGCAACTGTTGAGGGTATTAGAATTGAGCTGCTTACAAAGGAATGTTATTTTGTCACACCAGTCACAAAGCAGGATTGAGGAATGAATGTCTGATACTTTTAACTAAGATGACAAGAGAGACATTGGAAAATAATCGCAACAAACTTACGGTAATATTTTATCTGAAGGCTCCTACAATCACTTTTGATGTAAACTCTTATCTAACTTTTGGGACAAATCCTCGACACTGATTATTTTAGTAAGGTTTCAATTAAATTGTGGAAGTCGGCTTCCCAAGTATGGTGTAATTTGTTTCTCCCAGCTCTTTGTTAGGTGTAAGCTTGATCTTTACATGTTTGTAAGAATATGTAAATATAAAAATAATTCTCAATAGGCTTGATATTAAGTTTTAATGATTGCTTTTTTAAATCATCAGACTTGAAAAAGTCATCTTTTCAATGAAACACGTGTTGTCTGATTGCTGTCATCTGATACTGACCTGCGTGTCGATAAACTTTGTAATTCATGTGCAAAATTAAATGCTGGATCTTTTACATTGTCAGACCAAAAATATAAAATTTGTGCAGTGCTCTGGATTTCATGTATTATATATTATATAGTGACTACTTTTTAAAGTCTTAGTGCTGGTGCTTAGATATACCATTCATGAAACCCACTGAATAAATGAAATAATTAAAGAGAGAATGATAGATTTATGGAAATTATAACTAGGGAAGCAGGAGTGCTTAGCAGACCCTTAAATTTAGTTTTTGCAATCCCTTTTTTCCGATTTTCTAACCGTATTATTAACATTTGATACAATGGGTTTAGGACTGGCGAGACATGATACCCTCTTGTTATCAATTTTGCACTATGCACTGAAACTTTTGGAAATAAAGGATTTTTATTGTATTGTTATGTATTGTACTTTTATGATCTATGTCCTTTTTAGATTGAATAAAGTGATGTAACAATAACAATTGGCTGATACTTTATCCCAATTTCAGCAGCTGCGATTCCATAGATTTACCCGCTATATTGGACCAAATTGGTCCTTACCAGAGGAAATGTGGAATTTTGGGAGGTGAGACAATACAGTTGACTGAAGGTTTGCTTGCTTTT
Source organism: Lissotriton helveticus (assembly GCF_964261635.1). Lineage (NCBI taxonomy): Eukaryota > Metazoa > Chordata > Amphibia > Caudata > Salamandridae > Lissotriton > Lissotriton helveticus. Next base: position 451,719,532 of record NC_136070.1, on the reverse strand, counting down.
CCAGAAGATGCTCCTACTCCCAGGTGTGGACAGTATTCTAAAAAAATAGGTCAAAAAGGAGTGCTTGTCAGGGGAAGTAATGTGGTGAATGTTGTGATGTCATTGATAGACACAAGCCTGTAGCCAATGAACATATTTGGGAAGATGGCTGGATTTGCTTTTTATGGGGAGTGAGTTCATGGGTACATATTGAGTGGAGGGGAATTTATGAAGTAGGAAAATAGGCGGTGGGTAAGAGAGAAAGGTTAGGAAGAAGGCAAAAGGGGGTCTATAATGGTATAGGTGTTTCATATGGGATTTTGAGGCAAGTGAGAATTGCGGGGCATATTATCAACAACTAGCGATATTTATCGCTAAATAAGCTTAGCGACATTTTTTTGTATCACCAAAATCGCCGGATTTTATCGCAGAGATAACGTGCTATTAGCAACATTTATCTCCAAAGAGATAAAATATCCGGCGATAGCGGCAAAATGCGTGAATATCGCTGGAAATCCAGGGATATTCAGGCATTATCGCTAATAGGGACTTAGCCTGAATATCCACCTCCCATTGGATATACAGGCTAAGAACTGGTCTGAGAAGGCGTTAGTTTTCAGCGATATTCGCGCTTAGCGCACATTTTTTTGTCGCTATGCCTGCATTGATAATAGGCGATAGCGATTTTAGCGACTGCTTTCAGTCGCTAACAGGTTGGGTACGCCCACTTTGCATGTCATTAGCGATAAATATCGCTGACATGCAAAGCGGGCCGCAAACCGCTCGCTAACACCTAAAAGCTGTCGCTGACTGATGTTAGCGACAGCTTGCTAATAGGGCGATGAAATTATCGCTGCTTTGCGGCGAAAACGGCAATAATGTCATATCGCCTGCCTTGGTAATATGCCCATGCATGTTTATGCACTTTGGAATACCTCCTGCACCCAGTTATATTCTGCATCATCTTCATTGGGTTCAAAATGTGGAAGTGCTAGCTTTATGGAGACATAGCAGTGATGGAATTAACATTGTTAAAGGACAGACTGCAAACTATGGTTCATAGGTTAAACACATACCAGAGGGGGGCAGGAGTGTGAGTGGCATTGAAAAAAGTCACAGAACATGGAGGTTTGCTCCTTGGAAGCCTACAGGCAGTATTTGAGGGTAAAGTGGCAGAGGTTAGAAAGTGCATTTACCCATAATATTTTAGAACAGCAATGAACTGGGAGTCCTTCATCATACTGAGGACATTTTTACAGCATGGAGCTTGGACAACAGAAAGAATTGGAACACACTTGTTTAGAATTGGGCTGAAAATGGATGCATGAAGATTGGAACAAGAAGAGTGTAGGATGAAAAGCCTGGGTAGATGATGATTAAGAAAGGGGTGAGGATATATGAGGTCCAGAGGGACAACATACTTGATAAAGCAATAATAAATTAGTTTTTCAGCAGTCAGGGAACAGAGCATAAGAAGAAAAAAGAGATTTCAATATGCGGTCAGGTGGACTGGAAAGAGCGCAAAAACAAATTGTATTGGGTTTAAGGAGGGGCAGGTGATGGTGGTACAGAAGGATTCTGATGGCTTTGTGTACAGTTGCTTCCCCTGTAAGGGGAGGTGAGTACATATAGGACAAGCCCGGATACTATTCTGATTCATCTAGGGAAAAATTACATAATGCATTCGAAAAGGTTAGAATTATTTATTACCTAGGGAAAATGAGTCAACCTGGGCCTAGAGTGGGCAGGCTGACTACTGTGTGACTACTAAAGGCGGTAAAGTGTTGTGAACACTACTTGCTTCCAATAAGTAGGCCTTTCCCACAACCACAAGCATCACAAGTAGTTATTTCCCAAGGGGTGACACTCATGGAGGAGAGAGAACAGTCCTCTCCAACACAAGAATGTTTGTGAACGAACAAGGGGTGGTGAAGAGAGGAGTGTGATGCTGAGGGGTATTGGCCTACCAAGTCATTGCATGCACTCAGGACATTGTTCATTTTCTTGATGGGATGCAGATGACACCACCCTTCCCTGATCCATAATTAATGGATTGTTCTGAAAGCATTCTGGGAGAGGTATGGATATTAGTTGTGAAGGTAAGTGGAAGGAGAGAGCTCAAGATAAGGCATGGGAGGGCCTTCATAGTTGGTTATGAGAAACATTAGAAAGAAAAGATAAACTAGGAAATAGGAGTCGGTCTGGGCCTGGGCCTAGAGCGGGCAGGCTGAAAAGGAATTTGACGGGGATTCAAGTGTAAGAAATAAAGACAATACAGGTACCAGCTAAACTTGTTAAAAGTAAATGTTTTTAAAAAGGAGGAGAAGGATCTACCTTTCTAGCCTTTAGGAGGTGGCTAATGTTTAAGGGTGGGCATGTCCCTTGTGCAGAGCCAGGATATTGTTTAAGAACATTTAGAGTGTATGACTTAAAACTGAAGATTGTAAAATATTTTGTGAGCTCTGTTTGCTTCCAACAAAGTGGCTTTCCCTACAACCATAAATGTCTGGAGTAGTTCTTTCCCAAAGATGTGCAAAGCCGGAACCCACCCAATTAGAGCTTTTCTGGCTGGCTTGCAAAGCATTGCTCTGCAATCAGCCAATTGTAATGCCAGTCCCTGAGAATTTGAGTAACAGAACAAATCTCTTATAAGCTCTTAAACCATCTGCACCTTCCATGTAATGTGTTCTGGCACCTTTGAGTAATGTCTGCGGTTTTAAAATATGCATAAATAAAAGATAAATTCCAATGCAAGTACCTATATATATATATATATATGTATATATATATATATATATATATATATATATATATATATATATATATATATATATATATATATATATATATATATATCCACGAAGCAACCAACTCCTTCTGGATCTCCTCCGACCCGTGAGAGGTGGCGTGCACGCCGGCGGAGTAAAGCCGACAAATTTCTGCTTTCTTTGTCAAAGTTCATTAAGCACGCTCTCAGGACAATAAACCAAGGTATCACACAATCTCCATAGTGCTGTTTATTCACAACGCGTTTCGCCGACAAAACGGCTTGATCACGTGAAGAAATGCTGTTACATCATTGGTATATGTTGAATATGTCCATAGTCATCAAAAGAGGACTTACGTATTGTGAAACATAAAACATTTCCTACATATGGAACCCTCTATCATGTGTAATCATACACACCATATAAACTAATATTCATGATTATGGTTGTGTAAATCCAAATAAAAAACTTAAATAAAAAACTTGTACTTGTCTAACACAAAATTTTTCCCCCATTTTTTAGCCATTGCGTATGCCTCAGAAATTGCCCATATATCAGACCAAAGTTAGTCAGATCAAAAGCGTGAGAAACACAAAGCTTAAGAGACACAGTATAATATCGTGGGGAATACACCGCTGCTCTGCACGTTAGTCGAAAATGACGTGACTCCTCCCATTCTCACTCTTAATGCGTGTGAGACAGAAGGAAGGTTCACAACCTCGTTGGTGTCATCATAACAAATCAAAAAAATATATATATACATTAAACCTTGTAATGGCGAGTGCCCTACGGTTTCCAAAAGGGTCCTATGTATAATAGAGATACACAGTGGTAGCATGTGGGTAGTGGCAAGTGCCCAATAATCAACTAAGTCAAATCATGTTCCGTTACCGTCCATCAAAATACCAATGTTTTCAGCATAAAGTGCCCAGGTGATGAAGGAGGCAGAGAAGGGGAGAAATCCCGTGAAGTGAAGTGCAGATAAAGTGGGCCCCCTCTCTTACTCCTGAAAAATAAACAAATAAATCTTTTGATTAAAAACAAAATCGATGTCACAGTATATCAATCATTCTAACAGACATAGGGCTAAAAAACCATATCTCTAAGGTATGGAAGAACAATGGAAAAACATGCATGTTATACAGATTATATCTTAGAATACGTTAGATCTTCAAATGTACGGCTAATTCCTCCTCTTGATTCAGGCCTCCAGGGGCCTTGCTCTGGAACTCAATGATCAGTTTTGACTCCCTCTGGCGTAATTTCAGCACCCTGTTACCACCCCTTGGGTTCTTTGTTATTTGTTCCAAAATGATAAAACTTAAATCTTTGACATTCGAGAAATGTTGTTCTCTAAAATGTCGTGCAACAGGGTATTTGGGGTCAAAATTGGTATTGGCTCTTGTATGTTCCAGAATCCGTTTTTTAGCCATGCAAGTAGTACTGCCAATATACCATTTGTTGCATGTGCAAAAAATTGCATACACAACAAAAGTGGAACTGCAAGTGAGAAAAGACAGGATTTTCTTAGTGACACCATTGTAAGTGACTTCTTTGCATGACTTGCTGTTAGAACAGGCTTTACAATGTCCACAGGGAAAGAAACCCTCTAATCCCTTCATTATGGGAGGATACGTAGTGATGTCACTACGGACTAACATGTCCCTAATGCTCCTCCCCCGTCTATATGTGATGCTAGGTCTCTTGGGTAGATCCCTCCCAATGACACTGTCCATTTTCAGTACGTCCCAGTTTTTTGTTATGATTTTCTTAATCGCTTTGGAGTCCGTACTGTAGGTGAGGATCAGTCTAGTAACATCCTCCACTTCCTCAACTGCATTTGGTTTGTCACAGATAGTCTCAGATCTATCGATCGCATTAGCCCTCTCCCTAGCTTTCTTGAGCACCCAACTGGGATATCCTTGAGTACGAAACCTGCTCAAAATAATTTCACTTTCTTCCAGGTATCCACTCTCATTATTGCAATTGCGCTTTGCCCTCAGCAGCTCCCCAAACGGAATACTCCATTTAAGATTGTCTGGGTGACTGCTGAGGGCATGCAATATACTGTTACCCGCGGTGGCTTTGCGGAAGAGTTTGGTCTGCACCTTCTCATTTGCGATCTCAATTTTGACATCCAAATACTCTGTCTGTTCTACTCTTGGTGCCAGTCAGAACTATATTAAGAGAATTTTGATTAAGCCTGTCGATGAACCTGTCAGCCTCCTCCATGGTACCTCTCCATACTATGAAGAGGTCGTCAATGTATCTCAGCCACATTGATATCCTTTGGAAATCTTGTTGAAGAGTGGGGTCTAACCGTATGTCTTTTTCCAACTTGCCAAGAAACAAATTGGCAAAGCTGGGCGAAAAACACGAGCCCATGGCAGAGCCACTGACCTGTCTGAAAAGTTCGCCATTAAACAGAAAGATGTTATTCTTCAAGCAATATTTGATCATGCTTAGAATCATCTGTGTATGTTCTCTATACTTCATGGGCCTCTCTCTGAGAAACTCCTCACATGCAATCAAGCCTTGCTCATGGTCAATTATAGTATACAGGCTTTGGACATCCAAGGTTATCAGAACATCACCCACCTCCCACTGTAAGTTTTCAATCTTTTTCAAAAAATCTTTGGTATCCCTCACATAGCTATCCAATCCAATCACAAACTCTCTTAGGAAGTGGTCGATGTATTTGGATACTTTTTCTGATACACTGCCTCTTGAGGACACTATAGGTCTCCCTGGAGGTCTACTGGCGTTTTTATGTATCTTGGGCAGTAAGTAGAGCACCGGAAGGACAGGATAGTCACATTTTAAGTATTTGAATTCCTCCCATGTTAAGATACCCTTGTCCTTCCACTCTAACAACAAATCCCACAAGACAGTGATGCTGTTCTGGTACCCTGTAATTTCAATAGGTTCATAAAAATTCCTGTCACACAGCTGCCTCATTGCCTCTGCAATGTACATTTCTTTGTCCATGAGGACAATATTGCCCCCTTGTCAGCGGGGCGGATAACCACCATGTTATCCTCCATCAATGATTTTATGGTTTGTCTTTGTTTATAAGTCATATTAGATTCCCCTTTATGTTTATGTTTATACTGGTTTTTTTCTAAGTTCATTGAAGCTTTGATTAACACACTCATGGAATGTATCGATGTTATCATGAGGTAAAATAGGTACAAAGTTAGATTTCTCTTTAAAATGAGTTTTGGTGGCTGAGTCTGTACAAATGTCTAGTTCAGTTAGTAACTGTGTGGTGCTGCATGGCAGTTCATCATCTACGGTTTTTGTCCCTAATTCCATCACCGTATTAAGTGTATCACTGTCTCCAATGTCAAAGATGTATACATTCAAAATTTCTGATGCATTGTTGTTACTAGTCGTGCCCCCTCTAAGTTTGTACCACTTTTTTAGTTTTAATTTCCGTGTGTATTTAAACAAATCGATCCTATTGTCCGTATATCTTGAAGGGTATGAGGGGCAAAATGACAAACCTAGACATAAAGTTTTTTTCTCGCTCATGTTTAGTTCTCTTTTGGACAGGTTCACTATGGTCATATTTACCATTTCATCATCCATTAGTATCTTTTCCTGTTGGCGCGTCCCTTGCTGGTTCCCACTGCGCCACGTCCCTTGTCTTTTTTGCCATCGCTGTCTGATTCTTGTCCTCCTGTTGTTGCGCTTCCCCTTCCGCGTCCTCTTCCGCGTGTTCCTCTTCCTCGTCCTCGGGGTTTCGGTACCGGTGTCTCCCTCGTTGTCAAACGCCCCCTTCTCAGAGTCCGGTACTCGTCTAAAAAAGTGATTTGTTTCTTGCCTTTAGTGGGAGCAATCGTTATTACAGAGACATCAGATTCACTACCACTGGTTGCACTTTCTTCAGTGCCCGGGGTTCTTGTTTCCTCCACTGTGGCACCGCCCGAACTGTCATTCTTGTACAAGTGATCATACTTGTGACTGAATGTTAAAATTCGGCCGCTATCATAATCTGCATAATCTCGAGTTAGTTTCCTCTCTTTCCTTGCTTTTATATCATCCTCATGTTTAGTTAGTCTCTCTTGAATAGGTTTCAATCTGTGCTTCAAACTTCCGACTCCATGATTACCTTAAGTTTTTTCGCCCAGCTTTGCCAATTTGTTTCTTGGCAAGTGGTAAAAAGCCATACGGTTAGACCCCACTCTTCAACAAGATTTCCAAAGGATATCAATGTGGCTGAGATACATTGACGACCTCTTCATAGTATGGAGAGGTACCATGGAGGAGGCTGACAGGTTCATCGACAGGCTTAATCAAAATGCTCTTAATATAGTTCTGACTGGCACCAAGAGTAGAACAGACATAGAGTATTTGGATGTCAAAATTGAGATCGCAAATGAGAAGGTGCAGACCAAACTCTTCCGCAAAGCCACCGCGGGTAACAGTATATTGCATGCCCTCAGCAGTCACCCAGACAATCTTAAATCGAGTATTCCGTTTGGGGAGCTGCTGAGGGCAAAGCGTAATTGCAATAATGAGAGTGGATACCTGGAAGAAAGTGAAATCATTTTGAGCAGGTTTAGCACTCGAGGATATCCCAGTTGGGTGCTCAAGAAAGCTAGGGAGAGGGCTAATGCGATCGATAGATCTGAGACTATCTGTGACAAACCAAATGCAGTTGAGGAAGTGGAGGATGTTACTAGACTGATCCTCACCTACAGTACGGACTCCAAAGCGATTAAGAAAATCATAACAAAAAACTGGGACGTACTGAAAATGGACAGTGTCATTGGGAGGGATCTACCCAAGAGACCTAGCATCACATATAGACGGGGGAAGAGCATTAGGGACATGTTAGTCCGTAGTGACATCACTACGTATCCTCCCATAATGAAGGGATTAGAGGGTTTCTTTCCCTGTGGACATTGTAAAGCCTGTTCTAACAGCAAGTCATGCAAAGAAGTCACTTACAATGGTGTCACTAAGAAAATCCTGTCTTTTCTCACTTGCAGTTCCACTTTTGTTGTGTATGCAATTTTTTGCACATGCAACAAATGGTATATTGGCAGTACTACTTGCATGGCTAAAAAACGGATTCTGGAACATACGAGAGCCATTACCAATTTTGACCCCAAATACCCTGTTGCACGACATTTTAGAGAACAACATTTCTCGAATGTCAAAGATTTAAGTTTTATCATTTTGGAACAAATAACAAAGAACCCAAGGGGTGGTAACAGGGTGCTGAAATTACGCCAGAGGGAGTCAAAACTGATCATTGAGTTCCAGAGCAAGGCCCCTGGAGGCCTGAATCAAGATGAGGAATTAGCCGTACATTTGAAGATCTAACGTATTCTAAGATATAATCTGTATAACATGCATGTTTTTCCATTGTTCTTCCATACCTTAGAGATATGGTTTTTTAGCCCTATGTCTGTTAGAATGATTGATGTACTGTGACATCGATTTTGTTTTTAATCAAATGATTTATTTGTTTATTTTTCAGGAGTAAGAGAGGGGGCCCACTTTATCTGCACTTCACTTCACGGGATTTCTCCCCTTCTCTGCCTCCTTCATCACCTGGGCACTTTATGCTGGAAATATTGGTATTTTGATGGACGGTAACGGAACATGATTTGACTTAGTTGATTATTGGGCACTTGCCACTACCCACATGCTACCACCGTGTATCTCTATTATACATAGGACCCTTTTGGAAACCGTAGGGCACTCGCCATTACAAGGTTTAATGTATATATATTTTTTTTTGATTTGTTATGATGACACCAACGGGGTTGTGAACCTTCCTTCTGTCTCACACGCATTAAGAGTGAGAATGGGAGGAGTCACGTCATTTTCGACTAACGTGCAGAGCAGCGGTGTATTCCCCACGATATTATACTGTGGCTCTTAAGCTTTGTGTTTCTCACGCTTTTGATCTGACTAACTTTGGTCTGATATATGGGCAATTTCTGAGGCATACGCAATGGCTAAAAATTTGTGTGAAAGATTTGTGTTAGACAAGTACAAGTTTTTTATTTAAGTTTTTTATTTGGATTTACACAACCATAATCATGAATATTAGTTTATATGGTGTGTATGATTACACATGATAGAGGGTTCCGTATGTAGGAAATGTTTTATGTTTCAGAATACGTAAGTCCTCTTTTGATGACTATGGACATATTCAACATATACCAATGATGTAACAGCATTTCTTCACGTGATCAAGCCGTTTTGTCGGCGAAACGCGTTGTGAATAAACAGCACCTTGGAGATTGTGCGATACCTTGGTTTATTGTCCTGAGAGCGTGCTTAATGAACTTTGACAAAGAAAACATATATATATATATATATATATATATATATATATATATATATATATATATATATATATATATATATATATATATATATATATATATTAGCTCCGTTCTCCTGTGTGTTAACCGCTGCTTGCCACGAGAGTCGTGTCGTTGATCAGACCCCACTGGAGCAGGTCCGTAAAATGTAATGCATGTTACCCTTTTCGCTGCCAAAAGATAACCACGATGCCATGTGGAGCTGGCTCAAAATCGATTTATTTCGGCCTGACTCGAACGCGTTTCAGCTGTCCTTGCAGCCTTGCTCACCGATATTTACAAAGTCAGAAGCAGCCATTTTTAAAGTCATCAAGTTACGTGTGACGTGTTGGACTACAAAATCATAAAAAGTGTAGACAGACTCGTAGTTTTATACATGCATTGTCCAATTTGTAAGTTATATAAAAACGATTTTATATCAAACTTCGGAATATTTTGCATGAATCAATGTCGTGAATTCGGTGTAACTCCTTGAATTTATCCAAGTTACACCCATGTACTGCCCAAGTGGGCAATTACCTATGTAACATCATGTTGAGTACAGTGTTGTGCATCACCAAATATTAAGCCCACGTGGGCATACTCTCAAGGTGTCAAATTCTGTCAAAACAAAACTAAATAATCAACAATATTGAGTTAAACTAAAACTTTTGTGTATATTCCCATAATACTCGACTGTCTAAAGTGCAATAAAAACAGTAAAAAACATTTTGACAGCATATATGATGTCATCCTAATCTCAATTCATTTATCTTACAAATGCGTATACATATCTTCCTCCATGTTAAGCCCCTCTAGTTGTTTAGAATTCAATTCTATTATGTACCTAGATTCCAGCTTGCGGACCATCTTCTCACGATTGCCGCCTCTTATATCTTTTGTCACAGAATCAATTAAAAAATAGGTTAGTCCTGATACTTCTTTGTTGTGAAATCTTTCCAAGTGACGGGCCACTGGATAAGCCCTGTCATCATTTTTAATTGCTCTAAGATGTTGTAATACATTTATGTGCCTCCAGGATAGTGCTGTCCACGTATTGCAGGCCACAAGGACACTGCAGCACGTAGACAGCAAAATCCTTTTGGCAATTAAAATTGCCTTTGATTTTCCATATGGCAGTTGATGTACCCACTTTGTACTCCTTGATATTAATGCCATGGCGGCAGGCTTTGCATTTTGTACACTTCACAAATCCTCCCTTCTTATCCAGCCAAGTTCCTCTGGATACCTGTTTTTTTACTGTATTTTTAACAAGAGCCTGCCTGAAAGACTTCACACGCCGAAACGATATTTCTGGTTTACGTGGAACCGTTTTACCCAGAACTGAATCACTCCTAATCAAATGCCAGTGGCGATTCAGAATACTTCTCAACCTCCCTTGCTGCAAACTATATTTGGTGATTAGTCTGCATTGGTTTGATTTGTCTGTACTTTTCTTTTTCGGAGCCCCGAATAAGATTTCCTCTCTTTTTAATTTGTCAACTTTCGAAATCGCTGCCCCAATCCATTCTCCAGGGTTGCCTCTTTTTCTGAATCTATCTTCCAGATTCTTTAGTTCTGCCTTGGTCTGTGATTCTTCACTACAATTTCGTTTAGTTTGAATACATTCTCCACAAGGAATACTTCTTTTTAAATTAACAGGATGAAAACTTGATGCATGAAGCACCGTATTTGCCGCTGTGGGTTTTCTATACAATTTAGTAGATGTTTTCCCTTCATGGATGTAAACTGTAAGGTCTAAAAAATCAACCTCTATATTACTGACTTCACTTGTAAATTTCAAATTTAGATTGTTGTCTTGAATTTACTCAATGAAATCATAGACCTGATCTCATGTCCCTTTCCATACCAAGAATAAATCGTCGATAAATCGACTCAAGTGCATTATGTGCTCCTCCCAATCTGCTGGGTACTGCGTCCGGATCACCTGCTCCTCCCACCAGCCCATATGCAAATTAGCATAGCTGGGGGCGAAGCAGGTGCCTATAGCAGTACCGCAGATTTGATGGTATAGGGTTTCTCCAAATAAGAAAGAATTACTCTTCAGGCACATTTCAACCATTTTCAGAAGCATCACTGTATAAGCCCACAAGCGAATTGGTCTATTTCTCATAAAATGCTTGACGGCTCTCAGCCCATCATCATGTCTTATACTAGTGTATAATGTAGTTACATCAATAGTCACTAGAAGATAGTCTGCTTCCCAAAGTAAATCATAAATCTGTTTAAAAAAATCTCCAGTGTCCTTCAGATAGACACAGACCTGGAAGAAGAAGCAAGTGCGGACGGCCGACATTCCAACCACCAGCTCGATGGTCATATTCAAATACAGTGGTCAGACCACCCTATGCTCGTTGGGCGGTCTCCCGACTGCCGCAATAGCAGCTGGCTGTCCGACCACCCGGCATTATAATGATACCCATAGTTTTCTCTTAATTTTATGATATCTGCACCACTTACGCACTTGTTTGTGCCAAGCACACCCTAAACAACACAACAAAAAGTAATTCAATAAAATTGAGATACAGCGTGATACCTAATCAGGGATCAATACTCAATAACATCAAATACCATTGGCCCATACACATTCACCCAAATCCCTGATGCGCTGTGGTTCAAGTTTTAATGAAGTAAAAATCTTGTTTTCTTCACAGTTTCATATTTAACATTTTCCAAATACATAACTAAATCTGTAAATCAACTTTCTTTGCTCTGGTCGATGGACCAATTGGTTGGGTAGTTGATGGTAATAATAGTACTATCTAACTAACTATTAAGTCAACTAAATAATCACAGACTCTCTGTAAGGTTAATAAAGTTTATCTCAAATAATTTTGAATAATAAATGCTCATGGCATGCGGTCACAAATGCAAACAATGAAATTCACAAAAGGGAGAGAAAAACATCAGCAAATGCAAACAGTGTCACACTCATCGTCAATATACGATTTCACATGAAGGAGTGGATAGATTAAGAGACATCAGTTTCAGTAAAATAAGGTGAAACAATATACATATAATGGAGGGAATAGATAAAGAGACATAAGTTTCAGAGACAAAAATACATTTGCAAATGATTATGCAAAGTACCAGTCAGAAGAATATACTAACCCAAGAGCAGTGAAAAACAATCACCTGGCCATGGAGGTAGTGGGGGGGTGTTCCCTGAAATAGTCAGGGAACAAAGACTTCAAGACCCAGGAACAGGACAAGGACAGGAATAGCTAGGCCTCTCTGCTAACCGACAAACAGCGACGCATCACTCCTCTCTTCTCTCTCCTACCGACGAGCTAACCACACCCCTAAAGGCACCCCAGTTATACCATAAAACCTCCATGTCCATCCCATATTAGTTGCAACAATCCAAGAAATTTGACTGTTCATTGGTTGAGCCGGGAGGTGGTTTTTCACACCATTGTGATTTTATTCTGGACTACCTTAGTTTATTGTTCCGCTTCCCTTCTCATGACATCAACTTTGACTCGTGCATACATTTAATACATGTTTCTATTTCATTATTTTTCTCATGTCTCTCAGCTACTTCTGCTTAAGAGGTCTTGGGTCCCACGGCCAGTTTCATCCTTTTGGCAGGCAGACAATGCTCTTTCACGTCATATCGGCCTTGAACCTCTGCACCTCTTCTGCTGTGCTCAGCCTTTGCTGTCTATTTTCTTTATTATTTCAAGCATTTCTCTCCAGTTCAACTATTGTGTCAACTTAACCCATTATTCGGGCCTGTTCATCTCACTATGACGAACACAAATACAGACATTTATCAATATTACGCAATGGAGGGTATCCCTATTTGGACACTATCAACACTGCTCACCTGGGGTATTTTTATTCACAACCCTTTGTTGCAGGCGGGACTAAACCATCTTACCCCTTCCCTGTGGGCCGAGACTATGAATATAATATTCCTTTGGGTAACAGATTCAATGCATTAAGTTATCTAGATTGACCACCACCCACATTGTGTCCAGAAGGAACTGTTTTGAATAAATTAGGAAGCAAGGATGTGGGGGACTCGAGTATAGAGGAGGGCTCCCCTGGGCAGATTGCTTGCTTGAGTGGGGCAATTAGACACACATCCCCACCATCCCCCAACTGCGGTTTAGCTTGCAGTGCAGGAGAATTAGGTAGCCCCCTACACTTAGAATCTTCTTGTCCTATAGAGCTTCAACCATTTGTAGAATCTCCATCCCACGTTCAATTACATTTACCACTCATTGGGTCCTGGAATGTAGCAGGGTTGGGTACGAAGCTGCCAAATCCGGAGTGGGGAGAGTTGATGGACAGCTATGATCTATGCCTCTTTCAAGAGACATGGCTGCTGACCCTTCCAGTTAGGGAAGGATATGCGTCCTTCCATGTTCCGGCAGTTAAGGATCTGAGGGGAAGACCCTCGGGGGTTATGTATTTGGGTTGCCCTCCATTTGGGATGCATAGTAAAGGTCATAGACTCACACTGCCTGGACATCCTGTGTCTGCTACTCAATTTTACAGATGGCACGTCGTTGGCAGTGGTTAACATTTACTTGCATCCCCACCCACTCCAGCTGGGTTTATCAGTTCTGGAAGCCCTGGAGGCACTCCTTCATTCTTTTCCCCCGTCGGTTCACAAAATCATTGGTGCCGATTTTAATTGTCACTTTGAACCACTCCCGGGGATCCCCTCTATAACCTCGGACGAGGACGAAAGTTGGCTGATCCCGGATGCACCATGTACCCCGAAAAGCGCTTACTGCCTTTGGCCCTTGCGATTCATAAAATGGTTTTCACACATTCATTGAGGGCCTGTAATGGTAGATTGGCCCCAGATGTCCCTGGAACTAGTACGTTTAATAGACCAGGGGGAAGCTCGACAATCGATTATATCCTGGTGAATGTAGAGTTCTAGGATCGCCTTAAAGCTTCCGTGATCCCAAGGGTCGACAGTGACCACAATTTACTGTCTTTAGAATTACTAACACCTTTGGGTAACCAAACGGAATTCGGGCAAGAGGAGACTGCCTCCAATTTAACTCTAGTCATAGCAGCAGGAGGCAGACGGGTTAGATGGGAGAGGATTGCGATGGCGCCTGATAAGTTGGCAGACATCTATCAACTTGTTGTAAGCTCCTTCTCCGAGGTTTTAAACCTCTTGGGTACCACCAGTGATCTTCCTCATTCTAACTCCAAGGGGCTCCAGTGCATACACAATAAGCTCTTTGGCTCCCTGGCTAGTCACTTCCACTCTAGTGATCCTAAGCGCCACGGGGTAAAAAAGCAAGATCACTGGTTTAACAAAACATGTAGACACGCGAAGAAGCGCCTGGTCAGGGAGGTAAAATCGGGGACAATGCCGAGCATTAAAAAAGCGACGGATACGTATAAACGCCTGATCAAGGAAGCTGAGTCCGAGTGAGAAGCCTCAAGGTGGGATAACATCAGGGCGGCTCTGGGAGCTCGAGATTTTAGGTCATTTTGGAATCTTGTGCGAGGCGGGTCGGCCGAGGGGATGTCCGCCATCATACCTAACCTCAGCGAAGATGTGTGGCTGGATCACTTTAAGCCCCTCTATTCACTTGGCCCAGAGGAAAACCATGGCGAGGCAGTACCTCAAACTAGCCTCCACGAGCTGGCTCTTCCGGAGGCCTCGGTCCAAGTTTGTCCGCCCTGTTCTATCTACGATGTGCGGGTGGCCCTCGGAAGCTTGAAGCTTGGGAAAGCTCCGGGCCTTGATAGGATTCCCGGTGACCTTTACCGTAGCGAACAAAAGGTCTGGGCCCCCTACATCTGTGTCTATTTCAATGCCATCCTTCAGGGCCTGGTGATCCCCAACACCTGGCTTGGAGCGGAAATAATCCACATCCATAAGAAAGCCTCGCAAGACTCTAGGAGATTAGCCTGCGGGGGACGGTGCTCAAATGGTTTTCATCTTTTCTTGCCGGCCGCCGGCAAACGATCTGGACTCCGCCTGACACCGCTGTGATGCCGCCATTGGGAGTCGGGGTCCCTCAGGGCTCGATTTTGAGCCCGACCCTCTTTAACATCTTTATGACCCCCTTGGCGGCGGTCGCGGAGTCTTTCGGTGTCCGGATCGTGTCGTATGCCGACGACACCCAGCTCCTCTTCTCTTGCGAGAGAGGGGCTGACTTTGACGGGGAGAGTATCCGGAATTGCCTTGGGGCGGTGTTCTCATGGTTCCAACTGAACAGCCTCAAGTGCAATTCCGATAAGTCCGAGGTACTCTTCTTCGGGTGCGATACGGAGCCTAGCTGGCAGGCCTGGTGGCCCATCGATATGTTCCCTCCGTCCGGCTCTTCCCCTATGGCTAAGAACTTGGGGGTTAAGATGGACAGGGGACTGTCGATGAAAGCCCAGATCTTTGGGGTGACCGGCACCTGCTTCGGTCTTCTAAAAATGCTGCGGAGGTTCCTGCCTCTTTTGTCGGAGGAGCATAGGAGGCTGACAGTGCAGGCCCTGATAGGCTCCAGGTTGGATTACGCCAACATTCTCTACCTGGGCCTACCAGAGTACCTGCTGCAGCGGCTTCAAGTTGCGCAGAACGCGGCGGCCAGGGCCATTTTTGGTCTGAACAGACGCACCAGCGCCTCCGGGCTAATACGGACTTTGCACTGGTTACCGATCCGTAAACGGATCGCTTTTAAGGCCATGATATTGGCCTATAAGGCACTCCACGCAGTGGGAGCAAAGCATCTCCAAAAGAGATTGGTCTTTTACCAGCCAGGCCGCTCTCTGCGGTCTGAATCTTTGCTTCTGGCGGCTGTCCCTCGTATCAAGAGAGCTCGCTTGGGCGGCCGCTCTTTCAGTCTGCTGGCCCCACAGATGTGGAATTCGCTTCCACTTCTACTTCGGGGAGCTACCACTCTTCTGGATTTTAGGAGATGTCTTAAAACTTGGTTGTTTACCCAGTAGGCCTCCCTAGCAGTCCCTCTTTGTCTCTGTGTGTGTTGTGTTTTCTTTTTAACTGTGTTATGTTATTCTGAATTAGTTCCCCTTACCCAAAGCGCCGGGACACTCTTTTTGAGTATCCGTTGCGCTATACAAAAGCATAAATAACATAACATAACATAACCTCTCCCCTTGACCCGGCTAACTACCGCCCCATAAGTTTGATTGACGTGCTTCAGAAACTCTTTGCCTGCCTCTTGTTATCAAGGTTGCAGAGTTGGATGGATGAACAACACATCTTAACCTCCCTTCAGGCGGGCTTTCGTGCGAAGGTTTCTACCATTGACCAACTGTTCAGATTACAGTTGGTCTATTGGAAGACGGTCACTATTGCGGCGGGCAGTCTGTACTTGATCTTTGTGGATCTTAGGTCCGCATTCGACCTGGTCCATAGGGATAAGCTCTGGTCCTTACTGCTGGAGATGGGTGCTCCGGCCTACCTGTGCCACCTACTTAAACGCCTGCACCAGGGAACTTATGCAAGGGTGAGGTATGGGAGGAGTGAGCAGCTGTCGGCCCCCTTCCCGGTGGAAAAGGGAGTGAGGCAGGGGTGTGTTTTGGCTTCTACCCTCTTCTCCCTTTTCCTCAACGGGTTGATAGACCACCTCT
Source organism: Lissotriton helveticus (assembly GCF_964261635.1). NCBI lineage: Eukaryota > Metazoa > Chordata > Amphibia > Caudata > Salamandridae > Lissotriton > Lissotriton helveticus. The sequence continues at coordinate 451,702,872 of NC_136070.1, read as the reverse complement.
CAGGGGCTAAAAACCTGGACTCTCCCAGCCTAGCAGGGCGAAGGATACCTGCCCTAATGTTCGTTGATGACACTCTCCTAGTGTCCAAATTGCCTTGGGGCATAAAGCGGACATTAGAGGCATTCTGTTCCTTCTGCCGGCTGAGGAATTTGGAGATTAATCTCTCCAAAACGAAGTTTATGGCATATAATTGCAAACTGGCTAATTGCCCCCGCCCACACATGGATGGAACGGTGTTGGACCGAGTGTCCACCTTTGAGTACTTGGGGGTCACAATTAATGATAAAATGGATTGGGGGAACGATTCGGCTAGGGCCAACCTAAAGCTGGCCCAATCATCGGGGGGCATTTTAAAAGTTTTTAACAACACGTCATCAAAACTGCTCAGTCCGCCCCTGGAGATTTATAAGGCTCAGGCAAGAGGGGGCGCGCTCTATGGCGTAGAGCTATGGGGTCATACCAGCACGGCCCCCCTGACGCTCACGGAGAACAGCTTTATTAGGCGTTTTCTCCGCTTGCCTATGAGCTCTCCCCTGACTCCACTGCGGTTGGACCTGGGCCTGGTACCTATTCGAGAGATTGTAGCAAATCGTCCTCTCCTGTACTGGAGACGTCTCTGGTCGACCCCTGAGCTTTTGAGCTATAGGGAGGAACTGATTGACATTTTGCAGAGAGGGACCTCGGGGAAAATACCCTGGTTAAACTATATTAAGCACCTCTGCCACGCTCTAGGTAAAAGTGATATGTGGTTGTCTCCCCAAGAGTCCTGCCCCCTGCTCTCCAAGAAATCACTGAACATGGCACTAAGGAGTTACCGAATGGAATCTATTACAAGTAACCCTTCCAAGGGCAGGTTAACTAATACCTTCTTGAATATCAAGGCCCACCCTCGGTTCGAAGTTTTCTTGGATGATATTCAGCCTCCTTTGTCCAAGAAACTCTTTATACAGTTTAGACACAGTTCTTTGCTGTTGAGGGCCCTAACACATAAGTGGCTGAATGCCCCCCCCTACGGTGAGACCTTGCCCGGGGTGTTCGAGCAGCAGAGAGACAGATCTGCACGTTCTGCTCTTCTGCCCCTCCTACGCCAGGGCAAGGGAGAAATGGATCCTGCAGCTATGTAGGGCTAGGGGCTTCAGGGACTACAGGGAGGTTTTTAGGATTCTTAAATATGACACCACCCCCCTGATAGTGTTTGCCATAGCTAGATTTCTTCAGTCTATGTGGTATACGAGGTGTGCAATAGTAAAGTTGGAAGCGCACACTTCGCCGCATGTACAGTAGAACATCCTCCGCAATGCTAGCGGCTCTTGATGTCTCTTGGCTAAGGGTTATTTTCAGGGGATGTAATACTTCTTTTTTAATATTTTGGTATACTGATATATTAGTTTTTAACTGATGCCTTTTAACTTTTGTAGGAACTGTACTATATGAGATTTTTATATTTAAATCATCCATAATCTGTTTTTACTGTGTAATTCTGATGTGTGTATTGTTTGTATGGCCTTTTTATGGTATTTTACCGAAATAAAGCTCTTTTGACTGACTGACATTTATCAATTACACAGAAATGCACTTTTCACTGTTTACCACCCACCTTTGCACTATCCCATGTTAGTGTATTTCCTAGCAAAGCTTTAGATAAAAGCAGCATTATTCATTATTTTAAATCAAGATGCGGCCCATTCATGCATTATATCTTGTTTCTTCCAAAGCGTGAAGCAAATATGGTTCTGTTCTTTCATGCATTATTTCACATTAGTACATGCGTATGCAAAGCAGTATCCCATGTGTTTCATTGTGCTTTTGTTTTTTAGTCCACACTGCACACTGTTAGTATGTATTACGGGGCTGTTCATCTGAGCAGGTTTCTTTTCGCGAAAACCTGCTCCATCACTTATCTGTTGAAATGATCCTTTATGCACCACTTTCACTTATATTTACACACCACCTTTAAATTATTATCACTCATGCACCGCTGTACACAGCCTTGTCACCTCACTCCCCACACTATATTAACTAAATATAACTCGCGCCTTCTCCATGCACTAGCTATGCCCTTGGCTATTACCTAAGTTATAGCATGTGGAATCATTGCAATAAATAAAACAATTATGACAGCAGAAATGTTATTGTTTGCCAAAACACAGTACATGGTACAGTGGCGAGTTATAGTTAATGTTGTGTGTCGAGTGAGGTGAGAACACTGTGTATGGAGGTGCATGAGTGATATTAATTTAAAGGTGATGCATATGTATACATGTGAGTTATAAGTATGACTTATAGTAATGGGAAGGTGGTGCATAAATTATGAATGGGTTTATGTATTGTGTACTGTCAGATGAGTCAGCTGTGTTACCTATTAGAGGTATTTGATTCAATTGATCATCTGGATTAAGAATTTAAAAAAAATGAATTATATGATAAGAGGGTTTTGATTTGTGTATTTGTTTAGAAATGATTGACATAAACCATATCCATTTTGCAAATTAATTTGTATACTCTAATATGGCTTTGAAAAGTACAAACCTGGGCTAGTAGGGTGTTGTTGTTGTCTATTTTGTTTCATGATGTATATATTAAAGGTAAATATGGCGGTCGGCGTCATGATGAAGGTGAATTTTGCCAAAATACTTTAACATGCAGTTTTTTCCTGTACCTCTGCATTTGCAAAAGAAAGAAGGTCGAGCTGTCTTGGTTTGCAGTGCTGTGTCCAAATTAAAAGGTTAGAGGGGAGGAATGGATTTCGGCAGTGCAGTGTAAGAACACAACACAAGCACCTCCGGTGATTTGCTGCCCATCAGCACATATTCGTATATGGGCAAATTGAAGGACAATGACCAGATTCGGGCGGGAATCTCCCGATTTTTAAGCCATAATGCCTTTTTTTACCTATCTCTCTTGACTGAAATTGCGTCTGCTTCAAAAGAAGTCATGGGCAAAATTCATTCTCCCGATATCTTTTTCAAAATGTCCCACTTTCCTCTTCTAATACGTTGGCATGTATGGAAGCCTCGTACCTGCCTGATTCGTGTAGCTCCCAACAACACGGTGACATTTATTTTTGAAACAGTTCCAACGCCATGTTTTATGCATCAAAGGAACACACCAAGGGAGGCCCCCTCAGGCAACATTAATTAAAGAGGACCAGGCACAGTTTGACCCTAAGGCATAGAACTGATTATAGCAGTTTAGCCTGCTTGTGCCAAACCACTAAGCGTGGATTATTTAAAAAGAATAGTGAAATCGTTCCAAAATATGAATGCAGGTTGAATGGGTGTATCTGTGTCTCCTGGGCAAGCAGTTAGCAGTCTCAGGGTTTGGTACTTGACAATTAAATATATCTGTATATTTGGAGAACCCAGCCGAGCTGCAAGGGACACAGTGCACCGATCTTATTGCTTGGGTGCCCTAGGTGCAGTAAATAATGCAAAGACATTTTTTCGTTAGAGACTTAAAGTACAAAAGACACGAGCAGAGCAAACATCCGATAAATCTGAGCGGCGGCAAGAGCCGTGCCCGCTTCTGCATGCATAACACAGTTCTTTGGAAGGATTTCTCGTATTCCTAGGGGCGATGCTCTTTCCACTGGAGATGTGCTAAGCAGCTCAGCAGAAGTGGATTATTTGTACATTGGATTGCCAGATGTCCTGAGCTGAAGGTTGATAGATGAATGTCTTCCAATTTTATTGAAAAGAAACTGTGACAATCTAGTTTTCGACCATTTTGTTTAAATAACATTTTTTGTTTTAAAGAACTATCTTTTTTAACCTCTTTCATTGCTGGTGCTTTAAATACTACGGGCAAACGTGATGTTTCCTATTTGTTTTCCATTCAAACTCCCTGTCAATTAGATCTATGTTTCTCGTTATTACCTATAGTACAATTTATCTTGCACACTTATAACTGTAGAAACGTAAGATACTAACGTAGTGGGTAGATCCTGGCACCATGCGTTGTTGTTTTTTGTTTTTTTGTAGCATATAGCATATTACTTTTACATAATTTGTATTTGCTTGTCTCAGGTATTACAAGTTATGATAAGCAAAAAATAAAAAGGGTAGCTTCAGCCAACATAATTATACATTGAGCACATAACTGTACGCATCGTTCTGCCAGAGCCTTTTATCATTTAGGCAATAAAAGACCATCCCTGTCTAGTCAAAAACTCACATAAGCAAATAGCATTTCAGAGAAGTCAAAGCAAATATCTTATGGTGATGCATATATTGTTGAAACAGAATAAAATGGTAGGTGATCTGAAATTTTACTTTAGGAGGCAGTCTAATTGCTTAACCTCTATTTCCTCTTCATTAATTTCTTCGACTTAGTTCTTCCTCTCTGAGGTGTGCAGATATCGTGACTCAAAAAGGAAAGCAACCCTTCAAACCAACTGGACTGGGTTGAATAACCAGATCAGCATAAGGCTTCTGTAGGTGCTTTTTCATAAAAAAGTAGGAACATAAATCCACTACAAAAGCACTCATTTACCAATCGCATAAAACAACTGACTGAGCCCTGTGTAAAAAAACAAATATTAGTCTCACATTTATGTTTTTGCACAGGGTTCACTCAGTTGTTTTATGGGATTGGTGAATGTGTGCTTTTGATATGGATTTATGCTCCTTCTGTATGAATAAATTTGGAAGCTTTTTTTGTAATCTGGGGCTGTCAGTAGCAGCTTCTCCGCTAAGGCGGAGGAGCGTTGCCCCAATTCTCAAAAGGAAAAATAAAATGATAATAACATATCGTTATTATCATTTTATTTTTTCGATTGCAGTCAGTGGTGGACGGGGCTGGTTAGAGCAGCGGGAGGAGTGGTTTTCACTTCCTAAGTGCACATGACTATTTGGCCGGCTCTTTTTGGCCTGCTAAACAGTGATGCACACTTTTGATGTTCTCCACCAGACTGCGTTACACAACCTGGTAAAAACATGCACAGGTTCCCTGTCCCTGTTTGAGCACCGAACCATGGTGCTCAGACCAATCACAACGCTGAATTGCAGCATTGTGATTGGCTCTGGGGAGCCTGCGTGCTTGGGTGTTTCCTGCTGCCTGCCGGGACTAGAGAAAGGAAAATGGAAGAGGCTAGAGGAGAGACAGCAGCTGGCCATTCCAGGTAAGTCCTTTTTTTAATTTTTGTCTTCCCCCTGGTCTGATAGCAGCAGCTACTGAAGGCTGCATTATTCAAAGTGACCCGTGTTCACTCTGGTATTACAGAAGGGGCAGCAGATGCTTGTGCGGCCCTTTCTGCTTTACAGATAGTGCTGGCGCACATGTAGCACCAGTCTATCATCAGAGAGCATGCCCTCATTTGCATGAGGGTGTGGTCCCATGCAAATGAGGGAATCTCTTTGCCTCTGCGCCCGTGCCATATTATAGACGTGGGTACAAAGGTAAAGAAGCTGTCAGGAGGCGTGCTGACAGTGCACCACCTAAAAGGTGCCCCACTATCCGTGCTCCCTAGATGGCAGCTCTCTGGAGGGAGTGAAGGGGATCATATGGATCCCTTAGACATCCCCTTGCAGGCTGGTGCATTCACTCACTGCACCCACTTGCAAGAGGATCTCTCACCTCTCTTTAATGTGCAACCAGTTTCCCGCCTTCACAGTGAAACTCAGAGCGGCTGCTTCAAAGTCGCTCTGTATTTTACTTGAATACGCTGCTCCTAATGAAGCATGAGTTTTCGGCTGCCCTGATGGCAGAGCATTCAATGAAATACTGCGTACTCTCCTTGTTAGCGCCGAGCACACCTTTTGAATAGTGCGCCCGGCATGAACAATGAAAATGCGCAGCATTGAATAATATGGCCCCAGGTGTTCATATCATGTGACAGGAACATAAAGGCCAAAGTCAAAAGTACTTCTCATAAGCAGAAATTACCATTATGGAAAGTTCAACATGTAACCCATTCTATATTTTGTCAGTCTTATCTGAGACTCGTAAAGGTTCTTGTTGTACCTGTTGGACTTGGCCCACTTTGCAGAGTCATACCCAAACGTTTTGCCTTTACCCTCCTGTTTTCTGAACCTATTTTTGTTGGCTTTTAGGACTCTGTGCATCTTACCACTGCTAACCAGTGCTAAAGTGATTGTGTCCTCTCCTTTAAACATGGTGCCCAGTAATGCAAGAACTGCACTTTGCACTACTTCATTGTCAGCTTGCGGTGACTATCAACGCGAAGCTCAAGCAATGACCATCCGCGATGCCTAACAGGATCTTTGCACTACATGATGACCGTCCGCTACACTCAGCCCACTCTTCGATGACCATTCACAAAACTCTCCCTGCTTCTCGCAGCTCCTTCCACTACAAATGGAACTCTTCACACTTGACTTTGAAGGTAACTCTTTCAACAGGACTTACCTGTCCATGTATCTGGACCGTGTTATATCGCAGTCGGCCTAAACTTGTGACTTTCACCAGGTTTCACACAGCCAGATAATCGCAAGGGACGCTTTGTGCTTTTAGATGCTTCACTTACTTGAAATCATTAAAATTGCATATTTCCAGATCTATTTATTGGATTTTTGTCATTTTGGTCCATTTAACTTTATTTTTCTAACTTGATGTGGGATGTTTCTTGTGTTGTGTTTTTATGTTATTACATTTTAAGTGCTGCTTAAATACTTTACACTTTGCCTCTAAGTTAAGCCTGACTGCTTTTGTACCAAGATACCAGAGGGTTGAGCACAGGATATTTTGGGGTTGCTTGTATCTCACCATGACAGGGATTGTGGTTGCTGCTTGAGTAGGGTTTCACTCTCCTCAACCAGTAACCCAATTTCCAACACTGGTGTTCAGTGGTGAGATTAGGATTTATGTGTGTGCAGTGCCATACAGTGATTTGTTGTTACACTAAAATCCTATATAATTAATCTGAAACCAATTTATGCCTTTTAAATTTCTTTTTATCTCTCAGACTGGTCATTTTTCCAAATTTGATTCCTAACTTATACAATTGGGAATCCTTTGTTGTTGCACAAATGATACCTTGCAAGAATGGAAATGAACTTCAACTGCAGAGCAGACTACAATGAGATGGACCTGGGCCCCAATGCTGACTTCAACCAGGCTGAGCCATGGGAAGGGGGCAGGCCATAAAAAAAGGAGTCTACTAAGCAGGACCTTCAGGATGCCCTGTATGATTTTGAGATTGTGTACTGGGGGAAGACTTCTCCAGAGAACCAAGGCGATGGCCCTGAGAAGGACAATGAAGAGAAGGAGAGACATGATTTAGCAGTGGTAACAGTTGGGTGAGGAGGGTTCACAGTGATGGAGTCTCCTTATGGATCCAATGCAGGAAGCAGTGTATCCTCCCATACCCTGTCTTGTGAAGAGCTGAAATATAGACTTGCTGAGAGGACCTAAAGCTACAACTAGCCAGACTGGCTGCAGAGGAGAGAAGAGCTGAGACTGAAAACAGCATAGCAGAAGTGAGAAAGGGTGAGGCAGAGAGAGACTAGGAGGAGAGAACATTGATGTTGGCTCATTAACTGAGTCTAAAGGATTTGGACATAAAGGCCAAACAGCTGTCAGAGTCCGGAAGAAATGGTGGCAGCAATTTGTCGGTGCCCAAAGGAGATCAAGGACTCTCATTACCTAAAGACCAGGTGCCCAGCTTTGCGGTGGGGGATGATATTGATAGGTGGCTTGAAGCCTGTGAGGCAGCCCTTGGAATACAGAGGGTCCCAGAGGGGTTGTGGGGGGCAAGTCTTTTGAGGCACATGCCAGCTGTAGGGAGAGATATATCCTATTGGCTTTAGAGATGGCTGACCAGAGGTCTACACCCACATGAAAGCAGCCCTTATCACTAAATTCAGTCTCATTCCAGAGGGATGCCGCTCAAGGTTTATGGCTAGTCAGAGACTTACTGGCCAGTCGTGGACTTTTCCAGTAAAGGAGATGGCTAGTCAGAGGCTTACTTGCCAGTCTTGGACTTCTCCAGTAAAGAAGATGGTTGGTTAAATGGTTGGGTGAAGGGCATCCAAGTCAGTAGTTATGAAGGGCTGTATGATCTAATTGCGAGAGAGCACATGCTCAGTGACTGTTTCACAGAGTTGCTGCAATACCTAGCTGGCTGCAAGCTTACTGACCCCAGGGAGCTTGCAAACGAGGATGACCTCTGGGTTCATACCACAGTGCTTAAGAAGGTACATGGGAGTTCCCCCCAGAAAGTGAGAGGGAGGTCTAGAAGACTAGGACAAGTCCCAGAACATACAGGGAGAAAAGGGTTTACATGCCCCTTCTGAGAAACAAGGGGAAGATCTGATGAGCGATGGCCCAGGGCTCTGCATTGGCCTGTCCGTCCCAGTACTTTGATTTCTTTGATTGTTTTGAGTTAAGACACAAGCGGGGGGAATATGTCCAAAGAAGCCACCCCCTAGTGGGAATTCTCCAGGGTGGCCAATGTGACCAAAATAGTCCCAAGTGGCACATCATAGGTAATGCCATGATCTCCCTTAGCTGGGAGATAGATTCAGAGGGTGAGACAGTGATCCCAGAGGATGGGAGTCATCACATCACCATGTGAAAGTGAATACAATCCCTGGCACTGCTCTGAGACCCTGAGCCAGACCATGGTAGTGGAAAGGCTGGTTTCTCTAGAGCAGTACACTTGTCAGCTGGTAGGGTAACTCAGGTGCTGAGGAAGGACATTTTCAACCTCATGGTTCTGCTATGCTTGGAGTGGGGTGGTGAAAGAACCCAGAGGAGGGCAATAGGTATTTTCCAGATTTCCATAGACTGCATTCCAGGGAAATAATTGCCTCCAGTGTCAGGAGAGCTGGGAGAGGCAGCTACCTATGATGTCCTGGACAGTTTAGTTTTTCTGGGGGTACAACACCCAAGCAGACGATACGAGAGTCCAGAAGAAGCGGCAGGGGAGCAATCACTTCGCCTTTTCCCCTGTCCAGCCTAAGGGAACAGATCCTGGGCTGAAAAGTCAGTATCAGGATACTTCTCCTGAACTGGTGGGAGTTTGAGTGGAAGTTGGGTGCCTAACTAGTAGGCTGTTGGCCCTCACTCTCAGAAAGTTCAGAGGTCAGAAATCCAGTTTGAGCCCATAGGGAACTCATTTCCAGCCCCAAGGCTAGAAGATACACCTACACAATGTCCCCGCCTGGAACTTCCACCTGGCAGTGGAAGGTCATGTATCTGGATCTTGGCATTGACACCTGTCAGGGGCCTCTCTTGGTTGCTGGCCCTATTGGCAGACCTTTCTTAGGGTTGGGGACTAAAGTCTAATCCAAGGTGCAGAATGGGCCCCATCGCTTTATTGGCCATGGTGGTACTATCTGCCTACTGGGATGCATCTGTGAGTAAGATAAGGTTAGGTGCATCACAGATGGGATCCCCCAATGAGGAGAAGGTTTCCTGAGGGGTCAGTCCAGTGTCTCAGGAGAGTGTAGACAGAGGAACCAAACTGATTTCAGAAAGTGTAGAGCTAGCAAGTGCCCCTGCATAACAGGGCCTTCGTCCATGTCCTGTTGCCTAAGAAAGAATACCCATCAAGGTATTTATTAGTCTCCCTGGCTTTTTGGTGCAAGGGAGTCATGTTGGACTTGGCCATTTCTTCAGAATTATCCCCAAATGTTTTGCCTTCACCCTCCTTTTCTCTGAACGCATTTTTGTTGGCTTTTAGAGCGTGGCACATTTTACCACTGTTCACCAGTGCTAAAGTGCTTGTGCTCTTGTCTTTAAACATAGTGAAATTGGGTTACACTGAATTAGGCTAGTGCCTCACTCAAGCATGGAATCTCATAACAGCTTGCTTGGATTATAAGCACTGGCCAATCGAACACAATGGCTGATAGCATTTTTATTAATCCCAAATGCCTAGCTTTTAGAGTGTTCCATCATTCAGGACTGCAACGTCGACACTTCCTAATTTAATGGAAGCAGCAAGTGCAAGCTGATGGTTCATCCTGCGTGCTAGGGGCCAGGAGAAGGGGTTTATGGAAGATACTAAGAAACATCTGTAATGCCTTGTTTTTAGAGTGCTCTATTTTGTCTGGAAAAAGGGTAATGTTTTGAATGGATTTGTCTCCAGTTCCAGTTGTGACATTACATTCTGGTCTTCATGGCCTGGTTAGACAAATCTCCCATCTCTGGTATGAATTCTTCCTAAAATTATTTTCTTCTTTTTCCTCTTGAAGAATTTAACAGTAGTGTTGCAAGTCTTTTCAACGTTTTGGCATCTCCAATGCTTTTAGGTTTGTCTAGACTGGTATCATCACTATGCCCTCATTTCCCACCAGAATTAGAAGGCCTTTGACTCGCCTATTTTCTAAAAAAATGGGAGAATGTCAGCTGAGAATGCAAAATCTGTTCTCCCTCCCCTTCCTATTACCTGTGCTGTTTGCTTTGGTCTTTTTAGGCACCAAGGTTGTGGGAGTTTCTACCAAATAAAATGTGGTTCATTGAGATTAATGCAGGGCATTAGTTCAGGCTTTATCTGCTTCTCTGTGATACCACCTGCAGCCCATTTCTCATTGATTTGCGGGTTATGTAGAGTGTTTTCAAGCAACGTTCCAGGTTGCTTTACTCATTTACATTTGTATGCAGTTTCCTGGTGATTTGTGCATGATTTTGGGTTAGTTGATTTATCTGCTATTGTGTTTGTAGGCTAGAGAGGAACAACATGTTGCTTTTGTTTATACTCATGGAAGAGGGACCTTAGAGAGGATGAATACAAAATAAAATATTCCAAATTACGTATTGGTAATTTTCAATCATTAATCAATGTTTCCCCTTCACACATCACTCCTTACAACTCACAACCATCCCAGATATTCTTTGGTCACTATCCCAGCTGAGTTTTACAATTCTGCATGACAAAATGAAGGTTTAATGACACATTCTGGTATAGGAGAAGTACCCCTTTAACAGTTTATTTTGTCTTTAGAAACTCCGACATGAAGGAAACCCATCTTGTAGATGAGGAGCTAGGTAAGCAAAGGGCAAATCATGGTAAAGAGGATTACAGGGTAGTAATATAAGCAAATATGACACAATTAAATACATTATATTGCAAAGAGCAAACCTTTTTAATCTGGCCTACGTTACACAAATTGTATATAAACTTTGCACTTAAACAGTGCACATTTGCACTGAAATGTTATTGGCACTGACCAGTGTAAAAACAGCATTTGCATTGCAGAAACCTGAGAAAAAAAAATTAATATGTGTACTTACATCCTTTTGTTCATAGTTGTTGGAATATGACCCTTTTTGAAGGGTGCCCCCATACTTTTCGCTTTCCTTCTTCCCTTATCCTTACCTTCTCTTTGTTTGCCTTAGGGCTCTGAGCACTTTGCTGCTGCTGATCAGTGCTAATGTGCATGTGCTTTGCCCACAAAGCCTGGTGACATTGGTGTATAGCTGATTGGCAGATTTAGTTTATCTGTAAATCCCTTGTAAAGTGCTATACAATATGCCTTTGCCTGTAATCTAAATGCTACTGGTGGGTCTGCAGCACTGGTTGTGCCGCCCACACAAGTAGCCTTTCATAACTGTCTCAGGACTGCCAATGCAGTTGCCTGCCACTTCGACTTTGCATTTAAAACCGCTTGCCAAATGACTGTAAGGCCTGCTCCTCTCATAAAACACTTTTAAGCTTTAACTCCCTATTAGACAGGAGTAGCTTTTTCATGTTTCATATGTTTGGAATGGTTATGATAAATCCACCTTACTGGCGAGGATGGATTTAACCTTACTGTTTTAGAAATGCCGCTTTTAGAAAATGCACAAACTATACAGGGTTGGGCCCATAATCAGTAAGCTGGGGCCACACAAAACTTAGACAACACCAGAATTGCCAGTACTGACACACATTTAAAAACTCGGCCCTTGGACCTTCCTGTGAGGATGGAACGGCTGACGTGATCCCACGCACGCGGCCGTAGTGCTTCCTGTTTCCTCATGGCCCCGCCCATGCCTGCGGCGCTGGATCCAAGCCTGCCGCTCCGCTGAAGATCTCCGGGTTCTCCGGGAGGATTGATGTGGCGTCCCACTGCTTCTCCGCTGCTGCCTACGGGGGACTTGTTACCCGAGTCGGTCTTGCCACTGTGACGATGGGTTCGGTGGTTGACGTCGGATCTCAGAGATGCCGAGACATCGTGAGCTGAGGTACTTTGCCCGCACCTCCATCTAACTCTCCTCCATACCTGCCTGTCATGTTCCTTGTGTGCGCCGGGAGGTACACCAAACACGGGACGCAGGTTAGTCTCACATTCCTTTATTTGCATCGCTCATAACTGCTGGTTAGCACCTCGTGCAGCTGCTGGACAGCACATCCGTCCCCGTCCATGTCCTGGTCATTGTCTGTTCCCTTTCCTGTCTCGTCACCGGATCTGGTGTCCGGTGACTTGGTCACTCTGCCTGAGGACCCACAGGGTCCTAATGCCCTACTGTCCGTCGCCCACACTGTCGGGTCACGACATCTCCCCCCTTGTTGCAAACAAATGTTCTTGACACATTTACCATAGGTCCTCATTCAAAGTTATATTGATGGGGGTGAACGAGAGAGAGAGAGAGAGAGAGAGAGAGAGGGAGAGAGAGAGAGAGGGAGAGAGAGAGAGAGGGAGAGAGTACTTGTCATTCTACATTTCTTCAATGAGTCTCTGTTGTTTACTGCATGTCCTTCGTGAATCTAGTGTCTCCATCGCTTCCTTGTCCTCTATCTTCCACCGTCCATGTGGCTGCAGTTGTCACTGCCATTTCTTCTTTCTCCGCCTTCTTTGTCCTTGAAATGCTATCTGTTTCTTGTTATTCGTTGTTGGTCGTAGGTAGCCGTTATCATCAATCCTTTCACTTTCGTCACCGCCAGTGACTCTTTGGAGAACTTGTTGTCTTATTATCTATATTGTTTCTGTCTCAACACCTTTGGTCCTGGCCATGCGGTGCCTCTTGCCTTTATTTCCTTGGTGGCGCCTGTCCGCTCTGCTTATTGTATGTCTTTGTCCTTTCTTTTTGCTGCTGTTTCTCCTGCGCCAAAGTCCTCTCGTGTTACTCTTTTTTACCCATTTTGTTTCCTTTGTCTTTGTGTCTTTCCTTTTGTTTTCTCTTCTTTTATGTTCTCCTTTTCTCTTTCCTGTTTCTTTGTAGGTCTTTGTCCTTCTTTTCTTGGTCATTTCTTTTTTTCTGTCCTTTATTTAGCCTTATCTCTGGCTTCTTCCACTCTCTTGTTCTTCTTTCTTATTTGTCCTTCCTTCTTTTCTTTGTTTTTACAAAAATCTTATTTGGCCTCTTCTGGGCTTTCCTAGTCTTTTTCTTCTTTATTTCGTTGTTTTCTCATGTTTGCATCTTTCCTGCGACTTATTTCTTATATTTATGTCTTTCCTTTTGTTTTCTTTTCTTTCGTGTTCTCCTTTCCTCTTTCCTTTTTCTTTGGTGTCCCTTCTTCCCTCGTTATTTTACTCCTCTTTCTTCTTTCTTCTTTTCCTTATTGCCTTGTAACTTCTCCTTTGCTCTTTCTTTGTCCTTTTGTTTCTCTTTGTTGTTCTGCTTTCTTTCCTTTATTTCCTTTCTTTTCTTTGTTGTTTCTCTTTTCTCGATTTGTCCTTTGGTTATTCTTTGGTTTTCTCTTTTCTTATTGCACCATCATCTTCCTTTGCCTTATTGCTCTTTTTCCACTTGTGCGCTCTTTTGCGCTTTATTTATCCTGTATTCTTCAATCAAAACATTTATTTTCCTTTGTTTCTCTTTTCAGACCTTTTCCGTGGTTATCTTCCTTTTCTGCTTTGTCTTCGTTTTCTTCCCGTCTTTTCTTCTTTATTCCTTTTTATTGCTCGCGTTCTCCTTAATCCTTGTCTTATGTTATTCTTCTTCTTTGCCCCTTTGCCTGGCTTTGAAATGGCTGCTCTGCTTTTTCCTATGACCTTTCCTTGAATGTCCCCTTCAAAATGTCCGCCGTCATTCTCACAATACTTTGGTCGTCTTTGTTCTTCCTGTCCTTATTATGCCCCTTTATTCTCCTTATTTCTGCCTTTATTTTGTCTATTTCTAGCTTATATTTGTCTTTTCTTTCTCATTTCCTTCTTTTTCGACGTTGTTTGGCCTTAAAATGGCCGCTCCATTATTGTCTATCTTTGTTTCCTGATCTAAGATGGCCGCCGCTGTTTTCGCGCAATTTCGCGGTCATAATCGCATTGCCTGTTCTTAAGATGGCCGCCGCTGCTGTTCTCAGTGCTCATTGGCTCGGCTCGCCTGATTCTAATATGGCCGCCGAGACTCTCGAAATTCTCGCGATGACTCGCGCCAGCCGTTTCAACTCGTGCATTTGTTACTCAGCGCTTACCGCATCCGCGCTGGTCCTCATCGGTGGCAGTCGGGGTGAGCTCCCGCGTTGCTGCTCAATGGGCAGTCTCTCCTGTGTCCCCTACACTTCCAGAGTGGGCTCCTGGTGTGTCTCCAGTCATCGATCGTTGCTCGACGATCCACGCGTCGGTCACGCCTTGTTGCGCTACAAGCTCCGCGCTCCAAGCTGCCCCTCACCGCGGAGCCTCGTTATTCTCCTAATGCTCTGCGAGCCTAGAACTTTTGACGCAAGGCCCAAGCGAAGGGGGGACAGAAGCTGGGGCGTGGAAAAGGGAGCAGAGCTGTGCAGTACGAAGGGAGGCTGATGTGAATAAGACTTCCGGCAGAATTTTTTCCGGGCTATATTATAACACTCCCTCTTGTGTGACAAATTGGATAATAAACAGGGGGGTATTCTTGCTTGATCTGTGAAACTGAGAGAACCAGCGTATTTGTAATTCGACAATACTGTGAGCTAAATATTCAATAAACCAATACACTTCATGCAACTATGGTGGCAAGAGGAAAAGGCAAGCAGGACAAGCCGGAGCTGGGGAGGGAGCTACTAAAGTCACCGATTAGACCTCCACCAGCAGCAGTGGCAGCAGCAGTCAAGGGAGAGAAAAAAAATAGAAGGAAAACTCAACAAAAAAAACCCTGAAACAAAAAGCAACAGAAACTGCCGAAATTTACAGAAAAAATAAATATAATGTCCTAAGAAAACAAGTTGATGAAGATAACGAGGATAACGAAGACGACCAGGAGGAGGGTGAGGAGGATGAAGATGCAGAGAGTTTGACTCTGTTGGAACTTTCGGCAGAACTGAGCCTGCTAGCTGTCGGTGAGAAAGGGGAGGAGGATAGGAAGGATCAGGGAACAAAGACAGGCCGGGTGGACAAAGCGGTGGACAAAGGGGTCAAAGCTGATAACATGCCTCTGCCTAAGGGATCTGAGAGTCAATCAACCCCCAATCAATACCCTCTCTTCTCGAAACCCTTTCTCCAACAGGGGCAATTCTCGAGCTTCCCGCACGAGGAGAGACCAGTCAAGGAGGGGCAAGTGGCATGGCGGACCGAGATGTCTCCAATACTGTAGGGAATATAAATGGCCCCACAACGTCTGAATCACCTGTGGCGGCACAAGAGGCCGTTGAAGGCGCAGAAGAAGCAGTCTCGGCAGCATTAACTGCATTAACTAGAGTTTCCCCTTCTGCTGCGCTGCCCCAGACCCTCTCCCACCCTCCGGTGCAGCTGATTACAAGCCCAAACCGCAAGCTAACTACGAAAGCTCTAAGCCAAGACTCAGGCTCACAAGCACCTCAGCTTTCCCAAGAGGGCGGCTTGTCCTCTCTTCCGAACGCCACAAAAGCGAATTCAATCGTAGACATGCTTGCAACTGTCCTTCAGGAACTAAGAGACTTTAAAAATTCCCAGGCTCAGGAAATTTCTCAGTTGCACAAAAGGCTTACGAAAATGGAGGAACATGTTGGCAATCTCCCTTTGAGAGTCTCTGAAGCTGAAGCTCGGATTTCGTCCTTAGAGGATTCCCTTACGGTAATGCAGAAAGATCTTCAAGTGGCCAATAAAGAGAAAACTCAACTAACGGAAAAAATGCAGGACCTTGAAAACTACAACAGGAGGTCCACCCTATGACTAGTAGGCATACCAGAGGGACTGGAAGATAAGGATGTAGTTAAATGGTCGGAGTCCCTCCTGAAAAAAGCTATACCTGAGCTCGAAGGTGACCTAACGATCACAAGGGCCCACAGAGTCCCGGCGTATAAACCCAGTAACTTGAAATACCCCCGCACAATTTTGCTCAACTTCTCAGATTTTAGGGTAAAAGAGAAAATTCTAAACACTGCGTTTTCAAAGAAAATATTCAATGCGGAGGGGGCAAATAACTTTCGGATTTTTGCTGATATGTCGGCGGCATCTGCCCATAGACGCTGGGACTTTGTTAAATGATAGTACAGCAATCGAAACTTAAAGTTCTGGCCAAAGGGAAATTTTTATCTTTACGGATTTGCATGAAGCTCATTCTTTCCTTGAAGGTCTTGGAGCATAAGTCGCTGTTGAGTTTTCAATTACCTTAAGGGTGGGTCCATGGTGGAGACAGGAAGCACACAAGGATGCAATGAAATGGTATCCAACAAGAAGAAATATCAGAGAAGGACGGAAGTGGGACACTGGGGATTCCCGTCCACTCTAGGGGGGGGAGGTAAAGGGGGTGGAGGGGGGTGTTGCAGGGGAAAAAAAGAGAGTTCATATATTGAAGTATTATCTGTTTTAATACTGACACACCTATGGTACAGACAATGTCATATTTAAAAGGCGATTTTCTGTACAAAAGGGCGATTCAATTTCTGCCATCTTGCACCTATCACTTTAAAGATCAATCAATATGTTTATGCTCTACTCCTTCCTGTTTTGTTGTTATTATAACGTTCCCGCTTATCTGCGTATTTGCACATGGGGAGGTCTAGAACAACATGTTGTCCTGCTGTTGCACAAGTGTGTTGATTATCTGCTCATCTGCTTATTTGCTCATTTGCACAGGGAGAGGTTTAGAAGAACATGATGCTGCTCTTTTTGATTTTTTGTCTCTATTATATATCCGTGTTTATTCGCACGTTTGCGTATTTTGCACAAGGGGAGGTTTAAACCAATACGTTTTTGCTGCTATTGTATATCTGCTCTTTTGCACATATATGCTGCTTTTGCTGTCTATTTTGCACAAAGAGAGGTTTAGTAAAAAATCTGTTGTAGTTTCTCTATTGCTTTTTTGATATTATAACATATATATGCTGTTTTTCTCTTTTTTGCACAGGCTGAGGTTTAAAATCCCCCGGGATATATTTATTTATTTATTACTTGTTGTTATAGACGTTTTAACATTTTGAAGAACAAACAGTATGTTGAAGCTTATCTCTTTTAATGCGAATGGTCTGAACAATGTCCGCAAAAAAACCGCCATTGAGTGCTGGTTAAAAAATCTTCTCCCAGATGTTATCTACCTACAAGAAACCCACTATAGAGACCAGGCTGAGTCAGATAAAATTCTTAAGCGCTGGGTTGGCCACAAGATATCCTCAACAGCTGGGCTGGCGCAGAGAGGAGTATGTATACTAATAGGAAGGCATGTAGGCTTTAATCTAGAAGGGGCACTTATAGACCCCAGAGGTAGATGGGCAGTTGCGCATGGTAAATTAAATAACGCAAACATAATCTTTGCCACAATCAATGCACCAATTTTAGATGACCCTCTGCCAATCTTACAGTTAAAGCATGCTATAACAGGCCTTCCCGGACCAATAATATGGGGGGAGATTTTAATTTTTTACAAAATCCTCTATTGACTCCTCCAAAAAAGATCTCCTCCAGAACAAACCCCAAGTTGCTATGGCCATCCAAAGCTGCAAACTAGATCTTGACGTCATTGATAATTGCCGATTCTCTAATCCCCTCAAACGAGAATACTCATGCCATTCAGCAAAGTATAACTCTGCGTCTAGGCTAGATTTTTTTTTAACACCTCACGATTTTGAGTTATATAATTACGCCCACCTACCAAGTGCCTTCTCAGACCATGCGGCACTCTATATGGAGGTGAAATTGGGGATACATGACGCAAGGCCCTCAAGAAGATGGTTTTTTAACAAACTGAACCTTCTTGACCCACAATGGTGTATAGATATGGAAGATAAGATTGAGCAGTTTTTTGCACAGAATAGAGGCACAACCCCATTAAATACGACCTGGGATGCATTTAAGGCCACCCTACGTGGGTTAATTACGTCTAAAGAAATACCAAAGCAGATGGCAAGAAGGGAGGAGAAAATCAATCTACAAATTGAACTCACGCAGGCAACCCAAGAACACCACAGGGTTAGGTCATCGCTCTCTGGGCAAAAGCTGTCTGAGGCAAAGTGCAGGATGAAAGATTTTTATTATGACTTAGGCGAGACTAATAGCAATCTTTATGCCCAAAAGATACATGAGGAGAGTGAATATACAGGGAAGCTATTGGCCTGGCAAGCCAAAGAAAAGCAGGCCCGCAATAGGATAGACCAACTAACTGACCCCATCACTAAATTAAATGCTAAGACTACTGCCTCTATTGGTGAGATGTTTTTGAAACACTGCGAGGGAGTTTATCAAGCAACTGAAGGAGGTACATCATATCCCATTGGGGAATTGTTAGAGTCACTCACAATACCTAAATTAGAAGATGAGGGCAAGAAATATCTCATAGAGGACTTCTCAATGCTAGAACTAGATGAGGTGATCGGCTCCTTCCCCAATGGTAAGGCCAATGGCGATGATGGTCTTCCTATTGAATTTTTAAAAAGATTTGGAGGTACCCTGCGTAAAGAACTTCTGATTTTAGTCAACTACTTACTTCAAGGGGGTCCTCCACTGGACTCTTTTCATTCAGCGGTGGTGGTTAGCATTTTAAAAAAAGGAAAGGACAAGGAAAATTTAAATTCGTACAGACCCATAAGTCTTTTAAATACAGATTACATGTACAAATTATCACATCCCAGGTACGCCTTGCCTCGTGTCTTTCTGTAATATAAACAAGGGCTAGGATACCTCTTATCAAACTCGCCCCTTACTTCTATGAAGTGAGCTGGGGAAGTATACGTGAAATTAACAAGGGACAATGGATAAGCAGTCCATAAACTTGTAACAGATTCAGTAGGATAGCAAGCTATACCTTTTTCAAAAACACCTTTATATGTGTGTCTAAAAATATATCACTCTGGGCTGTCCTCTTCGTACGGACCTGTGAAACAACCAGTACATGACGGTGCATTTTGATCACATTCCAAAACTCAAGACACCCCACCCAGAATCAATAACAGCAGGGTCGCAAAAACAATGCATAATATTTTCTTTTTGGTAGACCAGGAGGTACATGTATGAGCAAGGGGGATCACTGGCTGCTCTTCATTATCAACCATTTTGCCAAAGAGGTGCATAGAAAATGATGGAATCAAGGGGAAGAAAATGCCAGCAAGGGGATTATACAAGTTCCCAGTGTCCGTCTGAGCCTCAATGGTACAGGCTCCTATCATCCATCAAAAACGTTGGCACTCTTGAGCACCGGCGGTGGAGCGTGCTCAGTCCTAAGCTTGGGTTCCTGCGTTGATCAGGATAAGGTACCCCCTTTCCAGGGAATACTTTTAAGCTATCCTGTCCAAATGTTCAAAACATTGCACAAATCTCACATTGCCCTAAACTAACTCAGTTGGTACTGTACCAAAGTATGCTGTAACTTACACAGTCCATCCCTACTTAATCTGGCTTCTCCTTTGGTGCACTGTCTTTCAGCAGAGGGCGCAAATTGTACCTAGTGACTCCAGGCACAGGAGGGTCAACAAAAAGGGGTTTCTGAATTGCTCGTATTTCTGGAAGAACCACTGCATTCAGCACT
Source organism: Lissotriton helveticus (assembly GCF_964261635.1). Taxonomy (NCBI): domain Eukaryota; kingdom Metazoa; phylum Chordata; class Amphibia; order Caudata; family Salamandridae; genus Lissotriton; species Lissotriton helveticus. Next base: position 451,683,135 of record NC_136070.1, on the reverse strand, counting down.
TCCTCATTTTTCTCATCTGTTTTGGTCCAGGTCAACCTTGCATCACTAAAGGGGAAAAACTGGGGTACTGCCTCGCACTCGTAGTCCCCGACTTCATCCTTGATCATAGGGCAGAGGAAGAGGGACCTTGTGGCAATGGGTTGCATGCCCCCAGTTCTTCTGGCTGATGACTTTAACAGCAGGACGTGTAGATAAGACGACCTGTTCTGGTCCCTTCCATCACAGCTCCAAACTCTTCTTGCGCTGAAAATAACATACTAACAAGTAATTCCCAGGCTGGATGTCGTGTCCGGACCCCTCTGGTGTAGCGGGTAGGGTCTCTCGGACCTGTTGGTGAATAGAATGCAAATTTTCAGTAAAGTTGCAAAGGTAATCTACTAACAATGGATACTCAATATCTGAAAACCATCGAGGGCGCTGGACGTCCAGACATTCGCCAGGCATCCAAACGACCACGACCTCGTACGGTGACAATCCTGTCCTAGAATGTGCCGTTGTTCTTGTTGAAAAAAGAGCTAATGGTAAGGCGTCTGGCCACTGAAACCCTGTAGTCTCCTGAGTTTTTCCCAGCGTTAGTTTGAGTACCATTGATCTTCTCAACCAAACCTGCTGTTTGTGGATGATTGGAAGCATGAAACTTCTGCTTGAACCTCAAGCCATCAGAAATTAGCTGGATTACTTTGGCATTAAAATGACTTCCGTTATCAGTCCAGATCAAACAGGCAAGCCGAAATGAGGAAAGAACTCCTCCAGGAGTACCTTTGCAGTCGTAACTGCTGTATTATCTTTAGTGGGATAAGCCTCAACCCATTTACTGATGGTGCAAACAACCACTAAAACATACTTCAAATTTTTGCAACTCTCCAGTTTGATGTAATCCATCTAGTGAACCTCAAAAGGAAAAGTAGGTGGTGCAAAATTACCGGTCGGGGTAGGTGTACCTTTATCAGGATTGTGCATCATGCGCACCATACATTACTTCACTAAATGTGCGGCAGTTTTCAAGATGTTATCATTCTGCCATACAGGGTGTAGTAACTTTCAAATACCCTTAGCACTAATATGAGCTGGGCCATGGGCCATTGTGACTACAGGAAGAACGTATGCATCTCTGTTTTCCTGACTTATCAATCCAACACCCCTCATCATTCAATTGTGCTGTACTTTCCTGCCACTGGGCTAATTCCCCTATTGTAGCTTCACTTTTTTATCTCTTTCACGTTCTCAAGTGTGTCTTCAAAAATAGTAACTTCAGGCACCTACCTGGCGGGGCCAGCAACCAACATTCTTTTGATTTTAATCTGGGCTGTTTCGTTGGCTACCAAATCTGCAAATGCATTACCCCTACCCACATCATCAGTAACTTTCCGATGGGCACTATACTTTACTATAGCCAATTTCTTAGAGAGCATCAGAGCGGACAAAAGCCTCAATATAAGATGCCCATGTTGGTTTTTTGTGCCATGTGAAATAAGGAACCCTCTTCCACTCAAAGTCGCATGAAGGTGTGTGCAACTCTGAAGGCATACTAGCTGTCAGTATAAATATTGACAACCACTACCTCACTCAATTCACAAGCTTGTATCAAGGCAACAAGCTCAGCAGCTTGAGCTGACTGATAGGGGACTCAGGTTGTCTCAACTACTGTATGCAGCATAGTAATAACAAATGCAGCAGTTGTTCTGCCATTGTGCCATCTGGTAATTTAAAACAAGAGCTATCAACATATACGTCCCCTTGTGGGTCAGATAAGGAAACATCAGTCAAGTCTACCCATCCTTTCATCTCTTCTTCCGTCCGGAAGATGCAGTCATGTTTGTCGACTTCATCACTCTCAGACGGGAGGGACAGTAACGTGGCAAGACTCAGAGTGGCACATCTTGTTGTAGCTCATGGCGGGGGCCGCCGGAGAACACTGCCAGGAGCCAGGAATATTGCCGTATGCAGTAGCACTCGGGAAAGGAACTACATTTCCCATGAGGCGCTAGGGCAGGTGTGCGTCTGACGTCAGCACGCGTCCTGCTTATGACTGCATCCGGGGCGCCGAGCGAGTGCCGTTGATTCCGTATACTGCTGAATCTAGGAGAGGACTGGTAGGGGTGCTGCTGCAACACTCTTCTCATTTTGATTATTAGTATTGCCTTTGATTTGTATATTGCCGTAGGAGGATTGGCCACTTTCTGTCCTTCCCTATGGCTGTGCAGTCCCATAGGTTCAACCTTCCTTCGGTTCTTGCGGGACTGCTTGTGCGATCTCCTGTGGGCAGTCAGTCTCCTATTCCCTATGCTGAAGTTTTCCTCGTTATTGCACACGACAAAATCGCATTGCACTCACCTTGAATAGAGGGTTGGCCAGGATATTCCTGCTTAGTACAGTCCCGTTGGGCGAACCTTCCCATTGGTTCTTGCGGGGCTGTTCAGTCAATTACCTACTGGCCTAACCTCTCACAGTGTTCGAATATCTGGATGGTAATGGAGATACAATTACCACGGATTAAATACTTTATACTGGTAAATCGTTATCTTGGGGAATTGCATTTACTGAATTTTGAGCACGCCTTTGTTCCGTAAATACTTGGATTGTTCCTCCGTGGTGAGATTAACCCGGGAGATGCTGGGTCATGTTACAGTGCATCTACTGGAATTATAACCATCCTTGTTAGTTTATTTCATGCAGCAGGGGCTTGTTGAGCTTACACCTGGGGCCAGCTACAAACAACCCCCTGTTGAAAGACCACTGATAACCTAAACGGCATGTTTGGCAATATGTCATGGCTTCCGTATTGTGTGATGTTTGAGTCTATATTGACGTATCCTATTCCGCCCATAGATTGCTAGTGGCTGCTCTTCTATGGACTTTCTGGTTGCAAAGCATCGCTGCGTTATTTTCCTTTACAGGTATTTTAGCCTTATGTGATTTATGAAGAGACTTAATCATTGTATGTAGAGAGTTGTTCGTCTCTATATCTAGTGGTGTATGTTTTTGTCTCATAGTGCCTTGTTCTCGTTACAGGTCTCCCTCCCTGCTGTCCCCATCCTTCCCTTCCCTTGCCTGATCACTCCAATGTGTCTGTTGTTTCACTCAGACCTTGGGGCTGTCGGGAGGTGGAACCCATTTAAGCATCGTACGATTCTGAGGATTCAAGGACCTGACACATCTTTTGATCGTGATGTGTTTGGAACACAATGTTAATTCATAACCAGTTAAACGTGCACTGGTGAGGTGCTGTGTCTGTCTTATTCAAAAGGGTATCCACAGCATGATGTACCATGACTGTGAGATCAGTATCAAGTACGAGTCAAGCAGATTATCTTATCGAGACGGCCACAGCCACGACTGCTCTTAGACAGCTCGGAAGCCTCTTGCGACAGTGTCAAGAACAGCAGAGAAATAGGCAAACGGCCATTGCTTATCTCCAATGTTTGTGTTGAAACAGAAAGCGTGCAACCAGCTATCTCATGGACGCACAATAAAAACAATTTAGTATAATCAGGGGTGCCAAGTACTGGAGCTGAACAAAACACAGTTTTCAAATGCGCAAGACTACTGACATTCAGGCATCCAAGGCAGGGGCTCATGCACGTCTTTAGTGGTTACAGCAAGCAAGGGTTTGATTAGTAAGGAATATTTAGGTATCCACTTTTGACAGTAAGAAGTAACACCTATGAAAGCGTGCACATCTTTCTGAGTCTGTGGGATAGGCATTTTAACAATGGTTCTAATATGCTCTGGAGTCAGCCTCCTACCCTCCTTCGACAGTAGGTGACCTAACTAGGTGACCTCCTCTCAACAATAATGGAATTTAGAAAGAGAAACGTTATGTCCATGTTGGGCCAAATGCAACAACAGTTTAACTGTACTGTCTCTACAACATTGCTCTTTATCAGCAGCGATAAGCAGATTGTCAACATACCTGTAGGAAGCAAAAAGAAATCCAATTGACTCTTTAAAACCTGACTGTAAATACTTGGACTCTCAGTATAGGCCTGAGGAGCTCAACAGAACCTAAAGCTCAGACCAGCTAATGTAAACCCAAACAGATGCCTGCTATCTGGATGAATAGGAATACTAAAGAATGAGTTTTTAAAATGAATTACGGAGAATAATTTAGCAGTAGAAGGAATCATAGTCAAAAGGGCAGTAATGTCAGGAACCACTGGAAACAGAGAACCACTAATTTATTTACTTCGCTCAAATAAATTACAAAACGATAAACATCTTCGTGCTCATCAAGAGAGCCTGAGGGTGTCCGTTTAAGAATTGGAAGACTAGGGCTATTGCAAATATTAGCTGTTGTCTCCTCGACCACTCCTTTCTTAATTAAGTCCTATATATTTTGCAATAAGGCTCGCTCACCTGCCTGCGGTATTTTATACTGAGGTATACGAGGCAAAATAGTGCCATCCATAACCTATATTGAGATTGGTAGTATTTGCAACAGTCCCACGTCTGTATCACCTGTCACCCACAAAGTGGGGGGCACGTCTTTTAATTCAACACGAAGGGGCGCATCTTTGGAAAAACACTGTTTTGCGTGCACTACTTCTGGACCCATTGTCATATAGGACCTGCCGGAGAACAATAAATCGTAGCAGGCAGTTTCTTCAACAAATCCAAACCCATCAAATTTTCAGCACAATTAGATGTTAACAGGAATGGCGAATCCACAGTGAAAGGACCAATAGTTAACGCAAGGGGTTTTGAAATTGGGCTTATAACCAGTACGCCAGAAAATCCAACCGAAACATTATTATGGCCAGACAGAGTCGCCCCAGGGAAATATTTTCGGGAAACAGAGCTGTTTGTCGCACCTGTGTTCACCAAAAATTCCTTAGTTGAACCGTGCAGTTCTGCCGTTACGTAGGGGCCACAGTGGTCTACAGGTATCGGAACTGGTTCCCCACTCTGTCCCTGTCTGCCCTAGCTGTAAGACATTCCTGTTGCTTCATCCATATCGTAATCATCATGATAATACTGCTACTCATGAGGGTCATCAAAAATAATAACGACCCTGTGAGGCTGCAGCATTCTGAACTCTATAAGCCCCTCCAGCTCCATGACCCTGTCCACGAGAACCTCATACTCTAGGGACCACCACCTTCTGTAAAAGCATAGGACACTTGCTATGCCAATGTCCCTCCTCCTTACAATACGCACACTGATTCAGCCCCAAGGGCATAGTATTGGGCTGCCTACTTGTGTGCGGAAGCTGCTGGCAAGACCACTACGTCCTCTAAAATTTCCTCTAAAAGCCTGCTGCAACAACACCTTCATTTTTAAATCCTTATGCTTTTTCTCTGTCCTCTCCTTTTCCTCATTATCCCTATGCTCATGATTCTGTGCCATATTCAAAATAACAGAGGGGGAAGAGGTAGACAAGGTGCTTTCGGAAGCCTGCAATCGAGTTGCTTTTTCAGGAAGCAGATTGGAGACAAACCTATTGACAAGCAACCTAACAACTCCCTCTATAGACAAGTCCATCCACTATAATCCGAAAACTGGTCTTCAAATCGAGTGAAGAAATCAGACACGCTCTCATCTTTCTTCTGCCTACAAGCTGACAATTTATCCCAATCTACCTTTCTCTGCGGAATAAGAGAATGTATATATGTAATAATGCGACCAGGCAAAGCAAGCATCTCAGCTCAAGGTTTGTCTCCTGGCTTCCTTTCCTGATCCCATGTCTTAATTTGGTCCCATGTACCTCCCAACTCTGCAACATGATTGTGTATGTGCACCTGTCTCCAAATATCAATTGGGACCAACAAACCAAAAGCATCTCAATATGAGCAAGAGTCATCACAGTAGAAGAGGCTGCCTCAGTCAATTCTTTATAATATGCAATAGGGTTTTTCCTGGGATCAGGCATATGAGTCTTAAGTGACAAAACTTTACTTCTTTTCCAAGGAGTAGAAACCCATTGTTCCTGAAAACGGGCCCCCTCTCTTGCCCTAGTAACATTACTGCTGCCATCCGTTAATTCCGGTATTTCTGGATGATATATAGGATGAACCTCCTGCATCAGACACTGGGACACAGACCTGAGACTTTTTTCATGTAACCTTCCCCTACGAGCTATTATTGAAGTAACATTAGAAAAAACGTGTTCTGGTCCCATTTCACTAATATACACCCGATCTCTGATGTAATATAAAATTTAAGGCGCTTCTGCTTCGAAATACTGTAGACAAAGACCAATCAATGTTGCACACATGTGTTTAAGGGCATGCTGCTGTATGAAAGGCTCAAAATCTCTCATTGTCGCCCAAACATCCTCTACACTATAAATAGGATTACAAGCGCACTGTCCAGCCTGATTTGCTATTACCTGTTTATCATCATCTCATACATCAGGTCGCACTAGCAATCCTATAAGCTCCTTAAATATTGTCCAATCCCTATCCTCTAATCCATGTATCAGTGTCCCGCTTCTTACTATTATCGGAGGATGAAAAACCATAGTGGGAGAAGCAACAGAAGTAACAGGTACCAAAGTCGATGGTGGTTGCATTGCAGGAGAAAGACCTGGCGAGTGGGATGCTGAGACAATAGGTGTGGTCCGAGTACTAACAGTCACAGTTGCCACAGACGGCAAAGAAACAGAAGGAAGAGGAGGAGCCGAAGCCACGGCCATTAAAACAATAGCAGTAGGCACAGGGACAAACACAGTAGACACAACTGTAACATGCGGCTGTGAGGGCACTGGGACAGTGGAGTAGATTCTCTGTAGGGCATATGGAGGCGGGGGTCGGGTGTCTAGCAATTCTTCCACAAAAACATCATCTTCTTCCTGAGCCACATAAGATTTGTCAATTTACAATCGAAACCTCCTATCTTCACATTCAACACCTTTTTACTGTTTCTCCCTATCATAAGCAGCCGCTTTCTGGGTCAGTGTCTGCATTCTCCCCTTCCGAACTTCCTTCCCTGCCATCAATTGCATCTGCCTAGCTGCTTTCTGCCATGTCCTAAGAGAATCAAACATAGATGCCTACTTCATCTCTTAAACAACTATTCTTGTAAATACTCAATCTTCTGTTCATCAAAAGTACCTGGCAGAGGCCATTGCCACTCGGCATTGTCCCGCGTATATTTGTGCCATAATGTACTAAACATACTTCACGACCATGCTTCACATACATATCAAAATTTAGAGTGCCTTCCGGAGGCGCCGGCTTACTTTCTTCTAATTGAGTAGAAAAACAACGACAACACAAAGAAAACAACTTACTGATTCCAGACGTTCTCAAAAGAAAACAAGTTCACTATTTTATGCCTGGCAAAACAATTGCAATTGTTTTTATCCAAAAGACGGTTCTTAGACCGTGCAAAATACAAATCAAAATGATACCATATCCACAAAGAACCAAAACAAACTCACCTGATATATGCAGGTCAAACAAATTAATTCTCCACTGCCGACTCTTCCGACAAAACGGTCAGATCGAAGGGCTTCGCATTCAGTATTCCAGTTGGGATGACCACTGGGTGAGGCACCGTCTGGCAGGACAGAAGGGGCAGCTGCGAGTCTCAGGAACTCTCTGTGCAGGGATCCCTTATCCGTCCATTCTAACAGACTATGACCTCGACCTCCCCCTGTCTACGGAAGGGGATGGGTCACTCACCCAAACCAGTTCCTGTTCGGGCTCCAACTGAGGGAAATGGCCCAAATAGGGTAACCCGGGTTACTCACGACCACCTCTCAGCCTTCCATACTAAATGAAGAGTCAGTCAGACAGTAGAGAATACAAACCAATACTTGTTCATTCAAACACACTCAGAGTGGAGCCTGGTCTGCCCAGTCACTTAGGAGTGCTGCAGAGGGGCTGACATCAGAAAGAATAACAATACATTATGTGCATTTCAGAACCAGGGGAAGCACACCTACCATGGATTTCCCAAGCAGATGCAGTTGAACAGTAAATTACAAGGGAGTAAGTTTCAATTCTGAGGCCGGGCACACATTATCTGCTGTACAAGGTCATTCTGTCTGTGCTCGCCACTAGACAAGTGGGAGAAAGCCTACATCTAGCGAGAAATGTATGCACTAATAAGAACAGTGTATTCATTAGTGTAACAGAACTCAGCTCTGAAGAAACATAACCTAGAGTAGGCCATTTCTCGGAAATGGCAAAGGATTTGTTTTGATTGTGACTTAAAATGGCAGCTGTACATAAAATGGTGCCGCGAATACTAACTTTATGTGAGGAGAGAAAATACATATTTTTTTATTCTAACACATCAACAGGGTCTGTCATTTTCCGGCACTCCTCTCCAGGCTTCCGCTGCACAGTCTGCAATTACTGCATTTCCTAGAAATGTAAAGATACAAGAAAGGTGAATTCCACTGCGCTCCTCATGTTAAGGTGAATTCCAACTGCGCTCTTCAAGTTAAGGTAAATTCACTTAACAAACCCAAGAACAAGATAAAACAGTTTATTTTATAGATCGCAGAGTCTTTCAGACGCCCCTTCATTTTTTGAGCAGCACAAGAATTGTTTAAGGCGTTTGTCGAACAGTGTTGTATAGCTTCAATGACAGTAAAACAGAAGGGTACACAAGAACCATGAAATATGTATTTTATCTAATAGTCGCACCTGTGAAAACTGGAACATTGAGACATTGAGACTTTGAACTGTAGCCCATTTCAGGCTTTAAGATTTAAGACAATGTTTGTTTATTTGAAAGAGACATTGAAACAAACTGTAAAACTGTAAAAGTGCAAAGAAGAGTGTTTATTGTATTGTGAACTTTGTTCCCCCTTGGGTCTCCGGCAAATCCATTGTTGCTCTTGACATAGTACCTATTGGAAACCCATCCTTAAGAAAGAGGTGCTATGTTTACTACGCTGGGTATCTTGTGTATGTCACAAACTTATCTATTCTAGTATGCTATGTTGTCATCACAAAAGCAGTGCTAATTAAAATACTTTTTAGTACAGAACAAGACATCCCTCAAATACAATTAATCCAGATTCGGTGGCCTAACATCCAGAGTCAAGGTTCCAAGTTGTCCTGAGCCCGGCAGCCGTGACATAGAAAATCTACATCATTGGAAGAGCTGGTATCTCTTTTTCTCTCTCATCCCAAACCCCCATTATGTTGCGAACTCAGAAGGACACAGTGTGCTAAATTATTGCTACCACATTAGGTCCCATTGGGATTCGGGTACTACCATCACCCCACCGGAACAGCCTGGAGTTCAGATCAGTGGCTTGTATCACCCATGCAGCACTAGCAGATGTCCATGGTCAATCGCCCTAAGTAGGAAAGTCCATCAAGGTATTGATTAGGCTACCCTGGCTTTAGGCTGGGGTGGGGGGTTTGTTGGAAAATAGCCCTCCCTGAAGGGTCACCCCAAACCTTTTTGCCTACCTCCTCCTCTTTTTCTGACCTTCCTTTTGTTGGCCTTAGGGCTCTGAACACTTTTCTGCTACTGATCAGTGCTGAAGTGCATGTGCTGCTCCCCCAAAACATGGTGACATTGGTGTATACCTCATTGGCATATTTAGTTTACCTGTAAGTCCTTTGTAAAGTGTTATACCATATACCCAGGGCCTATAATCTAAATGCTACTACTGGGACTGTAGCACTGGTTGGCCACCCACATAAGTAGCCTTTCAAAACCTGTCTCAGGTCTGCTATTGAAGGCTGTGTGCGCAGTTTACTGCCACTTCGACTTGTTATTTAAAACTACTTCCCAAACCTTAAACCTCCCTTTTAATACACATACGTCCCCCCTAAGGTAGACCCTAGGTACCCCTAAGGGCAATGTGCTGTGTAAGTAAAATGTAGGGCATGTACTTTTAAGTCTTACATGTTATGGTAGTGACAAACATCTAAATTAATGTTTCATTACTGTGAAGCCTACTCCTCCTATAGGCTAGCACTGGGAATTCTTTAAACACTTTTAAGGTCTAATTCCTGATTAGAGAAAAGTAGCTTTTTTTTATTTTCATATGTTCGGAATGGCAATGACGAATCCTCGTTACTGGTGAAGTTGGATTAAACCTTACTGCTCTAGAAATGCCACTGTTAGAAAGTGGACATCTCTCCATGCTTAAAAATCTGTGTGCTTTTAAGACTGTTTCGAATACAAGTCTGGGCTGGGTGAAAGCTAGACTTTGTGCATTCCTCTAGACAGCCACAAACACAGGAAGGTGAGGCCCATCTGCATTATCAGCACTCATCTGCATTCGGATGAGTCTTCCTGGGTAGGAAGGAATGTGAGGAGCTACACTTCAGTAGGCGGTGCCCTGTCCACATACAAAGCACTGGTTTACCCACCACAGATAGCGTGACAGACATTACTGGGTTGAAAGCGATCTTTGTGAACTTCAGAGAGTAGCTTCAAAGACACCTCCTACATCAATGGTACACTTGGTTATAGGTACTGGGTCTCTGACCACTACAAATCAGACACTTCTAGATCTTGAATTGAACTTCTGTAACAAGGACTGCTGTGCTACTTAAAAAACTCAACTGGACTGCTTTTCTGGAAGGACAGCTTTTCTACATGTTGCACTGCTGCTCCTTGACTCCACTGAAGGAGAGTTGGACTCTGCTTTCTCTCCAAGTGATCTACAAGGGTTTGCTGGCATGCTTCGTTTTTTTGCTGAGTTATATATAGCGCAAAATTGACCTGAAGGTATCAGATTGTTTTACCCGAGCACCAGTTGAGTTACATGAGGACACATTCATTTTTGTTAGGCACAGGGAGATTAAGGGATTTGCCCAAAATCACAGGATGTTGCGGGTCCTTGCCGAGAGTCAAACCCGGTTCTCCAGATTTGAGGCCGACCGCCCTAGCCATTAGGCCACATCCTCTCCCCAAAGTCTCAGGGACACAAAAGACTCTGCAATTCTGCTGGTGCTGCTGGACCCTGCCTTCTGTAAGTCCTACTCTTGTCTGAGGGGCCACTCTTCAACACCTGGGCCTCAGAAGTGGGTTCTGCAGCTGCAGCTCTTCTACGCCAGTGCAGAGACTGTTCAACGACAGCGGTCCTACAGCCTGCGCGGCCCAATGATGACATTCTGCATGCCTCGATGACCACACATTGCCTTCACTTCAGTGAAGGTCAACGACAATGCATCAACCCGACTGCATCAAGCCCTCAGCGTTGACTTTTGGCTAAATTCAAGGTACTGGTGCAGCACAAAACTGCCCACTCTTTACACATCACTAAAATCTAAATGCAAATGATAGCTGGCACAAAATGAACATGCACATTGCACATACGTTCTACGTGTCCTAATGATTCATGCACAAGTTGCATTTGACAACGCTATTGCAGGAGAATCTTTACTATAAAATGTAAAGTTCTCTTATAGAATGTTACTAATGTCGAAAGAAATACTTTTGAACATTTAACTTAGGAATCGTCTTTACTAAATAAGAGATGCATTTCATAAAATGATGTAGAAATAATAATTAATTTTAATGAATACAGTGACTGACATGCAATAATAAAATGTATATGCTTCAATGCAACCAAATCGATCAACAGTTTAACGTATACTACCATGCAAAGATGAAAACAACTAATGTGTAATTATTTTGTAAACAATCCTCTTTACGTCACTACTGAAACATTACTCACAAGTACTAAATGTGTGCTATATTATTTGTGTAACAGTTAGTTGTATCAATCTTAGCTTTCAATTATCCATAGACGTGTAGAATCCTAACGTAGGTTAAACAACAAAATGTACTCAATGTCTGCATTAATGTTACAATTATGTACTTTCAACGTAGTTCTCTACTATACCTACCATTGTGCAGTTTGATTGCTATTGTGTGATCTATGCAATATGAACTAAAAGTACTATGGAAATATTATATTCATATATGTTAAATGTCCACACATTTATTAAATGTAAATCATTGATTTCATGTCTTAAGTTAGAATTGCTCTCAAAAGCCTGTACATTACTGTATAATTTACTGAGCTCCTGTATTTTGCTGACTTGCTTTTCTTGCAGGTGATATTATTCATTGCTAGTTTATAATAGATATGTTTCTTGCAACAGATATAGATACATGCCTGAGAAAGGAATTTGACTACAAGCACATAAGAAACCTGAGGATGAATAAAAGAATACTGTTCTCGAGCCTGAGTGTGTGACCGAGAGGGTGTTCCCATGTCCATTGTGAGCTTTTTCTCTTCTGTTACAACCTGCAGTGTATGGCTACTATGGACAATGAACTTCTATTGATGATGCAACCAAAGGAGTGTTGCCCGACAAACATTTGGGCTATAACCTATCAACCACCCCTTTGAGCCAGATCTTCTTCAGATTTGCCTCTAAATCTTACAGATGGCTTCTGACTTTCTTTGCTGAACTCCCTTTTCTGCAGACCCTATGCAGAACCTTCCTTGGACTCCTACTCAAACCATCTCTCAAAATACATATTGTCTTTGAATGGACACTTTAAGACATTTCCCTATATCCTTTTGATTTCCCTAAGGATGGTTTAGACTGACATTTATTTCCAACTTATTGATGTCCCCTGACAGGGATTCTGCAATAATACTGCTGGTGTTGCTAATACTCTTGTGCCTTATCCCTATCGTTTGCTATAGAGCTGTTTGTTTCCTGACCTCTGAGAATTTCTGTGCCTTGGTCTGTGCTTGGGAGAATTAGTTTGCTAATACATAGAAAAGACAAATTAAGATTCTTTTCAGAGCATCAGATTCTTATGTTATTGTTTTGTACTGCAGCAACCGAGCACTTCATTTGTGTAATTCTAGTTGACCTTCATTTCTTTAGGAGGCTTGTCCTCTCTTTTGCAAACTTTTACTTATATAGTATGGTTTTGAGAGTGATCTAATTAAATCTGATTACTAATTTGTAATAAACATCCTTGAACTTGGCCACCGATTCCTGGTCCTCATTGAGTAGCCAAATTGATAGCACTGTAATTAAATTAAACATTGATCGGTTAAGTAATGCTAGCTCTCTTTCCCTTCAGTGCAATGCATAGAAGATCCATTGGAGGACCAAGATAGAAAGTAAGTGATTTATTGATCCAGTAATGGAGGGGACCTAAACCATCCAATACCTTGGACCCAGAAACGTTGGATCAGTACTTTCTCAGTGCGCTCTGCGTGGGTCCTATAGCCGGCCTGCCCGCCATCACTGTCAGCCTGAACTTTGGATTTGCCCTGGTCTCTTACAACTTCAAGTAACCTTTTGACCACTATTGACTTTTAGGGCCAGATGTACGGCCTGAAAAATAGCGCATCGCAAATTGCAAGTCATTTGGGACTCGCAATTTGCGATTCACTGTTTTGCATGTACAACAGTGTGTTTTACACTGTTTGCAATTCCCAATGGGGCCGCAAATTGCGAGGCTCATGAATATCAATGAGCATCTCGCAATTTGTAAGCCCATTGGGAATGACAGACCCTCCCAGGGATGGTGGCCTGCTTGGTTCAGCAGACCACCATGTCTGGGACTGCTTTTTTAATAAAGCAGTTTTTTTTAAATGCATCCTATTTTCCTTAAAGGAAAACAGGGTGCATTTAAAAAAGAAAAATTAAACTTTTTACTTTAATTTTCTTAAGGGCCGTCAGTGGTCTCTGGGACCACTGCCTGCTCTTAAAAAATATTTTCCAACATACTCACAAAGGGGAAGGGGTCCCCTGGGGACCCCTTCCCCTTTGCGAGTGGTTTACCACCTACTTGATGTAGGTGGTAAACTGCGAGTATTTTGCAGCCACAAATGCGGCTGAAAAACACTAATACATAGCATGTTGACTCGCTATTAGGAAGCGACGTCCCTTCCTAATAGCGAGAGTTGCAAATGCTATTTTGCGAGCCAGCGAGCAAATAGCATTTGTACATGCCATTACCCTTTTTTGCAGCAGCAAATGGAGGGTTCTCCTATTTGCAGCAGCAAAAAAGGGTCTTACATCTGGCCCCTGATCTTTAAAAATTCATATCTCGACTTCTAGTGATTGTATTTTTTACATGTTGTTCTTATTTTGCTCAGATAAATATTCTCTAGTTTTCTGAACATGTTTGGAGTCTTTTTGTGGTGGATTAATTGTGCTTCTGTGTGTGTGTGTGTGTGTTGCACAAATACTTTACACATTGCCTCTCAGGATAAGCATGACTATCCTGTGCCAAGCTAGGGGCCGATTAGGATGGTGGGCGGACATTTGTCCGCCTGCAACCCTAGCGGTACGGGGACCAGCTGCCAGTGGTGTGCGGTCCCGCACTGGCGTTTAGGATGCCTCTGCCACCGTGGCAGTGGCATCCTCTATTCCCAACATTGTGGAGCCACAATGCTGGGAATGCACTGTGTGCATTGTCATGCACAATGTGACAGGCACCGCGCTGTGCCTGCCACCTTGTCCATGACAATGTAGGGGGGACCATAGGTACCCCATGTGCATCCCCACCCCTCCAATACCCTGGGGGCCCAAATGAGTCCCCGAAAGCAGACTTTGCATTGCTTTTTATGGCGGGGTCTCCACCATGGAAAGCCATGCACCACTGCCCATGCTAATATGGATGGCGTTGTCTAGCAGACACCACCACCATATCTAGCTCCTGTTCCGCCTGGTCGACTGGTCGACCGGCAGAAAACCGGCGCACTGTCTTTTTTTATTCCACCGGGGTCCCCCCGCCATACTAATATGGGGGGGGAATGGGTGGCAGGCGGTGGCGATCCACCCTACATCCTATTGGACCCTTAGGCTGTATCTAGATTACCCTGACTAGAGTGGTGGTTCCTGACTGACCTGGGTGCCTCCTCAGCCAACCAGGAATCACATTTCTAACAGAAGTACTATTTCACAGGTATGTCAATGAGAAAGCTAGTGTAAAACTGCTCCAGTTTTGCAAATTTTACGCACCTAGCTAATTTGGTAAACAACTTGATTTTACATATATTAAGTGTCTTGCTCTTATCAAGATGAAATCTTTTGAAGACGTTGCTTTTGTTTTATGTATGGTGAACATGCCTGAAGTTTTAGTTATCTAAAAACTATAGCACAATACGTTGAGTAAAAGGCCTTCATGTCACAGTTCAGCACAGAGCCAATGCTATTTGTATATTGCGCCCTTGCACAAAGAATTAGAATACAGACATCTTAACAGGCAAAATTGAGTGACAGAGGTTGATTCTTGAGGTTTTGATTAAGAGGCATTTGGACCCCAGAACAGATTAGTTGTTTTCCATTAGCTATGGATCACTTTAAACATGTTTGCAGTATGCTTGAAGTTTCATTGTTTGTCAACAGCTGATTTATTACGTTTCTGAGATATTGCATATGTTTAAGATTTATGTATAAGATTTCCACCAACTCTTTACCGTCATGATGAGCCCATGACGCCATTCAAGGGGAGTTCAAGAGGCACTAGTAAACAGATGTCTACTTATGTCGATAGTAGCATTTTCAATATATGTATCTAAGTTGACTGTATGTTCCACATTCTGACTAGATCCACTATTAACTTTGATGAACCTTAGGGAATTCACATTTCCAATATGTCTGCCACCAATTTGCTGTTAAGTATATCTATCCGCATGTTGAAGTAATTGAAAGAATTGATTAACAGAAACTTGGGTGCCAAGCTGTGTAGGATGCCTAATATGGGGTACTCCTTGGCAGAGGTATATCAACTAGTTCATCTGGCTCTTAGGTTTGACCTGAATAGATGTTTATTCTGAGAGTCTGTGACCTTCCAGTGCCATTGGGTGTTTTCATGTGAGAATACAGGATGATAGTGAGTGACAGGATTATTTGTCAGTAGGAAGTTGTGTGGCTTAGAATGTGAGTCTAAAAGATGCATTTTCTTGTAGAATAGTTTTTTTTTTACGTGGATTTATTGTGCGATTGGAAAAATGAAATTTTATTCTTTCAGCTGATGAGATTGATAATATGCCTTAGAAGAACAATGGCGGGTGGATCGCCCCCCCCTGGCTAGCGGTGGTCCCCGCCGGCCCAGCGGGGGCGATCTGCCCGCCATCATGACAGGAAAGACACATTATGGTGGCTGGGGGGTCCGCGGGGGACGGAAAGACCGTCCGCCACTTTTCCTCCGGTCGCCTCGTCAGAAAACGGGTTTCATATGTTGGCGGTGTCTGGAAGACGCCGCCATCCATATTACGATGCCGGCTCAGAGCAGCCTTTCCATGGTTCATGCTGTGGGGGGCCCGTTGCGGGCCCCCAGGGTGTTGGGGGATGGGGGGTGCACATGGGGGGTGCCTATGATACTCCCCTGCTTTTCCATGTAGCTTTTACATGTACAATGTGGCAGACACCGAGTTGTGCCTGTCATGTTGTGCATGTCAAAGCACAACATGTATATTTTGCATTGCGGTGGGTGCTGCTTGCTCGCCCTCCGCAATGTAAAATATACAGGATGTGCCCGCCACACTGGCAGGCCCATCATAATTGCTATGGTGGAAGCGCCGCAACTACAGCGAGCGGTCCCTTTTGTAGGAGCGATGTCCGCCCGCCATCGTAATCAGCCCCTAAGATCCTTGTTTTTTTTTCTCATCATAAATATTTATGCTCTGATGGTTGCTGGTTGCCTGGTACCTGCACTTCTCTATATAGACTACGCAGTCCTTATTTCAAGGACCGCGGTCGTATGCCAGAGATTATTGAATTCCTGCTCAGATTTTATACCATTTAGGAAATTAATTATCAATAACTCCAAAACATTTAGAATGAGCTGTGGTAAAGCACCCAAGAATGTAAAATCTCTCTATCTTGAGGCAGCCCAGATAGCAAAGGTTAAGTCCTTTTGCTATTTGGGTGTATTATTTACTTCTAAGGCCTCATGGACAGACCATGTTCTCAAAGACAGGCTGTAGATGAAAAGAGTCTGCAAGGGGGCTTTTTGATTCTCCAGTAATCTGGACAGTGTATCCATTAAAGAAAGCGTTACAATGTTCAAGGCAAAGGCCATCTCTGCAGCAAATTATGGTGGAGGGGTGTGGGGCAACGCAGACTCTAAATCTACGCAGATTGAGGAAAATAAATGTTTAAGGTTTATGTTGTGCCACCTCCTGTGGCTCCACCTACCTGTGCACAGTCTAAATATCCAGTTTTAAATATCGACTTACAGTAATATCAAGTTGTAAATATCGTAGAGACAGAATAGCGAAATCAAGAATATCGACAACCAGAATATCGACCTGAAGGTAAGAAATATTGTTTTTGTTAATATCGAAGTTAGCAATATCGATAGCAAAAATATCGATGTTACTAATGTCGATATTTATATTAGTGTTATGTATTTTAATATGTATTTTATATGTTTGTGTTTACATTTTTTGTTAAGTATTGTACAGGTTTTTTAATGTATGTATAACATTCTTAGAAGTTAGTAATGTTTTTTTAAAGTAAATTATGTGTTTTAGTACCGTAGCGGGTAATTAGTTTTTATTAATTGGTAATTCATTTTTATTAATTGATTAATTGGTAATTATATTAATGTATTATTGGAGTGTGTTGTGAGTTTATAGGGGAATAGGGTGGGAAATAATTTAATTCTAATGAAGTAATTATTAATTTTATTGTTGGGTATTGATAATTAATTTATTTTTAATTAATTATTAGTTGGTTATATATTTTTTTATAGTTATTATGTTTTGGTTTTTGATAAATAATGTATTGTTCATTTATTATTAATTGGTAATTAATTTGTATTAAGTATTAGTAATTTTTACCTCTACGCTATCCAACACTTTCCCTACTGTTGCACTCTCTGGAGTGGTAATAGTAATTGTTACCCCTACGCTATCCAAAATTTACTGTTTTAGTTAATGTGTATAATATATTTAAAAAATATATATTTGTCATATATATTTTTTATATTTTTCTTAATATTAGTGTTGAATGTGTATGTATGTATTTAGAATTTATAAAATGTTTTTAAATTAATTTATATGTTATTATAATAATTATTGATAAATATTATTAAGTAAGTTTATATTTTATATGTCTATGTTTAATTTATTTTTACATTATATGTATTAGTTATAATTTTAAACATTTTAAAATATTTCCAACTATGTTTCTTTTAATGATATGTATTATTTACTTAATTTTACGTTATTTTTTAAACATTTAAATAAAACAATATTTTAACAACGATATTTTTACAACAATATTTTTATTCTTGATATTTTTGTATTTACCATAATGTAGATAGGACTTCGATAGTGTTGAAATTGATATTTCTCCTACGATATTTTTTACCTCTATATTTCTGAAGTCGATATTCTGTCAGTGATTCCCAGCTACCTTACTGCACAGAGAAGTGAGTTTGGACCACTTGGATGATATCGTGACAGTCAAACCTATACCTTGTGGCATTCTATATGGGCCAAACCAGAAACTGAACTAACAGAGGCAATCATACAGGATTGTCTTATCCTGGATTACGCCCTAAAAATCCCATGGTTGTTTTTTATTGATTAAATTCTTAAAACTCTATTAGGTCGTCCAGGACTTGTAGACCCACCCAAAATTCTAACACTGGAGAAGGCAGCAGTAAAGACTACTATGCTTGATGCTAGGACAAGGGAAAGAGCAGTGGGTGATGAGAAGAAACAGACAGTGGTAACTTATGTATCCCATATTTTTTCTCTAGGCTGTCAACCATATCTTACCTGGGTGACAAATGATCAGCATTGTTATGTATTGACTAGACTACTGTTGAATAATGTATATCTGCTGGTATCATACCCTAAAATAAATCAATGGGATTTAAGGACAACCCCATGCCCTTGTGATGACGTTTCCTAAGAATGCACTTTGCACTTTCTGATTTTTTTGTCAGACTAAGAAAATACTTTTTAAAACCAATTAGTATTGTACATAATATTAGAGATTTTAAAGTTGCCATGAGCTTCTTCTTTAGCTTGGAATCCCCTGCTATTTGTTTTACCATGGCTTCATTTATTTGTAAAGCAATTTGCATAAGGAAGAGAATGTTTTAAGAAGGAGGAACTGCATGAAAAGCCTTTTCTGTAAGATTATTAAACTTGACATGTTACATGTAATGGATTATGAATACTCTTTTATGCATGCATTTGAAAGAAAATGGGTTGCATTGTTTTACCGTGTGCTTTTATGGCCTGTGCAGATAGTGCTGAAATAACATTGTCTACTGAACTATTGTATTGTTTAGAGAAGAATAACTGATTTTAGGCATCTTGAATAGTGTGTGTGTGTTATAGTGTCAGTAATACCATTGTTTCTGGGTAAACCTTTAGGGGCCGATTAGGATGGCGGACGGAAATGGGTACTGTCCGCCATGGTGGGGGAAATTTTACTCCCGGCTGCGCCGCGGAGAAACCGCGGTTGGGATTAGGATATTCATGTCACGAAACTCCGACCGCGGCGGACGGAACACAACCAACACCGTCCGCGGTGGACGGAACACAACCAAGTCCGTCCGCGGCGGACGGAGTCCAATGAACAACCACTGCCGCGGACGGAAATGACCGCGGAAAATAAAACATGTACCGCCATCCCTGAGAATACTCCGTGGCCGCAATTAGGATAAATCCGCCCGTACAACGGAACTCACAGCCATCCACGTCCGCGGCGGAAACAATGCAACGAGAACCACAGCATCAGGGCGGAAGGCCAACACGCACAACATCGCTAGCGCCTAACAAATGTATGAAAGTGCACCGCAAGTCCTAAGCAAACATACGAACATTGACAAGGCCCCCCCCCCCAGCACAAGCCACCATGACACGTCCCAATTATCCAATAATGCACACAAGTCAACACGCCCACCTACCACCTGACTGCCAACAACCATCGAGACACGACTATAAAAAGACACCCCCACACAACCACAATCCCTTGCACCACAGCATTGCTGCCAGCAAGAGGGCCATTCGAGACACTGCTAACTCACATAAAATCACATAGAAGACACCCACCCACCACCCTACCACACAAACACCCACCACACAAATCCTACACATCACACACCACACACCTGCACCTCCCAACTCACTCAACTCACACACTGAGCACCACACACCATGGCACCCAAAAAAAAAACCAAATTCACGGAGACAGAGTTGCGGGTAATGGTAGATGAAATTATCCGTGTGGAGCCCAACATCTTCGGGGCCCAAGTCCAGCAGACGACCGTGGCGCAAAAGAACCACATGTGGGACAGGATCGTCACTCGTGTGAATGCGTCGGGGACTGTGCCGAGGACCAAGCACGACATTCAGAGGCGGTGGCATGACCTTAAGACCAGGGTCAAGGGCATCCGAGCGAAAAACCACGCCAGAGCCAATCTTACTGGCGGTGGCACACCCCCGGAGCCCATACCCTACACCGATTGGGAGGAGAAGGTGCTGGTGATACTACACCCAGAGAGCCTAGACGGCCTTGACGAAGGAGAAGAGACTGGTGAGTACAAACCAAGCACCACGATCAGCACGACATGGTCAGGCTCACACAACTGAGAAGAAACATCCCCCACGCCCCAACCCATGCACGTCGGACACCAACACACTAACATGTCCATGGCTCCCAACAGGCCCCCATGTTCACGGGGAGGGTGGTGGTGGTGGTGGCGGTGGTGGAGGGTGGGGTGTGTGAGAGGCCCAAACTACAACTCCCAACAGGCCCCCATGTGCACGGGGAGGGTGGCGGTGGTGGAGGGTGGGGTGTGTGAGAGGCCCAAACTACAATTCCCAACAGGCCCCCATGTGCACGGGGAGGGTGGCGGTGGTGGAGGGTGGGGTGTGTGAGAGGCCCAAACTACAACTCCCAACAGGCCCCCATGTTCACGGGGAGGGTGGTGGTGGTGGTGGCGGTGGTGGAGGGTGGGGTGTGTGAGAGGCCCAAACTACAACTCCCAACAGGCCCCCATGTGCACGGGGAGGGTGGCGGTGGTGGAGGGTGGGGTGTGTGAGAGGCCCAAACTACAACTCCCAACAGGCCCCCATGTGCACGGGGAGGGTGGTGGTGGTGGTGGCGGTGGTGGAGGGTGGGGTGTGTGAGAGGCCCAAACTACAACTCCCAACAGGCCCCCATGTGCACGGGGAGGGTGGTGGTGGTGGTGGCGGTGGTGGAGGGTGGGGTGTGTGAGAGGCCCAAACTACAACTCCCAACAGGCCCCCATGTGCACGGGGAGGGTGGCGGTGGTGGAGGGTGGGGTGTGTGAGAGGCCCAAACTACAACTCCCAACAGGCCCCCATGTGCACGGGGAGGGTGGCGGTGGTGGAGGGTGGGGTGTGTGAGAGGCCCAAACTACAACTCCCAACAGGCCCCCATGTGCACGGGGAGGGTGGTGGTGGTGGTGGCGGTGGTGGAGGGTGGGGTGTGTGAGAGGCCCAAACTACAACTCCCAACAGGCCCCCATGTGCACGGGGAGGGTGGCGGTGGTGGAGGGTGGGGTGTGTGAGAGGCCCAAACTACAACTCCCAACAGGCCCCCATGTGCACGGGGAGGGTGGCGGTGGTGGAGGGTGGGGTGTGTGAGAGGCCCAAACTACAACTCCCAACAGGCCCCCATGTGCACGGGGAGGGTGGCGGTGGTGGAGGGTGGGGTGTGTGAGAGGCCCAAACTACAACTCCCAACAGGCCCCCATGTTCACGGGGAGGGTGTGGTGGTGGTGGCGGTGGTGGAGGGTGGGGTGTGTGAGAGGCCCAAACTACAACTCCCAACAGGCCCCCATGTGCACGGGGAGGGTGGCGGTGGTGGAGGGTGGGGTGTGTGCGACAGGAAACAGAAATGTCTACAAATCAATGTAACCATGTACTGTCCACATTACTGACCTGCTCGATCCTGTCCCTCAGGTGATCGTCAACTGACTGGGGAAAGCAGTACCCGGCCGCCAGCCTCGCCTCCCACACCTACAGGACTCTCTGCCGACGACGACACAGGCAGCTCCGGGGCGGAGGATGGAGCGGGACCAAGCACGCAGCCAGGGCCATCTGGCTCACAGGGACTCCCGGGACCGACCAACGTCGCATGTGTGACTCCCGCGGCACCCGTCTCTGTGATCTGCACAGTCCCCACCACCACCAGTACCACCAGTACCACCAGTACCACCACTACCACCACTACCACGAGCACCACGACTCCTGCCGGTGCCACCCAGCATGACCCAGCGCGCAACGCTGGTCCAACGGCCCCACACACAAGCAGGGTGAGTGGGCCACAAACACAGGCAACGGGACAACTGCCAATCAGGCGACCCACACACCGCCGGTCAGAGGAGGGACAGCTACCCGAGCCAGTGGCACAGTCCCTACAAGCTCTTGCCAGGTGCCAGGCCTCATACGACCGGTCCCAGGCAAACGCTGATCGTGTTCACGAGGACTCAGTGGACAACACCAACAGCCTGCGCGAGATCTCTGGCATCCTTGGCCAGATGTTGGTGATCATGGGCCAGCAGGCAACGATGTGGAGGGAATGGGTTGCCCGGAACAACCCCCCCCCCTCCACCATGTGTGTCAGCGCCACCGCCACCGTCACCTCCGCCTCCCCCGTCACCTCCGCCTCCGCCTCCACCGCCGCCACCAGCACCTGAGCCCCTGGCGACGGATGTGGCCCATCACCAACCTGCCCTCCCAGCTGCCTCTGTACCACCTCCGAGACGGAGGGGGCGGCCGAGGCAGGAAGTTGCTGAGAGCAGTGTTGGAGCGCCAGGCACACGCTCCAAGAGGGGACGACCTTGACAATGCCACTGCCTGTGCCAGACATTCACCCTGCAAACCATCCTGTCCCACATAGACAATCATTGCCACTGGTCTGCTGGACTAGCCTGACACCCCCCAATGTGGTGTCAGCACGGACATTTCATCTGCCATTACCTACAACTACAACTCCCTCCCTCCCACTTACTTGTAAATATTCACCAGCACAAAAGCACAACCTGTCAATAAATTGCATTTACTCACACAATGATGTTTTGCCTCCATGTTTATTCACATGATTGCCATCAGATACAGACGTAAACAGGTACAGGGATCATAGTCGCACATGATCATGGCGCTGCGGGAGTGACCTAGAGAAAACCAGAGACAGCAAACACACGTCAGTAAAGAGATTCACACACATCACAACACAATGCACAGCAACATTACACAAACGACAACCATCACACAAGCATGGGATGGGAGCACACACATCATGGACACTCCTATGTCCAAAGACATGAAGACACACATGTGCAACCATCACAAACCACACCCAGCTGAATAACCCCATATCCACACAACACCAGAAAACATACATGAGGCATTGTCAACCGCCACTAGAGGTAGATACTCACATTCAAGGGAAGTAGCGATCAATGAGCTGGCGCCTCTGGTCCACACCTTCCTCCTCACCACTATCCTCATCAGTCGACATGGGTGGGATGGGAGGCCGAGGAACTCCTTCGTCTTCAGGGTCCAACAGCAGTTCAATGTCATTGCGTACTGCCAGGTTGTGGAGCATGCAGCAGGCAATCACGATCTTGCATACTTTTCCTGGTGAGTAAGGCAGTGCCCCTCCGGTCTTATCGAGGCACCGAAACCTAGACTTCAGCAGTCCAAAGGTACGTTCGATGACTCTCCGTGTCCTTCCATGTGCCTCATTGTACCGCATTTCACCCGCCGTCCTCGGATTACGTAGGGGACTGAGGAGCCAGGGCCGGTTTGGGTAAGCCGAGTCGCCTATGTAGGGGGATGACAGAGACAAACATCAGAACAAGATATGGTGGGTACCCCATGCAACACAGAGATCACAAGAGTCCCCACTGCACACTCACCAACAAGCCACGCTTGACCGGGTGGCAGATTTGCCATGAGTCGTGGGACATTGCTGGTTCGCATGATGTGGGCGTCATGTGCGGATCCAGGAAATCTTGCACACACATGGGAGATGATGTTGCTCGCCAGGCACACCACCTGCACGTTCAGCGAATGAAAGTGTTTGCGATTCCTGAACACTTGTTCGCGTGCCCGTGGTGGAATGAGCGCGATGTGCGTGCCATCAATTGAGCCCACAACGTGAGGTATGTGGCCCAGTGCATAGAAACCAGCTTTGACAGCTGGCAACTCTTCCGGACGTGGGAAATGTATGTACTCATCCTTGTACAGCATCATAGCTGTTAACACATCCCGAAGAACCGTGCTGAACATTGCCTGTGACATACCCCCGGCACCTCCAACTGTATACTGAAATGTGCCAGTAGCGAAGAAATGTAGTACCGCCATGACCTTTGCAGTGGGTGTAAACGAGCCAGGATACGTTCTACGTGGCTGCAGATGAGGAGCCAATTGAGCCACAAGCTCCAGCAACCGACGTCGATCCAGCCTGAATTTCCGAATCACCTCCTCGTCTACCATATCCTCCAGCTGAGTGTATGGGCGATGCACATTTGGAGCCCTCCTGTGTGGGAGAGAGATGTAACTTAGGTCAACGTACAAACGACGCATACGTGTACAACTCCATCACATGTGTACCTTACTGACATAACTCCAGTCGTCACCCTAATGTATCGTAGACACATCACAGACACTCATGCAACTGCATGCACACAAACGATAAGTTTACACACGCCATGTCATCAAGCACAAATGCCACCACCAATGATGATGTGCATACGGTAATGACATGCATGGTGACAGAACGTATAAATCACATACACGGAATGCATGTGTACCACCACCACTGTAGTCACCTCGACACAACAATAAACCGACAACAGATGCATGAATTGGCCACACAGCCGTGATGTACTGTGTAGTTGTGAAGATGTAACAACGTCTGTAGGGTCAAACCCGACGTCAACACGTACGAATGCACATCTGTTGGCCATTGTGTGCCGACCGATGTCCATTGTATGGACACACATGCTATATTGTATGACATATGACCTTTCACAATCACGCTCACATCCCTCATGACGCAACTGCACACAACACATCACGGTGCAGCGTCTGACAAGATCACATATTTGGCGCCGCCATGGCGGTGCTCAACTTCCGCTACTTCCCAAAGGCAGAATGCGGCCTGCGTCCCTCTTCCCATTGGCTGCATGTGCAGGGACCGTGACGGGCACACATCGGCAACCGCACGTGCAAGCTTCAGGCACGGATGCTTCAGTTGCAACAATGTACTATCACTGGCGCCTCCATGGCGGGGCACGTACACAGCGGGGGAGGTGCAGGCCTATACACCCTGCAGATGTACTCAATGGACATGCCAGTTCATGACCCCCCTTACAGTCACCTTGCATCATCCACCGTACACCGGCCGGAGCGGCCGGCCCATGAACAACCGCCGTGCCCGGCCATGAACACAACCGCCATGGCCGTGCCCGGCCATGAACAACCGCCGTGCCCGGCCATGAACACAACCGCCATGGCCGTGCCCGGCCATGAACAACCGCCGTGCCCGGCCATGAACACAACCGCCATGGCCGTGCCCGGCCATGAACAACCGCCGGTCCCGGCCATGGCGGTTGTGTTCATGGCCGGGCACGGCGGATGTTCATGGGCCGGCCGCTCCGGCCGGTGTACGGTGGATGATGCAAGGTGACTGTAAGGGGGGTCATGAACTGGCATGTCCATTGAGTACATCTGCAGGGTGTATAGGCCTGCACCTCCCCCGCTGTGTACGTGCACCGCCATGGAGGCGCCAGTGATAGTACATTGTTGCAACTGAAGCATCCGTGCCTGAAGCTTGCACGTGCGGTTGCCGATGTGTGCCCGTCACGGTCCCTGCACATGCAGCCAATGGGAAGAGGGACGCTGGCCGCATACGGCCAATCGCAAGTAGCGGAAGCTGTGCACCGCAACAACAGGGCCAGTCATTGGCCCATTTCACGATCACGCTTCCAGGGCTGACCAATTGCTGGCGACGTATGCCACTGACACGTGCTGAGGGCCCTATATATGTGTCTTGGCCAACATGAAACTTCCTACCCTGGGGACCAGTGCTGCCTGTGACCATCACCTCGACCTGCTGCTGCTGCTGAGCTGACCACCGACTGCTGCCTGTGACCATCACCTCGACCTGCTGCTGCTGCTGCTGAGCTGACCACCGACTGCTGCCTGTGACCATCACCTCGACCTGCTGCTGCTGCTGCTGAGCTGACCACCGACTGCTGCTCTAGTGCCATACTCCGTGATCTTGCCATGTCGAGAGGCAAAGAGATCCGGTCTCGACCCTTCACCGCCGCGGAGCTTGATGTCCTCGTGGACGGTGTACTCCGCAACTATGGACGCCTCTACGGCGCACCGGGACGGGTGGTAAGTGCAGTGTGGGACATGTTGGTGTGCATGAGGGGGCCAAATGATCAGGCCTATTTATATCTTAGCTGTGTAGTGTGGGCTAGACATATGTTCCTGATTGTGCATGGCTGCTGACAGTAACGTCTTGCCCCTATGTGTGTGACAGGCCACCTGTCCACTGACTTAAACCCTTTTGTCTCCCATCATGGTAGGTCAAGCTGCACCTTCGCAAGGACCTGTGGAGGACCATAGCACGGGAAGTACGGGCATTGGGGGTGTGCAACAGACGACATACACACTGCCACAAACGCTGGGACGACATTTCCAGGCTGAGCAAGAATGTAGCGGAAGTAACACTGGGCCTGATTCCAAGGACGCCCCGTCTGGCCCGACGCTCCATGACCCCTCTCATGCACCGTATCATTGCAGTGACGCATCCTGAACTGGCCGAAAGTCTGAGTGCCGATCAACAGCAAACTAGCGGTGAGCATACTGTCTGTGTAGGAAACTTGTGAGTGCTATGCATGTATTGGTGCACAGACACACTATTGAGTTCCGTGTTGCGTATGTATGCCTGTGATGGCATTTTGGTCCCATTGGGTGGTACTCATTTGACATTTAGGTCCGCCATGTTGACACGCCACTTGCTTAGTAGTTGAGTGTTAAAGCACATCCCCTAGTGGTCCATGTCCCCATGGCAGAAAATGTGAGGATGACTGGTAGGGGTGGGCCATGTGCAGGCTGAGGGCTCATGAACCTTTGTCTGCTATGTGATTTGGCTATCCTGTTCCTTCTGTACGTGAGTGTGCCCATGACTCACACATCTTTTCTGTGCATTTCAGCTTTGACAGAGGACACTCAGCCACAGACGGTGGAGAGTAGCCGAGGAAATGAGTCCGGCTCAGACTTCGCACACACGCAGACTGACACGGAGGAGGCCAGCGCCGGAGAGGGGGACAGGACCGTCCCTGAGGACTCGCATGTGGAGACACCATCGTCCTCCTCGTCGGACACTCTTGGTGAGCCTGCACTGTTGTCACAGACTGGGAGTGGGCACTCATCACCTTCTGTCGGAAGACAGCACACAGGGCCCACACTTCCGCCAACTGCACCATGTACTGTTCGTGGCCGGAGGAGTAGGGGGAGCAGAGTGGCGTTCGGTGCAGGCACCGCTGCCCCTGCCACGGTGAGCCAAAATGCACTGTGTGCTGAGGCCGTTGATCTGCTGCGACAGCTGTGTGTGGGTCAGACCAATATGACAAATGCTTTCCAGGATCATGATAGGAAGTTGGGGCAGGTGGTGGCATTCATGGAAGGGATGCATGGCAATCTTGCAGGTCTACACAGGACAGTGCAGTCATTGGCAAGCAGTGTGTCGTCTGCAATAGTACAGTCGAATGAACAGGGTGCTACTTCTGTTTCCCCATCTACACCGCTGGATGTCTCAGGGGGTAGTGATTATTCAGAGCAGGACTCAAATACAGGTTATTGCACTAGAAGCAGCGTCAGACAGCACGTCAGGGCACGCAGGGCACAGACCCCATCCCCTAGATCAGCTAAATCTGTTCACGTAGACGACGTCAGATGCACTGGAGTACACACACAGGATCCACAAGTGTTGTTGGGGGACATGCCTTCCGGAGCTACACAGGCATTCAACACGAAAGGTACTCCGAAGGCAAGGGATACTCACATGTCCATGGACTGTTCCTTGGACAAGGCCAGTCAGAAGACAAAGGCACCTACTGAGAGCAGGGAGACTCCCAAGAGCAGGCCCACAGCAGAGGTAAGGGACACTCCCAAGGACAGTGAGAAGACTAAGGCACCTACTAAGAGCAGGGAGACTCCCAAGAGCAGGCCCACATCAGTGGATAGGAACACTCCCAAGGACAGTGAGAAGACTAAGGCACCTACTGAGAGCAGGGAGACCCCCAAGAGCAGGCCCACAGCAGTGGATAGGAACACTCCCAAGGACAGTGAGAAGACTAAGGCACCTACTAAGAGCAGGGAGACTCCCAAGAGCAGGCCCACATCAGTGGATAGGAACACTCCCAAGGACAGTGAGAAGACTAAGGCACCTACTAAGAGCAGGGAGACTCCCAAGAGCAGGCCCACATCAGTGGATAGGAACACTCCCAAGGACAGTGAGAAGACTAAGGCACCTACTAAGAGCAGGGAGACTCCCAAGAGCAGGCCCACAGCAGTGGATAGGAACACTCCCAAGGACAGTGAGAAGACTAAGGCACCTACTGAGAGCAGGGAGACCCCCAAGAGCAGGCCCACAGCAGTGGATAGGAACACTCCCAAGGACAGTGAGAAGACTAAGGCACCTACTGAGAGCAGGGAGACCCCCAAGAGCAGGCCCACAGCAGTGGATAGGAACACTCCCAAGGGCAGCGACACACACAGGGAGCAGGTGTCTGCTGGAGGCAGGTGCACCACAGACGACAAGTCTGCTGGCAGGAACAGGGCGGCGAGCAGGGCACAGGCTACATCCAGAGACAACACTCCACCTAAGGATAAGGCACATCCTACGGACAAGGCATCTAGCATGGACAATGGCGCAATCAAGGACAGGCATACTTCACCCCTGGCTGCACTGAGGCTGATGTTTTCTACTAAACGCCAAACTGATGTCTCCGCGGCGGAGTCCCCCCATACCTCCACTCCCATCCAGGCCAGTCAGAAGCAGAGGAGGGTGTCCCCTGTTGTTGCATCCCCCATTACACATCATTCCGAGTCCAGGCGGCAGGCACAGAGCAAACGACAAGCAGGCTCCAGCACGTCCCCCGAAACCAGATCCCCGGCAGCAGTTGCTCCACCTATACTGGGTGGTGATTCTTTGGAGTCCCCACCACTTGGCAGTCCTGTCCTGTCCAGGGTGCACTCACACCTCCCTAAGAAACGCAGACACCTACCATTGACACCTGCAAAC